>NC_044040.1:163924493-165164764 GCF_901765095.1 Microcaecilia unicolor
ATTATAGCTACGTCATGCAAGGTTCCACGTTAGGAGTTACGGACCAAGAAAGGGATCTGGGTGTCGTCGTCGATAACACACTGAAACCTTCTGCTCAGTGTGCTGCTGCGGCTAGGAAAGCGAATAGAATGTTGGGTATTATCAGGAAAGGTATGGAAAACAGGTGTGAGGATGTTATAATGCCGTTGTATCGCTCCATGGTGCGACCGCACCTTGAGTATTGTGTTCAATTCTGGTCGCCGCATCTCAAGAAAGATATAGTAGAATTGGAAAAGGTGCAGCGAAGGGCGACTAAAATGATAGCGGGGATGGAACGACTTCCCTATGAAGAAAGACTAAGGAGGCTAGGGCTATACAGCTTGGAGAAGAGACGGCTGAGGGGAGACATGATAGAGGTATATAAAATAATGAGTGGAGTGGAACAGGTGGATGTGAAGCGTCTGTTCACACTTTCCAAAAATACTAGGACTAGGGGGCATGCGATGAAACTACAGTGTAGTAAATTTAAAACAAATCAGAGAAAATTTTTCTTCACCCAACGTGTAATTAAACTCTGGAATTCGTTGCCGGAGAAAGTGGTGAAGGCGGTTAGCTTAGCAGAGTTTAAAAAGGGGTTGGACGGTTTCCTAAAGGACAAGTCCATAAACCGCTACTAAACGGACTTGGAAAACTCCACAATTCCAGGAATAACATGTATAGAATGTTTGTACGTTTGGGAAGCTTGCCAGGTGCCCTTGGCCTGGATTGGCCGCTGTTGTGGACAGGATGATGGGCTCGATGGACCCTTGGTCTTTTCCCAGTATGGCATTACTTATGTACTTATGTACCTGGAGCCATCTTTAGCGCCAGCTCTGTTCTAACTCTTGGGAAACCCCTGCAAAGATGGCGGCAGCGGCCCATCGGTAAGTTTAAATCTACTTACTATTTCTGACATCATAATCCCACCCCTTAGTCACCATTGGTCCACCACTCTCCTCACCCTTATCATGAGACTAAATTAGTGACATCCATTCCAGCTCTAAATTCAAGCTGGTCAGTGTTACTGTTTGTAAAAGGTAAATGTACCACTGCTCTCTGTAATTTAATAACCCGCTTACTCCTTTTTTAACATACTACCAGAATTGTACACATCTAGAGCTAGATTTTTTTTTTTTGTTACATTTGAACCCCACGCTTTCCCACTCATGGCAGGCTCAATGCAGCTTACATATTGTATACAGGTACTTATTTGTACCTGGAGCAACGGAGGGTTAAGTGACTTGCCCAGAGTCACAAGGAGCTGCCTGTGCCTGAAGTGTGAATCAAACTCAGTTCCTCAGGACCAGAGTCCACCACCCTAACCACTAGGCCACTCCTCCACTATATACAGATTCTGTATATGGTGCCAAAAAAACAAGCACTATTCTATAAACAGTGCTCCGAGTTTCAGTGCTGTTTATAGAAATGAAACCTGGTGTAAATCCTCGTGTCTAAATTAGGCATGGATCTGCCTTATTCTGTAACACTGCATGCAAATTCCAGGAACATCCCTGATCTGAACATGCCCCTCCTATGATCACGCCCCCTTTATAGATCTGCACTATAAAGATGTACATGTAAATTTCAATTAGTGCCAATAATTGATTGTTAGCACCCAATTATCAATGCTAGAGCTACCACGGGGGTAGCGTATGCCAAATTGGCCTTACCACCGGGGTAGCGCAGGAACCCTGCAGTAGTTCTGAAGCTGACGTGCACAGTTTCCCATAGTAGAAAATAATTTTCCATTTTCTATCATGGGGGGTGTTTCCGGGGGTAATCGGGGTTAGCGTGTGAGCCCTTACCACCTGCTAAATAGGTGGTGGTAAGGGCTCAGGCAGTAAATAGCTGCACGCTAATTTTATTATCAGGCCTTTTCCTGCTGTGGTAAAAAGTGGCCCAGTACGTGCCAATTAATTTCACACGCCAAAACTAGAGCAGGCCACTTTTTACTGCGGCTTAGTAAAAGGGCTCCTTAGATCGCACACACAAATTTGGCACACACCCAAATTTGTACACACAATGTTGAGTGCTATATTTAGAATTAGGGGGCTATTCTCTGTGTTCGATCTAAAATAAGTCTGCAAATTTACAGAGTAGACTCAAGAAATAAGATTTAAAAGGGGGACAGTTTGATTCTAATCCTGTATTCTTTCATTTCAAAAGAGAACTGTGAAAACATTAAAAATCAAACAAGCAAGACATAAGAATAAAAAAGAAAGCAGAACTAAAATGAGGGCCAAAGAAAAACTAGAAGAGCCAAGAAACTGTCACCTTAGTATCTTGAAGATCTTTTCTCCTACTGCTGACTAATCAGCTAATATTTTGCAAACAAAGAACACAGTGTAGTTTAATTTAATTTAATTTTCATTGTCACGTAGAGCTTGAATTAATTAAGCAGTGTATTATAAAGGATGCTTGAATATTAAGCTCAGAGTATAGGTGAAATAATTAATCCTGCTTTATTTTAATTAATCTCTCCATGCCTACATTTCATCTACGTTAATGGCTCACAAATATGGAAAGAAACACTTAAAAGGAACTATCATGCAAAAGGGGTTCTGACAGTAGTATGAGCTTTAAAAATATGCAAATGAAATTTTAGGAAAGAAATGCTAATTAATTTAAAAATAGACCTTTATGTACATAACATTATGTGCATTAATGAGTTATCTGTTTCCAGTGTAAGAACAGAGTAAAAAATGACAGAAAAAAACTCAGCTAGTGGGGTGGGGGGAAGAGGTGTCCCCTAACTATTACATTAACTATAGAGGAAAGGTAATTTTTCCTGAAATTAATTGTGCCACATATATTTATTGTTACAGTGATAGAATCATTATCTGGCAATTTAATTAATTACCAAGTAATGATTCTATCATAGTAAGACTAAATATATTACTTGTAACTTGACAAAATCTGTTCTTCCTTATTGCTGCCTGTTGTCCCTCTCCTTTGCAAAAATCTTCAAAGGGCAGCGGTCTGGGTGGAGCATGGATGGAATTCACAAATACATCCATTGATTATAAAATACTTTAATCAATGCACACTCCTGAAAACTTTACATGTGAACATGTACACCTGCTCTGGAACAGAGGTAAACGTCTGTGCCAGGTGTGATTTCTGTCACCTATATTAGTATTTTATAAAGTCACGTGAGACTCTTTTATTAAAGTGTAGTAGACTTTTGCAGTTAAGGCATATTAAGAAAAAAATGTAATGCTCAGTAAGTTCAAACACCAATAGACACATTGTAGATCCCAGTGATTCAGGTGTGAGGGCAGAGGTGGGCGTTGGAGGGGAGCCTTGTGCTCTGGACAGGGTTTTAGACAGGGGCGGGGTTTCAACCCAAGAGAATGGATTCTTACATCAGGTGATGTCAGAAGGATTGGCTACTGGAAAGGGTCAGGGCTGGTATCAGGAATGGGATCAGACACTGGGGAATGACAGGGGTGCACAATAGAGGTGATGCTACAATGGAACTTTTCATGAAAACAACCGTGCTACCAGACTGCTGATAACACAACACCTACTGCCTCCTCTTGAGGTGGCAGTAAGTACAGCTGCACTTTCAGAAGTGACTACTCACATATAGTTATTTATGGCTAATTGAACTCATATTATATCAACAGTTATTATTTTGTAGAAAACATTTTCTGTTTACTATCAGAAGTCATCACAGTTAGCATGGGCCAACACACTAGCTCAGGGCTGCCGAGTGGGGGGACAGGGGGGACAAAATTTCCCGGGCCCAGGCCTGCAGTCCCCGGTCTCACCTGCTTGCCCTCAGCTACATCGACAGCCCCCCTGCGTCCACCACCGGGCCCCCTGCATTCAAATCGGCAGCGTCTCACCTCCGTATGAAAGCGACAGATCGCCTCCCTTCGGGCCCTCCCTGTGTCCCACCCTCACGGAAACAAGGAAGTTACATCCGACGAGGGCGGGACTCAATGAGAGAAGGCCCGAAGGGAGGCAATCTGCCACTTTCATACGGAGGTGAGGCGCTGCCGATGTGAATGCAGGGGGCCCGATGGCGGACGGGGCTGGGGGTGGGTGAGTGGAGACTTGGAACTGTGGCGCCAGCGGCCTGAGAGCAGGGGGGCGGCGGCTGGGGGGCGGCCTTGCCCTGGGCCCGGCTTAGTCTCTCGGTGGCCCTGCCCTACCTGTCACTCCTCTACACAACTCCAGTCACACCCACATACTGTCCATTCCTGTGTTAAGAAGCTATCACTATTATTTTTACCATGCTGGCTGATTGAATTCACAGTAGACATTAGCGCAGACTTGTACATTAAAACAGCCAGCATGTTTAAAATATGCAATAGCTGCTTAATGCAGGAATGAGCCTGCTGTGACAACGTATGGTCCATTGCCTCATGTTAGCTGTCACAACTGCTGATAGTGTGGCACTTGCCGACACCTCAAGAGTAAGTAATGGGTGTAGCTGCAGTATCAACAGTTCAGTAGCACGACTGCTGTCATGAAAAGTTTCATGGAGGTATTCCCTCCCATTTTATGATCTCTTAACATTTTCCAAAACCTCCCGAGTCTCTGATCACCCTCCTGACAACCTCCAATATCTCCTGACATCTGAACCCCCAACAATCCCAAACCCCTAGTAGATGATCCCCAAGACATTCCCTGGAATAAGAACCTGAAACTCTGCTCTCTATCCAAATCCTCCCCTCCCCCCCTGGACACAGCCTCCTTGCAAAATGCACATCTCCTTTCATCCTTAACCACTGAGAGTCTTCAATGATGTTTCAGGGGTACCAGTGGGAGTGGTCTCCCTCCACTCCTATCTTTGAGTACACTGGGTTCCACAATGGCCACCATAACTGCTAGCAGCATTCCAATGTTAATATTGCTAGGGGTCATCTTTCCATATAAGGGGAATTATTCTTATATGGAAGGATGCTCCCTAGCGGTATTTACTTATTTAATTTATAAAATCCTTGCAAAGATGAAGATATCCAGGTAAATGATTCCACAAGCATAGCCCTGCAATTGCAAAAGCAGATGCCCTTGTGTCAGCATATTGTATCTTCTAGACATCTGCAGACCACAATAAGCACAGCAGTTGGTACACTTTCAAGATCTGCCCAAAGTGCCAAGGTGCTGTCCCATAAACACCTTGATGGATAAGCATCAGAACTTTATACTGGATCCTGCTAGTCACCGACAACCAATGCAATTGCTTCTGTATAGGTGTCACATGCATGTACTTTGATGCTCCAGGGATCACCCATACCACTGCATTTTGTGTCACTTGCAGTGCCCTACAACCTGAAACTGAGACCTCCAGGTACAAATAATCCAATTTATTCATCACCAAGCTCTGAACTACAGTCCTAAAGGCATATACTGACAACATTGGTTTCAACTTACTCAACAAATGAAGCTGGTAGAAAAATGAACGTATCACGTGCCTATTTGTTCCTGTATGCATAAGCTGGAGTCTAGTACAACATCTGAGCTCTTCACACATTTCTTCACAGGTAGAAATGCACCATATAACACAATATCATCAGGTATCTCAAGATCTAGTTGTCTGCCTACCAATATAAATTCTATTTTACCCGCATTCAGCAACAGCTGCTGATTCTCTCTCATCCTTGCACTAATTGTATCAAAATACAACTGAATCAACTTAAGTTTTACTCCATCATCCTCTGGGAAAAAATAAACTGAATACCATCATTATAATGATTGTAGACCACCCTCAGGTCCTGTAAGATCTTCCCTACTGGGGCCATGTAAATATAAAATAAAAGGTGGATAAAGTCAACCCTTGTGGTACCCCCATGACCACAGGTTATATCTGTGAGACCATATCTCTAATCATCACTTGCATTGATCTTTCAGTAAGATATGAAATGAACCAATAATACTCACATTCATGTATTCCCAAGTCATACAAGCTCTGCAACATACACATACACAGAGGTGGTTAGGAAGTTGGAGGGCCCCTGGGGAATGTTGACTTGGGAAAATGTGGGAGGGGTTTTGTCCCAAAGTAGCAATTTTAAGGGGATTGCATTGGGAGGGAGGGTTTGGTGGGGGGAAAAGGGATCTAATCTTAAAGGAGGATCAGGTCAAGGATTGGGAGGAGGAATTTAATCTTAAAATAAGAGTTCCAAGTGGTGGGATCAGGGAGGGAGAGGGACAACAGTAGTGTCATGGTGGGTATTAGTTGTAGTTGCAAGTTTGAGTATTTTGTTTAGGTGATATTTATGTTGTTTATATGTAATTGTCTAGTAAAAGACAAAAGAGTTGAAATTCAGTCAGCGGTGGTCAACATTTTACTGACTACCACCAATTTTATTCCCAGATATTCAGTGATGGGCCTGTTAAGGGTTGACTATTGGCAGTTAACCAGCTAAGTGCCACCTCTGCCCTCGGAACACGCACAAAGTAGCCAGATTTGCCTTAGGTGCTAACTGGGCATATTCAGTGGTATTAGCCAGTTAAATGTCGCTGAATATGCCTGATTAGCCATGGACAAACAATTTCAACGGCCAGGAGTTTGAATCACTTTGAATATCGACCCTGGAGTTTCTTAATATGCTGAGATACATCATGGCCTCTATGAAGCAGCCATATTGGCAAAATGCAATCTGTGTGATGGTCAGAGTAGTATTAGGCCCCTGAAGAATTAATCTTGATGTCATTAATATTTACAAATGGTTTTCTGATGGATTTGTGGATATAGCATAACAATGAGCAGTTATACTGAATTAATGGCCTATACTTTTTATATATATAAATATTTGAAGTAAAGTAAAAATATTTAACACTAGGGGGAGGATCCAAGATGGCGGCACGCAGTGATCGCAGATGAGACCGCTCAAAGTTTGCAGAGATTTTTTTAACGTTTTCCTTTTCTAAACAATGCCACATACTAAAAGAAAAGGAGCGGTTAGGGTCGGACCCTCATCGTCCCGAACCTCTTCTCCCTCGCAGCAAACTATTGAAAAGTTCACCGTGAGAACGCCGGACCTATTAACCGGGGAGCAACCCGCTGTCTCTTTGGAAGGAGAGCTGAGAGACCTGGGATTGGATGTCACCTTATCGCCCCCGGAACTCAATTCACCGCCTCCGCCTGAAAGCACTCCATCTAGGGGGAGGATTTCCGAGTCGGAAGTCGACGATGGACGCTCCCGTGAATGAGGCCCAGTGTATGGAGTGGCTGACGGAGGTCTGCTGGCGTCTGACCAGCAGACCCGAAGAATGAAATCTCTTCAGAAACCGGAGCCGGTTACATTAGAGAGTATTTGGGTGGCTCTCCAACAACTTGATGCCAAACTGACTAATTCATCTGAGGAAATTGCAACACTTGTGAGTACAGTCGAAACTTTAACCAAATCGTTAGATGAAATTAAAACTGACTTTAAGACTCAAATATCGGATTTAAAATCAGAAGTGAATAAGACTGGGGATACTTCAGAGGCGATTATTAAGGATAATACAATTTTGCATAGAAAAATTGAAAAAATTGAAAATTATAATCAACGACTTAATTTATGTTGTTTGAATTTTCCCAAGGCACCTGGGATATCTCCTCTTGATGCTTTTAAAAAGTACCTTATTGAAGTTCTGAAATATTCCCCAGAACTGATTCCCCCAATAAACCGTGTCTATTTTCTTTTACTGAAGAATCTGAAAGAATGACACTCATTATTTCCTTTATATTTGAACAAGATTTGGAAGCTGTAAAGCGTTTATTTTTCAGGAAATCACAAGTATTGTTTTACAGACAAAAGATTTAGACGTATATGGATGTTACCAAGGAAACTCAGGAGAGAAGAAGAGCATTTTTGGCCATTAGAAAAGAGGCCCTAGCAATAGGGGCCTCATTTTACCTCAACTACCCATATAAATGTGTATTAAAATACTTGGGACTTAAATATGTCTTCTTCTCTCCGCAAGAATTAAGTGATTTTGTTAAATTTAAAAAAATAGTATCAGTTTGATATCTAGATTGAGTTTATAGAATTGTAATGAGGCCGGTATAAGGCATGCAAAGCGATATTCTTTAAATATACTTTACTGTTTATCTCCTGAATAATTAATCCTCCCCACTTTTTGGTGGTCTAAAGAAGATGTAGTAAAATAATTCCTATTGGTTAAATATTTCTTTCTTTTTGGTGAAATAAGAAGTCTGTTTTTCCTGTCAAGTGTATGCTTGTATATTTATTATATGTAAATTCAATAAAATAAAATAATAAATATTTAACACTATCATCCAGCCTTTTGATGGATAACATGAGTGTTAAACAATTTTGAAAAGTAGCATGCTTAAATTAAGTATGAGCTCATTTCCTAATTTATGTCTATTTTCAAGCTATTTCACCTAGTGTCTCTATTGTTACTATTAAAAAAAGATAACCCAGGAGAAAAGAAGTAGCAGAAGGCTAGAACAATATGAAAACATATCTGACTTGGCTGGTGAATGTCAGGCCCTTTAATTCTACCAGCCAAAGCAGCAAGAGCTAGCTAGCAAACTGGCTTAGCACTGCAGGCCATTAACTGTAATTAACAATTATCTGGCTTTGCATGTTAATCTGAGACCCATAATATTCCTGTAATCATGTTTTTGTTTATAATTTTAATTTGTTTAATCAAGCAATTATCACAGTAGTAGCAGCATCTTGGGTACCTTCTGTTGTGTCAGATGCAGTTTTACATGAAAACACCTTTACTCACATTGTGCACATGTAAACTTTAGAATGTTTTCAAAATATAGAAAAATAATATTCATCAAACAGCATTTCTTCTTTATGTTGTGTGTCTGGTTTCATAACAATAGTTTTGAAGCCAATAAAGTTTATGTAATAATCAGCCATCTTAGTTCATCACCACCATTGTATTTATGCTTTTTCTTCAAACTTTTATGTTCTCAAATTCAGGATGAAATTTAAAGGTCAAAATAGGGAGAAAACCCAAACACTCCTACAAAATACAACAGAAGGGCAAAAGGAGTGAGAGTGACCAAGAGGAATGTGTTCCAGGAGAAATGTTGATAAAAACTCTAGTGACGAACACACAATCCCAAGTTGAAGTACATGAGCATTGCAGACAGGCCCAACACGCAAAATAAGTACACTAAGCAGGACTCTTTTTATTTATCTTTTTATTTCAGTTTGCAATGGTTAGCAGCGCTAGTGCAAAAGAAATCGGATTGTAAATAGTTGAGAACCAGCAGTGTCTAACTGATGAGTACAGGCATTGCTTCATTAACAATTGTTAGCAGTGTTTTGTTATTCTGTAAACTGCTTTTGGGCTGTGCAATCTACGTGGCCACATAGGGTACTATGAACAAAGAACCATCATTTTGTTGGGCCTCCCATGTCCTTCTATATCTTTATGGGCAAAGAAGAAGAAGGAATTGGTATGCATAATTGTTGGGGGCAGAAGATAGCAGGGAAAATGGATACTAAAGCAGAGTCACCACCACTGCTAAAGGAAAGAACACTTTGCCAGAACTGCACCCACCAAAGGAGAGGGGGCAGTGTTTGCATAGAATACCAACTGGTCTAGAGACTGTCCTGGCTGTATTTATCCCTAGCTGCCCTTACTATGAAGACCAATGAGAATCCACGTGTGTGGAGAAATCAAAAGGTCCCACAGAATAACTCAACAAGAGAAGAAAAGTGGGAACAAAGAACCATGGATTCCAGAGACTGGAGCACACAATATCTTAGTAAAAACAAAGTTTATTGAGAAATCAAAAATGATTCAACACAACGCTGTGTTTTGGCCAGAGGACCTGCATCAGGAGTCTTTAAAAAGACCGTTTAATGTTTACACTTTTAAAAAGTAAGACAAAAAAATCTGTAAATGCCACTATTTTCACATAAAGATGTTTCAAAAACAAATCCTCTAATGTAACAGAATCTGGAAATACTCAGACAAAAGATTATCAAAGAAGATGGAGGTTTCCAAAATGGTGAATAGGAAGCAGTAGTAGCTGCATGATCTGTCCTGCTGATTATTTGGCCTGGAATTGTCCTACGTTGTTGCTGCTGCTTTGTTTTGTTTTTTCATTACTACTATTTACCCTACGGTAAAATGGACAGAGTTTCTTGCCCGGAGTCTTGGAATCCCATCTAATTGTCCTGCTAGCTCAATTCTTTCTTCATGCAAATTTATCACCTACTTTGATGTTCTTGGGAGCAGTCAGTGAGAGAAAGCTTCCCTAGACCTTGGGACAACCTTGATCCCAAAGTTGCAAGTATTGCCCACTGAGCTAGCTGCTAGAGAATTGCACAGGGATACTATTGCATCAAAAATCCAAATAATAAATAAATGATTATAGATAATATTGGATTGCCTGGTGAAATAGAAGGGGAAATTAAATGAGGATCTCAAGCACAAGGAAATGTGGCACAGAAAGCAGCTGTGAATTTGTTGGAATCTGCCAATAACCACATGGAAAATTTGGGGGCCCTTTTACTAAGCTGCATTAAGCAACTAGTGTGGGTTTTACTGTAGTTAAATGTTAGCGCTGACCTGCAGTAACATCTAATTCACATTAAACAGCCAGCATGGTAAAAAAAAAAAAACACTAGCTGCTTAACATGGGAATGGAGGGGGTGGGGGAGTTGTAAGGATATGACCAGTACAGTGCAAAGGAGTGGTCTGCTGTGAAAGCTAGTACACTGTTTATACTAGTGTACCTACACTTACTGCCACCTCAAGAGAAAGAGGTAGATGCAGGATCACTATCAGCACTCCAGTAGCATAGTTTCTGTCATAAGAAAATCTGTAGCAGTGCTCCCCCCATTGTCCAATCCTCCTGATACCCAATGACACATGTCCCAGCCTTTGATCTCCCTCCTGACACCCCCTCAACACCTCATAACAACCTGATAATTGATTCTCCTGAATCTTCTAGTATATAAGCTTACCCCCTGTATTGAAGCTCTGCTCCCCTGAGCATAAGGATGCCCCTCTAAAGCTCACCCCTCTCCCGACTCCTCCTCCCCAGAGACCTACTGGTAGTCTTCATTGGTGTATCAGTGGTGCTCAGCAGGAGCGACCCCTCCACCAGGGCTGTACTGAGAGCTGTGCAATTGGTATAACTATCACAGGATGCAAGGGAAGTAGGAGAATAAATATGGTTCCCTATTCATTGTCTCCTCTTCTTGGCCATGACACTGTGGACAGGGCATGGGTGCAAGGGGGCATGTTACACAGAGATTTCAGTTTGATACAGTCCTGCCCTCTGCTAACACCTGGGACTGTGCAGTGACCCGAAATGGCCACCATGGCTGCTAGTAGTATCTCATGGTACTACTGCTAATGGGTATTCCTCCATATAAGGAGAACATATGCCTATATGGAAGGATGCTCTCTAGCGGTAATACCATGATACTACTGCTAGGAGGTCCTTGGCATCATTTTGGGATTGAAAGCTAACTGGTTGGGAGACTAGGCACTTTTATCTTGTGTCACTAAAGGACCAGGAATTCCCTGAGGTAAGTGGTTGGAAGGCATAGGAGGATAAAAGGGATTGAGGGAAGGATTTACTTGAGAAGGGTTTTTTGCTAGGGGAGGGGCTTGAAGAGGAATTGGATTAAGAAGGAGGATTCTGGAGGAGGATTGGAGAGGGGGATGCAGTGGCGTTCCTAGGGGGGCGGACACCCGGGGCGGCGCCCCGCCCCCCGGGTGCAGCACCCCCCCCCCCCCCGATGCAGCGCGGAACCCCCCCAGGTGCACGCCGCTGGGGGGGAGTGGTGCCGCAGCGCGCGCCTGCTCAGAGTTCCCTGACTTCGCGCGTTCGCTGGAGCTCCCTCTGACCCGGAACAGGAAGTAACCTATTCCAAGGCAGAGGGAGCTGCAACGAACGCGTGAAGTCAGTGAACTCAGAGCAGGCGCGCGCCGCGGCACCCCCCAGCGGCGTGCACCCGGGGCGGACCGCCCCCACCGCCCCCCCCCCCCCCTTGGTACGTCACTGGGGGGA
This sequence comes from Microcaecilia unicolor, assembly GCF_901765095.1. Lineage (NCBI taxonomy): Eukaryota > Metazoa > Chordata > Amphibia > Gymnophiona > Siphonopidae > Microcaecilia > Microcaecilia unicolor. The sequence goes on from NC_044040.1 coordinate 163,936,474, forward strand.
TGGTTATAGTTGTATGTTTGTTTGAGGTTCGCATTACATGCCTGGGCAGATAGTGCACATGCTACCATGATTTATGCCCTTGCATGTAATGCAGTGCCCCTACGGTAAGTGTCTTCACTATATGGTATTTGCAGGGCACATGCTGGGCATGTCTCCTTCATTTACTGCACAGGCTTTACATTTACCGCATATTCAATTTTCCCCTTAATGTGTATTTTTTAAAAACTTACTTACTTTAGTAAAAGATCCTTTTTGTCTTTTTTTTTTCATCTCCTGACCCGATAGAGGGCATTGGAATGACATCAAGTCTGCATTGATGTGAAAAGGTTATTGCCCTCCAATATCTCTTATTATTGCAAATATGTCACCCAGAATGGTTTCTGATCTTTAAACAAAATGTAATAAAAGGCAAAGAAGAGTTTCAGAGAAAAGCTTCCTAGGAATTATTCAATAATCTGAACTCATCAAGTGATCTTAAAGAAGATTTTGTTACACATTCTACTTTTAGAGTGAAATTTTGTTAGACTTAGATTACAGGAAATTGGTTTATGTGGTTCAGATCTTAGGTGATTTAGCGCATAACTTTCTGACCCTTCATTCACCCTGCAAACTCCAACTTTTTCCTCTTCCCAACATTCCCTGCCATGTGGTGTTCCACAGGGCTATGTTTTTTCCCCCACTTTTACTCAACATTTATCTAAGTCCATTGGCTACATTAATTCAAGAACACAACATCTGTTTCTTCTTTTTTATGCAGACGATATTCTTTTAGTTTATCCAGCCTCATTTACATCACCTTCCCTTGGCCACCTTCAATCCTGTTTGTCAGATCTGTCCATCTGGTTAGTCAAGCATCAACTTGTCCTTCACCCTTCCAAAACTGTAGCTTCATGGATTACAGGTACACACTCTTGTCCTGTGTCCACCCTAGTTCCATTACACCAGTTTCTAGTTTTTCCTACTTGGACATTCAACTTGACTGTAAATTGTCTTTTGAACCCTAGGTTCCTCAAGTCATTAAACAGGGATTTCTGACTCTATGCAAACTCTGATCCATTCGCAGATACATAGATACCCCATCTCTTCATCTCGCAGTTAGACTATTGCAACGTGGTCTACTCCAGTTTTTCTGATTCTCTTCATCATTTTTAAACTCTCCAGAATTCTGCAACTTATTTACTTTTCAGAGCTCGCAAGTTCGATCATGTTACACCGCTTCTTGCGTCTCTTCACTGGCTTCCAGTTCTATATCATCCTTAGTTCAAAACTTTCTGCTTAGCCCATCAAGCTTTTCATACAAGTTCCCCTTCCTATTTATCATCTTTAACCATTCTTTATACTCCCAATCGTGCCCTTAAGTCCCTTGATTCAAATCATCTTGAGCTACCTTCAGCTCAAATGGCTCATTATGAATCTACCCGGTCTGCTGTGGGGTTTTTTTTTTTTGGCTTTACATCTCTGCAATGGTTTGCCTTCCAATATTAGAGGGGAATCCTCATTTGTCAAATTTAAGACCCTTCTCAAAACTCATTTTTATCGCTTGACCTTTGGCTATGACCCTGTGATTGCTATGTCCTGAATTTAGTACCCTGCATGCATATTTTCCAGCATCTCAGTGACTCTTCCTCTTGACATGTTTGGTCCTGTCCTGTTGATTTATGGCGTTCTTTTCTTTTATGTTTGTATTTTAATTGTACACCACTGTGATCAATAAACTATAAACTATATTGAGTTCATAGGTTGCTCTTTAGGCATAAAGATATATTGTTTCTTGATTAGCAAATATTTTCTGATGTTGCAGAAGAATCACAAAAGAAAAGAGAAAGGGTTATTCAATTGTGATATACATCACAACCTGGGGCCTTTGTCTTTCTAAAATTCTACTGCAAGTGCATCGTTAAACACAACGGGGTGTTTTTACAAAGCCATGGTAAAAAGTGGCCTGTGCTAGTGTAGGTGTGTATTTTAGGTGCATGCTGGGCCATTTTTTACCACAGCTGCAAAAAAAGGCAATTTTGTAATGGGCCGGGAAATGGGCCTGAGCTAATATGGCCTGAGCCCTTACCAACATCTATTGACCTAGCAGTAAGGGCTCACACGCTACCCACGCGGTAACCATACAGTATGAGCCAATGTGGGGTTTGCTGCTGGTTACTACTGGGAACACCCCCCATCCCCCCTCCTCCCTCCATGGTAGAAAATAGAAAATCATTTTCTACCGTGGGATTCGGCATGTGCCAAAATTGGAATTACTACTGGGCCCATGCGCTACCCTAGCAGTAGTGCTGATGGGATGCATGCTACCCACGCATTAGCCCTCTTGTGCCTTTGTAAATGGGCCCCAATGTATGGCATGTTTTTTTATAAACCACCTTGGTTATCCCTCTTTTTTAAAACTTTATCTATTGATTTTAAAGCAACATAATAATTATAAAAACATATAACAGCATATAATATGGAACAATAAGAAAAAAAAACATACAGGTCAGTGAGCTGATAAAAACAAAACAGAACAGTACGCGCAACATACTTTAGAGAGCTAATTCCCTTCACAAGATACATAGTTGTCTAGCAGCGACCATGCTCTATGGAAAGAGGAGATGCAACCAAATTTTATGGCAGCCATTTCCTCATATCGCTGCCATAAGGGATATTTCTCCCATTAAAGTTTTTCGGCTACATCTGCTTCCTGATTCTCAGAGATAATATTAAGGGTACTTTATACAAAGTGGAAGTACATGTATCGACACTTTGCTGGGCGTCATTTCAGCAGTACCGCTGGGCTCCTGTGGCAGCCTGGTGGTAGTGCCTGCCACCAATATGCACCATTTCCGTCGTTTAAAAATATATGTTTTCTTTTTTAGCGCTGGTGGCCTTACCCAGCAGTAATTGGTTACCGACAGGTTAGCGCAGGGGCCCTTACCGCCTCCTAAATAGGTGGTAGTAAGGGCTCCCCCCAGGAAATGGCCGCACAGCATGTGATTCACTTACCACATGACCATTTCCTTTTTTTAACCCTTTTACCCTCTGCAGTAAAAGGGGCCCTCAGCGTGCTGCAAATCCTTGTGCGGATGCTACCGCAGGTCCCCTTTTACTACAGCTTTGTAAAGGGGGCCCTAATATCTTTATAAACTGCAATAATCTTAAGTTTCCATCCTTTCAAGTTATGGAATTGAGGTTATGATAGTTTCATTATTATTTGGACTGAGTTTTGAATTCCTCTCTCATTTTTTTGTGATTTTGAAAAAAAGAGGGTTTTTCTTTATTAGTTATTGTCCACAACTGAAGAACAAATAATGCAGACAAAATTATTTCTCATTAGAAATGTGATTCATTTTTTTTTATGTTTGAGGAATTACAAATAATAGGTCAGATCAGTCTGCAAATTAACCTGAGGTTACCATGCACGGAAGTTTTCAAACAATCTATTTGAGGTTAACCTCAGCAGATGAAAACAGATGGTGGTATGAATATTTCATTCGTCAAGCTTACTGTACACTTTACATGCTAAGTGTCAAGTTGATAGGTTGTCCTGAAAAATGGCTGCTCTCTGCTCTCATACTGGAATACATTTTATATGTCACTTCAAATATGAAAGTCTTGTTCTAGTTTAATATGTGAAAGAATGATCCACCCTTTGTGACGGCCTACACCATTCAGAATCAAAACTGGAAATATTATAAGAAAATAAAATTTTTCAGTTGCCTATTTGGTGCTGCAAATCCCTTACTATACTCATGTTTCATGACTTCTTATGTTGTTAGACTGCTTACCATTTACATTTTGGTGCCATTTTATTTATAAATTTAGATTTTGCTCACACCTTTTTCAGTGGTAGCTCAAGGTGAGTTATGTTCAGGTACTTTGGATATCTCTCTGTCCCAGTGGGGCTCACAATCTAAGCTTGCACCTGAGGCAATGGAGGGTTAGGTGACTTGCCCAAGATCACAAGGAACAGCAGTGGGATTTGAACTGGCCACCTCTGGATTGCAAGACTGGTGCTCTAGCCACTAGGCCACTCCTCCCCTCTGTCTCAAGTTGTTTGAATTGCTCATACCAAACTTATCCAATTGCCCTCCAAAATCTTCTCATATCTATGCCTCTTATTTCTAATACCTTATGATATCTGGGAGAGTACATATCTCTGCTTTCAAGTCAGGCTTCAAGTTTCACTTCAAAGAACAGGATTTTCCAAAACAGTGATTTACTTCAAATTTATTTGTTTGCTTGTTTGTGGAGGGGGGTGGAGGGGGGAGCAGTGTCTATGGTGACCTCGGGGGTGAGGGGGTGGAGGGGGGAGCAGTGGTGACCTCGGGGGGCGGAAGGGGAAGCGGCGGCGGCGGCGATCTCGGGGGGGGGGGGCAGGGCAGCGAGGGCGGCAGGGGCGGGGCCCCGGGCCTGGCCCAGTTTCTCGGTGACCCTGCATGGGAGGAGCATGGGCAGGCCATGGGCGTTCCCTTAAAATGCATGCAGTGTTATAGAATTTGGGGTATCCACGCCCTACATGCATGCCTGGATTTACACCTGGTTTCAGTTGGTTTAACTCCTCTCACCCAAAGTTGAATATGAATCCTGGCACTATGTACTATTCTATAAAGGGTACTAATCCCAGAACGCCCATTATAGAATACCCTTCAGCACTGATATATTCCATGCCGTTTATAGAATTTTCCCCTAACTGGTTATCAATAGAAATCAAACAAAATAAAACATGGAAAAGAAAATAAGATGATACCTTTTTTATTGGACATAACTTAATACATTTCTTCATTAGCTTTCAAAGGTTGCCCTTCTTCGTCAGATCGGAAATAAGCAAATGTGTTAGTTGATAGCATATATAAGTGAAGCATCAAAGCATTTCAATGACAGTCTAGCAAGGTGGGGGTGGGTAGGAGGTATGAATGGGTACATCAAATCCAAATAAATTAGGACATTTATCTGGATACTGATGTGGAATACCTCCAGTCTCTGTCTGCCCAGGCTCCATCACTAGACCACTCTAGCTCTGTAGAGATTTTCAGAGGCATTATCCAGATGATGCCGCTGAAACTCCATGGATGGCCCTGGTCAGCACTGCTTATCTGGGTGTTGCTACCCAGATAAGTAGCTTTGGATACTGGGCCCTAAGTTAGTACTTGGGAGCAATAAAGGTTGAAGCCCCCTTTTTATTAAACCACACTAGCAACTGCTGCGCGGCAATGCCGACAGAGCCCAATCAAAGTGAATGGGCTTTGTCAACATTACTGCACTGGCAGCTGCTAGTGTGGCTTGACAAAAGGGGCCTGAGTGATATATCCAGGGTAATATATCCAAGCTCACAAGGAGCAACAGTGTGACAAAACAGGACCTGAAGCTTGACTTCACTGGTCCTCAGTCTACTGCTTTTATCCACTAAGCTTCACCATTTGCAAATATTGGACAAGAGAATTAAATAAATGCAATAAATAACAACATTAATAATAAACTTTGGTTCTATACAGTTTTTGTATCTAAGCATAATGTATTCTCATTTTAAAATTTAAAATATACATACAGTTACCTCTAGCACACAATAGCACTGATAGGTTTTCAATAATTGCAGACTGCATGACAGCCTTCATTATTTTACATTCTAATCTGCATGAGTGGCAGATTGAAGACAGTAAAATAAAGGAAGTGATAAGGCATCCTTTCACTCTTTCCATGCTGCATTCCACCTCTTCATCTCCTACCTTTTTCTGTCATTGTTCACTTCTATTTTTCCTTCATCTTCAGCCTTCTTTGAGAAGAAGCCAGTGAATAAGATGAATTCTAAATGCTTTGACGCTTTCTTTAATTCACCCTATTTACTGACCCCTCTCCCCATCTTTCCCCAAGTAATGTGTTCATCAGGAGTACTGGTTTTAGAGGTCCTTTTACTAAGGCACGCTGAAAAATGGCCTGTGCTGGTGTAGATGCATGTATTGAACGCACGCAGGTCCATTTTTCAGCACATCTGCAGAAAAGGCCCTTTTTCTGGCCTAAAATGGACGTGCGGCAAAATAAAAATTGGCACACATTCATTTTAGGCCTGAGACTTTACCACCACCCATTGACTTAGCGGTAAGGTCTCATGCATTAACCAGGTGGTAATTGTTTACGCATGCACACTGCCGATTACCACCCGATTAGCGCCACGCAGTCAAAAATAAAAAATATTTTCTGTCACACATATCGAACGTGCATAAAAAATAGAATTCCTGCCCGGGACTCATGGTAGCTGGGCGGTAGTTCCAAATTGACATGTGTTGGACATGCATAGGTGCCTACGCTCCTTAATTAAATGGCCCCTTAGTTATCTGTAATACAATTTCTCCAAGGTATCCAGATCTGCTGTAAGAAACTCTTATACTTGAGACTGCAGAAGATGATTGCGGAAAAAAATAGTTTGTCGTAGGATGAAGATAGTAGGCAAAAACTAGAAACAAAGAAGAAACAGGGACCAGGAATCCAGCTTAAACTTCAAAGTGGTAGGACAGCTACAGAGCAGAGGAAGATCCCTTGAAAGTCTGATGAACTGTGCAATAAGAAAATTTGAATACAGAGGTATTTTCTTTTCTTTATTTACTATTCTTACTGTATTTTTTAAGCTTCATCAAACACAGACACTCTAATGACCTAGCAAATCAATATATGCAAGCATGAGCATTTCATGGTCCTTAGATGAATTCAAATTAACACATAGGTAGGTACTTTTGAAGACACACTTGCACAGAAAAAGGAACATACAGTGGGGGAAATAAGTATTTGATCCCTTGCTGATTTTGTAAGTTTGCCCACTGACAAAGACATGAGCAGCCCATAATTGAAGGGTAGGTTATTGGTAACAGTGAGAGATAGCACATCACAAATTAAATCCGGAAAATCACATTGTGGAAAGTATATGAATTTATTTGCATTCTGCAGAGGGAAATAAGTATTTGATCCCCCACCAACCAGTAAGAGATCTGGCCCCTACAGACCAGGTAGATGCTCCAAATCAACTCGTTACCTGCATGACAGACAGCTGTCGGCAATGGTCACCTGTATGAAAGACACCTGTCCACAGACTCAGTGAATCAGTCAGACTCTAACCTCTACAAAATGGCCAAGAGCAAGGAGCTGTCTAAGGATGTCAGGGACAAGATCATACACCTGCACAAGGCTGGAATGGGCTACAAAACCATCAGTAAGACGCTGGGCGAGAAGGAGACAACTGTTGGTGCCATAGTAAGAAAATGGAAGAAGTACAAAATGACTGTCAATCGACAAAGATCTGGGGCTCCACGCAAAATCTCACCTCGTGGGGTATCCTTGATCATGAGGAAGGTTAGAAATCAGCCTACAACTACAAGGGGGGAACTTGTCAATGATCTCAAGGCAGCTGGGACCACTGTCACCACGAAAACCATTGGTAACACATTACGACATAACGGATTGCAATCCTGCAGTGCCCGCAAGGTCCCCCTGCTCTGGAAGGCACATGTGACGGCCCGTCTGAAGTTTGCCAGTGAACACCTGGATGATGCCGAGAGTGATTGGGAGAAGGTGCTGTGGTCAGATGAGACAAAAATTGAGCTCTTTGGCATGAACTCAACTCGCCGTGTTTGGAGGAAGAGAAATGCTGCCTATGACCCAAAGAACACCGTCCCCACTGTCAAGCATGGAGGTGGAAATGTTATGTTTTGGGGGTGTTTCTCTGCTAAGGGCACAGGACTACTTCACCGCATCAATGGGAGAATGGATGGGGCCATGTACCGTAGAATTCTGAGTGACAACCTCCTTCCCTCCGCCAGGGCCTTAAAAATAGGTCGTGGCTGGGTCTTCCAGCACGACAATGACCCAAAACATACAGCCAAGGCAACAAAGGAGTGGCTCAGGAAGAAGCACATTAGGGTCATGGAGTGGCCTAGCCAGTCACCAGACCTTAATCCCATTGAAAACTTATGGAGGGAGCTGAAGCTGCGAGTTGCCAAGCGACAGCCCAGAACTCTTAATGATTTAGAGATGATCTGCAAAGAGGAGTGGACCAAAATTCCTCCTGACATGTGTGCAAACCTCATCATCAACTACAGAAGACGTCTGACCGCTGTGCTTGCCAACAAGGGTTTTGCCACCAAGTATTAGGTCTTGTTTGCCAGAGGGATTAAATACTTATTTCCCTCTGCAGAATGCAAATAAATTCATATACTTTCCACAATGTGATTTTCCGGATTTAATTTGTGATGTGCTATCTCTCACTGTTACCAATAACCTACCCTTCAATTATGGGCTGCTCATGTCTTTGTCAGTGGGCAAACTTACAAAATCAGCAAGGGATCAAATACTTATTTCCCCCACTGTAGATAAAAGGAAAAGAACTGGATTATTATAATAAAAAATTGATTCTTTGGTAGTCTAGTGCTTTAAATTATAATACTTATCTGATGTTCCAGAAGGGTTGTTTAACAAGTAATAATACAGATACTATTGTGGTCCTTTGAAACTACCAGAAGGAGAAAAAAAAAAGCTAAGAACAAACCAGTACTGCTTTAACATATTTGAAATATTGTTATTCAGTGAAGTTTAATTTATTAAACTGTAGAATATACTATGCAATTCCTTGCGTCAGCATAACTTAGGGGTCCTTTTACTAAGCCACACTAAAAAGAGGCTGGTGGCAGCTTTAGCATGTGCTTTTCCCACATGCTGTAGCCACTTTTTAGCATGGCTCTAAAATGGCTGAATTTCTGTTTCTATCATTTTTGACTTCACGCAAATTTTCAAATTAGCGGGTAGCCTTTACCGCCTGAGCTCTTACCACCACCTATTTATGAGGCAGTAAGGGCTCACACGCTACTCAAGCGGTAATCGGGCAGCACACGGCAATGTGCCCATGCTGCCAGATTACCGTCAGGCAGATTACCTACTCTCCGCCCCCCCCCCCCCCCATGCTAGAAAATAAAAATAATTGTCTAGCATGGGAAATGGCTTATGGCAAAAGAAGAATTACTGCAAGGCGCCTGTTTTGCCATAGGCTACCTGCACAGTATCCCTACCACACCTTCATAAAAAGGCTTCTTAATTTACTTTTAAAAATCAAAGATTATTCAACACTAAACAACATTAACAATGTAACATCTGATTAATTACTATTCTTATACTGTCATAAAACTTAGAATTGGCATTCTGTTCATTTGCTAGGAATGTGCTGTCATTTGCAATGCCATGGGAAATGTTAACGATATATCCCACATCATTGCATGATGTTAACAATCAAAAACGAGTAGAAACAAAGTGCATTTTGTGTTTTCTCATTTGCCAGTGTTAGTGCACACTCTTTACATGAGCACGTTATCAAGAAAGAATGCACTCTATTTGCTAAGAGGGCACACTCTTAATGATATTGCTCCCATAATAACAAAGAAGACCCCAAAAAACTGAATAAAATGTTAAGTTCCTATAAATGACACAGGGGTCCTTTTATGAAACCATGCTAAAAAAAACTCTGGAATTCGTTGCCAGAAAATGTGGTAAAGGTGGTTAGCTTAGTGGAGTTTAAAAAAGGTTTGGACGGCTTCCTAAAGGAAAAGTCCATAGACCGTTATTAAATGGACTTGGGGAAAATCCACTATTTCTGGGATAAGCAGTATAAAATGTTTTGTACATTTTGGGGATCTTGCCGGGTATTTGTGTCCTGGATTGGCCACTGTTGGAAACAGGATGCTGGGCTCGATGGACCTTTGATCTTTCCCAGTATGGCAATAGTTATGTACTTATGGCTGGCGCTGTTGTCAGTGAAGCTGGTTATCCATGTGCTGCAGCCACTTTTAGCATGGTGGTAAAATGGCTGCCTTAATACATTTTTTGTATGTCCACATGCTAATTTCCCAATTAGCACATGGCCATTACTGCAGGATCCCTTACTGCCATCTATTTAGTAGGTGGTAGGGATTCCCGTGCTATTTCTGCGCTAATCAGGCAGCACCATGTAATGTACCTACGCTACCTGATTAGCACAGGGCATGCCTACTGTCCACCCCCAAACACACTTCCTATGCTAAAATTATTTAGCGCAGGAGTAGCATGTACTGATGGCCAAACTACCACAGGCACCTCAGCACGTTCTATGGCAGTGCTCCTTTACCCCATACGAGGCACACACTAGTGCCTGCTATGACTTAGTAAAAAGGCCCCTTGGGAAATGGCACAAAAACCTTTTTGGCTGCCCATCCGTATCATTTAGTTCATGCTTTCCCTTCCAATGTCTAAAAGTCACATTGATTAAGTGGGATACATTTTTTTTTAAATAACCTGATAGCAAAGAGGTACTTTAAGAATATATCTTGAAAAGTCACCACAGTGGGAGGGTTCTGGACACATTAAGTGTTTTTTTTACTATCATGGACCTTCAGGAGCTGACCGACTCATTTGATTCATGGCTCCATCAGCATAAAGGATAGCATTATACCAGCACCTTAATCAGTGGATTCTGAGATACCTTTTTTTAAAAATTCCAGATCAGTTATTTTTGTGTAGTACTGCGAGCTACCATGAAAGGTCATGACAGTCATTTTCTTAGGGAGGCCACAAGGAGCAGGAGTGAGTGACCTTCACTCCTGCCTCTAACATCCCCCATGGACCACCAGGAACATCATGTAGGCTTATGGGGACATAACTAGACAGCAGGAAGGGCATGGGGGACATTCCAGGGAGATGTGGGAGGACTTCTTCATGCTAGGAAGAGGGGGGAAGCGGGAGAGGAGGGAGATTTTTTGAGGGGTCAAGAGAGGGATCAGGGTGTTTTAAAAAGGGAAAAAAAGTTATGCGTGTGCTGACCAATAATCAGTGCCAGCACCCACATGGCTAAGTGGGCAGCATTAGGACACCTTTTGAATATGCTGCCCCCTGTATTATCCCTGACCTGCCCATTTTTTATGGGTAGTTAAAAGCGATATTCAGCAGCACTGCCTAGTTAGTGCTGCTGAATATTGGGGTTAGACAGCCCCAGGGGATTTAAATGGCAGGAGCATCTCCTGCCATCATAAGTAACTTTGAGTATTGACCAGAATATCTACTGTATCCTTAGAGCTGGGCCATTAACAATTGTATTTATTGAGTTCAAAAGCCAAAAGGAAGATCTGGAATGAGAAACTCTCAGATAAAACTAACAACTAATTATTATACACCAACCAGAGGGATTTAAGAATTATTTTACAGCATGAAAGCTATGTACATTTTTTAATTAGATGGTGCTTTAACAGCATATCTCTTCTTCACTCATGTCTCAAGAGCAATTCATATTAATGCAAGTGCAATCATCAATGTATATCATGCAATTCAATCAGTTTCCAGATGTATATTCTTCATTGCAACATGCCTTAGAACAGTGTTTGACAATATCCTCTGATCATGGGTATAGTTTGGGGTGGGGAGAGAGCACTGCCCCCCAAAGAAGACAGGAGGCAACTCTTCTCTCTCAAACCTCTCCCTCCCCCCCCCCCCCCCCCCCCCCCACACTTCTGTGGGCTGTCTTAGACTTCCTTTTCTTTCTAACGGTCACCAGGAGTGGTAGTAAATCACATACCTTGCCAACAATCTGCCTTTGGGGCCTTCCCTCTGCATCCTTCAACCCTCATAAAAATAGGAAGTTGTGTCAGAGAGAGTGGAATGTTTTGATATACTGGCTTCTTCAGTCAGTTTTTGTCTTTTTTTGGAATAACCATAATGAATATATATGAGATGTATGTATATAAATGAATATGCTAATGTGTCACACCCCACCCTTTGCCCCCTCAAATGAAACAGTCAAACTACGGCCATGCCTCTGATCTACAATGATGTTTCAGTATCCTGAATTAACCCTAACACTCTGGTTTACTAAGCAGCATTAGTAAATATTTGTTTAGCACATTTGCTTTTTCCTCATCATTATTCACATAGTGGTTCACAGCAACTTTCAGTCTCACAATTCCATTTTTAGTCTTCCTCCTTTCACTAATATACCTGAAAAAAAATTCTTGTTTCCCCTCCTTACATTTCAAGCCATTTGTTCTTCCTCTTGTGCTTTCGCCAGACATATATCTCTCTTAGCTTCTTTCAGTTTAATCCTGTATTCCTCTCTGTGTTCCTCTTCTTGAATTTTTCTGTATTTCATGAACGCCAACTCTTTAGCCTTTATTTTCTCAGCCACTTGCTTGGAGAACCATATCGGATTCCTTTTTCTCTTGCTTTTATTTATTCTCCTTACTTAAAAGGTTAGTAGCCACATTTATAGCACCGTTCAGCCTGGACCACTGCTTTTCCACTTCTCGTATATCCTCCCAGCCCATCAGCTGTTTCTTAAGATATTCCCCCATTTTACTAAAGTCAGCATGTTTGAAATCCAGAACTTTGAGTTTTGAGTGGCTGCCCTCCCCTTTAGCTGTTATATCAAAGCAAACTGTTTGATGATCACTGCTGCCCAGGTGGGCATCCACTCAGACATTAGACATACTTTCCCCATTTGTGAGCACCAGATCTAGCGTTGCTCCCTCCCTCATGGGTTCTGTCACCATTTGTCTGAGCAGAGCACTGAAAGGGATCCATGATCTCTCTACTTCTTTCTGATTCTGCAGATGGAACTTTCCAATCCACATCTGACAGGTTGAAATCTCCCAGCAGCAGCACCTCTCTTATCCTTCCCAACTTTATTTTTATCTAGTTCCTTCTGATTGTGTCAGAGATCTGTAGACAACACCCATGTGGACAGAGGTTCCATCATCTCTTTTCAAGGTGATCCATATTTTTTCTTCCTTTCCCCAGACCCCTGGTATTTCAGTCACTGCGATATCGTTTCTCATATACAGAGCTACTTTCCCACCTTTACAGCCATCTCTATCCTTCTAGATTGTAGCCTAGTATATTTGCATCCCATTCATGGGAATCATTGAACCATGTTTCTGTGATGGCAACAATGTCTAATTCTACCTCTAACATCAGGGCTTGCAGATCATGAATTTTGTTGCTTAGACTATGAGCATTTGTGGTCATTGCTTTCCAGCTACATTTCAGTGGCAGACTCATCTTCTGTTTAGTTTTTTGTTTAGTCTCACTTCCTGCTGTGTTGGTAAGAAGTGATTTGCTAAGATTGTTGTATTCATTGCTTTACTGTCACATCTTATCTTTAGCTGGGGGTGACCACTGGAAGTGGCCTGCCTCCATATACCACCCCCTGCCTTCTAGTTTAAATGCCTAGAAACATATTGTCTGAATTTCTCATCAAGGATTTTTTTTCCCTGCCACAGTGAGATGCAGCCCATTGTTGCAATAGTCTTTTGTTTTTACATATATTGCACCATCTTCCTATATACCTAAAACCTTCTTGATGACTCCAGACTTTGAGACACCTATTGAAATGCTCATTATTTTGTAAACTTTTCTCTCCCTTTCCAAAAGTAGGTAGTACTTCAAAAAATGCTACTGTTTGTACCAAAGGTTTTAAACCCACCCACCAGCTCCTGAAAAGCTCTCTGCACTGTAAGTGGGGTATTATGAGCATGCCATTGGTTCCCAGGTGGATAACAACATCAGTGTTAGACTCCTTAGTATCTTCTCTGATATAGTCAGTATTTGCCTACTATTCTTGCTAGTTGAGGAGCCTGGAAGGCATTTTACTTTGCTGGGCCTCTTGAACTGTGTTCAAAACTTAATGTCTCTGAAAATTGAATCCCCTAGAAGCAACAGTTTTCTGGTATGAGATTCTTTAGTAGTGCTTTGGTGGTGTCTTTTTCTCTTTGGATACCTCCCTTGCTTTTTGTTCTACATCAGTTTTATTTTCTAGAGCATCACAGTTAGAGTTACCATATGGCTCCAGAAAAAGGAGGACGGATTGAGCCAGCCGGGTTTACTTCCATTGCTTAAAGCAATGGAAGTAAAACCAGGATGGCTCAATTACTTCCATTGAAAGCAATGGAAGTAAAACCCAGCTGGCTCAATCCGTCCTCCTTTTTCTGGAGCCATGTGGTAACCCAAATCACAGTGCTATAATGGAGCAAAAGAATTCTGTAGGGGCAACAATTGTGAGGATAGATGCTTCTGTGCCACATGTCATAGTCTACCTGAGCCTACTGTGATCCATCTATTCTTAAGTGGTTTTATTCTTTGAGGGAGTGGTAAGAAATTGGTATGATTCTGTGCAGTGCTAGAAGCTTCTTTAATTGCACCCAATTCCTGCTTTAGTTTGCATAGCTCTTGTTTTATAGTATCAAGCTGAAGACAGATAGGACAAGCCTTAAGCCTCCAGATGGTGTGCCCTGGAACTAAAGCACCACTATTAGTACACAAAATGAAAGTCATCTTGATTGGTTGTAATGGGTATGAACGTGTATACTGTGATATAGTTTGCAGGATTGTCTGTATATGACTAAGGAGTAATGTTAATGATTTTTGGGTTCTCTACATATGAGCAGAAAACCTTGGGGATGGTGGGTGGAACTATAAGTCCCAGTGAGTCAGCCAAATCCTCTATCAAGAAGTTCTCTAGGAGGAGCAAGTAATGACACAGTTTGACAAAATAATCAAATTCAGTGTGATAGAACTATCAAATTCAGCTAGAAACTAACTTTTCTCATTTAAATCTAAATAGTCGCAAGAATTATGGTAGTTTCATCAATGTAAATGCAAATTAAACCAGTTGTAAGACTAATGTTGCTTTTTTTACCTCTAGGACTGACAATGAAAAAGAAACCTGGCAGAGTTAGTCCACAATATAATAGCCAAAAGGTTAGAATACTACAGCAAGAGTTAGCAGGGTGAAGGACAAGAAACAGTATAAAAAGCTTATCCTCTCTTCTATCAGAGCTAGGTAGAAAGGGAAAGAATGTTTTTGTTGTTGCTGCTTTGGTCATTTTGGGGGGTTTGGGTTAGAAGACAGAGAAGTACCCCACAATACAGATTTACAGGACAAATTAATTTAGCAATAAGCAATAAAGTCTAGAGAATAGATATATCAGGTAGCTAAACCTGTAGCTACCTGACATATCTATTATTAAGACTCCATGTGAAAAATAATTCATTTTTGCTAGGACACAACCCATATCTACATTCGTATAACATACTTGGTGTTAACTATCAATAATTAGCCTTAACAAGCACTTATTGGCATTAATTTGCAATTATGCACATAAGTGGATTATGACCCTACTCTAGTGCAGACTCCCACACTCAACTTTGGGCAGGTGGGCTTACACCTACTGAAACCTGGTGTAAATCTTCATACCTAACATGGCAGTTGGGTGAATAAATCCAAGTATTCTATAACATTGTGCCTAATTTCTGGGAACGTCCATGACTCACCCATGCCCCTCCCATGGCCTTGCCCTCTTTTGAGTTGTGTGCTATAAAATTTAGATGTGCATGTTATAGAATAGGGTATAGGGCTGATGAACACGTAACTCCTGGATGACTAAGTTTCAATTGAATACAGCTAAAACAGAATTATTATGAGTTCATAGAGGAAGTTGCTTTTTTCCTCGGAGTGTATTATCATGAGATGGTTCTATCATATCTGCTAAGGATCATGTACATAGTTTGGGAGTTGATTTAGATGCCGGTCTCACTTCTGAGACCCATATTTCTCAAGTGGTCAGTTCTTTTTTACTATCTTCGGCAATTGAATCTATTTGGTTTTATTTTCCTGTTTCTGACTTTGCTGAACTGATGTATACTTTTGTAATCTCTCAAACAGATTATTGCAATGTGTTGTTTGTAGGGTTTCCTGCTAAAAGCTTGAAGAGGTTACAATGAATATAAAATGCTGCTGCTCGTAGTTTGACTAACTCCCCGAACTTTTGTCATATTTCTCCTGTTTTGTCATCTCTGCACTGGCTATCTATTGAGAAGCATTGCTGTTTTAAATTGTTGGGTTTGGTCTTCAGAGTTTTTCATTCTATAGCACCAAAGTATATGCTTAAGAAGTTACCTTTGTATGCATCTTGTCATACTTTGCATTCTCAAGGTAAGAGGCGCTTCTTTCTTCTTTCTGCGAATTCTTTTAAACTTGTATGTACTTGTAAGCATGCTTATTCTTGTTCTTTATTTCTGTGGAATCGTCTTCCTTTATACTGATAATCTTGATTTTCATAAATGTATTAAGACTTGGTTATTTAATTAGATAGAAATTCCAGAAATTACAAGTTAGCTTTTGCGCACTTAATGCTATTATGAGGTATTTTAAAAGATGGATTTTGTACCCTGTGATTTATACTATATTTTATATATTGTTTGTTATCATGATTATATATGTATATTGTTATCATGATTATGTATTTTTGTAACCCGTTCTGGGCGTTATCAATAGAGCAGGCTAAATGCATGTATAAATAAATAATTTTTATAGAATAGCACTTAGCAAGATGTGCACAAAAATCCTAACTAGAGAAAATTAACTGCAATAATTAGTTGTTAGCACCCAATTATTGGGTTGTTAATTAAATTGTGCATGCAATTTTGGGACCCATATATGGAATCCCGAGACAGTGCCACATTTACACCTGCCATAGACATGGTATAAGTGGTCACACTTACATAGGCATATAAATGCTAACTTATGCTAGTATTACACATTAGGACAAAGTTTACTAAGCCATGCTAGTGGTGTGCTGGGAATATATGGGTATCTCTAGCACTTAGCACAAACTAATGTTTAGCACACACCAAATACACTAACACATTTTATTAAACAGGGCCCTTAATTGCCATTATGGAGTTTGTGCATAGCACATGAAATTTTGGTATCTAACTGTAGGTGACTTTTTTTTAATTGATCCCTAAGTGTATGAGCAGATGCAGGGAATGCCCCTAACAGTTAATACAGAAGCTTTGCCATTACTAGGTGGTAGTTTAAGCAATTTCCCATGCAGTAAACTTCACCATAATTTATAAAAGGCCCCTTAAATATTTAAATGTGCACTATTGAACTAAACACATTTTACAAATGCACATCCCTGCCTAAAATTCAACATGTACAAAGCAAAGTAAGCTTAGAAATCCTTATATCCCAATACTGACCACATCTTTTTACATTTGACTTCTGTGAAACCTTCTTAGTGTAGAAAATGCAATACTAGGCATATCTGGGCACCAACTTTCTCAACTGACACAAAGGTTTCCATGTTATAATTTGCACTGTCACAATTTGCATCTCGTTAGCTTAATGCATTGGGCACAACAACCTGATTTACAATGGACTGTAAATTTGAAAAACAAAATGTACAACAAGTTAGTGTACTGCATTATAATGCTTTAAAAAGCCTATCAATACTCAATTTGCATAATACTACAGATAATTGCTTTATTATTAGTCACATTGAATTTATCACATCTACTGAAAAGGAACCTAAATCAATAGTCATCACAACATTATTTCTACTGTCACTTCATTATGTTATTCTTCTGTAGTGCTAATAATTATCAGGAGCCACGAGTAAACAGGAAAAACCTCCACGTTATTTTTCGGTCCTCTCTCATGCCAGCTTCATGTTTTTAAGGATTTCTTTGACTAACAGTGTCTGGTCTCTATTTATATATTTGTGAGTATAATTTGGTAATTTACCATTGACAGGTCCCCTCGGACATCTCCTCATTTATTCAATAACACACTGATGAGTCAGCTGATTCCATACTTGACAATTTCATTTGGTTTAAAAACAGCGATTTATATTTTAAGTACAATGTGTTTCCTGTGTCTGATTTTCAGAATGGGGTTCTCTGGATATATATTTTTTATCTACTGACATCTGTGTGGTGAGTTCCACTAGCTGAGTTTCTCTTATGTATATTCTATGTGGTGGAATTCATTAATTTCAATGTAGTATTTTAGTCTGTCAACTTTTTATTGCCCTTCGCCTTACACCATAGATTTGACTTCATTTTTATTTATTATTTAGTATTACTTTGGGTTTATTTACATATTATTTATTTCTCATTTTTATTGTTCAACAATTATATTGTAACTTTGTTTTAGAGTACCTTTTGCATTACCTTTCTCTATTGGTCCAGTGTGAAATTTTATCATTTTATGTCCATATTTATGATTTACTTTTTATCTAAATGAGAATCCTTTTATATTGTAGTTGTATATGTGTTTATTTTTATGATTTATATACCTAGCATATTTTTAACTATGTCTTGATATTGCTGACCCCTGAGGCAGGTGTTCCATTACGCCGAAACATGGACCGTGTTGGGTCCTGCTGTACAAGCACTCAATAAAGCACCTTTTAAGCACCAGTTCCTGTGGTGGAGTGTCCATTACCCATCCTCTACTCCTTTTGTTTTGTGCTAATGATTATGATATGAAGGGAAATACTATAACCTAGGCACCCACATGTATTCATGCTTTGTGCTTTTACAGTGACCCTTTGTTGTTTTATGTGGCAATGTATCTGTTGGTTTTTAATTATTTATTTCTGGGAAATATATCTTGCAACAACTATATAGATACTTAGACTCCTGAAGCACACATATTGTTTTATGGTACATGGGACCATCTCGAGTCCACTGTATTTGTGCTGTATTCTACCTCTGGAGCCCCATATGTGTTTGGTTGACCTACGTCCTTCCTTACTTTTTTGGAGCATGGGTGACACAAAGGTGATGCTCCCACTTATGCATGTAACTTACAGCATACAGGAAGCTACATGGGTACGTGCCACATTTTGGTGCCTTCATTTATACCAGCTGTATAGCTGGTGTAACTGCAAGCACCTCAATGTTAGGTGTGCTGATACCGGGCTATGCTAATTTGTATAATAGAATCTAGGCACCTAGGTTCCGTTAAATGTTTATGTCACAACATGTATAGCAAAAAAAAAAAACTTAGAGATGCTTTTAATGGATTTAATGCACACTAATGATTAGCATGTACTAAATGATAAGAAGCCCATTATATTCCTATGGGCTTCTTATCATTTAGCCCAGGATAGTCATTAGTGCGTGCTAAATCTGTTAGTGCACCTTAGTAAAAGGACCCCTAAGCCTTGCCTGATGAAGAGATTTATTTTACAATTAGTGAATAAGAATTTTATAGCAACAATGCGTGGATAAAACTGGTTTCAACGTGCAAAACATTCTTAACATAATGCACTGAATCAGCCAAGAAATATGTTTGGAAAATACTATAATCAAAGACTAATGAAGACAAGTTCCATGCGTTAAGTCAGGACTGCTGAGAGGGTGGCAAGATTCCCTGGGCTTGGCCTCGGGGGGTGGGGGGCCCGGCAAGGTTTCGAGGGAGCAGAAGCTTCTTCCCTGCTTGCTTCTGGGTCTGTTTCTCTCCTGCTCCTGTGTGCCAGGATCTGGATGATAGCGTTAACACAATAACTCGGTTCCCGGCACACAGTCGCAGGAGACGACAGACCAAGGGAGGAGCAGACACAGGAAGGTAAGGGAGTTTGGGCAGCAGCCTGTGGGGGAGCATGGCATGGCAGTGGCCCAGGTGGGGGGTGGTCCTGCCCTGGGCCTGGCTGTGTCTCTCGGTGGCCCTATGTTAAATAATGTATTCATTATGACCCAAATTAAGAGACGCAGATGAAGCTCTGGTGGCTGTTTAGCTTTTGCACATTAATTGAAAATGTCACCCTCTCTCTTAACTGGATGATGAACAGTAGGTGTTTTTCTGAAAATCCTAAAATCTTTTCTGTATCAATGCTACTGATAAGACAGATAAGAAAAAAATAGGGGAGAGGAAGCAGTATCCAGCCTCTTTCAATCAGTTTTCAACCTACAAAATGTTGATCTATGAATTAAGGAGCCCTTTTACTAAGCTATGTAAAGCACATGCCTAAAGCAGCTTAAAATGGCATATCATGGTACATGCTTAGGCGTCCTGCAGTACTGCCAAAATTGCTCGTGCTAAAAAAATATTTTTTGAAGGGGTGTGTCAGTGGGTTGGAGAGTGGGCATTCCTGCACTAACCAGCTAGTGATCTATACTAGTGTACGCTAACCGGTTAACACACAGGTACCACATGAACCCTTACCACCTACAAAATGGGTTTCAGTAAGTACTCAGATGGTAAATTTTAACAACATTAACACATGGCTATTAATACAAAAAACAGAAAATTAACCATTTTAGGGCTGCATTAAAAATGGCCTTAACACCCGGGAAAGACCTGCATAAGTTTAGGTTTAGATTTATTAGGACCCTTTAAAAATTGACCAGTATCAAGGATAGAGCCTTCAATCCATGCAAGAAGTACTATGCTATCATCATCACCTTTTAAAAAACAATTTTGGAACATTTTTATTGCAATTCAAATTATGAACATTATGTTTTTTGTACATTTTTTGTTACTTTAAGTTTTGTCATTAGGCATGTGAGGGAGGCATAAACAGTTTTAGTGAATCACAATATGTTTTAAATGTTCTCTCAAAACTGGGCAACACTTGCAGAAAGCAATAGCATAAATGATGGCTAAACATTATAAAACTCTGCGGTACTCTGTGTGATAGCATTAGTCATGATTAATTCTTGGCATTAATGTGAATACATGTGTAATGTGGATGCTATTCTGCTCCAATGAATGCCCACTCATTTTAATATATTATCCAAAATTAGACACTTCTGCTTAAATAGATATAAAATAACTCTGGGGCATTTGACCTTTTAAAAAAAAACTTGGAAATGTTTCTTTTAAAGATGTCCATCTTCATTTTAATTGAACCTTCATTTCTTTTATGTTCGTTTCTGCTGTATATTACGTATTTCTCATTTCCCTGTTGTGTTAGTGTGTGAACATTGCAACAGTGCAACATGAAGAGAAGAAAAGATATTAGTTTCCTGATGTGGTACCGGATAGCGCTTTTTATCTAGTGTTAGCGTTTTAGTTTGGTATAAAGCATCCAGTACAACACCTTGTATCCTGTCATTCTCACTAATCCTAGTAAATCCCCCCCCCCCCCCCCCCCCCCGGATTAGCTTTTTCTAGGCCATAAATGTGTTAACACAAAAAAATTCAATTTTGGCGCGTGTCCGCTACGCCCATCTGGTGCAAGTAGTGGATGTGCGCCAAGTGGCATCTGACACACTTAGGTCATTACTGCCCAAATACTTTACCGCTAGGTCTATGGCTGGCGGTAAGGTATCAGACTCAAAATGAACGTGCGGCAATTTTGATTTTCCCGCACTTTCATTTTCGCCAAACAAAAACCAGGCATTTTTTTGTAGGTGGACTGAAAAATGGATCTGCATGCACCTAAAACCCACGCCTACACTACCACAAGCCATTTTTCAGCACACCTTTGTAAAAGGACCCCTTAATGAATCAGGCCCTTAGATTTGGCTGGTATATAAGAAACTGTTCTCTCTATTTGAGACTGAAATGTATTTATTTTTATTTATTTGCATTTGTATCCCACATTTTCCCACCTATTTGTGGGCTCAGTGTGGCTTACAATACTTTGAGAATGATGGAAGTACAATTGGTTACAGTACGATTATGGATTACATTATGATGAGTTATAGAAGACAGAGTAAATACAGGATATCATTTGGGAATAGAACATCAGAAGATAACAGTGGTGAGTTGAGAAGGGGACAAACAATATCGAGGTAACATAAAGGTCTAACATTCTTATTTGTGGGTAGGGTTTTAAGGGTGGTGAGGATACGGGAGAAGAGACTTCAGGATAGAGTGTTTTGGTGCGTATCTATTGGTTTGTATGGACTTCATGTGTTTTGATTCTTGCAGTAGATTTTCTCAAACAGATAGGTTTTCAGTAGTTTGCGGAAGTCGGTCAGTTTATAGATCGTTTTCAGATTGCGTGGTAGTGTATTCCAGACTTGTGTGTTCATGTATGCGAAGGTCGATCCGTGCAATGCTTTGTATTTTATTCCTTTGCACTTGGGGAAATGGAGATTGAGGAAGGTTCGGGAAGATCTTTTTGCGTTTCTGGGTGGTAGGTCTATTAAATCAGACATGTATGCAGGGGCTTCCCCGTGAATGATTTTATGGACTAAAGTGCATACTTTGAAAGTGATGCGTTCCTTGAGTGGTAGCCAGTGTAGTTTCTCCCGTAGGGGTTTTGCACTTTCGTATTTTGGTTTGCCGAAGATGAGTCTGGCTGCTGTATTCTGGGCTGTTTGAAGTTTCCTCAGTATTTGTTCCTTGCATCCTGCGTATAATGAGTTGCAATAATCCAAGTGACTGAGTACGAGTGATTGCACTAGACTGCGGAAGACAGATCTTGGAAAGAATGGTCTAATTCTTTTCAGTTTCCACATGGAGTAGAACATTTTTTTTGTTGTGTTGTTCGCATGAGTCTCGAGTGTTAGGTGGCGGTCAATAATGACTCCAAGGAAATGCTAGGACAGGAGTGGATTGTAGTAAAATATCAGCCTGGGAAGATCCTCAGTGCATGTGCCATGTTGAAATGAAAAGAGCGCCTTCTGTTCCCTCCTGAAGGCCCATGAGCTCCTGCTGTGACCCGACTGCAAACCTTCAGCCTTTGCCTGTCTCCACCCCAGTAATTAACTTTCATGCCCCTAGGCCCCACTGAGGTTTTCATAATTAAATTCAACAATCCTGATTAACCTAACATCACCTATCCATGAGTAATCCTGTAAAAATGCATAGATATACATCATCCCTCTAATTCTATAAAGTTATGCGCTCAACTTTATGCTTTGCATGCAAAGTTGTGAGTGCAAGTTATAGAATTAGGTTAGTTGCACACATAATATAATAATTAGCTGATAATTGATGCTACCTAGTAATAATTGGCACTAAGTAATGTTAATTGGTACCAATTAGCAGTCATGCACAAAATTGATTCTATAAGCTAGGTGCCCAAAATTCTGATTGTGCTACTGCAATGCACAGCACAAAAAAAAAAAATGTTTTTGTGTGCTACTGGGCAAAAACCATTTGTCTTATACTAAATTCAGTGTACGCATTCCAAATCCGAAGTCAGAATTGTTGTAACACATCAGGAAATTTTGTTATGCATAAGTTTGCCCAAATGAATTAAGCACTTGTAAAGCATTGAATAATTTTTTACAGAACGAGTTTTACTCCAACATTTACCTGATTTACATCAAAGTTTTCGTAGTAAACAGTATATGAAAATGTAATGGAATAACAAAATTTCAAAAAAGTCTCGTATTCCATTTTAAAAGTCTTACTTCAGCAAGGCCCAGTACTGTTAAAAATGCTTCAGGCATCTACTTTTGCGTTTGTGAGTGGCAGTAAGGTCTCAGGCTGATAATGGATGCACACTGGTTTCAATTTTAGCGCACCTCCATTTTCCGGACCCTTAACAAAGACCCTTTTTTCTTGACACGGTAAAAAATGACCCAGTGCACACCCAAAAGACATGCTCGCACTACCGCAGGCCACTTTTTACTACGGCTTAGTAAAAGGACCCCTGACTGATTTGCCTAACAAGTCAAACAAGGGATGCTTGCTTGATAGCTCAATTTGTCCCTGCTTTCTGACAATATTTTCAGGAGTCATAGTAAGGTATAATAGTTCTGCAAGTAGTTACATAGATTTGCAAATTCCTTTTCATACTTCATAGTGAGCTTGTTACATTATGCACTCTATACATAAGTACATAAGTATTGCCATACTGGGAAAGACCAAAGGTCCATCAAGCCCAGCATCCTGTTTCCAACAGTGGCCAATCTAGGTCACAAATACCTGGCAAGATCCCAAAAAAGTACAAAACATTTTATACTGCTTATCCCAGAAATAGTGGATTTTCCCCAAGTCCATTTAATAACGGTCTATGGACTTTTCCTTTAGGAAGCCGTCCAAACCTTTTTTAAACTCCGCTAACCTAACCGCCTTTACCACATTCTCTGGCAACGAATTGCAGAGTTTAATTACACGTTGAGTGAAGAAACATTTTCTCCGATTCATTTTTTATTTACTACATTGTAGCTTCATCACATGCCCCCTAGTCCTAGTATTTTTGGAAAGCATAAACAGATGCTTCACATCTACCCGTTCAACTCCACTCATTATTTTATAGACCTCCATCATATCTCCTCTCAGCCGCCTTTTCTCCAAGCTGAAGAGCCCTAGCCGCTTTAGCTTTGCTAATCTCTATGCCTTGAGCCTCTTTAGCACCTGGTTTGCAAAGCAGTGATATGGTGTTGGATTTGAAAAAATAATAATAATACGTGTGTGGTATTATTGCAAGATATTCTCAGGCTTATATGGATGGGTATGGTTTTCAGCTTTCTGTGGATATATAATGAAATTATTTCTGCTCTGTATAATAACCTATGTTGAACTACTTAACTATTGTAACCTCTAGTTAGGTAGTGATATGCCTCAAGACACCCCTGAAGTAAGATCCCTAGTGGTTTGGTCCAGTGTATAGGTTAAGATCTAGGTCAGTGCTATTTATTACCTGTCTTTGATGACTGCAGATGAGCTGGGGGGGGGGGGGGGGTTCAATCTGTAATATACAGTACATGATATTTGCATACGCTGGATGTAGTATACATGCAAATTTATCTCATGCATATTCTTTAGGGTGAAGGTTAATAAATGTGTGTTTTAGGGACAGGCTGTCATTTGCAACAATATGGGAAATGTCAATGACATATCCTGTGTTGCTGCATGCTGCTAAAACCTAAAAAATGAACATTTAAAAAACACAGAAATATGTGTTTTTCATTTGCTGATAATAGAGTGCACTCTTTTCAATGAAGACACACTCCCGCAGATTCTATAAATGGAGCCCACGTTTGGACACCCCAAATTGCATGTGATCCCGAGATCTGCACTAATAAGTTAGTTGATGAGCCATTAACAATCAACAATTTACGTTAACTGGCTCTGGATTTGTGTGTCGATCTGGCTGCATGCAATTCTATAAAGATCTACACCCAAATCCTTT
This sequence comes from Microcaecilia unicolor, assembly GCF_901765095.1. Classification (NCBI taxonomy): domain Eukaryota; kingdom Metazoa; phylum Chordata; class Amphibia; order Gymnophiona; family Siphonopidae; genus Microcaecilia; species Microcaecilia unicolor. The sequence goes on from NC_044040.1 coordinate 163,961,343, forward strand.
CCCACACAACCCAAAAGGGGATGTGGCTATGGGATGCACATGGGTAGGTCAGGGGCATTCCAAAGAATTAGATGCAGTGTTATAGAATTTGGGAGCTGTGCACCCAGGATGCACTCCAGGATTTATACCAGGATTCAGTTGGTGTAAATCCTCTCGCCTAAAATTGGGTGCCAGAATATGCACAAAGCCCCAGATTATATGGCACCTCAATTTCCACATGGAAACTGAAGCGTATTCTATAACAATGTGCATAACTTACCCCTCCCCCATTTACTAAGCCATGCAGGCAGCTGCCACACAGCAATGCTGACCATTCAAAGTGAATGGGCTGTGTCGGCATTAGCGCACGGCTTAGTAAACAAGGGGGTAACAATTGGTTAACTAGCTAATCAGCACTGTTAATTGGATGTTAGCAAATAACTATCAGCAATAATTGGCATTAATTGGGATTTACACGCACAGCTTGCTAAAAGCCCTGTTTACTAAGTTACATTAGTGTTTTTAGCACACGCTAAAATTAGCGCATGCTAGACGCTAGAGGCACCCATATATTCCTATGGGTGTCTCTAGCATTAACGTGCACTAATTTTTAGTGCACACTAAAAATGCTAGACTGCCTATAACGCAGCTTAGTAAACAGGGTCCTAAGTGTATGACGTGGTGCGCCTAAATTCTAAGTCGCATAGTTGAAAAGGGGGCGTGGCAATGGATGGGGCATGGGTGTCTCTAAAATCTATGCACATAATTATAGAATGCACCCACTCTGCATCTAATTTAGGCGTTGGGGGTTACACTAAGTAAAACATGGCCTAAATGGACGTGACCAAATTTAGTTATGTGGTGAGCCACTCGGTGTATTCTATACACCATGCAGAAATTTGTCTATTCTATAAAATTTAGACATACTTTAGAAAATACGCCTAGGTGTAATCTAGCCCAAAGTGCCACGATATAAAGAACAGTCAACTCAGAGCACCCTTTCTAGAACAGGGCTCAGCGTGAATTTTTCCCGGCGCCTACTTTCGGTGCCATTTACTGAATATGGCCCACTGTTTTAAAAGAGTGTGTACTCCTTTTCCATATAGAGAGTTTTCATTTAAAAGAGTGAGCACTCAACAATTTTGCTCCCAAGACCAAAGAAAAGTGGCAATGAAAACAATCAAAACGGACATTCCCGGAAATGACACAAAATGATAATTTTCTGGCTGCTCATCCCTAGTATTGCATACAAGTGTAAATCATGATTTTAGATAGATTGCAAGATACTTTGTATGATACTATGTTCCTGTGAAGTGCAAAAAAGCAATTTATGAAAAAGGGAAAAAGGCTCTGTACCCAAACCTCCACCTTATATATTTTTTTGAAATAGGGTATGGAGAAACTAACGTGGGTCCAATTTTCTTCATCAGCATAAAAAAACCTTATCTCTTATACTGTTTATTGCTAAAAGCTTCACAGGAATGACAACTCATGGATCCAAAAGAAGAAGTGGAAAAATACTTAACTTAAACTAGTAGACACAACATGCAGAATGGGTCAATCACACCGACTGTGGCCAGAGTTTCGCTACCGTGGGCTGTCTCAAGGCGTGCATGACATCCGTAACTTTAGACACTGTCTTAATTTATCAGAGTGCATAAAATAGATTTAAGATGCACTAAAAACTCCCTATTAAATGAATGTTGGAAACTAACTGAAAAGCATATCAAAACTGGACAAATTTTGTGAACATTAACCAACTTTTTCTTACATGTGCACATCCCTAGAATATAGAAGCTTGAATATAAGTGCATACCTTTATCCAGTTATGTTAGGCTTGCTATATCTGTGCCTGAGATAAGCAGAGAAAGTTAACTGGCTAGCAGTACATTTGGGGTAAAAGGAGGCCTGCAGTAGCATTGGCGCATGTCTGTGATGCACTTGAAGGCCCCCTTTTACCGCAGCAGGTAAAAGGATGGGGTTTTTTTTTTAAAGGAAATAGCCCTGCACTAATAACAGGGATAAGGGGAGCCCTTATCGTTGCCTATTTAGGTGACGGTAAGGGCTTCTGCCCTAACCCAGTGTTAAGTCCCGGTGCTACAAAAATAAAAACTATTTTTGTAGCGCCAGAAATGGCACATACTGGGATGGGAACTACCACCAGGATCCTGCAGTAGCCTGGCGTTAGTTCCGAATTGCCACGCACCATTGGGCTTGTTGCATGCCAAGCCCTTTGTAAAAGGGCCCCTTGGTTTACTAATTTTATGCATGCAAACAGTACATACAAAATCAATTTAATGTATATTAACCTATGAATTATCCAGGACTAAGGGAGGGAAGGAAGTTTTCAACATAGGCTACCATTAAAGTGTGCTATTTTACCATTTACTTATCCTATTTTATTACAGGTCCCATTTTATGCAACAAAATCTACTGTAGCTACCAATAACTGGAATTAATAATAAAATAGCACATCTTAACAGTAGCCCAAGTTCATAAAATCTCCACAAGTCAATTTCCAAGCATTGAAACTTTAAGGGCCCTGCTTACTAAGCAGCTTTATAGGCATGTTAACATTTTTAACATGCATTAACCATTTACGTGTGTTAACCATGTACATGCCTATTATATCCCTATAGGCGCCTACATGGTTAGCATGTGCGCTAAGTGTAGGTGCGCTAAAAACACTAACGCACCTTAGTAAACAGGGCCCTAAAACTCATTAGAAAGTTTTTATACTTAAAAAGCTTTAAAACAACTAATCTGAAAATTAGTTCAAAAAGATAGAAAATGAACTAGAAACAATGCAGACGTGTTCTCCATGCTCATCCCTACAGCTCAGTATTGCTGCTATCTGGTAAACACCTTTTTCTCTCTCTGAGACTTAACTGATTAACTTTAGCTTAGACAAAATCTACCTGTTCTGTAGTGTGTGTGTGTAGGGGAGGGGGCATAGGGGGGGGGGGGCAATTGAAAATTTGTGATATGTCTGGGTAACCCCAACATCAATGTGAATATCAATCCCTATCTCTTTTAGGGAACTAAGAAAGCATAAGACAAAACAAGAGTAGGTCACCTGCTCCAAAGTCTCAAAAATCTTCCTTAAATGATGATGGTTCAAGATAAAAGAGTGGAATAAAACTTTGAAGAAAATTGCCTTAGTGCTTCCTTTAACTGGGGTTTGTTTATTACAGTTCTTTGTCTGTGGAAAATAAGACTAGGAAATCAGGCCTTTAGAGGGAAAGGCATTACTCTAGTGAGTAACAAACTGTAAGGGGAAATTTAGTCTCAAAGTATGTTCCACAGGCAAGGCTTAGAATGCCTTTTACTCACTGCAGAACTCCAGAGGAGTTTAAAAAACAAACAAGCTGTAAACATCTGTGAATCCAGTGCACAATGGAACTGTGAGATGTGTCTATGAATAACATAAATGGAAATCAGTGAAGGTGGAAACATAATTTGAGTATACACTACCATTTTTAAATGATTCTATCAGGTTTTGTATGCACATTAACATTCAAGGAGGTGCCAAGAAGGTGAATAACCACCTAAAGTCCACTAAACTGTGGTAGCTCATATAGTTTAGTTTAGCTTATTGGTTTTGATATTACATCTTTCCAAACAATCAAGGCGGTTTACATTAAAATCCATGGAAAGAAAAGAACGCCATTAAAAAAAAATAGTGGGAAGGTGGAGATGGCTTGAGAAGAACCAAGTACGCAGGTTGATTATAAATTACTAAAACACTTTATTACTGATACTTGCAATAACGTGCAACACCCAACATGGCACCATGTTTCGGCACTGAGTGCCTGTCTCAGGGGTCAAAACATGTTAATGCATCCAGAACAGTGTTTGAGTATATCGATTGGAAATTGTTTACAAGTATAGTGTCTAAACTGCAGTTTGCCACAGGCGCATCGCCACCACAAAGGTCTTTCTACAGACCAACACCAAAAAAATGAAATTTCATTTTGGTTCCTGGTATTCTTTTCATTTCGTAGCAACATAAAATGATTTGGAAAATCTCATTGATCTTTCCCAGGTCACCTCAAATAAATGCACATCCCTAGTAAGAAGTTGGTTTTGACTGAGCTGTATGACTGAAGAAATCACTGAGGCATACATTCTACGTTCTTATAATAAGAGCTATTACTTATTTCACCTTAACTCCAAAAAGATTGTCACCATAGCATTGCAATTTCATTTTCACAATAGATTCGTTCAGATGAGTCACATGATTGAACCAGTAGCATGACTGTTGATCTGCATGTCTTCTGGGATAGCAAAGTCTCTTAACTGGAACAGGTGCTCTTTGAAGACAGAAGATCAATCAGAAATACGATCTCAACCACCTTTGCTTTGGGAGTTGCTCAATTGTCAATTTGTACTTTTGTTCAAGCTTGAAAAAAAGTAAAAGGTATAACACTTCTGTTCTGCAAGTTGTGGAAATTGACAAATACAAAAGAATATACATTTTTTTCTTATTGCTACAAAACAGATATTTTCAATTAGATTGTAAGCTCCTTTGTGTAAGACCTTATATTACATGCAATTTGTTATAAAGTGCCCCTTTTAGCATGATCTATAAAAGCTGAAATATTATTCAGGTAGGTGCTTATTTCCAAATTTTTATATACCTCTGAATTTCACAGAGTTCTATATAAGCTATATAATTTTGTAGCACAAAATGGTAATTGAAACACCATGAGACCGAATTGAAACAACATAAGACATTATCGGGCTTATTTTCAAAAGAGAAGGACGCCCATCTTTCGACACAAATCGCAAGATGGGTGTCCTTCTCACAGGATCGCCCAAATCGGCATAATCAAAAGCCGATTTTGGGCATCCCCAACTGCTTTCCATCATGGAGACGACCAAAGTTCCCGGGGGCATGTCGGAGGTGTAGTGAAGGCGGTACTTGGGCATGCCTAACTCATGGGTGTCCTTGACCCATAATGGAAAAAAAGGGTGTCCCTGATGAACACTTGGACGACTTTACCTGTTCCTTTTTTTCTTATGACCAAGCCACAAAAAGATACCCGAACTGACCAGATGACCTCCCCTTACTCCCCCAGTGGTCACTAACCCCCTCCCACCCTCAAAAAAAATTTAAAAAATATTTTTAGCCAGCCTGAAATATCATTTCCAGCTCCATAACAGCAGTATGCAGGTCCCTGGAGCAGTTTTAGTGGGTGCAGTGAACTTCAGGCAGGCGGACCCAGGACCATCCCCCCCATCTGTTACACTTGTGGTGATAAATGTGAGCCCTTCAAAACCCACCATAAACCCACTGCACCCACATCTATGTGCCCCCCTTCACCCATAAGGGCTATGGTAGTGGTGTACAGTTGTGGGTAGTGGGTTTTTGGGGGCTCAGCACACAAGGGAGCTATGTCCTTTGTTTTTATTATCGCCAAAAATCAGAAATGACCAAGTCTAAGGACAACCATCTCTAGGAACGACCTAAATGTCAAGATTTGGGCGTCCCTGACCGTATTATCGAAACGAAAGGTAGATGCCCATCTTGTTTCGATAATACGAGTTTCCCTGCCCCTTCGCCAGGACATCCTGTGAGGACGTCCTCAGGAAAACCTGGGCGCCCCTTTTGATTATGCCCCTCCATGTCTGCTTAAATTCTCATATATGGTAAAAAAATGTTTGTTAATAACTTTTATTTATCCTAGCCCCAACCAGGGCCATCATAAAGGACTGAATAGATGGGCATCCACCCAAGGTCCTACAACAGATCTCAAATGGGAAGACTATAGGAAAGATGATTGAGCTATACATCATCTAGCCTCGTTCTATCCCTGGACATACCCACATTCTCCTTAAACTGGCTAATAGTGCCCTAGCATCTCCCCCCCCCCCCCCCCCCCCAACCTGGAGGAGCCATGCTATTCATCTGGTTCCTTTCAATTTCTTTTGCAATACATTGGGGATGGATTAGAAAAGTCAATGTCCCATTTCCAGATGATATGAAAATTTGCACCAGAGTAGTAAATCACCATATAGAAATAATATGAGACATCACTGTTCCCCCACATACATGGTAAGTGATGCAGAATGTGATGGTCATAAGCAAGGCTAAATTTATGAGTATTTATGCGCATTGTGAACCATATCCTGTAACATTTAAGAAGTCCCCTCTCAAGCAGGAAGTAAACATTTGTATTAATAATAACAATAGCAAGGCCTCTTATAATGTGAGACCCTAAACTGTGGCTTTGTCCAGCTTATATGTAAATCTGGCCCTGGTCATAAGCAAGCTTTGCTCAGGCCTCTATTTTGCACAGCAGTGGCCCTGCCTCCTTCAAACCTCTTTATCCTTCCATATACACGTTTCTTGGTGTTCAAGTAATAATCTCTCTCAGCCTTTCATCCAGCAGTACAGAATTTAACAGTTTCCTTTTCTAAAGGTGAAACTTCCAAATCCCTCTCTGTAAATCAGTTTTTATCAATTCAAAGATGGGATTTGGTAACAGATTCTTTGCAAGTCAAAACATGATATGGTTGATATATTTCTAATTATGTCGCCCAAGTAAAATTAAAATAAAACCACACACATACACCTGAGATGATTGCATTGTGCTTTCATTGCTTCCAGAAATGGCTCTGTTCTATGTTCTGATATAGACCAGTGGCATGTCCTGCTTTCTATTCTGTAGAGCAGTTTGGTAGTTAAAACTCTTTTATATAGTAATTAGGTTATAAAAATAAACAGCAGCAGGAAAAAACTAAAGTCATGCTGTAGCTGAGTATGCAAGTTAAGTCCGAATCCTAATCAGATCACAGGATCAAAGCCTTCTCCAGAGAGACTTTAGGGAGCCAAATTCTTCTCTTCTCCTCAGAACTCCTGGAAATCCATTTAAGCAATGAATTAGAAAGTAAAAATTCGCTCATGTTATATCCTGATATACTGCAGGACTATCCTGCAAAGCGGATTGGCCACTGTTGGAAACAGGATACTGGGCTAGATGGACCATTGGTCTGGCCCAGTATGGCTATTCTTATGTTCTTATTTCAAACCACACTGAGTAGAAACATTACAGTTCAAACTAACATTTTCTGAATGGAGCGGCCATCAGTAAACTCATAAAGCCTTTGCAACTATGTGTAGAAGTTGGCTTCTACCCTGCTCTGTCTATTTTTTTATGTGTCATTCATATTATTCATCTTCAATTGCCAACTGTACTTTGTATTGTATAGCACTGAGAGTCTATCACACAGTCATTCTGTTTATTATAGTTTCACTTTTTCTCTAATTATTGCCTGAAATAATATTGTGTGTGTCAAATTGAAAAATGTGTGCCTTGCTTGATTTATGCTATAATTGAATGATTTATATGAATCCAACTTGACTTAATTTGCTTCAATTTTATGTTAGCCATGCTTCATTAAAATTGCTAAAGTATCTTCATTCCCATTAATCCCTTCTAAAAGTTCTCACTCCTCTTTGTCAGTGTCTGATGACTTCCTATGCACCTCAACATTTGCTATTTACGTTACTGTTTTTATCTTCCTACTCTAATCTCCCCTTATAACCTATCTCATACCCTATTCATCCTCTCTATTCTTGTTAACCATCCTCTAATCCTTTTCTCTATAACAATTTGCTTCAATCTATCAGACAATATCAGCAATTCCTGTTTGTTTGAGTTTTGTTACTTAGCATAAGGGTAAAACAATTGTAAATGGTGCTGAGCATGATTCTATATGGGCACACAGACTTTATAGAATCATATTTAGCGCTACTTCCCATGCCCTAACTTTAGGCACCAGATTTACGCCTACTGAAAAATCTGGTGTAAATGCTGGCACCCAAGTTGGGCAGTGCTGACCCGTTATTCTATAACAATGTGCACAACTTTTTGGAACAACCCTGACATGCTCGTGCTCATGCCCCTCTCATGCCCATGGCCCCTTTTTCAGTTACAAGCTATTGGATTTGGGCACCAGGCGTTATAGAGTAACATGCATCCAGATGCATGTGCAAAGTCTAATTGGTGCCAATTAATTGTTTGTTAGCAGGTAGCCAATTATTTTTTTGTTAAGAGCTCAACCAATTAAGTTGCATGAGCATCTTAGGATCATGCTCAAATTTAGGTGTACCTGGGGCAATGGAAAGTTAAGTGACTTGTCCAAGGAGCTGAGGTGGGAATTAAACCTAGTTCCCCTGATTCTCAGCCCACTGCACTAACCATTAGGCTACTTCTCCATTGCAGTTTTAGAATTGTTAAAAAGATTTTGCACAAACTACAATAAGGCAGGCTAGCAAACCAAACATATGCTAACAAATGTACATCCCTACTAGGTTTCTATATTCCTAGTATAAAACCAGGGTGCAATCATATACTATTAAGCAGATCCATTATGCAATCGACAAGCCCAGCACTTAGTATATTGCCACTCTCATGCAAATCAGACGTACCCCAAAGAATCACCATGGAATCTTCCTCATTCCAATAATAGTGTGGTTTATATATGGCCACAATATAACTTAACAAAAATCCAAGCTTAAACGATTCTAATTAAATGTGATAACACCTAACTAAATTTGGCACTTAATTACTAATTGACTGTGACCTCAGGCTTAATAAGTGAGATGCACAGCAAACCAATTCATACAAGTCCTTCCTTGCCTCTTACTCAATTTTCTGGAGCTGCTATTGAAGCATCACTTCCATAAACTTTCTTAATGAACATGGGCATATGGCACTTAAACAATGTGGCCTGTTCCATTGAAGTCCAGGTTGCACAATGTTCTTTGATTTCTGTCCAGTCAGTTCATGGTCACTAGCCATAGAAGCAGGTGACAACCTTATTATGCTTTGATCCTTTATTAGAACACTAGTAAAACATGCCTGTTTCTTGCGCAAATGAAACGGGAGCTAGCACAGTTTCCTTCCGAACCTCCCCCCCTCCCTACTCACCCCTTTGGCGTTCTGAAGGCAGTGACCGCCATTGTTGCGGACCTCGGCATGCCACCTTCAATCTGCTGAGTCGTTGGTTGTGAAGCCACTGACGCCATTGCTCCGCCCTCGATGTCATCACATTTGACGCGAGGGCGGGGCCCCAACACAGTGTTTTCGGTGGTTTCACCACCACGAAGGCTTCGAACCGGAAGGAAGTGCCCGGAGGACCTGACAGTGACGTCAGTGTCCTCAGAACATTGAGGGTGAGTTTTATTATATAGGATATTGCATCAAATCATTTACACTACAGTTGTGCAACTAAACCCAAATGGGGCTCTTTAACATCCCCAACTATGCTGTGCACTGTTGACACTGTGATGGAATAGCTGCCCTAGGCTTGTATGTATGAGGATCTAGCAAATGACAATAATCAAAAGGAGGGAGGGTAGGGAAACACATGGCCGGAGTCAAGGCATGTAATGGCTGCTGCTTACTCTTCGTCGTAAAAAAAACTCCTAGCGCCACCTCCTTGGGTCTGCCCTTGCCATATCCTCTTAGTTTTTCTGCCCTCCTGCCATGACAGTGAACTTCCTTCTTATAGGTTAGCTATCTGATAGATACTCATATACTACTACTACTACTTAACATTTCTAGAGCGCTACTAGGGTTACGCAGCGCTGTACAAAATAAACAAAGAAGGACGGTCCCTGCTCATATAACACAACTCTTCCGTTCTCCGATTCCCTAATGTGGCTGTGCCACATGAACTTGATCTTACCACAACATCACCCTGTATTTGTTCACACTGGAGCCTGCAAAGGTCTCTCCAGTACCGTAAGCCACATTGAGCCTACAAATAGGTGGGAAAATGTGGGATACAAATGTAATAAATAAATAAATAAATAAATAAATAATATCCCTACCCATTTTCACCGCTCTGCCTGCTCTCTCCCCCTTGAACATCCTCTTGCTGCCCCCTTCATCTTTCTTCATCATTCCCTAATAATCTTATCCTCCCCCCCCCCCCCCATTTACAATGTCCTTTCCCTTTCCTGAGTGGCTGACCTGAGGCTGGTTTGTGGATGACAGATGCCTATCAGGCTGCTGCCTTTAGTCAATTAAATATCAACAAAGAAACAGAAACATTTGTGGATGCTACATTTAGCACTTGTTATAAAAAGTGCATCATAGAAATGTCTTGTAGAAATGTATCCCACCAATTATCACATTATTTTTCATGGTGTATTCTTGCTTCCTTATTGTAAACCTATGGCAAAAATCTTTCTAAAACATTGCCACAAACTATGGCACTAGTTCCCATATGAAATGCAATTCCTCCACTAACATTTTTAAGGAAAGTACAGAAACATTATTATTCCCATACCAGATGGGTATAATTGTAAGATCTCACATCTATGTCCAAATTTCCACCCCTTCAGAAAATGAATATGTAAAAAAGAAGTTACCAAACAGAAACAAGATATACATGCAGCAGCCCAGGAGTATTCATATGGAGTGGAGGAGTAACGTAGAGGTTAAAGCACTGGGATAACAGCCAGAGGAGCCCTGTTCCTTGTGATCTTGAGCAACTCACTTGGGACCAAATTCTATAAATGGCACAGAAAAATCAGTGCCGATAAAAAGCATGCCCTCTTTTTAGGACTCACACCTAAAAATGAACACGTAAATTTTAATTAATGCCAATTAATGCAGATAATTGATTATTAGTACCCAATTATTGGTGCTATTTGGCTTAATCAATTAAATTGTGTGCTCAAATTGGGCGCAAGCCTAAATTTGCAGGCTCAATTTTTAGCACCAAAGATAGAATTTGAGGGTTGCTCTCCATTGTCTCAGGTATAAACTTAGGGGCCCTTAGGCTTGGCATGTGGCAATTTGGTCCTACCGCTGAGCTACAGTGGGAGCCCGGTGGTAGTGCAGACTCCCACCACGCAGTATTTCCAGCACCAAAAAATTATTTTTAAATCTTTAGCACCAGAAGCTTACCAGGCAGTAATTGGGCAGTGCTGCTCGCTACCTGGTTACTGCCGGGTTAGCATGGGAGTCCTTTCCAACTCCTAAATAAGAGACAGTAAGGGCTCACCCCCCTCCCCTGGAAATGGCCATTTTCATTTTTTTTAAATCCATTTACTGGTGGCAGTAAAAGGACCCCTTAGATTGTAGGCCCTCCAAGAACAGGGAAATATCTAGTGTAACTGAATGTAACTCACCTTGAGCTACTATGGTGTGAGCTAAATCCAAATAAATAAATAAATAAATATAGCACAATTTTTCAGTAAGAATGACATTCCAAAAAGAGGTAAATTTCACCCCAAACCATGCATGGTCAATAAGAAAGAATGACGCCAATGAAACCTAGAACCTGAAAGTTTAGCTATTGGGCTCATTTTCGAAAGAGAAGGACGCTCATCTTTCGACACAAATCGGGAGATGGGCGTCCTTCTCCCAGGGTTGCCCAAATCTGCATAATCGAAAGCTGATTTTGGGTGCCCTCAACTGTTTTCTGTCGCGGGGATGAGCAAAGTTCCCAGGGGCGTGTCGGAAGCATAGCGAAGGCGGGACTGGGGCGTACTTAACACATGAGCATCCTCGGCCAAAAATGGAAAAAAAAAGGCGTCCCTGACGAACACTTGGCTGACTTTACTTGGTCCTTTTTTTTTTACAACCAAGCCACAAAGATGCGCCCTAAATGACCAGATGACCCCCGGAGGAAATCGGGGATGGCCTCCCTCTACTCCCCCAGTGGTCACTAACCCCTCCCACCCTAAAAAAATGTTAAAATATTTTTTCCAGCCTCTATGCCAGCCTCAAATATCATACCCAGCTCCATGACAGCAGTATGCAGGTCCCTAGAGCAGTTTTAGTAGGTACTGCAGTGCACTTCAGGCAGGCGGACCCAGGCCCATCCCCCCTACCTGTTACACTTGTGGTGGTAAATGTGAGCCCTCCAAAACGCACCAGAAACCCTCTGTACCCACATTTAGGTGCCCTCTTTCATCCCTAAGGGCTATGGTAGTGGTGTACAGTTGTGGGGAGTAGGTTTGGGGGGGGGGGGGTTGGGGGGATCCTCCCACAACCAAAGGGCTTGGATTTGGTCATTTCTGAGATGGGCGTCCTCGGGTTCCAATATTGCCGAAAATCGGAGATGGCCGTCTCTAAGGTCGACCTAAATGTGGAGATTTGAGCGTCCCCGGCCGTATTATCGAAATTAAAGATGGCCGCCCATCTTGTTTCGATAATACGGGTTTCCCAACCCCTTCGTGGGGACGTCCTGCGAGGACGCCCTCAGGAAAACTTGGGCACCCTGTTCGATTATGCCCCTCCACATAACTAAGATTAAAAGACATTGCAAAATACTGTTTTAAATGCTTCCATTGCCTTTGAAAGAAAACGTGTCTATTTGTGGGGTGCCAGTCCCTTTAAAAAATTATACTGTATAATTGCAAGATACTCACGGTTCATTTAAACATAGTTTAAATATGTACCTTCATAATTTCTAGGTGATTCATCCTTTTATCCACATGCTACCAACCATCTGCTGACATGGATATTTTTAGCTGTTCAATATATCAACTACAAATATTACTACAACTTAGTATTTCACTAGCCGTGCTAGATGTGCACAGCACTGTACAATACATGGGAAGGGGAGTTTTAAAAGCCTACTACTTGTAAAACATTTTTACCCAATGTTTATTGATTTAATGACAATTGTCCACCCCTGATACAGATAAAACAACTGTATGTGGAATGTTCTATAACAAAGTGTGGTAGAGTTTTGAACTTAGCCTCTGATTTTGGCTGACACAGGTTATTAGGGTATATCCGATTACTATATACAGTGCCACATGAAAGCATATCTGAAGAGGCTGAAGAGCCAGGAGAAATAGGTTGGTGTGGAAGGCATCCAGGTTTAGAGACAAACCCAAGAAGTAGGACTACAGTGCTGAGCAATGAGCATGGATTAAGAAAATTTACTGCAGTGCTGGGCATTGATCAGCAACTAGGAAGTTGGATTGCAGAAGCAGGTATGGATCAAGAAAGAAGCCAGGCAGAAGTTCTAAAGGACCTATGGAAGGAGTCTGTTGTACCAGCAAAGGTGTGCCTGCATTTTCTACACATTTGCTACCCATCCGTTAAACTCCCCGCTTAGTTCTCCCCGTTCTGATCCCCCACCCCCAAATTCGATCCCCTAAACTCCTCTGAGCAGTTCTCACTTCTCCAACCCCCCCCCCCCCCAATCCTCTCATCAAGTCATCTTATTAAGTTTAGCCTCTTTCACTGGTCCCCACCCAAACCTTAACCCTCCCCTCTGGACCCTCCTTCCTGGGAATTGCCTGGATGTGAGCCCTGGTGATCCAGGGCAAGGAGTGGAAGTGATCCTCATCCAGCTGTATGATCAAAATGGTGTCACTGACCCTAGTAGTCATTTCTCTGTACTATAGCCAGGGTCCAGGCTTCCTAGCAGTAATACCATGAGGCTACTGCTAAGAGTCAGTGATGCCATTTTGAAACTGGAGCCGGACAGAGTAAGAGTGGAGGAGGACCACTCTCGTTCCTTGCCACTGGTCATCACAGCTCACCTCTGGGTATATCCTGGGGGTTGATGGAAGGGTCCAGGGGATGGGGGAGGAGTTGGGTTGGCGATAGATGTGAGGGACTTCACTTCACTTGGCAGGGGGTTGAGGGATTAGAGGATTATATTGATGGAGATTGGACTCTTGAGGTGGCAGTAAGTGCTACTGTGCTATCAACATTTGTGTCACCTAGTGTGTGGTACTGACACACACAAACTAGGTGTCATGGCTGGCCACACCTCTGACCCTCCCAGGCCATTTCCTATGCCCCTCCCCTACTCGCGTTAATTAGCTATTGCAGGTGTGTACTATGCTACTTTTTTTATTAGTTCAAACACTTTATTGACATTTTAATGGTGTAAAAACAAGTTACACGACACACAAAAAAAAAAAAAAGCAACCAACAGGAGGTAGAGCCTATTAGGTCCAAGAAAACAAATAGGTAAGCGATTCTCAAGATCCAGCATGCGCCATTTCCGGCACTGCAAAAATATTTCAATTATTGTAGCGCTTGTGCCCGGAATTAATTGAGCAGTGCTGCCCTGTTACTGCACAGAAGCCCTTACTACCACCTCAATGGGTGGCGGTAAGTGCTGCCCCCGAAATGGCCACACAGCAAGTGGTTCACTTGCCGCGTGGCCATTTCTTTAAGAAAAGGGAAACCTGCCTTTTACCCGCTGCAGTAAAAGGGGGCCTCGGTGCGTGTCAAACACATTTTGCTGCAGCTTCATAAAAGGACTCCTTAAAAAAAAAAAACAATAGGCTTGCTTGATCCTTTTCCACATGAACCTGATAAAAGAAGGGAAAATCTAGTATCTGATATCTTTGATCTAAAGCAGGTTATAATTGTGGAAAATCAATCAATCAATCAATCAATCAATCAATCTCAAAGGTCTTCTACATACAGTGGTGGAAATAAGTATTTGATCCCTTGCTGATTTTGTAAGTTTGCCCACTGACAAAGACATGAGCAGCCCATAATTGAAGGGTAGGTTATTAGTAACAGTGAGAGATAGCACATCACAAATTAAATCCGGAAAATCACATTGTGGAAAGTATATGAATTTATTTGCATTCTGCAGAGGGAAATAAGTATTTAATCCCTCTGGCAAACAAGACCTAATACTTGGTGGCAAAACCCTTGTTGGCAAGCACAGCGGTCAGACGTCTTCTGTAGTTGATGATGAGGTTTGCACACATGTCAGGAGGAATTTTGGTCCACTCCTCTTTGCAGATCATCTCTAAATCATTAAGAGTTCTGGGCTGTCGCTTGGCAACTCGCAGCTTCAGCTCCCTCCATAAGTTTTCAATGGGATTAAGGTCTGGTGACTGGCTAGGCCACTCCATGACCCTACTGTGCTTCTTCCTGAGCCACTCCTTTGTTGCCTTGGCTGTATGTTTTGGGTCATTGTCGTGCTGGAAGACCCAGCCACGACCCATTTTTAAGGCCCTGGCGGAGGGAAGGAGGTTGTCACTCAGAATTGTACGGTACATGGCCCCATCCATTCTCCCATTGATGCGGTGAAGTAGTCCTGTGCCCTTAGCAGAGAAACACCCCCAAAACATAACATTTCCACCTCCATGCTTGACAGTGGGGACGGTGTTCTTTGGGTCATAGGCAGCATTTCTCTTCCTCCAAACACGGTGAGTTGAGTTCATGCCAAAGAGCTCAATTTTTGTCTCATCTGACCACAGCACCTTCTCCCAATCACTCTCGGCATCATCCAGGTGTTCACTGGCAAACTTCAGACGGGCCGTCACATGTGCCTTCCGGAGCAGGGGGACCTTGCGGGCACTGCAGGATTGCAATCCGTTATGTCGTAATGTGTTACCAATGGTTTTCGTGGTGACAGTGGTCCCAGCTGCCTTGAGATCATTGACAAGTTCCCCCCTTGTAGTTGTAGGCTGATTTCTAACCTTCCTCATGATCAAGGATACCCCACGAGGTGAGATTTTGCGTGGAGCCCCAGATCTTTGTCGATTGACAGTCATTTTGTACTTCTTCCATTTTCTTACTATGGCACCAACAGTTGTCTCTACCAATAACCTACCCTTCAATTATGGGCTGCTCATGTCTTTGTCAGTGGGCAAACTTACAAAATCAGCAAGGGATCAAATACTTATTTCCACCACTGTATACCTCTCTGTCTGCCTCAACTCCTCCAAGTCTGCTACTCTAGGATCCGAGGTTCAAACTTGTTCCCTAAAGGACTCTTTTACTAAGGTGAGTAGGTTTTTATGCGCATACAACATACATCAAATTAGAACTACCGCCCAGCTACCGCATGCCCTGGGTGGTAATTCTAATTTTTATGCGTGTCCGATACACTCGGCAGAAAATGTTTTTTATATTCTACTGCGTGGTGCTAACCAGGCGGTAATCGGCACTGTACATGTGCTAACGATTACTGCCCAGGTAATGCATGAGACCTTATCACTAAGTCAATAGGTGGTGGTAAGATCTCAGACCCAAAATGGTTGCGTACCAATTTTTATTTTGCCGTACGTTTATTTTCAGCCAAAAAAAGGCCTTTTTTGCAGGTGCTCTGAAAAATGAACCTGCGCATGTCCAATGCACGCGCCTAAACCAATGCAGGCCATTTTTCGGTGCACCTTAGTTAAAGGGCCCCTGAGTGCCTAGGAGCTCCTTGCACCGAGTGTACACATAAGGCCTCTCATCAACTGGGAGAAAATCATACATGTGACACTCAATGCAAAAGACTAGATAGCCTCCATCTCACTGCTGAATCGATGATTATTAGCAAATAAAGGTATGCAAACTAGAATAAAGTCCCTTGGGTTTATTAGTTATGTTATGCCATTTTAGGCTTATCTCAAGGACCAAAAAAAAATTATTTCTAAGATCTTATTGCTAGTATGTGCCCCATTTAAAACTTCTATATGCCTCATGAGAAGAAAAGCCTATAAAACAAAGGTTAAGTCTGAGCTGGGTGGGTGGGACTCAAACACTAAACAATGACTTTAATAACTGCTCTGCTAGACTCTGTTGTAGTTTTTTTTAACTGGTGGCAATTCCTGGTTATCTAGTGTGTGGGAGCCCTCTGCTCCCACCTTCTATGGCTGTGGGTTCCAAAATGGTGCTGATGACCCCTAGTGACAGTCTCACAGTAGTGCTGCTAGAGATCAGCCTTCCATATAAGGATAGAGGAATCAGATCGGGGAAGAGGGAATTCTATCAAGGAGGTCAGACCAAGGGGATTATACTGAGTGGGAGGGATTCCTGTCTGGGTGTCAGGCCTTAATAAGGGGGCAGGTGGTTGGTGGTCTTGTCTTATAGCCATGGCTGTGCTACCAGTCTGCTGGTAGTATGACTGTACTTAGGGGCCTTTTTACAAAGGCTTGTTAGATGCTATGCATGTGCAGTGCACGCCACGCTGACCAGTCACCACGCATGTAGCATGTGGTGTTAAGGACTCAGGCTGGTTTGGGACACGCGCTGGTTTCAGTTTTACCGCAGGCCCTTTTCCCATCCCCTTTTTTTGCAGACACAATAAAAACTGGCTGGCCTGCTCCCAGTACATGCGCCTACACTTCTGCAGGACACTTTTTACCATGGCTTAGTAAAAGGATCTCTTAATGCCGACTCTCTTGAGATGATATTAATTGCAGCCATGCTATTGTCAGTTGGATAGTACATGACACCAGCCCACCTCCTAGCCCTCACTGGTGAACACTCCTTCACCCTTTTTCCACCCACAGCTCACCCCTACTCAAGCTAAGCAGCTAGCTTGGGATTTTTCCCATGGAGTAAAACCCAGGATAGATGCTTAGCACAGCATAATAAAAAGGCCCATAGTAATTTAGAGTAAGTGTTCTTCCCCCAGGTAACATCAGTTTAACACTGTGCAACACTGTTCCGCTCTGAACAGCATTTATGCATCCTAGATGTACTGTATGTGAAAGCAGCTGAACACAATGAAGGGAAGAGGTTTTGGCAGCGCTAGTTAGATATTTCTGTAAAACAAGTCCTGGAAGTTACATTTCATGAATTGATATACTAATGGCCTGCTAGTATTAAATGTGACCCTTTGGGAATGCTGATTTAACAAAAAAAACAAAACATATATATCATGAAATGTTTTTTTATCAAAAATAATATTCTTCTGGAATCCAAGAAAAAAATGTTTCCAAAGAGAATAATCCAACTTTTCTGAGGACCAGGGTCTATTTGCTGAGGGGTTAAAAAAAATTATGTTAATATACTATACTGTACTATACTAGTCTTATTTTCCACAGTTATCACTAGGAATCAAAGCGGATTACATCAAGAGAGTCTTCTGTCAATAGAGGAGAATTAACACCCATGGTAAACACGAGATTTACAAAATAATGAACTGCAAAATGTTCTACATCACTCAAATTACCATCCACATACATGCTGATATTTTCTTGAGAGGTTTATTTTTCATTTTTTGTATTTTAGTGTTATGCTAATTCTTCTCCTGTTTAATGTACTTTAAAGGGCCCTTTTACTAAACTATCGGGCTCATTTTTGAAAGACATAGACGTCCAAAAAGTGACATAAATCGTCACTTGGACGTCCGTCTCACCTAGACATCCAAATCGGTATAATCAAAACCCGATTTTGGATTTCTTTGTCAGAAGTCAGCCGTAAGGACGTCCAAATCTCAAGGGGGCATATCGGAGGTGTGTTCGAGGCAGGACTTGGGCATTCCTAAGACTTGGACGTCTTTGAGCCATAATGGAAAAAAGCAAAGACGTTCATGACTAAAGCTTGGATGTTTTCACCCGGACCTGTTTTTATTACGAATAAGGCACAAAAAGGTGCCCGCAATGACCAGATGATCACTGGAGGGATTCGGGGATGACCTCCCCTTACTCCCCCAGTGGTCACTAACCCTCCCACCCTCAAAAACATGATTAAAAATATTACTTGCTAGCCTCTATGCCAGCTTCAGATGTCATACTCAGGTCCATGACAGCACATTCAGGTCCCTGGACTTGTTTCGTAGTAGATGCAGTACACTTCAGACAGGTGGACCTAGGCCCATACCCCCCCTACCTGTTACATTTGTGGAAGAAACAGTGAGCCCTACAAAACCCACCAGAAACTCTCTGTACCCAAATATAGGTGCCCCCTTCACCCGTAAGGGCTATGGTAATGGTGTACAGTTGGGGATAGTGGGTTTTGAGGGGCTCAACACACAAGGTAAGGGAGCAGTGTACCTGGAAGCATTTTATGAAGTCCACTGCAGTGCCCCCTAGGGTGCCCAACTGCTGTTCTGGCATGTCAGGGGACCAGTGTACTACAGATGCTGGCTCCTCCCATGCACAAATGGCTTGAATTTGGACGTTTTAGACTTGGACGTTTTTGGTTTCGAAAATGGGCGAAAATCAAGGACGTCCAAATCCAAGCACGTCCATGGTATTTCCGAACACAAAGATGGACGTCCATCTTTTTTTGAAAATGACCTTTCCCCGTCTCCTAATTTAGACATTTTACAAACACTTCCAAATTCCTACTTAGACGTTTCTTTCGAAAATGCCCCTCCACATGAAGCAGCTAATGTAGGTTTTACCTAGGGCTGAAGGAAGATTAAACCTCCTTTTACAAAGCCGCGCAGTAATGCTGATGGCATTGCTGCACTGGCAGCGGCTAGCGCAGCTTTGTAAAAAAAAGGGGGGAGGAAAATCTTAATCACACTATTAAAGTTACAGATGGATTGTAAGGTTCTCATGAGCAGTTCATATATCACGAAATATGTTAAGACTCCACTGCACTTGGAACCATTTCAGCTGAACTAAAATGAGGTGGGGGGTACTTTTATCTACAGAGCGAGAGATTAGAGTTTTCTACCTGTCAATGAATCAATGAACCTGATGGTAACAGATGGAACAGCTCAGATTGCTGCATAAAAGGAGTCTTGCAGTATTCCTAGGTCAGATAGAGGGGCATAATCGAACGCAAACACCTATGTGTAAGGACGTCCATCTCTGAGAATGGGTCCGTGAAGGGGCGGGCCGAACCGTATTTTCGAAAAAGATGGACGTCTATCTTTTTTTTCCAAAATACGGTTTCTGTCAGGCAAAAGCCTTGGATTTGGTCATTTTTTTTGAGCTGGGCATTTTCGTTTTTTAGCGATAATCGAAACTGAAGCGCCCCAGCTCAAAAACGACCAAATCCAAGGCTTTGGGTCGTGGGAAGGGCCAGGATTCGTAGTGCACTGGTCCCCCTCACATGCCAGGACACCAACCGGGCACCCTAGGGTGCACTTTTAAAAAATAGGAAACAACCTTAAATTACCTCCCAGGTGCATAGCTCCCTTCCCTTGGGTGCTGAGCCCCCCAAATCCCCCCCAAAACCCACTCCCCACATCTCTACACCATTACCATAGCACTTAATGGTGAAGGAGGGCACCTACATGTGGGTACAGTGGGTTTTGGGGGGGGGGTTAGAGGGCTCCCATTTATCACCACAAGTGTAACAGGTAGGGGGGGTGGGCCTGGGTCCACCTACCTGAAGTCCACTGCACCCACTAACAACTGCTGCAGGGACCTGCATACTGCTGTGATGGAGCTGGGGATGACATTTGAGGCTGGCATACAGGCTGGGGAAAAAGTTTTTAAAGTTGGGTTTTTTTGTGGGAGGGGTTAGTGACTACTGGGGGAGTCAGGGAAGGTCATCCCCGATTCCCTCCGGTGGTCATCTGGTCATTTAGGGCACTTTTTTGGGACCTGTTCGTGAGAAAAAAGGGTCCAACAAAAGTGACCTAAATTCTCGCTAAAAACGCCTTTCTTTTTTTGATTATCAGCCGAGAGCGTTCATCTCTCCTTGCCTGATAACCATGCCCCAGTCCCGCCTTCGCCACACCTCCAACACGCCCCATCAACTTTTTTTGCTCCCGCGACGGAGTGCAGTTGGAAACATCCAAAATCGGCTTTCGATTATACCGCTATGGGCGCCCGCGAGAGAAAGACGTCCATCTCCCGATTTAGGTCGGAATTTGGGCGGTTTTCTCTTTCGATTATAAGGTGGATAGTGTGACAGGACCACACAGGTTTGTTAACACTAATGCACAGATAGTAAAATACTCCTAGGGGCAGGGCCGTGCCAAGGGTCTCTGGTGCCCCCCTGCAGACTATCAGTTGGTGCCCCCCCCCCCCCCCCCCCGTCTCACTTTTTCATTAGATGTTTCTCCATTGCTACCTGTCTTTCCTTTAGACTGAAAACTACAGGCCCAGCCAGACCTGACAAAAGGGTCTACCACACCCTTCAATGTCAAGCATATACTAGAAGACTGTAAATTAGCTTACACAGGAAAGCAGTTTAAAAAAATAAACACAATTCCTGCTGTTTCTTAACACTGCTCTCCAGAGAAAGCACTGCCTTTATAAAGAGGCTTTTCAGTGGGACTTAGCCTATTAAAAACTATTAGCATAATTAGGAATGGCCAGCCCTTGTAACTGCAGAGACCTAAGCTTTGATTATGCATGTTCCTGTCTTTGTTACAGTGGGGGGTGGGGGGGTCTCTTCATCTCATTTACACAGTCTGACCTCCCTGGCTCACTGGGAGCCCAGTCTCTTGGAGACTGCTATACATTGCAAAATAAGATAGCAGATGTAAATTCTCAAAGTGGACATATTCCAAACACTAAAATGAAAATAAAACGATTTTTTTCTACCTTTGTTGGCTGGTGACTTTTTTTTTCTGATCATGCTGGCCCAGTATCTGATTCTGTTGCTGGTATCTGTCCTCTTAACTCTGTTTCCAGGGCTTCCTTTCCACTGTATGTATCCCTCATTGATAAGTCTCTGACTCTAAAGTTTAGCAATTTCATTAAAGCAAAATGTATTTTCAAATATCACAAACTCTCCCTATCCAAGCAGAATGTTTTATATAAAAACAAACATACAAAAAAAGCAATCAGATTTTTACTTACCAGCTATTCTACACTATACGTCAGCTAAACTTCCTCTTTGAAGCTCAGCCAATTAAATGGATTTTAGGTGTAGCTATGATAATTATGTACACATCATTGCAGTCATGCCTTGCCCTCCTCTCAGTGTACATGCTCAAAAAACAAAAACTTTGAACCACTTACAGATAACAATTACACTATTTATTTTTTATTTCTCCCCAGTCTCACTTGCACACCTGCCTCCAAACCTGTTCTCTTTAATTTGAATGTTGTTCCAGCTCACCCTGAATGAAAGTTGTTCACACACCAAAGCCATAAATAGCTGCTGGTTGTACTCTTTGAAGCAGCTTTAGCAGAGCAGCATGTCTGTCTCAGCACTGGTGGGCTACCTTCACTTCCTGATGCTGGAAGGGCAGAGGAGAGAGGAGAATCACAACTTCAGGTAAAAGGTTTTGCAAGTGAGTGGCGCCCTCTTACCTCGCTTACCGTGTCAGCACGGGGCCCTGCCTAGGGGAATTTTGCACAAAACATTTTTAGAATTCTGTGCAAAAATAATTTTAAATTCTATAAAGTATATTTATCAATACAGTATAACTACAGTCTCTGAATAGTAAACTTTTAAACTGAAGATTTCTTTCTTTAAAGATGTAAAATGTTTTTGGTGCAGATTTTCCCCAAGAATACAAGATCAGAGCTCATAGCTCCACCTGCACTCACATTGTGTTATCTCCCTCAGGGGTCCTTTTACAAAGGCACGCTGAAAATGGCTTGTGGTAGTGTAGGCACGGGTTTTGGGTGTGCACCAATCCATTTTTTAGCGTGCCTGTAAAAAAGGCCTTTTTTGCCGAAAATGGGCGTGTGACAAAATCAAAATTGCTGCGCGTCCATTTTGGGTCTGAGACCTTATCGCCAGCCATTGACCTAGTGGTAAAAAATCCTGGCGGTAATGACCTACACGCATCAAAGGCCACTTGGCACATGTCCATTAAGCGTGCCTGAAAATAAAAAATATTTTTCAGATGTGTGTATCGGACATGCGCCAAAAATGAAATTACTGTAAGAACCATGCGGTAGCCAGGCAGTAACTCCATTTTGGCACATGTTAGGCCCACGTAGATACTTACGCGGTTTAGTAAAAGGGCCTCTCAGTTCTTTCTATACACAGTTTCATCTGGTACCCTTCATCTCCCCTTTCCTTCCACAATCCCCTTACCTTCTGATGTCCCTAGATCTGCTCTCCCCCTCAGCACACACATATGTTCCCTACCTCTTATCTCCTCCAGGATATCTTCCATTCTGTACAAGCTCTATTTATCTAGTCCTTTTTTCTTAGCCCCTTGTCTCCCAGTACCTTCTTTACTTATCTTCTGTCCCTGAACTCCATCTTTCCAGCCAATAAGATCATTGTTGGATGGGCTCTTCCTGGTTCAAACACTGCTGCTGTTGTGACTTTTCTGCACAGTGCTGCTGTGATAAAATGCAGGGCACGGAACACAATTTTTATAACAGTATCTGGGTGCTCAGATTCCATTATAGAATATAGCATAAGTGTGCTAACATTTAGGCACTATTACTTGTGCCATATAAAAGGCAGGCATAAAAGTTGCACTTTATCAAGTAACTTACAGTATTCTATAGTTTACGGCTTAAGGGGCTCTTTTACTAAGCGACATAGATGCCTACACCTGCCCAATGCATGCCAATTTGGAACTACCGCCCAGCTATGCGTGGCCCGGGCAGTAATTTCATTTTGTATGCGCGTCCAGTAGGAGCGCCAGAAATTTTCCGGCGTGCGATGCTAACCAGGCAGTAATCGGCATTGTACACAAACTGATGATTATTGCTCGGTTAACACATAGACCTTACCGCTAAGTGAATGGGTGGTGGTAAAGCCTCAGTCCCAAAAAGGATGCGGTTCAGTTTTCATTTTGTTTCACATCCATTTTTGGGCCAAAAAAAGGCCTTTTTTGCAGGCGCACTGAAAAATGGACCTGCACGTGTCCAAAACATGCATCTACAACCCATGTGTACAAGCCTCTGGCAGTTGCATGCCATGTAGGTTGCATGCTAAGCTTAATATCCATAATGTGAGTGAAATAGTGCTAATAATTGCTTGATAACATCCAATTAACAGCGCTAATTAGCTAGTTAACCAATTAAGTTATACCCATTGTTATAGAATATGATTCAATTTCCACGCTTATTTGTAGGCACCATATATAGAATTTGGGGGATGGCGCTTACATTTAGGCATTTGAGATTATAGAATGAGGGGTATGCATGTATATACATACTTTTCAAAGCACGTACGTACAGTAAAACAACTCCTCTGTCTATGCATTTTATTGTACAGCTGCACAATTTTCAAAAGCCTTTTTTTCTACATGTAAAAGAAACTTTCTAAAATGACTTCTATAATCATCTAGGTAGATGCATAAAATGGAAATGTGAATATCTGATTTGCCTTCAGGGATTTCTTGATTGAGGGAGTATTCCAAAATATTTGGACTTCTATGATGAGAAGTAAACCAGCTGAAAGTCTTTTTTTTAATTTTATAAGCTTTGGAAAACCAGAAACTGCTGGATTGTGGCTGTTTCCTTGTGAATTGTGATTGCTGGGAAACAAGGAGCCAGAACAGGAAAAACAATATCTTGTTCTGATAAACAGGACGAGTAGCTAACAAAGCAGCACGGAAAACAGGTTTAAAAGAGTTTAAGAATGGAGTATGGCATTCATTCTATTTGAGATAAATCCAACATCAGTTTAAATATTTGTTTGAACAAGATGTCAATATGTTGCATCACTTAATAGGTTCTACGGGAAATCCAGCTTTATTTTAAATTGAGAATGAAGGCTATGGTAACTTTCTTTCTGAAATGTCATGAGACATGGTGATAAATTATATTGTGGCTAAACTTATAAATTATATTAGAGCTAACCTTTTAAAGAATGGCTGTCAATAAGCAGATGATCCAGAGAGTGAATATTTGATTGAGAATGAAAAGAGAGTGAAAAAAAAGTAATGTTTACCTGAAAATAATTTGACTTCATGAATGAAGGATTATACCTCACCCTCAAAGTTCAACACAATGATTGCTCAATAGAGAGAGAAAGTATAAAAGCAAAGTGCTTTCATTTAAAGAATTATTTTGCATGATAACGAAAGAAGAGAATATCTTGACAAGAAAAAAGAATTGCTGGGTTAAACACATCTGTGATTGTATGTCTTTTCACCATTTCTGTTGGTCATGTTGTTGTGTCAGTAAGTCGATGTTGATTCATATCAGTTCTTTGGATAGATGTCCTGAACTGTGTTCAGTCAGGTGGCTAATAAGACTCTCTGATGGCCAGAGAGAACAATATATGAATTAAGTGCATGCTTTTATATCTCATCTGCTTTGTTTAATTTGAAGTGTATGCTGGTTTAATTAGATCCCTTTGTATCACAGTTAGGGCCCTGTTTACTAAGCAGCGTTATAGGCACATTAACATTTTTAACGCGCATTAACCATGTACGCACTTTAACCATGCCTACAATATCCCTATAGGCGCCTACATGGTTAGCGCATGCATTAATTGTAGTTAATATCCACACCTGTCCGTCTTCCACCTTTTAATAGATTAGTGGCTCTTATCCCCCTGTTTTTTTTAATCTTTAAAAGAAATACAATTGAGAGGCTTCAGAAAAATATATCAAGCATTGTCAAACTTCAACAAACGTTTGTAAGGCCTACTGGAACAAGTTTATCTTAGTACAGCAAGAAAACCTACATTTTAAAAGGAATTTTACCTTTTATATCCTTGTAACTTTGAGCCATGAATTTTAGAAAAAGTATATTTACTTTTTCCAGAACAGTTTTTAAAATGTGGAGAAATAAAATGTTCTTTTCTACTCCAAAGAAATAGTTTCTCTTCCAGATTGTAATCTACAATAGCTTAATATGATTAAATATGTAGAAATTAATAATTTATCTCTATTCATTACCTATGTGGATGTCATTCATTAAGGACTATTTTGGATGTATTCAATCTGAGATGTTCACTAGGGTGTATGAACAGAGAAGTTAAACAAATAAGGTCAGATTCTATATTTGGCGCCTAAACAAATCCACACAGAGCATGTTTTCAACTAAGCATATTCTATAAGATTTATGCACAGTATATAGAACATGCTCGGTGGGGGGTTGGGGGGTGGAGAGAAAAGAAACAAATGGGAATCCATGGTAGTGGGACCCAGCATCTGGCCTGATGTCTTCTGCATAAATGTTCAATAGTGTGTGATGCACTTATAAATAAAAGTGATCAGGCAATCAGTGTTCAATATTAGAAGAACAAAAGACTAGCTAAAAAGAAATCACAGTCAAAAGGGAAGCAGCACTGTACATTATGGGAATAATTATATAACAAGTCTGCAGGTGACTCCTATCTATAGGTACAGTTGGTATTTTCTGGGTTTTGGAAGACTCACGATTTCCACCACAAGTGTACTAGTTAGAGTGGGTTCCTTTCTCTACAGTCCACTGCACTAGCCACTAGCTTACTCCAGGGACCAGTTTGCTGCTCTAATAGGAATATGCATAGTATCTGAAGCTGTCAGAGAGCATGGTATGTACTGTCACTTTCACAATTGTGTGGGGATGGAAGGTATCAGTGACCAGTGGAGAATTTAAGGGGGGCATGCTTTAAACCGACCAGTGGTCAGCTGGTCATTTAGGGCACATTTTTGTGACTTAGTCGTGATTGAAACAGGTCCAGATAAAAACGTCCCAGTTTTTGCCCTGTATTTATCTTGTTCCACTGTCCCAAGAAAATGTCCAAATTCTGAGCCTGCCCAAATCCCACCCAAAACACACCCTTAACATGCCCTCAGCACCTCTCTTTGTGATTTAGACGAACTGCAGAGAAAACCGCCTCAAATCTGAGTTTCAAAAATCACATCTTGAACATTTTATTTATTTATTTGTTACACTTATATCCCACAATTTCCCACCTATTTGTAGGCTCAATGTGGCTTACATAGTACCGGAGAGGTGTTACAGACTCCGGTGTACACAAATACAAAGTGATGTTGTGGTAAGATAAAGTTCATGTGGCACAGCCACACTAGGGAATCGTACAACGGAAGAGTTGTGTTATGTCCATTACGTTCTTTAGTTTTATTGTGTTGCAGAGATCAGGCATTTATATTGGATCGGTAGGGTATGCCTTTTTAAACAGGTTAGTTTTTAGTGTTTTCCGGAAGTTTAGGTGGTCGTTCATAGTTTTCAAGGCTTTTGGTAATGCGTTCCACAGTTGTGTGCTTATGTAGGAAAAACTGGACGCGTAAGTTGATTTGTATTTGAGTCCTTTGCAGCTTGGGTAGTGCAGATTTAGGTACGTTCATGTTGATTCAGATGTGTTTCTAGTTGGTAGGTCGATCAAGGTTTTCCCATTAACAAGGTCTATCAGACGCTTTGTTCCACTTTTTGAGACTTTTTTTTCTTTTGAAAATAAGCACCATAGGCACTTATCTATCTTAATAAAATAACCTTCAAAACCTGCACAATCTCAGCTAAAATGTGCCTGCATATATTTACATCCATTTGGGATGCAGTCTACCAAATACCTGACACATCGATGAAATATTTGTGTAAGATGTGCATTTTATAAGCAAGCATGTGCGTCATGACTCTCCATGATCCACTCAAACTAGGTCCCTGAAAACACATATATATGGATCTTGTAAAACTATGGGGGTCCTTTTACTAAGGTGCATTGAAAAGTGGCCTGAGCTAGTGTAGACGCGTGTATTGGGCGCTCACAGGTCAATTTTTCAGCACACCTGCAAAAAAGGGCTTTTTTATCTAAAATGGGCGTGCGGCGAAATGAAAATTGGCGCACGTCCATTTTTGGCCTGAGACCTTACCACCACCCATTCACTTAGCGGTAAGGTCTCACGGGTTAACCGAGCAGTAATCGTCAGCACGCATATAATGCTGATTACCGCCCGGTTAGCGCCACGCACTGGAAATTTTCCAGCACGCATGAAAAATGAAATTACTGCCCAGGCCTTTGCGATAGCGGGGCAGTAATTCTGAATTGGCATGCATTGGGCGCACGTAGGCTCCTATGCTGCTTAGTAAAAGGGCCAATATGCCCAATATGCCTTCTTCTCACTGCATGTACTTTTATGCATGTAACTTGGAGGGGGAATTTCTAGGAGGCCTTTGTGAGTATTAAAAAAGGGTTTACAAGCAAACAAAAATTCTTTCATAAAATTATTCCACCAGTTTGGGAAGCCACAAATAGTCACATTTTCAATAGTTTTCTGAAGATTTGGAAATTCAGTGAACAGGAGCAAATCTCCACCTAAAAAAGCTGGATATACCCTAAGCTGAAATACATTTTGCAGCATCAGAAACACAAAGTACCTCCAAGTGCTTATATATTTCAATAGCTGTTTGCAGTGAGTATATTCTGGACAATCTCATTTCCTAATTCTTTGTTATTAATGTTACACATACATACTGGCATAAGAGCTAGTAGGGCGAGAATGTGCTATTCTACAAGGGCACATGTAAGGCCACTTGAGTGTATAAATGTACAGAATACTGTCACACGCAAAGTGCGCGCTTATCCATGAAAATGGCATCAGGACAACTAAATGTCTTCTCTGGAGTTGCCCCCACACTCTGGAATGCACCCTCTGTACTTCAGGAAGCAGCTGAAAGCTTGGCTCTTCAAACAGACCTTTAATGGAAGAAGTAACTAACAGTGGCGTAGCTATGGGGGGACATGGGGGCCTGGGTCCCCCCAAATTGACTCTGGGGCCACAGGTTTGGCTGGCGGGGGTCCCCAACCCCCACCATCTGAAGCGTATATCTGTCCCGTGCTGGTCTCACACTTGCCTCCTCTCCTGTTTCCAGTCGCACTGTGCATGCTCTCCTTTTAATGAAACAGTTTCATTAAAATGAGCCTGCAGTGCACGGCATACTGAAAACAAGAGAGGAAGCAAGTGCGAGACCAGCATGGGACAGATAAATGCCTCAACTGGTGGGGCTTGGGGACCCCCAACAGCAAAGGTGCCTTGCGGGGTCAGAAGTGGCGGCAGCAACGATGGGGGTCAGAAGTGACAGGGGAGGGACAGCAGCTGAGGGAGGTGAGCTAAAATGTGCCCCCTCACTTTGGGCTCTAGCCCCCCCTCCCGCCGAGGTCTGGCTATGCCTCTGGTAACTAACTTCTTAGTCTCTCTCTCACATACACACACACTAGTTCTCTATAATGGAATCTGAATGTCCAGATGCCAGCACTGAGGCTCCTAAATAGAGGCATCTACTTATAGAATTGCTTCCTATGTGTGAACTAGTGTACGGTATCTCAGTGTATGGCTTTGGTGCTCGTTGCCTCGCTGGACATTAGTGCGTACTAATTCATTTGCTAAAAGCATACGGGGCAATTCCACTTGTTCACGTCACTGACTTCAATAATTGTTAGTGATGCACATGCACTGTGTGCTATTCTATAAGGCAGTGCCTAAGTGCTATAGGACTGGATGCAGTAAATGGCACCCAAATTTGTGCCAAAAAAAATTAGCACAAATCGCTGTTCTATAAACAGCATTATAAATTGGGTGCGTTTATAGAATAGTGCTTAGCACCGGGATTCGCACTCAGTTTTAGGCACAAGGATTTATACCAACTGAATCCTGATTTAAAACCTCACCCCTAAAATAGGTATGGATCCCCTGGATTCTACAATACTGCATGCATCTTTAGTGAACGCCCCTGACTCACCTAGGCCCCCCCCCCCATGGCCACTCCCCCTTTTCAGTTGCACGCTCAGGGGCCTTTTTAGTAAGCTGCGGTAGGGCTAACGCATGGGTAGCATGCACCAGATCTGTACTATCGCTGGGGTAGTGCAGGCACCCAGTGGTAATTCCGAAGTTGGCACGCGCTGGTTCCCATGATAGAAAATAATTTTCTATCACGGGAGCATTCCTGGTCGTAATTGGCAGCTTGGCAATATTGGTGTACACTGCATGATTACCGTGTGAGTAGCGTGTGAGCCCATACCGCTAGGTCAACGGGTGACAGTAAGGGCTCAGGCAGTAAATAGCCATGCGCTACTTTTAATTTTAGTGCACGGCTATTTACTGCCCCATTGAAAAATGACTTTTTTTGCCAGCTGTGGTAAAAAATGGCCCAGCACATGCCAAAAAATGCACCCACACTACTGTAGGCCACTTCTTACCGCAGCATAGTAAAAGGGCCCCTAAAATATTTACACATGCATCTTTATAGAATAATGGCTAGCATAGTACATAGTTACATACATAGTAGATGACGGCAGAAAAAGACCTGCATGGTCCATCCGGTCTGCCCAACAAGATAAATTCATATGTGTATACCTTACCTTGATTTGTACCTGTCTTTTCAGGGCACAGACCGTATAAGTCTACCCAGCAGGATTGCCCGCCTCCCAACCACCAGTCTCGCCTCCTATCACCGGCTCTGGCACAGACCGTATAAGTCTGCCCTCCACTATCCTCGCCTCCCAACCACAAACCCCTCTTCCCCCCACCTGCTCCGCCACCCAATTTCGACTAAGCTTCTGAGGATCCATTCCTTCTGCACAGGATTCCTTTATGTATATCCCACGCATGTTTGAATTCCGTTACCGTTTTTATCTCCACCACCTCCCGCGGGAGGGCATTCCAAGCATCCACCACCCTCTCTGTGAAAAAATACTTCCTGACATCTTTCTTGAGTCTGCCCCCCTTCAATCTTATTTCATGTCCTCTCGTTCTACCGCCTTCCCATCTCCGGAAAAGGTTTGTTTGCGGATTAATACCTTTCAAATATTCGAACATCTGTATCATATCACCCCTGTTCCTCCTTTCCTCCAGGGTATACATGTTCAGGTCAGCAAGTCTCTCTTCATATGTCTTGGAACGCAATTCCCATACCATTCTCATAGCTTTTCTTTGCACCGCTTCCATTTTTTTAACATCCTTCACAAGGTACGGCCTCCAAAACTGAACACAATACTCCAGGTGGGGACTCACCAACGACTTGTACAGGGGCATCAACACTTCCTTTCTTCTGCTGATCACACCTCTCTCTATACAGACTAGCAACCTTCTCGCTATGGCCACCGCCTTGTCACACTGTTTCGTCGCCTTCAGATCCTCGGATACTATCACCCCAAGATCCCTCTCCCCCTCAGTACCTATCAGACTCTCACCGCCTAACACATAAGTCTCTCGTGGGTTTCTACTCCCTAAGTGCATCACTTTGCATTTCTTCGCATTGAATTTTAATTGCCAAACCTTAGACCATTCTTCTAGTTTCCTCAGATCCTTTTTCATGCTTTCCACTCCCTCCCGGGTGTCCACTCTGTTGTAAATCTTAGTATCATCTGCAAATAGGCAAATTTTACCTTCTAACCCTTCGGCAATGTCACTCACAAATATATTGAACAGAATCGGCCCCAGCACCGATCCCTGAGGCACTCCAATACTCACCTTTCCCTCCTCCGAGTGAACTCCATTTACCACCACTCTCTGTCTTCTGTCCGTCAACCAGTTCCTAATCCAGTTCACTACTTCGGGACGCATGTAAATTCAAATTGTTTCCACTTAGCACTAATAATTTATTATAAGTGCCCAATTATTTGTGCTAATTAGTTCATTATTTAATTAAATTGTACACACGTTTTAATTTTTTACTTAAACTGGGATTTCGATTGCTTAAGAATATTAAACTGAAGCAATTGCAAGTAAGCTCTTTTTGTTATCTGTCCAGCAAGATTTGGATTATGACACCTTTGCAAATTAGATCTTTGTCTAATTATTTTCAGTTTTCCAAGGATTTAAATACCTTTCTTTTTAGTAAATTTTATGTTTTAAATTAGTGTATTTTAACTTTGGTCTATGTTCTTTTTTTATGGTGAATTAGCTGCCTTGGTATCTGCTTTATGTTACCCACTTTGATTCCTGAGTAGACATAAGCGGGATATAAACAGCAAAACAGAGTTTTGAGCACCATTATAGAATTTAGGAGATAGTGTGTAACTGTAAGTGGGGCATACACATGGGCACAGCATGGGTGGCCCACAAAACAACACGCAAAACATATAGAATACTGTCAGTTTCATGCATTGATTGGTGCATCTAGGCATGACCAGCCATTAACCTAGCGCAAGTGATCAAGCCTAACATTTGGTGCACCAAAGACAGTTTGCATTATTATTCTATAATAACTTAGGCATGCCTAAGTGCCATTACAGAATTGGCACCAAAGGTGGACCATTGTGGTGCCTATGACTTCCTGCCAAATTATAGAATTGCCCCTAAAGGCTGTTATAGAGTAGAAAATTAGTGGATTATTTATTTATTTATTTATTAAGGTATTTATACCCCACATTATCCCCACAAACATGCAGGCTCAATGTGGCTTACATAAACTGGAGAGAGAGCGAACTCCGGGTGATATCAGATACAAATGAGAATAGTAGAGTAGAAGGACAAGAAAGAAAGGATACTTTACATATAACAGTACAAAAGAATAGGATTATGGGAGAGAAATAGCTGTGGACTGTGCATTGCAGTTAGCATGTGGTCACTTACCCCCAGATTTTATATAGCGCGCTTGGGAGATCTGTGCCAAAATCTAGATATATTCTATAACAACGTACGTAACTTAATTGGCTTAACAAGCTAATCAGTATTAATAACAGTACTTAAGCAATAATGAGCACTAATTGGCAATAATTAGAATTTACACACACACAACTCACTAAGCGGTCCTTTTACTAAGTGCGCCAAAACGTGGCCTGTGCTGGTGCAGACACGTGTATTGGACGCACACAAGTCCATTTTTTAGCGCACCTGCAAAAAAGATCTTTTTTGGGGGGGGGGGGGGGCAAAAATTGATGTGCAGCAAAATTAAAATTGGTGCATGTCCATTTTGGGCCTGAGACCTTACCGCCACCCATTGACTTAGCGGTAAGGTCTCATGCATTAACTGGGCGGTAATTGTCAGCATGCGTACACTGCCAATTACTGCCTGGTTAGCGCCACACGGTAGAAAATAAAACATATTTTCTGCCGCACAAATCGGACATGCGTAAAAAATGGAATTACCGCCCGGGGCTTGCAGTAAAATGGCCCCTAAGTGTATTCTGTAATGAACTGCGCCTAAATTCTAATGTATGCAGTTGAAAAGGGGTGTGGCTTTGTGCAGAGAAATGGGTATTTCATATGCATTCTAAAATTTAAGCACACAGTTATAGAATATGGCCCAGTGTGCGTAAATCTACGTGCAGGGATTTAGGCCACATTTTTGTTGGCCTAAATGGACATGCATTGTTTTAGGCACTAGGATTTCCACCAATCATATGCTAACCCTTGTTCACTTGTTCAGAACCCTTATTTTATCATCTTCACTTTAATATTCCCTTATCTCTTGTTTGTCCTAATTAGATTGTAAGCTCTGTTGAGCAAAAACTGTCTCTTCATGTTCAAGTGTACAGCGCTGCGTACGTCTAGTAGCGCTATAGAAATGATAAGTAGTAGTAGTAGTAGTATATACCGTGCCTAAATCTAGGCGCCACTTATAGAATACACTTAGGCAGAAATCTTTACCACATGGATTTTTTAGGTGCCATATATAGAATCTGGCCCTTACCGGGTACTAGTAGCAAACGGCACATATGCACTTACTTCCTCTGATATAGCATAGGAGGTGGAGGTTCAATTTATTTATACAATGTTTCAAATCATAAAATTTGTTTTTAAAAGATTGACTGTTCTAACAAGGTTCAATACAGATACAGGTCCATTTTAGAAAGGATGTAGAAGTCTGAATTAACACGTCCAGGTCATGATGTCACAAGTTTCACTAATATTTTAGAACAGAATCTGCTAAAGTAGAGGCTGTTTTAAAATACAAGAGAAATGGATGTTTATGCGCTGACATAAATATCTATTTTGGGGGGGGGAAAAAAAGTGAAAATGTCAAGAAGGTTGAAAACTACTAATCGATGAAATGTGTGCTAATCCATAAGTCAATACGCTTTAAATCAATTCAGCATGTTTTAAATTGTTTGAGGAACACTATTGGACAAATAAATGTCTATCCTTATTCTCTTCTGGTACCCTCTTAGAATAAACTCCTCAGAGATTCAAGTGGTCACATCCCAGCTACCTTATCTGAAAAGTAACAACAATAACAACAAAAAAACAGTTACAAACTGGTCTATCCTGCTGTCTAATCCCCTCAGACATTGTTGCATTATTGTTCATCACATATTTTGCTTTGTGCCAATATTTTTCTATTGTTCTTAATTGTTGTAAGGCAGGCCCAAGGGAAAACAGAATATAAATATCATAAATAATAAACTGATTGGGGGGAAGGGTTACAACAATGCATCTATTTTAAGAATTGGAACAAACATTTGAAACTGCAGACATATTGCAAAGGTTTAATAATTGTTTCATTTCAATAGAATTCCTGGCTTATTTACAGTTCTCCAGTTCAAGTTTCTGGTGAAAATGAAAACACTTGGCTTTTGTAAATATTAGTGGTAATGTACTTACTTTGTTGGATAATGGTACAAGCAAAGCAACTGTTCTGTTTATCAGTTTAGTAAACACTCGTTAAGTGTCTCCTGCTGTTCCAGTATTGCTCCTTAAAACATTGCCCAGCTGCTTATTCTGGAGAGACAAGGACACTAGCATAAAAAATAGAAGTTGATAGCTGATCCAGCACCCTTACCATGACTGCACGCTGGAAATATTTGATAATATGGCAAAAGCAGTGTTGTGCTGAGACTGCCTAATGCACAGCAGACCCACATTGGTCCCATATAGCATAGAGAGTCCAGGAACAAGAACTGTGTGATATGGGGGAAATGACAAATAATTTTTTTCAGACAATAAGAAGATATCAATATGACAGATTCATTCCTACAAATTCACCATGAGGTTTATGAGTTCCATTCATTAGACTGAGGCATTTATTTATTTGTTACATTTATACCCCACATTTTCCTACCTATTTGCAGGCTCGATGTGGCTTACAAAGTATCGTAATGATGATTACCATTACGGTTGATAACAAATACAAGGTTGTGTTATGGTCACAGGTAGAAGTGTTTCAGGCGTCATGGGGTCGAGGATAATAGATTGTCCAGTATGATCATAGATTATCTTGTGTTGCTGGGTGTGGGGATTTATGTTGGATCGGTGGGATAAGCTTTTTTGAAGAGGAGGGTTTTCAGTGATTTCCTGAAGTTTAGGTGGTCATGTATTGTTTTTACTGCATATGGGAGTCTATTCCATAGTTGTGCGCTCATGTAGTAGAAGCTAGATGCGTGAGTTGTTTTATATTTTAGCCCTTTACAGTTTGGGTAATGTAGGTTTAGGTATGATTGTGATGATCCAAGTCTGTTTCTAGTTGGTAGATCAATGAGGTCTGTCATGTATCCTGGGACTATGCCATAGATGATTTTGTGGACTAAAGTGCAGATTTTGAAGTTGATCCGTTCTTTGATTGGGAGCCAGTGCAGCTTTTCTTGAAGGGGTTTAGTGCTGTCGAATCGGGTTTTACCACATATCAGTCTGGCTGCTATGTTTTGGGTGGTCTGGAGTTTTTTCATGAGTTGTTCTTTGCATCCCACATAGATTCCGTTGCTGTAGTCTGCATGGCTTAGGACCATTGATTGTATTAGTTTACGAAAGATATCTCTCAGGAAGAAAGGTTTTATTCATTTGTGTTTCCACAATGAGTAGAACATTTTCTGTATTACAGTTTTTACTTGACTCTCGAAAGTGAGGTTGTGGTCAATAGTTGCTCCAAGTAATTTTAGGCTATCTAAGATAGGGAGTATGTGTCCTGGGGTGTTTAAGGTTGCGGGTTTGAAGTTGTTATGTTGAGAAGAGAGGATAAGGCAGTGAGTTTTTTCAGTGTTCAGTTTCAGTTGGAATGAGTTTTTCCCAGGAGTTCATGATTTTCAGGCTATCATTTATTTCTTTGGTTATTTCAGTCAAGCCGTGTCGGAAGGGAATGTAGATTGTGACATCATCTGCATATATGAATGGGTTGAGGCCTCGTTTGGATAGGGACTTTGCCAATGGGATCATCATCATGTTGAAGAGTATTGGTGATAAGGGTGATCCTTGGGGTACTCCACAGGCTGCTTTCCACGGTGGTGATATGTTTGAGTTTGATTTTACTTGGTATGTTCTAGTGGTTAGAAAGCCCTTGATCCAATTGTGTACGTTTCCAACAATCCCGAAGTGGCCGAGGAGTCTTAGTAGTATATTATGGTTTACCATGTCGAATGTGCTCAACATATCGAATTGAAGGAGAAGTATACTTTTACCTATGGCTATTTCCTGTTTGAATTTGGCCAGGAGAGTGACTAGGACAGTTTCGGTACTATGGTGGGAGCGGAATCCTGATTGTGAGTCGTATAGTATTGAGTGCTTGTCCAGGTATTCCGTAAGCTGTTTGGTTACCAACCTCTCCAGCAGTTTTACTACTAGAAGGATGAACGCAATTGGGCGGTAGTTGCTGAGGTCGTTTGTCTTTTTCTTAGTGTCTTTTGATATTGGGGTAAGTAGTATGTTACCATATTCCTCGGGGAAGAGACCTTGTTGTAGCGTGAAGTTTAGGTGGAGTGTGAGGTCTTCTATGAATCTGCTTGGAGCAGATTTAAGTAGATGACTGGGACATGTGTCCCAGTTTGCAGTGGGTGTTGGCGAATCTATGAGTCGCTTGTGTAACTGATTCAATGGTGAGCAGATTGAATGTAGACCAGATTCGGTCGGCTGGGTATCCACCCGGGATTAGGTCTGGGTCGTCGAAGAAGTTTTCGATTTCAGTGTTGTGATGGGGAAGAGTACTGCGCAGTTTTGTAATTTTGTCCTTGAAGTAGGTAGCCAGTTTGTCTGCGGATGGGATGTCTGTGTTGGATGTAGTGATTGGGGTGGTGTCTAGTAACTTATTTACGAGTGAAATGATTTCTTAAGATCTTTGTTATCCAGTCCCAAGTTTAGTCTTGTAGTAGGACCTTTTGGCCTGTCTGATTGCATATTGTATTTTCTGTGTATTTGTTTCCATGCATTGAGTGTATTTCATTTTTGTTTTTTCCATGCTCGTTCGAGTTTTCTGGATTGTGTTTTGAGTTTTTTTAGTTCGTCATTGAACCATGGTACCAAGTTTTGTCTTTTTGATGTTCTTGTCTCTAAGGGTGCTATTTCGTTTAGCACGCTTCTGCATCTGGCCTCCCAGTGGTTGAGGTAGTGCATGGAGTCAATTCGTGTTGTCCATTCGTTGTCATATATCTGTTGCCAAAATAAATTTTAAAATGAAGACATATTTTAGAGCTAATGTTTTAGTTTATTTATTTATTTGCATTTATCAAAACACCAATATCCAAAATTTTCAGTGATGACCATTAAGGACTAAATTCTATATTTGGCATCCAAAACATCAGCGCTGAAAAAAACCCTTGCTCAGTGCTATTCTATAAACCGTGCTTAAAGTTAGGTGCAGTTTATAGAATAGAGCTTATGCCCAAGAACTGTGACTACATTTGGACATGGCCATTTACACCAATGGAAACATGGTACAAATCCTCATACAAAAATTAGTCATGGATCCCACCTTACTTTATAATTATACAAGTAACCAAAAGGAATGTCCCCGTTTCACCCATGACCTCCCAAGTGAATGTCCCCTTTTTGACTCGTAAACTTTAGGCACGGATCCCAAGCCTAAATTTACACACGTACATTTTAATTAATTCTAATTACTGTCAAGTCAATATTTGCTTATTAACATGCCTATTATTAATGCTAATTAGCTCATTATTCAATAAAATTGCCCACACAAATTGAGAAGGAACCCAAATTCATGTGCACCAATTTTTAATGTTTTTTAGGTTGTAAATCGTTATGTGGATTTTGCAACTTAAAAAACTGAATGTAAAATATATTTATTTATTTATTTTGTAGCATTTATACCCACTCGCTAGCAGGCTCAGTGCGGCTTATAATGTTATTGGTACAAGGTATCACAGAGATAATACAATGTATGGGTACAATATATCACAGAGGCAATATAATGTATGTGTAAAAGTATCACAGAGATAACACAATTGCATAGAGAAGTATAAACATCTAAAAATATCCAAATGAAATATGGACAAGTACAAACCTGATGCACATTGGGAAGAATAACCGAAATTATGCTACACAGTGCTAAATTCTACAATAGAGGCCCTGTTACTAAGGTGCACCTAGCTTTTTTAGCCATAACTAACTGAATATCGACCAACTTCTCTCTTTCTCTCTAGCATGTCCCAATGAACCATTCATCAAATCAATGATGGAGTATTTAATGCTTCCCATTATTATTGTGCTGCCAAATGTCTTTTGTTTTTTTACTTTCTGCTAGCATTTCATTGTCTATTGCTTCATTTGGGCCAGATAAACATATGCCCCCCACCATTATACTTTTCCTAGTCAAACATGGAATTTCTAAAGATTTTACAATACATTTGTGTTTCCTACAATACTTATGTCATACTTGTTCTATGCCATGCTTAACATATAATGCCATCTCTCCATCGATTCAATCCACCTACCATTTTGAT
Source organism: Microcaecilia unicolor (assembly GCF_901765095.1). Classification (NCBI taxonomy): domain Eukaryota; kingdom Metazoa; phylum Chordata; class Amphibia; order Gymnophiona; family Siphonopidae; genus Microcaecilia; species Microcaecilia unicolor. Next base: position 163,999,385 of record NC_044040.1, read on the forward strand.
ATAATTTGTACTCTGATATGGTAGTGTATCATATAACTATATACTCCTTCTACCAGGTATCTGAGATACCTATTATATCTAACCTCATTTCGGGGCCCTTTTCCAAAAGTCCGGGAAGCCTACAGCGGGCTTGCCGTGCGACAATTCAGTTCTACTGCTGGGCTCCTGGGAGAACCTGGCAGTAGTTCTGACCCCCACTATGCTCCATTCCCGGAGCTAGAAAATATGTTTTATAGTTTCTAGCAGCAGGGGCAGGACCGGCAGTCATCGGGCAACACCGAATGCCTAGTTACTACTAGGCTCCCCCAGGAAATGGCCGCTCAGCAAGTGTTTAACTTAGTGCATCATCCATTTTCTTCTTTTTTTAAAAAGAGCCTTTTACCAGTGACGGTAAAAGAGTGCCTTGCATGTGATAAACCTGCGCTCCAACGCCATGCAGAGCCCCTTTTACCTCACTTGGAAAAAGGAGCTGTTATGCCATACATTTTAACTGTCCTGCAAATTATCTTCTTTTTTGTGGAATTCATTACTAATATGAGAAAATGTGAAATGAAAATGAATTTATCTGAAATGCTTCAGACATTCCTAAAGGAAATAAAATCCTGAACATGGAGATCTGAGTGTAAAATATATTTACAGATTTTGACATCTCTTCTATCAAAAACTCAGGTAGAACTTTCAGTTATCATTTTATGATAGTGTTCTGGTTTCTGTAGGTTTATATAGCTTTTCTGAGCAAGCAAACATTTTATTTCATCTAGGCATCACAATGCCTGAAATACTGCCCTCATTATGGTGGTTTGATCTGAGATGTTGGAGAGAATACAATTCCAAATTGACATGTTTTTTCATCCTGAAATATCATTGCTGAAATATTTTTGACAGGAAATCTTTTAATGCATTTGTTTTTATTTCCTCATCCTGCACAGTTTTAGACATGTTTGAGTGCAGTTACTTTAAAAAAAAAAAAAAAAGGACTGGTTTGCAATTCCTATAAACAGGGCATTTTTGTTTTCCATTCTATTTGCTCCTGTGATCATTTAAACGCCTCCCAAATGTAGATCATTATTCTGAAATTATGGTCATTACTCCTCATGACAGAAAGAATCCTTAAGACTAATCATCATAATGATCTGGTCACTGGGTAACTAGGAGTATAAAGGAGATTGCTGTAACTCTGTTCATGCATTCATTTGCATTTAAAATTCACACACATTCAGATTTTCTGAAGTAAGAAAATATGATCAAAATAAGGAAACAAACAATGATCTGCCCCCACTGAGTGTGGCAGCTTGTGCTGTTGGTGTGTAACAGATTATGAGCGGCATTTTTGATATGACAACTAAATCCGATTTTGGATATTTTGCTGAAAACATCCAAAATTCAAATGGCAAACTTAACAATTTTTGAACCAGAAAAACATATATTTTTTTGTTTCAGAAATGGGCATTTATTAGATGTTTTTGTGTCTATCTTTTTAGACCATTTTCAAAAAAAAAAAAAAAAAGTCCAAGGGGAAAACACACAAAACAAGCCATTAGGAGATATGGGGAGGCAGCATTCTTAGGAGACTGGCCACACAGACATCCCAGTAGAGCAGAGCAGTAGGGCACTCTAGGGAACACTACATTGGATGCTACACATTTCACCATTTCCCCCTTATATTGTATGGGGAGCCCTCCAAAACCCACCAAAAAACTACTAAACCCAACTATACACCACTACAATAGACCTTATGGCTGCAGGTGTCACCTATATGTGGGTACAGTAGGTTTTTTGTGGGTTTTGGAGGGCTCATGCTTTCCATTACAAGGGTAACAATTAGAGTGGGATATGAGCACTGCACTGACTACTAAGCTTGACTACTAAGCTCTAATAGGCTTGACCATAACATCTGAAGCTATCGTAGAGGCTAGTATATACTGTTTCTTTCACATCTTTGGGTGGTAGGAGAGGGTCAGTAACCACTGGAGGGGTAAAGGGGGGTGGGGGGTTATGTCTTAATCCCTCCAGTGGCCATGTGGTCATTTAGGACACCTTTCTGTGACTTAGTTGTGAATGAAATGGGCAGTGGCATAGCCACAGGTGGGCCTGGGTGGGCTGGGGCCCACCCACTTAGGGCTCAGGCCCACCCAACATTAGCACACGTTTAGCAGCTGAAGACTTCCCCCTGATGGTAACAAAAATGCTACTGTCCACAATACTGGCACCTGCACATGCTCAGCTTTTAGCGCATGCCTGCTACAGACTGCCAACGTGGAAAGGAGCGTTTTTTTCACCAGCTGAGATAATTGTTTTTGGTGGTGGTGGGGGAGGGGGAGGGGGGTGAAGGGAACACTTGGTGCCCACCCACTTCTTGTCTAGGCCCACCCAAAATCTGTTGTCTGGCTATGCCTCTGGAAATGGGTCTAGACCAAAAAAGCCCTGGAAGTTTTTGCTTTGCTCTATTATGGTGTTAGCAGGAGTTTTAAAGACTAAATACATTTATTTGTCTTGGGGGGGGGGGAGGGGTTGGGGCTACAGGCAGGTCCTGTCAGTCCTGGGCTGATTATGGCTGATCCAGGGCTGGCCCAGGCAGGAGGCACTATGCTGGGTCCCTTTTCAGGTCCAGAATGTGTTGGTTGGCTTCTGGGGCTGCTGACCATGGCAGACATGACCCGCCATGAAGGCGCATCTGCCACGGGTAAAGGAGATGAACAGTGGTTGGTCTGAGGCCTGGTCATGGCCTAGAGCGTAAAGCACATGTGTGAACTTTTGCAGATGCTCAGAACAGCTCCAGAGTCCACAGTTGGCCCAAAATGAAAACGGAACCTCGATTAATTTTAAGACCCGATGAGCTACCGGGTTTAATTGCGGCTGGCTGCCGATGTCATGGAGGGTTGATCTGGACCAGGATGGAGATGACCTTTTCAGCCTACTGGAAGTCAGGTAAGGTATTCTCTGGGCTATTTATTTCTATTTTTAAATGCACTGTTTGGTAGTTTGGGAATTTAGGGGTTTCCTTTAGGTAAGCCATGCCATGGGGGTCTGGACCTAAGAAAATGTTATTTTTGCCCATAAATTGAGAATTTTACTCAAGGAGTGGTTTTAAAATGTGTTTGAAAGTTGTCAGTTTTAATCTCTAGAGAAGAATTTTCTGTAATTTTCCATATGGCCGTCAACGGATTTTGCTGTAATTCAAAATTAGTAGGCCTGTGATATAGACGTGCTAAAGCTGTGTAGCAAGCGGGCAATGTTTCACATTAATTTTTTAGGAGAATTTTTTTTAAATGTATTTTCCCATTATAGTCAATGGGTAATTGGGATTTCAAAATGGAGCTGGGTTCTGTAAAAATTAAGGTTCCATGCAAACTGTAGTTTTTGTGTGTCAGTTGCTGATTGGCTGGCAGGGGTCAAATGATGAGAGCAGGTTCCTGTTGTTATAGTAACAACTTGGTTAGCAGTTTGTTCAGTTGGGAGCTGAGGTTCGTGAGAGAAGGTTGCTGTAAGGAGAAATGGCAGATTTGAAAGATTATTATGCAGTTGATGGTGTTTAAGCTCTAGACTGTGAACAGAATTAGTTTTTAAGTGCTACTGGTAGCTGGCAGAAGTTTTAGAGCATTTAAGGGATATTTTACAGAGAAGGTTAATCCCCTGGACAAGCCTGGGAGACACCTGGAGTGTGAATGAAGCCTGGTTTTGTTCTAGCCTTTTAGACTGAGTTCAGAAACAGTAGCGAAGGCAAGAATATTGTGTGTCAAGGATGTTTGCTGGTTGGGATCTCAATTGAAAAAAGGCTCTAGTTTTGAAGAGGTGCATGTGATGCTCTTACTAGTTAAAAAGAGTTAAATTTCTTTTTTAGTTGCTTTAGGGAAAAGGGCTAGAAATTTTAGGAGCGAAGCAGTGTTGTACAGTGCTGCAAAAGCCTGCTAGTTAGGCAGCCATTTGAGGTTGCGAGCCAGGTTAAAAGATAGTGAGATCAGAGCTGCCAAGCAGAAGAATCTGATGAAGACAAAGAAATAGGGATAGATCTTTGTTTATTTATTTATTTATTTATTTATTTATTTATTTGTAGCATTTGTATCCCATATTTTCCCACCAATTTGCAGGCTCAATGTGGCTTACATTTACCGTAATGGCGGTTGCTATTTCCGGGTAACAGAATTACAAATGGTATTGAGTTAAGGTGCATACATACATGGTAACATACATGGAACGTAACATTCATGGAATAGATCATGATATATATATATATATATATATATACCATGTGCATACATATATGGTAAAGAAGAATGCATTGTGGTATTACATGAAGGTTCCTGAATAATAACTTGGATTTTAACATACATTAGGTCATTGACTATAGAGATCATATTCGACATAGGATTAAAGTATTAGTGGTTGTTCATTACTGGCAAAGAGGTCAATTAGTCAAGTGATAAGATTTCGGTTTTGTCCAGATCGTGTAAAGTCTTATTATTTAGTGTTTAAGATGGTTGTTTATGGTATGCCTTCTTGAACAGATCAGTTTTCAGTAGCCTTTGGAAGATAGTTAGGTCTTGCGTTGTTTTTATGGCCTTCGGTAGTGCGTTCCATAGCTGCGTGCAGATGTATGAGAAATTGGTCGCGTATGTGGATTTATATTTTAGCCCTTTACAGTTAGGGTAGTGTAGATTGAGGAATGTGCGTGCTGATCTTTTCACGTTCCTGGTAGGCAAGTCTATGAGATTTGAAATATAGGTCGGGGCTTCCCCGTGAACAATTTTGTGTACCAGGGTGCAAACTTTGAACGCAATACATTCTTTTAATGGGAGCCAGTGTAGTTTTTCTCTTAGGGGTTTGGCACTTTCGTATTTCGCTTTCCCAAATATGAGTCTGGATGCTGTGTTTTGAGCGGTTTGAAGCTTCTTATTGATTTGTTCTTTGCATCCGGCATAAATGGCATTGCAGTAATCTAGATGGCTTAGCACCATTGATTGTACTAAGCTGCGGAATACATCCCTTGGGAAGAAAGGTTTGATACTTTTAAGTTTCCACATTAAGTAGAACATTTTCTTTGCTGTATTTTTCGCTTGGTCCTCGAGTGTGAGATTTCGGTCAATTGTGACTCCCAAGATTTTCAGGCTGTCTGAGATTGGAAGGGTGTAATCTGGAGTGTTAATGGTATTGGGTATGTTTGTATTGTATTGTGAGGACAGGATGAGACATTGTGTTTTTTCTGCGTTTAGCTTTAGTTGGAATGCATCTGCCCATGAGTTCATTATTTGGAGGCTGTGTGTGATTTCATTTGTGATTTCGGTTATATCTTGTTTGAACAGAATGTATATCGTGACATTGTCTGCATAGATGTATGGACTGAGTCCTTGGTTGGATAGCGATATGGCTAAAGGTGTCATCATTAAGTTAAAAAGGGTTGGTGAGAGCAGTGCTCCTTGTGGTACTCCGCATTCAGGTTTCCATGGTGTTGACGTTTCTGAGTTTGAAATCACTTGATAAGTTCTTGCTGTTAAGAAGCCTTTAAACCATCTTAGTACGTTTCCTCCAATTCCAAAGTAGTCTAGGATGTTTGAGAGTATTTGGTGGCTGACCATGTTAGGAAACATTGTGAATGACAGATAGTGAATTAGGCTTATGCTTTATTTTCTGATAGCTATTTTCAATTAAGTACCTTCTCTGAAGAGAGGACACACTCAGATAGCACGACAGAGAAAAAGGGAGCTTCGCTTTTTGATTTGTTAAAGTTAGACTTAGTAGGTACTTACTGGAATCAGATGCTGAGGATCCTGGTCCTACTGATTCCTGGTTCCAGTTTCTGACTCCACTGCGGAGGAGAGGAGGCCAGTCAACGTTCAATGCTGGGAAGACGATATTTTTTTTCCTTTTCTGTGCACATATTTTCTTTTCCTTGTTTCTTTTTCATTTTCTTCTTGGACATATACTTAAATACTTATCAACTGAGCACTCAAGCTAAAGCTGCAACTCATTACTACTACTACTACTATCTAGGCTAACTTTAACTTTGTGCAGTAATTCACTCTAAGTACCACAGAGAATAATTTAATGATCCATATTAACACTCAGAGTAGTGTTTCCCTAGTCCTTCCTGGAGATACACCTATCCAGTTGGATTTTTAGGACTGTTACAATGAATATGCAGAAGGTAGCTTTGTATGCACAGATCTCCAATGCATTTGAATCTGTCTCGTGCATATTCATTACAGAATCCTGAAATACCACATTGATTAGGAGAGTATCGAGAACCACTGCTTTAGAACAGCTTACATTTTTTTTTTGGGGGGGGGGGGGGGATTATCCAGATAATGGCTCTATTTTGTTTTAAAATACATGTTTTTGCCTTGTAATAGTCGTTACCTCTTTAAGAAATCTGTCAGGAGAGATGAGGCCTTGGGAATCAAGCCTGGAAGACACAGCATAGTGGGTTGGCCTTTGGATCCCACAGCAGCAAAAGCACAACAGTTGCATACTGAAGCAGCCATTACAATGGACAGGCTGGCAGACATCCTTGTTCAATTCACACAAGCAATGCAAGCAGCAGCAGTTGAGTCAGCTGCATTGGCAGTACATTATGGAATTGCATACATGCAATATGAAGGGAACATTTCAGTCACAAGTGTGGCATAGGACAGCATTGCATTGGTGAGTCAGGCCAAATGAATATGACACCTGGTTCTGCAGGACAAGTGGAATACAAGATGGGTGGCAATGGCAAAGCTTTTTTTTTTTAATAATCTATTTATTGATTTTTCATTACATTTATATCATAAACATAAATGGCATTACAAAAGTCTAATTTTCATAGACATATATCAGAAGAGGAAAAGAAAAAGAAAAGGAAAAAAACAATATATTATATTCGTCCACAAATTATTGATCCAAGATATAGGTACATATTTAAACACCAAAATGAAGTGATAACCCACCTCAATCTACCAAAATACAAATAAATCTTAATCAGGAAAGGGCAAGGACTCAAGTCAGGGCAGCCGATAAATACAATTCAAGTTAACGCCAGATTACTCCTTACTAGTTATAAATATTTTAAGTTTTTCAGGTTCGAAAAAAATATAATTAGTGGATTGTAAGGAAATATAACATTTACATGGAAACTTGAGATTAAAGGTCCCACCTAATTGTAGGACTCTTGCTTTTAATAATAAGAAATATTTCCTTTTTCTTTGTGTCTCTCGAGAGAGATCAGGAAAAACCTGAATTTTCGAACCCAGAAAAGGTGTGGAAATATGGCGGAAAAACAACCTAAAAATATTATTGCGGTCCAGTTCCAGAGCAAAAACTGCCAGCAGTGTCGTCCTCTCTGTGATAACCTCCATTGAGTTTTCGAGGAACTGAGTTAAATTTAGCTGAGGAGATGGTATAGTCCCCTTTCCTGCCCCGGAGATGTAAAGAACTCGAATCAATGGAGGAAAAGCTTCTGAGGGAATCCCCAGAATTTCAGTGAAATACTTTTTCAACATCTCTTTGGCAGGGATTAAAGGGGACTTAGGGAAATTCAAAAACCGAAGGTTATTTCTCCTCTGCTGGTTCTCCATATATTCAATTTTTTTTCTTTAGGCATTATTATCCTTCATTATAGCTTGAATAAAATTCTTATTGGAGTTTACCTCAGTTTCAATGGAGTCCACCCTTGATGTTTGCTCAGTCACCTTTCCGGATATCTCAAACTGAGCCTGTGACAGCTTCTCCAAAGAACCTGCTACCTGGAGTAGCGTGGCATTTAGCCCTTGAATTGCCTCCCAAATGGAGTCCATGGTGATAACCGCTGGTTTCACTATCTCCCGATTTCCCATAGAGGATTCGTCCCGATTCCTTACAGGCTGAGAGGCCTTCGACATCAAGCCTGCCTGCAATGGTGTTCCGATCGGAGACGAGGTAGCAACGGGGTCTCCACTGCTAGCCGCAGGGGTCACACTTCCGGACACCACCATCGGCTGGTTCTCCGTCGCCAACAAAGTTCCTCCGGGCCTCAGGGGGGTTATCCTCAAAGGGGGGCTCAATGTCACTCCCTCTGCACTAAGGTCCAAGATCTCCGTTGGACCGCTCGAAGCGCCGGCTTGAATCCTCTGAACAACTAGCCCCGACTGCTCTAGCGTCGTCTGACGAGCGGCAGGGGGATTCGCCTGACCCGTGGAGCAGGGTGTTCCAAGCTTCCCCTTTCTCTTACCCATTATAAAATAGGTAAGTTATCCGCTTGCAATTTCGCGAAGGGCAGCAGGAGCTGGTGTTCATGCGACCTTCCCGGCAATGGCAAAGCTTAACAGATTGTGATACTATGATGTTGTAGAAGAGGCATTTCAGAGGAAAAGGCACAAAAATAATCTTCCGAGGATATGAATGGATCGTATCTGTCAATATTCAGTTGGTAATTCCCTTATATGACAGACTGGTCCTGCCCAATGTATCCCAGGATGCACCATGTGGGGCAGGATACTGCCATTTTTCAAGATCCTACCTCAACAGAGGTAAGATCAAGTGGGCATTGCTCCTGCCACTTAAGGTAGGACAGGGAAGTCAGGGGTAGTTGGGGGAGGGATCGGGTGGGCCAAAAACGGATGTGCGGCAAAATGAAAATTGACGCGCATCCATTTAGGGTCTGAGACCTTACTGCCAGTCATTGACCTAGTGGTAAGGTCCGTCTCATGCAGTAACCATACGGTAATGGTCTAAGCATGTAGAATGGCGATTACCTCCCGATTACCACCTGTGCACCAGAAAATAAAAATATTTTCCAGTGCGCCTAGCGGACATGCGTCAAAAATGAAATTACCGCAAGGGCATGCGGTAGCCAGACAGTAACTCAAAATTGATATGTGTTGGGCACGCATAGGTGCCTATCCTGCTTATAATTGAATGAGAAAAACGCCTATATTGCGACCCAAATCTGGAGATGGGCGTCTTTCTCCCGTGGGCGCCCAAATCGGTAAAATTGAAAGCCGATTTTGGGCGTTTCCAACTGCAATCTGTCGCGGAAATGGGTAAAGTTGATGGGGGCATGTCAGAGGTATGGTGGAGGCGGAACTGGGGCATGGTTATCGGCCGAGGAGAGATGGGCGTCTTTAGCTGATAATCGAAATAAAAAAGGCGTTTTACCGCGATTTTTGGCCACTTTTTGTGGACCCTTTTTTTTCACGAACAAGTCCCAAAAAAGTGCCCCAACTGACCAGATGACCACTGGAGGGAATCAGGGATGACCTCCCAGGACTCCCCCAGTGGTCACTAACCCCCTCCCACCAAAAAATACCCACTTTAATAACTTTTTTTCCAGCCTCTATGCCAACCTCAATTGCCGTACCCACCTCTATGACAGCAGAATGTGTTCTATCCTGTGACAGCCTTTCCCTGGTTCTGATGTGGCTCTTGGGTGAGTGAGACACCTTTTCTGTTATGCGCACTGCAGAGTCACATCAGCAATGCATTGTGGTGGGTGTAGGGTATTGGGCTCCATGATTCCACTAGCTTGTGGCAAATGCTCACGATGTTGGTAGGCTCTACTCCCATGGTGCTTTTCCCCCTACTTACTGGGTCAGATTGTGCCCTGTTTTGTTTCCAGTAGTCCATGAGGTAGTGGCCATTTTTGTAAGCTGGTTTTAGATCCCTTTCACGTGTTAGCCACGTTACAGAACTTAGTTCTTACCTTGAATGTGGCTGAAAGAGGGCATTGTACACCATTCTGCCAGCTCTGACCTACTGCTCATCTCAGTACCAGGGAGACTCGTTGCCAGTGCGGCACAACCTCTGATCTGCAGTTAACTGTGAGTAAGCGTGCTTATTCCAATAAAGGACGTTTTCGGAGAGATTAGTCTTCAGGTGTCAACTGGTGTGCCAAGGCTATATAGCAGCAACAAGTCCTAGAGGCCTGCATGTATGCAGGTCCCTGGAGCACTTTTAGTGGGTACCGCAGTGCACTTCAGCCAGGTGGGCCCAGGCCCATCCCCCCTACCTGTAACACTTGTGCTGGTAAATGGGAGGTCTCCAAAACCCACTGTACCCACATGTAGGTGCCCCCTTCACCCCTAAGAGCTATGGTAGTGTTGTACATTTGTGGGTAGTGGGTTTTGGGGGAGGGGAGTTGGGTGCTCAGCACCAGTGGTAAGGGAGCTATGCATGTGGAAGTGTTGTCTGAAGTCCACCGCACTGACCTCTAGGGTGCCCAGTTGGTGTCCTGGCATGTCAGGGGGGTGAGTGTACTACGAATCGTGGCCCCTCCCACGACCAAATGGCTCGGATTAGGACTTTTTCGAAAAATACGGTCTGTCCCGCCTCTTCACGTACCCGTTTTCGGACATAGACGCCCATGGAGATAGGTGTTCACGTTCGATTATGCCCCTCCACGCGGCTTAGTAAAACTGCCCTTATTTTCTAGGCAGTAAGAGCTCACGCACTAATGGGTTAGCGCAGGGCAATGTCCACATGCTAACCCATTAGTACCGAACACATCCACTCTCTGCCCTCAAACACATCCCCAGCGCTATTTGTAGCACATGGGAAGCACGTGTACATGATAAAACTATTGCGTACATGCTACATATGTACATGCTAAACTCAGTGCACCCTACGAAAGGCATTTTTAACTTGCGGTAAGCAAATGTTAGTGCTTCCCCGCATCTTAGTAAAAGGGCCCCTAATTTGTTTCTAACTGCCAGATGAGATTTTTCTCCTTGTCATACTCTCTGAGGAATGATTTCAAACCAGAAAATTTGCTGGAAAGAATTAGGGATGGCGACATAGCTGCACTGAATCTTTAATTTAATTTAATTCCAGAATGTATATCCCACTTAATCCCCTAGAGTTCTGAGTGGATTGCAACAGTTGTACAACAATAAAAATGATTAAAAAATCAAAAATACAATTTACAAGTACAATGGTTCGAAAATATCAAATTAATGAAAGATTACCCCCAAATGACAAATCAAGCAACGTATAAGAGATTATAAATTCCAAAATAATAAAACTTGAAAATAAAAGCTATTCAAGTAACACAACTAAATATTAAAGAATCATTTTATTAAGCAAGAAATTTCCCGAACAGGAACATTTATAACTAATTTTCCAAATAAAGAATAAGATTTAACTGTTGAAATATCCAAAAGAAGCTTATTCCATTTTAAGGAGTCCTTTTACAAAGCTACAGTAAGCACTAATGTGTGCTTACTGCAGCATTAAAGGGCTTTTTACTCTAACCCTCCCATCTTATTTTTTAGGCTTGTAGCATTTGTATACAGACATTTCAAAGAGTATTTTTTGTTTGTATCCACAACCTGATTACCAGTTACAAAAAGAATTTGTGATCTTGTCTGCTCTTCCCTTAAAGCTTACTTTTTTCTTTGTTGTAACCTCTCTATCGGGATGCCCTGAATTCCTTGCTTTGTTAGTATCCTTCAAAGATACCTCACTTTAAAAAATGCACCCTTGTTAACACAGAAATTTGAAGAAAGGAATTAACATGTGCCTGAACAAGTCTTCTTAGGTAACCTCAGACCTGAGGTATAGCTTACAGCAATGAATCCACCACGGTCAAAAGGACTAAGGGGCCCTTTTACTAAACTGTGGTAAAAAGGGACCTGCGCTAATATCAGTACGTGTTTTTGACACACACTGAGGCCTCCTTTTACTGCAGTGGGTAAAAAGCTGTCCATTTTTGACAAAAAAAAATGGCCGTGCAGTAAGTGAACCACTTATCACTCAGGCATTTCAGTGGGGAGCCCTTACTGCCACCCATTGAAATGGCATAAGGGCTCCTGTGCTAACATCGTGGTAACCGAGCAGCTTGTGGCGCTACCCAATTACCACTGGTTAAGTTCTGGTGCTACAAAAATCTAAAAAATTCCTGTAGCATCAGAAATGGTGCAGTAGCCTGGGGTTAGTTCTGGATTGTCATGTGCCAATCCTTTAGTAAAAGGGCCCCCTAATCAGTTTGGAATAAGTACTACTACTACTACTTATCATTTCTATAGCGCTACTAGACATACACAGCGCTGTACACTTGAACATGAAGAGACAGTCCCTGCTCGACAGAGCTTACAATCTAATTAGGACAAAGAGGACAAATAAGAGATAAGGGAATTACTAAGGTGGGGGTGATAAAATAAGGGTACTAAACAAGTGAGTAAGGGTTAGGAGTTAAAAGCAGCATCAAAAAGATGGGTTTTTAGCCTAGATTTGAAGACAGCCAGAGATGGAGCTTCACGTACTTGCTCAGGAAGTCCATTCCAGGCATATGGTTCAGCAAGATAAAAGGAATGGAGTCTGGAGTTAGCGGTGGAGGAGAAGGGTGCAGATAACTGAGATTTACCCAGTGAACGGAGTTTCCAGGGAGGAGTGTAGGAGAGATGAGAATGGAGAGGTACTGAGAAGCTGCAAAGTGAATGCACATATAAGTCAATAAGAGGAGTTTGAACTGTATGCGGAAACGGATAGGGAGCCAGTGAAGAGACTTGAGGAGAGAGCTAATATGAGCATAGCGACACTGGCAGAATATAAGTCGTGCAGCAGAATTTTGAACAGATTGAAGAGGAGAGAGATGACTAAGTGGGAGACCAGTGAGAAGCAAGTTGCACTAGTCTAAGCGAGAGGTGGTAAGAGTGTGGATAAAGGTTCTGGTAGTGTGCTCAGAAAGGAAAGGGCAAATTTTGCTGGTATTATAGAGAAAGAAATGACAGGTTTTAGCAGTCTACTGAATATGTGCAGAGAAGGAAAGAGAGAGGAGTCAAAGATGACCCCAAGGTTACAAGCTGATGAGACAGGGAGAATGAGTGTTATCCACAGAAACAGAGAATGGGGAAGAGGAGAGGTTGGTTTACGGGGAAAGATAAAAAAGCTCAGTCTTGGTCATGTTTAGTTTCAGATGGCGCTGAGACATCCAGGCAGCAATGTCAGACAGACAGGCTGATACTTTGGCCTGGATTCCTGCTGAGATTTCTGGTGTGGAGAGGTAGATCTGGGAGTCATCAGCGTAAAGTTGATACTGAAAACCATGAGATGAGATCAGAGTACCAAGGGAAGAAGTATAGATGGAGAAAAGAAGAGGTCCCAGGACAGATCTCTGAGGTACACCAACTGTACCTAGTTCTTTCCTGTTGCCTAGACAACCTTTTTTTTTTTAATTCTCTTAGAACATTATGCATGACATTTGCTAGAGGCAGCACCACATCACTGCTATCAGTTAAGGTGGAGGCAGAATTTGAAGTCAAATATTGTGATGAATCTACTGTTGCGCTGGATCTACCTGAATCCAAGAAGGAAGGGGATCTTCTGACATCAAGACTGCTCTGTAGAGACTGCAATGAGGCCTGCTTTTGTGTTTGATCTCCCTTTTCATCCTTGGTGTCCAGTCCTATGTCATTCAGGGCCCTTTTACAAAGGCACGGTAGGCTCTATGCGCATGAGGTGCATGCCAAAATGAGACTATCATCAGGCTAGCATGCCCCCTGGCGGTAATTTTTTATTTTTTTTAAATTAATTTATAGAAGTCTTTATTGAGAAAATGAGAGACATTACAAAGACAAATGTTTCACGCCTCTCTATAGAAGCAAATATAACACAATTACAATTTCAAACAATATATAACACAACCTATAACCTAATGAACAATATGTTACTCTCTCAGAACTAGTCTTTTTGCCCAAGAAAAAACTCCTTAGATTTATAACCAAGTTTTACAGAAAGAAAGAAAGAAAAAAAAAAGCACCCCCCCCCCACCAACACCCCCCCCCCCCTCCTCAGCACACGTGGTGTGACACAAATGGCTCCCAAATAGCTTCCCACTTGGACAGAGTCTTAATGCCGAATGGCCCAAAGTCTCTCCATTTCACAAATATACCACAACTTATTCAACTATTTTACCAGGGAGGGAACCTGAGGCGACCTCCACTGAGCAGCCAAGATAACCCTAGCCGCAGACTTAGCATGCCTAACAAATAATGACTGAGAAGATGTAAGGCCCGGATGCTTTTTAGGAAAGAGGAAAAATTCAGGTGATCACTTAAGAGGTCTAGAGAGCCAACTCTGGAGTCTGTACTGAATAGCTTTCCAGAAAGCCCGAATCTTAATGCAAGACCACCAGAGATGACCTGTAGTGCCCCTCTGCCCACACCCCCCGCCAACAAAGCGGAGAAGTCCTTGGAAACATATGATGATGTGCTGGAGTCAAACACCACCTATATAGGACTTTTACCACATTTTCTTTAAATGGGACAGAGATAGAAATCCTCACCAAAGCAAGCTCCATGAAACTCCAATCATCACCCAATGTCAAACCCAACTCCTGGTTCCAACACAGTCGATGTTCAACAGAAGGCCGCACCCACCTATGTTGGTAAGTATATAAGCAAGTGATAAGGCCCTGTGTACCCTTAGAGTCTTCACACAAATCCTCTAAAAAGGAATCATCCCGCAATATCTTGGCCTTAATATCAACGGCCAAAAAAAGATGTTTCACTTGTGAATAAGCAAAAGTATCAATAGGAGAAAGTGCATATGTTGCAGCCAGCTTGTTGAATGGGATAAATTCGTCCTCATCTAAAAACTGACCCCAGGTGTTGTGTGCCGACTGGTCACCGTGCATGTAGCACATGAGCCCTTACCGCTAGATCAATGGGTGGCATTAAGGGCTCAGGCCATAAATATTTATTTATTTGTTTATTTATAGTACACTTGTACCCACATTTCCCACGCACGGCAGGCACAATTGTGGCTAACATAGAATAAGTAAAAATGAGAATACAACAAGAGAAAATGGTAAGAGACAAAGAGTAGGCAAGGAAGGGGAAGGGGGCATAACAATTGCAGGGGTAGGTAAGTGGGACTATCGATCGGTAAGAGTGCGGGGGGAATAAACCAGTCCAAATAGATGGGTTTTCAGCAGCCTCTTCAACAGTTGGTGATCATTTTGCAGTTTTAAGTACTTCTGTGATAAAATTTGCAGTGATCATGGCTTAATGTGGGACTTTAACCTGCAAATTTATTATGATGTGGCAACTATGGGGGACATGCCCAATATTTTTCTACATACGGCAGGTTATGTGCTAATATTTATATTATGCACTGTACAGGCTCCTGCTTAACACAGAAGAACTTAACCCTGGATCTTTTCTTTAAATTTTTTTTATTTATAACCATTTAAATTTTTAAAGTGATAAAACAACTTGCTGGAAATACAGAGAAAGTAATATATAGGAATTATTCAGTCAGGTAATTCTATTCTCTTCCTTAGACCACTAAATAAGGAGAGTGAAACAAGACAAGGAGATCAATTAAACAGTAAACAGAAAAAAAAAAGTGGTATTAACCTGATTATCCCCAGCTATTACTCATCTAATTTATTATTCCACATTGATTATTCTGGTTGGGCTTCTTCAAGGCCAATACGGTGTATAGTCAAATCATTTCATTGAAAACATACTTATTGTCCAATATTAGTTAGAAATAATACATCTGATTACATTCTTTCTCTTTTAAAAAACAGAAGTTATTTAACAATACATATACTTAAGTCTCTAATTCAAATCCCACTGATTAAAGTAATCCCAGTTTTCACAGGCTTCACTCCTTTTTAAAGTAATAACTGAGGAAATATTTCTGAGGAAAACTTTAGGAGTCATACCCGGAACTCTAGGAAAAACAATAATCTCGATATTAATCATCTACAATAATATTCATTTTATTATTCAAAGTTTCTGGTCTATATCATTTTCAAAATCATAACCACTTCTTGCTCGTGTAGAAATCATTTGCTATATCAAATTTTCACTCTCAAAGGGTTCAGTTAAATTGTCCATGTAACTCTCTAATAAAATTATATATGAAACAAATTATTTACTGCCACCTTTAGGGTCCCAAGGCGCCTTCCAGATGGTATTCAATGTAACCTCCACGGGAGCAAAAAACTCCAAGTTGATTTCTCTTAGGTGTTTAGGAGTGGTTCCGCCAATTTTGGGTTCTGCTGTAAACATCCTCAGTTTCAGCATATTCCTCTAACTCACTCCTCCACTCCTTGGACATGGTGGTTGAATAATTCGGGAGCGATGGAGTTGTTTTTTCCAGGTCCGAGAGCGTTGATGCTCCTTCGCCGGCGCTAATCAAGGACTCGCCACCCTTTCATCTGTGGGCAGTTCATCGCACAGCGGTCCCGTACTTGCTGCTCAGGGGACAAAACGCTGGCCATCGGTGGCTGACCGCCGGTTGTCCCCTTCCTCTCGGTTAATGTAACTGCAATTGCAGAGAGGAAATTTACGTAAAGAATACGAAACTTCAGAGGGCAGCTGGGCCATTGGGCATACGAACTTCAGGTCGCCATCTTACCACTCTCCCAGTTTGGGACACTCTTTGTCTGGTTTCTCCTCAGAGGCCTGTCTGATATGGGTAACCCTTCAGCATAGCCCTCTGAGTCATTAAAACACAGAAGCCCCTCCACCACTGCAAGGTGGTGTCCCTTCGGAGGGGAACCCTGGATTCTAATGTGGTACCCAAATTTGGGCACTCTCCTGAGACACACACACAACACACAACTTAGTGGTCCTTTTACTATGCCACGCTAAAAAGTGTCCAACGGTAGGTTTAGCACATGGGTTTCCCGCATCCTCCAGCCACTTTTTAGTGTGGCTCTAAAATGGAAGACTTTTTATTTCTGTCATTAATGGCCATGCACTAATTTCCAAATTAGCATGTGGCCATTACTACCTGAGCCCTTACTGCCTCCTATTTAGTAGGTGATAAGGGTTCACGAGCTACCTACTCCTTGCCCCTCGCACTAGAAAATAAAAATTATTTTTTCTAGCTCAGGAAATGGCATGCTGCAAACTCAGAACCAGTGCAGGGTGCTTGGGTGCACCTGGAGGTAGTGCCATTTTGCCACATGTTACCTGTGCTGTAGCCTTACCACCACTCAGAAAAAGGGCCTCAAAATTGGCTAATGAGCTGTTAACCATCTATAATTGGATGCTAACTACCAATTATTGATGTTAAATGACACTGACTGTGTGCTATTTTATAACGCTAGGTGCCTAAACCCTAAAAGGAAGTGTGGCCATGGAGAGGCATGGGAGGATCAGGAAACTGGAAGACTGGGCATCCAAATGGCAGATGAAATTTAATGTGGACAAATGCAAAGTGATGCACACTGGGAAGAGTAAACCGAATCATAGTTACCTGATGCTAGGATCCACCTTAGGGGTCCTCACCCAAGAAAAACATTTAGGTGTTGTTGTAGATAATACGCTGAAATCTTTTGCCCAGTGTGCGGTGATGGCCAAAATCAAACAGGATGCTAGAAACTATTAGGAAATGCATGGTAAATAAGACCAAAAATACTATAATGCCTCTGTATTGCTCCATGGTGCGACTTCACATTAAGTATTGCGTTCAGTTCTGGTCGCCGTATCTCAAAAAAGATATAGTGGAATTAGAAAAGGTTCAAAGAAGAGTGACCAAAATGATAAAGGGGATGGAACTCCTCTCATATGAGGAAAGGCTAAAGAGGTAAAGGTCTCTTCCACTTGGAAAAGAGACAGATAAGGGGAGATATGATTGAGGTCTACAAAATCCTGAGTGGTATAGAACAAGTAGAAGTGAATCAATTTTTTACTAATTCCATAAGTACAAAGACTAAGGGACACTCAAGGAAGCTACATGGAAATACTTTTAAAACAAATAGCGAATAGTTAGACTCTAGAACTCTGCCGGAGGATGTAGTAACAGCAGCGCATCGGGGTTTAAAAAAGGTTTGGACAAGTTCCTAGAGGAAAAGTCCACAGTCTGTTATTGAGATAAACATGGGGAAGCCACTACTTGCCCTAGAATTGGTAGCATGGAATGTTGCCACTATTTGGGTTTCTGCAAGGTACTTGTGACCTGGACTGGCCACTGTTGGAAGCAGGATACTGGGCTAGATAGACCGTTGGTCTGACCCAGTATGACTGTTCATATGTTCTAGGGGTGTTAGAATAGTGGGTCAGCACATGCATCTTGGGTGCCAGGATTTACACTAGGTTTCAGCAGCTGTAAGTCTGGTGTCTAGAGAATAAGCACTAAGCACTATTCTATAAATATCACATGCCCTTTATGGAATAGCGCTTAGTACTGATCTTTTCCAGTGCCCATTATTGAGCACCACTTATGAAAACCCTCTCCTTTAGTGCTTCTTATTTAGGAGATGGTAAGGGGTCCTGTGAATCCCACTTTATGTCGAGATATTCAGTATCGGCATCTGGACACAGGCGGGTGCCAGATATCCGGGTATAAAAAGCCCATACAGTTCAGCATTTTTAAAAAAGCGCTTACCACCATGGGCTGCTTATTGGCCAGGCTGTGAAATTATCTAACTTACCAGGAGAATGGTTTGCACCTTTAGATAGATACCTGCTTTTTTTCCCTTAGTGTTTCTTTAAGTTAATTTATAAATTAAGCTGACTTTTAGAAGATAAAACGCATAATTCCTGTGAGTTAAAAGTCTGGCACAAAATTGTATAAGAATTCCATGTATCTCATCTTGTTCTGAACTGTGCTGTGTACTTCCTGGCAACATTTTACTTCCACTAAAAAGATCCCACAGGACACTCAGCATCCAGGAATATCTCTTTTTAGTCCTCAAGATTACTCCTGTGTTTCATCACTTATGATTAAAATGGCTTAATATTGGAAAATAAAATATCTTTTGATATTATTAATAGACCTGGAGTAAAGCTCAAAGGAGGAGGTCAATGAGTGACCTGACTGTCTGTCAACGGTACAGATTGAAAGAAGGATATAAGAAAAAAAATGTAATACTTTTATGAAATGGAGACATATTTTCATGTCTAGTATTGTTTTGTGCTGTTGTTTATAGATGCTTGTTTGACCCTGATAGACCTTAAATGGACTTTATTTCATTTAAAATTCTACACAAGCATGCAGGCTAATAAATGGAAATCTATCTGTGACAAATCTATTATTTCACTGAGGGAACATGATGACAGGCAAGTTGAAGGTTTTACAACGTGACTAGAGACTGAAATAACTTTTTCATTTTAATACCATGTCATAGGAACAAAAAGTCCTGCTGAGCACTGGGACCAGCTTCTGGACTAACCTGCTAATTTTTCCTATTCTTTGCTGTCACCCTGGTATGGCCCCCATATTTACACTTGTGCTATCCACTGGGAACCATTTGAGACACCCCTACTGTGGATAAAAAAAAATCTGCCCAGTGAAGATCCAACAGGGTTTATAGAAAGTCCTATGGTTAAGTCTATGCCTAGTGCCTGTCTAGGTTCCAATCACCCCAACACAAACAGGCCGGTTTCTGTCTTTTTCCTTGCTGTTTGACCAATATGGCCCTGCTGTTCCTCACTGGTGTCATCCAGAACAGCCTTTTGGGAGGCCCTTACTATGGTGGATGGTCACCTGAGGGAAACTAATCATAAAGAGGTGAAATTAAGGGTCAATTTTCACTTTGGAAGCAACATAAGGACCAGAGGACATAGGATGTGGTAACTGTCACTATTAGTTTAGGGATGAGACGTGGAATAGGTTATGAGGGTTTGTTAATATCCATGGATACTAGGGCCTTCTCCACCAAAGTGAAAATAATTCTATTCTATTCTATGATATATAGTCCATCTTATATCTATTATGATTCAAATTGGATCATAATAATAAAGGATTACCATTTAAAGATCATATTTTAATAGATATGGAGGGGTATTTTCAATATGATTTCTAAATCTGACTTTGGACGTTTTGCGGAAAACATCCAAAACTCCAGTAGCAAACTTGGCCATTTCGAACCTGAAAATGTTTATCTTTTTTTTTTTTTAAATGGCTTTTTGCTAGATGTTGTTGTACTCAGTGCATCTATCTTTTTGGACCATTTTTAAAAAAAGAATCCAAGTGAAAACACACAAAATCAAGCCATTGGGATGTAGGAGGAGCCAGCGTTCCTAATAGACTAGCCACATAGACATCCCTGCAGAGCAGTGGAGCACCCTAGGAGACACTGCAGTGGACTTCACATAAAAGGGCCCAGCTACATATCTCACGATTACCCCCTTATATTTTATGGTGAGCCCTCCAAAACCTATCCAAAACCTACTATACCCAACTGTACACCACTACAATAGCCCTTATGTCTGCAAGTGTCACCTATATGTGGATAGAGTAGGCTTTTGGTGGGTTTTGGAGGGCTCACACTTTCTGCAACAAGTGTAACAGTTAGAGTATGTTAAGGGCATGGGTCCCCTTCTCTACAGTGCACTGCACTGACCAGTAGGCTACTTAGGAACCTGCTTGCTTCTCTAATAAGACTGGCCATAACATCTAAAGTTGTCATAGAGGCTGGTATGTACTGTTTCTTTTACATCTTGTGGAGGTAGGAGGGCATCGGTGACCACTAGAGGAGTAAGGAGAGATTCTACAGTAAAAGAGTTGCAATAATCTAGTTGGATAATTAAAATTGACTGCACTATGACTCAATGAAATATGGACTGATCTGAGTTGTCTTAAGCAAAAGGAAAAATGCTTAACTGGGTCATTTGGAACTCAAAAGTAAGTTTAGAATGATGAATTATTCCTAATACTCTAGATTGATATTCAATTAGTAAAACTTCTCCTGTATCTAATATCACTTCCTTCTTATTTAAAACATCTTGATCTCCAAGCCAGACTATTTTTGTCTTTTCTTTATTTAACTTAAGGAAATTATTTTTTTGTCCAATATTCTATCTATTAAATATTGTTTTCTAATGCCAAAATTGTATTTTCCAAATTCTCCAAAACTGGATTTAACTAAAAAATGTCATTTGCATAAGAAACTATAATGGCCCCAGTTCTAGTCATCATTTTACCTAACAAACTTAGGACTAGGTTTACTGAGCATCGCTATGAGCATGTTAGTGTTTTTAACTCGTGTAAATGGTTTACACTCGTTAAACGCTAATGCACCCATAGAAATGTATAGGGACATTAGCATTTAACATGCCTTAAATTTACAGGAAGGTTAAAAATGCTAACGCACCTTAAATAAATGTTGAATAACAGCAAAAGTGGGGAACCTTGGGGAACCTCGCAAGACACCACTATTCATCTGCACACTATAGGATCTTTTCTTTACAAAAAAAAATTGTTCAAACCAATTTAACACATTCCTGTATTCTCAGTTCACTAAAACTTTGGTAAGCACTAACGCATGCTTACTGCAGCTTAAAAAGCACTACAGTGGGGTGCACTCATGCTTCCCACGGTAGTTTGTGTATGTGCATGATACCCACAGGTAAAATATGTTTTTTATTTTTTAGCATTGGAGATGAGTTTGGGAGAGGAGAATAGGTATGTTTCGTTGTAATTGGTTAGTGTAGTTGCATTGCTGGCACTAGCCCTTCCTGCCTAGAAAATAGGCACACACGCTAACAGTCACTCGCTAATGGGAAAATTAGTGCATGAATGGCAAAATTGAGCATTACCCAGCAGTGCTTAAAGTGGATTTAGCGGTGATAAAGACCAGCACTAGAGATACAGAAGGCCCCATTTTAGCACTGCATAGCAAAAGAGCCCCGAAGTCTTTGAGGAAAAAATTAATGATCTACTGCAGGGTTTCCCAACTTTTTAAAGCCAAGTGCCCCCTAAGTCTAACAAGTATCAACCGAGTACCCTTCCCCCCTCCCTCTCCTGCTCCCCCCATACCTTTTTAAAGCTGTCTTAGAGAGGTTGCTGGCAGCGATTCACAATGCGCTGCCCATGCCAACATCAGAGCCTTTTGTCTGACCTTCTTGCCTGCCTATGCTGAAATAGAAGGCTCCGATGTCAGCATGAGCAGTGCATTCTCGCTTCCCCACATCCAGCAACCTCTGAAAGACAGCTTTGAAAAGTTATGGGGGGTGGGGAGAGGGATGGAGGGATGGATGCCATCACACTTGAGTATTTTTTTTGGCCATCAGCTACACACCGCGTACCCCCTTGGGAGTTCTCGTGTACCCCTTGGGGTATGCATATAGCACATTGGGAAACTATGATCTACTGCATCAAAAGCCACAGAGATGTCATATTAGAGAAGGATAGTCTGTCGGTCTTGACTTAAATGTTTCTGAATTTTTGAGGTCAATGTAAGTAAAAATGATTTTGTACTGTGCATAGATCTAAAATCATGTTGACTATGATATAAACACTCAAAAGGAAGATTAAAACCTGAAACAATAAAGTCTAAAAGCTTTGCTAGCCATGGTATGCTGGCCACTTAAGATCTTCCCCAATCAGTTTTGGAATAGGAGTTAACATAATAGGCATCTTTTACTACACTGTGCTAGCGATTCCTGGTGCAGTAATGCCAACAAAACCTATTTGCTTTGAATGGGCTTTGTCGGCATTGCTGCATGGAAATCACTAATGCAGTTTGGTAAAAGAGGCCCAATATTAGCAATTTCATCCAGATAGCAGCCCATTTGTAATGTTTAGCCAAATTAAAATATTAGATGGAAATATTCAAAATACATGACTTAATTGAAAACTTATTTAAAATCTAAGGGTCATGTTTACTAAGGTGCGCTAGCATTTTTAATGCATGCTAAAAATTAGTGTGCTCTAACATTAGAGACACCCGTATATTCCTATGGGTGTCTCTAACATTAGCATGCACTAATTTTTAGTATGCGCTAAAAATGTTAGTGTACCTATAGCGCAGCTCAGTAAACAGGGCCCTTAGAGACTTTGCTGGGTGTAAGTAGAATACATTTATCTCGTGTCCTATCCTCTTGAATGACATAATTCATTTGCCATTTGCTCTTTGAATATAACATTATCCTCTAAAATTAGAGTATCTGTTGTAAAAGCTTGTCTAATTTTATTCATCTTTAATTGAAAAAGACATGGGAAGAATATGCAATAAGATCAAGTATGTCCTTTATTATGGGTAGGAACAATGGGACCCATTGTAACATGCAAAGAGTCTAACAATTGTGTAAACCGATGAGCAGATAGATCTCTAAAGTAATCTAGATGTTAAATCCTTAAAAAGAACAGAGTAATATGAAATAGTTTCAAATAGTTTAGATTGAATTTGAGCCCAGCTACCTGGGCTACTTAACAAAAGCATGCCTATTATATAAGAACTAGCACTATCAGTATATTGACATACCATTAGTTCTAAACCTAGGATCAAAAACTAGCAATTTTATTGAGAGGAAATCTTTATATATCAATCCTAATCCTCCAATTTTGTTATTGAACCTTTATTGGACCTAAGGCAATGGATCATATTATAACCTGCAGGATAAATATTCACTATGGGGACCTTTTACTAAAGGGCGGTGGGGCTACCATGCACGTAGTTTGCACCAAAAACATGCCACTGTGTGCTGCGGTATCCCTCTGTATTGATGTGATCAGCGTGTGCTGATCCCTGCAGTAGAAAATAGAAATTATTTTCTAGCACGGGGGTGGGGAGTAAACATGCCCTACACTAATCTGGTAGTGCGGGTACCTTACTACAAACTACCCAATAAGCACAGGAGTAGTGTAAGGCGCCTCCTAAACAGTTGGCAGTAAGGGCTCCCAACAGTAATGGCCACGCGCTAATGAGGAAATTAGCGCATGGCCATTTTCTTTTTACACAAACACAGCCATTTTTCATCTGCACTAGAAAGTGGCCAGAAAGCAAGGCAAAACCATGTGTTAATTATAGCACCAGCCACTTTCTAGCATGGCTTAGTAAAAGGACCCCTATATGTGGCGAATTAAAGTCAGGAATCCATGTTTTGGCAATAACATTTCCTATCATATCTCTAATCAACATGGTTTGAGTATCTATAGTAGAATATTAATGTATTGATTTGTTTATGTGTCCATATGAAATATATACTCTTATAAACTATTTTATCGGTTGACTAATATGTATTTAATTTTAATTTAGCAATTTATGGACTGCCAGTCCTGAGCATGTTATAGCAAGTTAATGAACAGAGCTAAAAAACATAATATATGTATTGAATGTTATTGCTCAGATCTTTCACTTTATGATAATATTTTTGTGACATGCATTGAGAATAGGATTTCCTCTTAAAAGGCATGCTCAAATCAAAATTAGATTAAATGAGATTAGACTAACACGGGGTTAATGACTGTGTTCTTAACAGTAAGTGCACAGATAAAGAGAGGTGGATATAGATGTAATAATGATGGATTTCATTAAAATGGAATTAGTTGGTGGTTGATATATGGGGAGGAGAAAGATTTGGGCCTGATATTCAAAACTATTTAATCGGCCAGGAATGGCTCCTGGTCAGTTAAATAGCAATTTAGCGCCTAACTGATGTTCAACGGGAGATAACTGGTTATCACTCATTGCAAAAGGCACATTATTTTCCTTTTAATGAGCATTAACCTACCTTAATAATTTCCTCTCAAATTTCTTGTTCACCATGCTACCCTCCTTCTCATCACTGTCATATTTGGAAAGAGTGGATTTGCAGAGGCTCTGGGAGACAGACTCAATTATATGCTTAGAGCACTGCTTCTCAATCGAGTCTTGATAGTATGCCCAGCTTGTCTGTTTTCAGAATATTCATGATGAATATGAATGAGATAGCTCTGGAGGCAGTGCATGCAGATCTACCTCATACATAATACTGCTTTCAGCTCCATCTCAGAACATGAAAAAGATATACATGTGCCTATTTTATGCCTATGTTGTCTTTATATAGGCATAAAATAGGCACATGTATATCTTTTTCATGTTCTGAGACGGAGCTGAAAGCAGTATTATGTATGTATGTATTTGCATTTATAAAATAAGCTCGTACACTGACCCCAAGAAGGAAACAAATTCTCCCACACAAATTTGCACCTACTCCAAAGAAGTATAAACAAGTGCATGTACTCTGTACAGTTATATGTGCACTTTTACAACACACATGTATATTGTGACTCTGCCTCAGCTCTGTCCAAACTACACCCTAGAAATACCTATGCACAGGAAACCTGGTTTAAGAAGGCAAGTAGATGCCTATCAGGCTTATTTTCGAAAGTGATCGCCGGCCATCTTCCGACATAAATCGGGAGATGGCCGGCGATTTCACAAAAGCGGCAAAATCGGTATAATCGAAAGCCACGTTTTTGACACCATCAGGAATAGCAAACACTCCTTCCACTGCCAGTCACTTTGTTTAAAGCAGACAGGTTTTTGTTTTTGTTTTTGTGGTGACTCTACCGGATGTGGAGACCAAGAGGCTTGAGCATTTTAAATTTTCAAACAGACCAGACATTTTGCAAAATAATACAAACCCCTGCAAAAAGACAGTCAAAACTTATATACGAAACTTACCAAACCATAACAGCCCTATAACAGTGCTATATATATATTACACTGAGACCTAGAGCACCAATAAACCTGCTACTGGGAAACTGGAACAAGCTGGACTGTTACAGATTCCTACAGACACTACATACTAGCAGAATCTTTCACCTTAGTCACAGATGCAGAACATGACTCTCACCTGATACAAAATCGGGGACCACAAAAAATGCAGACATTAACCAAAATGGAGACAAAAACTGAAATCAGAGATAACCAGACTCTGCATATCGTGCAACACCACAAAAATAGAAAGAAATGCATGTTCTCATGTACAGTTGAAAATAAAGCTGTCAGATGTAAATTCTCAACATTGCCATAAAACTGTCTCTTGGAGGGGGGGAGGGGACATTTGGCAATACACATTCAAATTGTCCTGCAAATCAAGTTTCCTGATTCTGCATCTATTAGGGAGGGCATGACTAGAGCTACATCCCTATCACACTCTTTCCTCCTGCTTTAATCAGTCGGTGTGTTGTTTATCTTTACCTTACAGCTTACAATGATGATGAAGCAAACCATCAAATGACAACTTTATGTTCTGACCCAGACAACATGCATGACAATGGCATACAAGCATTCATACTAGTGCTGCATGCAGAAAAGTCAAGACGTTGTGTCATGCAGGTGGTCATGATGAAGGTAATTCAATAAAGGGGTGCTTATGGTTCGAGGCACCTAGAAGGTACATACATGACTAGAGTGCCAGAATATGCATGTAGCTGGCAATATTCCAGCTATGCACTAATGTGTAAAGTGGTATCTAAATGTGATAGCATATAATTTGAATGTTTGTGCACATATAGGCAGAGCCTGGGCAGGGTGCACAGTTATGCACATTTATAGAATACTATCATTTATAAACATATTTTAGCATTCTAGGCACAAGCATTTACAGCAGCTCTACTTTCCTTTTTTTTATCAGATTAACTCAATAACATTACAAGCATCCACTTCTGACAAGTAGCACAGGAAACAATAACTCCCATAAGTAAAAGTATCCCTTCCTTAGACCACAAGCATAGGAGGAGAGTAGCTAGAAATTAAAAAGGGAGAATAACAGAGGGAATTTAAATTTAGGAAAGGGCCCAAGCCTGATTAAAGCATGGTTGTTATCTTATAACATTGAAATTAAGTTGATTCACCATCTCTATATACCCTTTTTAGGTCAATAAGAAGGTCTTTTACTAAGGCGCACTCACGTTTTTGGTGCGCGCTAAAATTGTAGACGCGATAAATGTTAGAGATGTGAATGTGATCCTATGGGCGTCTCTAACGTTTAGTGCGTCCACAATTTTAGCGTGTGCTAAAATCTTGAGCACCTCCTTGTAAAAAATGTCCTTAAAGACTTAAGATGTTCCAGTCTAAAGAAAACATATTTCACTCCTAAATACCATACAATACATTTGCACGGATATGCAAGGAGAACAGTCACCTCTAATGCTTTTATGCCATCTCTCATAGCCAAAACAAGTTTTCACCTATTCTGTGTAGTCTTAGTAATATCTGGGAAAACTCACAATTTCTGACATCAAAATAATTTTTGAGAGTTCTTAAAATAAAGCTGTAGTACTCCATTGAAGTCCTGCTGAAATACAAATGAAATCAATAAAGTTGCTCTAGTAGACACATCCAAGAGAGAATTTTCCAATATTGCAAACAAATTTTTAAAGTCTGTATCTTCCCTCTGTTCTAACATTTGCTGACCATGTACCTGGGCCTCCTCAGCTGATTTCTTCACAGGCAAGTAATACATTTTATTTTATGGAAGAATATGCTCTGGGGTATGTTGTTGAATTTCCCATGCTGTCCTCACTATTGGAAATGTCTGCATTCCATGTGGATCAAAGCAGAAATTCTGTGGAGCAGTACCCTACAGGAAAGGTGGACATTTTTCAAAAAGCTGTTTTATCCAGGAAAATGGCTTTTGGAAGTTGCCTTCATATAAAGAGCAGGTTGATGGACTAATTGGTTCCAATTAGATACAGGCATCCCCAAAAGCCCAACCCTAGTTCTAATGTTATTCAGCTGGTGGGAATTAACCCCTTTACACATTACATTCAGATAAAATCCAAATCACTTCTGGCATAATTCACTGCAACACTGACATAGGATATGCTGTAACCCCAGTGACATTTCTGAGATTGAAAATTACATTTCAGTCTTTAAGTCCCTAAACATCATCATGTACTGTGATCACACAAGGTTTGATGAGGCTGAAGGATTTAACAAATACCACTTTGCCTGATCGAAGAGGATCTGACTCCTGCTTGTTTCCAAGAATTAATTTTGCTTTACAGTCTGTCTCACCCCTTGAGGTCACCTCAGGAAGATTTGTTTTTTGGTTTCTATACTGTCACAAGCTCCACTTTTGTAAATTAAAAACAAGGCTTTTTTTTTCAATTACTTCTCCCCAGCAGTGGAATGGGCTGCCACAACTTATTAAATCTGATCCTCATATTGTAGGTTTTAGAAAACACTTCAAAGGGGTTTTTTTTCCAGCAGATATACATTGATCCAAATTAAAGGCCTTGTTTACTAAGGTGCACTAGCATTTTTAGTGTGCACTAAAATTAGTGCAAGCTAAACTCTAGAGACACCCAAATATTCCTATGGGTGTCTCAAGTGTTAGCATGTGATAATTTTTAGTGCATGTTAAAAACGCTAGCATGCCTATAGCGCGGCTTAGTAAATAGGTCCCTAAGTTTGGTTGTGTGAAGATATTTTGTGTACGTCATATCTAGATTTTACTTCTAGAAATTTGAATATTTCTTCGTGTTTTATTTTGCTGATTATAAATTTCCACTGACGTGTATCATTTAAATTATGAAAAGCAATTCATTAATCTAGTAACATGTAAAATAAAATGATCTTAGAGCCTGATTCACCTGAGTTTTTCTCCCTTTCTTTGTCTATGGGAAAAAGTATGTCCCCATCATTTGAAATTAAAGGCTGATCGGGTCTTTGTGTCACTAGCTACAAGACAAGAAAACTAAAATATTTATATAGGGAATAAAACAAAACAGCACCATTTTTTACATAAGTATTGCCATACTGGGAAAGACCAAAGGTCCATCAAGCCCAGCATCCTGTTTCCAACAGTGGCCAATCCAGGTCACAAATACCTGGCAAGATCCCAAAAATGTACAAAACATTTTATACTGCTTATCCCAGAAATAGTGGATTTTCCCCAAGTCCATTTAATAACGGTCTATGGACTTTAGGAGTCTATTGCAAGAGTTTCACCTTAATACTAAACATGAATTTCCCGTTGCATCCTTG
The DNA here is from genome assembly GCF_901765095.1 of Microcaecilia unicolor. Lineage (NCBI taxonomy): Eukaryota > Metazoa > Chordata > Amphibia > Gymnophiona > Siphonopidae > Microcaecilia > Microcaecilia unicolor. Next base: position 164,027,997 of record NC_044040.1, read on the forward strand.
GTGTCCATTTGCATGTTACTTAACAGACTCTGCTGGACCTTACCTGTTGCCACACTACCAATATATTCAGTTTACTCAACAATGCTAGTATGGGGTTATTTTTCACATAATCATTCCAACTCATTTATCTTCATTCTTCCATCATGGCAGAATAATAAACATGTGGAGGGTAAATTTATAATCTTGCACCTAGGTGCACCTAGGTGATGCACATTTTCACCTGCCTATTTTATAAAGCCAAGTACACTTACAGCTTCTTTTCCTAAGATGCACTAACAGATTTAGCACGCGCTAACGATTAATGCACACTAAGGGGAAAATTCTATATATAGTGCCTAGAAAATCTGCACGGAAATCATTTCTGCCTAAGCGTATTCTATATGATTTAGGCACGGTATATATATAATACACTTAGTTGATATTCTTGCACCTAAAACTACACGCTTCCATTTACACCAATGAAAACATAACATATATCCCTGCACGTTGATATACGTGGACTGGGCCATATTCTATAACATGCCTAAATTTGTGAATACCCATGAAATGCTCATTTCCCCACCCATAGCCATGCCCCTTTGAACTGAGCGCTTTAGAATTTAGGCACAGTTCATTACAGTATGTGCTTAGTGAGTTATGCATGTAAATTCTAATTATTGCCAATTAGTGCTCATTGTTGCTTGTTAAATGCTGTTAACAATGCAGATTGGCTTATTAAGCCAATTAAGTTACACACATTGGTGTCCTTTTACCAAGCATCTGGAAAAGGGATCCTGCAGTAGCGATGGGAGCCGTTTTTCCCATACACCAGGGCCCTTTTTACTGCAGCAGGTAGAAAGCCCCCCAAAACAAAATGGCCATGTGGTAAGAAATTCACCATGAGAGGTGGGACGGTGCTGGAGGAGTTGGGGCTGTAGCTCATTTTCTGCCTCAAGCAGCAGATTGTCTTGGGCCGCCTCTGTGTGTTAGAGTATTTTTTCTTGTAAAAAGCCTAGCAGTATAGTAAATTTAATAAACTGTAACTGTAGTTATCTGTGTGGATACTGCTGGGGAAATGCTGGACCTGTCCCAATAGTTACCACACTGTTGCTTTTGCACTTAAGGTGTGTTGCTTTTGCTAATTAACCTAAGTGCAAAACCTTAACATTCTTTAGTAATGTCACCATCTACATACCGTTCAACACCAGCATCACAGAAATACTAGACAAGGTCTAAAAAGACCTGGACCTTATATAAAACTGGGTCACAACCTTCAAACTCATGCTAAATAGAGACAAAACCAAATTCCTGGTTCTATCCAGCCCGCACAACCCCACATCTTATCAAAAATTCACAATCAACTACCAAACAAACCAAATCGAGACAAAACTAAAAATACTGGGAATCGTTCTCAACAAACATCTATCTCTGGACAGTCAAGTATCTTCAATCACATCACAATGTTTCAGGACACTATGGAAATTGAGAAGGATTAGAGACTACTTTCCGAGACAATCATTCCAGCTAATAGTGTAATCAATGATACTGTTGAAACTAGACTACTGCAATGCAAAATATGCAGAATTCAAAGAAACTACACTAAAATCCCTGCAAATAGTCCAAAACATATCATTTTTATTTATTTTTATTGTTTTCCTTTTAGCTTCCCAAAAAGTCGAAATACAAGAGAGCAACCCCACTGCTTGAAAAGTTACACTGGTGATTGACAACCAGTGTAACATGTCAAGCAGTGGGATTGGTCTCTTGTATTTTGACTTTTTGAATATCAGTCTTGCTGCCATGTTTTGGTCTATTTGTAGGGATTTAGTGTAGTTTCCAGGCTAGACTATTCTTCAAAACAACACCCTTATTTACAAAATACTATTTGGAGTGTCTCCAGAATACATGCGAGACCTGATAGAACTATCGCTAAGAAACGCATGCCCAGAAACTAGAGGCTACCTCCTCCTGCACCTACCCATTTGCAGAAACGTAATCTACAAAACCGGCAGGATTCAGCTACCTAGGCTCCAAATGATGGAACTCAATACCCAGAGACATAAGAAGCATCACTAACTATTTTCAGTTCAGAAAAGAACTGAAGACCTACCTATACACCCTAACCGAAAAACACTAACTGCAAATTGTAAGCCACTTTGAACCAAAACTCGTTTTTGGGAAATAGTGGGATATAAGTGCATAAATAAATAAATAAATAAATAAAGTGTGTTTATTGTGCTAGGGGGTGCTAACACGTTAGTGCACTTCAGTAAATCTAGACCTAAGTGTAAACAATTTAACCTAAATCTCATTATCCTAATGTCTTAAAAAAGTTAAGTGGCCGATATTCAGACCGTGGGAGGTAGCCGGGCTGCCTCCAAAGGTCAACGCTGAGCCTGAATATTCAATGCCAAGCCATTTCCGTTGAATGGCATTAAATATCTGGTTTATAATTGGCCGATTCCAACTTGACTGGCCAAGTCAATATTCAGCACTGGCCAGTTAAGTTGGAACTGGCCAAAGATAGGCCTGCTATTGACGTGGCCAAATGTGGTCAAACATCTTAGGGATCCTTTTACTAAGGTGCTCTGAAAAGTGGCCTGCGCTAGAGTAGGAGCATGTTTTGGATGCGCGCAGATCCATTTTTCAGCGCACCTGTAAAAAATGCCTTTTTGGGGAGGCCGAAAATGGGCGTGCGGCAAATTGAAAATTGGCCTGCATCCATTTTGGGTCTGAAAACTTACCTCCACCCATTCACTTAACAGTAAGGTCTCACGCGTTAACCAGGCGGTAATGGTCAACACGCATTCAAATGCCGATTACTGCTCACATGCTGGAAAATAAAATTATTTTCCGGTGAATGTAGTGGACGCACGTTAAAAAATGAAACTACCACCCAGGCCATGTTTTAGCTGGGCAGTAATTCCAAATTGATGCACGTTGGGTGTGCATAGGTGCCTACACAGCTTAGTAAAAGGGCCCCTTCAGCCGGTAATGCACCAAAAATGATAGCTGATATCACCCGATATAACCAGCTACCTACTAGGTGCTAACTAGTGGTGTTCAGTGGAAGACAGTCAGCTATTCCCAGCTGAGTATCGCCAGATAGCCAGCTAAGTACTAGTTAACCAGCCAGGTGCCGTTCCTGGCTGGTTAAATGATTTTGAATATCGGAGGGTAAATATTCAAATTTGATTTATTTTATTTAAACATTATTTTGGAAAGTATATTGTTATATTTATTTAAACCCTTAAACAAAATGAAAGATGTTCCCCCAGTTTTGTTCTAAAAATAGAAAGTGCAATTGGGAGATTTGCCAATAGTCTTAAGAACTATACCAAGAGGCTACTTAAATGAATTTTGAATTTCCCAAACCTTTTAATCAATGATTTTCTGCCTGTTGCATGTAGATGGGAGCAAAAAAACACTGACCCGCTGATATTCAAAACCATTTAACTGGCTAGGAATGGCACTTAGTGGATAGCCGGTTATTTTGCAAGACATAACCGGCTATCTGCTGATATTCAGTGCATCGCTGGTTAAGTTTGGCGACCAGATCTGGCCATGTCAATAGCAGGTCTATCTTTTGCTGCTATGAACTTAGCTGCCAGTGCTGAATATTGACTTGGTCGGCTATGTTCTTAGTGGCCAAAAATAAACCAGATGTTCAGTGCCGGACACCAGAAATAGCCCGACATCCAGCATCACTGTCGACCACAGGAGTTAGCTGGGCTAACTCCTGTGGTCTGAATATTGGCACCTGAATGTTTCTCAGCATTTCTTCTGCAGGACTTGATGAGGAATTCCTGGTAATATAGGAATTTTAAGGAAGATTGTTATTAGATATACCCTTATTCCATCGGGTCCGACTAGAGGAGGACCGTTCCTGGATGTTTTTCATTGCAGGTCTAACTAGTGAAGTGACTTGCTGCAACTCTTCCCCTAGAGTTGCAGCAAGTCACCTCACTAGTGTCATTTAGAAAACAAAAGTGTATTTATTTCAAAAGGCATATTATTGAAGATTTATTATGGCTAAGCTGCTTGCTTGTATCAGATGTGGATGATTTTTTTGTTTCAAGTTTTGTGTTTGCAATTAGATATAATTTTTTTATTTATTTTTATTGTTTTTCTTTTAGTGTCCCTTTGATTTTATCTTGCTTTTTATATTTTATGATTATGCTGTATCTTACATATATTTATTGTTACCCATTTAGATTGCTTGGTTAATATAGGATATAAAACTGATTTTAAAAAACTGATAGCATTGACAGTTGTTTGGTACAAAAGCTGCTTTATCTTGTCTCCAAGTACTGCTAACCAATCATTAGGGCTGTAAGTTGTCAGCTGTCCAGGAATAATCTTGGAGTCTTCTGATTAGTCTTATGTTATTCATATGTAAAAGGCCTCTTTTGTTGCATCTACAAGGAATATTTTATTGTTAATTGCTCTAATACTCAAATGGCAAAGTAGTATATACAAACATAAATGGAAAAAGAAGCATTGCACAAACTGAGGTGGTAATTTCATAGCAGGGAGCCTATAAATATTTTTAACACCTATTTTTGATTATTTTAAAAGCTAACATGGGTACATATGGCACTTATTTTCAAAGCATATGGATACTTCAAACTGCTCAAATGGATGTCCATGTGTTTGAAATGTCCAAATCCTGATTTTGCAAAGGCAGAAAAGGGGTGTCCAACAGTGCAGTACATCCAAATAGCAAGGAGGTGTGTTCTCAGCATATTTTGGGTGGGACTAAAGAGGACCCAAAATCAGAACATCCCAACAGCAATAATTGAATGGGAAGAAATGTCCAAGCCTAAAAAGAAGGATGTCTTAAATTAGAACTGTTTCAATCACATCTAGGTTACAAAAGGTGCTCTGACTGAGCAGCTGACCACTGGAGGGATTAAGGCATGACACCTCCTTAATCCCTCACTGGTTACTGTCCCCCCCCCCCTCCCCTGAAACCTGAAAGTGAAACTAGAAAGGAATATCAGGCTCTGTGACAGCTTCAGGTGTTACTGGGCATTCTGAACAAAGCAGGCTCCAGATCTAAGAAGTAGCCTAGTGGTTTTAGCAGTGGACTTTAAACCCAGGGACCCAGATTCAAATCCCACTTTAACTCTTTTCTTTTCTTTTTTTTTTTTTTAATTGTGCACCCTCCAGCCTGAAGGCTATTGAAATGGTATACAGTCAGGTACAATACGTATTTTTCTGTTCCTGGAGGCTCACAATTTAAAAAATAAGAACTCTTTTTACCAAGCGGCGGTAAGCCCAACAAGGGGTTACCACTCGCTATACAGGAAGTACCGCTGGGCTACCGCAGCAGCCTGGTGGTACTTCCTACCCTTGGCGCACCATTATTTCTGAGTGTACCCGGCGGTAATCGGGCAGGACCAGCCCAAGTAGCAGACAAATGTTCTACCACAATTTTATACTTGTTTTGAGGCAAACCAGTTATGGGGTAAATAACATGTATTAAATTTCTTGTGAACATGCTGCTTTCATAAAAGATATGTTAACTGCATCATGTTCATGGTGAACAACTCTGCATTGTCCTATGCACAATTTAACATGTCAGTTGGCTAAGCAAAGAAGGTAATGAGCTAATTTACATAACTATTTATCTCTGTTTTAGATAGACTTTGTAGTGATGGTCATACTAGCTAATGAACATAATAACACTGGCAAATAACCCATGCAAAGTTATGTGGAGGAGTGGCCTAGTGGTTAGAGTGGTGGACTTTGGTCCTAGGGGACTGGGTTCAATTCCCACTGTAGGCACAGGCAGTTCCTTGTGACTCTGGGCAAGTCACTTAACCCTCCTTTACCCCAGGTACAAATAAGTACCTGTATATAATATGTAAGCTGCATTGAACCTGCTATGAGTGGGAAAGTGTGGGGTACAAATGTAAGAAAAAATAAATGGGATGGCATGTGTTATTTGCTTATATGGCAGACATTAACAGGTTTGTATGAACTTTAGTGCTTCATTATGTGGCTAAGGCTCCAAAACAACATTTGGAAATTAATAGTAAAGCACCTGAGCCATGTATTAGTTGCTGTGGGTAACTGGGTGCTGGGAGATTGCCCAGTGATCTTATCCTCCTCCACTTCAAATTCCTAGGATAGAGTAGGATTCAGGAGCATGTCTGAATCCAGGACATTCTGACCATGATGGACAGTCATTTGTCAGTTGGTCCTTGGGATAATGAAAGATCAGGAACAGAGCTGCCAATTTACCCATTCCAGGATGGAGACATTTTGGCCGGTCCTGGTTGTAAACTTACAACCCAAAGCAGTGTAGTATTTGTAGTCCATGATTCTATCCATAGAAATCAGTGCTGCAGATCCCATAATGCACCAGTATGAGGCTGGCAGAAATTCAGTACTAGCCAAAAAGTCTCCCTCCTAGAATGGGTAGCTTGGCAGCTCTTCAGGGGGGGGGGGGGGGCTGAGGAGAAATCATGAGTGGTTGATGATTGCTTTCTTTCTTTTTTTTGAACACCCATTTTCCCACCACTTTGGATTTTAGATTCTGGGATTAATGTGTTATAAAGAATTGTAATTAGGCAATTTGCCAAGCCATTGGAGATGTGCCCCATTGATTCCAGTCTGTGTTGGATCATCCTCAAAGGGTAAACTGACTAGCAGGTTCTGCATGCAATTTGCCAAGTGAATTAAACTATGGCCTATATTTGCCAATAAATATTGTCTCTGTGGATATTCAGGGAGCGGGAAGAGAAGGCAGGGAGGGAGGGGGTTGTTTCATCCCAGCTGCCTGGGTTAATCTTTTTCACAGTACACAAATTAATCTTTGATCTCCCCATCTTTATTCTTCTTGTTATCCTGTAATTATGCACTTATTTTTAAAAAAATAAAAAATTAAGCCTCTTTCTTGGATTGTTGGTTTATAAAGTCACCTGATCCCCTTAATAGAATTATAAAATTATAATGCCTCATAGACCATAACTTTTTCTACTTAAATTTCTCATAAAGTTTCCTACAATCAAATTATAGCACGGCAGTACTTTTGTTGACCCTCAGTTTTAGTATAAAATAGCTCTGTTTAACTTCACCAGCTTATTCACTTAGACCAGAAAGAAAAAAGCTCAAAGGCTTACAGAGTCCTCTAAAATTCAATTAAAGAGAACCTTGGAACCTTGTAAATGCAGTTACCTAATCCAACATTCAGTACAGCCAACACAGGGATGTACATTTCGGATTAATTGCCAGGAAAGCCTGAAGTAGGCATGACAGGGTTTTCCTGTAGATAAAGACCTGTTAGGTTACAACATATTGACTGTACAAATATTTGAATCAAGCCCCTTTTCAGGGTCAGTTTAATGCATATTGTGGCCCCTAAGCTGTTACATTTTGAGAGGCCCCCCTCAATTACATAGAAAATAAATTTTAGGTTTAATAGTTTTCCATGCTAGTGAAACATGAGGCCACTTGTAATGTGAGATCCAAAGCTGTAGCTTGTCTAGCTTGTATGTAAATCTGGCCTTGCCCTGGGTTAACAGTGCTTTGAAACTATCTTTAATTGCAACTATTGAAAACCACCTCATATATCCTCCACTAGTAAGATGTTGCTGCCCTAAATAAAGTGAAGTTGCCTGAAGTTACATTACTAAATCATGAACCTCTAATCCCCACTGTGATACTTCTTTCTACAGTTGTCACTAGGTCATTTAATTTCATTTCTCACTCATCTCATCTTTTATAATTTTGTTTCAGAATTTGTCAGCATCATTTCTATCATTTCCATTTAAGTCTACTACTACTACTACTACTACTTATCATTTCTAAAGTGCTACTAGAAGCAATGCATTCTATTTTTGACTACAACATGTGGAGATTTCCATCCAATTCTAGTTCATGGGACTGGTCACAAAATGCTAACACTCATATCCAAACAATTTATCTTATTTTAATCATTTATCCCAGCAACCAACAAATCAATGAACGTAAATGTGAATCACTCTTTCAAAAACCCCATATGAAACATATACCTTTCATTTCATATATTATTTTCATTTTAAAATATCCACATAAACAGCACTTAAGACATTTGTATAATTGCTTTTATTGCACTGTAGCCTTACTACAGATTTATGTAAGCCACTTTGAGCCTGCAATCAGCGGGAAAATGTGGGATATAAATGTAATAATAAATAAATAAATTGTCTGCACTAAGGCCAGACTAATTCGTAGCTTACAAATTTGTAAATTTTAAAACCTCTTCTGCAGTGATAAAAACGTATAAGAATATAACAACAGCCATACTGGGTCAGACCAATGGTCCATCTAGCCCAGTATCCTGTTTCAAAAAGTGGCCAATCCAGATCACAAGTGTCTGGCAGAAACCTAAATATTAGCAACATTCCATGCTACCAATCCCAGGGCAAGTAGTGGCTTTTCCATGTCTGTCTCAATAGCAGACTATGGACTTTTTCTCGAAGAATTTGTCCAACCCTTTTTTAAACCCAGATACACTAACCACTGTTACTACATCTTCCAGCAAAGAGTGAAAAAATATTTCCTCCTATTTGTTTAAGTAACTTCATTGAGTGTCTCCTAGTCTTTGTACTTTTTGAAAGAGTAAAAATTCAATTCACTTCTACTCATTCTACATCATTCAGGATTTTGTAGACCTCAATCATATTGCCCCTCAAGGGTCTCTTTTCCAAGCTGAAGAGCCATAACCTCTTTAGCCTTTCCTCATATAAGAGGAGTTCCATCCCCATTTATCATTTTTGTCACTCTTCTTTGAACTTTTTCTAATTTCACTACATCTTTTTTGAGGTTCGGCAACCAAAATTGAACACAATACTCAAGGCGAGGTCACACCATGGAGCAATCTTACTTACCACCCCTTTCCTAATAATTCCTAGCATAAGGTTTAGTATGACTCAGTATTCTTTTTAAAGGAAAAGACATGAGAACAGAGAGAACATAAACACATAAACGTGATGACATGAACAACATGACATCATTATCACTACTGTAGCCTCAGGAAATACCACTTAATTATAATTCAAACTTTCTACATTCATTTGTCAAAAAAGACCAACTAATCTATTTCTTTATTCAGACCATATGGTGTAACAAAATTTAACTTATGGATTCACCATTGCTCCTACTGTAGAAGGTGATAGTCCAAATTACCACTACAGGAATGTTTAAACATGGTCTCTAAAATGCAAAACTGAAATCTTCAAAAGTATGAGCATATTACTTTAAACGTTCCCATTAAAGGGGCACCTAGATCATTATTTCTCAACTCTATGGAGAACCATCCATCAGTCATTGGATGACTCTCCATAGAGTTTTTCCCACAGTCATCTTCAGGGTCAAGTTTGAGGACCTGGAAGCTAGAAGCAAAAGAATAAAATAGGCATTAAGGACTCAAGTCTATGAATGGTGCCCAAATTTGGGCACCAAAAAAAGCACACTAAGCGCTATTCTATAAACGGTGCTTAAAGTTGGGCACCATGTATAGAATAGTGCTTAACATTGGGATCCACTCCAAATTTTGGATGTGAGGATTTACACCAACTAAACCTTGGTGTAAATCCCAACTCCTAAATTAGGGGCAGATCTCCTAAACTCTATAACATTGCTCACAAATTCTAGAAACACCCCTGACCTGCCCATGCCCCTGCCATGGCCACACCCCCTTTTCAGATCTGTGCAGAAAAATTTACATGTACATCTTTAAAGAAAAGTGACTATAAAGATGTGCACATAAATTAAAATTATTGCCAATCAGTGCTGATAATATAATAATAATAATAATAATCATCATCATCATTTCTATAGTGCTACTAGGCATATGTAGCGCTGTACATATTATATATGCAGGTAGGTTTTCTGTCCCTAGAAGGCTCACAATCTAAATAATTGATTGTTAGCACCCAATTATCAGTGCTAATTAGCTCAATAATCAATTACATTGCACGCACAATTTGGGTATATGCCCAAATGTGCTCATGCAATTTTGAGCACTATATATATAATTTTGGAGGTAAATCCTTACAGATGCTAATGCAGAAGAACAAACAACCCCCTTCTACACCTGCCATTCAAGTTCCTGTGTTGTGCTCACCTTAAAGTCTACCGCACAGTTCTCTGCATCAGGGTAGAATAGCTAATAATCTCATTGTTACTGATTTTCTGTGCATTGGTGTTTAACTTGAGTTTATGCACTGTTAGCTTCTGTGCAAAACCCTTTTCTGCATTTTGCACTCATAAAATTGTGCAAATATATTATGCTACGTGGAAACAGACAAAGCAGATCAATAGTAGATACAAACAAATCGTCATTGTAGAACTTCAAACCAATACAATGCCCAACACAGACCGTATTTTGTCCATAAAGGGGCTGCGTCAGGGGCTAAAAAATGATAAATAATCAAGTTTTGGCCCCTGATGCAGCCCCTTGATGGGTGAAACATAGCCTGTGCCAGGGCCTAAATTTATGCATGGAGTACTGTTATTCTATAATTGTGCATGTAACCCACTCCCCTGATCTTCCCTGAAACACCCATGACCTCCAATTTCCTTACCCCCTTTTTCAGGCCAAGCATAAATTTTAGGCATGAATTCCATGCCTAAGTTTACATGCGTAATCCCCAATAAATCTATTATCTATTTAGTGCCAATAATTGCTTGTTAAGACACCAATTATTGTCACTAATTGGCTTGTTATTCTATTAAATTGCACATGCAAATCGGGATGATGCCTAAATTTGCACACACAATTTTTGGCAATCTTTATAGAATCAGGGGGACAGTGTTTGAGTCTAACCAAACCTTAGAATAATAACAAAAAACAAGTAAGCCAGGATAGGCTGGTTAAAGAATTCTGGCTAGTGATTGGTCCTGCCTCCTTTCCTATCCCTTTCTCCCTACCCCCTTTTCTGGTTAAACTAAAGAAAAAAAAAATACATTGTTTTCTTCATAGATTTCACTTGGATTCAAATGACATAAATGACTTACAACTCCATTTCATAAGTTGTTTTAGATGCAAATGATAGGAAATGAAACAACTTATGTCATCAATGGCTTCATATCACTTTAAAATGACAAGTACAACCTTACAACTTCTCTCTTCTTTCTGCTCTAATTAAAACTCATTAAAGCTGAACTATAATTAGTGGGTTTTGAACAGTAAGTGACAGACATGGCTTATAAAATGGAAATATTCTTGAGCTAAAACAGATTATAATGGTGATTCCAGAGAAATTATATGGTAGTAAATTAGAAGATGCAACTGGCAAAGATAAGGCTGTAACTTACAGTTCACCATAGGCAGTAATTACTGTGAGAATTGTACATTGTGTAATACTTGAATTATTGGCATTAGAAGCTGTTTATGAAATGTCCTCCCCCAGTCTTGATCTGCTCATCTTGATTTAAAATTCTGGAGATTTGCAGAATATAACAGAAGATGGATTTGAGATTGTGAAGCTGTATAAAATTTCAAGCATCATTATACATGCAAGTATTCCAGAGCGTTTTGCTTCCTTCATTAAGCAGAGACTTTGAAAAGGCAAGATCATTTATGCCCAGCAACATGAGCTATGAGTTATTTTTCTGCTAATCCCAGTTATTAGTAACTAGGTCTCATTGCATAAAATGGTGCCTGTGCTAAAATTATATGTTAGTGGTAAAATAACTCATCTTAACAGTAGCCCCTTATTCTGAAATGACAGTAACACTTGTTGATGATTTATGCTTCAAGATGGAGAAGAGATTTGATTCAGTGGTGATGTCTCTGGATCTAAGTGCAACCTAAGCCATCACTGATTTTGATTAGTTTTGCAATGGCTTTCCACATGAGGACATTTGGGATTGGTGCTTAAGAACATAAGTATTGCCATACTGGGTCAGACCGAAGGTCCATCAAGCCCAGCATCCTGTTTCCAACAGTGGCCAATCCAGGTTACAAGTACCTGGCAAGATCCCAAAACAGCACAATACATTTTGTGCTACTTATCCTAGAAATAAGCAGTGGCTTTTCCCCAAGCCCATCTTTATTATGGCTAATAGACTTTTCTTTTAGGAAGCTAGCCAAATCTTTTTTAAACCCCGCTAAGCTAACTGATTTTACTACATTCTCTGCCAAAGAATTCCAGAGTTTAATTACGCTTTGAGTGCTGGTTGTTTTTGTCTGATATGAAACAACATATTCAAATGGGAAGTTATTTTTCAAGAATATATCCTTTGCTTTGCAGAATTTTAGAAGGGTAGATGCAAAGGTTAAAAAGTTTCCATGAGGCATGGCCTTTGTTTTAATATATTATCTTGGAAGCCAAGATAAAATATATTCCTGCATTAAAAAAAGTGACAAGACTATCGCTGTTTCTGCTGTTCACTATCAAATTGTTGTGCAAAATATTTAGCTGTCCACCTTCCTTGGGTCAAATCAATAAGACTCATTGGATTGACGTAATTTGTACCTACAACCAGTCTATGTAAGCATAGGTTCAAATTAAAATTCAAGTAAATCTGAGGCTCTTTGAGGTTGAAGGGGAGTTGGCACTGATCTGTGTCCTGTTGTCACAATAAATGAAGCAGCAATTGAGATTTAGGATAAAGAGCATCGCCTTGGGGTGATTCTTGATTCAGGTCTTATCCTTGGCTCACAGATTTCAGCAGTAGAAAAAAATCCTCTTTTTATTTCCATTGGCAGCAACTATGCCAAGTCTAGTCACTTTTCTTCCAGACAGATTTTGCATAAGTGATCTGTGCTGTCATCAATTCCAAATTAGTTTATTATAGTATGTTTTTATTAGATTTGCCTTGAAGGAATATCACAGGGTTGCAGATATTTAAAAAAAAAACTGAATAGCAAGATTATACATAAGGAATAATTTATGACAACAAATCTCCCTAATTCTAGCAGGTCTTCACTGGCTGCCTGCAATTGCTAAAATTAAATTCAAACTATCGAACATGGAATTTAAAATCTTACAGGGGCTTGGGCCATTTTAGTTGCAGAATGAGCTATAAAACTATGTTCCGAGTTATTTTCTGACAGAGAATTTGCAGTACATTTTCTATCATAGCCAGTCTTTTTTGTGTGCATTTCCATATCTATGTAACAAATAGTCTCAAAATTTATGACTGCTAAATGTCCTGCTGAAATTCAGGCCCACATGAAATCCTAGCTATTTGCCCTATTGTCATGAGAGCGTTAGTCTAAACCTAATAGGGTCCTTTTAGTAAGTTGCATTGGGTGCTAATGTGCGTCTAATGCAGCAAAAATGCAGTACCACGGGATGCGCTGGAGCATCCTGCGGTAACTTTGCAATTTACGCATGCTAACCGTGCACTAAAAAATTGTTGTTATGAGGGGCCACGTCAGAGGTGCAGAGTGAGTATTCCAGCACTGAAGTATAAAGCAGTATATAAAATGAATAAATCCAATCCAATCCAAAATCAGTTAGTACATCTACACTCCCATGCGGTAATTGGTTAGCACATGGATAATGCAGGCGCCCTTACCACATGTAAAATAGGTGTTGGTAAGTGTTCCCATGGTAAAAATGGCTGCATGATAATGGCTACATTAGTGCATGATAACTCTGTTCAGAACAGACATAAACACTGAATAATGAAACACAACAATCAAACTAGGAAACGGACAATACCCAATCCCTTGCCACAGATCCCAGCCTTGCAATTTGCATGGGACAAATCACCCAGTTCTAATTAATTGTACTAACCAATCTGTACCATTCACACCAGAGTCTCTAACCACCTCTCTGGAACTATGTAAGCCACATTGAGCCTACAAATAGCTGGGAAAATGTGGGATACAAATGTAACAAAATAAATAAATAAAAATTAAAAATACCCTGACTGACTTACTGACATACATGTGACCATTACACAAAACCAAATCTAGTGCAAATCTGTCCACACGTTGCTGCTGTGCTGGCCTCTCCCCTCCCACACATGCTCAGTTTTCATGTATGTGGGAGGGGGGGTCAGCACAACAAATAGAGGAATGACCTGTTCTAGCTGCCGGAGGACTTCTTTAGCTGGCAGGGTTTGTGATTCCCTGCCAGCTATAAGAAAGGTGCCAGAATTTTGGGTGGGCCTGAGCCCAAACTAGGTAGGCCCAGGCCCATCCGTAGCTATGCCATGGGTCTTTACAACAGAGCTTCCAAAACTGTTGGTCAGGACCCCAAATGGGGTTCACAAAATCTGTCTTTGGAGTTATGATGTAGGTGGGCTGTCCATAGGTGATTCATTATTCTGCACCTCCAGGGAGTCACACAATTTTATTTGGCTGCAATAATGGGGTCAAAGCCACAAAAAGACTGGGAAACATTGCTTTACAAGGAGATAGTAAAGAATTTCTTTGGATACTGAGATTTTTTTTTCATTAATCTTGCTTGTCATATTGGTAGGATAACAATCAGTTAGGGTTCACATGCTGTTAAAATTACACAGATGATTTTAAGAGTTTTGACTGGGCTACAGGTAATGTCCCCAAAAAGTATTTCTTTTTCCTGGTTAGTACATTTATTACTGATTCCAGTTCTGACTCAGGGGGGCCTTCTACAAAGGCATGCTGAAAAATGGCCTGCGGTAGTGTAGACTTGTGTTTTGAGCACACACAGAATCATTTTTTCAACGCACCTGTAAAAAAATGCCTTTTTAAAATTTTTGCTGAAAATGGAAATGCAGCAAAATGAAAATTGCCACGTGTCCATTTTGGGTCTGAGACCTTACTGCCAGCCATTGACCTAGTGGTAAGGTCTCACGCAGTAACCAGGCAGCAATGGTCTATGTGCTTAAAATGCTGATTACCGCCCAATTACCGCCCGCACGCCAGAAAATAAAAATATTTTCCGGTGTGCTTAGTGGACGTATGTCAAAAATAAAATTACCGTAAGGGCCACGCAGTAACTAAAAATTGACATGCGTTGGGCATGTATAACGCCAGCAGCAGTCAGCAAAAATCTATCTAAGCACCGCCAGCTGAATAACGATTCCTATGCATCTAAATTTCAAATAGTACTAGGGTCAATATTCCAAAGAATTCTCCAGATAAATTATGGATAAACCGGTAGGCTTCGTATTTTTTTCACACTTTGCTGAATGAGTATATTTTCTCAGGTCAAACCATTGCTGGTACAATATTAGCAAACAAAATAAGACCCAACAGGAGGCATTTCCAGGGCACAGAAAGTGAGCTTGAAAAGTCTGGTCTGGCAGAAATTACTGTACCTGGATAATATGAGCACTCAGTGGAAAAATTATCCAGTTAATTTCTGCTGAACATCTGGATAATGTTATCCATATAAGTTTTCTGCTACCTTTCTAGCTGAATATCAGCCTCATTCAGACTAGGACATGTGCCATGATACTGACATGTAACAGATTTAAAACAAATCAAAGTATTTATTTTTTACTCAGTACACAATCAAGTTCTGCAATTTGTTGCAGGAGAAATGTGTCAAGGAATCTGCTATAGCTGAGTTTGTATGAGGTTTAGACATGTCCCTGGAGGAAAAGTTCCTAAAGCATATTAGCAAGTAAACTTGACAAAATCATCACTTACTGTATCTCTAGGTAAGAACAAAACAAGCGTGAATCTATGTTTTTGCACCCAGATTGGCCACCGGTGATATAGAATGCTGGGCTTTATGAACCTTTGATCTGACCCATTATAGAACACTAGTAAAAAAGGCCCATTTCTGACACAAATGAAACGGGCACTAGCAAGGTTTTCCTCGGAGTGTGTATGTTTGGGAGAGTGTTTGTGAGAGTGACTGTGTGAGAGACAGAGTGAAAGTGTGAGTGTGTATGTGTGTGTGTGTGTGTGTGTGTGTGTGTGTGTGTGTGTGTGTGTGTGTGAGAGAGAGTGAGTCTGGGTGTGAGTGTGTCTGTGAGAGAGTGTGTGTGTGAGAACGAGAGTGTGTGCAAGTGCATATGTGAGACACAGTGTGAGAGAGAGTGTGTGTGTGTGTGCGAGAGAGAGAGTGTGTGTGAGACACAGATTCTCTGTGAGAATGAGTGTATGAGACCAAGCGAGTGTGTGAGTGACTGTGTGACACATAGAGAGTGAATGTGATACAGTGTGAGACAGAGTGTGTGAGAGTGAGAGTCAGAAAGACATTGTATGTGAGAGAGAGAGAGAGTGAGTGTGTGTGACAGAGATACCTCCCTTCCTGTGTCTTTCTGGTGTCAGCCCCCCCCCCCCCTGTCTCTGGTGTCTGAGATTCCCGCCACTGCACCCAAGCAATTGGTGTGCTGGAGGAGGGGGAAGGGGATGTGTTGGGGGGGGGGGTTCAGGTTGGAAGAAGAGGGGTGCGGGGGGTTCAGGAAGCGCTACCAGATGCGAGTGAGAGAGTGGGTGTGTGTGGGGGGGGGTTCAGGAAGCGATGCCAGATGACAGAGTGAGTGAGTGTGCGTGTGGGGGGGCAGGGGGTTCAGGAAGCGCTGGCAGATGAGAGAGTGAGTGTGTGTGTATGGGGTTTCAGGAAGCACTGCGAGATGAGTGAGAGTGTGTGTGTGTGTGGGGGGGGGGGGTTCAGGAAGCGCTGCCAGATGAGAGAGAGTGTATGTGGGGGGAGGGGGTGCAGGAAGTGCTGGCAGATGAGAGTGAGAAAGAGTGTGTGTGTGTGTGTGTTGGAGGGGTGTGTGGGGGTGTGTGTGTGTTGGGGGTTTCAGCTTGGAAGAAGAGGAGTGTGTGGGGGGGTCTGGAAGTGCTGCAAGATGAGTGTGTGTGTGGGGGGGGCTTCAGGAAGTGCTGCCAGATGAGCGAGAGTGTGTGTGTGTGGGGGGGGGGGGTTCAGGAAGCAGTGCGATATGAGAGACTGAGTGAGTGTGTGTGTGGGGGGGGGGGGGTTGCCACATGAGTGAGTGAGTGTGTATGTGGGGGGCAGGGATTTCAGGAAGCGCTACCAGATGAGAGAGAGAGAGAGTGTGTGTGTGTTGGGGAGGGCGTTGAGGAAGTGTGGCCAAATGAGAGTGAGTGTGTGTGTGTGTGGGGGGGGTCAGGAACCACAGCCAGATGAGTGAGTGTTTGGGGGGGCAGGGGTTTCAGGAAGCGCTGGCAGATGAGAGTGTGTGGTTCAGTTTTTTGGGGGGGTAGGGGAGGGAAGGGAAGGGAAGGAAGGGGAGGGGAGGGGAGGGGAGGATCCTGCTTTTAAGAAAAAGGAATGACGCGCCTCCTCTGTGCGATGCCCCCCTCCCGCCGCCATCCCACCCATGGCGATGCACCCGGCCGCCGCCATCCCACCCACCGTGGTCATTGCACCCACCGTCGCGTAGTTTTGCTGGCTGGGGACCCAAAATCCCGCCAGCAGAAGTCCTGTGTGTGTGCTGAGTGAGTCTGACTCCTCCAGCGATCTTCGACGTTGCTAGCCTGTGCAGGGCTGGGTTCTGTGCGTCTGACGTCCTGCACAGGCTAGCAACGTCGAAGATGACGCCGTAGTCAGCAGACAGGACTTGTGCTGGCGGAGTTTCGGGTCCTCCGCCGGCAAAGCAACAGGAAGGTGGGTGGCTTAGGAGGGGGTTGTTTTTTTCTGGGGGGGGGGGTCGGGTCAGTGCGGGGGGGGGGCGCGGATCTACCATTATGTGGCTTCTAGTTTTTGAGGTTTGGCGCGCGGGGGGGGGTGTGTTGGATGTCAGAACAGTGGTCTCCGGAGTCATATGGACTCCAGAGCTTTGGAGGTGGTTTCCCTTTCCGCGGGTGGGTCGGCAGGGGGAGGAGTAGGGAAACACGCTCCGCGTTTCCCTACTCCTCCTCCCTGTGCGTGGGTGCGATCCGTTTGTTTAGTAAAAAAAAATTTCCGCCCTCGACGTCATGACGTTTGACGCGAGGGCGGGGCACGGGTCTGTGGGGTGGCTTCACCACCATGAATCCACGAACCGTTCTGGGAGTCTGAGTGACTTCAGTGACGTCAGTGTCCTCAGAACGTTGAGGGTGCATTTTATTATAGTAGATAGTAACATAGAGGGGCATAATCGAATGGAAACGCCTATCTCCATGGGCGTTTATCTCCGAGAACGGGTCCGTGAAGGGGCGGGCCGAATCGAATTTTCGGAAAAATGGACATTTTTGAGCTGGGCGTTTCTTTTTTTTAGCGATAATGGAAACTAAAAACGCCCAGCTCAAAAACGTCCTAATCCGAGCCACTTGGTCGTGGGAGGGGCCACAATTCGTAGTACACTGGCCCCCCTGATATGCCAGGACACCAACTGGCCACCCTAGGTCAGTGCGGTGGACTTCAGAAAAAGCTCCCACATGCTCCCTTACCACGGGTGCTGAGCTCCCAACCCCCTCCCCCAAAACCCACTACCCACAAATGTACAACACTACCATAGCTCTTAGGGGTGAAGGGGCACCTACATGTGGGTACAGTGGGTTTTGGAGGCCTCCCATTTACCAGCACAAGTGTTACAGGTGGGGGTGGATGGGCCTGGGGCCACCTGGCTGAAGTGCACTGCGGTACCCACTAAAAGTGCTCCAGGGACCTGCATACACGCAGGCCTCTAGGACTGGTTGCTGCTATATAACATTGGCACACCAGTTGATACCTGAAGACTAATCTCTCCGAAAATATCCTTTATTGGAATAACCGCGTTTACTCACAGTTAACTGCAGATCAGAGGTTGTGCCCCACTGGCAACGAGTCTCCTTGGTACTGAGATTAGCAGTAGGTCAGAGCTGGCAGAATGCTGTACAATGCCCTCTTTCAGCCACATTCAAGGGAAGAACTAAGTTGTCTAACATGGCTAACACAGGAAAGGGAACTAAAACTGGCTTACAAAAATGGCCACTACCGCATGGACTACAACAGGAAACACAACAGGGCACACTCTGTCCCAGTAGGCAGGGGGAAAAGCACCATGGGAGAAGAGCCTACCAACTACCAACATCGTGAGACTGTAACACAAGCTAATGAAATCACAGAGCCCAATACCCTGCACCCACCACAATTCAATGCTGATGTGACCCTGTACTGCACCCGAGAGCCACATCTGACCCAGGGAAAGGCTGTGACAGGATCAAACACATTCTGTTGTCATGGAGGTGGGTACGGCATTTGAGGCTGGCATACAGGCTGGAAAAAAAGTTTTTAAAGTGGGATTTTTTTTGGTGGGAGGGGGTTAGTGACCACTGGGGGAGTCCAGGGAGGTCATCCCTGATTCCCTCCAGTGGTCATCTGGGCAGTTGGAGCACTTTTTTGGGACTTGTTCGTGAAAGAAAGGGTCCAAAAAAAGTGACCCAAAATCGCGGTAAAAACGCCTTTTTTCGATTATCAGCTAAAGACGCCCATCTCTCCTCGGCTGATAACCACGCCCCAGTTCCGCCTCCACCACGCCTCTGACACGCCCCCGTCAACTTTATTCGTTTCCGCGATGGAGTGCAGTTGGAAACGCCCAAAATCGGCTTTCGATTATACTGATTTAGGCGCCTAAGCGAGACAAAAGTCTATCTCCCGATTTAGGTCGCACTATAGGCGTTTTTCTCTTTCGAAAATAAGCTGGAAAGTAACATAGTAGATGACAGCAGAAAAAGACCTGCATGGTCCACCCAGTCTGCCCAACAAGATAAACTCGCATGTGCCATTTTTTGTGTATACCTTACCTTGATTTTTACCTGTCTTTTTCAGGGCACAGACCGTATATGTCTGCCCAGCCCCAGATTCTATATAAAGCTTTTTAAATGTATGTGCATCAGAATAACACACGTAGCGCTATTCTATAAACTGCATCTACAGTAAGACGTGGTTCCCTATGAGGAAAGGCTGAGAAGATTAGGGCTCTTCAGCTTGGAGAAAAGGTGGCTGAGGGGTGATATGATAGAAGTCTACAAAATAATGAGCGGAGTAGAGCGGACAGATGTGAAGTGCTTGTTTACACTTTCAAACAATAATAGAACCAGGGGACACAAGGTGAAGCTAGAATAAGGTAGATTTTAAACAAATAGAAG
Organism: Microcaecilia unicolor; assembly: GCF_901765095.1. Lineage (NCBI taxonomy): Eukaryota > Metazoa > Chordata > Amphibia > Gymnophiona > Siphonopidae > Microcaecilia > Microcaecilia unicolor. The sequence continues at coordinate 164,047,948 of NC_044040.1, forward strand.
AAAGTTTTTCTTTACTCGGCGTGTGGTTGGACTCTGGAACTCGTTGCCGGAGAATGTGGTGGCAGCGGCTGGCCTTACGGAGTTTAAAGGGGGTTTGGACAGATTCCTGAAGGAAAAGTCCATTGACCATTATTAATTTGGGGGGGGGGGGGGAGGGGGGTTTGCCAGGTTCTTGAAGCCTGGATTGGTCGCTGTCAGAGACAGGGTGCTGGGCTTGATGGACACTTGGTCTTTTCCCAGTATGGCAGTGCTTATGTGCTTATGTGAATAGTGCATATCCGGGGAATGCGAGTACAATTAGGCACGGACATATATGCTATTGAAAGCCAGGTGTAAATGCCTGCACCTAAATGTATGTGCATTCCCCCAAATTCTATAACAACACACATAAATGTGATTGACACCCCCAATACACCTACACTCCTCCCATGGCCGCACCCCGTTTTCTGCTACATGCATTGGAATTTACGCATGCCTTTTTGTAGAATACGCCAATTATTGCCATTTAGAATCTAGCCTCTAATGTTATAAAATGAATAAAGAGATGAGATGAAGAATTATGGGGTCCTTTTACAAAGGTGCACTGAAAAATGGCTTGCGGTAGTGTAGGCGCGAGTTTTTGGCGTGCGTCAATCCATTTTTTAGCGTGTCTGTAAAAAAGGCCTCTTTTGTTTTTTGCTAAAAATGGGTGTGCGGCAAAATCAAAATTGACGTGCATCCATTTTGGGTCTGAGACCTTACCGCCAGCCATAGACCTAACAGTAAAGAATCTGGATGGTAATGGCCTACGCGCATCAGATGCCACTTGGTGCACGTCCGTTACGTGCACCAGAAAATAAAAAATATTTTTCAGACACATGTAGCGGTCGTGCTCCAAAATTGAAATTACCACAAGGGCCACATGGTAACCGGGTGGTAACTCCAATTTGGCGCACGTTCGGCGTGCATAGACGCCTACGTGGCTTAGTAGAAGGGGCCTATCACATACTTACTGGTAAACATTTAAAAAGTAGCATTTTTAACTACTTGCTTATAAATATTTAAAATATTTTCACCCTTTTTCATGAATCTTTTACATTTGCTATTTTAAATGATATCAACACAGCAGTTAATATCTAAGGGCCTCATTTACTAAGCTTCCCCCCCCCCCCCCCTTTTCTCATAGACACAGAATGGAAAAATCAGACCCTAAGAAAGAACTTGATCCCTCTATTTGATTGTCTCAGTCAGCATTTTTTTAATTAAATGTGTCAGAAATAGTCAACTAATGTATTCATGAGCATGACCATGTGTTTTCTGACTACTTTCTCCATTCCTGAAACGAATTAGACTATGAAAAGAAATTATTTAGGTAATTATATAGACTACATAATAGACAAAAAAAAAAACAGATCTAAGGTCTTGAATGGACTTTGAAACTTTCCACTGCATAAAGTATAATGAGGTTGCTCAAATATTTATGAAAGATCTGATATGGGAAAAGATCCTCCAATGAAACAGATTTTGTGAAGCCACAAATGGCTTTGAAAACATATTTGTAATATATAACAACTGGAAACCACAAAAGATAAAAATTCAATATTCCAAAAATTGATATTTCAAAACATATCTGTGAAAACAAAAATACTAAAATAAAAAAACCAAAAAACACACAGCTATTCACAGCGTTACATCACTATTCACTACTATTAGAGCCCATTTAAATAAATGACAGTTTTTCACATACTGTTTCAAATATATTTCCAAATCTTCACTAAAAACATTGGAGGAAATATTCAGCCAGAGGAGGTAAGCAGCTGAGCTGACCCCTGGATATTCAATGCCAGGGCCCCCTGCATTGAAATCGCTGTCTCACCTCCGTAAAAGCAGCGCTACAGGCAGCAGAACACCTCCCTTCGGCCTCCTTCCCTCCTTGCGGAAGTTACGTCACACGAGGGCGGGACACAGGGAGGGAAGGAGGGCCGAAGGGAGGCGTTCTGCTGCCTGCAGCGCTGCTTTCATGGAGGTGAGACTGCAATTTCAATGCAGGGGGCAGACGGTCAACGGAGGGCAGGTGGGACTGCAGCACCGGGCCCCCCTTGGAGGCCCGGGCCCAGGGAATTTTGTCCCCCCTGCCCCCCCTCTCGGCAGCTATGATGCTAATCATTAGTATGTACTAAAAATGCTAGCACGCCTTTGTAAAAGGCCAACTTGGTGCATAAAGGGGTCCTTTTACTAAGCCACACTAAAAAGTGACCAGCACTGTTGTCATCGCATGGGTTTTCCATGTGCTGTGGCCACTTTTAGCATGGCGGTAAAATGGCCACCTTTCCATATTTTCCCCAATTAGTGCATGGCCATTACCACGGGAGCCCTTACTATCACCTATTTCGAAGGCAGTAAATTGTCCTGCACTACTCCCACGCTAATCAGGTAGCATGCAGTAATGTACCCATGCTACCCAATTAGTGCAGGAACACCTACTCTCTGACCATGGGCACACCTCCCATGCTGAAAAATGAAAAATACTTTCCACTGTGGGATTAGCATGCGCTAATTGGAACACTACTGTGCTATTTAGGATTGCCTTTTTTTTTGTTCAAACTTTATGGGTCAATATTCAGATTGTGATAGTTAGCCAGGTTGCCTCCTGCAGTCAGTAGCAAACCCAGAAATTCAATGCTAGGCCATATCCGTCAACTTGCATTGAATTCCGGGTTGTTTTTTTTGGTGGGTAGTCTGAGCATAGCCAGTTAAGCCGATATTCATTAGCTCACCGGCTAAGTTATAGTGGCCAAAGAAAGACCTGTTATTTATATGGCTCTATCTGGCCACTAAACTTAGCTGGTCAGCAATGAATATTGGCGCTGACTGGCTATGTCGAACAATATAGCGAGTGACCAGGCTATTCGCTAAGTGAAAATATTCAGCCAAGATAGCCAGCTATCTCGCACTGAATATTAGCGCTTAGCCAGCTTTAGGCTATTTAACTGGCCAGTAGCTGTTCCTGGACGGTGAAATAGCGCTGAATATTGGGCAGTATGGGTTTACTTAGCTAGCCCAAATGGACTGCTATAAACTTAACCGGTCACAGCTGAATATTAACTTGGCTGATTAAGTTTAATCTGGCTCTCCCAAAAAAATGGATATTCAATGCCACTCACTGGAAATGGTCTGGCATTGAATATCTGGTATCGGCGCCAGTCATGGCACTTAGCTGGCCTACCTCCTGCAGGCTGAATATTGGCCGGTGTTTATAAAAAATAAAAACTTCTCCCAATGAACTTCCCACCGCATTGCTGGTATTCGACTACCTCACCACCTGGATGAGCCAAATTCAAGACCCCTGATGACGCTTTTATAGCGAAACATGAGCATGTTGGGTCCTGGTCGTATGGTGGAATACCAAAAGAATATGAAAGAGTGAAACTCTAAAAAGAAGTGCAATAATGGTTTCAAAAAACATATATACAGTGGTGGAAATAAGTATTTGATCCCTTGCTGATTTTGTAAGTTTGCCCACTGACAAAGACATGAGCAGCCCTTAATTGAAGGGTAGGTTATTGGTAACAGTGAGAGATAGCACATCACAAATTAAATCCGGAAAATCACATTGTGGAAAGTATATGAATTTATTTGCATTCTGCAGAGGGAAATAAGTATTTAATCCCTCTGGCAAACAAGACCTAATACTTGGTGGCAAAACCCTTGTTGGCAAGCACAGCGGTCAGACGTCTTCTGTAGTTGATGATGAGGTTTGCACACATGTCAGGAGGAATTTTGGTCCACTCCTCTTTGCAGATCATCTCTAAATCATTAAGAGTTCTGGGCTGTCGCTTGGCAACTCGCAGCTTCAGCTCCCTCCATAAGTTTTCAATGGGATTAAGGTCTGGTGACTGGCTAGGCCACTCCATGACCCTAATGTGCTTCTTCCTGAGCCACTCCTTTGTTGCCTTGGCTGTATGTTTTGGGTCATTGTCGTGCTGGAAGACCCAGCCACGACCCATTTTTAAGGCCCTGGCGGAGGGAAGGAGGTTGTCACTCAGAATTGTACGGTACATGGCCCCATCCATTCTCCCATTGATGCGGTGAAGTAGTCCTGTGCCCTTAGCAGAGAAACACCCCCAAAACATAACATTTCCACCTCCATGCTTGACAGTGGGGACGGTGTTCTTTGGGTCATAGGCAGCATTTCTCTTCCTCCAAACACGGCGAGTTGAGTTCATGCCAAAGAGCTCAATTTTTGTCTCATCTGACCACAGCACCTTCTCCCAATCACTCTCGGCATCATCCAGGTGTTCACTGGCAAACTTCAGACGGGCCGTCACATGTGCCTTCCGGAGCAGGGGGACCTTGCGGGCACTGCAGGATTGCAATCCGTTATGTCGTAATGTGTTACCAATGGTTTTCGTGGTGACAGTGGTCCCAGCTGCCTTGAGATCATTGATAAGTTCCCCCCTTGTAGTTGTAGGCTGATTTCTAACCTTCCTCATGATCAAGGATACCCCACGAGGTGAGATTTTGCGTGGAGCCCCAGATCTTTGTCGATTGACAGTCATTTTGTACTTCTTCCATTTTCTTACTATGGCACCAACAGTTGTCTCCTTCTCGCCCAGCGTCTTACTGATGGTTTTGTAGCCCATTCCAGCCTTGTGCAGGTGTATGATCTTGTCCCTGACATCCTTAGACAGCTCCTTGCTCTTGGCCATTTTGTAGAGGTTAGAGTCTGACTGATTCACTGAGTCTGTGGACAGGTGTCTTTCATACAGGTGACCATTGCCGACAGCTGTCTGTCATGCAGGTAACGAGTTGATTTGGAGCATCTACCTGGTCTGTAGGGGCCAGATCTCTTACTGGTTGGTGGGGGATCAAATACTTATTTCCCTCTGCAGAATGCAAATAAATTCATATACTTTCCACAATGTGATTTTCCGGATTTAATTTGTGATGTGCTATCTCTCACTGTTACCAATAACCTACCCTTCAATTATGGGCTGCTCATGTCTTTGTCAGTGGGCAAACTTACAAAATCAGCAAGGGATCAAATACTTATTTCCACCACTGTATCTGGAACATTAGATACTGTTAACAGTGAAGATGGGCATCTTGGATATTTATGACTGACATCATCATTGACTGCCCATGATTTATCACTGATATTATGATGGTCTGTTGGAAGAAAGAACATTATTACTCCACAAAGCTGATGATTTTGATTCATTGAAAGTGATTTGAAGTAAGGTTGCTTTGGTGGGAGACTTCAGAGCACTGGACTGACAAGTGACTAAAAGAACTATGATCACATATTGATGCAAAATATTGCCAGATATATGTTATTTAATGTTGTACTGTAATAGTATTTTGGAGAATTGTGTGTAATTTTAAATGTGTTGGTGAATGTGAGTGTGTATGGATCAATTTGGTGTAACTATGGGTTAAGGGAACGGATTTATTTTAGGAAAATTATATTGATTTACTTATAAAGAATTTTTTTAAATGTTAAACGGTTTCTATATGATGAAATGGAGATACAATCAAAGTGTAGCACTGTAATATACAAGTTGTATAGGTTCAGTGCCCCAAAATATACAACGATGGTTATAAGTCGCCGCACTTTCAAGGATTGAGCTCTAGTGCAAATGAGAAGGCACTACATAGAGCTCAATCCTCGAAAGTGCAGTGACTTATAACCATCGTTATATATTTTGGGGCACTGAACCTATACAACTTGTATATTACAGTGCTACACTTTGATTGTATCTCCATTTCATCATATAGGCACAGAACCTATACAACTTGTATATTACAGTATTACACTTTGACCCCTGAGGCAGGCGTTGCCTAACGCCGAAACACGGCCCGTGTCGGGTTACTTGCTAAATAAAGAATTACAGTTGTCCCAGTCTTGAAGGCCCAGTGTTGCTTTTTTGTCTGTATACTTTCTACGTATGCTGTATTACCCTCTCTATTTGTTTCATGCTACAGTTTAAAGTTAAAAAAAGAAAAAAACACCTGTAGCAGCTGCTTAAAAAGGATGCTATTTTAAAAACACACCCTGATCCACAAGTGCAGAGCCAGGCTGAGGACTATTTTGCGTATTACACATCTACAAATCATCATCAAGCTTTAATGAATTTTCTTGAATCTGGCAGAGAAATCTTGAGGTGCCAGAAAAGAAAGCTGTTATTGCCTCAGATGCAGTTCTTACCTTGTCTTCAAACAGGACACAGTCACACTGCAAAAACCAGTCCTTCTCTAGAATGTAGCAAATTCAGTGCATGCACGGCATAGCTACTGTTTGATGGAGGGAGGGGAAAGCTAAGGAATAGTGAATGTGTGAAATGTGCAGGTTATGGCCTGCCCCCACTTTTTGAATTTCCCTGTGCAGACACAAAGGAAAGATGACACCCTCCTTATTTTGCCTCTTACAGCCCCAGTTCTGGTCTATGCGAGGGTCTTTGAGCTCCTGGTACCACTACCATCCACCAGGATTTGCCACCTAGCAACTGTGAGTGTGGTGCAGCTTAAGCACTCACTGGGCTCGTGTCAGTGTCAGCTGTGTCTTGTTGTGCTGCCTCTGACAATCCCCAAATTGTGCTGGCTTAGGCAGGTTCCTGGTCCCATTACCCCTAGTTTCTATATAGGTCGCCCAAATTTGCGGACACAGGGCAGACGTGCATGTAAATTAATTAGTCAATTATTAATGTTCATTGGCATACTAGGTATGTTCTGTATTATGGTATCACATAATGTTGTGTATGTTATTTCCTGTCCTCATTATGTCTGTGTTGATAAGGTTAAACTTCGGACTTACTTATTTTCTAAATTTGCAATTCCATATTCCTTTTTATAATTCACTTATTTTTATGTTTTAATAGTTCATACACATATATAAGTGTATGTTTTAACTTTTAATTTTATTTAAGCTTTCTACTATATTTGTATTTTGATGCATTTCTATGTATATTGTTTTATAGACCCCTGACGCAGGCCTTACGGCCGAAACACGTCACGTGTCGGGTCAATTCTGTTACTGCTAATAAAGACCTTGTTCGGGAAGACACCTACTGTGAGAGGACTTTTTCTTGGATCCACTGTGTGTTTTTTCCTATCGTCGGTTTCTTTGTGGAGAGCTCACCTTCTGTGGGTGTTTGCTTCGTTGGACTTGGAGGTACACCATGGCCTTTGAGCCGTGGGATAATGTCCTCAGCTTCAGTGGCGAGAGGTTACAAAGACTAATGCAAGATTTTACACCATTGGAGGCAGAAGAATGCCCCGTTGCATCTCTTGTAGATTTATGGACAGATATGATTAAGAATAATAAATCTATAATACAAAATGAGTTACATTATGCTACCTTACTACAATACTGCAGGAATAAAAAGATTCCCAGGGGCCTCAGAATCATGAAGGAACCTCGTTTGTTCACTGATGATGAGGACTTCCTCTCTCAGTGGTGTTCGATTCTGAACAAGTGTTCTCTTGATTTAATGATTCTTATTATAGAAACGTCAAAAAAAAGGAATGAAATTTTAAGACCATTGGTCAATGAAAAATTAGAAGTATTAAAGAATACCGATTCAAAGTTCGATGAGATTATAGTAGATGTTAATAAAAGGATGGATAGTTTTAGAAATGAAATAAAAAAGAGTAAAATCAATAAACTACATAGAGATTCTGAGGATTACAGGAGGGGTTCGATTTACCCCTGGTCTAAACCTAAAAGGAACATAAGAAACACTCAATACAAATCTAGGCCACGTTTTCAAAGTGACCTCGATTCTAGACAAATGATTAGTGACATTCATCAAAAACCTAGAAGACAGATGGAAAACATAGAATCACCTAGTAGGAGAAACAATAAAAGGATTAGGAGTGACTCAGATGAATGTTTTACTTCCCCTTTATCTAGTCCCACTAACGTTCCAATAGCTGGTTCTTCCACTTCTTTTTTAGATCAAATTTGGCCCTCGAGAACCCCGTATCTAGATCAATCACAACCATACAGAGGGCAACCACTAAGAGGTCGGGGATTCAATCGAGGCAGGGCAAGAGGAAGACCCAGAGGCAGCAGCCATCCCTACCACTATCGATACAACCAACAATACCAAACATGAGAAACGAAAATGAGGACACTCCCATAGTCAACCTTTCAAATTCCATTCTTTCAGAGCATCAACTAAATATTCTAAGGAAAGGCCTCTCATTTGTCCCTACGGCAAGATACGATTCCTTTCAAACAAGGGTAGATATGTTTAGGTTTTATAGGAAATTACTGATCAAAAACGTTTTTTCTAATCACACAGAAAGCCACCAAGATTCCTCAGTAATTAGAGGCAAATCTAAATGGATCCCGCCGGGACCTCCAGATCCTGTGGTTTTCACTTTTTATAGGTGTGTTCTTTTAGACATAGAACGCCTAGAAAAGAAAAATCGTAAGGCTCATCATAATCTCACCAAAGATGAGCATGATGCATTATTAACACTCTCTCAGAACCGAGATATTGTCATAAAACCGGCTGATAAGGGTGGAGCTATTGTTATACAAAATAGACAAGAATATATCATGGAAATACAACGACAGATTTTTGATATAGAATATTATACCCAACTGGAAGAAGATCCTACTGACCAACTACAGAAGGACATATTAGAATTAGTATCTTATGCTCATGATGCCGGGTACATCACCCTTAAAGAAAAGAATTACCTGACAGTTAAGTGTCCTTCGATTCCCACCATATACACTCTTCCTAAAATACATAAAAGGTTAGATAATCCACCCGGTCGTCCAATTATCTCAGGTAATGGTTCAGTTTTAGAGCCACTGTCCCAGTTTGTAGACCATTTCTTAAGACCCTTTGTCCCAGAGATCGATTCATATGTTAGAGATTCATCCCATATGATCAATATTCTAGAAATGTTTGATGGAGACCTTGAAGATGTCATTATGGTTACTTTGGACATAGAAGCTCTCTACACCAATATCCCTCAGTTGGAAGCCCTGATAGTAATAGAGAACACACTCAAGAGAAGAACTCAAGATCGACGCATTCCTAATCACTTTATACTTGCTTTGGCTACTATTGCTCTCACCAAGAACTATTTTGGTTTCGATGGTAGTTTTTTCCAGCAGATCAAAGGGACAGCCATGGGGTCAGCCATGGCCCCGGACATTGCAAATTTATATGTAGCCCAGTTTGAAGAGAGATTTTTTAGAATACATCCATATAAAAAAGAGATCAGAATGTACAAACGTTATATAGATGACATCTTCCTGCTATGGAAAGGCAACACAGATAGTTTATCCTCTTTTATTACTTGGTTGAACACTAGGGACCCTAACTTACGGTTTCAAATGCACTACCATCATAATGAGATTCCTTTTTTGGACATTTTGATACAAAAAACCACATATGGGCTCAAAACTACCATATACAGGAAACCTACAGATAAGAATAACTATTTACATTTCACTAGTTTTCATAATAGATCATTGAAAGAAAATTTACCATATTCACAGTTTTTGAGGTTGCGTAGGCTTTGTACAGATTTTGACGATTTTCAAGCTAAATCAGTAGATATGACTAACAGGTTCAACTCCAGAGGATATCCCCATTCATGTGTAAATAATAGTCTTAAAAGGGCTATAAACAAGAATAGGAATGATCTCCTGATTGCTAAGCCAGACAAACCTAGCCCAGATCTGGTTTGTACCTTAAAATATTCACATTTATCTGGTGGTATTAGAAATATCATTAAAAAACATTGGCACATCTTGGAGACACACACCTGTTTTACAAATCAAGTTCCAGTCATTGCACATTCTCGTAATCGTAACATCAGAGAATTTTTGGTTCCCTCTACCCTTCCAGAGCTTAGGCCCACAAGAAGAGATGTCTTCGGCCATATACCATGTGGGAGATGCTCTGTGTGCAAACATTCTCTTACCATCACCTCATTTCACAGTAAGCATAATAACAAAGATTATATTCTCAGACAATTCTCAGATTGCAATACTACCGGGGTTATTTACATCATAATATGTCCTTGTGATTTACTCTATGTAGGGAAAACTAAGAGAGCCATAAAAACAAGAATTATAGAACATAGGAGTTGCCTCACAAGGCAAATACACAGCGCCCCTCTTGTTACACATTGGGTTGAACAAAATCATACGATTGAACATCTAAAAATTTTTGTATTTAAAAAAATATGTATGTCTTGGAGAGGTGGCAACATAGATGAGAAATTGTTAAGGGAAGAACAGAGAACTATATATACATTAGGCACAGTTACACCGCATGGTCTCAATATGGACATGGATTTCAGTTCCTTTTTATGATTTATTCTTATTTATTTTTTTATGATTCATTCTCATTCATTTTTCTGGGTTCTCATTTTTTCATCATTTTTTTATTCATTTTTTCATTTTTTCATTATGTTTTCAATATTTTGTCATTTTCTCATTTTTTTATATATATAATTTTTTTCAACACTTTTTTTTGTTTATATTCAGTTTCATCATTTTTATTTTTATTTTTATTTTTATTTTTATTTTTAATATTATTTATAATTTTTATTTTTTTATTAGTATTATTTTGACTTTTTCATTGTGGCTGCGTCCCCCCTCCCCCCCCTTTTTTCATTTTATTCATTTTCTTATTTTTATTTTTATCATTATTTAATTATTTAATTGATTTTATAAAAAAATTTTGTGCAGTGCCTATATTAGTATTATTTATTCTCTCATTTATTATTATTTCATATTCGGTCCCCACATGTGTTTAATTACTTGTCTTAAAAAGGATTTTCCACACATGTTTTGATGATGTTCATTTTCAACATCAGGGTTATCTATATATATCTTTTGAATATGCAGTTTAAATTATACATGGGATCACATCGTGTGCTTTATACATACAATTCCTGTTTTTTACGTTGTCAGCTTCTAAGAAGCAGCGTATTTGATGCCCCAAAAATCTTTATTTAAATCTCGAGGAGTGGAGTCTCTCTTACCGGTTCATTCCATCCAGTGCCGATTCTAAGTTTATGCGTCACATCACCTTAGCAACTATATTTTTTTAACCACCGAGGAAGTGATGTCGTCTTGACTTCCGGTATAAATCCTTCCCCTGCGAGTTTTTACATTTTGCTATTTATCGTGTATGACTAAGCTGTACAGCGTAACCGTGAGTATTTTACTTTGTTTAGTCAGCTTTTTACCAAGTCCCCACACTTACCATCATTGATTTTGTGAGGATACTAAGTTTTGCATTGTGCCTTCACATATATGCAGCGCGTCTTTTAGTACTCAACATTCATCTCGGGCGCTCTCAAGGCTCCAAAAAATTTTCCTTGGTATACTGACAGCCACGTCGTTTGGTGTAATAGTTCATATTTAGTCCGTTACCCACATAATACTCATTGTTTTAATACCTTTCACTTTTATCCCTGCATTTTGGTTTATTTTTTATTATTCCCGCCTTTTATTCATTTTGAGGGGAGTGACGTCACCAGTGATTTCGGCATAGCGTTATATCTATAAGATGCCCATATATATTTTTGTCATATATATTTTTGTCTTTTATCAGGATCTTAGTATTATTCAATGTAATTCATGAGCATCACTGTTAGTACAAAGTTTTGTTTATTGATTTTTTAATCACACATTCGCTAGGGTCTATATATATGGCATATAACGTGATTCCTCTTATACCACGTTGTGTCTCCCTGCAGTAGAACGTGTGATTCTTTAGGTGCTGTTTAGCATATGCCACATATTACTCAGTTCAATTTGATTTTAATTCAATTTTCATTATTCGTTTAGAATATATATATAATTTTTTTGATTTTCCGGTTTTCCTCTTTTTTTACAGACACATTGTTCATCATTTTATGCATGATTTTGTTTTGAGATCCCTGTCCATATTTTTTGTTCTCTGCTCATAATTTTTGTTCTCTGCTCATATATTTTTTGTTCTCTGCTCATATATTTTTTGTTCTCTGCTCATATTTTTTGTTCTCTGCTCTTATTCATTATATTGTTTCATTTATAATCATTAGCATTTCATTCTGTCATATTTGATTGTATGTACAGTGTGTATTTATTTATTTATTGATTATTATTTTTTGCCCTACATATTTAATATAGATACCGTTTTGAGCAGTTTTAGTGCTGTTTCTTGACTTGACCCATGAGGTATTTTTCTCTACAGATATACTAGGTATGTTCTGTATTATGGTATCACATAATGTTGTGTATGTTATTTCCTGTCCTCATTATGTCTGTGTTGATAAGGTTAAACTTCGGACTTACTTATTTTCTAAATTTGCAATTCCATATTCCTTTTTATAATTCACTTATTTTTATGTTTTAATAGTTCATACACATATATAAGTGCATGTTTTAACTTTTAATTTTATTTAAGCTTTCTATTATATTTGTATTTTGATGCATTTCTATGTATATTGTTTTATAGACCCCTGACGCAGGCCTTACGGCCGAAACACGTCACGTGTCGGGTCAATTCTGTTACTGCTAATAAAGACCTTGTTCGGGAAGACACCTACTGTGAGAGGACTTTTTCTTGGATCCACTGTGTGTTTTTTCCTATCATTGGCATTATAACACTGCATGACCAAAGTGTATCATGCACCCCAAAAGGGGGTGTGGCCATGGGAAGGGCATTCCAAAAATTTAGGTGCAGTGTTTACAGAATACCAAGGTTGGGCACTCAACTTGTTCACCAGGATTTACACCAGGTTTCAGTAGGCATAAGTCCTCACGCCCAAAGTTGGGCATGGGAATTCACACTAAGGGCTAGATTCTATATATGGCGCCTGAAATTCCGTGCACAAATAAAAATATGCCTAGGCGCATTCTCTAAAGTACGCCTAAATCTTATAAAATAGGCTTACATTTCCACACGGTATATAGAATACACTAAGTGCCTCTCCATGTGACCAAATTTAGTCACAGCCATTTATGCCACATTTTACTTGGCATAAACCCTGATGCCTCAATTAGGCACAGAGTGGGTGTATTCTATAACAATGTGCATAGATTTTAGAAATGCCCAAGCCCCGCCTATGGTCACTTAGAATTTATGTGCACCATGTTAGAGAATACACTTAGCAAGTTCTACATGTAAATCTTAATTAATGCCAAATAGTGCTGATAATTGCTTGTTAACATCCAACTGGCAGCACTGATTAGCTTGTTAAACAATTAAGTTATGTGCATTGTTATAGAATACGCTTTGATTTCAATGCAGAAATTAAGGCGCAATATATAGAATCTGGCAGTCAGCTCTATTCTACAAAAGGTGCACAGCCTGGAGTGCTCTTTATAGACTAGTGCTTGGCGCAGATTTTTTTCTGATGCCTAATTTTGAGCGTCATTTATTGAATCTGGCCCTTAGTGCTAGGAACTATAAACAACTGAAATGTAAGAGTAATGAGAACCCAACGTTTTGAAACATACATTTTGATATTAATCCAATGCAAATGTCTCCTTTCTTGCTCATGCATCATTCTGTATGGCTTGAATGGCTTTCAGCATAGGGGATTTACATAAAAGATAGGTGGCTTCCTTTCTTTTTTTCAAAGCAAACTGCCATTTCCTTTATGAATTTCTCCATACTGACGCACTATAAATAATTAACTGTGCTTGCTTCATAAGAATCATTCTGCCAGTAAACAAGGGCTTCCATTGTCTGTTTTATAACACAGTACTCTATTTTTTCATAGAAAGACATTGATGGTGAATCAGAAACATTGAAATACAACTGCTACGATATACAATTAACTAGTTGGTCATAAAAAGATCTTTGTGGGGATCTACAGTAAGTGGGGGTATGGGTTCACACCTTATTCTTTCACACCTACGTTATCGATATCAACAGATAACTTGGCATATGCAGTCTGCCTACTTACCCCATTGACCTAGTTATGCCTAGAATGTCTTAATTCACTAATCTATTTCCTACAACCTTTGTTAGTACATCGTTCCAAGTATGCATTATTCTCTCAGAAAAGAAGTATTACTGACCCCTTTTCCTTGAACTTATTTTTATTAAAAACATTCTATTGTCTCTCAGGTATTTGAATATATCTGTTATATCCCCTTTCCTTCTTCTGTACAATGCACTTGGAGTTTCCTTAATCTTCTCTGTGTAGTGTCTTTATTACAGGCCCTTCCATAGGAGCCGACTCTTTGGGTGCGCTGGGTGCTTGAGCACCCCCAATATTGAAAATAGTCCTTGTATTTGTCCAGGGAGGGGTTATTTCCATTGGGCTTAGCATCTCCAATAATTTTGAAAAGTTGGCTTCTATGGGCCCTTCATTATTTCGGTAACCCCCTATGAACACATCAGCCAGACTACCAAATTTTTCCATGTTAATCCTCTATTTGTTTTCTTACACTGGTTGCCAGTTTGTGCCCATGTAGATTTACACACATGTTAGCTCACCACTAGATGTAGGTAATGACACTGTCTTTAGCAGGGGCGTAGCCAGACCTCGGCGGGAGGGGGGCCAGAGCCTGAGGTGGGGGTCTCTGTTTAGCCACCTCCCTCCGCTGCCGCTGACCCCCCCATCACTTTGGACCCCTCCCACCACCGCAACCGCAAACCCCTGCCACCACAACTGCAAAGTAATGACCTTGATTGCAAATACTGGTCACTAGGTATCACCCTAGAACCCCCTCAAGGGCTGTGAACATTGCCTCTGTAGCAACCCCAGTTCCAGCTGACCTGATCACTGATGACCCCACTCAGAGGTCAAACTGGGAATTTTCCTCATAGCAATGCACAGTACTTGTACCTTATCCACAGGCGGCCCTCTGGATTTAATACTTACTCATTTATAATCAACCACACATTATAAAGGAACCAGCTATTTGCATGATGTCAGACACAGCTGGTCAAGTGTGCACAGCATGGAATAATGAGGCTGAAGGAGCCTGGAGAGTTCCATTGGTAAGTAGCACTAATCTGCTGGAATTTGACAGAATGAAAGCACTTTGAAGATCCGACACTGAGGAAAAGGATTCACTTCGAGAAGCAACAAGGGAGACGAAATCTAGTGAATGAATAAAACATGTTCATATAAAAATATTGTAAAATCTAAAACATTTCTGTAAAGATGTCCTGTATAAAAAAAATTATAAAGATTTTCTATTATGTTTGAATTTAAGAAGTACTTGTTTGGTAGGCTCTATTTCATTTCTATATAAACTATAAATTTGTATACAATTTATAGACATTTCTGACATATCTGCTAATTACACTGTAGCATATTTTTGCCTGCATTTCTTGTTATTACTGTAACTTTTATGAATCATTCACTATAAGTATGTGCTATGATATTTTAAGGGTTTAGAGCGCTGGATTTTGCATTTTCCAACAGTAAGTTCAAAATATATGGTTCTCGCTGTGTTATAATTAAGTTACATTGTACATATTATCCTCCTTAAGGAAGAGATATTCCCCCATTCACCATAAATGGTAGTCCTATATTTTTAGAAATTCATAATAACAGTATTTTTTCAGGGTTTGTTTGGAGGTTTTGCCAGCTCAGTGTGCAACCTGTGACCTGTAATTAGGGCTTCTAGCTGTTGTCAAGAAGGCCTGGTGTGCATAATAGGAAAGTCTAGAAGATTTTTAAATGTGCTACTTCTAGGTGAATTCTGATACAAATTATTTGTAGATAAGCCTGGATATGCCTGCTGTACATGAAATAACAATAACTAGTAAAAAGGGGTAACATTATAGAGGCATTTTTCATATATATGTTACTAAAGATTGTCCTAATTACTACTACTAAAAAATCATTTCTATAGCGCTACCAGTCGTACGCAGCGCTTCACAATTGAACAGGAAGAAAAGACAGTCCCTGCTCAAAAGAGCTTACAATATAAATCAGGACAGACAGACAGTACAAATAAGGGATAAGGGTACGACAGACAGGTAGGACACATAGGGAAAAGGGGACTATTGGAGAGAGGAAGACAAGATAAACGTTACGAGCAAGTGACAAGTTAGGAATCAAAAGCAGCATCAAACAGGTAGGCCTTGATTGTATTGTCCTAATTAGATTGTAAGCTCCGTCGAGCAGGGACTGCCTCTTCATGTTCAAGTGTACAGCGCTGCGTATGTCTAGTAGCGCTTTAGAAATGATAAGTAGTAGTAGTAAAGGTACATAAACCTTTAGCATCTACACGCAATGTTATAGAAATCATTAGTGGGGCTTTGTAAAAGAAGCCCTATATGTTCCATCTTTGCTTGTACCCTATGCTGTCTATTAAAACATTTTATTACCTATTGTGTGAACACTGTAAGCAGTATACTATGCCATACTTTGTATTGTTATTTGAATATTTTTACTGCTGTAATTGTCTAATGCTTATGTTTGACTTATTTTTGTAGTACATCACCTTGAGGGGCTCTTTTACTAAAGGATTGGTGCACGGCAACAGGCTTGCCACGCGCCAATCCAGAACTACTGTCGGGTAACCACAGGAGCCCGATGCTTGTTTTCACCCCCACCATGCACAATTTGTGGCGCTACAAAGATATTTCCTATTTTTGTAGCACTGGTGCTTACCCGGTGGTAATCACTGCCCGGTTACTGCCGGGTTAGCATGGGAGCCATTACCGCCACCTCAGTGGGTGACAGTAAGTGCCTCCCAGCCCCAAAATGACCAGCCTTTTACCCGCTGTGGTAAAAGGGGGCCTATGTGTGAAAAGCATGCTCTGATGCCAGCACAGGCCCCCTTTTACCGCAACTTAGTAAAAGGGCTCCTGAGTGAATTCCTTCAAAAAGGAGGTAAATGAATCATAATAAATAAATAAAGAGTGTACACTGTTAGCAAAGTGTGTATATTGTTAGGAAAGCATGTACATTGTTCCAATCATGCATGCACACACAAACTATCATGCATGTGCTCACGTGTGGCTCTGTATCAGGAATAAAGTTCACACTCTTTGCTAACAGTGCACACTGTTCAGGAAGCTAGATCCCTTTATCCAAATAGTACACACTCTTCCTAATGAGTGCATTAATGACATGCATAATCTTCTACACACATGTAGGACTGGATTCAGTAAATGGCATTCAAAATTCAGCGGCAAAAAATATCGGTGCTAAGTGTGATTCTATAAAGGGTGCACACCCTTTATAGAATTGCACTTAATGTCAATTCCTTTGCCTAAATTTAAGTGCAAGACTTAAGCCTGCTGAAACCTGGTGTAATTGCTGGCGTTCATTAGGAGCACTGAGGCTGAATTCCAGAATTCCAAGCGTAACTTTTCAGAATGCCCCTGACATGCCCATGACCACATCCCCTTTTGAGTTATGTGCTAGTAGAGAAGGCACAATGCCTTATGAAATAGTGCACAGCTGGTTGCACGGGCACATTTTAATGAGTACCAATTAACATTAATAATTAGTTGTTAGCTCTTAATTTTTTAATGTTAATTGGCTTGATAATTAATTTGTACACTCATCTTGGGCACACAGTTCTGGGCACCATGTACAGAATTCAGGGGAAGGAGTGTGACAGCCCAATCCTAATAGAAACTCTGATGCAGGGCTTTATATTTTCTTAGGTTTTATTATAATTTGATCTTCCTTGCTTTAGCATTTGTCTAAATATGTAAGTGTATATATTTTTTATAAGCAATTTTTTTCTAAGATGGCCCATCTGAGAGGTTTCAAAATTATGTTCTCTCTGACAATTTTTATGAATCCAGATGTTTCTGGAAATGAACATGTCATTTGACAGAACTTTGGTTTAAGAACTGTCCAAGTTTACAGTATGTAAGACACATTTGTATGTGGCATTTGTAATTCTCTGTGCTCTGTTTTTTAAGTTTATGGTTTCCTTTATTTGGTATCATATAAATGTTTTATTTATATTTATGGCTTTTAATTATTAATATATTTTATATATTTTTAAAGTTTATTTGTAACATGTTATTAATGACTTTGTATGTGTTTTTGTGTGAGTGGATCACTAACACAGGCAAAGTACTGAAACATGTGCCATGTCGGGTCCTTCTCAATGAAGTTTCTATTCTGTTTCAAGAGTCCTGTTCTTTGTGGCCAACTCTGTTTTAGTGAGTGTAGCTAATAAATCCATTTTTGCTGTAGACTGAAGATACTGAAAGCAATATCCTCACAAACTGAAGATTTTACTAAATCTATCACAACACATTTTAAAGATGTAAAATTACGATTCTCCTTAAAGAAATATAAAACCAATGAAGCTTTCATCTGATCCTTTCTCGGGGAACTACTATGTTCTACAATTTTGCTACAGAAAGCACATTTGTTTGTTTGTTTGTTTCCTCAGATACATGCTGAAACAGAGAGGAGCACATATTGATGTAAATTATTTGTAGTTGCGAGGCCCTGACTTTGCTCACGGCAGAGTGCATTTAGCTATACACAGGAGCAAATTTATTGAACTTGCCTTCTTTTTCTTTTTCAGTTAGAACTAACTTTCACTTTTCATTCTTCAAAACAGGCAGAAGTTGTATCTTTGCTTAAAAAATCAATCAGAATGGAGCTGCATAAGGCTACTTTAATTGATTATTGCACATCAGAAGGTATACAGAGGTTAATTTTATGTCTACATTAGGCTCTGATCGATTGGAAAGTGATGCATTTCTTTATTTATATGCAGACAATATTGTTGTTATGCTGAATTGACCTCTGAGGCAGGCATTGCTTTCATACCGAAACATGGCCCGTGTCAGGTCACTAATAAAGATCGCATATACCATTCTTGAAAGCCCTTTGTACTTTTTGTTGGATTGTTTTGACCCACTCCGTTGTATGCTGTACACAGCTTTGGACCAGTTCTGGGATTTAGCAGTTTACAAATGGCAAGAATAGAATTTAATGGAATTGCATGATGAATTTTGAGAAACAAGTGCCTCTTTTATCAAGCCATGTTAGCAATTCCCATGTGGCATGCCGACGAAGCCCAAAGTGAATGGGCTTTGTCAGCATTGCCACACCAGGGAGTTTGATAAAAGAGGCCGCAAAGTTGCTATAAGATATGTATTGTGGATCAGTGAAATTCAGTACTCAACAAATACTCTTTGGACTTAATGATTTTCAGCCAAGCAGATCAATAAATTAATGAAGCAACAGATTGGTAAAGGTAATTTATCATCTAAATGTTTTGATTCACAGCTTGAAGATACGCAGAAGATGATGGATGATTTAAAGGCACAATTAAAGAAATAGAAATTATAGAAATTCATGCATGCATGATAAGAGATTATTAGAAAGGATATGTATTGGTGAATCCCAATTCTTACAAGAACTTGTAAAAAGTTTCTTTTGAGTTTTTCAGAAGGGTAATCTGGTACAGAAGATATGACTATACAACAAAAGAGAACTCTCTCATGTAATAGCAAAAAAAAGTAGTTTCAACAATAGACTATGGATTCTGTAGAGTGCGTCTATTTTAAAAGGACTTAAGGGGAAAGCCTCTGAATTCGACCCAGCCTCCAACCCAAGTAAAAAGGATTCTGTGGAGCTTTAGCACCTTTTTTTATTTATCTTGGAGTTAAAAGGGTTTTTGCCTATGATAATATAACTCCCAGCAAAAGTTCGCTCAACCCTTGTTATTATTTAATGACTACTTGGGTTGGAGGCTGGGTCAAATTCAGAAGCTTTCCCCTTTAGTCCTTTTAAAATAGATACACTCTACAGAATCCATAGTCTATTGTTGAAATTACTATTTTTTGCCATTACATGAGAGAGTTCTCTTTTGTTGTATACTTATATATAATACCCTCTCTTCCTTGAGTTGTGATATATAACAGAAGATATGACTAACACTAGTACTAATTCTTGTTTTTTAGAAATAGGTCAGTGAACAAGAATGCATCAAAACAACTGGAGGAGGAATCAAACTGGACAGAGAAAACTTCTAGCATCCCAGTCCCAGTAGCATTTAAATCAGTGATTGTAAATGTGTTAATGCAATTTGTCCTTTGAAGAGCAATCTATGTTATCAAATAAGTAATCCATTGTATCCCATCACGTTCATAATCTTTTTCTAATTTGAAATGATTTTAGAAATATTTATTTATTTGTTACATTTGTATCCCGCATTTTCTCACCTATTTGTAGGCTCAATGTGACTTACAGAGCATCGGAGGGTTGGTTGCAGACTGCGGTGTGAACAAATACAGAGTGGATAGTGTAATTATTTTGATTTGATGAGGTTTGTCCCGTGCAGTTTGCCAGGGTGGAACATGCGGCAAGGAACTGAATATTGTCCATTTTTTAGTTCAATTATCGTGATTCATTTTTCGGTGTGTTTTTTTGGTTCTATGGGGTATGCCTTTCTGAAAAAGTGAGTCTTTAGGATTTTTCAGAAGTTGAGATGATTAATCATGGTTTTCAGGTCTTTTGAATTCAGGTAATGAATTCCAGAGCTGTGTGCATATGTAGGAAAAACTGAATGTGTATGTTGATTTATATTTCAGGCCCTTGCATCTTGGGAAGTGAAGGTTTAGGTACGTTCTTGCTGATTCGATTGTGTTTCTAGTTGGTAAGTCAATTAATTCTGTCATGTAGCCTGGAGCTAGGCAATGGATTATTTTGTGAACCAGAGTACAAATCTTGAAGGCAATACGTTCTTTGATTGGTAGCCAGTGCTACCAATCAATTTATTAGGATGTTAGAATTGTATTTTTTTTTCAATAATCATGGATTAAGGGACCCTTTTACTAAAGGGTGTTAAGTACTTTACATGCAGTTAGCATGAGGTCACAGACTACTGCGCAAATGAATTAAGGGGTTGTGTAGTAGTTTGCATGTTACCAAGCTCTTACCATGCACTAACTGGCTAATACAGAGGTAATGCAAAAGCACCTACCCCTGGATTCTATATAAGTTGCCTAGAGATCTACGCTGAAATCCAGGAGTATTCTAACAATGTATGTAACTCAATTGGCTTAACAAGCTAATTAGCATTGATAACAGCACTTAACAAGCAATAATGAGCACTAATTGTCAATAATTAGAATTTGCATGCACAACTCACTAAGCCTAGTCTGTAATTCAGTGAACCTAACTTCTAATGCATGCAGGCAAAAGGGACATGGTTATGGGTGGAGAAATGGGCGCTTTGTGGTCATTCCAAAATTTATGCACATAGTTATAAAATATGGCCCTCTGTGCCTAAATCTAAGCACTGGGATTTTATGCCATGTTTTCCTTGGTGTAAATGGAGGCACGTAGTTTTAGGTGCTAGGATATCAACTAAGCATATTCTATATACCACACCTAAATCTAGGCACCGCATATACAGTAGAATATGCTTAGGTGAAAATGTTTTCAGCGTGGACTTTTTAGGTGCTGTATATTGAATCTGGCCCTTAGTGCCTCCTAAATCAGAGGAAGTGTCCCCATATTAACTTCCTGCAGGTATTGTCTGCTAATGATTACATCAACGCATAACCTGTAAAAAAAAGATAGAGGGCATGCCCCCAAAAAATATTACATCTGATCATAATGCACAAAGTGATTTAACCATACAGACATGTGTCCTGGCATATTAAATCAATTGTTCTGGGCTAGCTGGTCATTTTCAGAGACCCAGCTGACGTCAGAGCACACTGAACTCTCTGTTAGGTCCATGATTCCCTGAAGCTGACATGGACAAATAAAAATGATCTCATTGAGCTATCAAGGTATTCTTAAGATAAGTACAAGTTAAAGTTATAAATGAATGAATGAATGAATAGTTAATGACTTTGATGTTTGGATATGGAGAGGTTTTTTATGACAATGATAAGAACTGAGCTATTAAGACTGAAAATTGGTCATTTATTTATTTTTATTTATATCTGCATTTGTATTCCACATTTTCCAACCTACTGGTAAGTTCAGTGTGCTTTACAATTAACTTAGGTTGACAAGTATCAAGTTGTGAGGGTCATTGCAAGCTTGGTTCAGTTATGTCTGAGATCATGTGATGTGGTGTGATTGCCGGGATCTCCTTGACTATGGTTTGTTTGCTTGGTTTTTTTTTAAAGGAATTTCCTGAAGAGATGAGCTTTCAATTGTTTTCAGAATGTTAGGTAGTTGTTCATTCCTGTTAGGTCTTTTGGTAGAGAGTTCCAGGTTTTGGTGCATATGTATGTGAAACTGGTTGTAGGTGTAGATTTGTATCTTAGCATCTCGTGTTCTTGTTTGTGTTGCATAATGATAGATCTATCATGCCTGCCATGTATTCTGGAGGGAGCTGAAGAGTATTCTGTGGACAAGGGTGCATATCTTGAAGGATATGCGTACTTTGATGAGTAACCAATGTAATTTTTGGAGTAGTGGACTCGGACTTTCGAATTGTTTTTTTTTTTCTGAATATAAGTCTAGGTGCTTGTAGTCTGTTTAATGTTTGTTCTTTTCATGCTGTGTAGATTCCGTTGTAGTGGTCTATATGGGAGAGGACCATAGTTTGGACAAGTGTGTGAAATAAGTCACTGGGGAGTTTTTTTTATATACTTGAGTTTCCACATAATGTGGGACATTTTCTTGGTGGTGTTTGTAACCTGGTCATCGAAGAATAGATTGCAGTCAATGGTAACTCCTAGAATTTTTAGTTTGTCTACTGTTGGGATGGGTGTTCCCATGATGTAGATGTTTGTGAAGCATTCAGTATTGTGTGGTAATGTTAGTATTAGGAAATGTGTTTTTTTTTTTCACAAAAAATCACATGTGCAGGAATCACTAGTGCAAAATTAAGGTAAATCAATACTAACAATGGTAAGCACTAAGTTATGTCAAGCCCAAACAAAACTAGTTTGTTTAAAGGAGAATAAAACCTCAAAAATCATTTGGATAAAAATCCTTGGTAAAAAACGGCAAATTAATTTAAGTAGGTATCTTGTTTCTATCACTGGGCTCAAAACTCCTTTAAAAAATATATATGGAGTTTTCTGTGTCGTTATTTATCGTGCATCAAAAATATATTTATAAAGTAATAAACCTTTCTAAATCAGTGTTAAATTGAAACTCATCAAAGGGAAGAGTTGGAACAAATGATAGCCCTTTGGTTAAAACTTATTCTTCTACTGAGGTTAAACGTTTGTTGGAGAGATTGATTACCACTGACGGTCTGATCTCTGAGATCTTGTCCAGAGTCTGTTCCTCTTCATGCCCCTTTTTTATTTTATTTGTTACATTTGTACCCTGTGCTTTTCCACTCATGGCAGGCTCTATGTGGCAGGCAATGGAGGGTTAAGTGACTTGCCCAGAGTCACAAGGAGCTGCCTATGCTGGGAATCAAACTCAGTTTCTCAGGACCAAAGTCCACCACCCTAACCACTAGGCCACTCCTCCACTTCCTCTTTTGTTGCCTCTTCCTTTTTTTGCACTTCTTGCTCCTAAAAAATCCCGGTTTCAATACTACCAGAGGAATCATCACTACTGCTGGAAGAGGAAGATCACACTTTTTGTATTGATTTCCCTGTATTTGGTGTTTTATGTGGGTATCCATTCTGATACATTCAGGAATATACATTATTGCTGAGATAGTCTTTTTCATCCCAAATTAATTTTTTCCATTTTAGATGTTTTGACAGTCTCCTTGAATTTTTCTTTTAAACATTCATGTTGTTTGTCAAATTCTTTAAGCTCTTATCCTTAACCAGCTGAATATTATTGTCTAATTTCTCCTTCAACTTGTTGACATATACTTTACTTTTTTCAATTATAAGAAGCATTAAATCAAAAGAGCATTTGTTTAATATATATTTTTTTTACCATTGTTAGTATTGATTTACCTTAATTTTGCAGTAGTGTTTACTACACATATTATTATTTTTTTTTGTGATAGACAATTTTTGCAGTATGGCTTCAAACCTTTGGAACACAGTTTTTAGTTTCTCCATACAAAAGGGGAATGATTTACTCAATTACTACTACTACTACTATTTAGCATTTCTATAGCGCTACAAGGCATACGCAGCGCTGCACAAACATAGAAGAAAGACAGTCCCTGCTCAAAGAGCTTACAATCTAATGCACCATCTGAGTATAATTTAGATTAACAAGACACCAATGGAACTAATGACTGGAATGAACTCACTTATTAAGAACAAAAATATCATAATATAGAATTAAATAGCGGAATTCTTATTGAATATTGTAAAAAAGAGAGAATGCCATGAGGTCTGCATAGAAACAAGGCAGCTCAAAATTTCCGAGATGATAAACAGTTTATTGAAAAATGGAACAAAATATTAAACAAATGCTCTTTTGAATAGTATTGGTATTCTGTTTTTCTCCTCTTGTGTTAAAGCTCCTGAGGTGTTTAGTAGTGTTAGAGTGGATAGCCTGACTAGGATTCTTGTGATGAGATTTTGACCTTTATAATGCGAGGAAAAGGTCAGTATGTTCTAGTCCCTGTTAGTTAGGAGGGGTTGTGTCCATGTTTGTTAAGTGACTATCCTTGTACTGTAAAGGTGGTGGGATTCCTGCTTTTGATGTGCACGTTGAGAGTTCTTGCGGGTTTCTCTCTCTTTTTGTTTGTCCTCTCCTTTCTCTCCTATCCCTTCTTTATCTTTTGTTTTCCTTTTTTCTTCCTTTTTTTTTCTTTTCTACCCATTACTCTTCCCCACCTCCACTGGGAGACCAATCCATGAATTCACCACCCTTTCTGTGAAGAAGTATTTTCACAGGTTACCTCTGAGTCTGTCCCCTTCCAACTTGATCCTATGCCCCCTCATTCCAGAACTGACTATACTTATAATGCACTAGGTTAGCCTGAGAGGAACCAGCATGCAGTAGTTAAGTCTAGAAATAAGGAGAGAGAGAGCAGAAGAGAGTGAAATGAGTCATGATCGAAAGATTTTCTAATAGAGTGCAGGTACTGTAGAATGAAAACGTTTGTTTTGAAAAAAGCCAATATCTGAGGAATGAAGGAGAGCTGATAGTACGAGGCAATTCCTAGGTTGCAAAAAGAATCCACTAAGGTAATGGAAGTATCCAATAGACTGAGGTCATGATTTGGCTGGGAGGGGCGTCCTGTAATCCAACAGGGTATATATTTTTTCTCTCTTTAAGATCAAATGATGGTCAGAGAGCCAATTAGCTATGGATTCAAGACAGGCCTGCAAGGAGCTAATGGAAGAATCATCCAGATCAGTAAAGTAGAGCAAAAGAATATCAGTAGCATAAAAGTATGAAAAGATTGCTAAGTTTTGCATAACAGTGGCTTGCGGACTCAAGAAAAGGTTAAACAGTAAAAGTGAGAGAATAGAGCCCTGGAAGACTCCACACTGAAGTGCTCAAGGTTGCGAACCAGATGTAGGAGTAACTACTTTGAGCAATCTAATAGAAAAGAGGAGAACAAGTTTAGAACAGTGCCAGGCAAACCTAAAGCTGAGTGTCAAAATACAAAGAAAGAATGGTCCATCATATGCAGCAGACAAGCCATGAGAGATAGCAAGATCAATTTGGCTTTTAGTTAAATGGAAATAGATTCCACTTAGGAGTGCAGTTAGAACTGTCTCAATACTATAATGGGACCTAGCTCTGATTGCCTAGGATGTAGGGCAAAAACCTTTTCAGTGAAAAATGAAGGTTGAGTATAGACTACCTTTTCAAGAACTTTAGAAAGGATACATAAGTTGGAATTTGGACAGTAATGAGCAGACACAGAGAATCTAAAGAGAGTTTTTTTCAGAATTGGGTGGGCAACTGCAGGCTTCCATAGCATAGACACTTGATCAGACAAAAGACTATGATTGATTAATGTAAGAGCTATGGGAAGTAGACTAAGGTCAGTTACCTTGATCCAGGGAGATGGGAAAGGGTCCAAGGAACAGGTTGTGGTTCCCATTGACAACAGCAATTTAGAGAGGGAACATAGGAGGGAATTCAATAAACAGTGCTGAAACTTAGGCATTGAAAAATTTCAGCTTTAAGCACTATTCTATAAAAGGTGCATGTCTTATATAGATTAGCATTTAGTTCAGAACCCATGCTAATTTTTGGACACCAGACTTATGCGTGCTGAAACCTTATATATAGGCGCAAGTGTACTCAGTTCTGGTGGTATTTTAAATGCCAGTGCCCAAGTACAGATTGCACCAGTATCAATTCCGCAGGGAGGGGGCAATTTTGGAGGGGACCGGGATGCCTGAAAGGACAGGACTTTTAAGTGGAAAATTTGTGACAAGTTCTCTACACAGGGCATAGAACTACAACTATCTGAATGCAAGTTATTAGTCAAAGCATGAAAGATGGAGTGGAGTTCCTTGATAGAATTTGAGGCTTTAATGATGTAAGTAGAAAAATAACATCTTTTGGCTTTTTTTTTTTGAGATGGTAATTGAAATGCTTTTGATGTTCTTTACATAACTGAACAGCAGCTGATTTAGACTTTCAGGGGTCCTTTTACTAAGGTGCGCTGAAAAATGACCTGCGCTGGTATAGACGAATGTATTGGACACACGCAAGTCCATTTTTTAGTGCACCTGCAAAAAAGACCATTTTTGCCGAAAATGGATATGCAGCAAAATAAAAATCAGTGCACGTCCATTTTGGGCCTGAGACCTTACCGCCACCCATTGACTTAGTAGTAAGGTCTCACGCATTAACCGAGCGGTAAGCATCAGTGTGTACACTGCCAATTACCACCTGGTTAGCGCCACGTGATAAAAAAATATAAATTATTTTCTGACGTGTGTATTGGATGCGCATAGAAATTAGAATTACTGCCAGGGACACATGGAGGGGCATAATCGAACGAAAACGTCTATCTCCATGGGCGTTTATCTCTGAGAACGGGTCCGTGAAGGGGTGACCGAACCGTATTTTGGGAAAAAATAGACGTCCATGTTTTATTCGACAATTTGTGAGCTGGGCGTTTTTGTTTTTCAGTGATAATGGAAAATGAAAGCGTCCAGCTCAAAAACGAATAAATCCAAGGCATTTGTTCATGGGAGGGGCCAGGAGTCATAGTGCACTGGTCCCCCTCACATGCCAGGACACCAACTGGGCACCCTAGGGGGCACTTTTACAAAAAAAAAAAAAAAAAAAGGTAAAAGAGCTCCCAGGTGCATAGCACCCTTCCCTTGGGTGTTGAGCCCCCCAAATCCCCCTTAAAACCCACCACCCACAAGTCTACACCATTACTATAGCCCTAAGGGGTGAAGGGGGACACCTACATGTGGGTACAGTGGGTTTGGGGGGCGGTGTGGAGGGCTCCCATTTACCAGCACAAGTGTAACAGGTGGGGGGGGGGATGGGCCTGGGTCTACCTGCCTGACGTCCACTGCACCCCCTAATAACTGCTCCAGTGACCTGCATACTGCTGCCAGGGAGGTGGGTATGACATTTGAGGGTGAACATAAAAAGTTGTGAAACGGCATATTTTTGTGGTGGGAGGGGGTTTGTGACCACTGGGGGAGTCAGGGGAGGTCATCCCCGACTCCCTCCAGTGGTCATCTGGTCATTTAGGGCACTTTTTGGGGCCCTATTCGTGGAAAAACAGGGTCCAGGAAAAGTGCCCTAAATTCTTCCATTATCGGCGAAAGGCGCCCATCTCTGATCGGCCGATAACCACGCCCCAGTTCCGCCTTCACCACGCCTTTGACACGCCCCCATCAACTTTGTCCGCATCCACGACGGAGTGCAGTTGAAAACGTCCAAATTCGGCTTTCGATTATACCGCTTTATTCGTTTTTGTGAGATAAACGTCTATCTCCCGATTTGGGTCGCAATATAGGCGTTTTTCTTTTTCAATTATAAGCTGGATGGTAGCCTGGCGGTAGTTCTAATTTGGTACGCGTTGTACGCACGTAGGCACCTACACGTCTTAGTAAAAGGGCTCCTCAGCTGGGTAATTAATGTTTCATCAGCAGCCTACTGAGAAGAACAAAGTCTAACAGACAAGAAGTAGGCCTTACTTTCTATAGATTTACCAAAATTGTCCTTATCAAAAGCAGAGGAATGCACACCACAATGACATTATCTTAGTCAAAAACCTTTTTTTGAGCTAACTTTGGAACTGCTCTACACCTGACAAACTAGTTTATTGCTATCCATTGAAAACAGCACAAAGCTCATGAGAAAGAAAGGTGAGTTTGGCATGTGCACTATATCTGGACATAAAAGCCCTCTAACCACTTTAAATAACTCTCCAGAGTTATTATATTCTCTAGCTACATAAACTGCCTTTTTATTGTACCTTAAGTTAGTCCAAACAATTAATTTTATCTTTGTCTAACACATTAATGCCACCTTCTTTCTAGGGTTATATTAGTATGCATCACAGGTCATAAAATATTCTTTGTGTATGTTGGTGATCTTTGCATTACCTTTAAGCAAATGAGTTAATTCTGCTTTGATTAGTGTTAAGAACTTGCATTAATTAATACTTGTATGTGTGTGTATTGGGGGGGGGGGGGGTAATTTTATGAAATATTTTCTGCATGTGTAGCAAGTTTTGCAAACAGAAAAAGGCTGTGTGGCCAAATATGTGTTTATTAATATATGATCTGATTAGATCACACATAATAATGCATATACCACGCATGGGCACTCCTGGGGGAAGAGAGAAGACAGAGTTGGCATAGAGCTGAAATGTGCATATATATTTTATAAGCTGTGCACATCCACTCATTTAATACGCCCATAAATTTATACATTCTTTAGAGAAGGTGTACATTTGTGCGAGGAAATTTATATGTTACTGAAAAAAATATTTTGTAAAGGCACATAGGGGATCTTTTATTTATTTATTTATTATTACATTTGTACCCCACGCTTTCCCACTCAGAGCAGGTTCAATGTGGCTTACATAGTAACAGGGATTACAGAGTATTGATGAAGAAAAAATAAGTTAAGTATATCAGAATAATAAAAAGAAATAAGTAGGGGCAAGAGTGAAAGGAGTAGAAAAGATATGAGCAAGGGTAGGTGAGCAATTGGAGGAGGGGTAGAGGAGGCAGAAGAGGGATGGGACAAGGGATAAGCATAGGAAATTAGGTAGGAGAAGTGGTCTAGGTCATTGTCGTTGTCTTCTGGATATGTGATGGTAGATGGGCTCATAGGATTAGTCTTGGTCATTTGGGTAGGCTTGCTTGAACAAATGGGTTTTTAGTGATTTCTGGAAGGGTAGATAGTCACTGATTGATCGGATAGGTCTGGGAGGGCATTCCAGAGTTGGCTGCCTAAGAAGGAGAAGTTGGATCCAAAGAAGGAGAAGTTGGATCCATACTAGGTTTTGTACTTGAGTCCTTTGCAATTGGGGTAATGTAGGTTGAGGTAAGTTTGTGAAGCTAACGTTTTTAGCTTGCAGTACAAATCAGCTGGCAATAAAGGTTGAGACGGCCATTATATTCCTATGGACATCTCATCATTTACTGCCAGCTGATTTTTACTGTGAGCTAAAAATGCTAGCACGGTTTTGTAAAAGGCCCCCATAGACACCTAAGTTGCAGATTACTAAGGATGTGCATTCATTTTAAGTAACTTTTTTAGCCCAAAATAACAGGAAACAAACCCTGACATTTTTAGTTTTTTTGTGCCAATAGTGTGCACTATTTCAGATGAGGAATGGTATGTAGTTGAAGAGTAACCTAGTGGTTAGTGCAGTGGACTTTGATCATGGGGAACTGGGTTTGATTCCTACTGCAGCTCCTTGTCACTCTGGGAAAGTCACTTAACCCTCCAATGCCCCAGGTACAAATGAGTACCTGTATATATTATATAAAACACTTTGAATGTAGTTGCAAAAACCACAGACAGTCCCGTTTCCCTTTCCTTAATTCTCAAAGAGTTAAATTCTAAAATTGGTACCAAACCTTTTATGTACTGAGCTCTATTCTATAAAGGTAACCCATCCTTTATAGAATAGTGCTTAGGGTATAACCTATGCCTAACTTTAGACACTGGCAATTACGTCTGCTAAAAGCTGGTGTAAATGCTGGCGCCTAAATTAGTCATGGTTCAGCTAAATTCTATATTTACGTGGGTACATAAGTACATAAGTATTGCCATACTGGGAAAGACCAAAGGTCCATCAAGCCCAGCATCCTGTTTCCAACAGTGGCCAATCCAGGTCACAAATACCCGGCAAGATCCCAAAAAAGTACAAAACACTTTGTACTGCATATCCCAGAAATAGTGGATTTTCCCCAAGTCCATTTAATAATGGTCTATGGACTTTTCCTTTAGGAAGTTGGCCAAACCTTTTTTAAACTCCGCTAAGCTAATCGACTTTACCACATTCACTGGCAATGAACTCCAGAGTTTAATTACACGTTGAGTGAAGAAACTTTTTCTCCAATTCTTTTTTAATTTACTACATTGTAGCTTCATCGCATGCCCCCTAGTCCCAGTATTTTTGGAAAGCGTAAACAGACGCTTCACATCTACCCGTTCAACTCCACTCGTTATTTTATAGACCTCTATCATATCTCCCCTCAGCCGCCTTTTCTCCAAGCTGAAGAGCAGCCCTGAACACCCATGAAATGTCCCAGCCACTCCCCTAAAAATGTATGTGTTAGGATTTACGTGCAAGTCGTTATAGAATACAATCTGTGTGTAAATCCTAATTAAGGCCAATTAATGCCAATAATTGGTTATTAGCAGACAGTTACTGGCACTGATTGGCTTGTTAAGCAATTAAGTTGCATATGCAAATTGGCTATATGCACTGATTTGTGCAGGCAACTTTAGGCACCATTTATAGAATCCGAGGGATGGTGCTCACTATTGCTCAATAGTGCACCCTATTGTTCAATAATATGCACTATTTAGCAACAGGAATCCTTTTGAAGAATAATGTACAATATTTCAAAGTAGTGTACACTACTGACCAATAGGATGCACTATTTCAGCATTAATGTGGAGTGTAAGCAATAGTGCACACTACTGGAGAATTGTGATAGTACATACTACAGGAGAATTGTTAACCTAAACAGTAATCTATTTTAGATTGCTCAGGTTTTGAGCTGTTGCTTTTAAATCTACCTATTAATGTTGAATTTTCCACCTAGTAGAGCATGGATTTTCTCTCAGTACATGTGAAGATTAACAAGAATCTGGCATTTAATAGATTAAAGTACTTTTTAATTGGCTCTCAGCATATGACTTTGCTGCCAGAAATAGAAAATTAGTGAATTTCATGTCACACAATCTAAGAGCAATTTGTTTTTATGTTATCTATTGTTTTTATGTTTTTATTTTTCTATTGTATCTCTTTTAAAGTATAACCTATAACCTATTATTATCCACATTTCAGTTCTTTATATAATGTACTATTTAAGGAATTGAGTGGTGTGCGAAAGTTTATCATTAAAAATAGTTGCCAGAGCTCCCACATTCAAAATGGAACAGGTTTTTGCAATATTCTTTTTTCAGAAATTGTTTTGCTTTAACTTTCTCTTTGGAAAAATCTGCATTTCTTTGTATTTGACAGGGTATAGAAGGAAATTCATCTCTGTTTTTATTTCTGCAGTATTTCACTGCCTGCAGAGTTTGATCTCTTGGGGATTCCATTTCAGATTTTCTCTGCACATTTCTACATACTTATTTATTTAAAAATGTTTTCTATTCCATGTTAAATTTGTGATCATTTAAGGGTTGATGAAATAAAGCTTGCACTAAATTTTGTTTTGCATGCATCAGTAAACACTGAACTTGCACATTAAACTGCTACTTAGAAGGCATCACAATATTTTTTATTTGCCTGTTTATACTTAATGGCACCTCACAGATGTGCTTGGAGTTACATAACTTAGTTTTAAAATGGTATACACATGACATAAGCAAAGTAAAACATTTTCCCATAGTGTGCCCATGCTATGATCCTCCATAATAACCCAAAAATATAATAGTTCAACAGTGTGATCACATAAAAAAAACAACTTATATTTTTAAAAGAAAGACTAATTTACCTGCTTTGATAATGAATATCAAAATTTGGCCCCCATTGGTGGTTGAGGGAAGTAAGATGTTACCTTCTTTTCCCCCATATTCAACAGCTATGTGAAGGCCCAATTTACATTGAACGTTGAGATCAAACTTGAGCCATCCCAGATGGGGATGTACTCAGTTCCGGTGGTATTTTACAAAGGATCTGATAGACATGGAATATTTTATAAAATGCATATAAGAATACACAGCAGTGCACATGAAGTTGCATACTTGCATACATGCATCATACATACATACATACATACATACATACATCATATAAACCCATCTCAGCCAGACGGTAACATTCTGACATATCAACATCAACACATCCAGCAGAAGCAATCATTTTATAGACTGAAAAAAAAATGAGTGGCACTAATTCAGTGGCTTCCAAATGCAAGTGCCAACGTTTCACGTGGAAGTGGCAATCTTGTTGCTTCTACATTTTAAATGATGTCTCTTCCACATTTTACAAGCCTGCACATACAAGTGGTCCCAGTTAAGTATAAAACCACTCACTTCTACCCATTGTAGCTGCCTCTGCAAAATGGCTGCCACAACCTCTAGCAGCAACCTCACTGTACTTCAACAGTATCATGAGGCTTCTACTACAGGTTCTGGCAGCAATTTTGCAGATGCAGCTGCAACAGGCAGGAGTGAATGGGCATCGTTCCTACCTTTTTCCCAACTAGACAATTAGGTATCGGGCACAGGTAAGCCCAAAATGATTTTTGGGGGGTTTGACAGTTGTTCGGGGAGGAGGCAGTGGGAGGGAGAAAGGAGAATTAGAATCTTGGGGGTGGGGGCAGAGGGTTTGGGACCTGGCCAGATACTCTTATGAGGCTTATGGCCGATATTCAGTTGAGACCCAAATAAGTTTCTTATGTAGGTCCCAACTGAATTTTGACTGGAACCTGCATTAGCCATGGATATTCAATAATGGTGTATGCACATGGCTCCGCATTGAACATCTGGGGCTAACGCTGACCACCACTAGCTGAACATCAGTTGGATAGACTTTTGGCACACTTTGGCCATACCTAAGCCAACACCACCACCACCATATCCCCTTGAAATCTCTGAGTGGTATGGATTTCCATGTCGAATAGCAGCTTTCTGAAATTCCATGTACACATGTAATTTTCATTTGTAAATGCTACTATTTATATTATTTACACTCTCTTAATTTCATCCAAAAGGACAATAAAGATCCACCCCAGAATTTACTTTGGGGTGGTATAAAATGGTGGTTCGCCCGGGATTTTTTGCGTACTGCAGGGAGTTAGGTACAGTGGGGGAAAGTGATTTTTATTGGTAGGGATGAGTTAAGAGGAGGACCAATCAGAGAACAAGACCTAACAGGGACAAAGAGCACATTTGAGCAGGCTTGCTGGTTTCATGAGCCAAGGCGGGTAGGAGCGGGTGGTTTTTACTCATCCCCCCCAAGCCCACCCTCCATTTTGTTCTTGAGTATGGGTTGGGAGTGTGGTTTCAGTAATGGTGGGGAGATATGTAGCTTGTTGGGGGGTTGGGCTCTATTTGTCACAGCGGGGTTGGTGGGGATTGGAAGTACATTTTCATTATCAGTGGATTTATGAAAGTGGAACAGTTGGGGAACTTATAGTAAGGGAATTGTGGAAGGGTTCATGTGTGGTACTGTCATGGACTTGGGGGGTAGGATGATTCAGTGATACAGTGAGCCATTCCTTTGCGGTTAGTGTTGATGTTGATATGTCAGTACGTTACTGTCTGGCTGAGATTGGTTTTATTGTATTGTTTATATGATCAGTTCAGTGCTAAGTGGTTTACTCAATGTTTAGTGAATAATAATAAAGCTGTGGCTGATTTAAGCCACAATTAGTGTAAGTGGATTTATTTCTGGTTTGAATGTTTAGAGGATGAAAGAGGGCATGCAACTGCCTATGTTAGGTATTTTCATAAACTTATAGCTGTCTCAAAGCCAATAGAACAGTAAGGAATGCACTAATGATCACAACCATGCTATGCCTTTTGACGTGGTTCCTGGTAAGAGACAGTAAAACTACAATGTCTTTTACATTGTAATTTGCAAATGCTTGCTGTTAGCCAAAAGCTTTCAATAATATACATGCTAAAATGTTAATACCTGGTCCAACAAAATTGTTACATTTTTGGCATTAGCAAGTGAACAATAAATAGCAGGTGAAGGAAATTATATTATTCCATTTACCAAGCCATGATAAAAAGCCTCACTTTCATATAATGTCACTTAATTTTGTTGAATTTGTCTTTCTGTGTGTAGCTTATCTTTATCTTATAAATAACAAAATTCATCCCAAAGAGCAAAACATTTCTATTCACTTGGACTTTTTTCCAGATTTTCAGACCTTTTTTTGGTTCGTTTTACACATTTTTTTATTAAAAAAAAAAAAAAAAGGTTTCACAGTTTAGAACACTTTAATGGGTGCTAATCAACTTAATATGCATTTATTCATAAGATAATGTTCATTAGCACTAATAAAAATTTTAAAACAAACTAATGAGATAGATACATGTTAACCAATGCACATCCCAAGCAGAGATTGATGGGTCCCTTTTAGAAGTCCCTAGAAGAGGAGAGCAAAATATGCTGGGCCCGATTTTAAGCCTGTGGCAGTCAGTTTTTTAACATTCCAGCCCATGCTTGTAAAAATCAGCAGATATTTAGTGTTGATATCTGGATTTCAGTTGGTGCTGATTATCTAGGAATCAGCACTGACCAGAAGTGCTATCCAGTTAGTGGCGATAGTCAGCCAACTAACCAAATAGCTAGTCAGAGAAAGTTAATACAGCCTTTTTGCTGTCCTAACTTTATCCAGACAGTCATCTGTTTAGCAATCTGAACATCGCCAATAAACAGATAATCTCTGGCTCTACCCAAGCTCCACCCATAGAATTCCCCAGTAATATCAGGATAATGCTGAGGTAATGTAATCAGAGGGAATAGTCAACAGCACTGTATGGGTGATACTGCTGAATATTTCATTGGCTGACACTTATCCAGTCTTTGGGCTATACTGTGGGAAACTACAGGCCGGTAAGCCTCACTTCGGTTATTGGAAAAGTAATGGAAGCGATGCTGAAAGAAAGGATAGTGAATTTCCTGGAAGCCAATAAGTTGCAAGATCTGAGACAACATGGTTTTATCAAAGGTAAATCATGCCAAATGAATCTCATTGAATTCTTTGACTGGGTAACCGGAGAATTGAATCATGGACGTGCTATAGACGTAATCTGCTTATATTTCAGCAAAGCTTTTGACACGGTTCCCCACAGGAAGCTCTTGAATAAACTTGACAGGCTGAAAATAGGACCCAACATGGTGAACTGGATTAGGAACTGGTTGATGGACAGACGCCAGAGGGTGGTGGTTAATGGAATTTGCTCGGATGAGGGAAAGGTAAGTAGTGGAGTGCCTCGGGGATCGGTGCTGGAGCCAATTCTATTCAATATATTTGTGAGTGACATTGCCGAAGGGTTGGAAGGTAAAGTTTGCCTTTTTGTGGATGATACTAAGATTTGTAACAGAATGGACACCCGGGAGGGAGTGGGAAACATGAAAAAGGATCTGCAGAAGCTAGAAGAATGGTCTAAGGTTTGGCAATTAAAATTCAATACGAAGAAATGCAAAGTGATACATGTGGGAAAAAAAGAACCTGAATTATAGCTACGTCATGCAAGGTTCCACGTTAGGAGTTACGGACCAAGAAAGGGATCTAGGTGTTGTCGTCGATAATACACTGAAACCTTCTACTCAGTGTGCTGCTGTGGCTAGGATGAGTGCAGGATTATAGAATTCAGGGGATCCACACCTAATTTAAGCACGAGATTTCAGGTTTATAGAATAACACTTAGTGCTTATTTTTTCAGCACCATTTGCCGAATCTAGTCCTATGTGTAGGTGCGAACAGTGTGCATTCTTGAAAGATGTTGTTGACATTTCCCATATCATTGCAAATGAATGCCTACACATAATCAGCAGTAATTAAAAAAAACATCCTGAATGAAAGTGTTATGTCACCTCATACAGAATAAAGGAGTGAAAACCCAAAAGAGCATAAGGAGGAGAAATGAGGATGGAGAGAACATAGAGGAACATATGCAAATAAATCTTATACATATTCATTGGGGAAAACCTGGTTGCAGCCTTCAAGGACCAAGTTGCCCACCTCTACACTAGTGTATATATATGTACTTGGATATGTGTTGGTGGGTCTTTTCTCCCCTTACTCATAGAGTAAGGGGAGAAAAGACCCACCAATACATATCCAAGCACATACAGCTTTACAGGCAAAGGTTTCTCTGCTAGTACATATATATACACTAGTGTAGAAGTGGGCATACAATGGAGGCAGTATATGCAAATAGAACTCGGGCATATTCATTAGGGAAATCCTCAAAACCTGACTAGGTTGCAGCCTTCAAGGACTGAGGCTGCCCACCCCTGCATTAATGTATACATTAAGATAGATGATAGATAGATAGATAGATAGATAGATAGATAGATAGATAGATAGATAGATAGATAGATAGATAGATAGATAGATATTAGACAAAGAGAGAAAAGCAGATAAAGATGCTTCTTTCATGGCATTTCTTTACCTTTCCCACAGATTGCCTTTGTACTTAAAATATTATCTGAGTATCTTTCTTTTTTGCACTTTCTTCTTTCCATTCAGCTTATACACCCCCTGCCTCTCTCTTGAATTGTCAGCTCTATGTAATGTAATTTCATCTGTCATGCTCCTGCCAGGTAAGAAGCAGAAAAGACTGAACTAGCATTCTGAAACTCAAAATAGCTTGTGAATGGTCTTTCCTAGGATGACATGACATAAGGACTCAGTATGTTTCTTGGAATTTTCTTGTCTTCTTCCAGCTTTCTTCTGTGATTTTGAACCAGTTTACTGCAGAGAGGAGTTTAGTGTTGATCTGAAGATTATCTGCTGCCTTCTGCTCTTTCTTGTAATGACACATAACTAGAATTGTTTCTGACAATGCTTTTCTGCATTGATTCTTCAAAATGACTGAGTGAAAGGGATTTCTTACAAAAAAAAATGTCATTACTAGTTGCTTTTTATTATATTGTACTTTATTTTAAATTTGTATTCCACCAATGAAAATATAGATATCAAAATGCAAGCATTACACATTTCACAATATCTGCCATATAATTTCCTTAGGGCTACTTTTACTAAGCTGGGGTAAACGATAGCACACATTTACTGCAGCTTCAAAGGGCTTTACTCTGGGACATGCTGAGGTGTCCTGTGATAAAAGCCCAATCCCCCAAATTCTATATATGGCACCTTAAGTTGTGCGTGGTAATTTGGCCGCTTGGCTAAAGTGCACACACAACTTAATTGATTAACAAGCTAATCAGTGCTGATAATTGGTACTTAACCAATTTGCAGCACTAATTGGCTTTAATTAAAATTGACGTGCACAACTTTCTAGGTGTATTCTATAATGTGGTACGTGTAAATTCTAATGCGCATGGTCGAAAAAGGGGCATGGCCATGGTCGGGCTGTGGGTGTTTCAAAAAACTATACGTTCTAGTATAGAATATACCCAATCTGTGTCTTCCTTAGACACAGGTATTTAGGCCTGGTTTTAGGTGGCCTAAATGAGTGTGTCTAAATTTTAGGTGCAAGAATGCCATGTGAGCATATTCTATAAACTATGCCTAACTTTAGGCATAGTTTACAGAATCACATTAACTGTGTTGTTTTACAGTGCTGATTTTTAAGGCACCATATATAGAATTTCCCCTAATTTGAGCAAACCATGCGCTAAAATTTTTTTCTTTTTTTTCTTGAGAGGGGATGTGTCTGGGTCATGATGGCATGAATCAATTAGTACTGCCAAATTACCACATGCTAACTGATTAGGACAGAATTAGGACACAAACCCTTACCGCCTAAAAATGGGTGGTGGTAAGGGCTCATGTGCTAATACTTGTT
Source organism: Microcaecilia unicolor (assembly GCF_901765095.1). Classification (NCBI taxonomy): domain Eukaryota; kingdom Metazoa; phylum Chordata; class Amphibia; order Gymnophiona; family Siphonopidae; genus Microcaecilia; species Microcaecilia unicolor. The sequence continues at coordinate 164,085,871 of NC_044040.1, forward strand.
AATGCCTATTGTGACAGAACAGTGTGTTTTATGCCTGTAAAATTGCCTTTATTAAATCTTGAAGTTCATTTCTCTAGTTTGCCCAACCATTACTGAAAGTTATGTTTTAAGCTATTACAAAGAACTGACCTTTCTTTCCTTAGTCAACACAGATAAGGAAATGTCTGAGTGATGTAACTAGCTTTTTTCAAATGTTGTTGTTGACTGGGCTTTGATTGGCCCAGGAGGTTTGTTTGTTTGTTTGTTCATTTCAACTGTACTGGCTTTTGCTTCAGTTTCAGCCTGGGAGAAGAGACAGAGAGAGAGAGAGAGAGAAAGAGAGAGAGAGAGCTCTTTGCTGAAGCCCTGTAAAAAAAAAAAAAGACATATTTGATAACTGGTGAACCGCTATATGTCCTGAGCTCCCCAGGTACTTTCTAGGAAGTAAACAAATGTTTAGTTAGTGTTATAATTGATCCATATTTCAGTTACCTGCTATTGTTTGCTGATTGCACATTTTTGTTCATTGTTCAATTTTTAAAGACAATAAATAATTGTTTATTGCCTCTGCCTGTCTGGACTGATAAAGAATCCTATTGGTTTGTTTGTTTGGTATGTGAGTGCTTTCTGGTAACCTAGAAATCACTGGGAATAATTTGAGAGCGAGAGACTCACCCAGAGGTGGTTGTGACTAAGTCATTGGGAGGAGGGTATTAGTGTAGAGCATAAGTAGCAAGTAGAGGCAGACATGAGCTGTGCTGAGGATAGACCCTCTAAGTGGCCACGGGGTAACCCCAGTCAGGTGGCTAGGCATTTCGTGACAGCTATTAATTGAAAAAATGGAAATTTGGGCATATTTCTGCTGCAGTACAAGTGGCCTTAGTATATAGGAAAGACCTGGGTAAGGTGGCGTTAAGGACTCTTTTTACTGCATCTTAGTAAAAGGACCCTGGTCTTAGCACCTGGGAAAGACCCGGGTAAGGGCATGTAAGGCCATTTATTAGCGCAGCTTATTAAGTAGGCCCTGTAGAATTTTGACTTTCTTTTGAAAGTCCATCACATGTTTCTCTAGTCTAAGTTCCAGCAATAACATTCTCTATAACAGCAGATCCATTATTGAACATACTCAGTTATGAATTTCTGTTATCCTCATCTATCGTAATGATGGCACCTCAAGTAGGCCCTGAATTTGTATTTTAATGATCTGGTTGCAAATTGCTCTGCTAATAGAATTGTCTATGCTAATGGTTTAGCTTATCATAGGACTTTAAAGCTTATTATCAATCTTAAATTTAACCCGTATCATTACTGGTTGTTAATGAGTTTTAATGTGATCCCTAAATTTTGCACCCATCACAAGATGTGCTGCATCATTTTGTGCCCTCTGTAATGTCTTCATAGCAGAGTTATTATCTCTGTAGACCTACACCAGTACTTTTCCTTTTTACCAATATTCTTTCTGATAAACTAACCCTTTTCTACATAACAAAGGCATTCGCAAGCTCACACTCATTCTTGAACACAACTTCAAATAAGTATATGAATTGCAACTTAAGGTTTGTGGCTAAACCGGCTACAGCTTTATTTTATAACGTCAACATTCCATATAAACTTAAATTCAAATCAGGCAGCCCACTTTGTTCATCTCAATTATACATCAGATATAAGCCTTTCCACTCAGTTAAGCAGTCACGCACTAACCGGTGAATATCACAAGTCCCCAAATGCATAACCTGCAATAACACCAAGTCATGCTCACTCTAATGATCTATTGCAGTGCCGCACATAGATCCGTCCCACCCCATCCCCACACTGCTTCCCTAACTTTCCCTGCTCCCAATATTCCATAATTGGGATGGCCAAGTATTCCGCTGCAACAATGATCCTACAAATAGGCCTAAAGCCAACCCGCTAAACTCTCAACCCCCCCCCCCAACTCACCCAAGAAATTATTGACTAACAAAGCAAATTCTGTTCTACCAAGGGAGGGTGGGAGGGGTCGACAACACCTCCCTCTCAAATCTCCTCACGATTCGAATGCTCTCAGCCCACTCAAAATTCTTCCCCTTGCCTAGAGACCTACCTCATGATGATTGGCTCAACCAGCCAGTCAATTATTCCTGCACCCTTAACTTTATTTAAATTATTTATTCTCCTTCATTTAGTTCATAGCCATCCTTAACACTCGTTCCCCCTCCTCCCAAGCTTCACTCAAACATACTTAATTTATTAACTTTAACTCTGCAAACTCCAAGCTCACTTATGAGCTCAGTCTCAAAGCCTTTGTTATGACACCCCATCATAAATCCAGGGTGTACTTCCTTTCAAAAGATGTTCATACCAGTTCAGGAATTTACAATAGTCACATTTTTTGATGCATAGAATACCTGCAGTTTGGTGGATAAGTGTTTACTTATGCGTCTAAAGAAAGCAAAATGACTAAGTGTTATTCTGTAAGGGTACACATAAGTAGCATAACATGTAAAAGCAAGTGGGCATTCACATTGGTGGTACATGAGAGGCATGGGTGGGGCTGCTAGATACACATGCTACTAATAGAATACAGTAAATTATGCATTCCCCTACCACATATACTTGATCACAGTCACACCAGTTCTATGGCTGGTGTACCTGTAGGCATGTAAGTGTTGGGCACACTGATGCCAGGTTACACTAATATTCTATAATATAATTTGGGCACCACATGCTGTTACAGAATAGACTCTATGTGGCATCTGGGCACCTAAAATGAGCACCTACTTATAGACTTGTCCCCTAACTACAATTAAAAGAAAACAACCAAAAGAAATAAGAACATAAGGGAATCAGAAATCCAAGCAGATGAAATAAAACAAGAAAACAAAGCTAATATATAGAAGGATTTATCAATTTGCAGAAAAATTTAAATTTATACTACCATTTTGCACAGTTACTATTTAAATTTAATCCCCATCACCTTTTCTGGCAGTGCTATCACTCGGTGTCTATTTTCAAAAAGCGCTTTTAGCTGATTAGGATTATAAAAGATATAATGATTATGGTCAAGTTGAATTAGACATTTACATTGAAATTCTAAAAAGAAATTAGCACCAAGTGCTGGACTTCTTGGCACATAGATGAGGACTGCCTGTTTGATCTGTGTAACCACAAAGATGTCAGGAAATACCCATACCTTTCCACTTATAAACAGCTTTCTACAATTGCTAAAATAAAGTCTCAAAACCCTGCCTTTATCAGACTGCAAGGCAAATATCACTAATAAAGTTGATCTTCCAACTTCCTCCTCCAATGAGGTCTCTAATAGCTGTGTAACATTAGACTATCCAAAGACAGCCCTTCAAATGACACAGGTTCACTCTCCAGCCTGATGCATTTTCTCTCAGTTAGAGAGTAAACCTAGGATGGATGTGATAATGTCTCCCTGGACATATTAAGAATCTCCATCAAATACTTCTTAACAATCTTCCCAGGAGATAAATTGATAGCCTTGGGTAAGTTGACAAACTGGAAGTTGTACTTCATAGCACAATTCTTCAATTTCTCCACCTTGCTACTTAGCCCTATGTAGCTACATTCCCAATTTTCTGTAGACCAGATATACTTTGATTTAAAACATCATACTTCTTCACCAAATCCCCTCCCACTTACAATCTTGTGAGGTATTATCAATATCAGTCTTATGACACAAAAATACTATCTCTAGCCTTGTAATATCATCCCAAATTAATTCCAAAGTCATGCAAGCGGATTTATCCAGTGGTGCTAGGGGAAGCACTAGAAATATCCCAGATGGAACAGAACCTATATGGGCCACATCTACAGTCACCGAACAATTAACTTCACTCACCCTAGGTGCTTGAAACAACATTGAACCAATCTCTAAGTGCCCAAACAGTAAACAGTAAACAGTCAAGTCTTTGCAGTCCTCCAACATTCAAGTCATCCCCTACAGCACCTTGTCTAGTGTGCAGGAGGTGGTCAATCCCCTCAACCAGGGGTATAGCTACCATTGAGTGAGCCCAAAAAAAAAACAGGAGTTGCTCAAGGATAGGGGCTGCTTCCCCTTGGCCCTGAATTGTGCAGAGAAGTAGCAGAAAAAAATAGAATTACTGGGCCTTGGAGCCTGTGTGCCAGGGGTGTAGCTACGGGTGGGCCTGGGTGGGCCCACCCAATTTGGGCCCAGGCCCGCCCAATCACACACATCGCGAGTTCGCGACAGCAGCAGCACGGCAGGGACGGCACCCGCACGGCGCACCCGCTAGCTGATCTCGGGCTCCGACGGACAGAGTCTCCAGTGGCAGCCTGATTCATCTCACTCAGGCCCGCCGGTCCCGCCCACACCACCCAAGCGTACACACGCGTCGCGGCCTAGCGCTCAGCTGATCAGGCTCACTGCAACATCAGCCCGGCCCGCCTACTAAGCGCCCTACCTTCGGGAGTGCAATGCAGCGCGCCAGTACCACTCACTGACTGGAGGAATCTGGACATGGCTGTGCGCGGCCTCGCTCTCGCCTCTCCTTCCGCTCGTGGTCGTGGCATCTGAGGACACACAGGGCAGGCAGGCTAAAAAAAAAATTGCTGCACGTGCACGCACACACGTAGGTGCGAGGTGAGCCTCAGCTGGCCCTACCTGCATGTGGGGGAAAAGTTCAGAAGATCATTCCAGAAGGCAAGGCAGAAAGTTCCAGTGTCTCCTCCTCCTCTCTTACTGCCAGTGCCAAGAGGTAAGCAGCAGCCCAGCCCAGCCCAGCCCAGCCCAGCAGGAGAAGGTAATAAAATTGTAAATGCTTTCTTTTTCATCATAAAAATCATCATGTATATTTTTTTAAATTAAGCTGGGGCCTGGGCACTATTAAAATTTATTGTTGTGGAATTTCTGGGTGGGGTAACCACTTCACTGCCTAGGGCAAAAAATGTATATATTTAATGATTAAAATATACCTTTTTTTGCCCTGCAGTGAAGAGCCCACCCCGAAGCCCACCACCATGACCTGCCAGCATTTTGATTATTCTTTTGTAATCAAAATGATGGCTGTGGTCTGGTAGTGGGCTTCTGGATTGGGGGGGTAGACATTTCACTGCCGGTGCCTAGGGCAATGAGGAGCCCATCCCCACCCAAAAATTCCCCAACAATAAATTTTAATAGTGCCAAGCTAGCTTAATTTTAAAAAAGTTGTCTTTCTCTCATTTTGGTGGGTTTTTGGGTGGGGATGGTCTCTGCAGTGCCTAGTTTAAAATTAAAATTAAAAAAAAAAGTGTAGGCATCGGCGGTTTTCTCTGGGTGGACCAGTGCATGCAGAAAAATTCCATAGGGGGTGGGTAGGGAGTAGGACAGGGCTGATGCTAGGCTACAGGGAGGAGTGGGGTGAAGGATAGAGCTGATGTTTCGCTATGGGATGGATGGTGGGGAAGGGAAGGATTGATACTGGGCTACAGGGATGGATGGGGAGGTGGGGTAAGGTAAAGAAGGGAAGGGCTGATGCTGAGCTATGGGGATGGATAGAGATTATTGAAGGGAAATGCTGATGCCAGGCTGCTGGGATGGATCTGGTAGGGTAGGGAAGGTCTTTATGTTTTTGTAATATGTTTTAAAATTAATGTGTGTTGAATTGTGATCTGTTTAGTACTGCAGAGATAATGTGGCATAAAAATTTAGTAAATAAATCAATAAATTTATAATTTTTGCTCCTTTATTCTGTAATTGATGAGGGTTGGTCTGTGGTCTGCATGTGACCATGAGCAGATGAGAGTTTCTGCTGGCATGTGGCTTTTTCCCACTCATGGCAGGCTCAATGCGGCAGGCAATGGAGGGTTAAGTGACTTGCCCAGAGTCACAAGTAGCTGTGCCTGAAGTGGTGTCTGGCTTTTCCAATGGGATGTGTATTGCTGTTGTGTTTGTTGTGTATATTCACTGCTGCCTTTTTAAAGGTACTGTTATTGGAACTGGTGCTATCGTTTGCAATATAGGCTCTAAGAAGCCTCTTTGCAGGATCACAAAGTACTTGGCAACAAAGTGATTTTGTGTTACTATTATTGAGGTGCTACTACAATTTGAATACATTGTTCCAGGATTGTGGGGGTGCTAAGCTTTAGTAAAATGGCAACTTTATTATGCTTCTGCTACCTATGTTGTTGGATGTGTTATTATTATTTGTTACATTTGTATCCCACAGTTTTGCAGGCTCAATGTGGCTTACATGTAACCGTCAATGGTGTTAACCAATTCTGGTCTGAACAAATACATGGTATGAATGAATACAAAGTTATACTGTTGTAGAATGAGATGCATGTATGGTAGGTACAATTGGGAGAACTTAGAGAGGGAAGGGGGGAAGAAGAGTCAGGTAATGTCTGTTACGGTCTTTGGTTACATTGTGTTGCAAGTGTCCAGGTATTTTTATGTTGGGTCGGTGGGGTATGCTCTTCTGAACAGGTCTGTCTTTAGTGCTTTCTGAAAATTTAGATGGTCGAGCGTAGTTTTTACTGCTTTTGGCAATGCATTCCATAGTTGTGCGCTTAGGTAGGAAAAGCTGGATGCATATGTGGATTTGTATTTGAGTCCTTTATGTAAATGTAAACTCAGAAGATCCTTATCACAAAACTTACTGAAGTTATTATGATTTTAGCTTCGAGGAGAGAAAAATCCCGGAAGTGTTCCAGAGATAAATATATTTCCTGATAGTGTTCCTTATTCTGCCCCATGGCAAAACAGAGTTCATTACTAAACTACTTCAAAAAACCACGTATAGAGGAGCATGGTGAGGATGCAGATAGAATTGAAAAACCACATCTAGAGGAGCATGGTGAGGATGCTGTTCCCTCAACAAGTTCTACTTTATACTCACAGATCAGTAAACCTGGTGTGCAACCGATGGAATTACTTTCAGATTTATCTGACATTGATGAACCACCAAAACAGCCAAAGTTACAGGCTTTCCCAGTTTGTACAATTAGTGGCAAGTCCCGAAGTTTTTCATCTCACTGGTATGATAAATTTTGCTGGCTGGAATACAGTGCAAGCCAGGATGCAGTGTTTTGCAAAGCGTGCAGACATTTTTCTGATACCCGGGCTGAAGAAACTTTTACAAGAACTGGCTTTAGAGATTGGAAGCACATGAATCAGAGCTGCTCAAAACATGAATCCAGCAAGGCACACTGTCTTGCACTAGGAAAATTTGAAGACTACAGACAAAGTCACTTACCAGGAGGTCGGGGAAACATTTTCAATCAACTAAACCAAGATGCCATGAACTTTTCTTTAGTTGAAAGGAATCGTGAACACATCAAAGTAGTACTTGATATTGTGATATTCTGTGCCAAGCAAGAAATTCCATTACACGGACACAGAGAGACAGAAGAAGCCTTAAATAAAGGAAACTTTTTGGAAATGTTCAAACTCCTTAGCAAATATGACGACAGTATCAAAAGTCGCCTTGAAAAACTTCCAAAGAATGCAACTCTAATGAGCCCAGATATTCAGAATGAACTGTTAGAATCTGCCACTATACTACTGTTACGCAAAATCAAATCCGAAATACATGAAACCGATAATACATACTATGCAATCCTGGGTGATGAATGCAAAGATCTCTCTAAACGTGAGCTTGTTGCAGTATGTGTCAGGTACCTACACAAAGAGATAATAAAGGAAAGGGCAGTTGGATTTGTTGATACTGCAGACATGACAGCAAATGGGATTTCTGATAAAATCATAAAAGTGATTGAAGTGATTGAATTAGATCCAGAGTTATGTGTTGGTTTCAGCTTTGATGGAGCATCTGTGATGTCTGGAAACAAAGGAGGTGTTCATGTCATTTTGAAACGCACGTTTTGGCGGGCTGTTTATGTGCACTGTAATTCTCATCGCCTCAATCTGGTTCTCTGCACAGCATCTAAAGCATGTCCCTCTGTTAGCACATTTTTTGACATTCTGAACTCCTTGCATAGTTTTATGACAGGTACATATAGGCATGCTCGTTTTTTGGAAGTACAGAAACAACTGCATCCTGATAGACCACGTCTTGAACTTGAACGATCAACAGACACAAGGTGGAGCTCAAAATCTGGCTCTGTGAAAAAATTATTGATACTTTTTGATGTTATTCTTGAAGTACTTGCTGAATTTTCAAATGCTGCTGGAGAGACAAAACTAGATTCCTTATCACTTCTACAGCATATAGAGACAAAGAAATTCTTATTTCTGGCAGTTACATTTGGGAAATTATTTGAAAGCAGTGATTTTGCCACAAAAGGACTACAGAGTGCCACGTTGTCTGTTACAGATTGCATAAATCTTATAAAGTGTCTAAAAGAAACTTTTGTTCAGTTTAGGGAGAACACATCAAATGACTTTGATAAAGTTCTTAAATTAACAGAGGATCACATGGAGAAATATGATATTGAAAAGTGGGATGTTTCTTCCTCTCGAAAGACAAAGCTACCTATAAAGTTTGGTGATTCATTGTTTTTTTCCACTTTGGGTAAATCTTCTTCTGTGCAAAGCAATGAAGATTTGAGACATCTGTGGAATGAAATTATTGACTGCCAGCTAAGTGAACTGAACTGAATAATCATTTTCAAGATGATGCTTATGGAATGATGGCTGCTTCTGCTGCCTGTATGCCAACATCTGAGGCCTTTGGCCGAAGAGAGAGTCTACTGCCCCCGTGTACATTATATGGCATTACCATAGAGGAGGCTGAATTAACAGTGTTTGTTCAGCATCTAAAACGCAAAGTAGTAGAAGGTATACATTTTCCATCTTTAATTGAAGTACTAGACAGCTGCAATGTGGACATTTTCCCAAATGTCAGTGCCCTTTTAAGAGTACTTATCACTCTGCCGATGTCAACTTGCACTGTGGAACGATTGTTTTCAACTGTAAACAGGATCAAAACGGCATCAAGAGCCTCAATGCTTACCAGTCGCCTCCATAATCTGTCACTGTTATCATTTGAAAGAGAACTGTGTGATTCATTGGACTATGACAGAATTATTGATATATTCAACACCAAAAGACGGCGCCTCATTCTTTAGTGAGCATAGTTTCATTCTTTAGTGAGCATAGGTTCTCAACTTAATTTGCTACATACTATTATACAGCTTTGGAATTGTACGTTCATGCACTTACTGTTTTTATATTAAAGCACACTACACTGTTCTATTTAAATAGTTACACTTCTTGAATATATATAACCACACCTGTACTTTGTTCTTGGTTTTTATTTTAAACTGTTTGTTTTTACAAATGTCCCTAGCCTTCAGGCGAAACATGGTCATGTTGGATCATTAAAACATGGTCATGTTGGAATCATTTTCAATAAAGTATTTTTGGTTTGTTCTTCGTCTGTGATTCGTTCTGTCCTTTGATATACATTTCTTTTATAAAGCAAAGTTGAAGGATATGTGCCAAACTGGCAATTTTATTTTGTCAGCATCAGAATAGAGAGAGAAAGCAGTAGAGCCAAAGGAAGGGAAAAAGTCTTCCAAGGTTTTCTTCCTGTTTTGCTTAATCAGGCATTTACATTTGTTAAGCAAAGTATATGCCATTGCTGTGATTATACTGTTATGTGTGTTGACATATTTGCCATTATAGTAGACATATCTGATCAACTTCGATATTGTTTTTTTCCCCACATTAAGTAAGTGGTTTATGTTGATGCAGGGCAGCTGTTGGGCAGAATACTTAGAAATCCATCATCAAGTGCATTCTAAGGCATTATTTTGTAGTATCCCAAGAAACATTACTCATGTCTCTCTCTATATATATATCTGTCTCTATCTATCTATCTATCTCTCTCTCTCTCTCTCTCTCTCTCTCTCTCTCTCTCTCTCTCTCTCTCTCTCTCTCTCTCTATATATATATATATATATATATATATATATATATATAGTGCCCACCCATATTAGCTCTGGGCCCACCCAAAATCTCAGGTCTGGCTACGCCACTGCTGTGTGCATCTGCAAGTCCTGTCCCACTGACATAAGACATCACATTGGAAGAGGTAGGACTGAAAGACATTGAGCATGCACACACAGACTCCAGAGTCCTGAACTACTATCTGCTTCAGAACGCTGGCAACATGGATAGGGATTAGATGCAAGATGCTGAATGGGGGACTAGAAGGGAAGATTTGGACAGATTATGGATGGGTAGATAAAAGGGGAGATTGGATAAGATGCTGGACATGGAGGACATGCTAGACATAGAGGAGTAGTAGAGGTGATCATGGAGACATTCTGGATATGGCGAAGATGGAAGAAGTGCATAGGGATAAACTGGGTGTGGTAAGGTGGAAGGGATGATCAGAGTAGATGCTGGATATGTGTAAGTTAAGAGAGGGACAATCAGAGGAGATACTGAGAAGGCAGCAGGAAGGGATGAGAGGGGAGTTCCTAGATATGGGGGAAGGGAATAGAGGAGAGGTTTCCATGAATATGAAAGAGCAGCCTATCTCAAAGGTGGGGAACAGTATAAAAAGTGAGTCTATAACTCATAGAGGTATACACTAGGAATGGTGATGCATGGATTCAATCAAAACTGCAACCAGATATTTGATATTTATTTCTGTGGAAAAATAGAACTCAAGAGGTTCCAAAAGGAGCTCTTAAAGGATAGAGGCCTGGAAGGGAAGCCCTGTAGAGTCCTACCTTTCCTGCTGCTCCTCAAGAAGAGGAAATTGGAAATTATTTTCTGTAGATTTGCTACGTTTCTACTCTTTCTCTGTATATTTCTGTGGAGATTGGACTGTATAAAGCTAAAGACTATTTCTTTGATTCTGCTCATCTTTTGTACTGTTTACTGATATTTTTTTACAGTAGAGATTTATTTTATAGTTTGGCGTAAAACTCAGCATGTATAGAGTCTGTATAATGTGAATGATCCTTTTAGGTCCTACAGAGCACTTGCCCTTCATCTCAGAATCCATGTTCAAGATGCTGCAATGAATTTCCAGTCCTCAGCTGCTTCTGAAGGTATCCCTTTGGATCTGTGGCGAGCACCCTGAAAACGGGGTGTTGCAAATAAATAAAACAAACATTGGTAAAGGGGTTGTAAGAACATTATTCCTTCTTCTTTAGAGGCTGACTAGGGTTCTACATTAACTTGGAAACTTGCATTCTGAGATATTACATTGGATGATGCCGAAAGCATGAACTGAATTCACTAACACGCTTATTTATTAAGCTATGATCAAATGGCACTGAAAGTGTCATTTTACAACCAAAAACTTCTCAGGAATTACTTAACTGTGATACCCAATTACCTCAGTTTAATAAATGTATGCAATCACATTCCCCCGGATTCTATATAGCGTGCCTAGAGATCCGTGCCAGAATCGGTGCAGATTCTATAACAATGCACATAACAAACTTAGCAAGCTAATTTATTTATTTATTTGTTTGTTAGTTTGTTGCATTTGTATCCCACATTTTCCCACCTTTTTGCAGGCTCAATGTGGCTTACATAAAGTCGTAATGGTGATCGCCATTTACAGAATGAGAAATACAAGGTATTATAACATTTAGAGTACAAACAGTATTAAAATAAATTAAAGTAAGTATATAAACAGTTCATAACAGACGTACGAGATAAGGGAGTAAAACATAACGTTCAATTGGTGAGAAAGTAAACAAGTATAAAGAGTTCAATGTTATCTTGTTCTGGTATAGTTTTGAAGTCAGGTCATTTATGAAGGATCATTATGATAAGTCTTTTTCAACAGGTTGGTCTTTAGTAGTTTCCGGAAGGCTATCAAGTCGTGCAAGAGCACCGGTAACCGCACTAATTTGCACTGATTAGAATTTAGGCACACAAGTCACTAAAGTGTATTCTGTAACGATGTGTGCCAAACTTCTAATGCGTGCAGGCAAAAAGGGCCATGGTTATAGGCATGGAAATGGGCATTTCATGGGCGTTCTGAAATTTACATGCCTAGTTATAAAATATGGCCCAGTGTGCCTAAATCTACATGCAGGGATTTATGCCACGTTTTCTTTACTTTAAATGGATGTGAGTAGATTTAGGCACTGAAATAGTAACTGAACGGGTTCTATAATCGACGCCTAATTCTAGGCATCAATCATAGAATACGCTTATTTGGCACTGGTTTCAGCGCTGATTTTGTTTGAGGCACCATATAAAGAATCTCCCCTATTACGATAATCAGGAACTTTGCGCATATTTATTTATTTATTTACGGTTCATTTCTACCCCACATTTTCCCACAAATGCAGGCACAATGTGGCTTCCATGAATTACAAAAGTTAGAAGATACAACACATGAATTTAGCAGTAGAATAAGGATAAAACGTTAGCAGCAATTAGGATGGCTAAACAGCAGAATTACTAATGGAATGCACTTGTTCAAAAAGGTAATTTGCGCATATGAAACAGAGAAACATATGGAGTAAAGCAGTACCACTTTGCAAGATGATGTTGACATATCAGAAAGAAGTGATGATCACTTCTAATCCTCAGAGATTCCAATTTTTATGGAGTAAGCTTGGAAGGACCAAAATTCACAAGTTCCACATATCGTTTGCCATTTTATTTATTTATTTTAAGAAATTGTATATTCAGTACACGACAGCACATTGGTGTGTAGTAAGTAATGTAATTGCACTTTAGTAAGTAGGGACCTAAATGTGTGAGATTAGTGCCAGTGACTTGAAATTAATCTGCTCACTGCCCCTTCACTATAGAAAGAAAGAAAATTACAAAGACCAAACAGAAATCCAGAAAAACAGAGTAGGAGAAGAAACAGGAAGCAATGCAAAATGAAATATCTCAATTAAGCACAGCTAGCAGATCAAAAATACACATCCTACTAGCTATTTATGAAATACAATTATAACCACACCATTAAATCAAAAAAGAAAATTGTCCTCAGCTTTCTGAAGTAACAGAATTAACATCACTTAAGACATATGATCCAGACAGCAATGATTATTCTTTCGAGAGGAAATCAGAAAGTTGAACTGGCTCCCGGAAAATATAACAAACATTTTTTATACATTTAGCAGAGTACTTTACAAAACCTTTGCATCTAATTAGGAAACATCAGACCACCTTGCCAAGACATTTTTCTTCTTGGCTTGCATGATACAGAAACAATCAGAAAAAAAAACAATTCTAACACATCCCATGAATAGCTTTGTAATATTTTTAAAGAAGAAATATATGACCAGATTTTTGTTATCAAGTTTCAATACAAAAGCAACTAGTTAAGTCCCCTTATTAAAGTTAAAAAGAAAAACAAAAAAGGCAACAGTCTACTTGCTACATAAAAGTCTGTTATAAAAAGTAGACCGATACACATATATAAAAACAAAGAAATAATTTATTCAAACCAAGATAAAAGCAGTACCCGACGTGGCCACGTTTCGCCCTCAATTGTTGATATGATGAGAATTTTAATTGAGCTGACTGGTGAGATGTAGAGTTTGTGATACATGGGCTGATCAAGATGGATTAATGAATATCTTTTTAATTTTGTTTTAGGCTTTTTTTGAAGGGGCATATTGATCACCCCTGATTTTTAGGTATGTATTGATACATTATTGGATTTGATTAAATCCATCCAACGTTTTATACACTTTTATATGTTTGGAAAGTGGCTTGTCTTATCTCCTCCTCCATTTTACTTTTGAATGTGTAATACATTTATTGTACTTTATTTTATCATTTGCTGTTAAACTTTTTATATATATATATGTACATAACTTGAGATGATGTTATCACTATTTTTATGCTTTTATTTGTAGTTTTACCCCTGACGCAGCCTGAGGGCGAAACGTGGCCACGTCGGGTACTGCTTTTATCTTGGTTTGAATAAATTATTTCTTTGTTTTTATATATGTGTATCGGTCTACTTTTTATAACAGACCCTTATTAAAGTTATCCTTGAAGACAGGGGCTTGTTGTGAAGTATTATCAAGGTATGGAGAATGCCTTAGTTAAAGAAGTGATGTTTCTCTAGTGAACTGTAAACTAGGGGTGAAGAGGCCAAACGTTTTCATTTTGTTTAGTTTCTCAGGTTGTTTATGGAATTTTTCATGTTGTTTTGTTTTGCTTGTTTGTCTTTGGGTCTCTGGACAATGTCCTCAGTTGTGTACCATTGCTCAATAGTTTGTGTTGCATTGCTCAATACCTTGCACTGTTTATCAATAAGTGCACTATTGTTTGTGCACTAGAAAACCAGAATTTACCATTGTTATCCTAAAGATCATTTGTAGTTCTTCATTAAGCTAGAATGGAATGCTACATATCAATTACCGATCCAAACTAAGCTGTTTTTTGGTACTTGCACTGAATAAGTACTCACACAGGAATCAAAGCACCTGCTTTAAGCCTCATTGATTTAGTTTGGAAACCTGTGTGACCCCTGATGAAGATCTGTCCAAAACCTGGCCAGGTCAGGTCTTGTTTCCAAAGAAATCTTGTTTGGATGAACTCTTGCTCACTCTCATTTCCCTGGATTGCTGTTGCTGTTGTGTCATTTGCTTCTATTCTTCACTGGGCTTTCTCCTGCTTGTTTTTGTTACAACCTTTTCTGCATCAGTATTCCAGAAGTCATTTTCACATGGAAATGGTAACTTGTACACATAGATAAATAGAATACTGCCATTTACCCATGCTTCTGCCAGTTAAAACTAAATGGCTCCTTCTAGAATTTTCCCCATAGAGTGTAATTTTATGTTTAAAACATTGTTATTAACCATATCTAACAAACAAAAGACAAATTCATAACAGCAGACAACCTTGGATACCACTATACAATGTACCATACCTTCCCCCCGCCCCCTTTACCTGCCCCCCCTCTTAAAGTCCCAGACTCCAGTGACGTTGTAACAAAGCTAAATGTTCAAGAGATGACTATGAACTCTCGGTGAGAGAGTTTGCCAAAAAAGTTCCCAAACTGTTTGGATTGCTCCAGTGTAGCGTGTTAAAAGCTTTTAACCTGGATAAGATCCATTCCCATTTGCGTACTCATCAATGTCTGCCACAGTTGAAGGGAAAGGGCTTGTGGAATCCATCCAGGAAGTTAGTATGGATTTGAGTACACTGAACATAGCATATTGCATAAATTGTTTAAAACCTGCAGGGGGAGCTAGGTTCACCTGACCATCCCCAAACAAAATAAGAGGGCTGTAAGGACTCAGGCAGGACCATATTTGATGAACATAGGACAATAGACCATTCCAAAAGACCACTACCTTCTGCAATGCCAAAACATATATCCTAAGGTAGCATTTGTGACAGGAGATGTCATGGAAAAACCAGCACAGCGGGCGCGATGAAGTGAAATAAAGGCCTGCAAAGCAAACTTGTATAATATCTCTCTATGTGAAATTGATTCCACATGCTTTTATATACCCAACAGAAAGGTTCTCAGTTGATCCAGAGAAAGCAATATTTGGAGATCTGCTCCCCATTTAGCTGCCAAGCTTGCATAATCCACCTCCTCTGTTGTATCCTAGAGAAATCAATGATGAAATGTCAGAGGTACACGTAACTGTGATCCCAATGTTAGTGCTTCTGCCAGAATATCCTGCACACCCTCCGCTAAATTTGCCCATTTGCAAATAACACACATAATGACACAATTGGTAGTATGCAAAATAATCTTTAGATGATAAGGCATATTCTTTTTGTAATTCTCTAAAAGATTTCATCTTACCCTCTTCCGTGAGCACTTGAAGAAGGTAGACTATCCCTTTTTCTGGCCACTGAGAAAGAACTTTGGAACTTTGGTCGGGGAAAATAACAGGATTGTCACAAATAAATAAATAAATAAATAAATACATAAATAAATAAATAAATAAATAAGGTGTATTGGCTGCTGAAAAGTGATGACACTTACACAGCCATCTCCAAATGAGCCTGTTAGTACTTAATAAAGGATAACCCTCCAATTCAGCCAGCGGCAGTCAGCAATTTTTAAACACTGAACATCGCCAGCTATCTTATCCCCCAATATTCAGTGCCGGGCCATGTCTGGCCACCGGCACTGAATATCAAGGATTTTGGGGGCTAGCCCACATAACTTTTTAAAAAATTGTATTTATTATTTTTTTTTCTTTACTAAAACCCCTAAGCCCCCTCAGGTCTACCCTGCCAATTTCCCTTTCTTTCCCTCCCCCTCCCAGCCCTTATTAAGACCCCCCCCCAAGCCATGCAGGCAGATCCTCCCTCCAGGCCAACCTGTATCCCTGGTGGTCCAGAGGGGTCTTTGGGGGCAGGAACACAGCACCCTTGTTCCTGCCCCTTGTGGCGCCAGTCTAAAATAGCTGCAACAACTTCTCACTCCTCCCCAGTGCTGCCCCCCCCCCCAAGTGCCTCTCCTGACCTGCCCATTTTTTGTTTGGGAATTCTCAGGGGATATTCAGTGGCACTATCCAGTTAAGTTCCACTAAATATCCCCAGATAGGAGCTGTGAAGCTATTTAAGCGGGCAGGAGAGGATCCTTAATTATGACCACCTGGGGCTGATTCCTGCCCTCTTAAAAAATGACCCATGTGATGGGCTCATTCTAAACACAGGGCCTCCACACTATCGGTAGGGTGAATTCTGCTTTAAGCCAACTCTCCAGCGATGGCAAAGTGCTCTCTGGTAGGTGCTCAGGCAAGCCTACCAAATGCACCTTAATTATGACCACCAGGGGCCAACTCCTATCCTCTTGAAACTGGCCCATGTGATAGGCTCATTCTAAACACAGGGCCCCCACACTATCGGTAGGGTAAATTCTGCTTTAAGCCAACTCTCCAGGGTTGTGGGCAAAGTACACTCCGGTAGGTTCTCAGGCAAGCCTACTAATGGAGTTTCCCCCTCCAGGAGTGGTTTTCTAGATCTTCTATTTTCTCTGCTTGTGCCTGCAGTTGCTTTTCAATGTGGACCAGAGTGCTCTTGACCTGAGTCTCTGAGTCTTCCGCTGCTTGCACACGTTGCTCAAGCTCCCCTGTTCTCCTTGTAGTCTCTGCTAGGAGTGCTTGTAAATTTGCAAATTGTCCTGAGAGCTGCCCAAACCGTAGCTCTAGGGCCTTTCTTACCACTTTGGTCAATTGCTGTAATTGCTGGGCCGAAAACGCAGGAGCACCGGAAGTCTCCATTGCCACCGCCTCCATTTTTCTCCTTTCCCCCACGTTGCTTCACTGTCTCCTTCTCACTAGATTTGCCCAAATTTAATGCCTTCAACCAGGTTATATATCTATCCATGAACTGTGGGGAAGAGTTCAGGGTGGTTACCAACCTGAAAGATGTCTCGGGGTGAGTAAGGTGGTCAGGGAAAGCAGATTCCCTGGATAGAGACCAACTTGTGTCCTCTCTCTTCACTGCATCACTTGATCTTCACTCAAAGTGTAATTTTATAAAAAGACATCTTTGTGTGAAGGAGAAAAAAGCACCTATTTGCAATCTATTTTATAAAGATACATAGGTGTCTTTATAAAATATTAGCACAAATTCTGCAAAAATAATCACCTACATTGGAGATATGAACATTATGCCTGCTCGGGAACTAGGGTAAATGTTAGTGTGTGAAGTACTCATGTTCATGCATAATTTCATTAAAAATGTTTATAAATTGTGACTCCACCTGCCCTATGCGCAAACTCCTCCTATAACATACCTACTTTAAAGCTGTTTATAACTACAGTTTACAGTTTGTTTATGATTTGATATACTGCAAAGTCATAAGAACATAAGAGTAGCCATACTGGGTCAGACCAATGGTCCATCTAGCTCAGTATTCTGTTTTCCAAACAGTGGCCAAGCCAGGTCACAAGTACCTGGCAGAAACCCAAATCGTGGCAACACTCCATACTATAAATCCCAGGGCAAGCAGTTGCTTCCCATGTCCGTCTCAATAGCAGACTATGGACTTTTCCTCCAGGAATTTGTCCAAACCTTTTTTAAACCCAGATATGCTAACCGCTGTTACCACCTCCTCTAGCAAAGAGTTCCAGAGCTTCATTTCCTCCTCCGGCAAGTGAGTTAATATGGTTTACAATAAAATCACAATACATAAAATTAGAAAGGAAATCTATAAAAAGATAGTAAAGGTCTTATAGATATTCCTACAAAGAACAACAAATCAGCTGAGTGGAAATATAGGCAATCTATCCATTTGGGCACCCTGGTATAACCTAAAGGCCTTTGTGAACTACAAGTCTAATTGCACTGTGTGTAATATTAAACATGAATTAATGTTAATATAGCCCTTTTGAGTGCATAAAATAGAGTCTGAAGTGTGAAAACAGTTTGTAAAATTACCCACCACAAAGTACAATTCATGCATCAAAGGATGAATCAGTGTATCTGACTGGGCTGTTTATTAGTGCATAAAATCTGGATATAAGATATATTCTATTCAAAAACATTTGAATCAGCCCCTTGAGTTTCACTCCAAGCAGAAAAATATATTTGTTTCTTTAAAAAAGAGATAGAGAACTAAATGAGATTTTTCTCATTGTCAGACCTAATCTGTTTTCTGACAGGCAGTAGTCAATTTTTGTAAAACCTACATGCCTAATTATTCTGAACAAGAAGGATTTATTTCTCATCTCATTTCACCCAACGATGCCTCCATATATACTGTTACCAGATGCCTTGTCAGATATCATTGGATATGTTCATGGGGTTTCGTACAATCAAATGTTTCCTCTGTCAGCAACTATAATGGGTTGAGGCAATTATTTAAAGTAAAATCAAAATAATAATCGGAGAACTGTACAATGCATTAATAGAACCACAGTCCAGGCCAGTATAGCCTTGCTCAAATGGCACACTAGAATTCTACTGTGCTATGGGTCACAGTGGCCATTTTGTGGCCAGATCTGCAAAGAGAAGGAGTGAGCAGGCATCGCTCCTGCCCATGTTACCCCCCTAGACCACCAGGGGCCTTCCAGGTAGGCCCGTGGTGAGGGGAGAGGTTTACAAGGGTGGGAGAGTAGAAGGCTGTACCCTAACACTTCATCTTCAGGGGAGTGAAGTGGGGGGGATCAGGACCAGGGGGGTGATCAGAGGGGCATAGGCATCTGTACTTATTTATGTCGGTTCTGACTGGATATCAGCCAGAACCCATACAAGCTTCGGTGGTCAGTGCAGTGAATATCTGGAGATAATTCTGCCTGTGGCAGTCAGCATTTAAAAAAATTGGTGACTAGAATAATTGTGCAGTTTAGGTCTTTCTCTGTCCAAAGTATCATTTTTCTGGTTTTGATACAGGTATCTACATGTTGGTATCTCCTCTTTTAATGATACTATAAATGTTACTTTTTATATTACTAATATCACATCAGTTTAATGTACTTGTTCCATAATCATTAGATGTATTTTACATTTTTTTATTTTCCATGATTATTAGATGCACTCTACATGTATTTATGCTATTGTTATCTATATATGTGTATACATGTATATATATATGTTTTATACTTGCACATACTTCTTATTTGATTTTTTATACATGTACATTCTTTTTATATTCTTTTTTTATTTATTTTAGACCCCTGAAGCAGGCACTTTGCTGAAACATGGTTCCGTATCGGGCATTATAAGAATAAAGTTTCTTCACTGTATTCTTGTCTTCCTGTTGTTATTGGAGAGCCTTGCTGGTTGCACTACTTATTTTGTGTGGGCTTTTGTACGTAGTGGACCACAGTCTTCCGCTTCTGCGGACTCCTCTCTTCTTTGAAACAGATAGGAAAGCTCAAAGTGTACTAGTCTTAGAAGAACCAAAACTCAAGAATATATTAGTTTGGGAACATCTCTATATGGCAAGATCTGCATCTGTACATAGCTGTTCCCAAGCCCAAAGTCGATGTAGCAGCATAGCTATGGGTTTGGTTCATCCAAATGTAGTGTTTTGCTATGTATACAAAAATGTCTCATCTCATTCTGAAAACTGCACTAATGCCTGTATTATCTGATTGTGGCTAGCTTTACAAATCTGCCCATCTCTGGAACACATGGATTCTTTTGTCGGCGTTCACAATGGCATTTGACAGCAGCAGCAGGACAGGCTTAGAGAGGCTTTGAGAAACTATAAACACTTTCCTTCTATAACCAGCCTGATGTTTAAAGAAAAATCCTGCTGTGCAAATTGAAAATCAACCAAATGACTATGAGCCAAGGAAGAGCACCTCCTATACATCCCACACACTGACAGGTTTTATTGCTGACATCCATAATTATACATTTGTTATACACGAAAGCTGCAGGAGCAATTATATTAGATCCGTCTTGCACACATTTTATGTCTCAAAGCAGCATTTTAAGCTAGTTGACTAAAAAGGCACTCGGAAGAAGCAAATAGAAATCTGCCATTTGAATCTAGCTCTCAGATTTTCGACAACTGGATCCCATTAGATAATGCAGATTGCCAGATAGATTCCAGCCAGTTAAAGAGACTCAAAGGAGGAAACTGGGAGTTCCTGGTAAGCCTCAGTACAAAAATTATAAGACAAATAACTTTTTGGGTGGAGAAGTTAGGCCTTGCCAACTCTTTGTTCTGCATTGTTGAAGTAATACTTTAAAATAATATGTGTATGTTCCTATATATAAATGCTGCCAGTTTCAGTTCCTTTCATATCAGTACTGTAGATCACCTGCTTCATGATTATCTCAATCATTAGAATTTCCAAATAACTTGCAATAATACAGATATACAATAAGGCCTGTTAGTGATTTAAAAAAAAATCTCTCTAATTATAGAATCTTAGGGGTCAATGTTCAAAGTGCGGAGCTAACCCCTGACATTCAGTGGCATGTAACCGGATACTGCCACAGACTATCAATACTAACCGCCTACGTCGAAACTGGCTATTCAGTAGGCGGTCTGAGGACAGAGTCGGGGCAGAGTCAGCACTAAACGGGTTAAGTGCCAATATTTAGCCTTAACCAATTATGGGTCCTGTTTACCAAGCCGCATTAGAGGCACATTAACATTTTTAGCGTGTGGTAACCGTGTAGATGTCCATAATATTCTTATGGGCGTCCACTCGGTTAGTGTGCTAAAAACACTAGCACACCTTATTAAACAGGAACCTAAGTTTAACCGGCCAAATAGGGCCGCACAAATAGTCGGCCGCACATACCCGGATATTCAGTGTCAGTGTCCAGACATAGCCCAGCATTGAATATCCGGACAAAAAGCTGGCATCGGCAAAAAAAAATTGCTGCCTGCCACCAACTAAATATTTACCTCTTAGTACCTAAAGGTAAATACCATTTCCACATTAGGGGGTGAATTTTATATATGGCACCAAAAAAATCATTCCCCCAAAATGCGCAATTCTATAATTCTATAAAGCATGATTAAAGTTAGATGCAATTTATAAAATAGCACTTACGCCCTGAAATCGCAGCTAACTTTAGGTGTGGCCATTTATACCAACTGAAACATGGTGTAAATGTACATGCCTAAATTAGGTACGTATCCCCCTCATTCTATAACAACATGGATCACTGTCTTTTGTCCCATCTTTCTTCCCTTGGTATTTTGGGTTCTGACTTGTCCAGGTTCTCATCATTCCTTTCTGATGTTCATGTACTGTTATCACAGTCCTCTTCTAGGGCTACACCCCAGTCTTTACCCTGTGGTGTACCACAAGGCTCTGTTCTGTCCCCACTTCTTTTCAGCTTAGTTCTTAGTCCTCTGGCAACTCAGATACAGTCCATGAGTGACTCATTTCACTTCTGTTTTTTTATAATATCTTTATTGAGTCAATGGTAGAAGGAACAATTACAGAAGCAAAAAGTCTGCCATCAATAATAAGGAAAAAGCAAATGACATTCTCCTGCTCTATCCCATAACCCATTTAATCCATCCCTTGGGCTGCTCCAGGACTGTCAATCTTATTTTAGGCAGGTTATTTGACCACAAACTAGTTCTCAATAAGGACAAAACTGGCTTGCTGGTTTACTGGAGGTCTTCCTATCCCCTCTGTTCCATTTCAGCTCTTCGGATCCACTTTTCAACCAGTGAAATCCTTTAGATACCTCGAAGTCATTCTTGATTCACACCTGTCATTCACTTCTCAGATCTCTAATGTAGGCAAAACAGGATTTTTTGTACTCCACCAGCTCTGTGCAATTCATCACTACTTAGTTCTAAATTCTTTCACTCTTTACTTCTCGCCTTGCTTATCACAAAATTGGACTACGGTAACATTATTTACTTAGGCTGCTCCCAAGCTTCCATAAAAAAAACTACAGTCCCTGAAGAATACAACCATTCGGCTATTATGTCATGCTCATGGTTCCAATCATGTATCTCTATTACTTCAGAAGTATCACTGGTTTTTAACAAGCAATTAATGGCGCTAATTAGATTCAATTGAACTTTACGTGTATAAATTTAGACACAGGATCTGTGCCTAAATTTTATGCCTGATCTGAAAAAGGGGGTGTAGAAATGGGAGAGTCATGGGTAGAATGGGAGTGTTCCTAAAATGAATGCACATTGTTATAGAATAATGGAGGTATGTGCCTAATATAGGCACATACATTTGTACTATGTTTCAGTTGGTGCAAATGGCTGCGCTTATAATTAGGCATGATTCCCAGACCTTTTTATAATCTACACCTAACTTTAAGCATGGTTTTATAGAAGAGTGCTTTTTTTCAGCAACAATTTTTTTGGTGCCATATATACAATCTAGCCCAGAATGTAGAGATCGGAATTGGAACATCCAAGTCAGGATGTGCTCAGTTCTAGTGGTATTTTAGAAAAGAATCTGCCCTTGCAAGTCCTTTTCTAAATTACCTTAAGGAGTATACATGCATTTGCTGGAACATGCAGTGGAAGCAGTCATTTTACAAATATACACATTGAAAAACTGAATGGCATGGACCAAGCAACTTTCACATAAAGGTGTGAGCACTAACTCATGGAAGTGGCAATTTCACAGCTCCCATGTGTAAGTGGCACCAAATCCATATCTAGCAGCTCCATTTTACAAATCTATTTGCAATTATTTCTCATTAATATTCATTGTGGATATCCTGAAAACCTGACACTCTGTAGTGCCTCCAGGACCAGGTTTGGGAACTAGAATGGTCAGCATTGTGCGAGAAACTAGCATAGTCTGCAGAGGAGTGTTCACAGTCCAAGTGGGGAAGAGGGAGCTCAGCTATTATGGTGACATCTAAAGGGTAAATCTGTGCATCTCTTGCATTTGCAAATGTCTACATTACTAGCACTTACAGGTGTAAGTAAACACTTACCCATGAAAGTACTGGCAGAGTGCCTAAGCATTATTCTGTAATAGTGTGCCTAGCTTACAAAGCACCTAAATGCAAGGGGGTATATACATGGAAGGAGCATGGGAGAAGCATAGGTGGGGCATGGGTGGGGCTCCCAGTTACACATATAACTTACAGAATACTGTAAATTATTTGCATCCCTGCCACATTTAGTGCTCACACCTACACCACCTCCATGGCTGGTGTAATGCTGGGTATGTAAATATTAGGTGTGCTGATACCAAGTTACACTAGTATTCTATAATAGTAAATGGGCACCCAAGTGCCATTATAGAATAGGTGTCTATCACACATCCTCGAGCTGTCGAAATGGAGGTGCCCAATTATAGAATTGTCCCCCTAGTGCCCAGAATCAGGGTACATGTGTACTGGGTTCCAGAAGATGCTACAGTCTACTACTGCAACAGATGGACACAATGGGAGGGGGTTGTAAAATGGGAAACCTTGCCTTGGGAAGTTGTAAATAAAGGCAGATATCACTGTAGTCTAGATCAGACTGATTCAGATTAGAACTGGAAGCCCAAAGAAGTCAAAAGAAACTGCCAAGATAAAGAAAAATATTAAGATACCAAGGCCACAATTCTTAGAGGCCAAGGACGTGTTGTAACTCATGTCTTACCAGTTTCAAATGTGTCTAATTATCCTAATTACTGCCCACATTTCATTTCAAATTGATGTGAGTGAGGGAAGTTTAGTTGTTTCTATAAAATATGCTGAGCAGTGGACTACAGTATTCATCCAATTATCACCAGTTAATAGTTGTAAAATGGTATAATTGTTCCTTGTCATAACTGGCTAAATTGATACTTTCCTTTTATTTGGGAGAGGGGGTAGACCATAGAAATATGTTGTCATAAAACTATGTAAAAGCAACAACCAGATTTCTTCTTTCGTTATATGTCATTTTCCACTAGAAATAGCACAAAAATAATTAAATATTTTTTCTTGTTAAAATTATTTTAGTGTGCGTCAAATAGGTGTTGAGACAAGAACTTCTTCGATGGGTGAAGAATCTGGACTGGTGAGTTTGGGCTTGCTGAGAAAGTGTGTTCTTAAAACTTGGGGATAAGAGAGATTGCAGGTTAAATAGATTAATTCTGGGTGTGTTTAATGGCTAGAAAAGAGCTTAGATTAAAAGTCTTTGTCTGGGCGTGTTAAAGTTAGAAGAGAGCAGATAGTCCAAAATTGTTTGATTCCAACCCACCCATTTGACTCCTGCCCACTCCATACTCATTGATTTCTAGGCTGTTACATCAATTAAAAGGATAGGAGGAAAATGTTTTTCATGAGAGATCTTCATGAGCTATTGAGTAATTCTGGTCCAATCAAATAGACTAAGGCCTCTATTTTAAGAGCAACTCCCCATGTAAACAGTAGCATTTACATGTGTAGAGCTCATATATGTGTAGAAGACTAGTATATGAGCCTGCGACTAGTGGGGAAATGTGGGGTATAACTGTGTTAAATAAAAGACTATTTTTAAAAGCCAATATTTAATGTGGAGATCTATAACATGCAGATATTTCAAGGGGAAGTGGTGGGGCCTGGTTTGGGCAGGGCAAAAATTTAAAGGTGTATTTCCCACTTAACAAAGAGAAAAATATCTTCAGTCAAGTTTCCAGTAAGATCAGAGCCACACACAGATTTTTAAAAAGTGCTCATTTAAGTCATAGCTTTACACAAAGGATTAAGGGAGTCATTCTCCTTAATCTCCCTTTGTTTATGTCTGCCTCCAAAATGAAAGCAACTTAAAATTATGGCCTCACTACATAAGTTATGGTATATTCATGTGAAGTTTTGTATATGGAAGCTACTTATACATGAAAGTTGCAAAATCACCACTTTCAGTAGAAGAGGTGACACTTTCATACAGAAGCTGCCAGGTCTGTGCCATTGAATTTGTCCGTGTGTATATTTTCAAAATGGTAGCTCCCACCATGAATGCCAGCAAATGCATAGGCACACCTGCAGATATTTTAGAAAATCTCTGCAGTAGGAGAGTCATTTTAAACTATTGCTGGAATTGAGCATCTACTGACTTGAATGTCTCAATTCTGGTCTCTACATTCTATGTAAAATGGGCCTTGATTTGTTGTCCCATTGCAGTACATTGACAAAGATAAAATATATCAAGGAGTCAAGATGGCGGCATGCTGGGCATCCTGAACTCCACATTGATTGAGCTCCATTAAGCTAAAAATGTTACCTTCTTTTCCTTTACTTTCAGGTGAAGTTGGCAAATCCAGCCTGGGTCTTGCCTGGAGCCCTCCCCCCCCCCCCCCCAACCTCTTTCCTCAAGCTAGGTGGAATTGTGGCTCAGTACAGAGGGAGCACTTTGGATTATTATATTGGATTTTGACCAAATAGGTGACTGCCTTGATTAACCAGTGCCCCAATTAACTGGAATCTACTGTATCTGCAATTTTAGACTCTTCTCAAGAACATGCCTCAGATCATTCCACCTTACTTGTAAATTTTGTTTTTGAGCAGGATTTAAATATGATTATGCATTTGTATTTTCAAAACTTAGAAGTTCAGTTTTATAGACAGAGAATATGGATATTTCCAGACGTGGTGAAAGTGACATGGGAGAGACACAAGGCTTTCCATTGCTATGAGATAGGAGGTCTTGTCTTTGGGTGCCACTTTCATGCTACGGTATCCTTGTAAATGTATAATTAAATATTTGTTTTTTAGATACATCTTCTTTATCCTGGAACAACTGTGTTCCTTCTCATATTTGAAGAAGCTCTCTCCAGCAGTTCCTTCTTAATCTGTTAACTGCTTTGTTGTGCTGTGATAGTTACTATGGTAGGTCATCATGCCAATGCCTATGTTTCTTAAGTAAAGATTTGTTTTATATTTAGTTCCACCCTTTTTTCTCTCCCTCCCTATATTCCCTTAGTGGTCTAATGTATCTACTTTAAGGGGGTTATGGCGCTTTGTAAGATTTTTCTTCACTATTATCTTGTTTTGTACTCTGTAAGTAGATTATATTTCTGAATCATGTGGATGCTTGTAAGATTTGTTTACAAAGTATAAAAATAAACAAAGAACTTCATACTATTTTAAGCATCCCTACTTCCTTATCAACATTAAATATAAAATAGCTCAATACTATAAAATGAAGACAGCAGTTCGGCAACAAAATGGGGCTATCTAGTATTTTGCACAAAGTTTCACGTATATAATTTGTCTCCCAAATGGTGAGACGATGCATGTATATATTTGGTGCAAAGATCTCAAAGAATGAGTCCAATCTGTAGACTAGAATGGCAATACTGAAGGAGCTGAGGCCAAGAGAGAGGTAGACAGAGGGGACCTTCAGGGACATAGCAGAGGAGAAAGGTCAACTAGAAAGAGAGTAGGGCCAGGGCTTAGGGGAGGGGCAAAATTGGCTGGCAGCCTCAGTTATCATGTGGCAAGGGGCATCAAGCAATACTTTCACCTAACTCTCTCCCTCCTTCATTTCTTCATTCTTCACCCTCCCCATTCTCCCAGCCTGAAAGGACTGCCAGAGGTTCCATCCCTACAGGCCAACAGCAGGAGACATGTTTAATCTGACCCTATCTCATGCACCACTGGTCCAGCAAACCGTCCCCCACCCTCACAACTAAAGCAAACTGAAATTTGAAAAAATAAAAGTAGTAGAGAGGACAAAACATCTGTTCCAATGCAGAAAAAGCTGGTCACAGGAAAGCATAATTTTGGCATGAATCTATAGCTAGGGGCCTGTCTTCCATGTAAAGCTGTATCTTCTTGTACTGAAAATGTATCGCTGGGGGACATGTGCCCAAGGGCAAGACTTAGAGTGGTTGTTGTACTTGCCAATTTTAACCTTAGGAATGTGGATAGCTGATGGGCAAAAGAGCATATTAGGGTAATCATGCCTGTCACCTGTCACCTAAACAGAATGCTAAACAGATCTGGAGAGGAGATAGCTATCATGGTATATGTGGGTACTCAGGAGCAGTGCAACACCTTTTTGGCTAGAGAATCCAAACAAACCAATATCTAGCCCCATCCTCAAACTGATGGTATGCTGGGAAAAATATTGGTGGGGCCATGGCCCCTGTAGCCCACCACATTTCGCTGTCTTTGTGGGTACTAGCAATGTAGAAAGATGTGGGAAGCTCCAGAAGTCAAATTTAGGCTTTGAGTTAAAAAAGTTGAAATCCAAAACTCCAGGGTAGCACAACTCGTGCACTCGGCACTTGCTCCCCCTCCCTCGCAGACATCACACCAAAACATCATAAAGAAGGTTGGATTTATTTGGCCGCAGCCAGGAACGTTTTTACATTACAATTCAAAACAACATTATAACATAATATAACATAATTATTGTACAATCACATGACTAGAATTTATCATCGATTAATAACTTGGGGGTACACAGCTTCAGGTCTCACAAATGCTTAGTATGACCCACAGGTTGCCACCCAAGCAGCCTGTGTGTTCCCTGTGCCAATTATCAGCATCCGTAGACTTCTGGTGCATCCTGCTTAAGGATGCCCAGCCATAAATATCAAAAACGGCGTTCTGGCCCTCCCGGCCGCCTAAGCCAGGAGACACGCTGTCCACATTTTTGTGCTGCCACTATGCAGCCCTACTGTTGCTTATGCTTATAACTTTGCAAGAGGTCTATCTAACCCCTGTTATCAGCATCTCAGTTAGTACTGTTACTGCTATGTTGCTGTGTACCCCCTGGCGTCATTGCGTAAACCTCTCCTCTTAATGCCTGCTGCGACAATTAGTGCCTTATGACTGGGTGGGTGGGTGGGTCAGCACTGCTCTCTCCTTGCTGTCCCGATTCCAAAGGAAATTCCCTTTCCTTCCCCTTCCTTTCACTTTCTTTTCTCCCCGCCCCTCCCCCCTTCCGCTCCTTAACTCTTTGCCTGCCTATCTCGCCCTTCTATCCTACCTGCACCCTCCCCTCTCCTCCCCCCATCCCTCCCTATTGTCGCAGGCCATCGGCCCAGTTGTGCCCAGCCTCCCTTTAGGAGGTGTGGCTGGGTTCTTTCTCATAAATATTCCCCTTTCCTCATGGATGACCCCAGAGGTAGGCAAAGTGCCAGAGTCTCGGTGCATTGATAACAATATGGTACAGGGAAAAGGTTTCTAGATTTGTTAGGAATTGTAACATTTTGAAGAGGTGGAACCTTATTCTTAGAGGATTGGCTGCTCCTTAACCAGGGTGGAACCACATTGCTGGCACTAATCTTTTAAAAGGAGATAGATTAGCTCTTAAACTAGATCTTGGAAAAATCCATCACTCAAGAACACATGATTCAGAGAGTAACTATATTAAGATTTGGAAAAACAATGATGTTACAATATCCCAATAGAGAGGTAATAGTAAAGCTGAAGTAGCCCAGGTGCATTGAAACAAAGAACAGGTAGAGAAAAAAAATTCCAACTTAGCAGAGAAAAAAAAATTCCAAATTAGCCTCAACTGCTAGGCAGGTTATGAATACAAATAAAAGACTTACTTTAGATCGTATAGTACTAAATGAAAATGTGGAAATAATGGGGATAATTTTATGAAGGATTTCTTTGCTCATATATGCCAGTATATATGCATAAAGGGCTGGATTCCAATAATTGCGCTCAAAAATAGCACCAAGACAGCAGAGGTGACACAAACAGCACTAAGTACACTGAAAGTGCTACAAACTTCTTTATTGTTGAAGTAATAAGACTTGACATGGGCCATGTTTCGGCCTATCAGCTTGCTTCAGGAGTCTGAAACATGCCACAACGTTGCTTATGAGTTTGATGGCTTCTCAACTTTAATATGACAGTGGGATAAACCAGAAAAACCTCTGAGAAGGTTAAATTAATTGCGTGGCTTCCAAATTGTGCAGTCATCTGTGAGCGGAATGGCACTTTGTCCATCCACAAAAACACTAATTCAATAATGCAAATAGGCACCTGAAAAATCTGTGGTAAATGTTTTTCTATAGAGAGCATTCCACGCTGAGTGTAGCACTTAATGTGGATTTCTGCACCCAAAGATTTGCACCTCCTAAAACCTGGTGTAAATCCTGGAGTGCAAGTTGAGCAAATAACCACAGTATTCTATAACACTATGTCTAAATATTTGGCACTTCTCTGACCCGTCTATGCCCTTCCCATGGCCACACCCCTTTGGATTGCACATGTGCAGCATTGTTGAATAGTGCAATGGTTCCCAAACCTGGTCCTGGAGGCACCCCAGCCAATCAGGTTTTCAGAATACTCACAATAAATATTCATCAGAGAGATTTGCATGTACAACTTCCACTAACAACCTCCAGGACCAGGTTTGGGAACCACTGGAATAGTGTACAGGCAGATGTTCATGCAAGTCCATATTAGTGACAAAGAAGTGCCAATCAAGTCCAAATAACATAAATAATCAGTTGTTATCACCCAACTGACTAGCTAGTTTGCTTGCACATCTAGGCTCCATGTCCAAATTTGGGTACCCAACTTTGGGTGACCTATATAGAATCCGGAGGTATGACAATTAGACTTGCACAATTATGTGTATTTGAGGAGAGCTCTGTGCAGAACATAGGTGTAGTCATGAAAGAGACAATTCTATAAAGCTGGCCACAAATTAGGTGCCAAAATGCTGGGCGATAAGCACAAATTATTTAATGGCATCTGAACCAGTGGCGTAGCTACGTGGGGCCTGGGGGGGCCTGGGCCCCAGTAGATTTGGCCCTGGACCCCCTGCAGGACATCAGAAACAGAAGGAAGCCTTTTGCAGAAAGAAGAGGACCTCGGCTGGCGGGGGTTGGGGTCCCCCGCCAGCAAAGGTAGGCGAAGGCGGGTTGGCGGTGGGAGGGGGTCCAGAGGGTCGTCGGGGACAAAGTTGGTAGTGGCGGAGTCGGCAATGATGGGGGGTCGGCGGCACCATGGGGAGGGGACTAAAATGTCCCCCCTCACCTCGGGCTCTGGACCCCCTCCCCCCAAAGTCTGGCTACGCCCCTGATCTGAACGTTCAGATTCCTTTATAGAATACTAGTGTTAGTCAGCATTTAAGTGCCAACATTTAGGCCTGTCAATTTACACCATGTCTAAATGCTGCATTTTTGCACACAAATGACACTACATTACATTATAAAAGGATTTATAACCCGCGTATAACCCAACAGTTCAATGCGAGTAACATCAAGATATCTGGATAACTCTCCAAGAATTACAATTAAATACAAAAAAAATACAATCATCTTAACATATAATTAAATTATCAATTACATGTGTGCATAATTGTGGGAGACGCCCATGTGAACTTCCCTTGCAATTGCGTGCTATGCAAATTGTGTGATAAGTTCATAGAACACCAGTTATTGCCCAACTAGCATTTACGTGAGAATATGTAACATTCAGTGTAACATAATAACATAGTAGATGACAGCAGAAAAAGACCTGCATGGTCCATCCAGTCTGTACAACAAGACAACTCATATGTGCTACTTTTTGTGTATACCCTACTTTGATTTGTACCTGTGCTCTTCAGGGCACAGACCGTATAAGTCTGCCCAGCACTATCCCTGCCTCCCACCACCGGCTCTAACACAGACCGTATAAGTCTGTCCAGCACTATCCCTGCCTCCCAACCACCAGTCCCGCCTCCCTCCACCGGCTCTGACACAGACCATATAAGTCTGCCCAGCATTATCCCCGACTCCCAACCACCAGCCCCGCCTCTCAATCTCGACTAAGCTCTTGAGGATGCATTCCTTCTGCACAGGATTCCTTTATGCTTATCCCACGCATGTTTGAATTCCGTTACCATTTTCATTTCCACCACCTCCCGCAGGTGCTAGTGTACTATAATCTGAGAATGCAAATGGGGCTTAGATTAGGTACTCATGTTATAGAATGAGAGGGAAAGTACACATAAAGGTTACAAATTACACACCTACGTGTGTATCTCAGCTGCATACATTTATATTTTCTCCCATGACTGTGATTCCTAAAATTTTTTCTATGATGGAACCTCTAAAATATTTTCTTACCTCCCCCCTCCTCCTGCACCAACACAAGGATTTCCCCTCACCTGGAATCACATGTAGACCCCTCCCCCCACCCACCCCCTGGGCCTACTGGATTGTTATTGGTCTAGAGGAGGCAGGCATGATACTGAATTGTTCCTGCTCATCTCAGCTCCACTGCCAACATGGCTGTCAGGACCTCCCATGGTAGTGTCCTAAGACTGCTGCTGGAGGTGCCAGCAGCCATTTTGAGATTGGAACTGGCATGGGCAGGATTGATCCACAGTGCTCATACCCATGATGGCTCCAATCTTAAAATGGTTGCCAGGATCTCCAGCAGCAGCTGCAGGAGGTGCCTGTAGCCATTTTGTCAGCAGAGCCGGAATGAGCAGGAGTGACCAGGAGTCGCTCCTGCCCTGGCTGATGCAGAACCACTGAAAGGAGTTCACAGAACCCAGTTTGGGAATCACTAACCTAAGCGGATGTAAATGTAGGTGGCCAAATTGTAACTGCAAATTCAGCAGATTTTGTGCTAGCATTTATATAGACATATAGACAACTATGCATTTTTATAATACAGCCTTAAAACAGGTAACCTAGTTAGCCTCACAATCCAGTGACAAATTATAAAATTATCCTGCGCAGTCACCTTAGAGACCTGGTGAAGGAGGACAATTAAGTCTTGAAGCCATTCGCTATTGCCAGGAAAGTGGTTTTCAATATTACAAAACAAAAGCTACAAAAAATAATTTTTACATGGTAACCACATTGAGCCTGCAAATAGGTGGGAAAATGTGGGATACAAATGTAACAAATAAATAAAAATATTGCATGTTAAAAATTACCACAGAGAAAGGAAAGAAAAAAGAGTAAGAAAGATATAGAGGGGAATAATCGAACGGCGCCGGCAAAATAGATTGCCGGCGATCTATTTTGGCGGCGCCGCAAACAGCTGGCAGGAACCGTATTATCGAAAAAGATGTCCGGCCATCTTTTTTTTCGATAATACGGTTTAGCCTGGCCAAATGCCGTGGAGTTCACCGGGTTTGTTTTTCAGCGATAATGGAAAGTTATGTCGGCCATCTCAAACCCCGGCCAAATTCAAGGCATTTGGCCGTGGGAGGAGCCAGCATTTTTAGTGCACTGGCCCCCCTGACATGCCAGGACACCAACCAGCCACCCTAGGGGTCACTGCGGTGGACTTCAGAAAAGCTCCCATTTGCATAGCTCCCTTACTTTGGGAGCTGAGCCCCCCAACCCCCCCCCAAACCCACTACCCACAAATGTATTGCACCCACTAAAATTGCTCCAGGGACCTGCATACAGCCTCTAGGACTTATTGCTGCTGTATAACTTTGGCACACCAGTTCACACCTGAAGACTAATCTCTCTGAAAAAGTCCTTTCTTGAAATAACCATGTTTACTCACAGTTAATTGCAGATCAGAGGTTGTGCCCCACTGCCAAAGAGTCCCCTGGTACTAAGATTAGCAGTAGGTCAGAGCTGGCACAATGGTGTACAATGCCCTCTTTCAGCACCATGCAAGGTAAAAACTACGTTCTCTAACGTGGGTAACACAGGAAAGGGAACTAAAACTGGCTTACAAAAATGGCCACTACCGCATGGACTATAACAGGAAACAAAACAGGGCACACTCTGACCCAGTTAGCAGGGGCGGGGGGGGAAGCACCAGGGGAGTACAGCCCAGTTCCCTACACCCACCACAATGCATTGCTAATGTGACTCTGCAGGGCACCTAACAGAAAAGGTGTCACACTCACCCAAGAGCCACATCGCAACCAGGGAAAGGCTGTCGGAGGATACAATACATTCTGCTGTCATGGAGGTGGGTACGGTATTTGAGGCTGGCATATAGGCTGGCAAAAAAGGTTTTTAGTTTTATTTTTTTAGTTTGGAAGGGGATTGGTGACCACTGGGGGAGTATGGGGAGGTCATCCCCCATTCCCTCCAGTGGTCATCTGGTCAGTTGGGGCACCTTTTTGAGGCTTGGTCGTGAAAATAAAAGGACCAGGTAAAGCCGGCGAAATACTGCTTAATGCCGCTTTTTTTTTTCCATTATCGGCGAAAGCTGGCCATCTGGTAGTCACGCCCATGCCCGCCCATGTTCCACCTTCGCTTATCTACCGATACGCCCCCTTGAACTTTTGCCAGCGAAGCGACGGGAAAGCGACGATGCAGTCAAAAATGCCACTTTCGATTATACCGATTTCGCCGCTTTTAAAAAATCGCCGGCCATCTCCTGATTTGTGTCAGAAGATGGCCGGCGATCACTTTCGATTATAAGCTGGATAGGTAATTAAAATTACTGTACTGTGTATTGGAGGTCTACTAACGATAGCAAATTGCACTAACTCCTGCCCTATACATCATCAGCAGGACTGATAAATACAGTGCACTCCACTTACATGCACGTCAGATAAGCATACACTCCGCTTGTCTGCAACAGAAACTTACAGTCCCAACTTTTTCTCATTCATTCCAATATCAATTTACTCTGGTTGGCACAACGCTTAAGTTCAGTGCCTCATTTTTTACAACTTCACTCCTTTTAATTGCAATTTTCCTCATTTACTCTGGGGCTTGTAAAGTCCTAAAGTCGTATGAGCGATCCATGCAACCTCATTGGCTCCCTGGTTCATGGCATCCAAGCACTGTGCGGCACAGCAGTTGAATACTGTATCATAAGGCCCGAACCAATGAGGTTGGATGGGCTGTCCTCACTCTTTTGTCTCTCTCTTTTATTGGTTAGTAGCTTGTGATATGCAGAGTGAAGAGGTCATGTGACCACAATGTTCTTTCTTGCTGGAACAAAAGTGCCAAAAGAGAAACTGACATTGCTTCTCTCATGCAACATGTCTGAAAGTGAAAAACTGGAGCCACTAACAATCGTGAAATGTAAACGGCCATGTTGCTTCAAAAATGTTAAACAACTCTCAGTGGCCTATGAGGCAAACAAAAATGCTTGGATGACCTGAAAAATTTGGCTGCAATGGCTGAAAAAATTGGATAGCACAATATGCAGGCAAAGCGTGAAAATGTTGATGCTATTCGACAACTGTGCAGCACACAGCACTGACGTTAGACTATCAAACGTCAAGGTTGTGTTCCTACCACCCAAAACAACTACACTTATCCAACCAATGGATCAGAGTATCATAGCTAATTTCAAGAAGCATTACAGAACACTGGTGCTACACCATCTGATAGGGACAATGGACAAGATGAAAACATTGGCAAGAGATCGACCAAGTTGGCTTGCAAGCTAAGCCTACTGGATGAACTACACATGCAGAAGGAGGTTTGACGTCATGTTACCCAAAGTACGATTGCCAATTTCTACAGACTGGCTAGCTTTATGGAAGAATGCTTAGAATCCTGCATCCACTGTGGATCTTCCAACAGGAGTTACTCCAGAGGAGATTGACCGCTATGTGGCTGTCGATGATGACCTGCAGACTTCTGCAGATATAAATGATGAAGAGATTTGCTCAGAGTTGCAGCCTGTGGTTTAGGATACTAGAGACACAGATGATAAGATCTGTCCTTTGTTTTAAGTCATGTCTATGTTTTACACGTACAGTATAATTCATGTTTTATATTTTATATATATTTTATGTTTTAAAATTTCACATATTTCTAATTTTATATGTTTGTTATTTATTATAGCCCCTGACGCAGCCCTATTGTTGGGCGAAACACGGCCTGTGTCGGGCATTTGTTTCATACACGGTATCCTCAATAAAGTCTTTTTGGATATTATACTGATCTGCTGGTTTGTTTTCCCAGACACAGATGATAAGCCAACGAGGGTGGAAGATGGCAGTAAGCGTGAAGCAAGACCCACTGTGACATTTGCTACTGCATTACAAAGCTTAGACATTGTAAGAGCTTATCAGGAGGGTAATGGTTGCCAGAGTTATGAACATTATTATGACCTGCTGAGCCTTATCTACAACACAAATAGACAAAGCACTGTACAGAAAACAATTACAGATTTTTTTATACCTTTTAAATAATGCTAGTTCTGTGTTGCAAAATTTGTATTTATGTTTTATTGATCTTTTTCAGAAAATTGTTAACAGTCCAATAGCAGTACTGCAATAAATAAGTTAAACTATACTGGCTACTCTGGCTCTGTGTGATTTCTTAAATAATGGTATGAAAATGGTAACGCTGGTTATGTGCATGCTCTGGTTAACTGCAAGTAAAAATCCAGTCTGGACCCCTTGCACGTAACCAGAATGCACTGTAATTCAACTTTAAAATTATTCAGTCATAATTTGCTTTAAAAAAAAATAGCCGGTCAATATTCAGCCTGCAGTGATCAGTGTTGTTTTAAACAATGACCACCATGGGCAGAATTGGACCTGAATATCTGAGGCTAATTCAGCTTTTGCTAGCAGCCAGGACCCGCATAAGAGATGTCCCAACCCACCTCAACATTCCAATCCTGCCTCCCTCCCTCTCACCTCCAAACAGCTCAAAACTCCTTGCCAATCCCTCCTCCCTTTTACCTCCAAATAGGTCAAAAGCCACTTACGATCCCCCTCCTTCTCATCTTCAAACAACTCAAAAGCCCCTTACGATCCCCTCTTCTCTCTTCCCCTTGAATAGCTAGAAAGCCCCTTCCAATTTCCCTGTCTTCCTACCACCCCCTCAAACAGCCCCTTCTGATCGCCCTTCCCTCCTTCTCTCCCACCCATCCAGAATAGCTCATAAGCTCCTTCCAATCCCCCTCCCTTCCACCAACCCCAAACAGTTTAAAAGCCCCCCCCCCCCCCCCCCATTTCCAGGATCCATTCAGGTTTACCTGACTGATTCCTGAATATTGACAGCTGGCCCTCACTGCACAATTTAAGAGATCAGGAACCTCTCCTTCCCGCTTAAATCATTTTGATATCGACTGCTAGGTTTTTAAATCTCCTTTAATTTTTTTATACTTGGATTCTATTCTTAAAGCCTGTGGAAGGCTGTTCCAAATATTTGCTGCTAAGATAAAATAAATGAATTATGTGTAGTTTCAAAATGTGCAGCCCCTAGTGATGGAGTAGTTAGAAGATTTCTAGACACAGAATGGAGTGGCCAATTCAGGATGTAGGGAGTCAAATAATTTGCTATGTATTCAAGGACGTCTTGATAATATGTCCTCTGAACTATCATTAGAAGCTTAAACTTGATGTGAAAAGATACAGGAAGCCAGTGCTGTTTGATTAGAAGAGATGTTGCATCATCATATTTACATGCTTGATAAAGCAATTTGACTACTGTGCTTTGCATAATTTCAATCTTTTCAAAGAAGCCTGTTTTTTTCCTGTTGAATAAGGAGTACTAGGATATGAACAAGCACCTGCAGGTCTTTCTGTAACAGAAATGATTGAAGAATTCTAATACGCCGAAAGAGACATGAAGCAAGATGTTATGATACCGTGAAACCTGATGTTCAAATGTTAACTTATTGACCAGAAGTACACAAAGGATAAGGGCAGAATTCTGTCATTTAAAAGGGAAATCCAATATTGTTGGTAATAAATTTGGTGAATTACCTCTCTCAGTGAACCAAAGAGCTATGAATTTAGGATTTGATTTCAACCCATAAGTGATTAACCATTTAGCCACAGCATTCAAGCATATATTCAGTGGGGTAAGAACAATTGCTCCTAAATCTACACAATATAATGAAAGTATACCATCACCTTAATAGTAACCAGTAATATCATGATCTTGCATAAAGAGAGCCAAAGGACTCAAAAATATTGAAAGATTGATCCTTGTGGGACTCCCCAGAAGATGAAAATACCAGTAGTGGTTTCAGAGTTCCATTGAACCTGAAATTGACGTGACCTATATTAAGAAGATAAACAATTCAATCCTTCCCTGCTATTAATTAACAATTGAGAATGATCTACAAAATCAAAAGCAGCTGATAGATCAAATTACACTGAAATCAACAACTTTCTCACATCAAATGTGATGTAAATGTCATTAAGAATGGAACGGAGTACTGTTGTCGAAATCCTCACTGCTGTGCATGTAAAGCATTAATCTTTGATGCATAGTCAAGCAAGTGAGTAAAGACAACATATTTGGCCAGCGACCACATTAGATAGGAAAGATAAATTTGATACTGGATGATAACTTGCTAATAAAGTCAGAAGAGATGCCTCCTTCCAACAGGAAGGGACAATTCCAGAACTAAGTCTGTTAATATGAAAGTGTACATGTATTTTAGTTATTTATTTTTATTAGCCACATTTATGAAGAGATTCACCCAAGACGGTGTACAGCAGTTGCAGGTACAGTTCAACATAAAACTTACAACTTTGTTAACAGCATAACACTAGTAAAAGTAACCAAGAATAAAATAAATACAATAAATGAGGTAAAGTTGAAAACAGTAAATTGAAACCTAATAGTAGAAATATGGAATATCTCCTGGCCCAAAAGTTGAAACCTGTTATAAATCCTCACATGTAAATTAAGCACAGATCTCAAAAATTCTATAATATTGTGCACCTGACCCACCCATGCCCCTCCCATGGCCATGCCCCTTTTTTAGTTACACATTAAGGGGACATTTTACTAAGGTGTGCTGAAAAGTGGCCTGCGTTGTTTTGTACGCATGCAGATCCATTTGTTCAGCATGCCTGGAAAAAAGGCATTTTTTTGTGCCAGAAAAATGGATGTGTGGCAAAATTAAAACCAGTATGCATCCATTTTCAGGTTGAGACCTTACCGCCACCCATTGACTTAGTGGTAATGTCTCACGCGCTAACCGGGCAGTAAGTAATCAGTGCGCATAAACTGCCGATTACCACCGGGTAAGCGCCATGTGGTAGAAAATAGAAAATATTTTCTACTGCATGGTTTGGGTGCATGTAAAAACTGGAATTACCACCCGGGCTTTGCAGTAGCCAGGTGGTAGCACCAATATGATGCATGTTGGATGTGCATAGGTGCCTACATGCCTTAATAAAATGGCCTCTAAAAGATTTGCGCTTGCATCTTTATAGAATAGTGCATAGCAAGATGCGCACGCAAATCCAAATTGTTGCCAATTAGCACAAATAATTGGCACTAATTGGCTCATTATGTAATTAGGGTCCCTTTTATGTAGCAGTGGTAAGCCCAGGGAAGTACCGCCGGGCTACCCCAGCAGCCTGGCGGTAGTTCCCTCCCCCAGTGCGTGCCATTTCCAGTGCTGCAAAAATATTTCAATTTTTGTAGCATCGGTGTGTAACCAGTGGTAATTGGGCAGTGCTGCATATTGCCTAGTTACCGCCAGGTTAATTTGGAAGCCCTTACCGCCACCTCAATGGGTGGCAGTAAGTGCCCCCCCCCTGAAATGGTTGTGTGGGAAGAATTTTAGAGACCTTTTCACTAAAATGCTTGAAGATGTGAAGTCAATTTGGCTTAACAGTGGAGTTCCCTGCACGTTAATTTTCAATTTTTTTTAAATTCAGATCATGTACTAATATTGTCTAGTGCACGGTACCAGCTAGGATTTAATGTGGGACCACTTACAGCCTCCTATTTAGGAGGCGATAAGTGCTCCTGTATTACAGTTGTATTATCCAGTTAGTGTGCATGCTAGGTAGATAAGGCTTCCATGCCCATTCCATGTCTATGCCACACACCCTCCTGAAAATATTTTTAAAAAATTAGTAATGTGCATGTTAGTGTGAGTAAACAGGCAAAATACTGCAAAACACTTTAATGCATGTTAGCCAGATGTCACCTCAGGGTCTGTACTTCTCCTCGACTGATTCACTCCACTCCCACCAGACACAAACCCTTATGGCTATCCTCCTTCCATGGATGTACTTCACAGGGCTGCACCCTGGCCTTCAGCAGGTACCTTCCTGCCCTAAACCCCGCTTGCAGGCAGGACTCTCCAATCCTCCCAAAGCTCCGGCTCCATCTCCAGTTATTGTGACTGAGGCAATAACTGCTTCTTAACTCTGCCCAACTGAAATTAGCACTTCAGGATCCCCCTTCTCCTTCCTGGTCACTTGGCAGGGGCTTGCAGGTAACCAAGGCTTGACGCGAAACCAAGGACACTTTTGGTAACCAAATCTGAAGACAGCCATGGACACTTTCCCACTCTTATCGTTCTCTTTTATTTCCTCTTAACTCCTTCCAGAACTGTCACTCTACAGGACACAGGCACTATCTTTCTGTCTTATACTATAAACATTCCCATGGACTGGGCTCCTCCCACCCAGGGACCTCCCATTCACTTTCCCCAGTGATTCTCTACCAGGGCTTACTCTTCCAGTAATCCCAACCTAACCAGGGATTACATACTGGAGTTGCTATTGAAGCCTATTCTAGCGTATCCTGATCTGTCTTGCCATTTGCAGGAATATATCAAATCAGAAACATTTAAAACAATTTGAAGAATTAACTGGAATGAATGAATGACCTCAGTTTCAAAGATGGGAAACAAAGGAGATAAACACCTGTTATAAAGAAAGCCTATATAAATTAGAGGCACCAGGTTAGAAAAGAGATGACTAAGAGGGTATGTGACTGAAGTTTCTAAAATCATTAATGGCATAGAATGGTTAAATAAGAAACAGTTGTTTAATCTTTCAAACAACACTAACACAAGATGACACTGCATGAAACTAACAATCAGCAGATTGAAACCAAATTGAAGAAAGCATTTATTTTGCATAGCACAATATTCAGCTGTGGAACCTGTTGTTACAGGATGTGGTCATAACAGCAAATACAGTGGGGCTCAAAAGAGGTTTGGACAAGTTCCTGGAAAAGAAGTCCAAAATAATGATTAGCCAGGTGGACTTGGGAAAGTCGTCCTTTATCCCTGAAAATGAGGTATGAAAAATGCATCCGTATTTGGGGATCTCAGACTGGCTGTTGTCAGATAAAGGATGCTGAGCTTGACAGACTATGGTCTAATTAAGCAAGGTTTTTCTCATGTTCTTCTGTAGCATTCCAGCCAATACTAAAACATCTCCATGCATACTATTTACCAAATTTGTCCGAATATGTACATTATTTAAAAAAAAAAGATATTTATGTTGTAAATAACATGTAATAAAACTCTAAGGGTCCCTTTTACAAAGCCACAGCATAAAGTGCCCTTAACGTGCCCATACATAGGTCTTTCCCGCACGCTAAAGCCATTTATGCAGCTGCCAGAAAATAGCCGATTTTCCATTTTCCAAATTAATAACCATGCGCTACTGTTGCCATTAGCATATGACCATAAATAAAAATTATCCTATTTTGTAGGTGGTAAGGGCTCGCACACTAATTATGTCCTAATCAGTGAGCACGTAGCGATATGGCTGTGTTAACTGATTAGTGTAAATATGCCCCCTCTCCAACCTCAGACATGCCCCCTCAGACAAAAAATAAAACATATTTTTTAGCATGTGGGTATCAGGCCCACATATGCACCTTTCTGTGGGACGCCTCCGCTCACTCCGCTGCAGGGGTGTATCTACCTATCACTTTTAAGTAGTGCATTGCAGGGCCTGACTGAGTGTGCACCTGTGCTACAGAATCTAATTATGCAGTGCTTATGCTCTAAGAAAGCAGAGACTTTGGCTATGCTTTAAACATGTCCAGGCATGAATTTTGAAAAGTTTTTGCCTTACTTTTCTGCCAGTGCTTGCACATTGGAAGGAAAATACCTTGACATCATTTGGCTGATGCAAGGGATGTGGACAATGTGGTCAGACTGATCCAAGAATGTTTATATGTCTGAATTCTAAGAAATGATCTAGAAGTAATGCCACAAGACATTCCTGCGGTCACTGAAATGATAACAAAAGGAACCAACCAATCACCTGTCATGATCTTATCAAACCATCCAATACAGGACTGATAGCGAAATGGTATAAAAGGCACCAGATCAGCTCATCTTCATCTCTATCAACAACCTTTATCTGATTAGCTGTCCTCTCTACATTGTCATCCCTGATCAACATTGGAACACCGGTCAAGCACTGCCTGTAGTCCCTGCCATTCTTGAGAAGTGACGAGCTCATTGATCGTGTTCATAAGCTAAGCTCTGTACACACTTGCGGTTAACAACAGGTTGACATGTATTATTGTGTCTAGGGATTTGTGTGATTGTTCTAAATAAAATCTGATTAGTGTTTATTAGAGCAGTTATAAAACTGGCATTATATATTCTAAACATTTAGATGTTACTTGTATTATTTCTGTGATCATACATTTGCTTACATTTTCTATATGTAAATAGCTAATACTCTGACTATAAATAAAAATCTTTATTATTTCCCATCAGTTTCATATTTTAGTTTAGTAGAATAAATATAGATAAAGAAGAAAGAATTTAGGGCCCTGTTTACTAAGGTGTGCTTGCATTTTTAGCAGACGCTAAAAATTAGCATGCGCTAATGCTAGAGACACCCATAGGAATGTATGGATGTCTCTAGTGTTAGCATATGCTACTTGTTAGCATGCGCTAAAAATGCTAGCAAGCCTACAATGCTGCTTAGTAAACAGGACCCTTAGATTGCTCATTAGGAGACATGAAAATTATATAATTTCCAGAGTGCATACATAATTCCAACTCGCAAATCTCTATCCTACCACTAGGTGAATATATTGTTTACTCCTACACCACAGTACACCATTTTAAGATGCAGTAAGCACACATTAGTGTTTGCCACAGCTTGGTAAAAGGGCCCCTAATACATTATAAAAGTGAGACAAACTATATAGAAGGAACAAAAGGATTTTAAGAAAAAGAAAAGAAAACATGTACCCCACTATTAATTAAATGGGTAGAACAATTAGCTTGAGATCAGGTTTCAAATCCTTCTTCTCCCTGGTCCTGCTTGTGAGTTTAGTCATGTGTGTGTGTGTGTGTGTGTGTGTGTGTGTGTGTGTGTGTGTGTGTGTGTGTGTGTGTGTGTGTGTGTGCGTGTGCGTGCTCCAAGGCAGGTGCAAGTTGCTGTTTGTACACCACTAATTTACAAAATTTGCATATACCTCACAACTCCACTTCTGCTTTTCCCACTCTTCATCTCCCAGGAATGCCTATTACTGTTCACATGGAAGCACATGTGTATATACCCACACAGTTTTAAAAGAGCAAGTTTCTCTGTGTAAAACATGCTTTACACGCAGAAAATATTTTACAAAATTACCTTTATCATTTCCTATTCTCTCAGGTACACACTTTAAAATTTTTTCAGGCAGGGACTTGTAACTGTAATAATTTGTTACTTAAAAACCTAATTTAAAATAATTGCAAAATAAATCATTACATATGGTCTCATATACAGTTACTGTAGAAAGATAAGTTCTGAGGTGGGGGGCCAAAATCTCATTGGAGATGGTCATAGCTGTTTGAGCTCCATGTCTCCATTTACTGGCCCCTCTCTCCATTGGTTTGAGTTGTGATGGGGAAAAGGAAGCTAAAGTCCTGGGTCTGCCCTGCTGGACCCAGTGCATCCCTGGCAGAGAAGCATCTGACGCTAGAGGCTTTTGGTGTTGAAGCCAGTCGAGAAATGTCTACTGCTTCAGCTAGATCTGAATGGAGGAAGCAGACCAAAGTATTAAAAGTACTTTGTTAAGGCCCTACCAAGATTATTATTATTATTATTATTATTATTATTATTAGCATTTGTATAGCGCTACCAGACACAAGCAGCGCTTAACACCTGACACAGAGAGACGGTCCCTGCTCAATAGAGCTTGCAATCTAAAAATACAGACAGCCAAGACAATTAAGGGCGAGGGAAGTACTGGGTGAGAAGGAACAAGGGGAGGGCAATTGAGTAGTGGCTAGGAGCCAAAAGCAGTGGTGAAAAGGTTGGTTTTCAACATAGATTTGAAAACAGGTAGAGATGGAGCTAGATGTACAGGCTCAGGAAGTCTATTCCAGGCATAAGGTGCCGCAAGGGAAAAGGAACGAAGTCTGGAGTTAGCAGTGGTGGAGAAGGGGGATGACATGCGAGATTTGTCCAGTGAACGGAGTTCACGGGGAGGAATGTAGGGAGAGATGAGAGTGGAGAGGTCATGGGGGGCTGCAGAATGGATCCAGAAGTGTTTCTGGTGAGGTCAAGATGCCAGATTCAGAG
The DNA here is from genome assembly GCF_901765095.1 of Microcaecilia unicolor. Taxonomy (NCBI): domain Eukaryota; kingdom Metazoa; phylum Chordata; class Amphibia; order Gymnophiona; family Siphonopidae; genus Microcaecilia; species Microcaecilia unicolor. The sequence goes on from NC_044040.1 coordinate 164,129,208, forward strand.
GACCAAAGCTTAGTCTTGCAGAATGCCAAGAACAAAAATGTTCCGCAGAGAACAGAAACAGCAAAAAGCAGAGACATCCAGGGGGATAATGATGCCACTGGAGCCACTCTCTGGTTATTAATTTTATTGTTGACCCTACATGGCCATGTTTTGTTAAGTGCCAGCATCAGAGGTCTTTAGCCTCTCATATAATTGGTTGATCCAATAAAATACTGCTACACCATTCAAAATGGTTTTGAACCAGAAAGTCTTCACAAACGCATTCATTCATGGTCTACAAAAGGAAAGCTTGCATGGATGTCGAAATCCAAATTTTGCAAAGGCAAGATATGGATGTCTAACACTCTAATATGTTCATATGACAAGGGGGCGTGGTCTGGGAGTGTTTTTGGTTGGACTACGAATGGTCCAAAATATGGACATCTAACTCTGATTATAGACGGAAAAGGGACGTCCATGTCTGAAAGAATGGGCATTGTTATTTAGACCTGGTACTTGTCATGTCCAGGTTACAGAAAGGTGCTCTGATTGAGCAGCTGTCCACTGGAGTGATTAAGGCAAGACACTTCCTCAATCCCCCAGTAGCTGCTGTCCCTCTCCCTCTCCTCTGAATGTGAAACCAGCAGGGGACACCAGTCTTTATGACACCTTAAAGTATTATGGGCTGAGTCGGCATGCGCAGTAGCCACTAGTGTGGATTTGTAAAAGGGGGGGCTAGATATTTTACTACTAAAATGTTTTGAAGAGGATGGAGTTTAGTGATCAGGTACGTTTATCAGTTTGAAATGATTGATTTGCATGGCACACCACATTATTCATAAAGCATGAAATAAGTGCAAAATATTCTTGCACTAAACTTTGGCATTTAAAATGTGCTAGTTATATGTTACATAATACTTGGTTTTACCTTCTAATGATAACTTGATCATTGCCATAAAATACTATAATTCACTCTGCTGAGGTGAAAGTCAAATTCAGGGGACTGACATCAAAACTGCAAATTACAGCTTTCTCTTCAAAATATGTTAGCAGACTCGCTCAGTCTCACCATTGCCAGCACACTTCCTGCCCCTTCCCCCTACCACCCACACTCATCTGGCTGCAGTCCAGTACTTTGTCTCACGGGCAGGTTGGCCCATTTCGTGCCTTCATTGGATTTTTTTATTCATATTATTTGTTTTTAGTGTTTCTGATTTGATGTATTGTTAATTGTATATTTACTTGTTGTATAGTACTGTCTCCCATGTCTTCGTTGGGGATATGGCATGATTCATACAAGTTTGTAGTAAATTAAACTATTTAATTCAAACTTTTATAAATCATACCATATCCCCAAAGCAGACATGGGAGATAAATTAAATTAAATTTCTTTCTCATGAGGTTCCCAAATTAAGGTGAGCTGCCTGGATTCAATTTCTACTTTTCTCCCTTCCTCATGATGCTGTTCTTTTCTAAGGGGCCCTTTTATTTAACTGTGGCATGTGGTGGGAGGCGGGGTTAGTGCTGGGTAGACTTCTACGGTCTGTGCCCTGAAAATGGTAGAAACAAATCAAGGTAAGGTATACACAAAAAGTAGCACATATGAGTTTATTTTGTTGGGCAGACTGGATGGACCGTGCAGGTCTTTTTCTGCCATCATCTACTATGTTACTACCCTGTTTATTTTCAAACGAGAAGGCTGGCCGTCTTCCGACACAAATTGGGAGATGGCCGGCCATCTCCTAAACCCAGCCAAATCGGTATAATCGAAAGCCGATTTTGGCCAGCTTCAACTGCTTTCCGTCGCAGAGACGGCCAAACTTCAAGGAGGCATGTCAGCAGGGTACAGAAGGCGGGGGTTATGAGATGGCCGGCTTTGCCAGATAATGGAAAAAAGAAAACCGGCCCTGACGAGCATTTGGCTGACTTCACTTGGTCCCTTTTTGTTCACGACCAAGCCTCAAAAAGGTGCCCAAACTGACCAGATGACCACCGGAGGGAATCAGGGATGACCTCCCCATATCCCCCAGTGGTCACCAACCCCCTCCCACCCTAAAAAAAATTTAAAAAAATATTTTTTTGCCAGCATGCCAGCCTTAAATGTCATACCCAAATCCATCACAGCAGTATGTATGTCCATGGAGCAGTTTTTAGTGGGTACAGTGCACTTCAGGCAGGTGGACCCATGCCCATCCCCCCTACCTGTTACACTTGTGGTGGTAAATGGGAGCCCTCCAAATCCCCCCCACAAACCCACTGTACCCACATGTAGGTGCCCCCCTTCATCCCTAAGGGCTACAGTTGTGGGGAGTGGGTTTGGGGGGGAATAGGGGGGGCTCAGCACACAAGGTAAGGGAGGTATGCACCTGGGAGCAATTTTTGAAGTCCACTGCAGTGCCCCCTAGAGTGCCCGGTTGGTGTCCTGGCATATCAGGGGGACCAGTGCACTACAAATGCTGGCTTTTCCCACGACCAAATGCCTTGGATTTGGCCAGGTTTGAGATGGCCGCCATGAGTTTCCTTTATCGCTGAAAACCAATGCCAGCCATCTCTAAAGCTGGACCAAATGCTGAGATTTGGCTGGATCCAACCGTATTATCGAAACAAAAGATGGCCGGCCATCTTGTTTCGATAATATGATTGGGACGCCACTTTATGGGGCCGGCCTTGAAGATGGCTGCTCTTATAGATGGCCGGCCCCGTTCGATTATGCCCCTCCACGTATGTTACTATAATAATAGGCACACTCTGAATTTTGTATATTTTTTTGTTGGAGTGGGCATGTCTGGGGGTGGAGACTAGGTGTTCTTGAGCTATTCCGATAGCACAGCTACCTTGCCACATGCTAATTGATTAATGAAGGATTAGCACGCAAGCCTTTGCCACTTACAAAATACTACTACTACTTGACATTTCTATAGCGCTACTAGGGTTACACAGCGCTGTACAATTTAACAAAAGAGGGGCAGTCCCTGCTCAAAGGAGCTTACAAACTAAAGGACGAAATGACAAAGTTGGGGTAGTCTAGATTTCTTGAGTAGTGGTTAGGTGCCAAAGGCGACATTGAAGAGATGGGCTTTTAGCAGGGATTTGAAGATGGGCAGGGAAGGGGCCTGTCGTATGGGCTCAGGGATATTATTCCACGCATGGGGTGAGGCGAGGCAGAAAGGGCAGAGCCTGGAGTTGGCGGTGGTGGAGAAGGGTACTGAAAGGAGGGATTTGTCTTGAGAGCGGAGGTTACAGGTAGGAACGTAAGTGCACACACACTAACACTAACATGTTTTAATGGCCACGCACTATTCGTAATATAAGTACATGGCCAGTAATACAAATGAGGGGAAATCAGCTGTCTTATTGCTGAGGTAAAAATGACCTTAGCATGCAGGAAAAACCTGTGAAACAGTGCGCTAAGGCCTCTTTTTACTGCAGTTTAGTAAAAGGTCCCCCTAAGTACATTTTGTCACCATGTCTGTACATCTCTTTGTCAGTCTGAATATAAGGGGTGTTCCCCATAAAGAATGTTGACTGAATATTTGATTTGAGAGTCTTCTTCAGGTGCCAATGCCCCATCCATTTCCAATGAGGGAGAGGGATCAGATTCGCTAGAAGAGCAAGTCCAAGAATGAACTGGCAAGAACCAAAACTTAGGGTTCCATTTACTAAGATACATTTGGGGCTCCTTTTACTAAGCGGTTGTAAGCCTAAGCCAGGTTTACCACTCGCTATCCAGGAAGTACCACTGGGCTACCGCAGCAGCCCGAGTGTTCTTACCACCCCTAATGCACCGTCATTTCAAGCGCTACAAAAATGTATTTCTTTTTGTAGCTCTGGACGGTGCCCGGTGGTAATCGCAGGAGTCCTTACCACCACCTCAATGGGTGACGGTAAGGGCTCCCCCCCCCCCCCCAGAATGGCTGCACAACAACTGCTTTACTTGCCGCATGACCATTTCTTGTAGGAAAGTGAGACTTCCCTTTTACCAGCTGTGGTAAAAGGGGGTCTCAGTACGAGTGTAAAACAAATACCAATGTCAGCGCCAGCCCCCTTTTGCGCAGCTTAGTAAAAGGGGCCCTAAGTTTTGGGCTTAACACATTTTAACGCAGGATTTTAACCTGCATCAAGCTCAAAACTAATGCTACAACAAGAAGGGGTATTTCCAATATTTTTTATTGAAGGGGTGCATTAATGTTTCCATTAGCATGAGGTACCTGCTAAGAGTTAACATGAGACCACTTACCGCCTTCTATTTAGGAGACAATAAATGTTCCCACATAAGTCTGTGTTAGCCAGGGAGAGCATCATAACTGTAACAAACTAGCTGGTTAATCTTCACATCCACTCTCTGCCCATGCCAGAAAAATTCTGAAAAATTAAGTAATGCACAGTAATAGGCAAAGTACCACAAAAGCCATTAACACAGTTGTGTGGTAGCCTGTTTCCAGGAATTAACTACACTTTAAGTGCTTGAGGTGCTTTAATAAAAGACCCCCTTAAAACAAGACAAGCAAAAACGCCCACCTTTTGATTACACTAGAAGCTTGCCCTTCTGCATTGTCTGCTTGTTGATTTCTTTTTCCATTATATCTTTGTCTGGTCTGCTCCTGCATCCTTTATGCAACCCACTGTAGCTCCATCTGCTTAACTAGGATGTACTGCATGTCAGCATATTCAGAAGGGAATTCTGCTGTAACAGAGGTGTTGAAGCAAAGCAGAATGCTGGGAAGACAAAGGAAACAGCAGGGTAGACAGGAATAGAGGTCCCTCTAGAAGAGGAAAGAAAAACAGGGCAATCTTTGTGGAGTAGTTTAATTTTACTACAAGCAAAAAAATGAGCAAAGGGAAAATTAAAATCGTACTATAGAACAGAAGTACAAAGCTATGGTCCCCAAGGACTGCCAGCAGGCCTGTTTTCACTATAAATATTCATAAAACAGATTTTTACATTTACTCTGAGAGCAGATTAATTTGCAGAACTTGGTTACCCAGCATACCAAACCTGTTTGTCACCCTCAAGGACATCTCTGCTGTAGAAAGTGTCAGAGATTTAGCAAGCTACGGTAAAAATACATAGAGCCCGATATTCCAAAAGCTGTTATATGTTTGATGCTATGCCAATGCTTAAAGTGGGATTATACATATGAGAGTTGATTATCCAGGTAAATAATTAGAATAATAGCATATATTCATATATGTGTGCATATACATGCATAAGTGCTAAAAATGCAAAATATGTATTTAACAAGTAATTGTACACATGGACAGATCTGAGTGGGACTTACAGGTATGTAATTTATGTGCATATCTCCAGTATTTACACATGAGCACGCACATCAGCTCTCTCCCTGTTGTATATTGTCATGCCTAAATTAAAGGCATATATGTTTGCTGTTAATCTAGTATTTTAGAAAGGAAATTAGACTCCTACTTTCCTTTTTGTAATAGGAGCCCTTTAGGCACTTAAATATAGTTGTGTATTTATAGCATTAATCCTGTAATGCCCATAAGGTGTTTATTGCTCTGTGCAAACTACATTGTATAAGATCAAATTTTATATCAGAAGTGTTTAGAGCAATTGTGCTGTCACATATCAATTTTTTATTTATTTTATTTATTTATTTTATTATTTCAAATATAATTAATATAGAGTCTTTATCAAGCCTAAGCTTGTACAGAAAAAGTATGAAATACAAACATAATTATATGAAGAACAAGACTAACAAAGTAAAAATTATTAGTTTGTAAATATACTTAAGTCCTCATTTTTGATCCAAGATTACCAATCATGGAGAAGACTTAACACATTTTCCTGAAAGATTTAGAAACCTGTCTAACATCAAAGTGCCAGTATTTAACGGAGCTATAATAAATGTCAATAATAACATTCTACTACTACTACTACTTATCATTTCTATAGCACTACTAGACATACGCAGCGCTGTACACTTGAACATGAAGAGACAGTCCCTGCTCGACAGAGTTTACAATCTAATTAGGACAAACAGGACAAACAAGAGATAAGGGAATATTAAAGTGAGGATGATAAAATAAGGGTTCTGAACAAGTGAACAAGGGTTAGGAGTTAAAAGCAGCATCAAAAAGGTGGGCTTTTAGCTTAGATTTGAAGATGGTCAGAGATGGAGCTTGATGTTCTGGCTCAGAAAGTCTATTCCAGGCATATGGTGCAGCAAGATAAAAGGAACGGAGTCTGGAGTTACCAGTGGAGGAGAAGGGTGCAGATAAGAAAGATTTACCCAGTGAACGGAGTTCCCGGGGAGGAATGTAGGGAGAGATGAGAGTGTAGAGGTACTGAGGAGCTACAGAGTGAATGCTCTTATAGGTCAATAAGAGGAGTTTGAAATGTATGCGGAAATGGATAGGAAGCCAGTGAAGTGACTTGAGGAGAGGGCTAATATGAGCATAATGACCCTGGCAGAATTTTGAACAGATTGAAGAGGAGAGAGATGGCTAAGTGGGAGACCTGTGAGAAGCAAGTTGCAATTATCTAAGCGAGAGGTGATAAGAGGGTGGATGAGGGTTCTGGTAGAGTGCTCAGAAAGAAAAGGGTGAATTTTGCTGATATTATAGAGAAATGACAGGTTTCAGCAGTCTGTTGAATATGTGCAGAGGAGAGGGGGGAGTCGAAGATGACCCCAAGGTTATGAGCTGATGAGACAGGAAGGATGAGAGTGTTATCCACAGAAATAGAGAATTGGGGAGGAGGAAAGGTTGGTTTAGGGGGAAAGATAAGAAGCTCAGTCTTGGTCATGTTTAGTTTCAGATGGCGCTGAGACATCCAGGCAGCAATGTCAGACAGGCAGGCTGATACTTTGGCCTGGATTTCGGATGAGATTTCTGGTGTGGAGAGGTAGATCTGGGAGTCATCAGCGTAAAGATGATACTGAAAACCATGGGATGAGATCAGACTACCAAGGGAAGAAGTATAGATGAAGAAGAGAAGAGGTCCCAGGACAGATCCCTGAGGTACACCAACTGACAGTGGGATAGAAGTAGAAGAGGATCCACTAGAGTATACACTAAAGGTACATAATAAGTACATAAGTACATAAGTAGTGCCATACTGGGAAAGACCAAAGGTCCATCTAGCCCAGCATCCTGTCACCGACAGTGGCCAATCCAGGTCAAGGGCACCTGGCACGCTCCCCAAACGTAAAAACATTCCAGACAAGTTATACCTAAAAATGCGGAATTTTTCCAAGTCCATTTAATAGCGGTCTATGGACTTGTCCTTTAGGAATCTATCTAACCCCTTTTTAAACTCCGTCAAGCTAACCGCCCGTACCACGTTCTCCGGCAACGAATTCCAGAGTCTAATTACACGTTGGGTGAAGAAAAATTTTCTCCGATTCGTTTTAAATTTACCACACTGTAGCTTCAACTCATGCCCTCTAGTCCTAGTATTTTTGGATAGCGTGAACAGTCGCTTCACATCCACCCGATCCATTCCACTCATTATTTTATACACTTCTATCATATCTCCCCTCAGCCGTCTCTTCTCCAAGCTGAAAAGCCCTAGCCTTCTCAGCCTCTCTTCGTAGGAAAGTCGTCCCATCCCCACTATCATTTTCGTCGCCCTTCGCTGTACCTTTTCCAATTCTACTATATCTTTTTTGAGATACGGAGACTAGTACTGAACACAATACTCCAGGTGCGGTCGCACCATGGAGCGATACAACGGCATTATAACATCCGCACACCTGGACTCCATACCCTTCCTAATAACACCCAACATTCTATTCGCTTTCCTAGCCGCAGCAGCACACTGAGCAGAAGGTTTCAGCGTATCATCGACGACGACACCCAGATCCCTTTCTTGATCCGTAACTCCTAACGCGGAACCTTGCAAGACGTAGCTATAATTCGGGTTCCTCTTACCCACATGCATCACTTTGCACTTGTCAACATTGAACTTCATCTGCCACTTGCACGCCCATTCTCCCAGTCTCGCAAGGTCCTCCTGTAATCGTTCACATTCCTCCTGCGACTTGACGACCCTGAATAATTTTGTGTCATCGGCGAATTTAATTACCTCACTAGTTATTCCCATCTCTAGGTCATTTATAAATACATTAAAAAGCAACGGACCCAGCACAGACCCCTGCGGGACCCCACTAACTACCCTCCTCCACTGAGAATACTGGCCACGCAATCCTACTCTCTGCTTCCTATCTTTCAACCAGTTCTTAATCCATAATAATACCCTACCTCCGATTCCATGACTCTGCAATTTCTTCAGGAGTCTTTCGTGCGGCACTTTGTCAAACGCCTTCTGAAAATCCAGATATACAATATCAACCGGCTCCCCATTGTCCACATGTTTGCTTACCCCCTCAAAAAAATGCATTAGATTGGTGAGGCAAGACTTCCCTTCACTAAATCCGTGCTGACTTTGTCTCATCAGTCCATGTTTTTGTATATGCTCTGCAATTTTATTCTTAATAATAGCCTCCACCATCTTGCCCGGCACCGACGTCAGACTCACCGGTCTATAATTTCCCGGATCTCCTCTGGAACCCTTCTTAAAAATCGGAGTAACATTGGCTACCCTCCAGTCTTCCGGTACTACACTCGATTTTAGGGACAGATTGCATATTTCTAACAGTAGCTCCGCAAGTTCATTTTTTAGTTCTATTAATACTCTGGGATGAATACCATCAGGTCCCGGTGATTTACTACTCTTCAGCTTGCTGAACTGACCCATTACATCCTCCAAGGTTACAGAGAATTTGTTTAGTTTCTCCGACTCCCCCGCTTCAAATATTCTTTCCGGCACCGGTGTCCCCCCCAAATCCTCCTCGGTGAAGACCGAAGCAAAGAATTCATTTAATTTCTCCGCTACGGCTTTGTCCTCCTTGATCGCCCCTTTAACACCATTTTCGTCCAGCGGCCCAACCAACTCTTTGGCCGGTTTCCTGCTTTTAATGTATCTAAAAAAATTTTTACTATGTATTTTTGCTTCCAACGCTAATTTCTTCTCAAAGTCCTTTTTTGCCCTCCTTATCTCCGCTTTGCATTTGGCTTGGCATTCCTTATGATCTATCCTGTTACTTTCAGTTGGTTCTCTTCTCCACTTTCTGAAGGATTGTTTTTTGGCTCTAATGATTTCCTTTATCTTACTGTTTAGCCACGCCGGCTGACGTTTAGTCTTTTTTCTAATACGTGGAATATATTTGTCCTGAACCTCCAGGATGGTGTTTTTAAACAGCATCCACGCCTGATGCAAGTTTTTTACTCTGCGAGCTGCTCCTTTCAATCTTTTTTTCACCATTTTTCTCATTTTGTCGTAATCACCTTTTCTATAGTTAAACGCTAGCGTACTTGATTTCCTAGTTTCACTTCCTTCAATGCCAATATCAAAACCGATCATATTATGATCACTGTTATCAAGCGGCCCTCGTATCGTTACCCCCTGCACTAGATCATGAGCACCACTAAGGACTAAGTCTAGTATTTTTCCTTCTCTTGTCGGCTCCTGAACTAGCTGTTCCATGAAGCTGTCCTTGATTTCATCAAGAAATCTTATGTCCCTTGCGTGTACAGATGTTACATTAACCCAGTCTATATGCGGGTAATTGAAATCCCCCATTATTATTGTGTTGCCCAGTTTGTTTGCGTCCCTGATTTCCTTTAACATTTCCGCATCCGTCTGTTCGTCCTGGCCAGGCGGACGGTAGTACACTCCTATCACTATCCTTTTCCCCTTTGCACATGGAATTTCAATCCACAGTGATTCCAAGGAGTGTTTTGTTTCCTGCAGAATTTTCAATCTATTTGATTCAAGGCTCTCGTTAATATACAATGCTACCCCTCCACCAATCCGATTCACCCTATCACTACGATATAATTTGTACCCCGGTATGACAGTGTCCCACTGGTTATCCTCCTTCCACCAGGTCTCAGAGATGCCTATTATATCTAATTTTTCATTTAGTGCAATATATTCCAACTCCCCCATCTTATTTCTTAGGCTCCTGGCATTCGCATATAGAAATTTCAAACTATGTTTGTTGTTCCTAAGTACATCATGCTTAGTACTTGACAGTATTAATTGGCAATCTTTTGTCTGATTTTTATTGTTATTTAAAGATACCCGATCTACTACAATCTCTTTTGCAACCTCACTATCAGGATACTCTATCTTCCCTGTTATGGTGATATCTTTGAAAGATACCTTATCCCGAACCATGCTCTTTTGAGCGACTGTCGGCCTTCCCCCCATTTCTAGTTTAAAAGCTGCTCTATCTCCTTCTTAAACGCCGATGCCAGCAGCCTGGTCCCACTCTGGTTAAGATGGAGCCCATCCTTTCGGAATAGGCTGGGAGAGATAAGAAGAAAACCAGGAAAGAACAGAGCCCTGAAATCCAAGTGAGGACAGTGTATCAAGGAGTAGGCTGTGCTCAACAGTGTCAAAAGCAGCAGATAGATCGAGAAGGATGAAGATAGAATAGAGACCTTTGGATCTGGCTAGGAACAGATCATTGGAGACTTTAGCAAGCGTTGTTTCAGTTGAATGAAGAGGGCAAAAGCCAGATTGAAGTGGATCAAGAATAGCTTGAGATGAAAGAAAGTCAAGGCAACGGCGGTGAACAGCACGTTCAAGTATCTTGGATAGGAAAGGGAGGAGGGAGATGGGGCGATAGTTGGAAGGACAGGTAGGGTCCAATGAAGGTTTTTTAAGGAGTGATGTGACTACGGCATGTTTGAAGGCATCAGGAACAGTCGCAGTGGACAGTGAAAGATTGAGGATATGACAGATAAACGGGATGACAGTAGAAGAGATAGTGTTAATTAGATGGGTGGGAATAGGATTAGAGGAACTGGTAGTTAGTTTCAAGGAGAAAAGAAGATGTGTAGTTTCCTCTTCAGTGATTTCAGAAAAGGAAGAAAAGGAGGCAGGGGTTGGCCATTTCGGAGGGAGCCCTTACTACTACCCATTGAGGTGGCAGTAAGGGCTCCCGCGCTAACCTGACGGTAACCGGGCAGCACATTGCACTAGGGGTGGGAAATACCACCGAACTGCTGTGGTAGCTGCAGTACTTCCTGTTTAGCAAGCGGTAAGCTCACGTTGGGCTTACCGCTGCTTAGTAATAGGGGCCCCTAGTTTCCAAGGTCTTTAAGAGCACTGTTCCCTCAAAGCTGAGCAAGAGTCCTCCACCTACATTCTTGCCAGTGGGGATGCTGTTTCAGTATCACATTTTCAATAATGAGGGAGAGGCAAGCTTTGTCACTCCCTGCCTGTCCCTAGCAATTGAAAAAGTGGTAGTGAAACAGCACCCGCACTGGCAGGACTGTAGCCATTGACCTAGTGGTAAAGTCTCACGCGGTAACCAGGCAGTAATGACCTATATGCGCCAAGCGCCACTTGATGCACGTAGCTGACAGGCGCCAGAAAATAAAAAAATATTTTTCAGACACGTGTGACAGTGGACACGCGCCAAAAATGAAATTACCGCAAGGGCCATACGGTAGCTGTGCAGCAACTCCATTTCCGTGGACACTGGGTGCACATAGATGCTTAGAAAGCTTAGTAAAAGGGCCCCTTGGTCTGCTATAACATTCTTTTTTAGAGAAAAAAAATCAGTAAAAAAAAATAAATTAAAGCTGGCTGTGCATTCCATTCTGCAAATTCCCACATGAGAAGTAAAAACATCTAGGTAAAGCATTTTGATACCAGACAGTCTTAAAAGACTTTAGTCCACTTCATATCTATGAAGAAAGTATGTGGCATACTGGCTTTTTATAGCTATATATCTGCCCCGCACCAGCCAGCAGAAAGAAACTCCTTATTCTAATCCCTGTACTTTCTTCATGCCTGAGAGATGCCATGTTGAGTGATAAAGTACTAAGCTTCTAAGCTTCTAGGATCAACCTGCAGCTGCTTACCTGTGAACGCCCTGAGACTGTCTCCGTCCTTATCCCCTGCTCTTTCATGTCTTTTTCCTCGGCATAAACCCACTGCTTTTTTGTCTGGGAAGGGGGTTTATCTGCTGTATGTGATAAGAAGGCTAGTAATCTTAATGTTCAGCAAACATCTTAAACTAAAAGCATGCTCTACATTTCAGCATTACTTGGATAAAACTTGCAGCTTGAAAAATAAAACCAGTTTACAACAGGCAAAAGCATGAGCCGATATTTGCCTTTAGGAAACTATTAAAAGGTGGTGTGTTTTTTTCCCCCAGCAAGCTTTTGTATGATTTTGAGCTCTGTTTTAGAACATGAAGAATTTTACTTACTTATCTTTTAATATGTTTGTATTTTATGTTTGTAAGTTTTATTATGAATGTTATTATGTAAGTCATCTAGAATCATAGATAGTGTGGGATACACATTAAAAAATAAATAAATGGGGGGAGGGTCTAATTCTAACTCAAGACCAGCATTCACTAAAGTGCACAAACCCCTAGTGCAGCCTTGTAAAAATGTAAAAACAGCAATATTCAGGGTTCAATTACAAGTGTAACGATTACCCTCTCTCCACTACTTTTTTACACACATTGCAAAAATGTGACCCCTAGATTTCAGCAGACCTGTTGTTCAGAGAGAAAAATTACACTTTAAATAATTATCAAAATTCATTCTCCTCCTCCCCCTTTTAATAATGCATATTTAAAGTGAATTGATAAAAGATCAAGCAGTAGAAACAGTTTTGTAAACTACAAACAAAGGGATATGTTTACTAAGGAGCGTTAGTGTTTTTAACGCGCCTATAAAGTTAAGGCGCATTAAACACTAACGCGCCAATACATTCCTATAGGCGCATTAGCGTTTGACACGCGTTACTGTTTAATGCACATTAAAAATGCTAACATGCCTATTGAGCGCCTTTGTGAACATAGGTGAAAAATAGTTCAGGCTTTTCTAGTTAGACTTGATACAGCAAGATGCTGTGTTAGACATATGAACGCTGAAAGGGATCCTTTTACTAAGCTATGATAAGCACCAGTGTTCACTTACCACAGCTTGAAAGGGTTTACCACAGGATATGCTCAGCTACGTGTGTTGACCATTACTGCCTGGTTACCGCATGAGACCTTACCGCTAGTCAATGGCTTGCGGTAAGGTCTCAGACCAAAAATGGATGCGGCAATTTTCATTTTGCCACACGTCCATTTTCGGCAAAAATTTTAAAAAGGCAGTTTTTGTAGGTGCGCTAAAACATAATTCTAGGCACCACCAAATCACACAGGCCTACTGCAGGCCTTTTTTCAGCACACCTTAGTAAAAGGACCCCAAAGGTAGATAAGCCACTGCTTGTGACCAAGAGAAAGTATTTTTAAAAGATATAGAAAGGGAACAGAAGCAATTGAAATTGGAGAAACAGTGCACTGACATGATTAAACATATTTACATGACCGAGAAGTCTTGTAGATGAATACAACTGTACACTGTAGTGAAAGATATCATTCCTACAATTTATTGTTTAAGACAGATTAGAATACAGTACATTAACCCTATAGTGCTAATGAAGTGTTAAGTGCACTAATACCATTATCTAATATCAGTCTGGATCTGCATTATCCTTACAACTAGACCAGATTCAGATATGACTTTGTTTTCATTTTCCTCGCCATATTTTAAGACAAATTTATAGTGCTCTTAAAAGCCTATCCTATCACCACTGGAAACAAAAGACCCAGACACCACACAAGTGAAACAGCGGAAAAGCAAAACCTTCAAAAAATACCCTGCAAATTTATTATGATCACTAAGGGTGACAGGAATTTTCATTTTGCATTATTTTAAGGGGCGGGGGTAATGGTAATAGTGAGCACTCGCACTCTTTGGAAAGATTGCACAGTCTTTACAGAAACCCTTAGATTCTATTCATAGTGCCCTGATCTGTGCTCCCAAAATGTGTAGAATCACCTAAGATGCACATGCAAATGAACTGAGTACAAAGCAATAACTATCAATAATTGTAAAGCATTGAACCAGTCACAAGAAAAAAAACTGTAAGTCATCAGCATAAAGTCTAAACTGAACATCTAAGCAGGGTGTGCTTCAAAACACATCATTCCATACCTCGAAGAAGATGGCATGGCTTGAAACCTCTGCTTCTGCTGTGCTAATAAGAAGCTAATATTGTGCCAGATGAGCAGCAACAGAAGAACACAGAGTAGCCGCCATCCCTGTCATCAGTGCTAACACTACAGTCCTCCATTTCCCTCAGCTATTTCACTTGAAATGGGAAATTCCATAGGAAGCGATGGATTTTTCAGGTTGTTCCACAGCCATGGAATTACAATTGTAAGGGCCCTTTTACTAAGCAGCGTAAGCGTCTACATGCGCCCAACATGCGCCAAAATGGAGTTAATGCATGACTACCACATGGCTCTTGTGGTAATTTCATTTTTGCCATGTGTTCGATACATGCGGCCGAAATATTCCGATATGCGCGCCAACTGGCATTTGGCGCACTTAAGTCATTACCGCCCGGTTATCGCGTGAGACTTTAGCGCTAGGTCAATGGCTGGTATTAACGTTGCAGACACAAAATGGATGCATGACAATTTTGATTTTGCCGCATGTCCATTTTTGGCAAACATTTTTAAAAGGCTTTTTTTACAGGCGCACTGAAAAATGGATTGACGCATGTCCATGCCTACACTACCGCAAGCCATTTTTCAGCGCACCTTAGTAAAAGGACCCTACAGTTATCTAATGTTATCTATCTATCCTTTGAAAATAGTAAGAGAATTCACTCACAAGAGATCACCAAATTATTCCCATATAAAAAGGTTTTCTTTCTTCCATCCTGCCCTTAATTTCAGCTATCCATGTGCATCTCACTATTATCTCTTTATGCTAGTTCCTCAGAAGTCTTTGTGTGCCAAAAAGTTCTCAAAACTATCCAGTATGATCATCTCATTTGGCTTTCTCATTATATATAATCACTGTATATGTATGCTGTCCATTGCATGTTTATAAAACATCAAAATCAATGAGGTTCAATTCAAATGAGCAAATGAATGAGAAATATATGTTAATAATCAAAAAGGTCTTTCCATTTTGTGCTGATAGAAAAAGCTTTATTGGATAAAGTCCAAAGTGTTAAATTATTTTCCCTGATGACTAATAAATCTTTCTGAGGATGTATATTTTCTATTTAAGCTTATGCCACCCTTTGACTTACTTACTCCATAATTAATTCTTTCTCATACAGTTAATTATTTGTTTCAATCTTGGGTGTGTGATTTTACATTCAGCTTAAAAATTCCATTTCTCCTATTGTATGGAATATACCTTTCTTGTTGTGCATATCATACTTTTTTAGTCAGGTTAAAATTAATTATTGTGTTCAGGAGTGACTCAAGGCAGTCTGCTGCCTGAGGCAAGGAATGAGATGGCACCAACCCCTCCCCCCCCCCCCCCCCCCAAGGAACCAAAAGGTAGGGCCTCCTCAGAACTCTGGTCAGGGAGTAGAGTGTGGAGGTCCCCTCATTCATAAAATGAGTCAGTCAATTGCCCCAAGAAAAAAAAGAATGTAACTTATTTTTCCTAAGTTAAATATTAGGAAACATGAAAACTTTGCAAACACTGGCTATACTCAGCAATAATTATTGCAGTTAAATTATGTAGTCTAGAATTCTAATATAAAATATACTAATTCCCTCAGTCCTGCTCACTGGGCTATCATAGTATTAAATGCAAACATATTTTGCATTCCCCTTGCCCATCAATAGTGTAGATTGATTGATTAATTGATTTGATTTGCTTACTTTATTTTTTGTCTATTAGATTGTAAGCTCTTTGAGCAGGGACTGTCTTTCTTCTATATTTGTGCAGCGCTGCGTACGCCTTGTAGCGCTATAGAAATGCTAAATAGTAGTAGTAGAGCAGAACTAGGATATTTCCCCATCTCTGAAACAGCAACATAAATCCTCTCCAGTTTAAAAAGTATTGTGAAGTAAAACAAAACGCTATGAAAGTCACTCAGGATAGAGCAAATCTACCATTCCATAACCACCCCAATGAGGAAAAGGCCACAGCATAAATACTCCCATGAACTCTAGTACATCAATACACCTGTTGGCAAAATTGAACAAGCCAGATTACTACAGATCCCTACACAGACAGGGTTAACAGAATTCCTAGCCTCAGTCACACGTACTGAACAAAGACACCCTCACCAGGTACAGAATAAATTACCACAATCTGCAAAAACAAATATATAGACAAAAATTAAACTGAAACCCCAAGAAGCTAACCAGAGTATGGTATTGCTCCTGTACTCTATAAAATATTAAAGGGAAAGGGAATTGATTATATTTGCAACTACATTCAAGCGGTTTACATAGTATATACAGGTACTTATTTGTACCTGGGGCAATGGAAGGTTAAGTGACATGCCCAGAGTCACAAGGAACTGTAGTGGGAATTGAACCCAGTTCCTCAGGATCAAACTCTGCTGCACTAACCACTAGGCTACTCTTCTACTCCATGTAAAGAAAACAGATGCAAATTCCAAAAACTGATATATTCCTATCACTAAATTGAAATGTAAAATAATTTTGTTACCTTTGCTCTCCACTGTGTTTAATACCTCTTCACTCTCCCCAGCAAAATTTCCCTCTCTTACTTTCTTCTCTCCCTAACATCTCCCCCTCTCTTCACTTCCTCCTCCCTCTTTCATACATAGAATCTCTCTGTCTTTCTGTTATCCCCTTTAGCATCTCCTACTCATTTCTCCCTCACTTCCTCCTCTGCTGCCTTCCCCCTTTGTCTTGGTCCCCTATCCTCCCTCACTTCCTTTTCCTGTGTCATTTCTGTTGCTGCTATCCTTCAAGATCTCCGTCAGAAGTTTAACTAAAGAGCCTTACAGGGCCTTGGACCATGTAAATCAGTGGTGTGCTGGAGCAGGCTCTCACAGGCTCACAAGAGCCGGTTGTTAAGTTTTTAAGAACTTTGGGAGCCGGTTGTTAAAGTAGGGCCCTCCATGGCTACTTTAACAACTGGCTCCAAAAATGTGGGCTTGGGCCCCCTGCTGAATTCTGTTTTACTTTGCTGGTAGGGATGCTGAGCCCTGCCAGCCAAGTAAATAGACTGCTGCTGCTCCCCGCTTTTTGTTTCCAGCTCTGAGCAGCAGGCTGGGATTTCTCGAGCATGTGTGAGAAGTTCCAGCATGCTGCTCAGAGGAAGACGTTGGGAGTGGTGGCAGTCCATTTATTGGCTGCCAGCAAAGGTATGCCTAGCATGCCTGCACGAAGGGAGGGAGGAGAGAGAGACAAGTGTTGCTCCCCCCTCCCTCTGGCCACCCCTGGCCCTTCCAACTGCAGAGTTGGATATGTCCGGAGAAAGAGCCTGTTGTTAAAAATTTACCAGCACACTCCTGCTGTACATGCAGTTCAACCTCCCCCTCCCCCTCCCCACCTGCAGATTTCCTGTGTCAGAGAGGGCAGGACTGGAAGATGTTGAATACACACACACAGGCTCCAAGGCCCTGGATTTGGGGGATCTTCTCCAACATCTTCCCCTACCCCCATGCAATAGGATCATGCTCATCTGGTTTGGTGTAGGAGGAGAAGATGAAAAGTAACCTTTTCCCACTAGAAAGCAGAGTGAGCCAGCCATAGCAGACATGTTTTAGGGGTACTTGCTGCTGCCCAAACAATTTGCCGCCTGATGTAGCTTTACCCCGCTTAATATAAGAACCTTCCCTGACTGTATGTGAATAAAATCTAGAAATTAAAAACAATCTGGCTGATATTCAATGCAAGTTAACCAGTCAGGAATGGCCATCGACTGGTTAACTCACTTGTATGTATTTATCTGGTCACTTTCAGTGGCACTTAACCATTTAGTGACACTGAAAATGACCAGTTAGCCTTGAAGTGGAAGCTTGCTACATCGGGGGCATTTCAGGGGCGGAGTCCGATTAGTTCCCAATATTCAGAGCTAACTGGCCATGTTTAGCACATAGATAGGACTGCAAAAATAGCTGCCCTAGCTTTATGTGCTAGGGCTTGTATAAAAAATAGAATTCAATGCTGAAGTCCACACAGAGCCTGGCATTGAATTTCCAGTTTTAGTGCCAGCAGCAAGCAAAAAAATGCTGTCCGCCACTGGTTGAATATCGGATGGCATCTTGTTGTATTCATACAAATCCGATTCATGCTACAGACCTTTGATTTAATAAATTGCTAGTTTTGCAACTATTGCATTCTTTTCTCTTACTTCTCTATTAATAGAGGAGTAATATCGAATTCAATATAAAATACCACTGCTAGCTTTCAAAGCCTTTTGGCTGGGGACCCAATCTTATCTGGCCGGGTTAACTATCCCATATACCCCCCAATCGTGTTCTAAGATCACTTAGGGGCCCTTTTACTAAAGATTAGCTTGAGTTATCTGCAGCAGGGCCAATAGGAATAAAATGGACCTCTCTGAGCTCCTTCAGTATCCTGGGATGCATCCCATCCGGTCCCATAGCTTTGTTCACCTTCAGATTCTACAGCTGTTTATAAACTCTTTCTTCCGTAAACGGCGCAGTATCCACTCCAGTCCCAGATGTTCCCTCGGCAGCCAACCGTGGTCCTTCTCCAGGATTTTCCTCAGTGAACACTGAAGAGAAATAATTGTTTAGCATGTTTGCTTTATCTTCATCTAGGTGTCTTTGTAGACAATGCGCTGAAATCTTTTGCCCAGTGTGTGGCGGCGGCAAAAAAAGCAAACAGGATCCTAGAAATTATTAGGAAAGGGATGGTAAATAAGACCAAGAATATTGTAGTGCCCTGTATCACTCCATGGTGCGGCCTCACCTTAAGTATCACATTCAATTCTGGTCACTGTATATAGCAAATATATATATATAGTAAAATTAGAAAAGGTTCAAAGAAGAGTGACCAAAAGTGTTTAAGCAGTTAATATGTACATTAGCTGCAGAACTTTCAAACACTTATGAAAAGCAGTGTGCTATTGAGAAATAAAGATAACTTGCATTCTGATAAAAGAGATTATGTATCAAGGCAGCATTGTAAAATTGCCCTATGTGGGCAACTGCTGATATAACATTAAAAAGAAAAAAAACCTCCAATTAAAGGTCTGCAAACTTAAATTAGGTCAATTAATATTTCATGTAGCTCAAAATTGGCACAAATACCAGCTAGAATGCCTTGTAAAACAGGTTGAACATTTAATGCAAAATGTCTCCAGGCATATTAAAAGGACTGCGACAATCTGTTCTCAGGAAGTTTACATGCATACTGAGGTAATTTAAATACAGCGAGAGAACTGTTAAAGGGCATGAAAGCTTGTGCCTGCAGTCTTTAATATTCTGCATTACATCCAGACATGGGTAAAAAATCATGAAAGAGGATCATGATCCCAAATTCTGCTTTTAATTTGTCTGAGCGTGGGATTTGCCAGATTGCTAGAATGTAAATCATTAGAATTTATACCAAAAATGAAGAGTTCTTCCACAACTTAAGAAGAGACGAAAGAAGACTTTTTCATTGTGATATGAGGTGCGGTTTAACTTTGTGGCAAAAAAACAGTAAAATAGGGTGGGAAACCTGCGGCTCAGGGGCACATTTTACTCCGACATGGCACATGTTTCACTGAAACGCTTTTTCAAGGATGTCACCTGAAAATCAAAATATAAAGAATTAATATACCATCCAGTGTAGGAGATAAGTATAAAAATATCTTATTGAAACCTCACCTCAGGATATGTTGTGATTGTGCATATAAACTCTAGCATTTAATGATCTACATGCATATTTGCACGTTCCACTGTACTGTTCTAGGCAAGAATAGAGTAACTTCAACAGCCAGCTTAAACCATCCCCGAGTAGAGGTTTTACCAGTAGATTCTCTATTGTTAAGTAAATCTTCTTTATTGTAGTGCTCGGAATAAACAAAGAAAATCCAACTTATAGTTCAATTGCTTAGAAGAGAATTGTTGCCTTCTGCACAAAGTCTGTATCTAGCCACTCCAGAGGCAAGGAGATGGTCAGAACCTCAGCCCAGCTGAGAGGAAAAGCTTAACACTCAAAGGAAAATAAGGAGGAGTGACTCAGGGAAAATAAAAGAGGAATGACTTGGAGAGATGGTGAAAAATTTGATGGAATTATAGTAGATTAAGGAGGGATCAGCCACCCCTAAAACAGCTGCTGATCGTCAAGGCAAGCAAGGAAAACTGGGCTCTCTCACAGAGACTGTAGTGGCAGAGAGGAAAGATTGGCCCTAGCTCAGAGCCAACAGACAATAAGGAAAGATCACAAGGAGTCAATCACAGGATACTGTAAACTATAGGAAAAGCAGCCCCAATACACAGTGCTATTACACAGACAATGCAATTAAATACAAATAATACTCATATTAAATATACATAACAATGCATCCTGCTTCCTTGAATAATGGGGCAGAGCAACCACCTGCACTCCACCCATGTGCACGCTCACAAGCAAAGTATATGCCTTGATGCCGTAGTGCATACTTTTTACACAGTTGCATTTGGACCATATACATACCTTATATATAAAAATGTTTCTGGGAAGGGATGTGTCTGGGGCAGAGAGTGGGCGATTCTGTGCTAATCAGTTAGGTCATCTATATTGCTGCATATTAACTGATTAGCATGGGATTAGCATGCAAGCTCTTACCACCTACAAAATAAGTAACATGCATAGTAACATAGTAGATGGTGGCAGAAAAAGACCTGCACGTTCCATCCAGTCTGCCCAACAAGATAAACTCATATGTGCTACTTTTTGCGTATACCTTACCTTGATTTGTATCTGCCATTTTCAGGGCACAGACCATAGAAGTCTGCCAAGCACTAGCTCCACCTCCCAACCACCAGCCCCGCCTCCCAATCTCGGCTAAGTGGCGGTAAAGGTTCATGCACTAATGTTTGATAATGGCTGCACGTTAATGTGCCTAAAAATGCAAGGCTGCGCATAAAATTACTCCCTTGGAGGCTAAATTTATAGCAGAGTTCCTACTAATGCTGCTGGTTATGGTGCCTATTTCAAGCCTGTTCTATAAAGAGAATTGCACCTACTAGCACAATTAACCAGAAATTTTCTTACGTTTAAGGTGCGAACACTGAAACCAGGCCTATAGCTGGTAAATGCCAGCACCTAGTTGTGAGCTAGAATACACATAAATTATAGTATTTCATCTCTTATGCATATGCTTGTGCACCATGCCCATGTTCTGCCCAAACTGTGCCCATGAACACTCCCACCAGCAAAGAGGTCATTCTCGCACGTAAGTAGCCACTACACATAAATGACTGAAGTACTGCCATTTGGGGTGAATTCTATATATGGCACTGAAAAGATCTGCACTGGAAAAAAGTGCTATTCTATAACCTGTGTTTAAAATTAGGTGCGATTTTTAAAATAGCACTTACGCCCAGGACCCGTGCCTATCTTTAAATGTCACCATTTGCACCAACTGAAACGTGGTGCAAATGTATGCATCTAAATTAGGTACATATCCCCATTATGTAATAACAATGCATGTACATGCTGCAGAGAAGAACTTAAAAGGAGCCAGCATACAAAAAAATCAGATGCCTTCCTCCCCCATAGTCGAAATTCGTGGTGGGGTAGTGGTGATGAACCTTCCCTCTACTCCCTAGAGCTACCTTGACTATTATGCAGGCTAGGAAGTCACCTATGGTGGTAGCTTCTGGGAGATAGCAAAGAGCAGCTGCAGTCAAAATAAAATGATAGATCCTGAGCATCACACAAACTCAAAGAACCGTGTGTACTTTCACAGTTTTATACATTTTTACAAGGTCATATTCGCAGTGGTGGTTAAAATGATCCTCATTGAGTTTATCAAAATCTCAGAAGGGAGGAGCCTACGAGGGATACAAGACTGAAGGTCAATATAGTGCTCCTAATATACTTGCACTGGCCCTACTGTTTCACCACTCACCAAATGCAAAAGTTCTTCAAGTAATGTATGCCTAAGCCCCACCCTCTTTAGGAAAAAAAAGTACAGCATTGTCCTCCAGTCACCCTTATTCCCCTCCCCCTCCCATAATTATTACTGCATTCCTTCACATGGTAGAGGAGTGATCCCTGGTTGGCGTTGGTGGGGGTGCAAACAGGGCAGTTGCCCTGGGCCACAAGCCTACAAAGGGCTCCAAGCTTACTCAAAGCTAGCAGGTACAGCCTGTTAGTTGGCTTTGGGGGACCCTGCTAAATTTTTGCCCTGGGCCCCAGCCTGTTTAACAAAGGTCCTGCTCAGCAACTCCATTTTCAAAAATCACTGCATAATTCATTAAGCTGCAACATTCAGGTACTGCTGGTTATTGAATCCCACAATCATTTTTATGAGGTAAGATAGAACACAAACATTTTTACTGAGGGTCACATCTCCAGTTAATAGACTTACAGTAGGTATTTTCATAAACTTTTCCACAGGTAAACCCTGTTTTACCGGAAGGAAAGAACTTGTATAAAATTACCCCAGGGACTAAACACCTATAAAACAAACGTGGTGATTGTACTTACTTTTGCACAAACAAAAGGTAGGGATCTTCTGGGGACAAATTTGGTGTGGAGCACAGGTGGAGTCACATACTATGGGCTGGATTTAAAAAATGGCACTAAAATTTGGATGCCAAAAAAAAAAAATGGCATTGAATGGTATTCTACAAAGGGCACTCCGGGATGGGTGTCCTTTATAGACTAGCGCTTAGTGCCAGGATTGGTGCTCAGCTTTGGGCATGAGGATTTACACCAACTGAAACCAGGTATAACTCCCAGTGTGCAAGCTGGGTGTGGGTCTGCGCTATTCTATAACACTGTGTGCATCTTAAAGGAATGTCCCTGACCAGCCCATGTCCATGCATCGTTACACCCCATTAGCAAATCCACAAGGAAATAGTTAAGCACCAGGGGCATAGCCTCCTTGATGGGAGGGAGGCCAGAGCCCAGTGAGGGGCACATTTTGATCCACCTCCCCACCGCCGCTCCCTCGCTACTGCCCCCCCCCCCCCCGCCACCATTGCATGAAGGTACCTTGGCTGGCAGGGGTCCCCAATCCCCGCCAGCTGTGGCGTTTGTCCAGCCAAACTGGGGGCCCCAGAGCCAACTTGAGGGCCCAGGCCCCCGTGACCCCCCATAGCTATGCCACTATTAAGCGCTATTCTATAAATAGGTGTGTCTATGTTTTCGTATGGATCTGCCATTTCTGCGCCTTGCATTAAATGCTTTTCCACACCAAAAACTCAGTACAAAAATAGAGTTTAACATTAGGCATCATATATAGAATCCTAAGGCATGCATGTGTTTCATAAAATAGGCACATGCTCATGTATTTCAGGCTCATTAATTTACATCTACCCTCATGCAGGTGTTTATTTACTCATGACCATCGCAGATTTTGTGAGACTATTTTGTAAAAACATCTATGACTAGATTCTATATATATGGCACCAAAAAAACTGGTGCTGAAAAAACTTCCACCTTGTCATATTCTATAAATCATACTTAACTTTAGGTGCAGTTTATAGAATACACCTAGAGTCTTTATGCGTGCCTAAACCTAGTTGTGGGAATTTGCACCCTGTAAAACTTGGTGTAAATACTGGCACGTAAGTTAGGCATGGTGTGGGGTATTCTATAACCATGTGCAATTTTCTACAATGTCTATGATCCACCCATTCCACGCCCATGGCCATACCCCTTTTTTGGCTGCACACCATAGAATTTACATGCACCACTTTATAGAATACGCCTAGAAAGTTGTGTACATACATTCTAATTAAAGCCAATTAAGTGGCAATTATTTATGCTGATTGGCTTGATATCTAATTAAGGGGGCCTTTTACTAAGCCACGGTAGGCTCTATGTGTGTAGAGCATGTGTCAAAATGAAACTACTACCAGGCTAGCACGCCCTCCTGGAAGTAATTTCAGTTTTAGCGCATGCCCACAACACCTGAAAGAATTATTTATTTATGTCCTCCTACGCGAGCCAGTTCCGGCAGTAATCAGCACTTGGTGCTCGCCAACCGGTCATTGCATGTGTAGTGTGTGAGCCTTTACCACTAGATCAATGGATGGCATTAAGGACTCAGGCCAATTTTGGGTGCAAGCTGATTTCATTTTTACCACAGGCTCTTTTCCCATCCCATTAAAAAAATCTAAACATTTTTTGTACATGCGGTAAAAACCGGCCCGGTGTGCGCCCAATACACACGTCTACACTACCGCAGGCCACTTTTTACTGTGGCTTAGTAAAAGGACCCCTAAATTGCACACACAAATACAGAATACATATGGATTTTCATGCGCAATTTCAGTCACGCTATATAGTATCCGGAGGATAGGGGCTCATTTTCAAAGCACTTAGACTTACAAAGTCTATCTTTTTGCATAAGTCTATTTTAATAAATGATTGCCCTTGTGTTGGAATTTGATTGGTCTTTCCCTATTCTTGATTTCTTCTTGGCCTCTAAGCTGTAACACTTAAGAGGCGCCCCTCGAATAAGCAAGAAGTAAACTTTAGGTTTAATAGTTTTCCATACAAGTGAAGCATGAGGCACCTTATAATGTGAGGCTCTAAGCTGTAGCTTGTCTAGCTTGTACATAAATCTGGTCCTGTATATAAATAGCAACTTGGAAAACAAAAAGAGAAGCAAGCCTGTTTTCCACATTGTAATGTCTGCTTCTCTTTTTGTTTTCCACGCTGGATCTAGTAGACTGCATGCTTTGTTGTTTTCTTAGAAATAGCAACTTTCTGAAATTGCCATTTGCACGTCTCTGTGATCTATACCTGCAAATGCTGCAATTTCCACATGTAGAGATTTCTAAAATGACTTCCATTAGCACCTTAGGTTTCGTATGCAGGTAACCTGTACAAAATTCTGCTCACAGAGCTGAAATGGATGTGTTACATGTCTAATTTCTTCTAAATCCCTGTGTCATGATTATTTATAAAATAATTCTATAATTATATAGAAGCAAAATGACACACTTGCCAGACAGGTGGATGAGTAATCTCTTCATTTCAAATGTCCTTTAATTCAGATTTCCCATACCAAAGGCCAAATTCATAAGCTGTGTCCCTCCCGATGGCAGCAACATTGATTACTGCAGATAAATTCTCTGTGGCTATAAAAGCTTGTGTTGTGAGTTTGATTTATGAATTCCAGGCACTATTCACTTGTAGGCCTTGATGAACATCTACTGGGAGAGTGGAATAAGTGAAATATTGTCATGTATCAAGTACACTGTGAAAGGTATCATAATAAAATAAACTCTCCCTGTTGCGGTTGGCTTCCTGGGCAACCCTTTCCTTCCATAAACATGATACAAATAAATTGCAGACATATTGAGATCTTTATAGAAAGCTTACCACTATTAATAAGAGTTACTGTCTTAGCAACAATGTGCATGAAACCTTAATGGAATGAAAAAAGAAAGAGGGAAGAGAAAGGACAGAGTCCAGGAACCTCAGAATGATTTGACAGAAAATCTATAGTCATTTTCAGGAAGGTTTACCATCAACTGCTGTAGCTTCCTCTTCATTGCTTCCAGATAAAGCATTCTCATGCCCTATAGAATAAAGGTGTGTGCAGTGCTGCCATGTTAGTCTACCTGAATATCAAGAAATAAAAGAGAAACCTTATTATTAGATTAACTTTATATTTTTGTAATTAATTGTCAAGAGCTGTGGTTTCTTCAGATCAATGAAAGAAAGCCCTCCGGATGCTGCTGTGTGTGTTTACCTCTTCTTGAACCAGTCTCTTTTTAGTCCTATCATAAACTTTCTTTGTAGTGGTTGGGAAGTGCTCTGCAGACTTCTATAGTCTGTGTCCCAGTTATGGCTAGATAAAGTTGATTGGGCTGGACTGGTTTTTGACAGCAACTCCAGTAGTTGAAAATTAAAGCCAGTGCTAGGCAAACTTCTACAGATTGTTCCCTGAAAAATGGTAAGGTTCAGATCAAGATCAAGTACACTAATGTTATATTACATCATATCATATGCTACGAGTTTATCTTGATGAGCAGACTAGATGGACCATGCAGGTCTTTATCAGCTGTCATTTATTTTATTTATTTAAAATATTTGTAGTCTGCCTAGAACTTAGTGGAATACATAAGCACATAGATAATAGTAAAAACACAACATAATAAAACATTGCAACACATACTACCTGAACCAAGTCATCTACTGTGTTATTACAGCACTCACTTTCAAAAGAGAAAAATGTCTCAAAAGCAGCACAAAGCACCAGAGGGACCTTTTTTTTTTTTACAGGAAAACATCCAAGTTGCGATTTTTGAAACTTAGATTTGAGATGGTTTTCTCAGCAGGTTGTCTAAATTGCATGGGAGCATGTTTTAGGTAGGATTTGGACATTTTCCCGGGATAACGGAACAAGATAAAAAGGTCTAGGGCAAAAATTGGGACATTTTTATCTGGACCTGTTTCAATCACGACTAAGTCACAAAAAGGTGCCCTAACTGGCCAGGTAAACACTGAAGGGATTAAGGCATGACCCCTCCTTAATCCCCAGGTGATCACTGACCCCCACCCACCCCTAAAGATGTGACCATATCATACTATGCTCTGTGACAGCTTCAGATATTATGGCCACTCCTATTGGAGCAGCAAGCTGGCCCTAGGAGTAAACTAGTGGTCAGTGCAGCGGACTGTAGAGAAAAGGACTCAGGTCCATATTCCACTCTAACTAGTTCACTTGTGGTGGAAATTGTGAGCCTTCCAAAAACCCCAAAATACCAACTGTACCTATAGATAGGAGACACCTGCAGACCTGAGGGCTTTTGTAATGGTACAGTAGGTGTTTAGGTTGTCTGTTTACTAAGCCGTGCTAGCAGCTTCCTTGTAGCATTACCGACACAGCTCATTCAAAGTGAATGGGCTGTGTCGGCACTAGCGCACACCCAGCTGCGCTAGCAGCTTAGTAAACCCCAGCGTAGGTGTTCCTGGAGGGTTCACCACAAATAAGAGTGTTAAGGTGGGATTTGTACCTGGGTCCCTTTATGTGACGTCTGTTGCACTGACCACTAAGCTGCCCCTCTGCAGGGATGTCTGAGTGGCCAGTTTACTAGGAATGGTGCCACACAGCCATCCCTATGGCTTTTTTTTTGTGCACTTTCTCTGGAACTTTTCATTCAAATATTACCTAAACAAATACACGCTGAGTACAAAAACATCTAGAAATTAGAGATTTTGAAACAAAAAAATAGACGTATTGTACCTGGGGCTATGGAGGGCTAAGTAACTGGCCCAGGGTCACATGGAGCTGCAGAGGGAATTGAATCTGGGTCCCCAGGATCTCAACCCACTACTGACTGTCAGGCAGCAGCAGGAATCAAACCCAGCTCCGAAGGTTTGCAACCCGCTGTACTAACCATTAGGCCACTCCTCCATATTATAGTTTTTACATAGTAATCAGCTGCTTTATATGCATTCCCATGTTTTGCATATCATTACTATGTAACCCATGACAACATATATATCGCTGTGGTAAGACAAGACCAGTTGCTTTAGGGCCTTTAAATCATGATAAGGAAATAACTTAAAGTTAGCTAGAATCACCAAGTCAAAAATACACACCACACATTCAATGGCTTATGTAAGTTGGCCTAGGGGCACTATCCAATGCGCACAACTGATAGTATATTATATGTTGCATGTCTCAACTGGTAACACGTCTATGGCCTGCCCATGCTCTTCTCATGTGTACGCCCTCTTGTAGGTATGCGCTAAGCAACCTTTTAGATTAGAACACAGTATTTACACATTTAGGACTAGATTCTGTAAATGGTACCTAAAGAAGTGGTGCCAAAAAAAAAATACTGCTTAGTGTAACAGGGGGTTAAAATAAAAAGAAGAAAAGTTTTTTTTATTTTTACCTGGGAAGGTCCAGGTATGCAAGGAGCTTGCTGGCTGGCGAGGGAAGGCAGCGCTGCGATTTGCGGGATTGCAGAGGTTTTGGGCCCGAAGTGAATGCCGTTTAAGTCGGCGAAGAAATGGAGGGGAGCGTCGGAGGAGCGCTCTGGGGGAGCAGCGCCGTCATTTTTAGATTCCCGGGGACGTTTGCTCACGTCCCCGGGTCGGGTGTTTAGAGGCCCGTGGTGCAGGGACGCGAGAAGTCTGTTTTGGGGCTGGCCTCTGCGCTGTGAGGAGAAGAAGGAGGAGTCATCGCGAGTGTGCATGAGGCAGCGCGCCTCATGCACGAATCGGCGGCGCGCGTTTTCGAGAGTAGGCCGAAGCCGGGGCCTAAATTTTGGGCCGGCTTCGGAGCTTTTTTTGTTTTGGCTCCGTTTTCGCGTCGGGACGTCGTGGACCGGAACGGAAGGAAGTCATCGAGTAAGGAGAAAATCCCGGATCAGGTAAGGGGTCACTTGACCAAAAATGTTAATCGGGTGATTTTAAATTTGCATAAATAGCGTTTTTTATTTTTAAAAATTCGGGGTTTCAAGTTATTTAAATTTAGTTTTCAGATTTGGGTTCTGGGAATTTTTTAGGATTTTTGTGGTGATTTAGTTTGTCAGTTTTTAATTTTTAAATAGGGGTTTTGGGCGAGCGTGGGTTTAACAGGGTTAGGAAAGGGTTAAATTGATAAATTCGATAGGGCAGGTTAAGGAAGTATCTATTGAATTTTTGGAATGGTTTTTATTGAGTTTGGGATTTTTGGAAGGGGTTTAGGTGGAATAATGGCGGGTGGACGTTAAATTGTGGGATATTTAAATTCTAAAAATACCGTTTAGTAGGGAATGGGAAGTTTAGTGGGCATAGTAAATTTGGGGTGATTTAACATAAATTTATTGTGGTTTTTAAATAATTTAGGAATTTCCCATAGATTTCTATGGGGATTTCTTATGTAAAATGGAGATTTAGTTGTGCTGCTCAGCATTCCGTTTGTCAGCAGGCAGCTGCGGAATGTTGAGCAGGACTTAGGATTGGCTGCTAGGGTTTGGAACCCCAAGTTGAAGGGTCCGTTTCCTAGGAAACGGCTTGGTGGACAGTTGGTCAGAGTGGTTTTGACCTTCAGAGAGTGAAGAAGCGCTGTGGTGTTGTGAGTGTGGAAAAGTGATTTTGAGTGAAAAGAGGAGAACAAATAATTTTAGGGTAACAGAATTATTAAGGGTAGTTAGGAAGTATGTATGTGTGATTAAAATTTAGAGTGTTAAGTGTTCTATTAAGGTTATTTTGAGTTTGAATGTCCTGGGTGAGTAAAAGGTGATTGAGAGTGAAAGTTGGGTTAGATAAGGTGAGGGGGAGAGGTTAAGTGGTTGAGTTAAGTATTTGTTAGGTTGGGTTTTGGGGTTTTAGGTGAGGGTAAAGGAAAGAATCTTGAAAGGCTGTATGAGTGCAGGGAAGGTGAAGGAGCGGAATGTTGGGAAGTAAGGCTGGCATGGAATGTTGAGCTGCACTGCTCTGCTGCAAGTGATCAGACACTCTGTGTAGCCTAGGGCATATATAAAAGAAAGCCTAGAATTGACATAGAAGGGTGTTTAAGTTAATTTTTGTTTAATTTTAGCTAGTGTGCCCAGTTTACTATTATAAATTCCCAGAAATAGAATATTCTAAAAGATTTAAAATAAGAAGGTAGGGTTTTGCTCCCATTTTATTTATTAAGAGAGAGGTGTAGCACACAGACGTCACAGAGGAAAGAGTGGATATCCGAAGTTGGGCCCCACCGCAAGAAAGATCCTGTGTACAAGTTTGGCGACAGCTAAGTACAATTGAATAACAAAGAGAGTTAAAGAATACAGATAACAGAAATAGACAAAAGTTATTACTTACCTTAAGTCTCCCGGGAGTGAAGATCCTTGACACCTGTAAAGAAAAGAATAACAAAGAATCAAATTCTAAAAAGGGGTGGGTCACTGATTATAGGGGTTTTTCTTAAACATATACATTTTCTTGTCTAAAAAGGGGTAGGGTGAATGTTATAGTACTTATCTGATTTGTTCTTGTCTGCAATGGTAAAGTTGAGAAACCTGTAAAGAAAGGAAAAGTTAAAAGGTTAATGTTGTGTAAATGTATTGATTCAACTAAGGAAACTAATAATAGAAATTATAGTTCAATTATTACAAAACTGTTTACCATTTTCATGCACTGAAACTGTTGATGTTATTGAATAAATATCAAATTATTACATCTTACAAACTAGTCTGGTTTTCCTCAGAATCAGGAGTAATCCAATTTTTAGTTTTTTTCCCCCTTTAATTCTAGGAAGTAAAGGGCGGGGTTAGTGACCTGTGCAGCTTTCTGACGCTCAGTGTGGTGAAAGCTGGGAGTTGGCCACGACTAATACCATCAGACTTCCAGCCTAACACTGTTAACTGAGCGTGAGCAAGGCTGATTACATTAGTGCTATTTTATAAACCATGCTTACAGTCAGGTGCAGTTTTTAGAACAACACTTAGCTCCAGAAACTACAACTATATTTAGGCATGACCATTAACACAAATGAAAAACTAGGCCCCTGTTTACAAAGCCATGCTAGCGGCTGCCAATGCGGTAAAGCCGATGGAGCCCATTCACCTTGAATGGGCTGTATCGGCAGTGTCGTGTGGCTTTGTAAACAGGGGGCTAATGGAAATCCTCACACGTAAATTAGGCACAGATCCCGCTAATTCTATAACAATGCACATACATTTTACAAACGCCCCTGACCCGTCCTTGCCCCTCCCATGGCCACATCCCCTTTTCAGATCTACTCACTAGAATTTGCACTCATCTCTTTATTGAACACACCTAAAACGATTTACATGCAAATTTTGATTATTCTATAACACGTGCATAACTGGTATCTAACATTAGGCGCCCAGGCATACAATTGCTCTTAATTTGTGCTTATTTTCAGATCATCGTTTGTCTAATGAATGAGATGTACAATCAGTTTGAAGACTCGGGAGAATCCTGAAGGATTTGGCACTTTTCTGACCTCACATGTTCTATTACTCCCTCAATTATGCCACTCCGTTCTATACAGATATCCATGCTTGGAACATTTCTGTGGCACGCTTTTAAGATGTGTGGAGGGGAATTTTAGAAAGGATATCTAACTCAGAACAAGGACATCCAAGCAGGGCTACCAAGAGGGGGGCAATATTCCCCAGGCCCAGACTCCAGGGGGGCCTGGGCCTGGCGATGGCAAGCTTCATCCTGCCTGCCTGCTTCCAGATTTGTCCTCTTGCCTGCTCCTGCATGCCGCCCAGGACCCAGATGATTGCATTAGTGCAATATCATGTTAATGCAATCATCCGAGTCCCAACTCACAGCCAAGCAGGAGAAGACAGACCGTGGGATCAGGCAGGCAGCAAGAGGTTTGCTGGTGCTGGGCCTGCCCCCCCCCCCTTGAAGGCAGAGACAGAAAGGTAAGGGGTGGGCACAAGTGGGGGGGGGGAGTGCGCGGAGGTCCAGCTCTGCCCCGGGCCCTGCTGTATCACTTGGTGGCCCTGCATCCAGTCAGTACATCACATGTATGTCCATTCCTCTATAGCCTGTTCTAAAGCACATGAGAAATAGACATCCGTGTACTGGTGTATCTACAAGCAGTACCTAGGTATTCCTATATTATGTTCCTGTGTGTTCTTCTACAGGAGGGGGAGGAATCTTAAAGAAATTTTATCCCCAACTACTCTAAAACCGATGGATTGGCGAAGAAGGAGCATAAAAGGGCATAGCAAATGCGGAAAATGCCAGATGTGTGGCCTGATGATGGAGATAGACACATTTGTAGACCCACAAACAGATCGACGGTTTATATTACGTTCCACCACAACATGTGAATCAGAATATGTTGTATACTGCATACAGTGTCCATGTGCGAAATTATACATTGGGCAAACTACAAGACAACTAAAAGTAGGAATGGGTGAACACAAAAGCAATATCCATGTCAATAAATCAACAGCACATTTGGCAGCACATTGCATAAAAGAAGGGCATGATTTTGAATCACTCCGATGTGTAATCCTACAAAAAATCGAGTTCTCCACAAGAGGAGGCAATAAGAGATTGGTATTACTACAACAGGAGCAAAAATGGATTTTTCGATTAAAGACCATACAACCAAGAGGGTTGAATACCAAAATTGAGTGGATCCATTTTTTCCTAATTAATATGGTATCTCTTCTAATCAATACGGCATCCTAACAGGTAACACGGATATGACGCTGAGGTTTCCAAATACAAATACGGAAGTAGGAAGCAATAGCCCTCTTCCGATAGAATGGACAGAGTATGAGATAGGTATGTTGAGCTAAGACGATGTGTGCAACTTAGTAAAACTAGAAGGATAATTGTTTGTATGTATTGCAGTTGCTACAGCCCGACAGGACCACGGACCCTGAAGCAGGAAGTGGAAAGGATTCCAAAGCCTGGACCAAAGTCGGCCGTGACAAATAGAGACTGAGCGTTGGAATGAGCAACAAGGAGTCCAAGCAAAGATAAGTGACTCCGGATTGATATAAACAATAAAGGAGAGGAGTTTTTTTAAGCCAGTGATGACAGAGAGAACTCCTATGAATTAAATAGCCTTAGAGCTAAGTTTCGGGAGTCTGTTGAGGCTTTTTCCTCCTGTAGAAGAAGACACAAGAACATAATATAGGAATACCTAGGTACCGCTTGTAGATACATTAAATAACTGATCCTAGGTTCGCTAGTTTTGAGGAGATCCATGTACTGGTGACATCCACCATGAACATCCATTTTACAAACTAAAACATCCAAATTATGAATGGGGAAAACAAGGAATATAGACGTCTTTGTGGCAACACAGGAACGTCCAGAGGAAAGGCCTCCCAAAATGAGCAGGTTCTAGGTAAAATTACCCCCAGAAATAAACATCCCATTGCTGAGAGAGAAAATGAAAAGCCAGAGTGTCCTCCAGAAGGGAAGACCAGGATTTCCCGCCCTGAGGTTAGAAGTGAATTACCCCACCGGGTAGACAGGGGGCGCAAAAGGGATGAAGACCTATTTCCCTAGCTAAGAAGGCAGTAAGCGATGCCTCTTCCAAGAGAAGCGGGGGGAAGGTCTACACTACTGCCCAGACTCTGACTATCCAGCTTATAATCAAAAGTGATCGCCAGCCATCTTCCAACACAAATCGGGAAATGGACGGCGATTTTTTAAAAGCGGCGAAATCGGTATAATCGAAAGCGGCATTTTTGACTGCATCGCCGCTTTTCTGTCGCTTCGCCGGCGAAAGTTCAAGGGGGCGTGTCGGTAGATTAGCGAAGGCGGGACATGGGTGGGCATGGGCATGGCTACCAGATGGCCGGCTTTCGCCGATAATGGAAAAAAAAAGCGGCGTTAAGCAGTATTTCGCCGGCTTTACTTGGTCCTTTTATTTTCACGACCAAGCCTCAAAAAGGTGCCCCAACTGACCAGATGACCACTGGAGGGAATGGGGGATGACCTCCCCATACTCCCCCAGTGGTCACCAATCCCCTTCCAAACTAAAAAAAATAAAACTAAAAACCTTTTTTGTCAGCCTGTATGCCAGCCTCAAATGCCGTACCCACCTCCATGACAGCAGAATGTGTTGTATCCTCCGACAGCCTTTCCCTGGTTGCGATGTGGCTCTTGGGTGAGTGTGACACCTTTTCTGTTAGGTGCCCTGCAGAGTCACATTAGCAATGCATTGTGGTGGGTGTAGGGTACTGGGCTCTACTCCCATGGTGCTTTCCCCCCCCCTGCTAACTGAGTCAGAGTGTGCCCTGTTTTGTTTCCTGTTGTAGTCCATGCGGTAGTGGCCATTTTTGTAAGCCACTTTTAGATCCCTTTCCTGTGTTACCCACGTCAGAGAACATAGTTCTTACCTTGAATGGTGCTGAAAGAGGGCATTGTACACCATTGTGCCAGCTCTGACCTACTGCTAATCTTAGTACCAGGGGACTCTTTGCCAGTGAGGCACAACCTCTGATCTGCAGTTAACTGTGAGTAAATGTGGTTATTTCAAGAAAGGACTTTTTCAGAGAGATTAGTCTTCAGGTGTGAACTGGTATGCCAAAGTTATACAGCAGCAATAAGTCCTAGAGGCTGTATGCGGGTCCCTGGAACAATTTTAGTGGGTGCAGTACATTTGTGGGTAGTGGGTTTGGGGGGCTCAGCTCCCAAAGTAAGGGAGCTATGCACGTGGGAGCTTTTCTGAAGTCCAGTGCAGTGACCCCTAGGGTGGTTGGTTGGTATCCTGGCATGTCAGGGGGGCCAGTGCACTAAAAATGCTGGCTCCTCCCACGGCCAAATGCCTTGAATTTGGCCGGGGTTTGAGATGGCCGACATAACTTTCCATTATCGCTGAAAAACAAACCCGGCCATCTCAACCTCGGCTACTCTGCCATTTGGCCGGGCTAAACTGTATTATTGAAAAAAAAGATGGCCGGCCATCTTTTTCAATAATACGGTTCCGGCCAGCTGTAGCGCCGCCGCCAAAATAGATCGCCGGCAATCTATTTGGCCGGCGACGTTCGATTATGCCCCTCTATATGTACACTCACCTTCAAACTACACCCATCGCTTTCAGGCGCCATTTTATAGAATATCTCTTAAGCAGACTATTTACATGCTTATGTGCACACATACGTGCATTTGTGCTGTACCTTCTTTATATAATTATCCCCTTAGTCTCTGTTGTATTTTGTGGCTTCTATCAATTTCAATGTTTATTGAGTGTTGGATCTTTTGCTTTAGCTTCTAAAAGGAAAATGTGTTCCTAAATCTCTCTGAAGAAACCATTTTTATATAGCTAAAGTAAGACCATTTTCTATTGCTGAAACATCTAATCATTTTATTTTTGCTTCCTTTATGGTGCATAATCATTACTGCACATTCTCATGAAGCACTATACTCTATATCTGAACCGAGGCTGGTATTCACAGCAGCTGTATTTCAAAATCAATAGCAGCTATATATCAGAATTAGTATTGATGTTAAACACTTGGGAAGAGAGCCTATTGGTATAAATTAAAAGCACAAAAGAATGCTCTTTTGTTGCTAGAGCATTTCATAGAGGAATGGTTTATAAATGTGAAATATAAATATATATATATAGAATACACTGGCACAAGAAAAAATGTTTTTATCCTGTGTATCTGATTTAAATACAGCCAAGATTCTTCAGTCTTTCTGGGTAAGCCAAGCACACGATTCATTTATGAACTGTTTCCTTTTGTCTAATGACTAATACCTGTCACTTTTGAATTACATTTCTGTTTTTTCAGTTTGTACCTTCCAAATTCTGTTTGTGGTAGAGAATGGGAGAGTGCTGCTCTTCTGTATCTCCTGCCAAAAGTAGTACAGAAATCTGTATCTATTATGATTTATGGTTTATTAGATTTTATTCCTCCATCCCTGAGGACATAGCAAGGCAGTGTACAGGCTAAAATAGAATATGCATAGAAGAGGATTTTCAAAAGGATGTCCAAATCAAAATGGAGACGTCCAGCTCATAACATCCAAAACAGACGTGCTTTTCACATATATTTTTCAACAGGAAATACATCAGGATTTCCTGATCAAAAATATGTGAGATAGACGTCCATGATTAGGGTTACCACATGGCTCCAGAAAATTGAAAGATTGAGCCAGTCCAGGTTTTACTTCCATTGCTTTCATTGGAAGTAAAATCCAGAGTGGCTCAATCTGTCCTCCATTTTCTGTGCTGAGGATGTCTAGCTTGAACAGCCATTTTACAAACTGGAACAGCCAATATAGGAACTGCAAAAAAGCAGGGACAATGATGTATGACTGACAGCATTTTTAGAAGAATAGCCACACAGACTTCCCTACAGGGCCGAGGGGCAGCCTAGTGGTTAGTGCAGTGGCCTGTGAACCAAGGGACCCAGGTTTAAATCCCATTTTAACTCTTTTATTTTGTAATTGTGAGTCCTCCAGGAACAGAAAAAGACATACTATACCTGAATGTACACTACTTCACAGCCTTTAGGTTTGCAGCTGGCTTATATATTTAGGTTCAGTTGGTATTTTTCAGTTTCTGGAGGGCTCACAATTTAAAAAAAAATGCAAGAGTTAAACTGTGATTTGAACCTTGGACCTTTGGTTTAAGGTCCATTACAGGTAATAAATAGAAATAAAACAAAACAAAGAAAATAATGTAATGTGATACCTTTTTAATTGGACTAACAATATATTTTTTGATTAGCTTTCGAAGGTAACCCTTCTTCTTTAGATCAAATATTCAGAAACAAGCCGTTGAGCCCATTAAAACGGGCAAAAGAAGCACCGTCAAGAAAGCAGTCTGAGCCTCGCCGGGTCCAGCCAAGCCCCCGCCCAGGAAAGCCGCAGAGGGAAATGCCAGCTCCCAGGCCGGTCTGCGGTCACAGAAGCAGCGGCGGCGGCGGCAGCAGCTGATCGGACCTGTCGGTCTGTGCCTTGGAGCCGCTGTCGGACGATCCCCACCCAGTGCTCGCTGGTCACCTGCAGCTGTGTTCCTGTCTGTAAGTTTAACTACGCCGGGAGAGATGTGTGACATGCTGCGCTGTTCTGTGCATGTGTGGCACGTCGGTCACTCTTCATTTATATAGTAGATGAGCAAATGATGACATATATCAGAATATACATGTAAAACATAAAACTACTACTACTACTACTAGTACTTATCATTTCTAAAGCACTACTAGACGTACGCAGTGCTGTACACTTGAACATGAAGAGACAGTCCCTGCTCGACAGAGCTTATAATCTAATTAGGACAGACAAACAGGGCAAACAAGAGATAAGGGAATTTTAAAGTGAGGATGATAAAATAAGGGTTCTGAACAAGTGAATAAGGGTTAGGAGTTCAAAGCAGGATCAAAAAAGCATTCCAATGACAGTCTCATGGGGAAAGGCAGGAGTGGGTGGACAGGTTGAGAAACAGGGAGAGATGGATGGATGATCAGAGTGTGACAAAGCAGTATAATTTTATAGGATGGGTGTCAAAATATTTTATCATTTTAACTTCAAAGGTTTTACGTTCCTGGTTGGTTTTGAAATTTCCTATTAGTATTCTCACTATAAAGTCATTTATGCAGTGTTCTGGTCTGGCAAAATACTGTCCTACAGAAGTGTTATCCTGGTTGGCACTGTAGTGTTTAATGTGGTGCTGATATAAATTGAGCCTGGTAACATATATATTCTGACATATGTCATCATTTGCTCATTTCTGAATTTCTGATCCGAAGAAGAAGGGTTACCTTTGAAAGCTAATCAAAAAAAACACGTATTTAGTTCAATAAAAAAGGTATCACCTTACTTTCTTTTCTTTATTTATATTTATTACCTTAAAAAGTAGACTAACACAGCTACCCTACCACTTTACCCAGGTCCATTTCACTAACCACTTGTTATGAATGCTCATAGTACATGAAGCTATCATGGAGCCTGGTATGGTTTTCCAGTTTCACTTTCAGGGGAAAGATTGAGGCAGCAACTACTGGGGGATTAAGAAGGTGTCATGCCTTAATCCCTCCATTGGTCAGCAGTTCAATCAGAGTGCCTTTTTTACCTTGGACTAAATAAGGAAATCCTTCTTTTTAGATTTGGATATTTCTTCCCCTTCAGTTATCGCTGTTGAACGTCCTGATTTTGGGCTTTTCCTAGTCCTGCCCAAAATATGCACACAACACGCCCCCTTGCTATTTGTAAGTATTGCAGTGTTGGATGTCCTTTTTCTGCCTTTTCAAAATTGGGATTTGGACTTTTCAAGCACATGGACATCCATTTGGGCATTTTGAGATGGCCCTATGTTTCAAAAACACGTTCTTTAGTATACCTACTTAATCAACATCTCTCATGATCCTGATTAAAAAAAAACATGTCATCATTTCAGGCCTAACCTGCCAGAGCTCTTCTGTTACTTCATTGCCTATCCCACTTGCTGATTTAGCAAGCAATGCTGGATTCGAAATGCAGCATCTCTGTTAAACATCAGTATTGCTTATATTTATTGATTTTGGATTTTAAAATGCAACACTGACTTTCACATATGGCAGTTTTGTTACTTAGTCTTCCTTAGGCCTGGTTTCGGGGCATGCAGCTACCTTTATTTTTCAAGAATAATTCACATAATTCAGGTCTGAGACATTCATTGACATTCATTGACTTCAAAAGGTGGGAAAAGAAGCAAACAGAATTTAAGGTCAGTACTTTTCATTCGCATAAAAATCTTGGAAAACTGAAAACAAGAAACTGAATAACTTGAAATCTCTTTAGGGAGTGATGACTTCACCCTCACGTAAATATTGCATGCATAAATTGAAAATAAGGGGACTTCTGATTGAAGATAAGGGTTACAAGCGTACAATAGTGATTATGTTGGTTCTGATAGTTACTTATATTGCATATGTTATTGGGCATTATGAGGGAGTGAGTGCTTCGAAGGATGTGTTGTGTTTTATTTATTAAATAAGAGCTGTGGAAATACATTTATAAAATAGACAAAAGTTGGGCAGCCTGTTATAAAACCCCCATGAGTATGCAGTCAATTTGTACCCTTACACTGGAATCTTTTGCAATGGAAATATTGGCTTCATTCACAGTATTTGCTTCGATTGCCTGCTCAATAAGTTCTTTAAAATGTCAGTACCTAATACTGTAAGCAAATAGTGATTTTCCTGCAAGTTGAAAAACATTTGCTTCTGAAGTGAGAGAGAAAGTCCATGGCATTATTTATGGGGTAAAAAAGTCCAATATTTCAATAACTTGTGGATTATAATTTATTAATGGGATTCAGGAAGATGGACAACAGGAGGGTTTGTGAATAGGAAGCATGATTGCTTTACTTCAGAGGTATTTCACTCTAAAAATGATGATGTTACCAGGATCACTATTCACACCCTTAATGCACTGATTAAAATAGACAAGTACTACTGTTCAGAATTGATTCTTGTGGACCCTTCTTTTGATCTGATGAACCACTTTTGGAAACAGGATGCTGGCTTTGATGGACTTTTGGTCTGATCAAGTATGGCACTTTATATGTTCATGTGATAGTGTGAGCAAGGGTTAAACATGGGCATTCACAGATACTGCCAGACAAAGGTATACAAATAAAGTGAGACTCTTTATTAACACAAGGTATGCTGAAGCCTGTTACTTCACAGATACAGTGAATGAGAAATAATGTTTCTTGGGATTCAGGTGCAATCTTTATATAGACCTGTTGCTGAGAGGTCCCAAACTCACAGTGTACCCAGCTTAGCAGCAGTGTTAGACAAATCCTGGCCTAGCTCCAACCAGGCCTCAAAATAGAATTCTCACAAGATTCCAAGATAAAATTCTGCCCACCTTATCAGGTTTCTAGTAGCTTACACGTATGTAGTAGAGACATACACCGTGAGGCTGCTTCTTTCTTCCTTAGTCCTCTCTAGCTTCACTGTGCTCAGGAGATTTATCTGGCTGCCTGAACCATGCCCTCTCTATGGTGGCTGCAACATCCTTTCTGCTCTGTACTGTGGGACCAGGGTTGCCAGGTGGAACATTTTTTCCCACCCAAACCAACCCAAAACCTATCCAAAACCCGCCCAAAGTCAAACCCCGCCCCTGACACCCCCACCCCCGCCGTCATCAACCCCGCCCCCGCCGTCATCAACCCCGCCCCCGCCGTCATCGACCCCGCCTCCCCCGTCACCGGCCCCGCCTCCCCCGTCATCGGCCCTGTCCAGAATGTCACTAACCCCGCCCAAAATGTCACTAACCCCGCCCAAAATGCCACTAGCCCTGCCCTGCAGCCCGAAAAACCGCTTAAAAAACCGCAGAAAGACCCCAAAACAAGCCCAAAAAACCGCGACCCGCCGCAGGCAAAAATTTCCTGCGGCGGGTCGTGGAAAACCGCCCAATTGGGCAGGAAAACCGCCCACCTGGCAACACTGTGTGGGACCTAGCTTCTTAAGGTGGTTCTTTGAGGGTGCAGGAGTATTGTTAAGGGGGAACTTGGCAAGTTCCTATACACTCCATCATAGTTCATTTGTTCTTAAGTTTTCCACCCTGCTTCTTTATTCCATTATATATTGGTGGAATTCTGTCTAATATTTATATTCCATCTGCAGATGGACAATAAACAAGATGCATCCTTGATGGGTTCTCCTATATTTCAATGAGGATGAATGACGCACATGCTGAAAAATGAAGTTCACCTGTTTTGCAATCTGAAACCAGTAGCAAGTTCTAGGGCTTGCTGAAATTGATCCTGTGAAATCTAAATGAAGTATTCCATCAGTATACCCAGTTTTGCATTTGTCTTCCTTAATTTCAGGAATTATACATGTGTCTTAGTTTCTGTGTACTTTCATCTCAGTTCATTCTTCACCTTGTTAATTTGATTTACTTTTGAAAAATAAATCAAAATGGGATTTAAAAATAAAAACAAAGGGCCTGATTTTCAACCCTAATGCCCACAATTTAAAGTTAAGTGCTGTCCGTGGCATCTGTCTTTATAGATATATTCAGTGGCACTATCCAATTAAGGAGCACTGCTGAATATACAGTACATATACAGTAAATGGTTGCTGATCCAGTGACTATCCATTTAGGGGTAAATTTTATAAAGGGCGCCTAAAAAGTCTGCACCAAAACAAAAAAGCTTAAGTGGTATTCTATAAGCCACGCCTAAAGTTCAGTGCGATTTATAGAATACATGCTTCAGCAGAGAATCACATGTAAATGTAGGTGTGGCCATTTGCATCAACAAAAATGTGGGGCAAATGCCCATGCCTAAATTTACGTGTGGAGCATCATTGTTCTGTAATTAGTATGTAACATGAAGCCATGCTCCCATTCGCCCCGAAATACCCATGACCCTCCCATTTCCAAGCTCCCTTTTTTGGACCATGTGCAAATTTTAGGTGTAAATTCCATGTCTAATTTTTTGTGCATTGGTCCCAATTAAATCTGATTAATGCCAATAATTGCTTGTTAAAAAGCCAATTATTGGCACTAAGTGGCTTGTTAGTCAATTAAATTGCACACACAAATCAGGAATGCACCTACATTTGCACACACAATTTTTGGCAACATTCACAGAATCAGAGGGTCAATTCACACCTGCTACTCAGTAAGCCTAAATTCAATGGATAATCTGTGCATGTGGAGGGCAATTCTATAAATGTGATCTTATATAGGGAGCCTTTTACAATGGAGAGTGAGGGCCAATGCACGTCCAGTGTGTGCCAAATCAGCATTACCACCCAACTACAGCGTGCCCCGGGAGGTAATTCTGAATTTGGTGTGTGCCGAAAACACCGTGTGGTGCTTACCCAGCATTAAATGGCAGTGAATGCGTGCTGCATGCCCACCGCCCAGGTAATGCATGAGACATTACTGCAAAGTCAATAGATGGTGGTAAGGTCTCAGGCTGAAAATGGATGTGCATTGGTTTTTATTTTGCCGCATGTCCATTTTCCACCCCTTAAAAAAAGGGATGCGGCAAGAACTGGCCTTGTGCAGACAAAAAAGATGCATTGCACTGCCGCAGGCTTTTTACCACGCTTAGTAAAAGGGCTCCTTTAGGTATCAAGAAGGTACCTATTTGGAGCCTTTTCTATGAAGGAACATAGGTGCCTTCCAGTGACGATCCTAGGTCGGCTGCCACCCGGGGCAGATCGCTGATGCACCCCCCCCCCCCCCCCGGGTGCAGCATGACCCCCCTCCCCCCCCAGCACATCAAAAAAAAAACCCCGGGTGCATTCTTGGCTGCTGGGAGCAGCCGCGCTGCTCTCAGCTCCGCTGGCTCCCTGCTCCCTCTGCCCCGGAACAGGAAGTAACCTGTTCCAGGGCAGAGGAAGCAGGGAACCAGCAGAGCCAACAGGCACGCGGCTGCTCTCTGCACCCCTCCAGCGTCATGCACCCGAGGCGGACCGCCCCCACCGCCCCGCCCTTGGTACGCCTCTGATGCCTTCCTTTGTTTATATAATACTAGCATATCAGTGCAAATGTGTGCATGTAATTTTAGTCATGACCACTTACACCAGCCATACAGCTGGTGTACAAGCTTGTGCATAGATTGAGGAGATATACACACAACTTATTCTATAATTTATGGGTGTGACTATACACCTCCCCCACTTCCCAGATTCCACCCACATTCAAAGTACATGTCATTGCATGTATGTGCCATTTTAAAGGGAAAGGGGATGGTATTTGATATACAACCTTTCTGTGGATACAATCAAAGCAGTTGGGGTGATCACTGAGGTACTCATCCCACAATAGCCAGGCCCCCTGCAACCAGTCACAGAATCTATGACAAGGCAGAATTGGTGTGTAGAGCCTGAGCTCTTTCGTTAAAACTTGGGGTCCATGGATCAATTTTAGCAGACAATGGAAAAGGTGCCGGTACTCAGTACCCCCAAGTACCCGCTCAAAAAAAGCCCTGCTTTTAGGTACCTTGGTTTCACCCTGGTCTCCCAGTTTTCTTTTATTCCCCTCATTTCAGCTATTGTTATAGTCCTGCTTTTTCTCTCTCCATAAAATCCATGCTATTTGAAGTTTTTCAGATGACTCTTCTTGAGCTACACTGCTTTCCTCTCTAGTATTTTCTCACTTCAACTATTGCAATGTAACCTTAGCTGGACTTCCCAAGATTGCTTTATCATGTTTTCAAGCTGTACAGAATACTTCTATCTGCTTGCTTGCTCACAGTTTGACCATGTCTCTCCCCCCCCCCCCCCCCCTCCCCTCCTTGCACAACACCACTGGCTTCCTGTTTTTTCATGTATTCAATTTAAGTTTCTTACTTTGGCATTTAAGGCCCTTCACCCCTCCTATGTCACTGCCCTCTATTCTCCCTATACTCCCTCACAGTCCATTTGCTCTTCCTCTGCTTCCCTTTTTTCCACCCCTGCAGTCCACCTTTCCCGTTTGTCTACTCGTCAATCTGCCTTCTTCTGCCTGGTTCCCTCTCTCTAGAATGCCCTTCCCCCTTTCTTCCAAGCTGAGCAATCTTTCCCTTGATTTAAGTTCCTATAGAAGTCTCATTTGTGTGCAGCAGCTTTTCCTTTTGTGGTCTCCACTAGGGATCCGGGCCCTGAGCCACAGCCTACCTAATGTGATGGTCTTTTCTCTCGCTCCTGTTCCTGTGCAAGTTGTAGTTCCTTTCTTTGTCTTCAAAAAATGTTGGCTTGTACACCGCTCTAATGTAATGTGAAGGGTGGTATATCAAATATCAATAAACTAAACTAAACCGTGGGCTTGCACATGGGTGAAATTTGAGCAGAATTTGGGCAGAGTGAGCAAGTTCGTATATATATTATATAATTTACGCACAGTGGTGTGCTGGAGCGGACTCTCAAGGGCTCACGAGAGCCGTTTGTTAAGTTTTTAAGAATTTTGGGAGCCGGTTGTTAAAGTAGGCCTCCCCATGGCTACTTTAACAACTGACTCCCAAAATGTGGGCTTGGGCCCCCTCCTGAATTCTCTTTTACTTTGCTGGCAGCGAGGCTGGCCCCACCAGCCAAGTAAATAGACTGCTGTTGCTCCCTGCTCCTTGTTTCTGACTCTGATCATCAGGCTGGGACTTTTCATGCAAGTGCAAGAAGGTTCCATCATGTTGCCCAGAGCCAGAAACAAGCAGCAGAGAATGGTGGCAGTCCATTTATTGTCTGGTGGGGCTCGGCAAAGGTATGCCTAGTGTGCCCGCACAAGGGAGGAGAGAGGCATGTATTCCCACACCCCACCCCACCCCCAACATTTGAGGGCCAGCTATGCCCAGAGAGAGAGCCCGTTCTTAAAAATTTACCAGTACACCCCTGTTTACGCGCTTCTTGCTAAAGGGCTGCTGTAAGTGATCACACCTTAAATTAAGGTGCATTTTAGGCCTAATTTTGTTTATAAAATAGATATGAAATAGTTGTATTTTGCAGCCTGCTAGCAAATGTATAACTCACTTTGAATAACGGGCCCAATATAAATAAAGTTGTCAGCCAGGAAAGCATTCATTTAAAAAAATAAGCTGTTCATAGTTTTCTTGAATCTCCAAATCACTGGTTGTTCTTTTTACCTTTCCTTTTCTGATCTGTGCCTTAGACACTTATTCAGTGTAATGGACTGGAAGAAGAAGACTCTAGGGCTCTGATGAAAATCTAATCTCTAATTCTGCATACAACTTACTGAAAACCCTGAATCTTCCGTTCTTTTGAGCTTGCCCATCACCTGAACTCACCCAGAGAACACAGGCCCTCTGTAAAACAACTGCTGTTATTGAAGTCACTACTAAGCAGAAATCCCATTTGTCAGTTACACTTCATAGATACAAAGAAATGATGAAGATGGAACTCTATTAATATGGTATGGCACCCATTAGTGTTTCAATGGCACTAATTAAATCCTGATGCAAAATGGCAACAAATACTTCCCAAAGATTC
Organism: Microcaecilia unicolor; assembly: GCF_901765095.1. Classification (NCBI taxonomy): domain Eukaryota; kingdom Metazoa; phylum Chordata; class Amphibia; order Gymnophiona; family Siphonopidae; genus Microcaecilia; species Microcaecilia unicolor. The sequence goes on from NC_044040.1 coordinate 164,173,519, forward strand.
AAGCCAGATGTTCCTGCCACTGAGGGATGGGAAAAATCTAAGATCTATAAACCACAAAATGCTACACTTGATGCTGTCAGTGGTCACAACTTTCAAACCTGTGCAAGTTCAGTTTGTGTGTGTGTGTGTGTGTGTGTGTGTGTGTGTGTGTGTGTGTGTGTGTGTGTGTGTGTGTGTGTGTGTGTGTTGCCCAGCAGAGTTGAGGAAAAATATTGTCTCCAGTAATGCACAGAGTAGAAGCAGTCTACCAGTCCCCAGGGTGATGTATGAATTGAGAAATTAATTTTGAGCAAAACAAGAGGCTCTGTAAATTAGCATGTCTGTCATAATAATTTAACTTCTACCAGATTTATGTTCGCAGCCTAATAAAACCTTTGAGGATGATGTACTAACTTGCAACCAGCCTTGCAAAAGTGATTACACACAGAAACATGGTAAGGACAATAGATAATAGTGTTTGCAAATCTGAATGCATGATACTTGCAATTTTTCTCATATGTAAATTTGTTTTTGCAAAGCCATTCACAAAAAATTGCATGAAATCACTAATGAGCTGAAGAATCATGCAAATCTGCTCATTAGCTACATTGGTATAGCAATATATAACACATGGAAAATTATGAGAAGCAAGTATTTTGAGCAACACTGAACTACATCTCAGTGATATGAAGTTAACTTTATGTTACTCAGTGAAGTCCATGATTTCATCTGGACTTTATCACATGAAATTCACCATAAAACAGTGTTGCATTTTATGCAAATGGATAAGAATAGCAAGAAAATTTTCTCAGCTTGCTTAGCTGTTGCTGCTGCTGAGTTAATGCACATAAGAAAAGCCATACTGGGTCACAGCAATTGTCCATCTAGCCCAGTATCCTGCTTCCAGCAGTGGCCAATTCGGGTCACAAGTACCCGACAGAATCCCAAATAGTAGCAAGATCCATCTACCATTTCTATCTCAATTGTCCTCTTTCAGGCTTATTTTCGAAAGAGAAGGGCACCCATCTACTGACACAAATCGGGAGATGGGCGTCCTTCTCCCAGGGTCACCCAAATCGGCATAACCGAAAGCCGATTTTGGGCGCAGTCAACTGCTTTCCGTCATGGGGATGACCAAAGTTCACGGGGGCATGTCAGCAGCGTAGCGAAGGCGGGACTGGGACGTGCTTAAGAGATGGGCGTCCACGGCCAATAATGGAAAAAAGAAGTGCGTCCCTGACGAGCACTTGGGCGACTATACTTGGTCCATTTTTTCTTGCGACCAAGCCTCAAAAAGGTGCCCGAACTGACCAGATGACCACCATAGGGAATCGGGGATGACCTCCCCTTACTCCCCCAGTGGTCACCAACCCCCTCCTACCCAAAAAAAACCCTTAAAAATATTTTTTGACAGCCTCTATGCCAACCTCAAATGTAATACCCAGCTCCATGACAGCAGTATGCAGGTCCCTGGAGCAGTTTTTAGTGGGTACTTCAGTGCACTTCAGGCAGGTAGACCCAGGCCCATCCCCCCTACCTGTTACACTTGTGGTGGTAAATGTGAGTCCTTCAAAACCCACCACAAACCCACTGTACCCACATGGAGGTGCCCCCCTTCACCCCTTAGGGCTATGGTAGTGGTGTACAGTTATGGGGAGTGAGTTTTTTGGGGGGGTTGGGGGGCTCAGCACACAAGGTTAGGGAGCTATGCACCTGGGAGCAATTTGTGAAGTCCACTGCAGTGCCCCCTAGGCTGCCCAGTTGGTGTCCTGGCATGTGAGGGGGACCAGTGCACTACGAATGCTGGATCCTCCCATGACCAAATGGCTTGGATTTGGTCATTCCTGAGATGGGCGTCCTCAGTTTCCATTATCGCCGAAAACCAGGGATAACCATCTCTAAGGATGACCTAAGGACGACCATCTCTAAGGTCGACCTAAATGTTGAGATTTTGGCGTCCTCGACCGTATTATCGAAATGAAAGATGGACACCCATCTTGTTTCGATAATATGGGTTTCCCTGTCCCATCCTGCGAGGACAGCCCCAGGAAAACTTGAGCGCTCTGTTCAATTTTGCCCCTCCACGTCAGTTAACTTTCAGAAATAGGTGAAACCTCATTTTGCTTAAGACATCGTGCTCAGAAAAGGGTTGTCTAAGTTGGAACATTCAAAATTTCCTGGGTAAAGGCTTGGAACCTTTTGTAAAATCCATATGAGGATATGCAAGATTACACGTGTTTTCTGCAGTGAATCCAAATATCTTCTCAGCAAGTTCACTTTGTATGAAAGTATATAGAGACTGCACATTAATGAGCCGTGCGATGCAAATTCACAGCACCACTATATTATCCAAGTCTGTCAATGAGGTTATTCTCTTTCTATAATACTACTCTCTCCTCTGCTCTGGATACTCTCAATTCTCTCATTCCCCATTCTGTGAGGCGTACCAAACCCCAGCCTTGGCTGACCTCTAGAATCCACTATCCATGTTCCTGTCCCCTCTCTGCTGAACGCTTTTTGCTGAAATCCTGGGGCCATTCTGACTTCATGCATTTCAAATTCTTGCTGACCTTCTTCCAGTCTGCTCTTTCACTTGCCAAAAAGGACTACTACTACATCCAGTTAACAAATTCTCTTGGCTGAAACCCTCAACGTCTCTTTGACACACTGAACTCTCTCCTCAAAGTACCTTCACCTTCACCTCCAACTCCTCCTTCACTTTCTCCCCTTGCTCTGGCTGAGTACTTTCATGATAAGGTTCACAAGATTAAATTTGAATTCTCAACCAAGTCACCTCCACCTCTCCTTCCCTTAGCCCATTCTCTGAGCCCTCCTTCAACTCCTGCCTCCTTTTTTCTTTCTTTTCTGAAATCACTGAAGAGAAAACTGCACATTTTCTTTCCTCCTCAAATTGCCTGTTCCTATTCTCACCCATCTACTTAACACTACCTCTCCTACTGTCATCCCTTTTATCTGTCATATCCTCAATCTTTCACTTTCCACTGAGACTGTTTCTGATGCCTTCAAACATGCATTAGTCACACCACTCCTCAAAAAACTTTCATTGGACCCTACCTGTCCTTCCAACTATTGCCCCATCTCCCTCCTCCCTTTCCTATCCAAGATACTTGAACGTACTGTTTACTGCCATTGTCTTGACTTTCTTTCATCTCAAGCTATTTTTGATCCACTTCACTCTGGCTTTCACCCTCTTCAACTGAAACAGCACTTGCCAAGGTCTCCAATGACCTGTTCCTGGTCAGATCCAAAAGTCTCTATTCTATCCTCATCCTTTTCGATCTATCTGCTGTTTTTGACACTGTTGATCACTGCCTACTCCTTGATATGCTGTCCTTACTTGGATTTCAGGGCTTTGTTCTTTCCTGGTTTTCTTCTTATTTCTTCCATTGTACTTTTAGTTATACTCTGGTGGATCCTCCTTCACCTCTATTCCTCTATCATTTGGTGTACCTCAGGGATCTGTCCTGGGACCTCTTCTTTTCTCCATCTATACTTCTTCCCTTGGTACTCTGATTTTATCCCATGGTTTTCAGTATCACCTTTATTCTGATGACTCCCAGATCTACCTCTCCACACCAAAAATTTCAGCAGGAATCCAGGCCAAAGTATCAGACTGCCTGTCTGACATTGCTGCCTAGATATCTAACTGCCATCTGAAACTAAACATGACCAAGACTGAGCTTCTTATCTTTCCCCCTAAAACAATCTCTCCTTTTTCTCCATTCTATATCTCTGTGGATAACACTCTCATCCTCCCTGTCTCATCAGCTCGTAACCTTGGGGTGATCTTTGACTCCTCTTCTCCTTCTCTGCACATATTCAACAGACTGCTAAAACCTGTCGTTTCTTTCTCTATAATATCACCAAAATTTGTCCTTTCTTTTCTGAGCACACTACCAGAACCCTTATCCACACTCTTATCACCTCTTGCTTAGACTATTGCAACTTGCTTCTCACAGGTCTCCTACTAAGCCTTCTCGCTCCCCTTCAATCTGTTCAAAATTCTGTTGCATGACTTATATTCCACCAATGTCACTATGCTCATATTAGCCCTCTCCTCAAGTCACTTCATTGGCTCCCTCTCCGTTTCCGCATATAGTTCAAACTCATTTTATTGACTTACAGTGCATTTACTCTGCAGCTCATCAGTACTTCTCCACTCTTATCTCTCCCTACACCAGGGACGTAGCCACAGGCGGGCCTGGACAGGCCCAGCCACTTTCCCTCCAGGCCCGCCCATCCAACATCCTGCTGCTGTCGCTGCCTTTTCTCCCGCAGCTCCGCCGGGTCCGGGAAGCAGCATTCAGCAGCGTTGCCTGCCTGCCTGCCTTTTAAAATAATTCGTCTCCCCAGGCTCTGCTGCATTTACTTCTTTGCCCATCGCAAAGCGCTGCCGTTCGCACAGGCAGCTCCGCTCCCCTTTGCCGTGCCCATCTGGCCCTACGTATCCACTACAGGAAGTGGATCAGAGAGGGCCGGATGGACGCGGCAAAGGGGAGCGGAGCTGCCTGTACGAATGGCAGCGCTTTGTGACGGGTGAAGAAGTAAATGCAGCGGAGCCTGGGGAGACAAATTATTTTAAAAAGCACGCAGGCAACGCTGCTGAATGCTGCTTCCCGCCACACTGGTAACTGGCACAGGGATGAGACTTCTCAAGCCTTCGGGGCCTCCAGAAGATTCTTTAGCTGGCAGGGCCCGGAGATCCCCGCCAGCCCAGGTATTTATCTTTACGGGAGGGGGTGGACAAAGAGGAAATATGTGGGTCATGCCCACCCAGTCCACCCCCAGGCCCACCCAAAAAAATGAGGTTTGGCTACGCTACTGGCCTACACTCCTCCCATTCACTGGGTAAATCTCTCTTACAGTATCTGCACCCTTCTCCTCCAGATTCCGTTCCTTTTACCTTGCTGCACCATATGTGTGGAATAGGCTTCCTAAGCTGATATGTCAAGCTCCATCTCTTGCCGTCTTCAAATCTAGGCTAAAAGCCCACCTTTTTTATTCTGCTTTTAACTCCTAACTCTATGTTTTATCATTCCCACCTTATTAATTCCGTTATCTCTTAAGGGAATCCCTTATGTGTCCTTTTTGTCTCTTCTAATTAGATTGTAAGCTCTGTTGAGCAGGGACTGTCTCTTCATGTCCAGTGTTCAGCGTTGTGTACATCTAATAGCGCTATAAAAATAAGTAATAGTAGTAAAGTAGCTCATTAATGCCTAATTTTGTGAAAACTGGCATGCAAAAAGACTCCACATGCTCAAAGGCAGTGAAATGATGAGATCCACCTGGGTCATGGGCTTACCAATCTATTGCCCCAAATAGCATGAACAAAGTGAATATTTGTTTTTAAGGACCAAGGCCAGATTTCACATGGTGGCAGCAAATTCTTAAAGGGGTTGCTGATACCAATGTTTAAGATCTACCCTGGGGAATGCCTCAAAACCCTGGTGGCATGAACCTCAGCCCTATCAAGGGCTCTATAGTCAAAAATTAGGTACACCTCTCCTGCAAGCCCCATTATTTCCAAACAAAATTAACTGCTGACTTTGGGGCCTCTATTCCCATTCTTCCTTCCCTCTCAAGCCCTGACTGACTCCATAGTGGCCAAGAGCAATTCCCTGTTTGAAGACTTACCCTTAAATGTACATTTTCGTATAGTAGTCAAGCTCCACTATTTTCAAAGAAGACAGCGCTGAGGCAGCTCCCAGTGGGGTTCAATCAAGACCCCTGCTGAATTTGGCTACGGTAAGTGATTCAAGATTTGAACAGATGGAAAAGAAATATGTTCTAGCCTGATCCAGAGTAAAACTGAAACTGTATCCCATTTTAATCTGTTAAAATATATTCTGGTGTTAATCTACCAATCAATATGCAGCCAGTGGCCATCAGTGTTTCTTTAAATGCTGGCTGCTGCTGGCTAAATTATTCCTAGATATTCAGTTCCAGACACCGGAACTGAATATCAGAGTCTTTGGTGACACCCAGAACATATCTAACCAGGCATAGTTAAGACTGCTTTTGATGATGGCCTACATAATCGGGCAGTTATGCAGGCACCGGCACTAAATACTGCTGGTGCCTGCATAACTCCCAGCTCAACCCCCAGACTACCCCACCACTAACTGAAGAGTGCCATGGTGGTCAGAGCGAATATTCAATGACACTCTCTGGGTAAGTGACACTGGATAATGGCTGCTAGGCCAACCTTCGCCTGCCCAGTTAAATCACTTTGAATATTGACCCCTTAAACTTTCAACATGCATAGACATACATGAACAATGATGAATCTCAAATGTGGTTCTGTAGGGAGTGTGACAAATGTTCATGGTCTGGGCAATAAAATTCTAGACCTACAAGGCCTAATGGTGATAGTAGACTTGGGTATTATGTTTATCAAGAAGCCATTGTTCAATTCAAGGTTTTAAGGTTTATTAGGAATTTATTATCCCGCCCATCATAAAAAACATCTGAGCGGCTTATAGTCTAAAATACATGGCAGGGAGAAATAACGAAACATAATTGAGGAAAGGATGGTAGAACTATAATTCAAAATAGGAAAGAAAAGAGGGAAGAAGGAAAGAAGGGTTTTGCTTGAACTATCTGGTCAAACAGGCCCATCTAATTTTGTGAAAACTGGCATGCAGACTTAGATTTCAGCAAAGCTTTTGACACGGTTCCCCACAGGAGGCTCTTAAATAAACTGGATGAGCTGAAGATAGGACCCAAAGTGGTGAACTGGGTTAGGAGCTAGTTGACGAACAGACGCCAGAGGGTGGTGGTGAATGGAATTCACTCGGAGGAGGGAAAGGTGAGTAGTGGAGTGCCTCAAGGATCGGTGCTGGGGCCGATTCTGTTCAATATATTCGTGTGTGACATTGCCGAAGGGTTAGAAGGTAAAGTTTGCCTATTTGCAGATGATAATAAGATCTGTAATAGAGTGGACACCCCGGAGGGAGTGGAAAACATGAAAAAGGACCTACGGAAGCTAGAAGAATGGTCTAAGGTTTGGCAATTAAAATTCAATGCGAAGAAATGCAAAATGATGCACTTAGGGAATAGAAATCCACGGGAGACATATGTGTTAGGCGGGGAGAGTGTGATAAGTACGGACGGGGAGAGGGATCTTGGGGTGATAGTATCTGAGGATTTGAAGGTGACGAAACAGTGTGACAAGGCGGTGGCCGTAGCTAGAAGGTTGTTAGGCTGTATAGAGAGAGGTGTGACCAGCAGAAGAAAGGGGGTGTTGATGCCCCTGTATAAATTGTTGATGAGGCCCCACCTAGAGTATTGTGTTCAGTTTTGGAGGCCACATCTTGCTAAGAATGTAAAAAGAATTGAAGCGGTGCAAAGAAAAGCTACGAGAATGGTATGGGATTTGCGTTACAAGACGTATGAGGAGAGCCTTGCTGACCTGAACATGTATACTGTGGAGGAAAGGAGAAACAGGGGTGATATGATACAGACATTCATATATTTGAAAGGTATTAATCCGCAAACAAACCTTTTCTGGAGATGCGAAGGCGGTAGAACGAGAGGACATGAAATGAGAATGAAGGGGGGCAGACTCAAGAAAAATGTCAGGAAGTATTTTTTCACAGAGAGAGTTGTGGATGTTTGGAATGCCCTCCCGCGGGAGATGGTGGAAATGAAAACGGTAACGGAATTCAAACATGCGTGGGATAAACATAAAGGAATCCTGTTCAGAAGGAATGGATCCTAACGAGCTTAGCCGAGATTGGGTGGCAGAGCCGGTGGCGGGAGGCAGGGATGGTGGTGGGCAGACTTATACGGTCTGTGCCAGAGCCGGTGGTGAGAAGCGGGACTGGTGGTTGGGAGGCGGGGATAGTGCTGGGCAAACCTATACGGTCTGTGCCAGAACTGGTGGTGGGAGGCGGGGCTGGTGGTTGGGAGGCAGGGATAGTGCTGGGCAGACTTATATGGTCTGTGCCCTGAAAAGGACAGGTACATATCAAGGTAAGGTATACACAAAAAGTAGCACATATGAGTTTATCTTGTTGGGCAGACTGGATGGACCGTGCAGGTCTTTTTCTGCCGTCATCTACTATGTTACTATGTTACTGCACAGAAAAAGATGCAGGCATATCGAAAACCTAAGAATATGTATCCAAAAATAGGAAAGTTTTAAGTTCAGATTTAAGCATTTGTAAAGTCGTTTGAGAGTGGAGTGATTGCGGTGCTTTGTTCCAATGTGCTGGGCCTTGGACAGAGAAAATCATCTCCCTGGTTTGCTCATGGATAATTTCACGAAACAAAGGTATCACTAATCGATTTTGAGATGATGAGCTTAAAGTTCATGATGTGGTATACAGGAGAGATATAGCAGCTCACCTGAATAATGAACCTTAAAAAACAAAAGAAGGATCTTAAAGATGATACGGTGGGGTAAAGGGAGCCAGTAAGCTTCTTTAAGAAAAGGATTGACATGGTCAAATTTCTTCTTTCCTGTAATTAATTTATCCTAGAACGCATATTGGGGGCCTTTTAGGCCCCCATGCTTACATTTTTGCTATTATCTGCAAAATTACTTTAGTTAGAATTTTGAAACTCAAGGTATTACTCAAGTATGTCATTGTTGATAATATCCAGTTGTTCATATAAGTTTTTTTCATAGGCATTATGGTGTAACAATGCTTGTTTGGTGAAAACTACATCTGTACGAATTGGGGGCCTTTTAGGCCCCCGCTGTTTTTATCATGTTCTCAGAAGTGTTTGTGTCTCAAGTTACTTTATTTGTACTCAGTAATGCTGGTGGAGGGGCCAGGGTGTGGATAATAACATGTGAGGATGTCATGTGATTTTTGGAGGGAGTGATAAGGCCATGACATCACCTCAGGTCCTCTGAACACTGAGGACAGTATACACTGTGAGCTAATTGCTGAAGGACCTGTGATAAGATAAGCTGTTGAGAGGAAATCTGTTTCATTTTCTAACATCTAGTCAGCAATGGCACAGTCTTCCTCCAAGTGTCTGACTGACCAAGAGATTGAAGCGATTATGTTTCAAAGCGATGATGAAAGTGAACTATCTTTGTCTGATGAAGAATATCTGCCACCAGCTAATCAAACATCCTCATCCAGTGATTCTTCTGATGATGAAGAAGTGAATCTAGTGGATCCTCAAGAAGTGATAAGTAGAACATCCAAAACGAATGTTTTTTGGGACAGTAATCCTACATTAGTCGGACGTACTCCAATACACAATATTGTGAGACAGGCTCAAGGAGCTGTGGGAAGTCCCAGTTACTTTACCCCTAAAGATGTATTCTGTACTTATTTTTCTGACAATATTGCAGAAGAGGTCCTATTATGTTCAAACCTAGAAGGAAGACGTATCGCTTCAGCAAAAAATAAGTCCTGGAAAAATATCTCAAAAGAGGAACTTTATGCATATATTGGACTTTTCCTGCTGGCAGGGAGTCAAAAATCGTATGATGTCCCAATACGAGAATTATTTCTGGACCCACTTTCTGATCCACACTATAAGGCGACAATGTCAGTGGGCAGATATGAGGAAATTAGAAGGATCATTCGCTTTGATGATAAGCGAACTCGTGCAGCGAGGTTTGAAACAGACAAATTAGCCCCTATCAGTTATATCTGGAACATATTTATCAAAAATTGCACAAAACTTTACAATCCTAGTACTAATGTTACTGTAGATGAGCAACTTGTACCGTTCAGAGGACGCTGCAAATTCATACAATACATGCCCAGCAAGCCAGCCAAGTACGGTATAAAAATCTTCTGGATGTGTGATTCTGCAAATTATTATAGCATAAATGGCGTAATCTACTGTGGCAAAGAGGTTGGTGCACCAGTACAGAAGGATCTGGGGTCTGAAATAGTCAAAACTCTTGCTGTTCCAATATTCAATTCAGGTAGAAACATCACCATGGACAATTATTTCACCAATGTTGAACTAGGCAATTTTCTGCTTGCAAAAGCTATTACACTTGTTGGTACTATAAAGCAAAACAGACGAGAAATTCCAGCAGCACTCAAACACAATCGTCAGCGAGCACTTTATGAGAGTGTCTTTGGATTCAATAACAAAGCGACTTTGGTATCTTACAAGGCAAAGAAGGAGAAATCTGTAATTTTACTCAGTACCATGCATCACGATTGCAGTGTTGACAGCAATAACCAAAAATTGAAACCAGAAATCATCCTGCATTACAATGCAACAAAAGGAGGTGTAGATAAAATGGATGAGATGGTGGGAGAATATTCATGTAAGAGGCAAACAAAACGATGGCCTGTAGTACTATTTTCAAATATGCTTGATGTAGCAGCCCTAAATTCATTCATTATTTATACAGAAACTCATCCTGAATTTCATGCACAGAGGAAGGACAGGAGACGCTTATTCTTGAAGGACCTTTGTCATGAACTTGTAATACCTCACATGATAGAGCGAAGCGACTTGAAATGCTTGCCAAAGAAAACTAAAGAAGCAATGAAACGGTGTGGCGTACAGTTTCAGATTACTCCAGAGCCAGGAGAAAGAAAACGAAAGCGTTGTTTCATGTGTCCAAGAAACATAGAGAGGAAAACTGAGCGATATTGTTCCACTTGTAAGGAAACTGTTTGCAAAGAACACTCTTCTGAAAAAATAACATGTCAGAATTGTTTGGAAGACTAATATAATAGAAAAGAAAGTTAGAATAAAAATGTAGCTGCAGCTAGTTTGCTATAGATTTCTATGCATTTTTGTGTGTTTTCATGTCTTTGCATGAAATTTGGGAAAAAAAAGATTTTTTGGTGTTTTCTGTGAAAAATTATAATTAAAATGTTGTCCACTATTCATATTTTATTGAGCAATTTTGAAATAAACTTGTGAAAGTTATTTAAGTGTGTTTTTCTACATTATGTGCATGGGGGCCTAAAAGGCCCCCATGACGTTAATATGTATATTTTTAACGTCATGCGTTCTAGGGTTAATAATAGTATTCTGAGTCACATGAATGAATTTGACCATATCAAGCTACAATCTGTTCAGAATGGCAGAAAAGAGGGAGGAGTAGGAGTAGCTCTTTATGTAAAATAATAACAATAATAATCATGTTATGCGTGGCTGCTCTGTGCATGCCAAAGACAGCTTCATACATGCAGACAAACTGCATGTATAATAGCCGTCTACAACCTTAAATAAATTGCCATCTACAACCTTAGAAAAATACAAGTCCAAGTGAACATCCTTCGCTATGCCTCCGTCCCTGCAATGGGACGGGAGTCCAAAATGTGGATGTTTCTGTGAGAAGGATGTCCATGCCTGCTATGCCTCTGACACCCCCTTTATTGATGTGGATTTTGGATCACAAGTAGCAGCAGTGGGATTTGAACTGGCCTCCTCCAGATTGCAAGACCAGTGCTCTAACCACTAGGCCACTCCTCCACTCCACTCCCTTGAAATTTGGCCGTCCCTGTGGTGGGGGGGGGGGGGGAGGCAGTTCAGGACGTCCAAAATGTTTGAAAGAAGGATGTCCATGCCTTCGCTATGCCTCCGCTGACACACACATACCTCCCTTCCCAGGGACCTGCATACTGCTGCCATGGACCTGAGTATGATATTTCAGGCTAGCAAAAAAAGTTTTTAAAGTTGTTTTTTTCAGGGTGGGAGGGGGTTAGTCACCACTGGGGGAGTCAGGGGAGGTCATCCCCGATTCCCTCCGGTGGTCATCTGGTCAGTTTGCGCAACTTTTTGAGGCTTGGTCATAAGACAAAATGGACCAAGTACAGTTGCCCAAGTGCTCGTCAGAGATGCCCTTCTTTTTTCCATTATCGCTCTAGTATGCCCATCTGTTAGGCACGCCCCAGTCCCGCCTTCGCTACACCTCCAACACACCCCCGGGAACTTTGATCGTCCCTGCAATGGAAAGCAGTTGGTGACGCCCAAAATCGGCTTTCGATTATGCCGATTTGGGCGATCCTGAGAGAAGGACGCCCATCTCCCGATTTGTGTCGAAAGATGGGCGCCCTTCTCTTTCGAAAATAAGCCTGATAGTCTCTTGAAATGCCCTGTTCCTATGCCGACTTCTATCTGATGTGAAGTTCACCAAATTTATGGCACTGAATCAAATTATGTTTTGGTATATTTATTGTATCAAAATAGATATTATACTAGCTAAACTTTAAGGCTGCATATGATACTTCTTGACAACCTTCAAAGATTCTATTTTTTCCTGAATGATAGTGCCAAATCTGTCTGGATTAAGCTTCTTATGAATTGCCTTGAATAATGCAAGATTTTGGGTAGACTCAAGGAAGGTCCCACCTTTCCATTAAAATTCCACTGTGGGTTGTTGTTGACATTAGCAGTCCAGCCCATAATCCAAACTGGATTTAGGAAGCTTTTGGCCAGATATAAACCCAGGCCACCTTAGTGGCTGTTCTTAAAACCTTTCAGCATACAGGTTTTTTTAGACATCCCAAAGTGTCATCTTTTAAAACCTGCATCACTACAGAGCCCCACAGTTTCCCTAAAGGGGCTAAATGGCAATATAGAGGTTCAGTTTGCCTGCATTATGCTCTGGTTTTAACGAAAGCCATACTCTGCTCTCAACAGATGCCTAATTTCCTGTTTTTAAAAGTCAGCAATAATAATATCTTTAAAATACAGTTTTTCAGATATTAAAAAAAATGCACTGTCAGTTAGAGCAAGGAACAATTTTAGTCAACAACCTATCCACCACTTACATTAACCATATCTCAATCCTTCCCCCACTTCTATTCCTCCCCCCATCTCTTCTTCTTATCCTTCTCTATACAATTGTGTTTATCTCTGTGATACCTTGTACCAATACATTGTAAGCCGCACTGAACCTGCTATCGAGCACGAAAGAGCGGGGTATAAATGCTACAAATAAATAAATATTTGTATAGGGGTCCTTTTACTAGGCTGCAGTAAGCATGCTTACCATGGGTTAAAAAGCACTACCGCGGGACACTCAGGCATCCTACGATAGTTTTGGGATTGTCTGGGGGCAGAGAGTAGGCATGTTCTATGGTTAGCAAATGACTCCTTATTGCCTACAAACTAGGTGTCAGTAAGGGCTCATGCACTAATAGAGAAATTAGCGAGTGACCATTAACAGGAAAAATGGAAAATGGGGCCATTTCACCTCCACACTAAAAGTGGTCTCAGCGTGTGGGAAAGACCCAGACTGGGGAACTGGGGACAGCTCCGGTCACTGTTTCTGATCCCACTGCTCACCCCAGCAGATCTAAAGAAAACTCAGCCAGAGGCCAATTATGCCCTATGTATCACCCTCACTGGCAGAATGTAAAAAGATCCACCAGTGGGGGTGCTGGGGCATGCTGTGGTTTCATTAAAAATATAATTTGGGTTTTGTTTTTTTTATCATCACTAAGACTGCCTCCACCTTTTCCAAATGTTTTAATATTTTAAAGGGAAAATGAATAGTTTCAAGGGGAAGCTTTAAAGTTCCACAGTTGTTGAAAAATGAGTGTACAACTCATTTGGTATCAAACTGAGCTTGCAAAGAGCAGTACTGCTTTCAGTTGTTTGGGGCAATTCCCATTTACGGTTCGTTTTGATAGTCAGGAAATTCTGTGAACCAGATGAAAGCTCACCAGGGAATAATCCAGAAAACAAAATAAGTGTGCTAAAGGCAAGTGGCTTATGCAGATGTTACACAGATGTTTCAGTGAAAAGTAGAGATGGTGAAGCAAAAATAAGGAAATCATAAAGGGGAGTAACATGAAATAGAAATGGTGAAAGAGATAAATGGAAGAATAATACAGATAAAGAAGAACAAGAGATGAGAGAGAGCTCTCATGCAAGCTTCCATATTCTGTGTTCCTTCGTGAATCTATCTTTTTCCATAAAACTCTATCACTAACATGAAGATAATCTAATCTGGGTGCTTATAGGCCATGCATCCTCAATGGGTTCTGAGTAGTTTACAAAAGACTGAGCAGGCAAAAACTGAGAATTTATAATTGTTAAAAGTAATTACAAAAAAGACATCCATCATTAAACAAGCTAACCAATTTAACTGTTTCCCCAGCTTAAATATTTATAAAACAGAAATGTCTTTAAATGTTTCTGAAATAGAAAATAGATGTTCGGTTTCCAGGCCTACTTAAGATCTGGAATCTCCCCAGAGTCTGCTTTTCAGTTTTCTGTTGATGCTCTCTGCTTCCGTATTGTTGGTGCTTGCTTATGGAAAATTGGGGAGTTACCGCCAGCGTATTTCACACAGGCCAATAAATAGCCAGCAGACTGTAATCATTGCGGGGGACGTTCTGGGCGGTAATCGGTAGTGCAGTCTCATTGCCACATGCTGCCTGATTTCCATGGTGTTAGCCTGTAAGCCCTTATCACCTCCTAAATAGGTGACAGTAAGAGCTCAGGCATTAAGTAGCCATGCGTTAATTTTAATATTAGCACACGGCCATTTACTGCTCCATTTTTCTTAAAAAAGTGGCCCAGCGCACACCAAATACTAGCACAGGCCACTTTTTACCGCAGCTTAGTATAAGGGCTCCTAACTTTTAGGGGTCTGCAGCAGGGCCCATTTTATTCCTATGGCCCCTGCTATAGATAACTCCCGCTAAGCTTTAGTAAAAGACCCCCTTAGGCAGTTAGTAGAGTGAATATTGCTGCTAACTGGTTAAATTCCAGCTCCAAATTAAAAAAGGAGGAAAGGTCCCTCTCGCAAATGTGAGCAGTAAAACAAAAGAGTGAGACGGACTCAAGGAGGATATCAAAATGTAAGAGTCTTTATTATAAAAAGCATAAAACCAACTCCTTGAATGTAAAAGTCTTTATAATAAAGGCATGAAACTGATCCGACACTGCCATGTTTCAGCACAAAGGCCTGCCTCAGAGATCAAACAAATCTTTTATATGATGATAACAAAAATTGAATTAAAGAAGATGTCAAGGTCCTGGCTGCTAAAACACTGTGTGGTCCCAAATAGAAAAATCACTCTGCAATGCAAACAACGACTAGCCGGCAAGCCAATGACATAATGAATGCTCCACCTCCGAACTGCCCCTGCACTAACCTTGATGTCAGTATTCAGCAATCCAACAACCACCAAATCATCTGTATATAATGATAATTTTCCATATATCCCCATGCATTTCTTAATCCAAGCTGTATACCGTATTTTTCGGACTATAAGACGCACTGGACCATAAGACGCACCTAGGTTTTAGAGGAGGGAAATAGGAAAAAAAATTTGGACTATAAGACGCACCTTTTTCCTCCTCTAAAACTTAGGCGCACCGGTGCATCTTGTCCGAATCCCTCCCTCCGAGTTCGGGATCTCCCTCCCTCCCTCCCATCCCGCCGAGTTCCGAGATCCCCTGCCCTCTGAGGTCTAAAAGTAATTTTACCTAGTCGGGGCTGCAGCAAAAAGCATGCAGGCTCAGTACGTCACTCTTCCCTTCTGTCTCTCTCAGCTCTGGTCCCACCTTCATTTCCTGTTTGAGGGCAGGACCAGAGAGCTGAGAGAGACAGAAGGGAAGAGTGATGTGCTGAGCCTGCATGCTTTTCACTGCAGCCCCGACTAGGTAAAATTACTTTTAGACCTCAGAGGGAGGGAGGGCAGGGGAACTCGGAACTCGGCGAAAGGGCGGGCGATCTCAGAACTTGGTGGGAGGGCGATCTTGGAACTCGGCGGGAGGGTGGGAGGGCAATCCCGGAACTCGGCAGGAGGGAGGGCGGCCGATCCCGAACTCGGAGGGAGGGCGGCCTGCTAAATTTCTCTACCTTCGGATTATAAGATGCACCCCCCCCCCCCCCCATTTTCCTCCCAAATTTTTTGGGGAAAAAGTGCGTCTTATAGTCCAAAAAAATACGGTATTCAAGCCTAACTGATGAATATCCTAGCATAATTTTATATGGATAACTTGTTTTTATAAGATTAGGCCTGTTCTTTCTGTGTTTAGAATTAAGGGGTGAATTCTGTATATGGTACTGAAAAAATTGGCACCAAAAAGATTGGTATTCTCTAAGCCACACTTAAAGTTAGGCACAGTTTATAGATAGCACTTACACCATAAACATAAACTTAAAATGAAACATAGTGCAAATATATGCACCTAAATTTAGTATGTATCCCCCTTTATTTTATAACAAAGCACGTAAATGCTTGGAACGCCCCTGCTCTGCCCATGACCCTCCCATCTCCACAGTCCCTCATTTTACTCACATAAAATTCAGGCGCAGATTATGTACCTAAATTTACACATGTAAATTCCAATTAAATCTAACTAGTGCCAATAATTGCTTTACTTGCCACACGGCCATTTCCTGCAGGAAAGAGAGACTTCCCTTTTACTCGCTGCAGCAAACGGGGGCCTTGGTAAGCATGAAAAAACACATGCCGATGCCAGTGCAGGCCCCCTTTTGCCACAGCTTGGTAAAAGAGGCTCTTTGTTTGTGAGAGTCTTGATTGCAATGGCCTGTAGCCTAGTGGATGATGACCTCAAGTCATGATTTTTCTGAATACAAAAATGTATTAATCTTGTGAAATTTTGTTCACTAAGGATTAGGTACATTCATTTAACCATTAAAGCTGAAGAAAATGTGATTCTTTGCAATTTGTGATATTTTTAATTGTATCAAGGTAAGAATTATCCACAGGCCCATGTTGAACATAAACTTTTTAGAATATTTAGGTCTCTTTTTCACAACATTCTTGCTACAGAATTTGAAACATAACAGAAGGCCATTTCAGATGCCTTGTGTAGGAATTGCAAATATACAGGATGAAGCAAAAAAAAAAAAGTTACCCCTACAGTTTTTTGCAGTTTTTGCCGCAACCTCTTTGAATTTCAATTACAAATTTTACATACTTAGGGGTCCTTTTACAAAGGCACATAAGGGCCCACGCAGTGGCGTAACTAGGTGGGGCACCAGGGGAGCTGCCACTCCCCCAAATGGAGCTCTGCCTGCGCCTATTTTTTCTCGTTGTGCTGCATTGAAAATGTGTGCCGGTGGAAGTCCGCTCTTGCGCTGCTTTCGCTCCCCCTGCGCCATCACCCAAATTGGCATTACCGCCTGGCTACTGCATGCCCCAGGAGGTAATTCTGAATTTGGCGCACACCGAAAACATGTGTAAGAAAATTTTCTACCACATGGTGCCTACCTGGTAGTAAAATTGCAGTGGGAGTGCGCTGCGTGCCTACCACCCAGGTAGCGCATGAGATCTTACCACTAATCATTGAGTAGCATTAAGGTCTCAGGCTGAAAATGGACAGGCGCTGGTTTTTATTTTGCCACAAATCCATTTTCCGGCCCCATTAAAAAAAGGCCCCTTTTGCAGGTCCTGGTAAAAACCGGCCCGGCGTGTGCCCAAAAGACACACTTGCACTGCCGCAGGCTTAGTAAAAGGGCCCTTTATTTAGCCATAATACTTACATATTACAATTAAACATGTGAATTATCTTAAGCTGACATTTTAGTGTTACTACCTAGTGATTTTTGCACATTAAAAATGTTTGAGCTAAAACACAGTAAAATAATGTCATTTAAAAGATACAATAAACAATGTGTCAGAATTTTGTACTCACTGTGAATGCTCAAAGTGTCCACCCCCAGCTTTAATACAGACCTTCAATCACTTTGTGAGGTTCTTAACAGCCTTGTCGATTGATCCCTGATCATCTGCAGTGCTTCCTTCTGTTTGGTGATTTTTTTGCGGCTTTGGGTGGAGCTTGTGATAGGCCTCCAACATTGCTGTCCAGACATGGTAGTCCAAGGGGTTTAGGTCTGGTGAATTTGGAAGAGGCCACTAGTACTTTGTACAAAAATCTACATCCACTGATACCCCAGTTTTCTCCATAAAATGGTAATTTTACAGTGCAAACATTTTTGAATGCACAAAGATCGCTGGGTGGTCAAGCTAAAGAATCTGTAACTTCACCATCTTTAAAGATAATTTCATTTCACACAGCATATAAATGTAGATAACTAATAAAGCTGTAAAATTTCATGTTGAAATTCCAAGCGGTTGCTGAGAAAACAGCAAACAAACTTTAGGGGGTTACTTTTTTTGCCTCACTCTGTATATAGTGGCATTTACACATGTAGATAAGTATATAAGTATTGCCATACTGAAACAGACCAAAGATTCATCAAGCCCAGCATCCTGTTTCCAACAGAGGCCAATCTAGATCACAAGTACCTGGCAAGATCCCAAAACAGTACAATGCATTTTATGCTGCCTATTATAGAAATAAGCAGCGGATTTTCCCCAATTCCATTTTAATAACAGTCTATGGACTCTTCCTTTAGGAAGCCATCCAAACCTTCTTTATTTTATTTATTAGGATGTATTTACCGCCCCCTTCTGAACATCCTCCCTGTTCTACCTCAGCATCTTCACGAGCGGCAGCACCAACGCACATCCACTGCCTGCACCGGCCCCCAGGCTTCCCTCTGACTCATCCACAGGAAGTGATGTCAGCAAAGGTGAGATGTAGCAAAGGGAAGCCAGTGAAGGCAGAAGATCGTGTTACTGTTGCCACCCAAGTGAACATGCTGAGGTAAATCGGGAAGGGGGAGTTGCCCAGCTGTGGATGGATCCTGAGATGGAGGAGAGAGAGGGGGGGGAGCAAGGCAGGCATTGAGGAAATCTATTTGGGAGCCGGATAGGGTGGTCCTGTGCCCACCCAGGCTCACCCATAGCTCTGCCACTGGGTGGAGGTCACAGATAAATGGTTATGGTTTATGGTTTATTTATTTGCTATACTGCTCATTACCGGCAAGCGGAACAAGGCGGTATACAATTTTAAAAGTACAATTTAAACAATACAATTTTTTAATACAAAAACGTTTGAAAAAGAAAAAAAACTACAATTTATTTATTTATTGGGATTTATTAACCGCCTTTATGAAGAGATTCACCCAAGGCAATTGATAGGAGAAAGAAAAAATTCATATGGTCTAGGAGAAAAAGGACAGCGGGTACAATGGAAGAGAAACCATTTTCACAAGAGCAACATGCAACTAGATAGGCTCAGAGAGACAAGGTTTAAAGCACATCACACTGGTCACTGAAGGCTTAGGAGAACAGCCATGTTTTTGTAAGCGTTTTGAATTTGAGCAAGGATAGCTCACTATGAATGGAAAAAGGGCACTGTTCCAGGTAAAAGGATCCAGGAAAAAGAAGGCACAGTGCCTGGTTTGTTCTGTTGTGCAAACTTAGAGCCAGGCAAAACCAAATGGTGGTCATTTACAAAGCATAAGATTTGAGAGGGAGTGTAAGGAATAGTAAGAACTGGGAGACAGGACGGAGTTTTGAGACACAAGGCTTTGAAGGCTAAAAGTAGAATCTTATAGCGAATTCTAAAGGAGACAAGAAGCCATTGGTGAGAAATAATAATCTGTCAGATTTTTTGGCATGACAAAGCAGGCAAATCACAATATTCTGAACCAATTGAAGCTTCTTGTGGGAAACCTAAGGAATTCCTGCAAAGATGATGTTAAAAAATGGTCAAGTTTTGGAATAAGAGGCAAAATGAGATTCTGGGAAGTGTCATGATTGAAATAGGATTGAATGGCTTGAAGCTATCTTAGGACACAGAACAGAGGAGATATGCTGTGGGTGTCAAGTGTAACCCAAAGGTAACAGAAGGAGTTGACACATTGGATAGATGAAACCAACAAAGAAAGAGATTGAGAGGGTGCAGAAGAACAATTAGTAAACCAGCATGCTACAGTTTTGTCTGTGTTGAGAACCAGATGATGGGAAGAAATTCAGAGGGCAATGGAGCCTTAACAAGATTGAAGGGGACCAAGTATTGGGGCCTCTTGGTCAGTATAGTAAATGAGAAGGATGTTGTTGGCACAGATACAAACAGAGATGGTGTGATCTTGGATAATTATGGCCAAGGGACTGAGAAACAAATTGAATAGTAAGGGAGAGAGGATAGATCCTTGAGGTACACCGCACATAAGGGGTGTCAAAGCTGATGTAAGTAGTGTAGATGAACAGGGCAAGACTCTGAAAGAACAAGTTGTTAGGAAAGAAGAAAACCAAAAGTTTGGTATGGTGCTAGAGACACCCAAAGAGGAAAGAAGAGATAAAAAGAAGGTCATGATCAATAAGGTCAAAAGCAGCAAGAAGGTCTATTGAAATAGCGAGGGCACATTTTCCTTTATCAAGATTGGAAAACACTTCACTAAGGACACTGGTCAGTATAGTTTCTGTGCTAAAATGTGTTCATTAGCCAGATTGGTATGGGTGGAGAGCGGAGATTTTTTCAACAAAAGAAAGGAGTTTATCAAAAACTACTTTTTCCAAGATTTTGGAAATAAAGCTAAGGTTAGAATCTGGTCTGTAATAGGGTGGATTGGTTGGGTCAAGAAAGGGCTTCTTTACATAGTGACTTAGTAAGTGACAGCAGTCCACCCAACAGTCACATTTATTATCAATTCAAGATTAAATTAACAATGAATGTGAGATTATATGCTTTAAGATAGGGTGTACAACTACAGTTTTCCAGGATGATGGAAAATGACCCTGGGTGAGACTAAGGTTGATAAGAGACAAAACAGAGGAGAGTAAACCTTACTAACCCATGGGTTGAAAGAGGTTTCATATGTCGAAGAACAATATAAAGTGAGGAAACTGTTTGTAGTTGAAAAGAAGACCAAGTGGAACAACACAGTGAACTAGGTGATGAATACATGGGGAGGTCTGATGAGTAAATCTGTTATGTAGATTACTTATCTTGGAACTAAAGTAGCAGCAAGATCACAAGCAGATGGTTGTGCAGAAAATTGGGGAAAGGGGGCTAAAGTGAGAGACAATTCCTCTCAGAGATTAGGGGTGCTGGTTAATCACAGTCTAAAATAGGAGACCTTACCCTTTCTTTAAATGATAGTTATACTAACCTTGCCGAGTCTTGCATAGAAACAAGGCTTGGTGCATTTGGGTCTTTCTTCACATACATTCCACTTTCCAGACTGGATGCATCAGAAGACATAATCCGGCATGGTACCAGGGCTTTCTGGTACCATACGATGAATGAATAAACCTAAGTGGAGCAAAAAAATCGGAAACCTGGAACAGCGATGTATGCCAAAGTGTAGCCTGTTCATCCAAGGGTTTATCATGGAGATCAGCAGGAAGGGTAAATAAAGCGGGAGAAAGTGTATCAGGGTCTACACAGTGAAAGCAATAGGTTTTCTTTCTCCTTCTGGATCTCCAATGTGATCTCTCCCCAGTATTGGCAGTCAGCATGAGACCTAACATTGAAAGACTTTGCCTCCTCCTCCTGTGTGGGCTTCCTGTTTGACTGGAAACCCTGTACTGACTACTGCTGCTGCCACCACCTACTGTTGCTGCCTTCATATTTTGGATAAGTAAGGGGGAGGAGGAAGCGAATGAGGGAAGAGAGGAGACTAACCAGCTTATAATCGAACGAGAAAAACGCCCAAGTTCCGACCTAAATCGGGAGATGGGCGTTTATCTCACAAAAACGAATAAAGCGGTATAATCGAAAGCCGATTTTGGACGTTTTCAACTGCACTCCGTCGCGGATGCGGACAAAGTTGATGGGGGCGTGTCAGAGGTGTGGCGAAGGCGGAACTGGGGCGTGGTTATCTGCCGAACAGAGATGGGCGCATTTCACAGATAATGGGACAAAAGTATGCGTTTTTAGCTAGAATTTAGGGCACTTTTCCTGGACCCTGTTTTTTCACGAATAAGGCCCCAAAAAGTGCCCTAAATGACCAGATGACCACTGGAGGGAATCGGGGATGACCTCCCCTGACTCCCCCAGTGGTCATAAACCCCCTCCCACCACAAAAAATGATGTTTCACAACTTTTTATTTTGACCCTCAAATGTCATACCCACCTCCCTGGCAGCAGTATGCAGGTCCCTGGAGCAGTTGTTAGGGTGTGCAGTGGACTTCAGGCAGGTGGACCCAGGCCCATCCCCCTCTACCTGTTACAATTGTCCTGCTTAATGCTTAGTCGTCCAACCTCCCCAAACCCACTGTACCCACATGTAGGTGCCCCCCTTCACCCCTTAGGGCTATAGTAATGATGTAGACTTGTGGGCAGTGGGTTTTGAAGGGGATTTGGGGGGCTCAACACAAAAGGGAAGGGTGCTATGCACCTGGGAGCTCTTTTACCTTTTGTTCTGTTTTTGTAAAAGTGCCCCCTAGGGTGCCTGGTTGGTGTCCTGGCATGTTAGGGGGACCAGTGCACTACGAATCCTGGCCCCTCCCACGAACAAATGCCTTGGATTTATTCGTTTTTGAGCTGGGCGATTTCATTGTCCATTATCGCTGAAAAGCAAAAACGCCCAGCTCACAACTTGGCGAATAAAACATGGACGTCTAATTTTTTCGAAAATACGCTTGGGTCCGCCCCTTCACGGACCCGTTCTCGGAGATAAACGCCCATGGAGATAGGTGTTTCTGTTCGATTATGCCCCTCTAAAGGTCTGCTATTGTTTTCTCATCATCTGGGGTCACATGAAGTTTTAATTGTTAAAATGGCATCCTATCTGATTAAAAGTCTGGGAAACTCTAGCCTAGTCTTTCAGAGCCTTTATACCATGACCTATTGTGCTGGACCTTTTTTTTTTCACAAAAATGGTTTGCTTCTTCTGCATTATTTATACCCTGAATCTATTAAAATGTTTCTGTCATATCCCTCCTCTTGCTCCTCTAGGATATATATATAATTAGGGCCTTTGATCTCATTTCATGGTTTATGGTGCAACACATGAATGCAAGTGGAATGAATATTGTATTGAAATCATTGGACCCTGCTTTCTATTACTCTCTTCATCATTGTTGTCTAGATTGGTTTTATTACTGTCTCCTGCTACAGAGTTCCTGTACAGTCAATAAAAGTAATCTGATATGAAATCCTTTTACTCTGTCATATTCCAAATGAAAAAAATAAAGGGAAAGCAGTCTTATAAAAGCAAAGGAGAACCAAGGAAAGGAGCAAGAAAGACAGAATTAATATTGCAAAATAGATAATAGTAGAAATAGAAAAAGGATTGGATTTAGATCCTCTCCAAAGGAAACCAGTGGTGATTTGGATTAACTACAGTTTATCCGAATTCCATGAGCTAATTACTGAGCTAACATCTTGAAAAGAAGCCAAGGCCTCTTTGTGTAGCTAACTCAACTACATGCCAAATGGTTAGTCACACCATCAAGGAGGAAGGGAAGCAAACTCTACTACTGTTTTCTCAATTCTAAATGCATTTTATCTAAACCTTCTGAAAGCTGTAATGCCCTTTTTGGAAACGGGGATCTCCCATTCAGTCTCTATGGCAAACCTCTTGTACACAAGGCTTTTGTACACAGAGAGATGGCAAAAAGTGTAACCTTCAATCAAAATTCAAACCTCTGGGCACAGCCCAAGTATTTTTCCTTTGAAAGTTTATTATCCAAGAAATGATCCACATACACTATTGTATAAATAACTAGGGGGGTCTTTTTACTAAGCTGTGTTAAAACTTAAAAGGAGCCATGTGCTATGATTAGCATGTGGGTTTCCTAGTGTGCTGAGTCCACTTTTAGCGCAGTTATAAAATGGCTGCATTTCCATTTTTCCCCATTAATAGCCAGGTGCTAATTTCAAAATTAGCGCATAGCCATTAGTGTGTGAGCCCTTACCGACACCTATTTAGTAGGTGGAAAGGGCTTATGTGCCAACCATGTGCTAATCGATTGGTGTGCAGCAATTTGGCAGCGCTAACTGATTAGCACTAGGCATGCCTACTTTCTGCCTCCAAACACATCTCCAGCGCTAAAAAATACAAAGTATTTTTTAGCACTGGGGAAGCATGCACAGATGCCTGAACTATTGCAGGGCACCTAAGTGTACCCCGCAGTAGTGCATTTTGGTGCACCGGAAGCACACAATAGTGCTATCACCACTTAGTAAAAGGACCCCTAGGTTAAATCCTACCCATAATGGAGGGAATTTTATAAAGGCCTTTTCACATATATATGTTCTCCACGGTTTAGCAGGTATATAAGATTGTCCTTTTTCCAGCTGAAACCTCCTTTTATTCATATGCGCTATTTGGATGCCGAAACACAGCCCATGTTGGGTCATATTCTTCTAGCTGCATTGAGGTTTAATCAACTATGGATGAATAAACCTTATGGACATTACTATTAGCTTTTCGACTTTGATTTACAGTCTTGAACGTTTGCATTTTGGTGACTTCCACTTCTGTTTTGTTTGTCCAGAAACATTTATTGATAACCTAAGTAATTAACTGCAGAAATCACATACCCCACTTTAGATACCTTTTAAGCATTTGCAGGTTTTAGGCTGTAGAACAAGAAAACCATCAAAGTTGTGGAAAAAAATTTGAGTCCCATTCTACTAACCCTATAGTACACAAAACTTTCAAAAATTAAAGTTGACCAAATTTGCCCCTCCAAAACTTTATTACCTTTATTTCTTTTATTTGCATCCCCATTTTTGGTATCCTTTTCACTCAGCAACTCACATTTTTTTATTGTGATGCTTCATTGTACGGATTGATATATTCCTAGGTGCTGTAAATTGCCTTAAGAGTTTTGGAAAGAGACAATATATAAATACAAACAAATGAAAAATAAATGCAGGTTCGTGAAGATTTTTAAGAGAAACCCTGCAGCAAAAGAGGCATTAAGCATAGCAAGTCAATGAAGTGAAGTGCAACATGTTGGATGAGATCCATAAACATAGGCAGAATAAAAATCTGGCTTTCCATCTTTATGTCTAAAATGGACTCTCTATTCTTGAATGATCCGAGAACACATCTTCCCATTCATCTCAAGCCAAGATTTTTTTCCCCATTAATATCTACAATTTGTAGTGCCCAGCTTATGCTTCGTGTTTCATTTGGACAAGTGCAGCACAAGCAACAAATAACCTTGATTTAGAAGAAAGTACACAAGGAAGGCCACTCTCTTTACAGCATTACTGACTTGGGTTGCAACCTTGCACACCTGCACTAGTATACCAGTCATTAATTACTGCCAGTTCTTATGTGCCACCACTTCCAACTCTATTAAAATGCAGATGTGTATTAATGAAAGGCCATGCATTTTCACAGGAAATATAAGCAGAGAATCACTTGCTTTTTCTCTGCTTTTATTCTTTTCTTTTATTAACACACTTTAATTAAAGAAAAAATAAACTAATAGAGTAATAGTACATTTGCTTGCTCTATTACAAATGAAGAAATTAAAAAAAAGCTAATTATATCTAAACTAAAGAATTACCATGGCCTATTAAATACGTAACAGTTATGAGCTATTGATTGCAGTTTACAGGAAAAGCTTGTCATGTGGTGTCAAGAGGTTAATGTAATTACAACAGCGGGCAGTAGGATCAGCTGTAGCCTAGACTAAGCGAATAAGCAAAAGCTGCTTTTGAGACACAGTGTTGTCAAAGCATAAATAATTCATCCCAGCATTCCAGAAGAAATTACTGCTCCGTTCACAGCACATTATTCAGCCATTAAAATCTTGCCCCATAAAGACTTCTGATGTACATATATTTTCTGTTCTTTTAGCATCTATTAAGCTAACATAACGAGCAAGGTTATTGGTAGCTATTCTATATAGTAAATTATGTGTATAATATTTGGGAAGGAAAGGCATAAAAATTTTGTTGCGTATAATTTCCCCATGTCATTTCTGGGAATGTTCATTTTACTTGTTTTCGTTTGGTCATTTTTTTTTTCATCTTGGGAGCAACGTTGTTGAGTGCACACTCTTTTGAAATAGGAAGAAGTACCCCCCAGATTTTTGTATAAGTTGCCTAAAGTTAGGCAGTCAGTTTTGGGAATGGATCACAGATCCACATGCAATATAATTGGCTAAAGTGTCGCTAAGAATCAATTCACATTAACAGGCATTTAATTGGCAGTAATTAGGAGTCATGCACGGATCTGTCCAATGTCTTATTCCTTAATGAGTTGGACCCAACCACTGGAGAATACCCGGCTGACCGAACCTGGTTAAAATTCGCCCTCCTTACCGTCAATGCAGTTGCATAGGCAATCAGCAGGTTCTCCAACACTCGCTGTAAACTAGATACCTGTCCCAACTACCTAATGAAATCTGCCCCTGACCGCTTCATAGCAGACCTCACATCCCACCTAAACTACATGCTTCAGCAAGGTCTCTTCCTTATGGAAAATGGCAATATCCTACTCACTCCGATACCAAAAGACACCAAGAAAAAAACAAATGAAATCACTAACTACCATCCAGTAGCATCCATTCCATTGTCAGTCAAACTGATGGAAAGTATGGTAGCCAAACAACTTACAGATTATATAAACAAACTAGTAAAAGAGGCCCGTTTCTGACACAAATGAAACGGGCGCTAGCAAGGTTTTCCTCGGAGTGTGTATGTTTGAGAGAGTGTTTGTAAGAGTGACTGTGTGTGAGAGAGAGAGTGCATGTGCGAGTGTGTGTGTGTGAGAGAGAGAGAGTGAGTCTGGGTACGAGTGTGTCTGTGAGAGAGAGTGTGTGTGTGAGAATGAGAGTGTGTGTAAGTGCGTATGTGAGACACAGTGCGAGAGAGAGAGAGTGTGTTGCACACAGATAGTGTGTGTGAGAGAGTGTATGTGAGACACAGACTCTCTGTGAGACTGAGTGTATGAGACCAAGAGAGTGTGTGAGTGACTGTGTGACACATAGAGAGTGAATGTGATACAGTGTGAGACATAGAGTGTGTGAGAGACAGTGTGTGAGAGTGAGAGAAAGACATTGACTGTGAGAGAGAGAGAGCATGTGAGAGAGAGAGTGTGTGTGACAGAGATACCTCCCCCCCCCCTCTGGTGTCAGCCCCCCCCCCCCCTCTCTCTCTCTGGTGTCTGAGCGTTACTGTGCAGGATGCTGAGCTCTGTCTGTGATTCAAGGAACTGACCAATCCTATTTAATAGAATGCACCTCCAACATTCTGAAGCCGAGAAACCTCGTGTGGTTGGTCACTTCTGCTTGTGAGGAACCCGGAAGTACGTGATGTCAATTCAGGAAATGGATACAGAGAGCAGGAATGCCTCAGCCATGCAGTCAGCTTCAGAATGTTGGAGGTGCGTTTTATTATATAGGATTCTCAATATTACACGAATCACAGTCACGTTTTCGCCCCCTCCACAGCACAGAAACAGTACTACTCACTCTCCTAGCCAAATTCAAGCAAGAAATAGCAATAGGCAAAAACATCCTCCTCCTCCAATTCGACATGTCTAGTGCATTCGACATGGTAAACCATAATATATTAATAAGATTACTAGATAAGTTCGGGATTGGTGGAAACATACTTAGCTGGATCAAGGGTTTCCTAATCACAAGAATATATCAAGTAAAATCAAACTCAAACATATCATCACCATGGAAAGCAGACTGCGGAGTACCACAAGGATCACCGCTATCACCGATCCTCTTCAACCTAATCATGACCCCACTAGCCAAGTCCTTATCCAACCAAGGCCATCTATGCAGACGATGTCACAATATTCATTCCTTACAAATCTAAACTGACAGAAATCACCAACGAAATCAAGATCAGCTTGAACATCATGGACTCTTGGGCAAATGCATTTCAACTAAAACTAAACATCCTCTCATCCTCTCATCCCTACACAGCGCAGATAACCCCACAATTATCAACACCCCAGATTACACCCTCCCTATCTCAGACAGCCTGAAAATCCTCAGCATTACAATGGACCGCAACTTAACACTAGAGAGCCAAGTGACATCCACAACAAAGAAAATGTTCCACTCAATGTGGAAACTTAAACACGTGAAACAATTCTTTCCGAGGGGAACATTTCACAACCTGATACAATCAATGGTACTAAGCCATGTAGACTACTGCAATGGAATTTATGCGGGATACAAAGAACAAACCTTAAAGAAACTTCAGACCGCTCAAAACATGGCAGCTAGGCTTATCTTCGGAAAAACACAATTTTAAAGTGCAAAACCCCTTCGCGGAAAACTACACTGGCTCCCAATCAAAAAATGCATTGCTTTCAAAATCTGCACTCTGGTTCACAAAATTATCTACTGT
Source organism: Microcaecilia unicolor (assembly GCF_901765095.1). Lineage (NCBI taxonomy): Eukaryota > Metazoa > Chordata > Amphibia > Gymnophiona > Siphonopidae > Microcaecilia > Microcaecilia unicolor. The sequence continues at coordinate 164,201,584 of NC_044040.1, forward strand.
GAAGCTTCGGGATACATGACAGACTTGATCGACCTACCAATTAGAAACACATCCGAATCAACACGAACATACCTAAATCTGCACTATCCAAGCTGCAAAGGACTCAAATACAAATCAACTTATGTGTCCAGGTTTTCCTACATAAGCACACAACTGTGGAACGCATTACCAAAAGCCTTGAAAACTACGAACAACCATCTAAACTTCCGGAAAACACTAAAAACTAACCTGTTTAAAAAGGCATACCCTACCGATGCAACATTAATGCCTGATCTCTGCAACACAACAAAACTAAAGAACGTGAAGGGGCATAATCGAATGGAAACGTCTATCTCCATGGGCGTTTATCTCCGAGAACAGGTCCGTGAAGGGGCGGACCGAACCATATTTTCGAAAAATATGGACGTTTATCTTTTTTTGAGCTGGGCATTTTTGTTTTTCAGCGATAATGGAAACTGAAAGCGCCCAGCTCAAAAATGAATAACTCCAAGACATTTATTCATGGGAGGGGCCAGGATTCGTAGTGCACTGGTCCCCCTCACATGCCAGGACACCAACCGAGCACCCTAGGGGGCACTTTTACAAAAAAAAAAAAGTAAAACAGCTCCCAGGTGCATAGCACCCTTCCCTTGGGTGTTGAGCCCCCCAAATCCCCCTCAAAACCCACTGCCCACAAGTCTACACCATTACTATAGCCCTAAGGGGTGAAGGGGGGCACCTACATGTGGGTACAGTGGGTTTGGGGGGTGGTTTGGAGGGCTCCCATTTACCAGCACAAGTGTAACAGGTGGGGGGGGGGTGGGCCTGGGTCCACCTGCCTGAAGTCCACTGCACCCCCTAATCACTGCTCCAGTGACCTGCATACTGCTGCCAGGGAGGTGGGTATGACATTTGAGGGTGAAAATAAAAAGTTGTGAACCGGCATATTTTGTGGTTCCACCTTCACCACGCCTTCGACACGCCCCCATCAACTTTGTCCGCATCCGCGACGGAGTGCAGTTGAAAACGTCCAAATTCGGCTATCGATTATACCGCTTTATTCGTTTTTGTGAGATAAACGTTTATCTCCCGATTTTGGTCACAATATAGGCGTTTTTCTATTTCGATTATAAGCAGGATAGTAACATAGTAGATGACGGCAGAAAAATACCTGCATGGTCCATCCAGTCTGCCCAACAAGATAAACTCATATGTGCTACTTTTTGTGTATACCCTACCTTGATTTGTACCTGTCCTCTTCAGGCCACAGACCGCCTCCCAACCACCAGCCCCGCCTCCCACCACCAGCTCTGGCACAGACCGTATAAGTCTGCCCAGCATTATCCCCACCTCACAACCACCAGCCCCGGCACAGACCGTATAAGTCTGGCCAGCACTATCCCCGCCTCCCAACCACCAGCCCCGCCTCCCACCATCGGCTCTGCCACCCAATCTCGGCTAAGCTCCTGAGGATCCATTCCTTCTGAACAGGATTCCTTTATGTTTATCCCATGCATGTTTAAATTCCGTTACCGTTTTCATTTCCACCACTTCCCGCGGGAGGGCATTCCAAGCATCCACCACTCTCTCCATGAAGAAATAGTTCCTGACATTTTTCTTGAGTCTGCCCCCCTTCATATGGACATAACACAACTCTTCTGTTGTGCCACATGAACTTTATCTTACCACAACATCACTTTGTATTTGTTTACACCGGAGTCTGTAACGCCTCTCCAGTACTATGTAAGCCACATTGAGCCTACAAATAGGTGGGAAAATGTGGGATATAAATGTAACAAATAAATAAATAACATGTGCGCCTAAATTTCATAGCATCAACTCCAAAAAGAGTGTAGTCATGGGAGGGGCATGGGCAGGGCATGGGCGGGTAAGGGATGTTCCTAGAATTTAAGCATAGCATTATAAAATATCTGCATTTCTGCACCTAAATGCCATTAGCTGGGCATTCACGATTTCCCAGATAATTAATGTAATTCAATCCATTCTAAAATGCACAAGCATTTTCTTCCTTTTTCTTCATAATTTATTTGCTCAAAAAAAGTTCAGAATACCACTTCTAGAAATCATTTTTAATTCTTCATGTACATCCGTGTCTTGCCATGTTTGAAAAGATAAGTGCCAAAAGTAAACTTAATAGTTAAGACAAAAAATCAAGTCGTCAAGTTTGTCTTCTTATTGGATAATCTCTTTTGTACATGAAGAATTGAAAATGATTTCTTGAAGTGGTATTATGAATTTTTTGAACAAATAAATTATGAAGAAAATGCTTGTGCATTTTAGAATGGATTTAATTACATTAATTAGCTGGGAAATTGTGGATTTTTCAAGTGTCCCTGCTAATATTTAAATTTTCTGACCATTTATTTGATTAGATGGGCATTTACACCAGCCTTTGGCAGGCACAAGTGCTCGTACACTACTACTACTACTACTACTATTTAGCATTTCTATAGCGCTACAAGGCATACGCAGCGCTGCACAAACATAGAAGAAAGACAGTCCCTGCTCAAAGAGCTTACAATCTAATAGACAAAAAAATAAATAAAGTAAGCAAATCAAATCAATTAATGTGAACGGGAAGGAAGAGAGGAGGGTAGGTGGAGGCGAGTGGTTACAAGTGGTTACGAGTCAAAAGCAATGTTAAAGAGGTGGGTTTTCAGTCTAGATTTAAAGGTGGCCAAGGATGGGGCAAGACGTAGGGGCTCAGGAAGTTTATTCCAGGCGTAGGGTGCAGCGAGACAGAAGGCGCGAAGTCTGGAGTTGGCAGTAGTGGAGAAGGGAACAGATAAGAAGGATTTATCCATGGAGCGGAGTGCAGGGGAAGGGGTGTAGGGAAGGACGAGTGTGGAGAGATACTGGGGAGCAGCAGAGTGAATACATTTATAGGTTAGTAGAAGAAGTTTGAACAGGATGCGAAAACGGATAGGGAGCCAGTGAAGGGTCTTGAGGAGAGGGGTAGTATGAGTAAAGCGACCCTGGCGGAAGATGAGACGGGCAGCAGAGTTTTGAACTGACTGGAGAGGGGAGAGGTGACTAAGTGGAGAGCCCTCTTCACAGAATATTAGCTTAGCACAGATCATCCTAGCACCTAACTTTGGGTGCCATTTATTGAATCTACCACTATTTATTTACTTATTTATTTGTTACATTTGTACCCCACATTTTCCCACCTATTTGAAGGCTCAAAGTGGCTTACATAGTACCGTAATGGCATTCACCAATTCGGTTGATAACAAATACTGGTTGTATTGTTGTCTAGTGAGGTAGGTGTGTATCAGGCAACATGAGGGTCGAAGGGAATGTAGATTGTATATTGTCCAGTAAGATCATTGGTTATGCTGTGTTGCTGGGTGTGGGGATTTATGGTGGATCTGTGGGGTAAGCCTTTTTGAAGAGGTTGATTTTTAGTGATTTCCTAAAGTTTAGATGGTGATGTATTGTTTTCACAACTTTTGGGAGTGCATTCCATAGTTGTGCACTTATGTAGGAGAAGTAGGATGCGTAAGTTGTTTTGTATTTAAGTCCTTTGCAATTAGGGTAGTGTAGGTTTAGGTATGATCGTGATGATCAGATTCTGTTCCTGGTAGGTAGATCTATGAGGTCTATCATGTATCCTGGGACTACGCCGTAGATAAATTTGTGGACCAGGGTGCAGATTTTGAAGATGATCCTTTCTTTGATTAGGAGCCAGTGCAGCTTTTCTCAGAGGGGTTTGGCACTTTCTAATCATGTTTTACCCAATATCAGCCTGGCTGCTGTGTTTTGGGCAGTCTGGAGTTTTTTTGTGAGTAGATCTTTGCATCCCGCGTAGATTCTGTTGCAGTAATCTGCATGACTTAGGACCATTGATTGTATTAGGTTTCAAAAAATTTATCTCGGGAAGAAAGGCTTTTAATCATTTAAGTTTCCACATTGAGTAGAACATTTTCTTTATTACGGAGTTTACTTGGATCTCAAGGGTAAGGTTGCGGTCGATTGTGGCTCCGAGTATTTTTAGGCTGTCTGAGGTAGGGAGGGTGTGTCCTGGGATGTTTATGGTTGTGGGTTTGTACTTGTTATGTTGAGATGAGAGGATGAGGCAGTGTGTTTTTTCAATGTTCAGTTTCAGTTGGAATAAATTTGCATAAGAGTCCATGATGTTCAGGCCGTCATTGATTTCATTGGTTATTTCTGTTAAGACATGCTTGAAGGGAATATAGATTGTAATGTCATCTGCGTAGATGAATGGGTTGGGGCCTCGATTGGATAGGGATTTTGCTAGTAGGATCATCATTATATTGAAGGGTATTGGTGATAATGGTGATCCTTGGGGTACTCTGCAGGCTGCTTTCCATGGTGGTGATATGTTTGAGTTTGATTTTTCTTGGTATGTTCTAGTGGTTAGAAAACCCTTGATCCAATTGAGTACATTTCCATCAATCCCAAAGTGGCCAAGGAGTCTTAGTAGTATATTGTGGTTTACCATATCGAATGCGCTCAACATGTCGAATTGGAGTAGGAGTATGCTTTTACCTGTGGCTATTTCCTGCTTGAATTTCACCAGGAGAGTGACTAGGACAGTTTCAGTACTGTGGTGGTGGTGGAATCCTGATTGTGAGTCGTGTAGTATTGAGAACTTGTCCATGTATTCCGCAGGGGCGTAGCCAGACACTCAAGTTTGGGTGGGCCTGGACCCAAGGTGGGTGGGCAGCACTCCGCCTTGTCCTACAAGTGATTTGGTTTCTCCCTTTCTCGCCTGCATGCCATATGGTCTTTCAAACATCCCCTCTCCCCCGTATACCTTTTAAATAGCTGATTTTCACCGGCAGCAAAAAGTTGTTGGGAGTTTTTGGCTGGTGGGGCTTGGGGTCCCTGCCAGCCACATTATAGGAGTGCTGCTACTTGGTGAGCCTGAACCTAAAGTGGGTGGGACTGGGCCCACCCCAGCCCACCCTTGGCTACACCACTGGTATTCCATAAGCTGTTTGGTTACCAATCTTTCTATCAATTTGACCACTAGTGGGATAGATGCAACTGGGTGATAATTGGTGAGGTCATTTGTGTTTTTCTTAGTGTCTTTTGGTATTGGGGTGAGTAGGATGTTAGCATGTTCTTCGGGGAAGAGACCTTGTTGTAGCTTGAAGTTAAGGTGGGATGTGAGGTCTGCTATGAAGCGGCTGGGGGTGGATTTAAGTAGATGACTGGGACACGTATCCAGTTTGCAGTGGGTGTTGGCGAACATATGAGTCACTTGTGTAACTGATTCAATGGTGAGGAGGGTAAATGTTGTCCAGATGCGGTCAGCTGGGTATCCACCAGGGATTAGGTCCAGGTCATTGATGAAGTTTTCAACGTCGGTGTTGTGCTGAGGAAGTGTGCTGCGTAATTTTATTATTTTTTGTTAACGTAGTTTACAAGTTTGTCTACGGGTGGGACGTCTGTATTGGTTGTGGTGATAGGGGTGGTGTCTAGTAACTTATTTACGAGTTGGAATAGTTTCTTCAGATCTTTGTAGCCTGGTCCTATTTTAGTTTTGTAGTATGACCTTTTGGTTTGTCTTATTGCATATTTGTATTTTCTATGTATTTGTTTCCATGCATTGAGTGAATGCTCATCTTTTATTTTTTTTTTTCCATGCTCATTCAAGTTTCCTGGTTTGTGTTTTGAGTTTTTTTTAATTTGTCATTGAACCATGGTATCGAGTTTTGTCTTCTTGATGTTCTTGTCTTTAAGGGTGCTATTTTGTTTAGTACGCCTCTGCATCTATCCTCCCAGTGATTGAGATAATGTATGGAATCCGTTCGTGTTGTCCATTCATTGTCGTATGTCATTTGCCAGAATGCTTGTGGGTCTATTAGCCCTCTCGAAGTGTAAGTTGTAAGTTGTATGTTCTGGTGTATGGTTTAATCCCTTTTTCCACCAGTCTAGAGATAGGTTCATTTTGTAGTGGTCGGTCCAAGGTGTTTCTGACTATTTGATATCGGTTATTATTAGGTTATGATCCGTGGACAGTTTGTATGATATGAGATCCAGTGTGTGTCCCTTGGTGTGCGTAGCTTGCATGTGAGGCCATTTTAGATCCCAGGATTGTAGGAAGTCTTTGCATTCACGTGCGTTGGTGGAGTCGGGGTCTTCTAGGTGAAGGTTTATTTCACCTAGTATTAGTGTATTGGAGATGTTTACACAAGTATTTGCGATGAAGTCCATGAAGATAGGCTGGCTTTCGTTCCAGTTACCGGGCGGTCTGTAAAACAGGACACAGTTCAGGTGATTGATCAGGGATTTGTTATGAATTCTGAATGAAGCAATTTCTAGTTGGGGTGTTATGGATTCGGCAATGATTTCGGTGATGAATTGGGTTCGGTAAATTAGTGCTAAGCCTCCACCTCTCTTTCCCAATCTGGTCCAGTGAATAATTTTGTAACCTGGGTGGCATAGTTTGAGGATTATGGGGTCCTTCTGATCGTGGATCCATGTTTCATTGATGAAGATAAGATTGAGGTTTTCTAAGCTGATCCAGTCTGATATTGTTGTTGTTTTGTTGACTACGGACCTAGCATTAATGTAGCCCACTTGGATATTTTGGTATGGGGCTGGTAGGTTTGATTATATGTGGATTTTTTTTAGTTATCATTCCTTGGATTGTGTGTGTTTGTTGTGATCTTTCCTACCGTTTTGTTGGTGTTGTCTGTGCAAAGAGGCCATGCACTTTCTGAAAGACTGCACTTTATGCACGCACACACAGTGGTTAATGCATGGGCAAATGCATTAATTTGCATGTGTTTTCTGCTTGGTTTTGTTTGAAAATGGCATGCAACTAAATGGCTATATCATTGATACTTCCATTATCACTGCAAATGAATGCCCATCCCTAGTGTATATATATTTATGTCTATATCTATGTGTGTTTGTGTTTGCTTAAAAAAATGAGAGCAATATACATAGCAATATGGAGCATAGTTATCAATATGAGCTACTGTTAATACATTCTATTTTACCACTAACTTATGCTATTTAACACAAGTCCCGTTTTATGCAGTGAAACCTTATTATTAATAATAACTGGAGTTAACAGTAAAATAACACATCTTAAATATAGCCCACGTTGATAACTTGCCCTTATGGTGGATATTTTAGAGGCACTAGTTATGATTTACACTTGGAAGTGCTAGCATTTACATGTGTATCTCAGCTATATTTGGAAGATACAATTTTGGAACACTGGTATAATATAGAGCTAGATTCTATATATGGCGCCTGAAACATTTGTGCAGTAAAAAAAATACACCTAAGCGTATTCTCTAAAATATGCCTAAACTTTATAGAAAAGGCTGAAATTTCCACACAATATATAGAATATGCCTAATGCCTCTCCATGTGACCAAATTTGGTCGTGCCTATTTAAGCCATGTTTTACTTGGCGCAAATCCCGATGCTTATATTAGGCATAGAGCGGGTGTATTCTATAATAATTTGCATAGATTTTAGAAAAGCTGATTCCATGCCCATAACCACGCCCCCTTTTCAACTGTGCGACTTGGAATTTACGCTCACCAGGTTACAGAATATGCTTAGCGCGTTGTGCTCGTAAATTGTAATTAATGCCAATTAGTACTGATGATTGATTATATCATCAAGCTGTCAACACTGATTAGCTTGTTAATTAATTACGTTATGCACATTGTTATTGAATATGCTTCAATTTTCATGCAGAAATCACGGCACAATATATAGAATCCCAGGGATAAAGCTGCACTATGTGCAGGAGGCAAGGGGATATGGCTTGGGTGGGCCTGGGTAGAACCAAAATCTACATATGCTTTCCCCATTTCAGTAAAGGAATGCACGTGGATGCCTTAATATATCAATACTGAGATTTAAAGCTGCTTCCAAGAACATACAGGTTTTCTAAAAGTACTTGTTTGGGCAGCCTTTTACAGGAGGGGATTAAGGGAAGTCTCCTCCTTAATCCCTTGTTGTTTTTCTCCCTCAAAACTGAACATATGGAGAGATTGTAGCCTCTGTTCCTAAATTAGGAGCATCTAGTCATGTAGGCAGGTGTTTTTAAAAAAAACATTCATTGGCTGAGTTCTGGCCAGGAAGTATATTTTTCTCCAAAGGTTAGTGGTTTTCAAATCTAGTTCACAAATTTTCTCAACATGTATGATTTTCAGAGTATATCTGTAATTAATAAGAAAGATATGTTTGCTTGTATTTGCACTAATAATCAAGTTGATTTGCTTATTTCTCTTTATCGTAGACAGAGCAGTTAGACACATACCCCCTAATTCTATAAAAAATTGACGCCCATAGCCCTTAATGTTCCACACAGAAAAAAAGAGGTGGAGAGTTGGTGAACCGTGGGCATGTCGTGAAAATCAGTGCAGAAACTGTTTTCTAGAAATGGTGCAGATCGTAATGCCGCCAAAGATCTGTGCAGATTTTAGCACCTGCTAGAAACAGCGCCTATCACCTTTGGGCATGGATACTTACTCTATTCAGTAAAGGGTGTGGAACAAACTGCACACTTTATCGGATCCAGCAGTAAATATCCGTGCCTAAAGTTGGGCGCACATCTATTTATTTAGGCGCCATATATAGAATCAAGTTCCTACTATAAGAAATTTATATCCCTACTTTTTAGGCTTTTTTTACCTTGATTCTAACCCAGCTTACCTTTTTTGGAACAACTTTAGAAACCTTAGATGTCATTTGCATGTATATATAGTGAATTTTTGCATGTGAAACAATGCACAAATTTTAGAAAAGGTGCTATTTATACACATGAAGCTTCATTTTGCATAGGGGGTGAAGGGATTTTGGATTTAGCTTATGCCTTTTTTTTTCTGTTGTAGATCAAGGCAAAGTACATTCAGGCACAGAAGGTCTGTCCCCAGAGACCTTCCTGCTTATAATCGAACGAGAAAAACGCCCAAGTTCCGACCTAAATCGGGAGATGGACGTTTATCTCACAAAAACGAATAACGCGGTATAATTGAAAGCCGAACTTGGACGTTTTCAACTGCACTCCATCACGGAAGCGTACAAAGTTGACGGGGGCATGTCGGAGGCGTGGTGAAGGCGGGACTGGGGCATGGTTATCACCCGAACAGAGATGGGTGCCTTGCGCCGATAATGGAAAAAAAGTATGCGTTTGTAGCTAGAATTTAGGGCACTTTTCCTGGACCCTGTTTTTTCACGAATAAGGCCACAAAAAGTGCCATAAATGACCAGATGACCACTGGAGGGAATCGGGGATGACCTCCCCTGACTCCCCCAGTGGTCACTAACCCCCTCCCACCACAAAAAAATGATGTTTCACAACTTTTTATCTTCACCCTCAAATGTCATACCCACCTCCCTGGCAGCAGTATGCAGGTCCCTGGAGCAGTTGTTAGAGGGTGCAGTGGACTTCAGGCAGGTGGACCCAGGCCCATCCCCCCCTACCTGTTACAATTGTGCTGCTTAATGCTTAGTCATCCAACCCCCCCCAAACCCACTGTACCCACATGTAGGTGCCCCCCTTCACCCCTTAGGGCTATAGTAATGGTGTAGACTTGTGGGCAGTGGGTTTTGAGGGGGATTTGGGGGGCTCAACACACAAGGGAAGGGTGCTATGCACCTGGGAGCTCTTTTACCTTTTTTTTTTTTGTTTTTGTAAAAGTACCCCTTGGGTGCCCGGTTGGTGTCCTGGCATGTGAGGGGGACCAGTGCACTATGAATCCTGGCCCCTCCCACGAACAAATGCCTTGGATTTATTCATTTTTGAGCTGGGCGCTTTCATTTTCCATTATCGTTGAAAAGCAAAAACGCCCAGCTCACAAACTGTCGAATAAAACATGGACGTCTATTTTTTTCGAAAATACGGTTCGGTCCACCCCTTCACGGACCCGTTCTCAGAGATAAACGCCAATGGAGATAGACGTTTTCGTTCGATTATGCCCCTCCTTATGATCTAAAGGGCCCTTTTACTAAGCTACAGTAAAAGGGGCCCTGCACTAGCGGCGGTGGTCATTTTTGCCACATGCCAGGGTGTGGGTAAAAAGCCTGAAAAAAGAAATGGCCATGTGATAAGTTCACACTTGCCGTGTGGCCATTTCAGAGGGTGTTTCTACCACCATAAATTGAGATGGCGGCAAGGGCTTCCTCGTTAATCCGACAGTAACCAGGCAGCATGCGGCATTGCCCGATTGCCACCGGGTAACCCCCCAGCGGTGTTATTTTATAGAAAAATCTGCTAGCACCGGAAATGCTGTGCACTGGGAGAGGAACTACTGCCGGCACCTGCGTTGGGCTAGTGGTAGTTCCAGGTAGCCACATGGCAACCGTTTAGTAAAAGGGCCCCTAAAGTGTGTACCTGAAACAATGGAGGAATAGGTAACTTTCCCTCCTTGATTAGAAGGAGACACAGGGAGGTTTAAACCGAACTTCCCTGCTTCTTAACCCTCTACTCCCCCACTCTTGAATATAGAATGTCTAGGTCAGGAAAGTACATCAAAGTCCGGACTTTCAAAATTTCCTAGATATTTTACAAAAGACTAACTGAATAAGGAATTCTGTAAAATAAATATAAGCGCCTTTGATGCGTATGTATTTGTCAGCATTACTTCAGAAGCAGCCATGTTACAAAGAAAAGTGCACAAAAAGTGCTTCTTTACCTTGGTTGTTACATATATAAACATTCAGCCCGATATTCAAAGTGATTTAAGCGGGCAGGAGAGACTAACCCCAATATTCAGCAGCACTAAAGCGGGCAGCATTGCTGAATATTGCCTCTAACCACCGCCCAAAGAAATGGGCAGGTTGGGGCGGTACAGGGAGGAGCCCGAGGTTATGTGAGTGCCAGTAATATTCAATGTCGGCACCCGCATAGCTCAGCGACCTAAATTAGGACAGCTCAAAAGCTGTCTTAAATTAGACCACTGAGCGATGCAGGTGCCGGCACTGAATATCGGACCGGCACTTCATATCTTTTTTTTTTAAGAAGTTGAACTCCCCCTCTGGGCCCTCTCCCACCCCAACAAAGCCCCTCCCCCAGCCCATGGCCAGGCAGTCCCCCAGAACACCCCCCACCCCAATCGCCTAGTCTTCTAGATAAGCCCCCCCCCCTCCTTGGCCTAGCTCTATACCTGGTGGTGCAGTGGGGGTCATTTTTTGTGCCTTTTTTTAAATGTGAGGCATGGAAATTCTAATTTCTCTCATTTAGCAAAAACAAGTGGCTTGGAGGAGAAGGCAGATGCTTCCATTCAAGAATCTAGGACATTTGGGGAGAGATTGGTAGTATGATAAAGGTGCACCTGGGGAATGCCTTAAGCAATTAAAAGCATAGTAGATGGAAAAGGGCAGACATATCCACTGTAATTCATTTTGTAGTAACTGGATTTCTCCACAGGAAGGGTATGTGATGTAATACGTCAGGAGCAGAGGTTTAGAAAGTAGGAAAAGGGTAAGTTGTTGATTACATTAAGGAGGCACAATTTCTTTAGAATGATTAGTTTATTCTTACATTATCCCACAGGGGGAAAAAATGGTCATCCATTTTGTTGCGAGTGCTGCTTGTAAGAGCAATTTCTTTAGATGATACTGGTTCCACCAATATGGGAAATGCAGAGGTCATATGAAAGTGGGTAGAGGTCAAAAGTGGTAATAGAAATGGAAAATGCTGAGATGTGATATAGAATTCTTCCCCAGTACTCAGTTGCTGCAATTTGTTCCCCTTATTTTCTTCTTTCTCTCTCTCTCTCTCTCTTTCAGAAACAAATAAGCTTGGACGAGGTTGTAGAGGTAAGCAGTCCCATCAATTTTGAAATTGTGAACACCATATAAAAGAACAAAAAAGATGCATTTGAGAAGAGATAGGGAGCATACCAACTGTAAATACAGTTGCTTGCAAGACTGGGATGTTCCTCCCTGAGCAAGGGTGTGTGTGTGTGTGTGTGTGTGTGTGTGTGTGTGTGTGTGTGTGTGTGTGTGTGTGTTTGCTTTTGTTTTGCTTGTTTGGTTGTTTCCAATTTTTTTTTTTTTACACATTTGCTGTAGTTCATGAAATCTGGAATGTGAATGTTAAAGTTAAATGTTTGGGAGGAAACAGCACAGGTACAAGACTTTGATATATAGAGTGCTGCCAACCTTTCAATAGGTCATGAAAAGAAAGTAAAATAACTTTCCCAAGGATTCCTAAATAGATAACCCCATTCATTGCTTTCCCTGGTAAGAGGACAAGGGAGGGAGAGAGGCGGAAACCTAGGCATATCTCAGATGAGAATACTCTTGGATGTTGGACATGAAGTCTAATTGTTAGGAGTAGCCTATTGGTTAGTGCAGCCAACTTTGATCCTGGGAACTGGGTTCGATTCCCACTGCAGCTCCTTGTGACTCTGGGCAAGTTACTTAACCCTCCATTGCCCCAGGTACAAATAAGTACCTGTATATACTATATAAAATGCTTTGAATGTAGTTGTAAAAACCACAGAAAGGTGGTCTATTAAGTCCCTCTCCCTTTCCCCTATAATAGGACTGGAGGCAGAATGTGCAGAGAGAGAGAGAGAGATCTGAACAGCTCTTAATGCACTTGAATATAATATTTGAATTCAAGCAGTACAAAGAACTTCAAGATTGGTTATCGAGCAAATATAGTACTCTTGTCCAAAATGATAGCAAGGAAAGAAGGTTGAGGACTAAGAATGTGAGTTAATTAGGATTGTGACCAACTCCATATCCAGAAGCTTTAGCATTTGAGAAGATTAGTATATCTCAGCTATCTCACCAGATCAGCCTAGGGTAGGATTCAAGAAGGTGATAGATTAAATATTCAATAGTTTCAAGTGATACAAGAAACAAGAAATAGGGTTAGAGAACACTGGAACAAAGCATAGAAAAATGTTAACAAGTAAATTTGAGGCTTGCTGGGATGCATACATTAGGTGGGTAGCCTACTAAAGGAGAACAAAATTGATCTATGAACTTTCATCTGTAAAGAATGGAAGAATTTTTTTTCACCAATAAACTGCTGGAAGGGGAGCCCACTATGTTAAACACTGAGGTGTGATAAGTACACAAAAGGTACAGCTCGAGCTGTGGGGATAACTAACAGCTGTTCTTGGCTGAAGTGCAGTGTCCTAGAAGGAGGATAGAGATGCAGGTGAGAGGATTAAAAAAAAAAACCAGGGAGACCTAATGCAAAACTTTATAGACTAACAACAAGATTTTATAATTGATCCGGTGTTCCATGGGAAGCCAATGTTCAAGCTGCAATAAAGATGTCACATGGTCACATTGATGTGCTTTATGAAGCAATTTAATGACAACATTCTGAATCAGCTGCAGTCGCTTGGTCTCCCTCTGGCCAACACCCCCTCAAGAGAGCGTGACAGTAGCCGATATGTGTTATAATGAATGCATGGATGAGGGTACTCAGGGTGTAGTAGTTGAAAAGATGTTGGACAGACCGGAGGCGGCATAAATGAAAGAAACATGTCTTAATCGTAGACAAAATATATTGATGGAATTACAAGTTCGAGTCTAATATGACTCCCAGCAATTTGATAGAGTCACTAGGTCTCAAACTAACCCTACCCATTGTAAGAGAAAGGACGAAGGCCAGGGACTGAGTCTTATTAAATGTTTGCAGGTGAGCTTTCTGAACGTTTAGCTGCAGTTTATTGTCCCTTACCCAAGTTTCTAGTTGTTGAACCTTAGTTCCTATTGTTGTCAAAGAAGACGCATCTATGGAATCCAAAGGTGCCAAAATCTGTATGTTGTCCGCGTGTATGAATGGTATCAGGCCTGATGATTCTATCAGGAAGACTAATGAGGACAAAACAATATTAAATAATATCAGTGCTAGAAGAGAACCTTGGGGAACACCACATGGAAGTTGAAAAGGAGCGGAAGTGGTACCATTCCATGGAACACTGTACGTCCTAGCCATGAGATAGAAACAAAGCCACTGAAATACTTAATTGGCAATTTCCAAACTTGCCAATTGAGAAAGAACCAGGCCATGGTCTACCATATCAAAAGCTGCTGTCAAGTCTAGTTTCTTTGACAGTTCTGACTGGATAGACATAGTCATTCCAATGAGAGCGGTTTCCGTATTATGGTGGGAACAGAAGCCAGTCTGATTAGCATGCAGTATCTAGTGGGTATCCACATATAATGTAAGCTAATTTAATATAGTATATTCTGCGACCTTTGAAAGAAAGGGGAATTGGGCTATAGGCCTATAATTACTTGTCAAATCCCTGTTCTGATGAATATCCTTGACTTTCAGCCAAATAGTGGCCACTTTCCAGAGAGATGGTCTTAATCATGTGGGTTACATAGAACAGAAGTCTGGTGAAACATTTTAGTAGAAAGGTTGGCATGGATCGGATGGTACTGTAGTAGTTTTGACAGCGTGCACTGCTCGATCCACTGCCAACTGAGTAGGTATCTCAAATTCCGCATCACCTACTAGGCTTGTTTTCCAACTTCACCTGGGGGGTGCGTTCCAGAGTGTCTGGCCATAAGCATTTGGAGTAACTGGGACATTGATAGATAGACCTATGCTTGAATGTAACGTGGGAAGTTACACCCCTGGTGCTAACATCTGTTCAGAAGATCCAAGGGACTTCGCTAAAGTATCCACTTTGGTAAAGAAATATGAGACTAGATCATAAAGCTCCAGCAAAATACACATTTTGGATCAATGTGGAAAAATGTTGTTTCTTGGCCTTACTGATCTGCTGTTTATAAATAGTGGGATACACTTTGAAAGTTCTGTTTATAAACTACCAAACCATATATCTTCCAAAGCTGTTCAAAATGGCAGAGGTGTCTCCGTATCAGTTTCAGATGATCATTAAAACATCTATGGTTCTGACTTCAAAGCCTGGCTGTGTGGCAGGTTATTGGTCAATCTAGGGGCTAAAGCACCTAGCAATGTAGTTTTCACTGTGTTCCACTGGAAAGTATGTTCCTCCAGACTAAGAGTAGTAAAGGAGACTAAATCCATGGGCCAGGCTTTGGCCACTGAATCAGCCATCATAGAGGCAAGATTCTGTCTTTTTTTTTATCCTGCCTCCTGACAGTCAAGAATTCTGAGGGGCCAGTCAAAGTAAGAGTAATAAGAAAGCAGTCGGTGTAAGGCAGAGGAGAAACCAAGGGGAGCAAGAAAGTACGTGTACATCCAGTGAATGCTCTGCTCTGTGTGTGGATGTAAAGACATGTGATGAAAGTGCCAGATCTTTTATAAGGGTAGTAAAATATATTAAAAACGGGGCAGTGAGATCATCTAAGTGGAGATTCATATTGCCAAGAACCACTATGCTAGGAGCAGCAATGACATGTTGTGTCAAGATATCCTGCAAGTCCGAGAAGGAGCTGGCCATCACTAGGGGAGGATGATAGAGTAGTAGTAGTGAATTGGGAAGCAGATAGATAGGAAGAATAAAGTACAGCTAGTCCACCCCCTCTCCTATCTTGTCTATTCCTATAGTGGGAGGAAAACCCCAGAGGAGCTGCTTGATTCAGGTAAGCCAAATCTGAGTCCTCCAACCAGGTTTCAGTTAAACACAGTAGAATGAGCTTGTGTGTCTATATTAAGTCCCTGATCAAGAAGTGCTTACCACAGACTGAGCATACATTGAGGAAGTCTATGTGTAAATCTGAAGGAAGTAAAGAGGCATCAGGAACCATAAATGGTGGCAAGAGAGAAATAGGAACCAAAATTTTTACCTGGAGACAGTCATGACGGTGTTGCCTAATAGGACGATGTCCCCATACCACTGGGATAGGGCTCATGAGTATCTCAGGTAGGAAGTTGGAACAAAAAAAGACCAATGCGAACAGGAAAATAAACCAAAAAGGGACATATTGGCAGATCAAAACGTGACAATTAGGTGTCCACAGAGCACACTAAGGAGCACAACTTGCTCCTTATGTGTGCTCCTTTGATATATGCCAAGTGATGTATGCCACAAAAATATCTTTTTTATGCCTCCCGGACTGTGAGGTCACCTTCCAGGCCAAGATGCCTGGGAAGACAGCTTCTCACCCAGAGCCTGAAAGCATAGCAAAACAAGCAAGGTATAGCAGGTACAAACAACACAATGCAGAGAAGAAACTTTTCACATCCCATATGTGTTTTGACAACTTTGAATAGTTTTGTGTCATCTGCAAATTTAATCACCTTACTCGTCATTCCGATTTCCAGATCGTTTATAAATATGTTAAATAGCACTGGTCCCTGCGGCACTCCACTATTCACCCTCCTCCATTGAGAAAAATGGCCCTTTAACTCTACCCTCTGTTTTCTGTCTAGACCTCTTATGCCTCTCTGCAGGTGGAAGGTATTTGCCTGAGTCAACAATCCAAGCTGAAGAAGTAGCAGAAGTGATCCTCTCATGACTCAAGCTTTTTGGTAGAAAACCACTGCAGAGAGAAAGTCATGAAGATGGTCCATGTGATGATGGAGAAATAACAAGATTGTACTTCTTTGAGCTATTGGCATGATCATGCAGAACATGTGGTTTCCATGTCATGACTGAGACCTCAACAGCCAAAACACCAAGGCTTTTTTCTAGGAGAAAAGATGCCAAAATGACCCCTACCACCACCACCACCACCACCACCACAATGCAACCCCCATGACCAGGAACAGCCCTCCCTTGGCCTACCTTAAAAGCCCTAGTGATCTAGAAGCCTCTTTAGTGCAGGAGCAACCCCCATGTCCTCCTACCCATGCTGGGCTGCCAATCACAATGGCTGCTGTAGCATCCCATTGCAGCTAGAGAAACAGCCAATAGAGGTCACAGAAGCCATTTTGAGATTGGAACTGACATAGGCAGGAGTGGCTCATACCTATGCCAATTACATTCTCAAAATGGCTACCATGACCATTAATAGCAGTCTTACAAGCTGCCACAGAAAGTCACAGCAGCCATTTTGATTGTGAAACCAGAATGCTAAAATACTTTTTTATATTCCATTTTATGACTTAGCCCCCAAGAATCATTTCATGCAGCATTTTATATTCACATAACAGATAAAAGTTAAAAGAAAGAATGTTCTATCAATCATTCAAGGCTAAGACAAGCAGAAGAAAAGGCAATTGAGCACAAATCATTTTAACTGACCTGCTCAATGTAACACAATGTAATTGGCTGTGATTTTTTTTTTCTGTCAACAAGCAACAGCTATTGCCTGTTTCGGAGAGTTTAACATAAGATTTTAATCTGAACGTCCATGGGTCTGGAAGGCTCATTGCCCAAGGGCTGTGCTCAGCTTCTGGATTTTCTATTATCTATAGCGCTTAAACTGATTATTAGTAACTGGAAGGATTCATCTTCACTTACTGGAGCACAATGGTGAAATGTAGTCTGTCTGTTTCATAGATATGAAAAGGAGGAAGAGAACAGATTGCTGAGTAAGGACAAATGTCGTAAGTGGGAACTACAGGATAATTACATGTCTAGAGTGTAGTCTTTTCTAATTGATTGGCTAGTATCATGATTTTTGAGTATGGGTGTTTGTGCTGTTAGAATAAAGAGATTTGAACACAAAAAGGCAAAGAGAGATTTTAAAAACATTAGTATATAGTTAAAGAAAAAAACAAGGGTCAATGCAACATACAATAAAACAAGTTAGTAATTTGGTAAAAAATAAAGAAGCAATCCATGAACCATGCAATAAATAAGACTAAACCTGCAATTCTGGTCATCGCATCTCAAAAAAGATATAGCAGAAAGAGAAAAGGTACAGAGAAGGGTGATGAAAATGATAGACGGGACGGGATGACTTCCCTATGAGGAAACACTGAACAGGCTAGGACTCTTCAGCTTGCAGAAGAGGCGACTGAGGGGAGATATGATCGAGGTCTATAAAATACTGAGTGGAGTGGAACAGGTTGATGTGAATCACTTGTTTACCGTTTCCAAAAATACTAGGACTAGGAGGCTTGCAATGAAGCTACTAAGTAGTAAATCTAAAACAAAACATAGAAGACTATCCAGCTTATAATCGAACGAGAAAAACGCCCAAGTTCCGACCTAAATCGGGAGATGGGCGTTTATCTCACAAAAACGAATAACGCGGTATAATCAAAAGCCAAATTTGGGACGCTTTCAACTGCACTCCGTCGCGGATGCGGACAAAGTTGACGGGGGCGTGTCGTAGGTGGAACTGGGGCGTGGTTATCGGGCGAACAGAGATGGGCGCCCTTTCGCCGATAATGGAAGAAAGATATGCGAATTTAGCGAGAATTTAGGGCACTTTTCCTGGACCCTGTTTTTCCACGAATAAGGCCCCAAAAAGTGCCCTAAATGACCAGATGACCACTGGAGGGAATCGGGGATGACCTCCCCGGACTCCCCCAGTGGTCACTAACCCCCTCCCAGCACAAAATATGACGTTTCACAACTTTTTATTTTCACCCTCAAATGTCATACCCACCTCCCTGGCAGCAGTATGCAGGTTACTGGAGCACTTATTAGGGGTGCAGTGGACTTCAGGCAGGTGGACCCAGGCCCATCCCCCCCTACCTGTTACAATTGTGCTGCTTAATGCGTTAGTCGTCCAACCCCCCCAAACCCACTGTACACACATGTAGGTGCCCCCCCTTCACCCCTTAGGGCTATAGTAATGGTGTAGACTTGTGGGCAGTGGGTTTTGAGGGGGTTTTGGGAGGCTCAACACACAAGGGAAGGGTGCTATGCACCTGGGAGCTCTTTTACCTTTTTTTTTTGTTTTGTAAAAGTGCCCCCTAGGGTGCCCGGTTGGTGTTCTGGCATGTGAGGGGGACTAGTGCACTACGAATCATGGCCCCTCCCACGAACAAATGCCTTGGATGTATTCGTTTTTGAGCTGGGCGCTTTCATTTTCCATTATCACTGAATAACAAAAACGCCCAGCTCACAAAGTAGCGAATAACATATGGGCGTCTATTTTTTTCGAAAATACGGTTGGGTCCGCCCCTTCACGGACCCGTTCTCGGAGATAAACGCCCATGGAGATAGGCGTTTTCGTTCGATTATGCCCCTCTATGTGTACTGTGAGTAATTAAACTCTAGAATTTGTTGCCAGAGAATGTGATAAAAGCAGTTAGCTTAGCAGGGTTTAAAAACGTTTGGATAATTTTCTTTAAAAAAAATCCATAAGCCATTATAAAGATGGATGGGAAAATTCATTGATTATTTCTAGGATAAGCAGCATAAAATCTGTTTTACTCTTTTGGGATCTTGCCAGGTAGTTGTGATCTAGATTGGTCACTGCTGGAAACAGGATACTGGCTCTGGTCTTCATTCTGTCCCAGTATGGCAACGTTTATATTATGTTCTTATGGTTGTCAAAGTACTACATGTCAATAAAAACAAATAAAAAGTATCAGTTCAAAGATAAAAGTGAAGTCCCAATATGGCCATAATTCTGCTACAAATTCCTGCTTCAGGGGAAATTTTACAATGACCAAAATGAAATCTGTTATGGAAAGTCTTGTTTTGACATTTGTAAGTAGAATTCTGAAATGAGAGAATATTATGAACTTTGTTGGAACCAAGCTCTGGAACTCTTCTTGAGATGACGTGAGTGGCACAGTGTCCTGCTGGGAGTTCAAAATCAAAATAAAAGTGTAGCTAGCCCTGGAAAGAACAAATTCCATAATAATCGGTATATCTATAACACATCAGTAATATAAGTTGATTTCAATGAAATATGTAAGTGTAGGGAAGTGTAATTGGTATTATAACAAATATCATAGTCGATATACCCATAGAAAACACAATTCACCCCATTCAAGGAGGGAGACTTTTTGCCAGTCTCGGATATCGCCTATAGTCCTTGATTCTACCCACTGAAATCAGTGCGGTATCGGCATAGGGCTATCAGAAACAGAATCTAAGTATACATACTTCTGTCATCAGTTGGGTATGCATGAAGTAATTTTCTAAGAGGCCTTTTTTGTGCATATACTGGTATAGAAACATGCAAACGCCTTAATAAAATAACCCTCCAAATGATTTTTAGCATGCATGCAAAAATACTAAGTAATTTAGTAACTCTGACAATTGTGTTTCTAACTGATAAGTTGATTAAATCAGTCATTTGTGTTATCAGTCATTATTGTGTTGTCATTGCAAGTAGTATACCATGCCATACTTTGTATTGTTGTTCGAATATGTTTACTGCTGTAATTGCCTATTGCTCATGTTTGATCTATTCTTACTGTACACCGCCTTGAGTGAATTCCTTCAAAAGGTGGTAAATAAATCCTAAAAAATAAATAAATTAATAAATAATAAATGTAGCCTGGAGCTAAGCCATGGATTATTTTGTGAACAAAAGTACAAATCTTGAAGGCAACGCGTTCTTTGATAGGTAGCCAGTGCAGTTTTTCGTGAAGGGGTCTTGCACTTTCAAATCTTGTTTTTTCCATAAATGAGCCTGGCCGCTGTGTTCTGAACGGTTTGGAGTTTCCTTAAGATCTGTTCCTTGCATCCAGTGTAAATTCATTGCAATAATCGACGTGGGTTAGTACCATTGTTTGAATCATATTACGAAAAGTTTCCCTCTGGAAGAAATGTTTTACCCATCTTAATAAAACTGCACACCTTTCCAGTCTGCTGGTCTGCTTGTCTTTCTACTACTGTCCTGCAGAGCTTGCCTTTCTCTCACTATTGGAAATGTGACAGTGAAACAGCACCACTCACTTGTAGGACAGCAGGTGGAGGACTCCTACTCAGCTTTGAGGGAATAGTGGTCTTGATTGTATTTGAAGAAAATTCCTATGTGCACCTTTCATGGAGTTATTTCTGTTAAGAAGCTGGTCAACTAGTGTGAGTGACCAGAATAGCAGCATATGTTCACCTATATGTGCACATACGTGAGTAAATGCCAGTATTCTGCTTATGCCTTGTTCTGTACGATAGTGTAGCAAAGAGAGGGAACTAAGCACAAAACAAAGTCCAAGCAAAAAAACAGCACAAAGGGCCTTTAAAAACGAAAGGGACACAAAACTTATATTGAAAAACCTTTTAATGATCAAATTTGATTGAAGGAAGACCCGACACGGGCTGT
This sequence comes from Microcaecilia unicolor, assembly GCF_901765095.1. Taxonomy (NCBI): domain Eukaryota; kingdom Metazoa; phylum Chordata; class Amphibia; order Gymnophiona; family Siphonopidae; genus Microcaecilia; species Microcaecilia unicolor. Next base: position 164,222,614 of record NC_044040.1, read on the forward strand.
GTTTCGGTGCTACCGCACCTGCGTCAGGGGTCACACCAATGACAGGGAGGCTTATACAGACAAATTCAGGACATCTGTTGAATTTCAAAGTTGTCTATAAATGTATTCCTCCATATATCATAAAATATTGAGCGCACACACCTTAAGAGTGAATGTCAAAATGACAAAGAAAGTGCTGTTGGAAGAATCCAGTTTAAATGTGTATAGCCTGGTGACGGCTAAGTCAATGAGTGGTGGTAAGGTCTCAGGGCCCAAAATGGATGCGGGCTGATTTTTATTTTGCTGTACGTCCATTTTCAGCAACAAAAAGCCTTTTTTGCAGGTGTGCTGAAAAATGGCCCTGCGCACATCCAATACATGCATCTACACCAGCGCAGGCCATTTTTCAGTGGACCTTAGTAAAAGGGCCTCTTATTTTCTTTTATTGGCTCTCTTTATAGAAATGCACTCTTACCCCGTAATTCTATAAAAGCCGCTAAAAACTGCACGCACAAATTTGGGTGCATACCCAATTTGTGTCTGTAATTTAATTGAATAACAAGCTAATTAGCACTAATTTGCTTGTTAATAAACAATTATTGGCACTAACTAGATTTAATTGGAATGTGTGCACATATATTTAGCTTTGGGATCCACTGCTACATTTTACACACACGTTAAAAAAGAGGGTGCAGAAATGGAAGGGTCATGGGCAGAACAGGGGCATTCCTAGCATTTACGCGCATTGTTGTAGAAAAATGGGGATTCACACCTAAGGCGCATACGTTTGCACCACATTTCAGTTGGTACAAATGGCCATGCCTCAAGTTAGGCCCGATTCCCAGGCATATGCGCTGTTCTGTAGACTGCGCCTAACTTTAAGTGAGGTTTATAGAATAGTGCTTTTTCTGGCATGGATTTTATTTGGCACCATATATAGAATTCACCCCTTAAAGACTGCCTGAAGTTTAAGTTTCTTAGGGTATATAGTTCTGGAAATGGCTCTGGAGGCAGGTTACACTGTGGCACTGCTTGATTGTACATTTGATAAAAGTTGGCTTTATAAATCGCAAGGAAAATCAAGCTTGGTTCGAAATGAGTTCAGTATCTTTCAGCAATGTCAGCTCCCCATCTGTACTCTATTAGTTAATGTCATCATTAGACGAGCAGAATTATGGAAAAAATGTAGACAAATAAAATTAAGCAACTCTACAGGTTACGGATGCAAAAATTAGAAGCAGATATGCAAACGTATACAGCGTATTAGAAACATACATCTTTTCTTTGATAATATCAAGAGCCTGCAATGTATCGCATAAACATTTTCAGATACAGGACTTCTTAACCAGCAACAGATTTCCCCCTTTTCTTTTTATTTTTAATGATAAATTGTTAAATGTAGAGAATGAATAGTATGTTTTAAACTTACTGAATGAGTTTAGTTTTTAAGTTCATTAATATAGAACATCACCCTAGGTTATCTCTCAAAGGACAAATTTCTAAAAAGAAAGTTTCAAAAGATATGGACTACTACTTCTCTTGTTCTTGATAAAAGGCCAAGCTAAGGAATATTTAATGTGCATTTACAAAAATTTAGAGCGTACACAATCCTGACCTTCAAACACAACGTACCCACATAATTGTGTTTGAAGACTTGGTGATTGCATGGATTTAAAAAATATGCATGAACTTTAGCCATCTCCATTAGAATCATAATGTAAGTATGTTGAGTATGTGTAGATATTTAGGCTACAGGTCATTAGCGCTGGAGTAGCTAATGTAGAATGTTCAGAGCCAACTAGCGTGTGAAGCAAAGAGAACACACCGGATCACAGCACGATGAGCATGCAAATGCATGCTGATGAAGTTATTCCCTATTCTTCCTCAATGCTCAGTGGACACTGCGCCAAACAACGGTACTCTTTCCGCTGTAAACCCTACACCAGCTGGGAGCTGGCATTAGGGTGTCAGGGTTACCTAACTGGCTGGAATCTGCTGGACAGGTAGGCTTTGCTTTCAGACTAGGGACCCAGCACAGGTCACGGGAGCTGAAATAATATGGCTCCGGTCAGTAGGGGAAGGGTTCTTTTGGGTCTGTGATTGCAGAATATGGAGATTTGAAAAACAAAATTATAGTTGGTTTCAGTAAACCAACTTTGCAAGGAGAGACAGAGGCTGCACTAGATGCCAGCCAGATCTGCAGAATGAACGTTCTTATTACCGCCATCTCCTCTTTACTGCTGGACAACTGGCATTTCTTCCTCCTCCTCCTTCTCTCCTCCCCCCCCCCCCCCCCCCCCCCCCGACATTCTGGGCATGCACTCAAGAGCTGTGCTGAACGCACATCTCTTGAGTGCATGCGTCAGGCACCATCCTTCCCCTAACAACTCTTTAATGCTCAGTGCTATGAGCACGCCTTCATTTGCATCTCATGAGCATTGAGCATTAGGGAGCTGTTCTGCACTGTTCCAGCGCTGTTTCTCTGGTGCTGTTCAGTTCAGCGCCAGAGTTTTGAACACCTACCTCTTAGTTTGAAATAGAATTCTGGGCATATGCAATAAGACCCTCACTAAGAGGGTTGTTTACTAAGCTTAGCTCGAGTTATCTGCCGCAGAGCCCATTTTATTCCTATGGGCCCTGCTGCAGATAACTCGAGGTAAGCTTAGTAAACAACCCCCTAAAAGTTATAGCTTGCAATTTAAAGTTTTAGCCTGTAACTTGGTAAAAGTTTAGCATGCATTGTTAAAAAAAGAACATATGTCATGCAATAAACTTTACTAAGGGCATAAAACCTCAATAGTGTGGTGCATGTTAACAAAAAAACAGTCTAACATCCATCATCACTATTGGGGAAATTCCTGTTGCTTTTTTTTTTTTAACCACTTTTTTTTTCAAATTGAACTGAATGAGACCATGTAAATAACTCCAAAGTGATGAACAGCATCTGCAAAGAGCCCTGAGAAATATCAGCAAACAGTTTTAAACAGAGTCCATAATGTATATGATTGTTATCAACTGAATGTTCTTTCCTCAACTGGAACTCTTTTCCATTTGTTTTTAGCTCATAATTATATTGAGAGAACTTTGTATAATTATGGATGACTGCTGATATCCTGCATAACTCCAACATTATTTAAAAATGATAATAAAAAGTAACCTTTTCCATGTGTACATATTTTGTAAAGATAAACAAAGGTTTATGTGGTGCTCAGAGCTATTTTTAATGACACTAAAATACTTAGGGGACCTCTTAGTGTTTAATAATTATTTACTTTACTTTGCTGTGTTCCATATGTTTAATATGATTTCTGCAATATGTAGCCAGATGCTTGTGTTTGTCTATGTGGTTCGCAAAGAACTGTTTGAACACGTATTGCAATGGATCTGGACAACTGCCACAAGCATACTGTTTAAATATTGACCAAGAATCTCATTTCGTGACTATGCAAGTTTAATAAACTTACTGTCCCTCTTTTCCTTTATTCTTCAGTAAGAGCAGAAATGGGTTTCATTTTCACTCAAAAGGTTTTGTCTCCTGGATGAAGTACAATAAAGCTGTGACCCCAATGGATATCTTTTCTGCAGTGCATTTCAAACCATGGCATTAGAACGAACTGTTGCAAAATATCTTCAGTCCCAAATGCCATAAATATTAGGGGTGTGCATGAAAAATACTTCCATTTTTGGAGTTTTTTCCCCAATTTGTTTTGTACTTATTTATGTTTTCTTTCCTTTTGGTTGAGCTTTCTTTGATTTATGTTGTTTTAGTGGGCACCCCAAACACAACAGCAGATTTTTGCATACTGAATTTTCAAGTTATATAAATAAAATCAGAAAAGATCTTTCAAGACCTGGAAATATGAAAGATGTTAACAGAAAAGGACCTCTTGGTCCAGTCAGTCTTCCCATTTTTCCCTGCCTACTGTACTGTCATGTCTAAATTCAGACTGGGTTCTTCTCTCTCTCTCTCTCTGCACTATTGAAGTTCCTGTGAGGGTAATTCTATAAAAGCATAAAAGCGCACTATGAGGAAGCACTTAGGCAAACCCTAGTTCCCATCAGGCCACCTGAATAGAGCTAAGACTAGGAAGCCTAATCAGGAGGGTGGGGCTCAGATCAGGAATGATAGCATTTCTCAGAGGCCCTTTTACTAAGCTGCGGTAAAAGAGACCCTATGCTAGCGGCACGGCCATTTTTGCCACATGGTGAAGCCCATTTTATCGCAGTGGGTAAAAAGGCCAAAAAAAGTAATGGCCATGCGATAAGATTGCACTTGTTTAGGTGCTGCCACTTCCACTAACTGAAACATGGTGCAAGTGTATGCACCTAAATTAGGGGCCTATCCTCCTTTATTCTAAAACAACACATGTAAATGCTAGGAATGCCCCTATTCTGCCCATGACCCTCCCATTTCCGTGTCCCCTTTTTTTGCTCGAGTATAAATTACAATTAACTCTTTGGTGTCCAATGTTCCTATCAATCTGTTCCCACATTTATTTATTTTATTTATCTATTTCAGAACATTTATACCCCGCTTTATACCACTTAAGCAGCCTCAAAGCGGCTTACAATGAACTAAGAAAACAAGTACGACAGTATAGAGAGTAGAAGAATCAGAGGGAGAAGGGAAGGAAGGGAAAATGCACTGAAAGGTTGTGGCCAGATCAGAGGAGATACAAGTACATTTTAAAACAGGAACTGATTAGACAGAAACAAAGAAACAAAAAGGAAAGATGAGAAAAGTCCAAAATGGGCCATAAATAAGTTGGTAGGAAGGACCTCAGATGATATATTTGGAGGTTGAGGTGTAGGCTGAACCCCCCTTTGCTGCCTGTGCCAGTCTCTGAAAGTAGAGAACACAGTAGATTGAACAGTGGCAATGATGAGATGCGAAAAAGCAGGCTGCAGAAGAAGGAGAAAACTGCTCCTCAACTGACCACTCGGCTTCATGAATGGCTGTGAAAAACATCCTCCGGCTTTAAATCGTTTTCTGGTGCCTCTTCTATCTCAGAGCTGGATATGCGATTAAATTGGATCCCTTGCTTTGCACCACTGCTATGCTATGGGCCTGCTCTGGGACCAATCAGCCCTCCTCCTGCACCACCACCCTGCGCTCCGCTGCCGCTGACAGGATTGTGGCTCTGCGGCCGCCGGGGCACCTCCAACAACACAGACACCCGGCCTTCCTGCGACTAAACTGCAGCATTAAGCGAATCCCGTGCTGTGCCCGACCACATCCACTGTCTGACTCCTCCACCAACATCTCTCCCTCACTCGAGTCCGCCGCTGTTGAAACGACTCGCGGTGCTGCAGGCCTGATCTCCAACCCTCCCGGCATCAGCCACCCTCAGTGACGCTCAGTGGTGGTGACAGAAATCAAGCAGGGAACCGGACGAAAGATGAACAGGGCTCCACGGCAGCCAACAAAGCAAAAGGCGAAAAGACCAGACCAGAACACAGCCAGGCAACAGTCCGCTGTGGCGATGGCAGCAGGAGCCAACGGCTCCTGCGTCGGTTATATGGAGGCCATCTTGAACCTTATGGCTTATTACGGGAACATTGGATACTAAAGGGTTTTAAATCTACAATGAGAGACTTGCCAACCTGAACATGTATCCTTAGAGGAAAGGAGAAACAGGGGTGACATGATACAGACGTTCAAATATTTGAAAGGTATTAATCCGCAAATGAACCTTTTCCGGACACGGGAAGGTGCTAGAACTAGGACATGAACTGAGGTTGAAGGGGGGCAGACTCAGGAGTAATATCAGGAAGTATTTTTTCACGGAGAGGGTAGTGGATATGTGGAATGCCCTCCTGCGGGAGGTGGTGGAGATAAAAACAGTAATGGAATTCAAACATGCGTGGGATAAACACAAAGAAGTCCTGTTTAGAAGGAATGGATCTACGGAATCTTAGCAGAGATTGGGTGGCAACGCCGGTAATTGGGAAGCAAAACCGGTACTGGGCAGACTTCTACGTTCTACGCCTTGATCGTAACTGAAAAGATATGGGAAGTTCAAGAACAGTTCTGGGCAGATTTTTATGGTCTGTGCCCTGAGAAAGGCAAGGAAAAATCAAACTCAGGAATACATATAAAGTGACACATACCATGTAAAATGAGTTTATCTTGTTGGGCAGACTGAATGGACCATACAGATCTTTATCTGCCGTCATTTACTATGTTACTATGTAATAAGTGCCAATAATTGGTTGTTAACAAGCCAATTATCAGCACTAATTAGCTCCATTGTTCAATTAAATTGTACATGCAAATTGGTTGCTCGCACGGCATGGCACGGCCCGATTACACTCTGGCTCTACAAAAATAAATATATTTTTGTAGTGCCAAATATGACAGCTCGCTAGGGGTGGGAAGTACTGCTGGGCCGCTTAGTAAAAGGTATTCTTAAAGCAGTGTTATTTGAGCAGTCCGTTAGTTGATGTGAAGTTTAGATTATTATGTGATTTATTGTATATTCCCATTTGAATACACTGTTTTTCCACTGTTTTGTGATCCACATGGAACTGAAGAGGATCTTGCAGAATAAAAGATAAATATAATAATAATAATTAGTTTATCTGCATATCTGGGCTCTCTGCCCAAATTTGGGGGCCCAATTTGGGGCGACCTATGTAGAAACAGGAGGTGGGTACCTAAGTCCAGGTGCCCTGTTATAGAATTACAAAGACTGCAAATTCCATGCTGCATTGGAGTGGAGGAGTGGCCTAGTGGTTAGAGCACTGGTCTTGTAATCTGTTCAAATCCCACTGCTGCTGCTTGTGATCTTGGGCAAGTCACTTATCCCTCCATTGCCTCAGGTACAAACTTAAATTGTGAGCCCTCCTGGGACAGAGAAATATCCAGAGTACCTGAATGTAACTCACCTTGAGCTATTACTGAAAAAGGTGTGAGCAAAATCCAAATAAATTATTTGAGATTCTGTTGCTACTATCTGAGATTTTACATGGAATGTTGCTATTCCACTAGCAACATTCCATGTAGAAGCCTGCCCTTGCAGATCAGCCGCGCAGGCTTCTGTTTCTGTGAGTCTGACGTCCTGCACGTGCAGGACGTCAGACTCACAGAGACAGAAGCCTGCGCGGCCGCATTGCTGATCTGCAAGGGCAGGCTTCTACATGGAATGTTGCTAGTGGAGGAGTAGCCTAGTGATTAGTGCAGTGAAACATTGAACGTTGCTACTATTTGAGATTCCGTTGCTACTATTTGAGATTCTACATTATTGGTGATTCTACATGGAATGTTGCTGAGTGGAGAAGTGGCCTAGTGGTTAGAGCACTGGTCTTGCAATCCAGAGGTGGCCGGTTCAAATCCCACTGCTGCTCTTTGTGATCTTGGTCAAGTCACTTAACTCTCCATTGCCTTAAGTACAAACTTAGATTGTGAGCCCTCCTGGGACAGAGAAATATCCAATATAGCTGAATGTAACTCACCTTGAGCTACCTAGTGAAAAAGGTGTGAGCAAAATCTAAATAAATAATTTGGGTCTTAAGTTCAAAACCAGGACTGGCCAAAAAGTCTCTCTGCTAAAAGTGGCATTAACTGCTCTGTGTTATCTGCCATGTTAACAGTTAATGTGCAGTAATCACCTCTTGCACATCAAGTCTATTTCAAGTTAACACAAAGGCAGCTATTGGGACCCTTATTCTACAAAGAAAAGTAGGCAACTAGTTTTCGTTATAGAATATTGCTTAACAGATCAAATTTATCCCTATATTATAGCCATAAAGCTGCCTAGATTGCTGAAAACCATACATAAATTCTAATATTCTATGATTTGCATGTGTAACTGTGCACTTCACCCAGACTATCAGTCATCTGCAGTGGTATGTGAATATATTGGCTATGTAAGTGATTTATGAAAATTTTAAGTTCACTTTTGTGGAAATCCTTCTGCTTTGCTTCAGTTCATGACAAGTAGATTATTGTGTTGCTTATCTTTCTTTTCATTAAAAAATGCCTTAGTTGCAACAGTCTGCTGCATTTAGTGGAAATCTACTATAGATTTTTCAGCAAGTATAGAAGTTACAAATTATAAAAGTTGTTAGGCCTGCAACAATAATCATAAGAAAACCTTTTATTAAGCGTGCAAGCCTACAGCCTAACAAATGTTTTGCTATTCCTTGAACTTGCACAAGAGACAAACAAACTCCAATTAAAAACAGAGATTTGCAGTTTTAGACGCCTTTGTAGCTCAGACAGGTATAAACAGAGGCTATTATCATGCAGCTCATATCACAATCATACAGGATAAATACAGCCTTAGTGCTTATTTTCCAGGCTTGGAAAAAAAGTCGAAACACCTGCCCAATTACATGTTTGCTTACCTTTTGTTTTGGCATTCTTGTCTGATAGTATAATATACTATTTTGTTTTTGTTTTTTTTAAATCATTACATTCCCTAGGGTTTCTACTCATCTTAAAGACTCTCATGTCAATTACTACTACTACTAATAGCATTTATATAGCGCTACCAGACGCACGCAGCGCTGAACATTTGACATAGAGAGACAGTCCCTGCTCAAAGAGCTTACAATCTAGGTAAAACAGACAGACAAGACATTACGGGCAAGGGAATTACAGGGTAAAGAGGACCATGGGAGGAGGGCAAATGAGTAGCAGTTAGGAGCCAAAGGCAGTAGTGAAAAGGTGACTTTTCAACATAGATTTAAAAACAGGTAGAGATGGAGCTAGACGTATGGGTTCGGGAAGATGGTTCTAGGCATAAGGTGCCGCAAGATAAAAGGAACCAAGTCTGGAGTTAGTGGTGGAGGAGAAGGGGGATGACAAGAGAGATTTGTTCAGAGAGCGGAGTTCACGGGGAGGAATGTAGGGAGAGAGGAGAGGTAATAAGGGGTCATAGAGTGGATGTTTTTAAAGGTCAGTAGGAGTTTGAACTGTATACGGAAGTGGACAGGGAGCCAGTGAAGTGACTTGAGGAGTGGGCTAGTGTGGGCATAACGATTCTGGCATAACGATTATTGAAAAAAGGCTCCATGCCAATTTTCTGCTGAATATTCTCCTTAATGAAGGTCTACAATTTATTCACCTAGATTTAGGCACCTAACTTAAGGGCCCTTTTACAAAGTGGCGGTAAGCCCAACGCGGACATAAAGCTTGCCAATCTGGAGTTACCACCGGCCCAACGTGGGTGCCAGAAATAGTTCCAGCACCAGCACGCCTCATTTCCCACGCTAGGGAAAATAGGTCCCTATTTCTTAGCACAGCTGTTACCCGGCAGAGATCGGGCAGCGCCGTGTGCTACCCAGTTAGAGCCAGGTTAGCGTAGAAGCCCTTACCACCACCTCAATAGGTAGTGTTAAGTGCTCTCTCTCCCCCCGCATGGCCACATGGTAAGTGAAATCTTACTGCATGGCCATGTCTTCTTTTGGCCTTTTTACCCGCTGTGGTAACAAGGGCCTCAGAGCTCAGCAAAAATAGCCCCCGCCGCTAGCGCAGGGCCCTTTTTACCTCAGCTTAGTAAAAGGGCCCCTTAGGTTCTCTACATTGTTTTCCCTGAGCTGCACACATTTAGGTCAGTTTTCAAAGGACAGATTTCTCAACTCCTAAAGTCTTAGGTGCTGAAACCCATGAGGGGTATTAGACGCCCTAGAAAACTCCTTGTGCCCCATCCTCCCAATACTACCTCCTAACTGCAGCGGTTCTGGCACAATGCTCTCTCATTCAGTGGAAGTGAATTTGGCACATCTTTCACACACATACACTCTCTCTCTCTCTCTCTCTCTCTCTCTCTCTCTCTCCCTTTCTCTCTTCTCCACATTCCCCTAGCTGACTAGAAGTATATCCCCTGTCTTTTCTCCCACCCTTGTGGTTCTGAAACCAGGCTCCTTCCTTTGGCAGTGGTTACTCTGGCACATCACCCCCTCCCTTCTTCTCCATCTCTTTTCCCAGCATCCATCCTCCTGCCTCCTTTTTCTTTTTCCTTCCTTCTATCCCTTCCCCAGCATTCATCTTCCTGCCTCCCGTCCCTAGCATCTCCACCCACCTCATTTCACTTGAGCATATTCAAAACTCTCAATGTTAGCACAGAGTAAGTAGGACAGTGGGGAACCATGGCACAGGCTCCCACTGCTTCAGCCACTAGTGGCTCTTCCATCTGTTCAGCTGGTGGGATTTCAGGATCCCTGCCAGTGATGCTGCTCAACTGGAAGCTCTTCTTCCTGTAGCATTTTAGCTGGTGAGGCCTAGGGGTTCTTGCTGACCACCTTGATTCACCAAGTGGCTTCTCCTGCAATTTTTTTTTGCCATCAGCCATGATGAACAATGTTCCCTCTAAACTCAGTAGCATCCTCCAACTGCACTGTTGCCAGTGTGTGTGTGTGTGTGTGGGGGGGGGGGGGGGTACTACTTCAGTATTGTGTTTTCAATCACTAGGGACAGGCAGGTTCCCTGGAGTTCTGCAGAGCTTACCTGTCCCTCACTACTGAAAATGTGATAGTGAAACAGCATCCCTACTGGCAGGACTGTAGATGGAGGACTCCCACTCAACTTAGAGGGAACAGTGCTAGTGAGGTACTTTGCTGCCTCCAACTTTTTGCCCTTTAGAGTGGTATTTTTAAGAACTATGATGCTAGCAGGTATAGCTGCAATCCATAAATTTAATGTATCTCTTAAATTCATTTTTATCAAGTTTGTATTTACTTAAGCATAGCAATTGTATTAGTATTTATGTAGCTACTGACTTCCCAGGAATACAGATCAATAGATAGTATATCTCCATCCCACATAAATTGTTTTCATGCAGAGTAATAGGAAGTAGCTATTTTTTGTTTTATGAATTCATTTTATCAATTCTTACAAAACCTGAGCTTTGGAAAAACATTACAGTAACTTGCTTTAAATCTGGATATACAAAGGTAAAGATGTTCAGAGCTGTTGCTAAAAAAGCTCTCCTTGTGTAAGAAAACTTTGTAGCTGAATTTCCAATTATGCTTTGTGTTTGTATTTAATGTTGATAAGTGATTCTACCCAAGAACAAGCAAACTACAATGCTGATTGCCATGACTATACTGTCTTACTATGAATAGAGCATATCAAAGGAGAGGGACCAAAGTGCAGCAAACCGAGCATGATAGAGAAGAACACTAATGGTCAACAAGAATAGGTATGAAGGAACAAGTTTTATTATAGAGACCTGACAAGGGCCATGTTTCGGCAAAATGCCTGCATCAGGGATCAACAGCACTAATGTTCCAACCAAAGACAATGATGTTGAATCAATCAAGTTAAAATGGAAGCATCCAAGATAAATACAGTCAGAAGCAGTGTTCTCTAATCAGCACTGCGAATGAGTCTCGCCTCCCGCAGCATAAAGATATGCTATTGCCTTAGTGGACTTTTGTCGCACTCAAAAACTTGTTCATGCTGACTAGAGAATGTCACTTGGTGTTTAAGATCTGCAAGCCAGTGTTTGATAGATGTGCCTACTTTGAAATATGTTAGATTGTATGACACTAGAGCTGTACCAACATTATGGAGTACACAACCTCTTACTTTGAGATCTAAAAGAAAAGTACATAAGCCATTATTAAAATGGGCTTGAGAAGTTCTGAGAGAAGAGGACATCTCTGTGGGTAAGATACATTATTCTATTCTGAGCTTGGTAACTTAAAGATTACAGTTTAAAAGAGGAATTTAGGATATTGATAAACACAGTTAGAATTTTAAAATAAAAAAAAGCAAGCAAACTTTTAGCTAGTCTCCATAGCCTTTTCCCCTAGTTTTAAAACTTGAAGTTTCTGCCATAGCTTAAAGATTAGGGTTTAAAAGAGGAATTGTAGGATATTGACAAACACAGAATTTTAAAATAAAAAAAAGCAAGCAAACTTTATTAGCTAGTCTCCATAGCGTTTTCCCCATAGTTTTAAAGCTTGAAGTTTCTGCCACAGCTTAAAGATAAGGGTTTAAAAGAGGAATTGTGAGATTTTGATAAACACAGAATTATAAAAGAAAATCAAGCAAGCTTTATTAGCTAGTCTCCATAGGTTTAAAACTTGAAGTTTCTGCCACAGCATTAACAGTCTCTAGAAGGCACAGAAGGGCAGAACTATTGTTAATAATATGTAAATTATCTTTAGTAGAGAGATGTGGTAACCATGTTAATCCACTTTTAAAAGTAATCAACAGAAATAGAATAAAATCAAACCTATAAATGGCAAGTGACCGACTCACCTGCAAATGCACAGTAGAGACTTCCCTCTCTGTCCTGCCCTCGCGTCAAGACTTGATGACATCAGAGGGCAGAACAGAGAGGGAAATGGAGACGGACTGTCAGACGCTGCCGCTGGAGCCTGGAAACGAACATCGCGCGCACCAACCTCCACCCTCCCCCCATCCCCGCCACCGCTCCCTCCCCGCTCCGTATCGGGCCCCTTGCACTGACCTGACAGCGCCTCTCACCTCCGTGTGGAAGCGCTGCAGGCAGCAGGAGAGCAATCTGCTGCTGCCTGCAGCGCTTTCACTACTACTACTACTACTACTATTTAGCATTTCTATAGTGCTACAAGGCATACGCAGCGCTGAACAAACATAGAAGAAAGACAGTCCCTGCTCAAAGAGCTTACAATCTAATAGATAAAAAATAAATAAAGTAAGCAAATCAAATCAATTAATGTGAACAGGAAGGAAGAGAGGAGGGTAGGTGGAGGCGAGTGGTTACAAGTGGTTACGAGTCAAAAGCAATGTTAAAGAGGTGGGCTTTCAGTCTAGATTTAAAGGTGGCCAAGGATGGGGCAAGACGTAGGGGCTCAGGAAGTTTATTCCAGGTGTAGGGTGCAGCGAGACAGAAGGCGCGAAGTCTGGAGTTGGCAGTAGTGGAGAAGGGAACAGATAAGAAGGATTTATCCATGGAGCGGAGTGCACGGGAAGGGGTGTAGGGAAGGACGAGTGTGGAGAGATACTGGGGAGCAGCAGAGTGAATATATTTATAGGTTAGTAGAAGAAGTTTGAACAGGATGCGAAAACGGATAGGGAGCCAGTGAAGGGTCTTGAGGAGAGGGGTAGTATGAGTAAAGCGACCCTGGCGGAAGATGAGACGGGCAGCAGAGTTTTGAACCGACTGGAGAGGGGAGAGGTGACTAAGTGGGAGGCCAGCAAGAAGCAGATTGCAGTAGTCTAAACGAGAGGTGACAAGGGTGTGGATGAGGGTTTTGGTAGAGTGCTCGGAAAGAAAGGGGCGGATTTTACGGATGTTGTAAAGAAAGAAACGACAGGTTTTGACAGTCTGCTGGATATGAGCAGAGAAGGAGAGAGAAGAGTCAAAGATGACCCCAAGGTTTCGAGCTGAGGAGACAGGGAGAATGAGAGAGCCATCAACAGAAATAGAAAACGGGGGGAGCGGGGAGGTGGGTTTGGGGGGGAAAATGAGAAGCTCGGTTTTGGTCATATTTAATTTCAGGTGGCGTTGAGACATCCAGGCAGCAATGTCAGACAAGCACGCTGAAACTTTGGTTTGGATGCAAGGTGAGATATCAGGGGTAGAAAGGTAGATTTGGGAGTCATCAGCATAGAGATGGTAGGAAAAGCCATGGGATGAGATTAATGAACCAAGGGAAGAAGTGTAGATAGAAAAGAGGAGGGGACCAAGAACAGAACCCTGAGGTACGCCGACAGGCAGAGGGATAGAAGTAGAAGAGGATCCACCAGAGTGAACACTAAAGGTGCGGAGGGAGAGGTAGGAAGAGAACCAAGAAAGGACAGAGCCTCTTCACACGAAGGTGAGAGGCGCTGCCAGGTCAGTGCAGGGGGCCTGCCACAGAGGGGGGAGGGAGCGGCGGCGAGGAGGGTAGCTGGAAATCTCTCCCGTTTTAACGGGCTTAACGGCTAGTAAAACATAAATAAGATGATACCTTTTTTATTGGACTAAATACATTTTTAGATTAGCTTTCGAAGGTAGCCCTTTGTCAGATCAGAAGAAGGGCTACCTTCAAAAGCTAATCTAAAAATGTATTAAGTTAGTCCAATAAAAAAGGAATCCTCTTATTTTCTTTTCTATGTTTTATCTTATTTTATTTCTAATGATTAAATTATCTTTAAAATCAAGCATTGTACCGGAAAATTGGAGGGTAGCCCTTGTAACGCCGATATTTAAAAAAGGTTCCAGAGGGGATTCAGGAGATTATAGACCTGTGACCCTGACGTCGGTGCCGGGCAAAACGGTAAAGACTATTATAAAGAACGAAATTACAGAGCATATTCAAAAGCATGGATTAATTCGCCAACATGGATTTAGTGAAGGGCAATCTTACATTTCTTTGAAGGGGTGAACAAACATGTGGATAAAGGCAAGCCAGTTGATATTGTGTATCTGGATTTTCAAAAGGCGTTTGACAAAGTACCTCATGAAAGACTCCAGAGGAAACTGTAGAGTCATGGGATAGGAGGTAGTGGCCTATTGTGGAGTTAAACTGGTTAAAGGATAGAAAACAGAGAGTAGGGTTAAATGGTCAGTATTCTCAATGCAGAATGGTAGATAGTGGGGTTCCTCAGGGGTCTGTGCTGGAACTGCTGCTTTTAAACATATTTATAAATGATTTAGAGATTGGAGTAACTAGTGAGGTAATTAAATTTGCTGATTACACAAAGTTATTCAAAGTTGTTAAATCACGAGAGGATTGTGAAAAATTACAAGAGGACCTTACAAGACTGGGAGACTGGGTGTCTAAATGGCAGATGACGTTCAATGTGAGCAACTGCAAAGTGATGCATATGGGAAAGAGGAACCCGAACTATAGCTATGTAATGCAAGATTACACGGTAGGAGTCACCAACCAAGAAAGGGATCTAGGTGTCATCGTTGATGATACATTGAAACCTTCTACTCAGTGTGCTGCTGCAGCTAAGAAAGCAAATAGAATGTTAGGTATTATTAGAAAAGGAATGGAAAACAAAAGTGAGGATGTTATAATGCCTTTGTATCGGTACATGGCGCAACCGCACCTTGAATATTGTGTTCAATTCTGGTCACCGCATCTCAAAAAAGATGTGGTGAAGTTAGAAAAGGTACAGAGAAGGGCGACAAAAATGATAAAGGGGATGGGACAACTTATTTATTTATCACATTTGTAAACCACATTTTCTCACCTATTTGCAGGCTCCCTATGAGGAAAGACTAAAGCATCTAGGGCTCTTCAGTTTGGAGAAGAGATGGCTGAGGGGAGATATGATAGAGGTCTGTAAAATAATGAGTGGAGTGGAACAGGTAGATGTGAATCGTTTGTTTACTCTTTCCAAAAATACTAGGACTAGGGGGCATGTAGTAAATTTAATATGAATCGGAGAAATTTTTTCTTCACTCAACGTGTAATTAAACTCTGGAATTTGTAGCCAGAGAATGTGGTAAAGGTGGTTAGCTTAGCGGGGTTTTAAAAGGATCTGGACAGCTTCCTAAAGGAAAAGTCCATAGACCATTATTAAATTGACTTGGGAAAATCCACTGTTTATTTCTGGGATAAGCATCATAAAATGCATTGAACTTTTCAGGGATCTTACCAGATATTTGTGACCTGGATTGGCCACTATTGGAAACAGGATACTGGGCTTGATGGACCTTTGGTCTGTCCCAGTGTGGCAATACTTATATACTTATGTAATTAAAATCCACTGTTTATTTCTAGGATAAGCAGCATAAAATGTATTGTTTTGGGATCTTGCCAGGTACTTGTAACCCGGATTGGCCACTGCTGGAAAAGGATGCAGGGTTTGATGGACCTTCGGTCTATCCCTGTATGGCACTACTTATGTCCAAAACATATGGATTTAGAAAACATCTAAAAATATATTTCAGTGGGCATATTATAGCACTGAGAGGACTGTTGCTATTAAGCTGCTAAAAATCTATTGTGTCTATTATATTAATGATAATTGATACTGTTTAACAACTGATATATGTCATTGGTTTTATTATATTTTATGGATTTTAGAAATGTATATTGTTTTTGGTTTCTGCACTATACTTAATATGATATTATGTATGTGCAACCTGTTTCTCACCCCCATGTTAATCTCTGGAATCCCTTAAGCATGGATCCAGATTTACAGCTGGGCCTTGGGTAGACTCTGTTCACAGGCTGCTTTCCCAAAGCTCCCAGTCCAGGAGCCACGTAGCACAACAGGAGATTTAAGAATAACTGGAACTTTATTGAACTGTAACAAAATAACAGTTCTGTAGCAATTATCTTCTTTAGCACAGCCAATAGAGAGATAGCTCATGTAACTCCAAATCAAATCTCAATCATCAATGGTCACTTCCTTTCTGCACCCAGTAGGAATCCGTAGAGAGCGTTTTCTCTTTCAAGGATATACACTTAGGCAGAACCCTGCGATGCCTATCTTGCAGCTAGATGGAACACCAGGGTTGATTCCTCCTCCCAGCAAATTCGCCGGTTGGGACACCTTTATGTGGCTCTCTTCATCCTTGGGTATTACCATGTGGTTACACCTGACTGTGGGCAGAGTGTGTCATGCCCTGAGCCCCATTTACGGGCCAGACTCCCCAATCAGCCCAAGGTTCTGGCTTCTGTACCAGTTTGTAAGAAAATGATCACCACTGTTCCCCTCTTGGATCAGCTTAACAGGAGTTGGCAATTCAGGATCTTCCATAATCTTCTAAGGGTCAATTGGCAAAGGAGTTGTAAAAGTTCAGGATCCAGGCAACCAAGGACAATTACCTGCATTTATTCTCTCTACTTATTATCTACCACAGCTCTGTGAATCTGCAAATTAGGGCACTTTTTTATTGAAATGATTTCATAAACCTCCCTGGGCTGGACTACCTCCCACCCAGGGCCTCTGTTAATGATTCCGATTCTAACCAAGGGTTACATATGTTCATTTATAACCCGCTTTGATTATTGGAAGGTGTGGGCTAGAAGTAATTTTAATAATAATAATCAGCAATTGCATGCAGAAGACAAATGCCAGAAGCCTGAGTGTGAAAGTGTTTCCTGCATCACCCAATAAGTGGTATTTTTTCTATCTCCTATCTCAGGTCATTTTGAAAAGCAGCTAACATTGCAGAAGACTCAACATGGTACTGCACTTGGCTGGAATGCAAAATGTTTTCCATTAGCATCATTTCCTCCCCTATGGAAACAACCAGGGCTTGTTTAAGAGCACTTCACGGACAGCAACAATCAAGATTAAACAAAACAGACTGAAACCAGTCCATATTATTTTCCTCCTGTTAGAAAACTGTAGCCAGAAAATATGTACCCACTTTCAATTAAAATATAACTGTGTAGCTGAAAATGCCTTTTTATTTTTCTAAAACCAGAATCCTGTAAGTGGTTCTGGTTTGAGTAACGACCATGCTTTTAAGTAAACATATTTTAGGGTCTTTGCTTGATTATGGTACAAATGCAGCAGTCATGAATGTATCAAAAACAATGTTAAGAGGAAGTTTATTTAACAGGAATTAATGCAAACTGTTTACTTTATGACTTTAATGCCTTACATTGTTGAAACTACTTTAGGGATGCTTTTCGAACGTTGCTTGGGATTTGCTGATTTGGCTAGAAGCCATTACGCTGTCTTTGGGTCTACATAGTTGTTTTTCTTGTGGATATACTTTCATTGTTTTAATTGTCTGTGCTTAAAATTTTCGCTATGCTTTGATTTCCTCTTCTTTTTGTGATAGGTTGTAATTTATGAACACACAGTTTGCCTGTTATTTACTGTGAGGCAATATTCAGCGGGGGGGGGGGGGGGGGGGTCAGCTTTTTTTTTTTTCAATACCAAATGAAAAGAGCAGAACAATGGTGATATTTTGGGCTAGATTCTATATATGGCACCTAAAAAATTGGTTCCAAAATATGCCCACATAAGTGGTATTCTATAAGCTGCACCTAAAGTTCAGTGTGGTTTATAGAAAAAAAGCTTAGGTAAAAAGGTCACGTGTAAATTTAGTCACCATCATTTGAACCAACAAAAATGTGATACAAATGCCTCTGCCTAAATTTACATGCAGAGCACTCATAATTTGTAATTACGCATGTTACTCAAAACCATGCCTCCATTCCATGCCGAAAGGACCATATCCCTCCCATTTCTGTGCCCCCTTTTTTGGACCACGTGTAAGTTTTAAGCGTGGATCCCACACTTAACTTTACATGCATTAGTCTGAATTAAATCTAATTAGTGCCAATAATTGCTTGTTTAAAAAAACAATTATTGGCACTAAGGGCCTTATTCTGTAAAGTTTATACTCCTAATTTATGAGCTTAATCTATGCTCCAAAATAGATTATGCTCATAATTTAGGAGCAAAACCTTTATAGAATAAGGTTCTAATTGGCTCATTATTCTATAAAATTGCATGTACAAATTGGAAACGTGCCTAAATTTGCACGCGCAATTTTTGACGACTTTTATAGAATCAGTGGGTTTGTGTTTTGTCATTCTCCGATAAAGTTGCGCACCCAAATTTCTGACTAGCATGCAAATTTGGGTGCACAAGTTATAGAATAGTGCCAGCTATGCACCTAAGTTAATTGTTAAGTTAGACGCCAGTTGACCCTTAAATGGTGTTAATCAGTGCTAATTTGTTCTTCATGTATTTTTATGTATGTTGTTTTGTTATAGGTGGAATATAAATGAATATGAACCTATGAACCTAACTGGTACTAATTTGTAGTTATGCACATGCCTGCACTTAGACGCAACCAGGTGAGTGGGACTTATTCCATGTAGGAGATGCTCCTATCCAAATAACCCCTTTTGAAAATCGACCCCTGTATTGTTTGCTTTATTATATTTATTTCTTTATTGGAAAACTGACGTGAGCATTCTACATGTTCAGACAAGAGGTTCAAAAGCTTCAACAGAAAATGTCAACATCGCCTGGTTTGTTTTCTTTCATTTTGCAAATGAAATGAATGAAAACTGAATGAAATTTCCTTGGCTTTATTTTTGCTCCCATGCAATTCAAAACATGCCATCAAATAGGTAATTTTATAACAGAGTGCTTATATGAGAATTCCAAAAAGGTGCTTATGTTAAGTCTAGTTTAGTTTAGTATATTTACTATTTGCTATGCCACTTTCCATTAAAGACAACAAAGTGCTTTACAATTTCATTAAAAATAGAAAGATCAAAATGTGAGGACAAAGAATACAAGGGAACAGAATAAATGCTGGACAGGGGTAGAAAGGAAGGGAAGAGGAGATGCTGAACTATGGATGGGTAGGGAAGGGGGAGATGCTAGATATGGAGGTGAGAGTAGGGTCTTGAGTCACTCCTAGAGGTACAAATGGCTGAAGGCTTGCCTAGAACAGTGATTCTCAACCCAGTCCTTGGGGCACACTCAGCCAGTTGGGTATTCAGGATATCCACAGTGAATATGCATGAGATATATTTGTATGTACTACCTCCTTGGTATGTAAATCTATTTCATGCCTATTCATTCTGGATATTATGAAAACCCAACTGGAAGGGTGTCCCCTGAGGACTAGATTGAGAACCACTGGCTTAGGGCATCACATATCCTTCAACTGGTCCAGGACAGGGAAAATTCCCCATCTCTCCTGCTACACAGGTGCTGCACATCAAAAGTGTAGCCCAATAGACAGCTGGTGCCACTCTGAAACATAGCCATACATAAAATGAGACCAGCCTTTATTCAGCTACTCCAATTTTGAAGTCTGGCTCGTTGGGTGGAGGAGGGGCAGGAATAACTGGAGACTGGAGTAGTCCTATTTGAAAGGGTTTTTTTGTGGGGGGGGGGGGGGGGGGAAGGGTAAGAGGTTTGTGACTGTTGTTTCAGAAGCCAGGGAGGATTTTTTGACACGGTCCTTATTTTAGGATCACCCCATATGTAAACATCAGCTTTTACATGTGCAGATTGGCATAGATGTTATAACCCCATTTTAGAAAGGGGGCAGTTTACATGTGGGAAATCTCACAATAACAAAATAGCAAGGAGGTGTGGTTAGGACATGAGAGGGAATAATTAGATCAGGCCAAATGTACCAATGTGTATTACCTATTTTATAAGGGCAATATACAAGAATATGTAAAAATATCCATATCTGCATTTATACCTGCCCTGAGGTACACGTAAGTGCCTGCTGGAAGAGCAGGTGCAAAGACCAAGGGCAAACCCCCTTTCTAATCACCTCTCACATTTATTCTAATCCCTCTACATGGCACCCACGTTCCCATCTTCCTCCATCCACATTCGTAACCCTTCCAAATTCCCTCCCAAATGGCAACTCCCTTCCAATCCCTCCCTGCATTTATAACCTTTTCTGATCATTCTGCATAGAAACCCCCTTCAGACCCCCCCCCCACACACACACACACTGCTGCATTCATAACCCTTTCTGATCCCCTTTCATGGCAATCCCCTTCTGACCCCCTCCTTGTATTCATAACTCCTTACAATACCCCCTCACACACACACATACACACACACACATGGTAATCCCTCTAATTCCTTCCGCCCCACCCACACATTACATCCCCCTTTCAATCCCCCCTGCATTCCAATCCACACACCAACTCATACTGGCAGCCCTCCAATACCCTTATGGCAACCCTCTTCTAATCTCCCCTGCATTCATAACTCTTCTGACCCCCTAATACAAGGACCCCACACAATATGACTTCACACTGCTGATCTCATATACATACAGACACACACCCTGGTTCTTACCAGGGGTCCCTAGTGTATTTGCTTTTTTTAGTTTCTCTTACTAGATCTGGACATTTATGGATCCTGAGATTCAAAAGCAAGTACTCTCTATTCCTGGAAAACAAAAAATTAAACCACCAGTCTTTATCAGAGCATCACTATCAAAGTAGCATCAGAAATTTGCTCAGAATCTGTTGTTTCCAATAGTGCTGCTATATTTAACACAATCATGTCCATAGCACTCTCTTCATGAAAGCAAATATCATGCTTCCTAGATGGCTTGAGCTATAGGTGGTAAACTATTTTGAAGCACATTAAGAGTCTCCAAAAGATCTACATCTCTCTTGCAAACATCCTCTGTTCTGCCCTTACAATGAGCTGTGAAAGGCATACAGTTTAAACCAGAGTATAGAACATCACTATGAGAAGACTCAGAACTCTTGAACCAAAATCTTATTTAATGAAGTAATCAAACAAGGAAAAATAACTTACAGTTCAGATGTGCTGGACAAGAGTTTTTGCCTTGCAAGCTGTTCTCAATCAGCTCTCTCTCCATGCAAGAGAAGCTGGGAGGATTTCAGCAACTTGCTGAGTAGAGATGCTGTTTATACTTTTACACTGGTGAAATCTTAATAACCTCACAGTAGCTTGAAGGGGGTCATGCAGCAAAGTACAGCATAGGCAGCTTCAGCTCACATGGGAGAATGTTGCAGACTAACTCTTACAGACTCGCTGGACAAAGAAGGGGAGGGCAACTAGCCCAGTATGCACAGAAGAACACGGCACGCCAATAGAAAGAGTCCATTAAGACACAGGGATCTGAGACATGCTCTGGAAGAGTTTATTACAGAGAACTACAGGGATTTGTAGTACAAGGGCACAACGTTAATTTAAAGGTGCAGGCAATAAATCTGTTACAGACAATGCATAACATATTTATAAAAACCAAGCAGCCTGCCTCCATGCAAATGGAATCAGAACAATCACTAAATATGGAAAATCTAATAAGCAAAAAGCCCTGTTTTCTAAGCTGCGCTGTAGGTGTGCAAACTTTTTAAAGTGTGCTAAAAATTATCATGCGCTAATGCTAGAGACACCCATAGGAATATAATGGGTGTCTCTATTATTAGCACACGCTAATTTTTAGTGTATGCTAAAAAGTTAGTATGCCTACAGCATGGCTTAGTAAACAGGGCCCGTAGATTACTACTTGCCATTGTATTTTCCAGATTTTCAAGCTTTGATCGCAATGCTCAAAAACTCATCTGTTCAAGCAAGCCTACCCAAATGACCCAGGTTAATCCTATGAACTCATCTACCCATTACATATCCAGGAGAAAACGACATTGACCTAGACTACTTCTACCACCTAATTTCCCTATGCTTATCCCATGTCTCATCACCCTTCGCCTCCTCTACCCCTCCTCCAATGCTCACTTTCCCTTGCTCATACCTCTCCTACTCCCTTCACTTTCGCCCTTCTCTACCTACCTATTTCTTTTATCATTCTACTATACTTCTATTTCTTTATCAAAACTCTGTAATCCCTGTTACTATGTAAGCCACATTGAACCTGCTTTGAGTGGGAAAGTGCAGGGTATAAATGTAATAAATAAATAAGTAAATAATGCAGTAATATTTATTTCCAGCACTTGCTATACCATAAAATGTCCATACAGCAACTATGTGGTTTACAACATAAAAGCAATTAGGGTAAAAATACAGGAAGGAGGAGGGACAATTATGTAGAGGAACCAAAAGATTCATTAAATAGGTGCATCTTGAGTAAAACCTTAAATTTGGGGTATAAGGATGCAAGATGGGAGAGAATTCCAAAGAGAGAGTCCTAGAAAACGGAAACTCATCTAACGAGATATTGAAAGGCGGAAAGAAGGGAGGGAAGGAATTGCGAATAAGTTGCCAGAGGCAGAGGGCACAAGGAGAAACATAAGGGGTTAGAAGAGAGCAAAGGTAAGCCGGAGCTGAAGAAAGACAAGATTTAAAGACAAGATAAAGAAGATTAAACTTGATAAGAGCAGAAATCGGAAGTCAGTGCTCAGAATGAAGAAGGGGAGTAACACGATTAAAGCGTCATGCAGAATGAAGTAACTTAACAGTGGTGGACTGAACAAGCTGAAGATGTTTGAAGGATGAGGAGGGAAGACCGACAAACAAAGAATTACAGTAATCTATATGAGAGAGAACCAAAGAGAGAAGAAGTGTACAAACCAAAGAAGGCTCCAGAAAAGAATGCAATGAACAGATACAATGAAGGGTGAAAAAGGAGAAATAGAGTACTAAATCAATATGTGGTTTAAAAGTTAATTGATAATCAAATGTAACACCAAGAATTTTAATAGTCTCATGCAGAGGAATAGGAGTACCATCTATGATGGGGCAAGGTGGTAGTGGAGAATGAAACCACATGAAAGTGATAGCTTCACACTTATAGGTACTGAGAAAAAAGCATGATAAAACCTTAGACAGACATGTATTAAGAACAGAAGGAGCTGAGGAAACTTCAGAAGTGCGTTAAAGAATCTGAATATTGTCTGCGTAATTGAAAGGTGTACAGCCCTGCACTTGAATAAAAGTGAAGAGGGTATAAAGGATAAGATTGAATAAAGTAGGGTACCCCAGAGGACAATTGGTAGACAGGAACGCAAGAGTTTTCATGAAAGACCTGAAATGTATGGTCAGAAAGATCATTGGAAAACCAAGAAAGAATATCTTTGACCACATTGTTTGTGTGAATGAATGCAAACAAGAAATAATTCTTTATAATCAGCAGTGGAATACATTGAACACACTGCTTGTTTTAAAAAAAGAATGGACAGTTTAAATGCTTAGCCATAGACAAATAGTAAGTGAAAGAAGAGACATAATTCCTACTGTTGTAAGGGGATTTCCTTTCACATCAGCTTAATCCTGTCTTATTACTAAATCCTAACTAGCTTTACATATAAGATAGCCTGACCAGTAAGGATGCCATTTCCCAGCACTAATTTTATTTATTTTATTTTTGTTACATTTGTACCCCGCACTTTCCCACTCATGGCAGGCTCAACGCGGCTTACATGGGGCAATGGAGGGTTAAGTGACTTGCCCAGAGTCACAAGGAGCTGCCTGTTAATGATTTTGGTGGCAGGATTTCAGATTCTTTCTTAAGAGCATTAACAACAAGAAACACTTGACTTTGGAAGCCTTTTTCTAATAAAATAAAGCAAAATTAATTTGTTTGGCTTAACATAAATCTCACAGACTTTTCATATTTGAAAATATAGGGTTCAATATTCAAAAGGGCCGGCCATCTTGTTTCGATAATGCAGTCGGGTATGGCACTTTACGGGGCCGGCCTTAGAGATGGCCACCCATATAGATGGCCGGCCCCATTTGATTATGCTACTCCATGATCATCCAGACATTGTCTGGTTAGTGCGGGAGTGGTTTAGAGGTGGAGCCTAGGCGGAGCCAGCTAAGTAAGTGTGATAAAATTAGAAAAGCAAAAAGGCTGTCTTAACTTTATCTGCTAAGCTATCCTGAGGAGGGATAAGAAAAGAAGTCTACAAAATCCTGAGTAATGTAAAATGGGAAAACATAAATCAATTCTTTTACTCTTTTAAAAAGTTCAAAGACAAGCGAACACTCAATGAAGTTACATGATACTACTTTTAAAACAAATAAGAGAACATAGATTTTCAATCAACAAATAGTTAAGCTCTGGAACTCATTGCCAGAGGATGTGGTTACAGCGGTTAGCGTATTTGGGTTTTTAAAGGTTTGTACAAGTTCTTTGAGGAAACGTCCACAGTCTGTTATTGAGATAGACATGGGGCAATCCACTGCTTGTCTCTGGGATTGGTAGCATGGAATATTGCTAACGTTTGAGATTCTGCCAGATACTTGTGACCTGGATTGTTGGAAGCAGGATACTGGGCTAGATGGACCATTGGTCTGACCCAGTGACTTTCCCCATGTTCATCTCAATAACAGACTTTGGATTTCTCCTCCAGGAACTTGTCCAAATCTTGTTAAACCTATACACGCTAACCTCTGTTACTACATCATCCAGCAACAAGTTCCAAAGCTTAACTATTTTTTGAATGAAAAAAATATATACTCCTATTTATTTTAAAAGTATTTCTATGTAATTTCATTGTCACCTGATCTTTGTATTTTTTGAAAGAGTGAAAAATTGATCAACTTTTACCCACTCCACACCACTCAGGATTTTGCAAATCTCAATCATATTCTCCCTCAGCCATTTCTTTTCTAGCTGAAGAACCCTAACCTCTTTAGTCTTTCCTCATATAGGAGGAGTTCCATCCCCTTAATCATTTTGGTTGCTCTTCTTTGAACCTTTTCTAATTCTGCTATATATTATTTTTGAGATACAGTGACCAGAAATAAACACAGTACTCAAAGTGAGGTCGCACCATGGAGCAATACAAAGGCATTATCAGAGGTAGCGGAACACTTTTTTATTTGGGGGGGGGGGCAAACTCCACCCCAACCCTGCCTATGCTCTGCCCTCAGCTCCACCCGTTCTCTGCCCCCCAGCTCCAGCATCTCCCCTTACCTAATATCCCGTGAAGGGGCATAATCGAACAAAAACGTCTATCTCCATGGGCGTTTATCTCTGAGAACAGGTCCGTGAGGGGCGGACCAAACCGTATTTTCGAAAAAAATAGACGTCCATGTTTTATTCGACAATTTGTGAGCTGGGCGTTTTTGTTTTTCAGTGATAATGGAAAATGAAAGCGCCCAGCTCAAAAACGAATAAATCCAAGGCATTTGTTCATGGGAGGGGCCAGGAGTCGTAGTGCACTGGTCCCCCTCACATGCCAGGACACCAACCGGGCACCCTAGGGGGCACTTTTACAAAAACAAAAAAAAGGTAAAAGAGCTCCCAGGTGCATAGCACCCTTCCCTTGTGTGTTGAGCCCCCCAAATCCCCCTCAAAACCCACTGCCCACAAGTCTACACCATTACTATAGCCCTAAGGGGTGAAGGGGGCACATACATGTGGGTACAGTGGGTTTGGGGGGGGTTGGACGACTAAGCATTAAGCAGCACAATTGTAACAGGTAGGGGGGGGATGGGCCTGGGTCCACCTGCCTGAAGTCCACTGCACCCCCTAACAACTGCTCCAGGGACCTGCATACTGCTGCCAGGGAGGTGGGTATGACATTTGAGGGTGAAAATAAAAAGTTGTGAAACATCATTTTTTTGTGGTGGGAGGGGGTTAGTGACCACTGGGGGAGTCAGGGGAGGTCATCCCCGATTCCCTCTGGTGGTAATCTGGTCATTTAGGGCACATTTTGGGGCCTTATTCGTGAAAAAACAGGGTCCAGGAAAAGTGCCCTAAATTCTAGCTACAAACGCATACTTTTTTTCCATTATCGGCGAAAGGCGCCCATCTCTGTTCGGGTGATAACCATGCCCCAGTCCCACCTTCACCACGCCTCCGACACGCCCCCGTCAACTTTGTATGCTTCCGCGATGGAGTGCAGTTGAAAATGTCCAAGTTCGGCTTTCGATTATACCGCGTTATTCGTTTTTGAGAGATAAACGCCTATCTTCCGATTTAGGTCGCAATATAGGCGTTTTTGTCTTTCGATTATAAGCTGGATAGTCACCCCCTCCCACAGCATCCAGCATCCTGACCTACATTTGAACCCCCCACCATAGTACAAAAATATGTAGGCAAATATTAAACTGCACTGCCAAGAAACCACAGTGCAACTCCAGAGAAAGAGAAAAAGTGATGCATGTCCTCCTGTACTGTGCAAATATAAAGACTGCAGATGCAAATTTCAAAATCTGACATACTTCAATCACTATACTATAGGTTAACAAACACAAATAAAAAAAATGGAAAATGCGATGATACCATTTTATTGGACTAAATACATTTTTCAAATAGCTTTCAGAGGCTAAAACCTCTTTCCTCAGGTCAGGACAGTATATTGCTGTTATGTATTCTGTTCTGACATGAGAAAGAAGGGTTTGGTTCCAAACATTAGTCAAAAATGTATTAAAATTAGTCCCTTAAAGATATCACCTTATTTTCATTTCTGTATTTATTAACACAGCTACCCCACTTTTTTAACCTAAACTAAAAATAAAATTCATTTTTTCCTCCCGTTGTTGTCTGGCTGTTTACTTTTTCTAATTGTGTTGGTCACAGTCTCTTGTTTCTTCTTTCCTCGATCTCTTCTTAACTCTCGCCAGCGTCTGCCCCTCTCTCCCCCCCCTTTCCATGCAGAGCTGCCCCCCTTCCCTTTCCATCCAGCGTCTGCCCACTCTCTCCCTCTTTCCATCCAGCATCTGCCCCCTCTCTACCCCCTTTCCATCCAGCATCTGCCCCCTCTCTCCCCCTTTCCATCTAGTATCTGACCCTTCTCTCTCCTCACTTCCATTCAGAGTCTCTCCTCTTTTTCTCCCTCCTCCATCCAGCATCTGGCCCCTCTCTCTCGCCTCACTTCCATCCACTCAGGCTCCTCTCTCTCCCCAGTTCCATCTAGCATTTATTCCCTCTCTCCCCCTCATCCAGTGTGTGTCCCTCCTCTCCCTCTTATATCCACTGTCTTCCACCTCTCTCCTCCTCTCATCCAACATCTGTACCTACTCTCCCCCTAATCAAGTGTTTGTCCATCCTCTCCCCACTATATCCAGCATCTCCCCCCTCTCCTGCCATCCAGTATCTGTACTTTTTTCAACCCCCTCAACATCCAGCATCTAACCCCTCTCCCCCCCCAGACACCCCCACTGCCAATGGCATACCAAGTTCTCCCCACTGCCACCCAATACCCCCCCTGCCACAGCTGCCACTACTACTGCTGCTGCTGCTGTTTCAGCAGTGGCGGCAAAAACAAAGTAAAATATCGTGGGGCCACACTGTTCCTGCTTGTGGCTGACCGGCTCTGCCACAGAACAAGAAATTATGTCAGAGGAAGGCAGGTCCGGCAGCCCCGAGCAAAACAGTGCAGCCCCGTGATCTTTTTCTCTGTTTTTACCGCCACTGCTGAAACAGCAGCAGCAGCCATGGTGCCCACAGCTGG
Organism: Microcaecilia unicolor; assembly: GCF_901765095.1. Taxonomy (NCBI): domain Eukaryota; kingdom Metazoa; phylum Chordata; class Amphibia; order Gymnophiona; family Siphonopidae; genus Microcaecilia; species Microcaecilia unicolor. The sequence goes on from NC_044040.1 coordinate 164,250,328, forward strand.
GGGTATTGGGTGGGAGTGAGGAGAGCCTGTTGCACGCCTCCTGCTCCCTCAAGATTTTGGAGGGTGCCACGGCAACCATGGCTCCCCCCGTTCTAACACTTACGGGCATTTTAATATTCTTGGTCTTATTTTGCATCCCTTTCCTAATAATTCCTAGCATCCTGTTTGTTTGTTTTTTGGCCTCCGCCGCACACTGTGCAGAAGATTTCAGCGTATTGTCTACAATGACATCTAGATCTTTTTCTTGAGTGGTCATTGAATGGTGAAATAATTTTGTAGAATGCTTTTCCTTCAGATGATCAGTCATCTAGTCAGAGGCATAGGAAAGAGATGGTTGATATGCTATATCTTGAAAACCCAACTGGCTGGGGATCCCCCAGGACACATTTGGAAACCTCTCTGCTACATAAATAATCTTATACTCTGCCAGATAAAGCTACGCCTATCTCCAAAGCTTGCTGATTGATTTGCAGAAAGCACTTTCTCCTGGCACAAACTGTAATGGCAACATCAGGTCAAAAAGGATATTTTTTCTGAGAATAAACCAAATGCAAAAAATGAGTTGCAATCTTGTCCAAAACAAAATAACTGCAATTGAAATATTTGTGTTAGATTTTGTTCTGGTATTAATGCTGTAGATGAATTTGAAAGATGGCTACTGCATTAGCATGAATTAATGCTATTAACATGTTATTAATAGATTATTCCCATTACATAAAATGGAACCTGTGGTATGTAACATGTATTAATTCTTGCTATATACTGTGCTGAGTGAATTTCTTCACAAAAGCGGTAAATAAATCCCAACAAATAAAATAATAAATACTAATAAAACAAAAATAAATATGTATTAGCACTTGCTAACATGGTAGTACCTTTTAGTAAATCTAGCTCCAAATGATCGATTTTCCAAAAACTGGAGAGGATGGATTTAGATGTGTCATTTATGCTGTCATGCTCTCCTGGCAAGACCAAACAATTTAGCACTAAATACTGTACTGACTGAGAGGTCCTTTTACAAAGGCGCGCTGAAAAATGGTTTGCAGTAGTGTAGGCATGGGTTTTGGCTGCACAACAATCCATTTTTTAGCGCGCTTGTAAAAAAAGGCCTTTTTAAAATTTTAGCCAAATATGGACATGCAGCAAAATGAAAATTGCCACGTGTCCATTTTGGGTCTGAGACCTTACCGCCAGCCATTGACCTAGCGGTAAAGACTCATGCGGTAACTGGGCAGTAATGACCTATGCGTGCCAAATGCCACTTGGCACGCGTCCGTTATACACACCCAAAAATTAAAAAAATCTTTTTCAGATGCGTGTATTGGATGCGTGCCAAAAATGGAATTACCGCAACAGCCACACGGTAGTCGGGCGGTAACTCCATTTTGGCGTTTATTGGGCATGCATAGACGCTTATGTGGCTTAGTAAAAGGGCCCCTGAATTGTAAAATCCAAGGAACACCTCTGTCCTGGTCTTCTTTTTTTTTTGCCTGACTATGGGGCCCTTTTACTAAGCTGCGCCAGAAAGTGGCCTGCGCTATGACTAGTGCATGGGTTTCCCGTAGCTGCAAAATGGCAGCATTTATTTTCCCCATTAACAGCTATGTGCTAATTTCTCAATTAGCGCATGGCTATGAGTGCAGGAGCCATTCTTGACACCTATTTCCTAGGCAGTCAGGGACTCCCGCACTGACCATGTGCTAATTGGTTAGCGTGGGGCGATGCCGCTATGTTCACCAATTCGTGCTGGGCACGCCTACTCTCCATCCCCAAAGCTAAAAAATAAAATGTATTTTTAGTGCATGGGAAGCACATGCAGATTTCTAAACTACCGAGGGTTGCCTCAGCATGGCCCACGGTAGTGATTTTTAACCTGCGGGAAGCACACAGATTTAGGGACCCTTTTACTAAAGCTTAGCCCATACTAACAGAATTAACATGTATTAAATGCTGCATGCCCTATTTTATAACTATGTGCCGCATGGTAATTAGCACACACTAATGTTCGCTAATGAATGCTAAGCTTTAGTAAAAGGACACCTTAGAGACCTTTTTGCAAACCCGTTATCATGTGTATTATTTCAAATGAACACTATACTGTCAAATGGGTTCTATTCTTTCAGAGGACCTTTTAGAAAGCTGCGGCAAAAGGTGGCCTTAGCACACTCTTACATGGGTCTTTCCCATGTGCTAAGGCCACTTTTTGCCACAGCTGGAGAATGGCCGTTTTTCTATTTTCCATTTTAATGGCCATGTGCTAATGTTTCCATTAGCATGTGGCCATCAGGGCTGCCGAGAGGGGAGGCAGGGTGGACAACATTCCCCCGGGTCCAGCCTCCAAGTGGTGCCCAGTGCCAGGGTCTGTCTTTCTCCTGCTCCTGACCGTACTCAGGTGATCGCATTAATGCGATCACCCTGGTCCCAACTGGAGCAGGAGAGACAGACCCCAGCGCTGAGTCCTCCTTAGAGGCTGCAGAGGAGCAAACACAGGATTCTAAATTGGAGCCCCTGGTTTGGCTATCAGGGGTCCACAAGCCTGGCATCAGAAGTTTTCCTCCAGCGCTGTTCTCCGCCACATTGCCTGCCCTCTCTGCTTCCCCTCACATCGCAGATGCTTGGTTTTGATGAAATTGAGCACGCGCAACATGAGGGGAAGCAGCCACAGGCCAGGCAATGTGACAGAGAACAGCACTGGAGGAAGGCTTCTGCTAGTGAGGCTTGGGGACCCCTGCCAGTCAAGGTATCTGGAGTTGCAGCAGGGGGCAGGGATGTAAGGCAAAATGTGCCACCTTGCATTCCGGCTCACAATCTGAAGTCTGCCTACGCGGTGTCCTGAGGGGGGGGGGAGCATCTGTGGTTCTGCCCTGGGCCCGGCTCAGTCTCTCAGTGGCCCCAGTGGCCATTAATAAAAATTAGCACATGAGCTTTTACTACCACCTATTTTGTAGATGATAAGGGCTCTCGCGCTAATCCTGTGCTAATCAGTTAGCAAATGGCAATGCTCACTTTCTGCCTCATACACACCCCAAAGCTAAAAAATAAAAAACAAATTTTAGTGCATGGATACTGTGCACACATTTGCAACTTACTACAGGCCACCTCAATGCGCCCCATGGCATCATTTTCAGCTGTGATAAGCATGTGTAAACAGCCCCTTAATAAATGTGCATACTAAAGAGACAGTTCTATAAGTGAGCATCCCCTTTTAAGCACCCTGATGCCGCGTGGTGAGAGCCTATCTATAACAGCATCTGGGCTCCTAGATTCCCTTATACAATTCTAGAATAACCCAGCATCGCTGCACCTAAATCTAGATGCCTGAACAATAGCCATAGTCATAACTGTGGGTGCCTAAATGCAGCAAGGATGTATGTAACTTACTGTGTTCCGTATGTTGCATGCGTAAGTGGCAGCCCCACCCATGCCCCTCCCAATCTCTGCCCATGTGAATACCTACATAAGTACATAAGTATTGCCATACTGGGAAAGACCAAAGGTCCATCAAGCCCAGCATCCTGTTTCCAACAGTGGCCAATCCAGGTCACAAATACCTGGCAAGATCCCAAAAAAGTACAAAACATTTTATACTGCTTATCCCAGAAATAATGGATTTTCCCCAAGTCCATTTAATAATGGTCTATGGACTTTTCCTTTAGGAAGCCATCCAAACCTTTTTTAAACTCCGTTAAGCTAACTGCCTTTACCACATTCTCTGGCAACGAATTCCATAGTTTAATTACACATTGAGCGAAGAAATATTTTCTCTGATTCATTTAAAATTTACTACATTGTAGCTTCATCGCGTGCCCCCTAGTCCTAGTATTTTTGGAAAGCGTAACCAGACGCTTCACATCTACCCATTCAACTCCACTCGTTATTTTATAGACCTCTATCATATACCCTTGAATATAGATGATATGCCACTGGTTGTTACCACTGTTCCCTCTAAGCCACTGGTTCCCAAACGTGGTCCTGGAGGTACCCCAGCCAGTCAGGTTTTCAGGATATCCACAATGAATATTCATGAAAGAGATTTACATGCTTTGCCTCTACTGCATTGCATGGTCCATCCACTCCACCCAACAAGGTGGCCAGAGTTGAATCTGGCACTCTGTACAGGTTCCACTTCTTCATGATTTAACTCTGGTATACTCATCTCTGTCTCTCACTGCCAATTTTGAGGAACAGACCATAGAGGTCTGCCCAGCACCGGTCCTACTTTCCTTTATAGAATATTAACCTAACTGGGTATACATGTGTTTAAAATTTAGGTGTGAATATTTACATCAGCCATACAGCTGATGAGTTAGCACTTAAATGCCATAGATTCATGTGTAACTTATAGCAAATATTTGAGTATTGCTCATGCTCTACACATATGTAGACTCTCTTGCAAATATACACTCCCCTGGATTCTACAAAAGTTTTGCAAAATTGCATGCTATCTTGACAAGTGCATGCAACTAATTGGCTAATTGGGGCATTAATTGGCAAAAATTTGGATTTGCATGTGCATCTTGCTAGGCACTATTCTATAAATATCCATAAACAAATCTTATAGCGTGCAACTCAGAAAGGGGTGTGGTCATAGGAGGGGCATTCCTTAAAGATGAACACAGCATTACTGACTACCAGGGATGCATGCCTATATTACGCGCCAGGATTTAAACCAGGTTTCAGTTGGTGTAAATCTTTGCACCCAAAGTTTGGCATGGAAATTGGCTCTAAGCACTATTCTATAAACGGTGCACAACTTGGAACACCGTTTATAGAATAGCACTCTGTGCTGACTTTTTTTGTGCCATTTTCAGCCCATTAGGGGGCTCATTTTCAAAGGAGAAAACATCCAAAAAGTGTCATAAAGTAGCATTTGGATGAATTTCTTCTCAAAACATCCAAATTGGTATTTTCAAAACCTATTTTGCAGATGTTTATCTATGCAATTTGTCTGCAGTATGTCCAAATCACAGGGGGCATGTTGGGGGCAGGATTAGGGTGGGTTTAGGGAGTTCCAAACATTTGGATGTTTTATAGCCATAATGGGACAAAATGAAAATGTCTAGGGCTAAAATTTTAATGTTCTGATCTAGACTTGTTTTTAGAATGAATAAGGCACAAAAAGGTGCCCTAAATGACCAGATGACCACAGGAGGAAATCTGATCCCCTCCCATGTCCCAAAGATGTGAATAAAAATAGTACTTACCAACCTCTTTGACAGCCTCAGATGTTATAACCAGTCCTACTTGAGCAGCAAGCAGGTCCCCGGAGTAGTGTAGTGGTTGGTGCAGTGCACTGTAGAGAAGGGAACCCAGGCCCACATCCCACTCTGTTACACTTGTGATGGAAAGTGTGAGTCCTCCAAAACCCACCAAAAACCTACTGTACCCACATATAGATAACCCCTTCACTCATAAGGGCTATTGTAATGGTGTACAGTTGGGGGCAATGGGTTTTGCAGGGCTCAGCAGACAAGATAAGGGGATAACGGTGAGATGTGTACTTGGGGTTTTTATATAAAGAACACAAATACCCCACACTGAATGGTAAGAAAAAGTACAAGTCTTTAAGGTTTATGGGAGGTCTATTTTGAGTTAGGGGCTCTGACCCCAGTCGAACTTATAATCAACCTCGGCAACCGTTTTGGTACTATTATAACTAAATTGAAACAGATTTGAACGAGTTTTCCTTGTCAATCTATATTGAAGGTTATGTGAAGGTTTTTTGCCGATGATGAGGAACAGATCCTTTTCCGACCAAAAACCAGGCCAGCAGGATCATCTGTAGGTCTGTAGATCTGTTGATCAACACCTCCTTGAGGCTTTTCCCTCCCATAAACCTTAAACTACTAGACTTGCACTTTTTCTTACCATTCAGTATGGGGTATTTGTGTTGTTGATATTCAGGACAGTGAATTTTTGCCTCCACCACCACCGTTTTTTGTTGCTTTTATATGAAGTCCACCACAGTGCCCCCTAGGGTGCCCCATTGCTTTTCTGGGATGTCTGTGTGGCCAGTGTGCTAAGATTGCTGGCTTCTGTACCCCAATGGCTTGATTTTGTGCATTTTGCACTTGACTTTTTTTTTTTTTTTTTAATGGACCAAAAAGACAAATACACAAAGGATAAAACCATCTGCAATGTGGCCATTTTCAGAAAAAAAAAAAAGATGAGACATTTTGCTGTTTTAAAAATGGCTATATTTCTTATTCGGATTTGGGACGTTTAGCTCAAAACGTCAAAAGTCCAACTTAGATGTCATATCGAAAAAGCCCCTCCATGTAAATTAAGTGCATATGTATAGAATAGTGCTTAGGTGGAATTTAGGCAGGGTTGTGCATATGATAACACATTCTAAACGCGATTCAAAAGCGCCAAACCCCTCTGAGAAAACCTGCACTGGCTCCCAATCAAAGAACGTATTGCTTTCAAAATCTGCACCCTGGTTCATAAAATTATCTACGGTGAAGCCCCGGGATACATGACAGACATCATAGACCTACCAACCAGAAACACAACAGGATCAACACGAACATGCCTAAATCTCCACTACCCAAGCTGCAAAGGACTCAAATACAAATCAACCTATGCATCCAGCTTTTCCTACATAAGCACACAACTATGGAACGCATTACCAAAAGCCGTGAAAACAACTTATGATCACTTAAACCTCCGGAAATCATTAAAAACTAACCTGTTCAAAAAGGCATACCCTACCAACCCAACCTAAATGCCTGTACCCTGCAACACAATGAAACCAAAAGCTTGTAATGGACTTATAATAACTCATATAATAACTCTTCCTCTCTACGATTCCCTAATGTGTCTGTACACACGAACCTTATTCTACCACATTACTGTATTTGTTCATACCGGAATTTGCGAATGCCTTTTGCTTTCAGGTGGGATGGAGGAGAGGAAGTTTCTCTGAAGCAGTTCTGAATAATCTTTTGTTATCAGAAGTTTCCCAGGGGGAGGGGGAAAGAGGGACTTGGAATTCAGATTTGTTTCTCTGCTTCTGTCTCAATAAGCTGCATTATATATCTATATCTATATCTATATCTATCTATCTATCTATCTATCTATCTATCTATCTATCTATCTATCTATCTATCTGATCCAGCACAATCAATAATTCTGCTACACATTTAATTCTGACAATTAAACTCGTATCATTACAACGGTACTATGTAAGCCAAATTGAGCCTGCAAATAGGAGGGAAAATGTGGGATACAAATGTAACAAATAAATAATAAATAAATAAACATTTACATGCATGGGGATGGAACTACAGTGGGACCAGACATTAACTGGGTACCACCAGTATTCAGCATCAGATAGCTAACCAGGTGCCGGTGCTGAATAACAGCAGTATCTGAATAGCTTCTGGTGACTCTCAGATACCCAGATATTCAGCACTGGTATCCGGATATGGCCCAAAAGTGAATATCTGGGTAGGGAAAAACATTGGCCACTACAAGATTTATATTATCCCCAGAATCATTTTTTAAATTTTTCATAAGAGAGAGAGAGAGCATCATTCTTCTAAAGATACTATTGAATCATCAGATCAGATATTTCATCATCTGCTTCTATATATATATGTTAACAAATACACTATCATCCTTTCGCTCTGTGCTTTGTGTATCCTTTAGAAATGGTATCTTCCACAGAGGCTACATGTTGAAGCTGATTACTTCAGGAGTCCCTTATTAACTTGCTCTGTTTTAATGTGTCACTGGGGTGCCTTTAACTAGTTCAGAAAGTGGGTGGAGTTGAAGAATCAACAGAAATCAATCGCAACCTGGTAATCCAATCAACTCTGGTGTAGAGAAGTCTTTAGTTTAATTAGTTAATTGACCCAGGATTTTATGAGGTGCTCTGCTCCTTTTTACAGGATGTCCAAAATTATTTTTCATCTACAAGAGCAACACAAAACAATCTTAAGTTTACCTTATATTTTGTAGGTGACTTGAATTTTGTGGTCCTCACAACCTGTTTTCAGAACAATTTGTCCATAAACACAATCCACCTGATATTTAGAACCATTTAATTGGCCAGGAATGGCTCCTGGCCAGTTAAATGTCACTAAACTGGGTATCCAGAAATATTCAGTGGGAGATCGCCGGTTATCTCCCGCTGAATATTGCCGATTAGCACTTATCGCCAGATTCTATATATCACGCCTAGCGCCGAAATCCAAGCATATTCTATAACAATGCATGTAACTTAATTGGTTTAGCAAGTCAATCAGCATAATTACCACTAATTGGCAATAATTAGTATTTACACACATACAGGCTTATTTTTGAAAGAGAAAGACGTCCATATTTCGACCCAAATCGGGAGATAGGCGCTTTTCTCCCGTGGGTGCCCAAATCGGTATAATCGAAAGCCAATTTTGGGCGCCTCCAACTGCAGTCTGTCGCGGGAACGAACAAAGTTGACGGGGGGCATGTCGGAGGCGTGGTGAAGGCGGGACTGGGCGTGTTTATCGGCCGAGGAGAGATGGGCGCACTCGGCCGATAATGGAAAAAAGAAGGGCGGCAGAAGCGAGAATTTGGGCCTCTTTTTTTGGACCCTTTTTTTCATGAACAAGTCCCAAAAAAGTGCCCCAACTGCCCAGATGACCACCGGAGGGAATCGGGGATGACCTCCCCTGACTCCCCCAGTGGTCACTAACCCCCTCCCACCAAAAAAAAGAACTTTAAAAACTTTTTTTTGCCAGCCTGTATGCCAGCCTCAAATGTCATACCCAGCTCCATCACAGCAGTATGCAGGTCTCTGGAGCAGTTGTTATTGGGTGCAGTGGACTTCAGGCAGGTGGACCCAGGCCCATCCCCCCTACCTGTTACACTTCTGCTGGTAAATACGAGCCCTCCAAACCGCCCCCAAAACCCACTGTACCCACATCTAGGTGCCCCCCTTCACCCATAAGTGCTATGGTAATGGTGTAGATTTGTGGGGAGTGGGTTTTGGGGGGATTTGGGGGGCTCAGCACCCAAGGTAAGGGAGCTATGGATTTGGGAGGTATTTTAATTTTTTTTTTTTTTTACAAGTGCCCCCTAGGGTGCCCGGTTGGTGTCCTGGCAAGTGAGGGGGACCAGTGCACTACGAATCCTGGTCCCTCCCATGACCAAATGCCTTGGAGTTGTTTGTTTTTGAGCTGGGCGGCTTCGGTTTCCATTATCGCTGTAAACTGATACCGCCCAGCTCAAATCCGCCCAAATCTGATGCATTTGCCTGGCACCAACTGTATTATCGAAACAAAAGATGGACGCCCATCTTTTTCGAAAATACGGTCTGTCCCGCCCTTTCGCGAACCCGTCCTTGGAGACAGTCGCCCATGGAGATGGGCGTTCGCATTCGATTATGCCCCTCATAACTTGCTAAGCATGTTCTGTAAAAATGTAGACTTTCTTCTAGTCCACTGCTAATTCTCTTGATTTGTACCTTTATGTGTTTTTGTGCAGACCTACCATTTCTGCCCTGTTTTGTTGCCTTGCATCCATTAGAATGCTTTTCCGTGATGAAAATTCAGCACAGAAGTAACGCCTTCATTTAGCACCATATATACCCTGTAAGTTTAAAACTGTGCACACAAGTTAATAGAATTAGGATAGTGCTTTTAAGAGGTCATTATTTACATATTCAGAATTTCAAGGGAAGTGGTCTGGGTAGAGGTTGGATGATGCAAAAATTTACACCTGTATTCCTCATTTCACAAAAGGAATCATGTCAGAGCTACACACAGATTTCTTAAAAAGTGTTCATGTTGGCCAAGGCTTTATACTAGGGATTAAGAGTCATTCTCCTTAATCCTCTGTTGTTTATTTCTACCTACTACTACTACTATTTAACATTTCTATAGCGCTACAAGTCATACGCAGCGCTGTACACCATACACAAAAAAGCTCAAAGAGCTTACAATCTAGATAAGACAGGTAAACAGACAGAACAATTAAGGGTAAGGAAATAAATAGGTGAGGATAAAGGACAGGGCAAATGAATAGAGGTTAGGAGTTAAAAGCAATGGCAAAGAGGTGAGCCTTAAGTTTGAACTTGAAAACGGCCAAAGACGGGGCTAGACGCACAGAGAGCCAACATGAAACTCCGAGAAGAGTGTTGGAGAGACTTTGTTGTGAACATTGTGCTCCCATTTGATGTGATTCAGAAGATGTTCATGATTTATAAGGACTATAATTTGAATCTTTAAGGACAATAACTAAGACACAAGTGGAAGATTTGAAATTGAGGAAATAACATCAATGTGTAAAATAAGTGGGGAGAATGTACACAGTTTGTGGCTATATAGAAATGTTTCCACATAAGGTTTATGTGAGTGGGTGATGAAATGAAAGGTGTGACTGGATGAGTTCTGGAACTTGCATAGTATAAGTTGTTTTATATGATATATGATATATGTATTGTAATAAAATAAATGAAATATTTTAAAGGAAGAACGTTTTTTGTGAAATAGCTTTGAGATCTGTTCTTCTAGTTTAAAGATTTATCCCCAGTAATATATATGTAACCTAAGGGTTAATGGAAAAAAATAAATAAATACTTACCTGGGTTTTCTGGGGTGTGTCTGGGCCCCAGAAGACGATGAACTGGCAGTGCTGGGTAGTTGTGGCTGATTCTGGCCGTTCAAGGAGTCCTGCGGGTTAGGGAAGCAGGACAGGCTGGGGCAGGTATTAATAATAGGGATTTAGTAGGGCTGACCAACATTCCGTTGGTCAGCAGGAAGGTTTGGAATTCTGAAAAAGGCTTGGGATTGTCTGAGGAGTGCTCGGAATGGCAAGCAAGGCTGGGTTTCCTAGGAAACGAGTGTTAGTGGCAGTTTAGAGGAGTTTGCTGCTTTGATGGGGAAAGGTGATGTCTGATTGAGCTCTGAGTGCTGGTGAAAAACTGAGGATAAATTGAGGGTAAAAATAGGATTTTCAGAACTGAGGTGTGTGAATGAGTATGGTAAAGGTGTGGTAATAAGGGAAAGTGCAGGAGAATCTGTTTGAGGTAAAGTAAAGGGAATTGATGGTTGACAGAGAATGAAAGCCAAATGGTGATTGGGTTTGAGTGAGCAGAAGGGGGGATTGAATGAGGTTGGATGTGAAAAGGGAGAAAACCATTTATTTAAAAATTTAAAAAGGAGTAAAATGGTTTATGAGGGTTTTTTGTATCCAATGTACCAAGAGAGAGGCTGGTGGCTGAAGAGAGCGGAAGCGCAGCTCAGTGTGGGAGAGTCAGTGTGGAATTGTTGGTGATTGGAAGTTAGAAAGTGAGTTTGGTGTGATAGTAAAAAGTTTGAGAATGATAGTGAATTAAAGGAAAAGCCAGAAAAGGGGTTTTATTTGATTTTTGATCAGTTATAATAAACTTGGGGTATGAGGTGTGATTGATTTTGGTGGTGAAATGTATGAATGATAGGGGAAAGGCTATGATTACATGTAAGAATAAGAAGGTGATTAAGGAATGTTGGGATGTAAGTGACTGAAAGGGTTATCAGCCTCTTCAGTTTAGGGAATTAAGTGTTTAGCACAGGCTTGGAGCAGTACAGGGATTTTATTAATTTTATTTGAATAGTTTAATTGGCCCTAAGTGTTAACTAATCATTCCCTAGAACCAAAAGGTTTCAATCAATGTCTCAGAATAGACAGGGTTTTTATTCCTTTTAAGTTGTTAAGAGGAAGGTTTAGGGAGAAGACCTGGAGGAAGACGTCGAAGGTTAGAGAAGCAACAAGGGCCCCTCCGCAAGAAAGACTACACATCCAGTGAAGAAAATCTGATATCAGCTAAGTGACTATTGAGTGAATAGAAAAAAAATAGAAAGGAAAAGATAGAGAGAGACAAAGACAACACCATATATACTTACCGTGCTTGCTTTTCTAGAGTGAGGACGGGTAGACAGGTACCTGTGAAAATAAAAACAAAGAACACACAAAGTATCAATTTTAACAGCATACTATATAACGTATTTGATATCTGATTTACTTTAAAAGAAATTGAGAAAGGTTTTTAAAAGATACTTATCTGAAAATTCTTGAGAAAAGAAGTGATTCCTGTAAAGGAAAAGAAAAAAATAAGAGAAACAAAGTTAATATATTTAAACCTGAGTTGGGAAATTGTTCAATTAGTATTGTAGTAAAAACATAAGGGAATTTTGTTAGAACCTGAAATTGTTTTTGTTCCTAGTTTCTATTATTACAAGAATGTGTTGAATAAAATTGTTTTATTTATGGGAAATATAATACAGTTTTATTGATTCCTTCAAACAAGGGACAATCCTAAATTTAGTTTTTTTCCCCTCATGGTCTCAGGGATTATGAGGAGAGGTTAGTTTTTGTAGCTTACCCCCCCCCCCCCCCCATTCTTGTGTAGCGTCCAAAGTCACGACTACCGACATCTGAAAATTTGGAGCTCTGTTTCTGATGACATCTTTTTACGAGAGCGAGAGGGGTAAGGTCACAATTGGCGTAGTCGGCAGCGCCTCAGATTAGGGATCTTCAGTACAGTATAGGTGTTTAGAAGGGAATATTTAATTAAATTTATTTTAATTAGAAAAGCTGACCACAGTATTTAAGTCCTGATTAAAATTCCCACTGAGGTTGCTGAGAACTGATAGGAAGATAAGGTTTTGCTTCCAGTTATTTTTTTTAAAGAGTGTGAGGTTTAGGAAGAAGAATACGGAAGGGAAGGAGAATATTACAGCGATCGTCTGGGCCCCCACGCAAGAAAGCAATTGCTCCATCTGAAGCTTGCCGTGCAGCTAAGTGACTGAAAAGGAAGAGAAACACCCCCCCCCCCCCCACAAAGAATCATTTTCTTGCAGGGTGATTTTACATGTTATAGTTTGAAAAAGGGAAGGAAAGGGAGATTTGAATATTTTAAGTATTTTAATGATATATGTACTTATCTGATAGGCGTCTAGCTGGTTGTGGGTGGGACACAGTTCTGTAATGAAGTAAAATCATACAAGTGTTCACATGGTTATGTATAGTTGAAATATTTTGCAAAGAAAAGAAATTTTATGCAGAGTGATAGTACTTAAATGGTTATTTTAATACATGCAAATAAATGCTGCATTTGTTAAACCAAAGATTTGAATTCGTGCTTACTAAAACAGGAAAAATCTAACATTAGTTTATTTTCCTCTCCCGCTCCTGAGTGGGAGACGAGGTTAGTGATTGTTGTCCACTCCTCATTCCTGGGTGCTGGTTTCAGGAAAGTCACCACAACTACCACCAACAGGCTTGCCGGAATCCAGTTTCATCTTACATCACACCCAGGCGTGGGGTGGGACTAACATATATAACTCACTATTTAATTGCCAGCACATACACATGTAGGTTAAAATGGGGCAGCTACATATGAAAATAGCACTTTTTACTTGTGCAAGTTGCAAAATCATCACTCCCACATGGAAGTGCCAATACTTCCATGTGTAGGGTTACCATACTGTATTTGTGGAGACAAAAAATGAGGACACAAAAAAATAAAATGCTGCCCTACCCCCAGCCCCACTCCTGCTGCCCCGTGCTGTACAGTCACCTTGACCCCCCCAAGAAAGCCAGATTATATAAGCAGTGAAAATACTGGTAAAAGTAACAGAAATGCATTTTCTCCTTACTCTACTAAATTCAAAATTAGAAAAGATGTACATTTCAAAAAAGCAAACATCCATGAGCAGCATGTCCTCTTCTCTATCTCTTTCTAGTCATGTGTTGTATTTTCCCTTTTTCCATTCCCCCCCATGTATGTCCTCCTCAATAATCTTTTTTCCAGCCCCCTCCCTAAATCCATTCTCCATCCATCCACCCACATGACTCCATCCATCCATCCACCTCCCCTCCTCTCCAGCTCTAATTCACAGTGCCCTTCCCAAACATACTTTTCACATGCCCCCTCGTGGTCTAGTGGTCTCTTCGGGGCAGGAAATAACCCAACTCTTTCCTACCCACTGCCACTGACCTGCTTGCTGCATCTGCTTCTTCAAAATGGCTGCCTCACAACATAAAACAAGTCTCGTGAAGCTGCTGCTTGAAGTCTCGGCAGCCATTTTGAAGAAGCAGCTGCAGCGAGTTCAGTGGCAGCAGGCAGGAAAGAATGAGGTTATTTCCTGCCACAAAGAGACCACTAGACCACCAGGGTGCATTAAGGGCGCTTTTGGGGAGGGCATTCTGAGGCTCGGGGAGTGGGATGGAAGCCAGCCAGCCAGCCAGCCAAAAAACCTTGACAAGTGGACAGGCTGGAAAAAATGCCCAGACCCATGACATTCCCCTGAAAGGAGGACATGTCTGGGAAAACCCAGACATATGGTAACCTTATCCATGTGGAAGGGAAAGGGAAATGGGACTTGATATACCCCTTTCTGAGGTTTTTGCAACTACATTCAAAGCAGTTTACATATATTCAGGTACTTATTTTGTACCAGGGGCAATGGAGGGTTAAGTGACTTGCCCAGAGTCACAAGGAGCTGCAGTGGGAACTGAACTCAGTTTCCCAGGATCAAAGTCCACTGCACTAACTACTAGGCTACTCCTCCATATGTGTGTATTACTATTGTGGCTGTTTCCGCTGAACATACCGGCAGGGCCGGTCCCAGGGTCTCTGGCGTCCCCCTGCAGACTATGAGTTGGCGCCCGCGCGCCCTCCCCTCCGGCGCCCGCATGCCCCCCCTCCGGCACCCACGCGCCCCACCCCTCCCCCAGCATCTCCTTTCTCTCTTCTCCCACCCTGCCCCTGTCCAGCGATTCTCCTTCGCCCCATCCCCCGCCGCCCTTGGTGCTTTAAATCTTTAATTTACCTCCATTCCAGCAGCTGCATCATTTGAAAGCCTTGCCCCGTCTCTAGTCTTCCCTCCCTTCGTGAGTTCGTTCTGCAGTCCCGCCCTTGAGGAAATGACGTCAAAAGGCGGGACTGCAGAACGAACTCACGAAGGGAGGGAAGGCTAGAGACGGGGCAGGGCTTTCAAATGATGCTGCTGTTGGAATGGAGGTAAATTAAAGATTTAAAGCACCAAGGGCGGCGCAGTATGGCACCGCAGCGGCGCTCTTGAAGGCAGGCGCCCCCCCTACGGCGCTTACCCCGCTTACCGGGTTTGACCGGCCCTGCATACCGGGAAATACATATGCACTTCTGCAATTTTTTAAATAAAAGGCTCTGCATCAGCAGAGCTTCTTCTAAAATATCACCAGAATAGTGCACTTCTGAACCTGGAAGTCTCAATTCCAATCTTTATGTTCGATGTAAAATGAGCCTTCATGTATTTTACATGGTCAAAATCTATTTTCCTCTTTTCTATCATGATCAGCTCTGTGGGTGCTATGGGTGGTTGAGCAGCCTCAACAGTCTTTACTGCATTTTCCTAGATCGGGAATTCAGCGCTCCATGTTACAGGGCCACAGGTATCAGAAAAGCAGGAAGTGCGTCTCTTCTTGCTACTGCTCCCTCTTCTCCTGCAGCCTATTGACTTACTGTGTTGGACCAACTGGATTGAGGCGGAGGAGATGGGGAGAGGAGAGCTACAGAAGGGTAGGAAAGCCACATTTCTTTCCAGTAACTGATAGCAGGGAGATGAACAGCAGCAGAGGGAAACTAAGAAGAATAAAAGGGACAGAGAAGTGCTGGGAAAAGAATCAAGGGGCTTGGAAGGGGTGCATCCAAATTATGCATAGGGAGTAAAAACTGAGGATAAAAGGGAGTAAAAACTGAGGATGAAAGGGAGTAAAAACTGAGGATGACAGGGAGAGGCAAGGAAGAAGAAAGTAAGAGAAAAGGTGATGAGAAAGGTGGAGGTAGTTTAGAAGAGAACATGAGTGGTGTGTGGTGGAGGAAGGGAAAAGAGACCTGTGTACTAGCTGGGAGAGAGAGAAATTGGGTGGAATGCATAGGTCAAGCTGTACTAGAATTAATAGAGTGTAGTGTAGATGGACTGGGGGGGGGGGGGGGGGGAGAAGTGGAGGTAAACTGATGGGATGAGGTGTGGTTGGGGAGGAGATACTGGTAAAACTGTCAATGCTTCCCTAACTTTTCTTTTGGCCGAATGATTCCTCCCTGTATATGTACCATCTGCTATGCTTTGCATTTAAATATGGCCTGTACAGTTGTGCCCACGACCCATCATCCTTTGTTTTTTTTTTTTTTTTTTTTTTTTGGCCTTCGTAATGTGTGTTGATTTGAGCATTCCAATCATTTTGAAAAGCTAGCTCCTAGGGAATGAGCCAAAATGCCTCCAGCAAATGATTTGGCACAGGAGAGGAGGCACCATGGGTAGAAAATATAAAAATACAAGGAACTGATAGGTGTAAAATCTTAACCCAATATGTTTCACAAATGAAAAAATAGATAAAAGACCACATTTTTCACATGATAGGTTCAGTCTCGCACTGTTTATTTAGTCATAGGGTAGCATGAAACCACTTCCTGCATCTCCAATTTCTACAGAATTTAGCCACTTAGATGATCTTGAACATATGGAGGAAATAGCTGTATGTACGGAGAAGATTCTACTTTTGGAAGAACTGGGGATACAGATGGCAATTCAGAAGTCACATTGATTTGGCATAATAGGTTGCAATGTGCTTCCACTAAAATTCCAAAGGCATAAAAATTGCTAATTTTCACACACCACAGATCCTATCAATAAATAGTGGAACTTTTGCCAAGATCTTAACCCTAAACATTCCAATTCAAGATGCAAAGACAATTTTCACAGTTAGGTTCTGTGTTGACCTTCAGACAGCTTGGCTCAGTCACCAGTACAGAAGCATGTCTTACAGAAACATTCTGGGAATTATAAACACAAAACACATCTCAAGTTTAACTGTATGAAGCAGAAAGATTTAGAGGATAAAAATGCCCATGGGTCTCAAAGACTTTTTGCTCTTCTGCGCTTATGGGAAAAATAGTTCTATCAGGATCCCAAACTGACTAGAGACGCAGGTGGAAAATGCTGTTCACTGCTATTTGGAAGGCCACAGGTTTGATCCTTGAATTGCTTATGATGACATTAAGGGAGAAAGTTAACTTGGGCTGCTGTTAAGTTGGGTTATTTTACCACAAGTTGGGTTATTTTAGTAGAGGGTCTCATTTTATGCAATGAGACTCTGTGGTAAAATAGTCCAATTTTGTTAACTTTTGTAGCTCATGTTGATAACTTGCTCACTAGGTCTCTGTATTTACAGCCCATAATTATAGGGGTTCCAATAGGTTACTGCAATGACCAAAATAGAGGTGGGGGAGGGGGGAGCATAAAATAGGGGAAATATACTGAGGGGGAAGTTATCAGCCTGGGCTATGGTAAAGTCAGGTTATTTTACCACAAGTTGGGTTATTTTAGCACAGGGTCTCATTGCATTGCATGGGCAGTAGCCCATGTTGATAACTTCCCCCCCCTAAGGACTAGACTCTATATATGGCGCCGAAAAAAACTGGCACAAAAAACATGCTTAGCGCTCTTCTATAAACTTTGTTTATAGAATACATATAGCACCCATTTCTGTGACTAAATTAAGTCATGGCCATTCATGCCAATTAAAATCTGGTGTAAAAGTGCACAACTATTTTAGGCATGGATCGGGCATATTCTATAACACTACGTGTAAATTTTAGGAGTGCCCACAACGCACCCATACTCCTCCAATGACCACATCCCCTTTTGAGATCTGCATAGTCTGATTCACGTGCATTGCTTTATAGAATACGTTTAGCGAGCTATGAGTATAAATCCTAATTAGTGCCACTTAGTACTGATAATTGCTTGTTAGCATCCAATTATTGGAGGCTACTAGGGCCAGATCCCTGTTCTGGTTCCCCTTGAGCTAGAAGTATGAAAGAACAGGAGGAAACTACCAGGTCCAAAAAAGGCGCAAAAGCTAGACTTATTAAAAGTTAATCTGCATTAACAGTTGGTTGGTTCCATTTGTCCAGTGGGACCTATTTAATAATAATGCATGTTAAGTGCACACTAACAAAGTGGCACATTGAACCCTACACTCAAAATGTTCTCCTTACTTTTGAAAGTCAAGTTGATGATAATAATGTAACTACATGTAAAGAAGAAAACAATTTTGCAGCTCGATTATTTTGCTCTGCATCACAGGTCGGGATCATTTTTCCCATATTTATACATTTTGAGCAATACTCATCAAGCACACATCTCCCATTGAAAAAAAAAAATAGAAGAAATCCAATAGGCATCCAATTAAAGTGATTGAGACTTTGGGGCTCATTTTCGAAAGAGAAAAATGTCTAAAAAGTGGCATAATCAACGTTTGGACTTTTTTTCTCACAAAAACATCCAAATTGGTATTTTTAAACCTATTTTTTTAGATGTTTTTCTATGCTGTTAGTCTACAGTGCATTCAAACCTCAAGGGGGCATGTCGTGGGCGTGTTAAGGGTGGGATGTGGGCGCTCCTAAGTCCTGGACATTTTTCAGCCATAATGGAACAAAACCTTCCAGGACTAAAACTAAGACGTTTTGAGCTAGACCTGTTTTTATAACGAATAAGGCACAAAAAGGTGCCACTGAAGGGAATCAAGGATGACTTCCACTTACTCTCCCAGTTGTCCCTGACCCCCTCCCACCACCCAAAAATGTCATTAAAAACATTACTTGCCAGCCTCAGATGTTATACTCAGGTCCATTACAGCAGCATGTAGGACCCTGGAGTAGTCTAGTGTGCAGACAGGTGGACCTAGGCCCGTACCTCCCTCTTACACTTGTGGTAGAATCTGATCCCTCCAAAACTCACCAGAAACCCAATGTACCCACAAATAGGTGCCCTCTAGGGGTTGGGGGGGGGGGGGGGTCAGCAGGCAAGATAAGGAAGCAATGGTGTGGTCTGTACCTGGGAGCATTTATTTCAACTCCACAGCAGTGCTCCCTTGGGTGCCTCATTGCTCTCCTGGGATGCCTAGGGGACCAGTCTAGTAAAAATGCTGGCCCCTTCTATATCCCAATGGCTTGATTTTCTACATTTTCATTTTGATGTTTTTTTAAATGGTCCCCCCCCAAAAAAAAAATAATACAAAGCACAAAACCTTGTTCGAAATGGTATTTTTGAAAAAAGAAGAGAGAGAGACTTCCCCCCCACCCCAAAAAAATCACCTTCTTTCCTACTCAGATTTTGGATGTTGTGTGCAAAACTTCCAAAGTCAGACTTAGACATCATATTGAAAATGCCTCTCTGTCACATATGTGGGTTTTGTCAACATCTCAGTCTTTTATTTGGTTTGAGTGGCACCCAGACATGGGAAGTAGGAATATGCATTCATTAGCATACCTTAAAAGTTTTAGTGTATATACATGTATATCACATGCACGTGTAAATACTGATTTCTAAAAGCTGGTATTTACACGTGAATATCCACACTGCTTACAAATGTAAAGGGGGTGTGGTTTGGGAGTGGCTTAGACAAGACTAAATCAACCTATATATTGCCCAATTTTATAAAGGGAATACACGTGCATCAGGAAAATTTCCCACATCAGAATTTACACCTATTCAAAACATGTATAGTTAATTTTTTTTAATGTTCCTCATTTCTGCCAGGGCTTTGCATTAGGATTAAAGAAATCATGTTCCTTAATCCCATGTAATTTATGTCCCCCCTTCCAAATAAAATCAAGTAAAAATTGTTACACTACTTCGCTGGTGGCACTCATCAAGTAGGTGTATAAAATGGGGCAGTTACACATGGAAATAGAGGTTGTGAAATCACCACTTCCATTTGTAAGTGCTGACATCTCTACATGGAAATTGCTGAGTAGGTGCCGCTGATTTTTCCATGTATCTTTGTGAAATGGCTGCTCCTGCTGCATGTACAGGTAAATACATGTGCACTCCTGCAGGTATTTTTAAAAAGGATCTGCAACAGCAAAATATTTTCTAGAAAAACATTGGGCATATCCTGACATGGAGAGTTCAATTCCAATCTCTCTGTTCTATGTAAAATGAGGCTCAAAATCAGTTTGATAAATAGCGCTTAAAACTGGGCATTGAAAGAAAATCAGCGATAAGGGCCAGATTCTATATATGGTGCTTAAAAAATCTGCATGGAAAACATTTCTACCTGTGTATTCTATAAGATTTAGGCGCAGTATATAGAATATGTTTAGTAGATATCCCAGTGTCTAAAATTACGTCTCCATTTACACCAATGAAAACGTGCGTAAATCCGCGTGTAGAATTACACGGACTGGGCCATATTCTATAACAATGTAAATAAATTTGGGAACGCCCATGAAATGCCCATATCCCTACCCATGGCCATGCCCCTTTTGAACTGTGCGCTTTAGAATTTAGGCACAGTTTATTACAGAATACGCTTAGCGAGTTATGTGCTAATTAGTGCTCATTATTGCTTGATAATGGCCATTAAGTGAGATAACTCTTACTGCGTGGCCATGCGGCAGGAAACCCTTACTGCTACTCACTGAAGTGGCGATGTGTCCTGCGCTAACCAGGCAGCATGAGGCAATGTATGATTACCGCCGAGTTATTGCAGGGCAAGTCATTTCCAGGGGTTTTCTTTTTCCTCCGGCGACCATGTTGGCCCAATGATAGTCCCGGAAGAGTGAGCGTAAATCTTAATTAATGCCAATTGGTGCTGATAATTGCTTGTTCACATCCAATTGACAGAGCTGATTAGCTAGTTAATCAATTAATTTACATGTATTGTTATAGAATATGTTTCAATTTCTATGCCGAAATTAAGGCACAAAATATAGAATTTGGGGAATAGTACCAATTCCCGCGCCTAACTTTGAGCGCCACTTATGCTTGCTGAAACCTGGTATAAATGTTGGTGCCCAAGTAAGGCACACTTGCCCAGTATTCTATATCTACCTGCATAACTTTTCAGAATGCCCTGACTTGTCTAGGCCTCTCCCATGGCCACACCCCCTTTGGGATATCCACTATGGGAATTAGGCACCCTGCCATACAGAATAGCATGCTGCCAGATGTGCAAGTACATTTTAATGTGTACTAATTAATACCAATAATTGGTTATTGGCATCCAATTATTGATGGTTAACACCTCATTAGCCAATTAATTTGCACGTACATCTCAGCAGCACACCAAATTTGGGCATCATATATACAATCCACGGGAAAATCTGTATACTCAGATGAAAAAGCTCTCATGTAAGTTTTAAACTTTTTATGAACACACATGTAAAAAAAACTAAAAAAAAAAAATCTAAAAGAATAGAGGGATGGGAGAAGTCAACATTTCCAAAAACAGTTTTTCCCATGTACATTTGTAATGGAAATTGTTGCTATTAGGAACATCACAGATAACAGTATTATGATAAAGTTAAGTTTTCTCTTCAGAACATTTGCTCAATAGTACAACACATACAACTCCTTTATCCCTTATCCCCAATCCACTACAAAGAAAAGACAATAATCCCAAGTTTGTACAGCAACTACTTTATTATTTTCAAATGCAAACTTCTGCATTTTATTTTGCTATTTTACAACTTTACAAACTAGGTATAAAAGACCATAAATAAATGACATAAGTTATATGTACCTAAAATTCAAGGAAGGAGAAAAAAATTACAAATTAAAACAAAATAGAAAATCTATAATGCCTAACCCATACATCATTCAAATACACGAGCCAAAGAAATGCTCGGTTAGATTTTTTCAGTATGAACTAAATTATAGTATGTCTCATACATTCTAATTTTAAACCACAGTCCTTGCATATCGCAACGTACTTGCAGTGATACAAAAAAATAAATGCTCTCTTTCATTTGTCTGATTAGTATTCAAGAAGTTTTTTTCTGGAGATGGCAATGCCATGTAAATGAAAATAATGATTTTAATGTCCTTTTTATGTTCAGAAACCAGAGAGAGCCAGGTTTCCTCTTTTTGCTTGTATGCACATGTATATTTATATATTTATATATATATATAATTTTTTAGTACATATATCCATCACATTTAACACAGTACGAAAACCTGGAGGAAGAACCATTGGCATTCCTTCTATTATACCGAGGCAGTTGCACAGCTGAGGTCCAATTGATAACATCTTCCATAACTAGGAGATAAAATAGAAGCTGCTTCTCTTTTAATAAAAAACATTGTCTGTAATCTGAATGTACTGAATTTGTGACCCACGTAGTCCTGTAACTATCTGTACATGCTGTCTTGGTTTCTACATCAGGCAAATGACAATAGGAGTTAGTAGGCTATATTATATGTATCTCTGTGGTCCCCGCAAAATGATGGGAGCTGGAAGAAAGAGATGGCTTGGACAGCAGTGAGATCTTGGAAGTAAACTGTAGGTTCCTCTTTCTGTAGTCGCCACATCTGACAAAGGGATATTCTTTAATCAGAAAGGTTATCCATTTGAGATTCCGCAATGAAGGCCAGCTGTGAGGACTCCACAACAGCAGAAAGTCAAATTGTTTGGACCGTTTTAAATTATACTTCTGGCTACATTGGAATATTGGTCTTCTAACGAGGCTGGACAATTCTCGGCTTACATCACAGTTAAGATTTTCTGGAGTCGCTGCTTCATTTTAGATAGATGACTGCACTTTTGATGAGAAGTTTCAGATGCATGCAGTGAGTCAACATAAATGGTGCAAGCCATAGCACTCTTATAAGTTGAAAGATATAATATGTATTGGGTGCCAGCATATTTTAACATATTATAAAGTTATATTTTTAGAAAAATTAAAACAAAAAGCCCCCCTCCACCAAAAAAAAAAAATACTGCAAAGGAAAGTTTATCCACTGCAAAATGATCCACTTGTTTCTTTGTTGATAACAATCTGCAGACATTAAAGGTAGGGGGTATGTTAACCAATATAGTAGCAGATTCATGGAAAATCCCATGCTGCTTTAAATTATTTGTAATTTTTCAAAGTTAAATGTTGGGTCTCTGTTTTATTATACATCAGAAAGTCTCCTCTCTGTAACACTGCATTAATATTTTGTTACATTCAATTCCCTGCTCAGAAGATTCTCTTCCCTGCTAACTCTGCTGAGAGCCTGTGGGTGGTACAGTTGAGTATTAAGGTTTCTTGTTACTGTCTTGCCTGAGATATCCTCTCACATATATTGACATTCCATATTGACCGTAAACCTTTTCAGATAAAGAGAAGCGCTGCATGAACAAAGCATTCTTTTTATAATCTATTGTGCATACATTATTCCTTTTCTCATTTAGTTAAAAGAATCAATACGAACTCAAAATCACAAAGAAAAATGTAAATCTAAAAAATGTATATTGAATAAGACAGAGAGAAAAGGATTGTGGCTTGGAAGTGAAATACATTTCTATAACAGTAATAGCTCTACTTATGGCTCTATTCATTTCAAAGGATTACCTTTCACTGGCATCTTATTAGCTCTTATGTCTCCACTCTTCTGAAACTGTGAAAGGTTTGGAAAGACAGCAGCTGAATCCCAAACTATTGTGGCCATAGGTGTACTTTGCCTGCTTACTTTGGGGAGGCGAAGAGGAAGAAAGCCATATTGGCAGTAAGGGGAGGGGGGGGGGACCAATTTAGCATTACTACTTGCAACACATCGGGGACACCACCCCCCATGCCAACCCCAAACTACACCTATGATCATGGCTCACTTTTATGGCTAGTTTATTGGAAGGGAAGTTAGAATTTAGGAATCATTTTTGGGAAGTAGGCAATTAATGCACTCTGGTTCATGAATTTGCAGAGTATATATTTCTACTTTAAGCCTTGGCCATAGAAGGTAAGACCTTGACGATTTTTGTAACTTGGGATTCACCTGAGGTACCGAAACCTCAAATGTTTGTGCACAGTGTCTGATTATCAGCTAGAGGGCACAACAGATTCTCATAGTGTGAGGTTATGAACTTGGAAGACCTGCATATATTTACATTCAACAAGTCCTTTCAAATGCCAATGTAAAGGAAGTCCACTTACATTTCAGTTTAGAGTTACCACCTAATAGATGCGGGCTTTATCCTCTCTTCCTCTCCCCCCCCCCCCACCAGCTTTATCTTCAGTGACCTGATTTACATTTTGTTAATCATGAACAGGCCTTGACAAAAGGCAATACTGAGGGTAGTCTTTACCACCCTTCTGAATCCTGATTATTTCTACACCACATAAATGGAAGTGTCTCTAATTAAAGCAGAAGAACAATTCCATAAGGAAGATTATTATGGCAACTACCAAAGACAATATAAAACTCGTCATTCTTTGTCTTTCATTTCTAGTGAAGAGATAACAATCAGTTCCACCATATTGCATATCATGTAGACTTTTGACCTGCAACTGAAAGTGTGGAGCCCATGGATGGAGGTGCTAACAAGCAGGCTTAAAACATGGAGTGACACACGCATACAAATATCAGAAGCACTTTTATCAGTTCGGTCTAGAAAAAAATAGAATATATATCATTACAATGGCACATTTTGTGAAGAATATTACTTCAACAATATATGTCGGCAGCTGATGTGCACTAGAGATCTGTGCAGTGGCAGCTCACCTGGCAGCAATGGTTACGATGACGGTGCACTGTCACTTGCCCTCATAGAGATGTGGCAGTGACATGCAGAAAACAAAAGAACATTTATGGAAATAAAGTCCTGGACAAAATATAGAGAAGTCTGCAGAGCTAGCTGCTTTGGTGCAGTACATTCCACAAGTGACAGCCTGGATGATGAACAGGCCTAATTTTCCAATGCAAAACAATGACATTGTGTGTTTGGTGTCTCTGTCCACAGAACCAGTGCTGGTTAAGCTGAGGCCTGTCACCCTGGAACTTCAAAACTTTTGAGTCCATTTTCTTGTCCGTCTATGATCAATACATCAGAGTGAAGGGCTGTGAAGCAGGTATAATTTCCCCCTGAAAGCACAAGAAAATGGGCACATTAAAAACAAGTGCTTGTATTACAACAAAACTGATTTTAACCTCTCCATAACAAGAATTTGTATTTTCTGCTGGAAATGCAAATAATTAATTGTTTTAAGTACTGAGAACCTGATGGACTTCTCTTTATTTCAGATGTTTTAATTATCTGAAACGTATTCTCATCCTCATTTTAGAACAGGAGTGTCCAACCTCGGCCCTCATCAGGTTGGGTTTACAAGATTTCCCCAATGAATATGCATGAGATCTATTTGCACACAATAGTGGCAGTGCATGCAAATAGATCTTTTCTGCATATTCATTGTGGAAATCCTGAAAACCAGACTGGATTGTGGCCCTCGAGGACCGAGGTTGGACAACCCTGTTTTAGAATCATTTCCATTTGTAAATACAGGCATGAATGCATGTAGATGGACTACATGTGCAAATAAAGATTTTAGAAAGCTACTATTTACACATGGAGATCTAAACCATGTCCAGATGTCAAGGGTGAGTGATATCAGCATGAATAGGGCATGGTTTGGACAGGCCCGAAATATCAAAGTATCTCATTTTACTGTACAAGGGCAATACATGTAGATACTAAAAATTTTGGATGCGTCTTAACACCTGCCTTATGCATGCACAGCTACCAGCTTGAACAGCCAGATGTACAGAGGGTGAAATCATTACCCCACCTGATCACCTGACATCCATGCCCACCCCCGATCACACAACATCTATACCCCAACTCCACAACCACTGTTACAATATCCATATCTAACATTCACTGCATATTGTGGCAAATACACGTACTATCCTTCACATCCTTAAATGCATTTTATAAAAGGCTCTGTGTTTAGAACAGCCTTTGTAAAATACATGGGGAACTGTGCATATCCCAGCCTGGACATCTCAATTCCCCAATTCCCGGCACAGGCAGCTATATTTTGTCCAGGCAACTCATCGCCCAGACAAAATATTAGCTGTCCAAAAAGAGATGCTGCTGGCAGCAATAGAAGGTCACAGTTACTTCATGAATTCTGGTTAGCCAAGAAGCAGGCCTAAAATGTTCACCAGCTTTTTCTAGTTATATTTAAACTGGACATTCAACCCAAGCATTTTGGAACTGAATATCCAGATAAAGTTAACCAAAGTTTCCACTTAACATTATCCATCCAATGCTGACTGAATATCAGCCTCTTAGGAAGATTCCATTGCCAACACATACATATGAGTAAAGAGCTGCTCCATACAGTGAATCACACACTGATAAACTGGAAAAGTATCCGTTCTCCATTATCAAGGATGTCAGCAAATCTCCTGGGAACAGCACTAACTGTTGGCTGTCACTAGAGAAGATAAACCAGATGTAATGGTGGAGACAGCTTTAGGAAAAGGAAGTGTTAATGGGTTTCCATTTAAAGAGAATGGAACATCCTATTGGTGTGACTGATATATTTTGACAGGCTGCACTCTCCACAAAACAGCACTGAACTATTGGGATGAAGAATAAAGCATTACAGGAGAAATATACAGCTAAAATATAATAAATTCAAATACCAAGTGGATAAGCATGACATTTCATTTTAGAAGACAATTTATTATTTTACCCATGTAACTAAAAAGTTACCCAGGTGAATCTGTGGAGGAGTAGCCTAATGGTTATTGCTGTAGGCTAAGAACCAGGGAAGGCTGGTTCCTATTCCATTGTGGCTCCTTGTCATCTTCAGCATATCAATTAACCCTCCATCACCTCAGGTATAAACTTCAGGAGTATCCTAGTGGTTAATGCAGCGCCTCAGAACCTTGGGAACTGGGTTTGATTCCTAGTGCAGCTCCTTGAGCAAGACACTTAACCTTCCTTTGCCTGAGCGGAGGAGTGGCCTAGTGGTTAGGGTGGTGGGCTTTGGTCCTAGGGAACTGAGGAACTGAGTTCGATTCCCACTTCAGGCACAGGCAGCTCCTTGTGACTCTGGGCAAGTCACCTAACCCTCCATTGCCCCTTGTAAGGCACATTGAGCCTGCCATGAGTGGGAAAGCGCGCGGTACAAATGTAACAAAAAAAAAAGTATTTGTACATAATAAATATACCGCTTTGACTGTAACCACAGAAAGGTGGTATATCAAGTCCCATCCCCTTTCTCTTTCAGAATGATTTATGTGGAAAACAGAAGCTGAAACCATACTGAGCTGGCCAGCCACCAATATTCAGTGGCACTTCACCAGATAGTGCAGCTAAATATTGGCTCTAATTGCCAAAGCACAACCTGGGCAGTGCTGGGTGGTCTAGGGGTGGAATTAGGACAGAGCCGAAAGTTATGTGGGCACTGGCAGTGCCTGCTTACTGAACTGGGCACGTTGGACTGAGAAAAGGCATTCCTAACATTGCCTGGTTAAGTATGTGGATACAGCACTGAGGGGTCCTTTTACCAAGCTGTGGGAAAAAGGAGAAATTAGGTCTTACCTGATAATTTTCTTTCCATTAGTTCTTCACACAGGACAAGTGAACAAGCAGGTAGTTATGTCCATCGACCAGCAAGTGGAGATAGAAAATCCAGAACTGAGCACTACTACCTAGCCACGTGATAGCCGCCCAGTTCCTCAGTATTGTACATAAGCCAGCAGACAACCAACCTAAATGCATGAACAGCAACCAACCAACCAACAAACAAGGCAAAAAAAACCCCAAACCAACGACAGGATCCAGAACAGTGAGCAGGGCAGACAGAAGCAAAATAGGCCAAAAACACCGGGAGGGCTCCTGGAATAGTGTGAACAACTAATGGAAAGAAAATTATCAGGTAAGACCTAATTTCTCCTTCCATTACGTTCTAACCCACTATTCCAAGACAAGTGGGATGTTCAAAAGCAATCCCTGTGAGGCTGGGACATCGGCCCTGCTGCTCTTAAGACCGCCGCTCCAAAGGACGCATCTGACCGCGCAGCAACATCCACCTTATAATGCTTGCTGAAAGAATGCAACGATGACCACGTCGCCGCCCTGCAAATGTCTACTGGAGAAGACAAAGACATCTCTGCCCACGATGTCGCCACACGCCTAGTCGAGTGGTGCTTCAAACCCAAAGGCGAAGCCTTCCCTGCCAGGAGGTAGGCGGAGGACACTGCCTCCTTCAACCAGTGGGCAATGGACGCTTTGAAGGCAATTAGGCCCAACTTCTGTTTACCGAACAAAACAATCTATCCGAGCGAAGAAACTCGGTAGTCGCTTCCAGATACCGGATAAGAAATCTTCGAACATCCAGAAGCCGCAAGGACACATACCGGCTCCCCACGTCCTGCCGATGAAAGGAAGGCAGCTCTACCGACTGATTAAGATGAAATTCCGAGACCACCTTGGGCAGACATGAAAAACGGAGAAAGGGGTCCCTGCAAGAGAGCACCTGGAGCTCAAAAATGCGACGGGCCGAAGCGACAGCTACCAAAAATACCGCCTTCAGAGTAAGATCCTTCAGGGAAGCCTGTCAAAGAGGCTCAAAGGGAGGAGGCTGAAGCGCTCCAAGCACCAGATTGAGATCCCAGTCAGGGCAGGGAGCCAGGAAGGGCGGTCAAAGATGACCCACTCCTTTCAAAAAATGGACCACATCTGGGTGAGCCGCCAGCGAAGAATTGCGCAAGCACCCTCGGAAGCAGGCCAAGGCCATCACCTGGAACTTCAAGGACCCCAGCGCTAAGCCTTTGTGCATCCCCTGCTGCAGAAAATCAAGGATGCTGCCCACCAAAGTGCTAAAGGGATCCAAACCCCTATCCGCACACCAATCTTCAAATATACCTCAGACACAGGCATAGGCCGAAGAAGTAGACCGCTTGCGAGCCTGAAGCAGGACAGTAATAACTGAATCCAAATAGCCCTTCTTCCTCAAACGAGACCTCTCAAGGGCCAGGTCGTAAGACCAAAGTGGGAGCGATCTTCCATGGCTACCAGTCCCTGCTGGAGAAGACCTGGCCGTTCAGAAGACTGATGAGTTCGGCATACCAAGGACGCCTGGGCCAGTCCGGAGCCACCAAATCACTCTGCCGCGATGAGTCACTACTCTTCTCAGTAGACAGCCCAACATCGGCCAAGGAGGAAAGACATACAGGACTCCCTCTACTAGCCATGGATGAAGTAGGGCATCCTTGTGACGACTGAAGAACTGTGGAATCTTGGCATTGCCCTTCGTGGCCATCAGGTCCACGCAAGGAAGGCCCCAATGCCGCACCACTAGTTGGAACGCCGCGGCAGGCAGCTTCCACTCACCGGGATCCAAATCATGACGACTGAGAAAGTCAGCTTCTACGTTGAGGACCCCAGCAATGTGGGCGGCTGAGAGGTAAGATAGGTGCCACTCTGCCCAGAACATCAAAAGGCCGGATTCCCTGGCCAGACGGCTGCTGCAGGTCCCCCCCCCCCCCTGCCTGTAGATATAAGCTACAGTCGTCGCATTGTCGGAGAAGACTCGGACCGCCGTCCCCTTCAGGAACGGGAGATACAACTTCACAGCTAGCCGCATTGCCTTAAGCTCCAGAAAATTGATGGTCCAGCGGGACTCCTGCGGTGACCATGTACCCTGAGCTAAATGGCGCCTGAAATGGGCCCCCCAACCCGATAGGCTGGCATCCATTATCACTACCTCTGCAGAATGGGAAAGGACATTCCCTGAGCCAGAGACTGGGGGCAGAGCCACCATCTCATGCTCCATCTAGCCTCCAACGACCAAGGCAGTCTGACTTGGTAAGCCTATGATACCGGAGACCAGTGGGAGAGCAGAGACCTCTGAAGCGGACGCATGTGAGCTCGCGCCCAAGGAACTACCTCCATGGTCGCTGTCATGGACCCTAGAAGCTGGACATAGTCACAAACCCGTGGCCTGGCGGCCAACAGAGGGGAATGCACCTGCCTCACCAGCTTCACCCGCCACGGGTCGGTCAGAAAGACCCGAGCCCGCTGGGTATCGAATAGAACACTTAAGTATTCCAAGTGCTGAGAGGGGATCAGGCAGCTCTTCTCGAAATTGATCCCCCATCCCAAGGACTGAAGCAGCCTGACAACCGTGGAAGTAGCTTCCAAGCTGTTCTGGTAGGACGACGTGCAAATCAGCCAGTCATCCAGGTAAGGGTGCACTCGAACACCCTGCTTCCGGAGGAAGGCTGCCACCACTACCATTACTTTGGAGAAGGTCCATGGGGCCGTAGCAAGGCCAAATGGGAGCGCCCGAAACTGGAAGTGCTGACCCAGTACCGCGAAACGAAGGAACTGCTGATGGAGGCCCCAAATTGGAATATAAAGGTATGCTTCTTTGAGATCGAGAGAGGTGAGAAACTTGCCATCCCGCACGGAGGCAATGACGGACCTGAGGGTTTCATCTGAAAATGCGTAACCCGCAGGCACTTGTTGACGCTCTTGAGGTCCAGAATGGGCCGGACCATGCCTCCCTTCTTGGAGACCACGAAATAGATGGAGTACCTCCCCTATCCGTGCTCATCGAGTGGCACGGGTACAATGGCCTGAAGAGACAGTAATGCCTGAACGGTGGAACTGACCGCGGAGGACAAAATGGCCAAAGTTCCCACCTCCGCCAGAGAGGAGTCACCAAGAGATCCCCCCAGGGACCCAGAGCGCTGATCCAGGCCCGTTATCCCCAGAGAAAGGCGAGCAGGTTCTCCTCCTCCACTCGGGGACACCAGTCTGCACACCGTGCAGCGGCCCGAGGAGCGTCTACCCCCACAGGAGGAGCAGCGCTTCACCACCTCAGTGGGGACCGACATGTCGCAGAGCCAAAAAACACATGTTCAGAGGCCCGACTCGCAAGAGCGCACTGCAAGCCCGCTAACTTGCTCCCTCTTCTTATTTTTTTTTTTTACTTTGGCGTTAGTGTTTAATAGAAAAAAAGGCACGCCGTGGGAACTAAATGACCGTTACCACGGCCTGCTAACAGATCCCCAACACACCACCTGGATCCTGAAACAGGGTGTGTACCCCATGAACTCTCCAACCTCCTCACCTCCCCAGCCAGAACTGACACCGCCGGACTGGAGCCATTCTGATACGGCCAGAAGAAACCTGGCACTCTCTTTTTTTTTGTTGGTTGCTGCACAGACACTGCCACAAGAGAGGCTCAGGAGGGAAATAAAGGGAAGGTGTGACTCAACTGGGAACCAGTCACCAACTGGATCAGGAGAAACCAACTGGAACACAGAGAGAAATGAAGTATGTCTATCCTCCTGCTGGAGATAGAAGATCCTGAGGAACTGGGCAGCTAGCACGTGGCTAGGTAATAGTGCTCAGTTCTGGATTTTCTATCGCCACCTGCTGGCTGATGGACATAACTACCCATTTCTCCTGGAATAGTGGGATAGAATGTAATGGAAGGGCCCTCTGCTAGCACCAGGGCCCTTTTTAGCGAAGCAGGTTAAAAAAAAACCCTAGACACACATGGCCACGCGGTAAGAGAACTCTTACTGTGTGGTCATGCGGTGGGGAACCCTTACCGCCACCCACTGAGGTGGTGATAAGGACTCCCGCGCTAAACGGGAGGTAACTCGGCAGTGAGCACCGATGCCTGATTACCACTGGGTTATCGCTGCACAAGCCATTTCTGGGGATTTTCTTTTTTTCCCCATAAATGGCGCGCACTCTGGGCATGACTACCGCTGGCGGTAGTCCCAGAAGAGCCAGCAGTAAGCCCACTTTGGGCTTATCGCTGTTCTGTAAAAGGGACCCTGAACATCAGCCGTACTGCATAACTTCCACGTGCTGCCGCAGATCCAGATATTCAATGACTGTGCCAGAACACTGAATATGTGGCTCTATTTTTGCAGGCAGCAATCAGTAGTTAGAAAAATGCTCACCGCCGCCGGACGAATATTGACCAGTTAGAGTGTAAGCCCTCCAGAAACTGGAAAACACTTACTACACCTGAATGTAACTGAACTTGAGCTACAGCTGAAAAAGGCATGAGCCAAATCCAAAGTTCCTTCTCGTCTACAGGTAAAAATATATCATGACACAAAGGGGCAAAGTCAGAGGTGGGGGCCAGTAAGCAATGCATGGAGATTGTATCTTCTGCACTTGTCACAACTTTGTATCTGCTCTAAAATAGGTACAAGGTCCATAGATACACAACTCCCCACAGCATCATCCAGCCCAACAAATTTTCAGAGGGAAACGCCAGGTAAGTTTCCTTTTAAAGAAGTTCTTAAGGGTTCAAATTGCGGGCCTGTGAGAATTGTATAGGCTGTAAAGAAAGTTTTCAGTACTACTAGACACTTCTAGAAAATCAGCGCAAACTGCATGTAGTGTGATGAAAATAAATTACAAGAATGTTGAATAACTGGAGAAGCTGATTGCAATAGGCACTCAAGTGGGTTCATCTTATACTGAACAGAAGCAAGGGTCAGATTAGACTCAGAGAAACAATTAGATCTACTGTATTTTCAAACCCAGATGTCAATGTATTTTTGTAAATGCCAGCTGTGGTGTTTAAAAAACACTGAACAGTGTCACTATACAGATAGTTGGTGGCACTGAATATTGGTATTAGCTGCAAACTGCCAGCCATTATTTATATACCTAGGATTCTATATATGGCGCTGGGATTTAGGTGCTGATGGGAAGCCAATCAGTAGAAGCTGTTTACAAGGACCAATCACCCAAAGAACCCAGGAAGTGAGCAATTGGGTGGTGCTTCTTCACAGCATGGAACCAGAAGAGGCCTGAGCTCTCCTCCTTTTTAAGATCTAGATCCTGTGAGTTATATGTGTAACACCCAAATATTGTTTTTATTATGACGAGCTTCTTCATTTGGTTAATGACCAAACGTTTATCACTCAAAGATCACTTCCTCTTGATGTGTAACTATTTACAGTTGTATTTATAGGATGATTGAAGTATTACCCTTCAGCCTATTATTGTCCATCCATTACTTAATTTCTCCACACAGAAAAGCTGAGAGAACACACTTTTTGTTTTATCTTCCATCAAGAACTGATTGACTTTTCAAGGCTAATGCTATTAAGAATATAATAAGCAGCAGATGGGCTCAGTTCTAGATTAATTCATGGAGCCAATATATAAAAAATGCAGCAGCTCAGTAAGCTCTCAAGGAAAAGAAAATCTCTTCATCGATGTTTTAAGTTCTGCTTCTAATATTTTATATCCATTTTTGCAACTGGAGTAGCAAAATGTTACTGGGCTTCAATTAAAAATGGATTCTAGGCAATAACTGGAACAACATTTGCCAGTGATTTCCTTCTCTCTTTCACAGAAAAACATCTTTTTACGAGGACTTCATATTTACTGTGTAGATTTGAACCATCCCTGCTCAGAAAGTGCTACAATGAGGTTGTATGCATTGCACATAAACGTAGATGTTGGGATGTACAGGTTGATATGTACTGCTCCCATTGTATGCAAATAGATTTCATGCATATTCATTGTGGAAATATTGAAAACCCGACCGGAGTCCTTGACAACTATGGTTGGCCACCCTTGTTTTGAAGGCTAAGTTATGTCCATGTTTTTAATGCAGGTTTTGCTAAAGCAAATTACTTTTGATGGCATACAGAATTTGAGATGTTTGAGTACACATCCCTCATAGCCAAAAGGCACTGGTATAACTGCTTTAGTGAAAAAATAAGCCCCTCTACAGTGTGGCACTCACAGAAGTCTTTTCAATCTCCTTAGGGTCAGAATAAGCATGAAATCTCTGGACTTCTCCAGGAAAAGAAATGAATTGGAATAAACCTCTTTCTAACTTTATGGCACAGTTAAACCTGCAAAGCCACAAGATAAGTTTCAGTATACCAAAGTGCGTCAAACATTTTCCTTTGCTGGTGAAGTATTCAACCAAAATACCTAGGCAGGCTTAGGCTTGAGAATTTTAATTGGGAATCCTAATGATGTCCAAGGCCCAAATATCTGCAAAGGATTTCTCTCAGGCTAGAGTCAGAAGTTGCCCTTTTGTCCTCCTCTATTACAGGGCCTTCTATCTTTTGTAGCCCTATATCTAGAAAACTGACTATAACAGCTGCCAAGCAAATCAAAAGTCTTCTTCCTGTGGTGGGAGGGCTTTCCTTCCTAACTATGTTCTTCAAGATAAGGATCAGATATGCATTATCCCCTGGAATTCCAAGCAAGTTCTTAGAAACATCTACAGACCAACTTTTCAGTTGTGGTCCAGAGAGTGACGTAATAAGCTATATCAGTCATGAACTTTACCACCATCATGTTGTCCATTAAGGATGGAAGCAGGTTGGCTACAGCCATGCTAGGTTTGCTAATAGATTTCTGTGTGTTCTGACACCACTTGATCATGGCTCTAGACATATAAGCAGACATCAGTAAGAGGCTAATTTGCTCAAAGGTCCAATTTAGAGCCATTTTATTCTTTTCTTGGTGGCACAAGAACAGTGATCTCATGAGCTATTCTAACAGCAGAGTCCTTCATGATCAATCTTATCCTTAGGTAGCCTCTTAAAAAATAGTCAAGATTTAGAAGAATCAGCCTACTTAGTTAAATTAACTAAACCCCTCTACAGTTGGATCTAATAGTACTTTCTTTTTACCTTTAGCACAGAGTGTAAGTAGAATTGACTTAGAGTTTCCAAAGTGAGGGAAAGGGAATGGTACTTAATATACCACCTTTCTGTGGTTACAATCAAAGCGGTTTACATATTATATACAGGTACTTATTTTTGTAATTGGGCCAATGGAGGGTTAAATGACTTGCCCAGAGATTTGGATATCTTTGCGACAGACTTCTGAGAAAGATGTCCAAAATTGGGCTTCGATTATACCGATTTGGACGTCTATCTCACAGAGACGTCCAAATCGATATAATCGAAACCCAATTTTGGACATCTTTCTCAGAAGTCTGTCGCAAGGATATCCAAATCTCAAGGGGGCATATTGGAGGCATGGTCAAGGTGGGACTTGGGTGTTCCTAAGACTTGGACGTCTTTGAGCCATAATGGAAAAAAGCAAAGACGTCCAGGACTAAAACTTGGACGTTTTCACCCAGACCTGTTTTTATTACGAATAAGGCACAAAAAGGTGCCCGAAATGACCAGATGACCACTGGAGGGAATCGGGGATGACCTCCCCTTACTCCCCCCCGTGGTCACTAACCCCCTCCTACCCTCAAAACCATGATTATAAATATTACTTGCCAGCCTCAGATGTCATACTCAGATTCATGATAGCGCATGCAGGTCCCTGGAGTAGTTTAGTAGTACGTGCAGTGCACTTCAGACAGGTGGACCCAGGCCCACACACCCCTTACCTGTTACATTTGTGGAGAAAACAACCCACATATAGGTACCCCCTTCACCCGTAAGGGCTATGGTAGTGGTGTACAGTTGGGGGTAGTGGGTTTTGGGGTGGTTTGGGGGGGCTCAACACACAAGGTAAGGGAGCTATGTACCTGGGAGCATTTCATGAAGTCCACTGCAGTGCCCCCTAGGGTGCCCAACTGCTGTCCTGGCATGTCAGGGGGACCAGTGTACTAAAAATGATGGCTCCTTCCACGTCCAAATGGCTTGAATTTGGACGTTTTAGACTTGGATGTCTTTGGTTTTGAAAATGGTCGAAAATCAAAGACGTCCAAATTCAAGGACGTCCAAGATATTTTCGAACACAAAGATGGATGTCCATCTTTTTTCAAAAATGACCTTTTCCCCGCCTCTGAATTTGGACGTTCTACAAAGACGTCCAAATTCCAACTTAGACGATTCTTTTGAAAATGCCCCTCCATGTGACATTTTGTTTTGCAACTGTTTTACTAATATTTAGCTACTTCCTATAGGTCAGTAAGAACTTTCCTGGTTACACATCTCATATATACAGGTTATGAAAATAAGAAAAGGCCTTTTTTTTTTTGCAACATTTCTGAACCATTCAAATGGCCAAAAATTTAGAAACACCTCCCTCAGGAAATTTTTTCCGGTTCCAAAAACAGGACAGCTCAGAATACATTCGATAATGTCCAAGGGATATATATTATTGTGCATACATGTTTTGCATCTACAGCTTATAAAAAACAGAAGCCTCTAATGGTAGATAAAAAATATTACTTTCATTTGGAAAATTTTCATAGTGCCCAGTTGTGTTAGGGGGCGGGAACTGGGCAGGTTATGGGCAAAGAATGGGTGTGGACTGCAGACTGCAGTTAGCACATAGTATTTACTGAACGGTGTCACTCTTGCACTTAGAGTGGGTATATGTACTGCCTGCCTCTTCAAGAGGAGGCATTAAGTGAATCAGCGTTAACTTTGAATAGTTATATTGGTGGTAATATGATAGTACACTTTAATCTTTACTGACCACTTAAAAGTATTCCATCTTTTCTTAAGCTCTTAATTTATTATGAAAAAAGGACATCACTTGAAATAATTGAAAATCTTTCCACGTGCACAATTCCTTAAATTAATCAGCAACTGAGATTATGTTCTAGTGTTACTCCTTAATGAAACCAACACTATATGCTTGTATCCAGTTTCCAGTGGGAAATGATATGGAATGGGAGCTTCTTCACATATAAAAGGTTTCCCCCCAGGGAAAAGCACTTATCTATTCTTCAAACCAGAATTCTCAATGCTCTGTGCATGACTGTTTAAAATGTGCTTCAAACACTGCATAAATTCCACTGGAATAAAAGAGAGCTTTCCTAACTAATCTTGCAGAAAAATTTTTATGAAGCTGTCAGTCTGACAAGCTCCAAATTTAGCATTCTATATCCACAGCGTGCTGAACAACAATTTGCTTTTCAGGGTGAAGCATGGTGAAAGCTAGCAGTTCAAGTCAATGAGCTGCTGTCAGAAGCAGGAAGAAGATGCTGGGGGGAAAAATCCCATTCTGACACGATAAGCTTAAACCCAGTCAACTGAACTGCATTAGCAGTTTTGGAATAAATGAGGGCGCTGGCATTTCAATGAACTGGGGTGGACTGCACAAGCAAAAAGAAAAAAAAGAGGCCTGTGCTGGAGAATCACAACAGGGCTAAGAAAAGTAGTGTAAGCCCCCTGGTGGCAGAGCCAGGTATTACACTATAAATAGTATGATAACTTTTGTTACGGTGTTTCCCCAAATAAACTCTACGCCAACCAGGGAGTTTAACAATAAAAATATATTTTATTTGAAAACATTTAAACAAACAGCAGTATTCACCCATCCTTCCCTTTTACAGAGGTCTCATGGAGGGGCATAATCGAAAGCGGCGCCCAAGTTTTCCTGAGGACGTCCTCGCAGGATGTCCTGGCGAAGGGTCGTGGAAACCTATATTATCGAAACAAGATGGGTGTCCATCTTTCATTTCGATAATACGGTTGGGGACGACCAAATCTCGAAATTTAGGTTGACCTTAGAGATGGTCGTCCCCGATTTACGGCCATAATGGAAACCGAGGACGCCCATCTCAGAAATGACCAAATCCAAGCCATTTGGTCATGGCAGGCGCCAGCATTCGTAGTGCACTGGTCCCCCTGACATGCCAGGACACCAACCGGGCACCCTAGCGGGCACTGCTGTGGACTTCACAAATTGCTCCCAGGTGCATAGCTCCCTTACCTTGTGTGCTGAGCCCCCAAAACCTACTCCCCACAACTGTACACCATTACCATAGCCTTAAGGTGTGAGGGGGGGGCACCTAGACGTGGATACAGTGGGTTTCTGGTGGGTTTTGAAGGGCTCACATTTACCACCACAAGTGTAACAGGTAGTGGGGGGGATGGGCCTGGGTCCGCCTGCCTGAAGTGCACTGCACCCACTAAAACTGCTCCAGGGACCTGCATATTGCTGTGATGGAGCTGGGTATGACAATTGAGGCTGGCATACAGGCTGGCAAAAAATATTTAAAACGTTTTTTTTAGGGTGGGAGGGGGTTGGTGACCACTGGGGGAGTAAGGGGAGGTCATCCCCGATTCCCTCTTGTGGTCATCTGGTCATTTTGGGCACCTTTTTGAGGCATGGTCGTAAAATTTAATGCCAAGAAGCGCAGAGTAATGCACTTGGAGTGCAGAAATACAAAAAAGATGTACCAGATAGGAGGGGAGAGATTGGTAAGCTCAGCTCAGGAGAGGGAACTTGCGGTGATGGTGTCCGACAATCTCAAGGTGATGAAACAATGTGATAAGACAGTGGCCATGGCCAGAAGGATGCTAGGCTGTGTAGAGAGGGGTATAACCAGCAGAAGAAAGGAGGTGTTGATGCCCCTGTACAATTCACTGGTGAGGCAGAACTTCGAGTACTGTGTTCAGTTTTGCTAAGAATGCAAAAAGACTTTAAGCAGTTTAAAGAAAAGTGACGAAAATGGTATGGGGTTTATGTAGCAAGAAGTACATGGAGAAACTTGCTGACCTAAACATGTATACCCTGGAGGAAATGAGAAAAAGGGGTTGATATGATACAGACGTTCAAATATTTGAAAGGTCGTTATCTGCTGTCATCTACTATGCTACTATGTAGTCAATTAGGGCTAGATTCTATTTATGACGCCTAAAAAAATATGCTTAAAGTTAAATGCGGTTTATAAATACGCCTAAATTTAGCCATAGTTTATAGACTATGCTCAGCGCCCGTTTCCTGCGACTATATTTAGTCTTAACCGTTTACACCAACGAAAACCTGAATGGCATATTCTATAACACTGCGTGTAAATTCTAGGAACACCCATGATCCACCCATGCCCCTCCAATGGCAGCACTCCCGTTTCAGACCTGCGTCTTAGAATTTACGGGCATCACTTCATAGAAAACGCTTATAAAACTGTGCATGTAAATTTTAATTAAAGCCAATTAGTGGCAACAATTGCTTGTTAAGTGGCAATTATCAGCACTGATTGGCTTGTTAAGCCAATCAAGTTGCATGCACAATACAGATTATGACCAGATTTGCGTGCGCAACTTAGTTCGCACTATGTAGAATTTGGGGGTTAGTGTATGTTAAAATGCTGGTAGCATATGAGCAATTGTATGAAATTTATTTATTTGTTACATTTGTATCCCACATTTTCCCACTTATTTGCAGGCTCAATATGGCTTACGTGGAGGGGCATAATCGAACGCGAACGCCTATCTCCATGGGCGTCTATGTCCGAAAACGGGTACGTGAAGAGGCGGGACAGACCGTATTTTTGAAAAAATGGACGTTTTTCAGCTGGGCGTTTGTTTTTTTTAGTGATAAATGGAAACTAAAAACGTCCAGCTCAAAAACATCCTAATCTGAGCCATTTGGTCGTGGGAGGGGCCACGATTCATAGTACACTCGCCCCTCTGACATGCCAGGACACCAACTGGGCACCGTATAGGTCAGTGCGGTGGACTTCAGACAATGCTCCCACATGCATAGCTCCCTTACCATGGGTGCTGAGCACCCAATCCCCCTCCCCCAAAACCCACTACCCACAAATGTACAACACTACCATAGCTCTTAGGGGTGAAGGGGGCATCTACATGTGGGTACAGTGGGTTTTGGAGGCCTCCCATTTACCAGCACAAGTGTTACAGGTAGGGGGATGGGCCTGGGTCCACCTGGCTGAAGTGCACTGCGGTA
This sequence comes from Microcaecilia unicolor, assembly GCF_901765095.1. NCBI lineage: Eukaryota > Metazoa > Chordata > Amphibia > Gymnophiona > Siphonopidae > Microcaecilia > Microcaecilia unicolor. The sequence goes on from NC_044040.1 coordinate 164,289,739, forward strand.
CCCACTAAAAGTGCTCCAGGGACCTGCATACACGCAGGCCTCAAGGACTTGTTGCTGCTATATAACATTGGCACACCAGTTGACACCTGAAGACTAATCTCTCCGAAAATGTCCTTTATTGGAATAAGCACGCTTACTCACAGTTAACTGCAGATCAGAGGTTGTGCCCCACTGGCAACGAGTCTCCCTGGTACTGAGATTAGCAGTAGGTCAGAGCTGGCAGAATGCTGTACAATGCCCTCTTTCAGCCACATTCAAGGTAAGAACTAAGTTCTGTAACGTGGCTAACACGTGAAAGGGATCTAAAACTGGCTTACAAACATGGCCACTACCTCATGGACTACCGGAAACAAAACAGGGCACACTCTGACCCAGTAAGCAGGGGGGAAAGCACCATGGGAGCAGAGCCTACCAACTACCAACATCGTGAGCATTTAACACAAGCTAGTGGAATCAAGGAGCCCAATACCCTACACCCACCAGAATGCATTGCTGATGTGTCTCTGCAATGCGCATAACAGAAAAGGTGTCACACTCACCCGAGAGCCACATCAGAACCAGGGAAAGGCTGTCACAGGATAGAACACATTCTGCTGTCATTGAGGTGGGTACGGCATTTGTGGCTGGCATAGAGGCTGGAAAAAAAGTTTGTAAAGTGGGTTTTTATTTTGGTGGGAGGGGGTTAGTGACCACTGGGGGAGTCCGGGGAGGTCATCCCTGATTCCCTCCAGTGGTCATCTGGTCAGTTGGGGCACTTTTTTGGGACTTGTTCGTGAAAAAAAAGGGTCCACAAAAAGTGACCCAAAATCGCGGTAAAAACACCTTTTTTTTTTCGATTATCAGCTAAAGACGCCCATCTCTCCTCGGCCGATAACCACGCCCCAGTTCCGCCTTCACCACGCCTCCGACACGCCCCCGTCAACTTTACCCATTTCCGCAATGGATTGCAGTTGGAAAAACCCAAAATCGACTTTAGATTATACCGATTTGGGCGCCCACGGGAGAAAGACACCCATCTCCCGATTTGGGTCGCAATATAGGCTTTTTTCTCTTTCGATTATAAGCAGGATAGTACCGTAAAGGCATTCGCCAAGTCCGATAGAGAAACAAATACATGGTGATGTGGTCGATTAAGGATCAGGCACAATGGGGATTGAAGAGAGGAGAGGTTATATAGTGCCCATTACGAGCTTTGGTTTTGCTGTGTTGCAGAGTGTAGGCATTTATGTTGGGTTGGTAGGGTATGCTTTTTTGAACAGGTTGGTTTTTAGTGATTTCCTGAAGTTTAGATGGTTGTAGGTTGTTTTCACAGCTTTTGGCAGTGAGTTCCATAGTTGTGTGCTTATATAGGAGAAGCTGGATGTGTAGGTTGCTTTGTATTTGAGTCCTTTGCAGTTTGGGTAGTGGAGGTTTAGGTATGTTCGTGATAATCTGGTTGTGTTTCTGGTTGGTAGATCTATGAGGTCTGTCATTTAGCCTGGGACTTTGTCGTAGATAATTTTGTGGACCAGGGTGCAGATTTTGAAGGTAATACGTTCTTTGTTTGGGAGCCAATTGCAGATTTTCTCGGAGGGGTTTGGCACTTTCGAATCGTGTTTTACCAAATATCAGCCTGGCTGCTGTGTTTTGAGCGGTCTGGAGTTTCTTTGTGAGTTGTTCTTTACATCCCGCATAGATTCCGTTGCAATAGTCTGCATGGCTTAGTACCATTGATTGTATTAGGTTACGGAATATTTCCCTCGGGAAGAAAGGTTTTACGCGTTTAAGTTTCCACATTGAGTGGAACATTTTCTTTGTTGTGGAGTTCACTTGGCTCTCAAGTGTAAGGTTACGGTCAATTGTAACGGCGAGTATTTTCAGGCTATCTGAGATAGGAAGGGTGTGGTCTGGGGTGTTTATGGTTGTGGGTTTGTACGTATTGTGTTGAGATGAGAGGATGAGGCAGTGTGTTTTCTCAGTGTTCAGTTTCAGTTGAAATGAGTTTGTCCATGAGTCCATAGTGTTCAGACCGAGCTTGATTTCATTGGTGATTTCTGTCAGATCATGTCTGAAGGGAATGTATATTGTGACATCATCTGCATAGATAAATGGGTTGAGACCTTGATTGGATAAGGACTTAGCCAGCGGGGTCATCATTATGTTGAAAAGTATTGGTGATAGTGGTGATCCTTGAGGTACTCCTCAGTCTGCTTTCCACGGTGGTGATATATTTGAATTTGATTTCACTTGGTATGTTCTGGTGGTTAGAAAACCCTTGATCCAGCTGAGTATATTTCCACCAATCCTGATGTAGTCTAGGAGTCTTAGTAGTATATTGTGGTTTACCATGTCGAATGCGCTCAACATGTCAAATTGGAGGAGAAGTATGCTTTTACCTGTAGCTATTTCCTGCTTGAATTTGGCCAGGAGAGTGACTAGCACAGTTTCGGTACTATGAAGAGGGCGAAATCCTGACTGTGATTCATGTAGTACTGAGAACTTGTCCATGTAATCAGTAAGCTGTTTGGTCACCATGCTCTCCATCAGTTTGACTGCTAGTGGGATAGATGCAACTGGGCGGTAGTTGGCGAGTTCGTTTGACCCCACAGAACACGCGAATGTCACGAGAAAAAGCCAAATGAATCAAAAATGAGCCAAAAATGTTTGGCATGTGTACATTGTTAATGTGTAATTTATATTTTAATAACAATAATACACATATACCACTGCACTTTTACCCACTGGCATTTACATCTGCTCAATGGCAAGCATTACCCCAAATAACTTGTCTTTGAAACCTGAAGCTAGGCAGAAGGCCTGACAGAAGAGATTTGCATACCACTCTGGGAGCCAAAGCATGTCTTTCTGAGGAAAACTCACTAATTGCCAGCCATTGTCCCCCAGATTCTATTTGTGGCAACCAAAGTTCAGTGCCAAATTTGCACACACATCAGAGATACACGCACAAATAAATTGGAAAATCAGCTCAGAAATATCAATAATTAGGTGCTAACAACCAATTTTTTTTCTCAAACAAACCTATAATTATTAGTCCATAAGTAACGAATCCAAGATTAGAAATAAAGGAAAAATATTCCAGATAAACCAGAAATATTTCAAACAGAAGTGCAAGAAAGTTCAAACTAGCCAGCGGAGGCAGATAATATTCTACTTAACAATGCCATTATGAGATGAGGAGCTTTCCCTAGAAAGTAAAATATCAATCAGTTGCTTAGGCTAAAAAATAGGAATTTAGCAGAACCACAAATAATAAAACATCTACATGGAAATCTCAAAGAAAATGTTGTTCTTAGAGCCAAGACTCGAGGCCACAAGGCTAAAAAGTCTTTCCTCCTTTTCTGAGTCTGACTACATAAGTCAGGGAAAACTCTTAGAGCCTAAGAAAACTTCATCCATTTTCCTGAAGTATGAACGTATAATTATATTTCTATCCTGTTCAAGTGCAAATGTGGCAAACAATGTTCTTTTTTCAGTCACAACTTCAAGAGAGCTTTCTAAAAAAAAGCTGTCAATTCCAAAGTCTCATGAGCTCATTCTTCCAAACCTTTAGCTCTTGAGGACAAAGGGCCCTGTTTACAAAGACGAGCTAGTGTTTTTAGCATGCGCTAACCGTGTAGACACCCATAGGAATATTATGGGCATCTACACGGTTAGCGTGCACTAAAAATGTTAGCGCACCTTTGTAAACAGGGCCCAAAATCAGGCCAGTGTTGTAAAAACCACTGTGCTAGTGAAGGTGATTTTTACAAATCTCAGAGAAAATCACTATATAAAACCATCGGACAATGTCGAGAGGCAACACTGTCCTCATTTTTGCATGTAGAACCTGATTGCTCAGCATTCACATTTGTTAACACAGTTCAAACTTTCAGACACCTGAGGCAGGCACCCACATGCTGAAACACAGCCGGTGTCGAGTCTTTTGGTGTAATTTCAATAAATATCACGCATAAGGATTTTCTCGTCTCTCTTGTGTCTTTTGGAGGAGCCAGTCCACCCTACTCATTGGTCTGTTCTGTATATCTATGAATGCGCCCAATTGTAACATTACCCTTCATTCTGTAAAAGGCTTGGTACTCACCAAGTCCTCTATAAAATGGTTATGTAGTTTGATGGACAAACTTTAGATGTCCATTTCCCCATTTACATGACCTACATATTCTGCATCCTCAAAGAGGGCCAAGTATAGAAACTCTTGTATATATGTTAAAGAGGCAGAAGCTTATATGTTAAAGAGGCAGAAGGCTCTTGAAATGGTTCCCTCCACTCCCACTAATAACTTCACTACAAACTAAGAGACAGTCAGTAGCATACCAAGGGTGGGGCAATCCGCCTCGGGTGCAGGTAGCAAGGGGGTACACAGAGCAGTCCTGCGGCTGGTGGCTCTGCCGGTTCCCTGCCCCCTCTGAGGTTACTTCCTGTTCCATGGCAGGGGACCGGCAGAGCTGCCAGCCATGCGATTGCTCAGTGCACCCCCAGGTGGTGAGGATCATGTACTTTGTGGGGAAGTGGGTGAAGCACTTCTGGGGAAGGGAAAGTGATGTGCTTTGGGGGGGGGGGGCATAGCGGCGACCTGCCTCAGGTGACAGCCAACCTAGGAATGCCACTGACTTAAGTGTGCATTTTTTACAAGACAATGGCCGTAGTATTCAGGAAAATAAGCTCATTCTCTGTTTTATTTAAATTCTGATTTGATTTACTTGAATTGTGCCAATTGTTTTTTTTATTATTATTCATTGTACTTGTATCAGTTTTGTAATCGTATACCACTTTAAAACTATGGTGCTGTGCGTTATATAAGGTATTAAAATCAAATCAAATCAATAAAGATTTCTGGGAACAATCTACTTCAAACGAGGAAAAACTGCAATTTTTACTTCCAATTAAGAAATAACATTGGGATCATTCCCTTTATTTCTACTAAACTAAACAAGGTTACACTTACAACTCAACTACAACCTGAATGATGTACACAGAATATTTTTTTAACTATTCAAACTGTATGCAACCTCAAGGAGAGGAATGAGCAGCATTGTAAGAAGTTTTAGAATATAAAACTTATAAACAAGGGCTTCTTCAACTGACCTTTGTTTTCTTGATATCGGTTGCTTCTTAGGCAGGGATAAGGGTGTGTCTGGACTTTTACAGATGACACTAACAATCGTCTTGGCCAAGCATTTTTACATTGTTTTAAAATAGTCTCAATGTTATGCACCCACAATCAGCAAAAGCCCTTCATAATTTTTTTTTTTAGTCAGAAGTCAGGTTTGGCAGTTATCCAACAAACTGTCTCTTACTCAATGCCTCGTAGCTCATCTTAAGAATCCACAAGCCCAAATGTAGTCTTTTGGGCCTTCTCCTCGACATTGGGTACACATTGCAAGCCAAGACCATGGTTATAGAGAAAGAAAACAATGTAAGTTCTTCATTCCAAAGTAACCTGTACAACTCTGGCTTTCCACACCAGTAAAATACTATGGTTGTAATCCATGAGTATGGTGCATAAGAGCATAGGAATTGTAGATCTAAGCACAGTATGTGGTATCTAACAGCGCCAACATTCATGGTGGTTTCTTGTTTATATAGGTAGATATACATTTTACATACTGTTGATCAACAGAGAAGTTCACTGCAAGAAACAGCTCATTCCAGATCTGGTTCAAATAACATGGGTCAGTGTGATAGGTCCCTTGTAGTTCAGCAGCCTCTACTTCAGGCAAGGCTATAGGTCTTTTAATCCAAAGGACAGGGATGAAGTAAAAAAAGTGCAGTTCTTCAATTAAAGTGCATGGATGAGGTAAACTAAATTCCAGAGTTTCAGTTTATTTAGCACTGACTCAGACAGGAACCATTCTGCCCTGCATCTGTTGCATTTGGGTCCGCATTCCCTGGACGCTGCTCAAAATCTTGTTCTGATGTGCAGAGACAGTGATACCAATTATTGCCAGATCGCTGTATTCAAAAAAGAGAAAAGGAAAAAAAAACAGACTTGAATCAAGAGCTTTATTTTTGATTTCCAAAGCGTACTACAATTAACCACCATTCACACTCTGAAGCATGGCAGGTATAGGAGAACCTTAAATTAAACATTTCAGTGCAGCAATGTAGCAGCACTTATTATGTGTGCCGTCAAAATAAAACACATCCCATTTGCTTAACGAATATAATGATATGCATGCAATAGGGACAAATTAAGTTCAAACAGAATTTCCCTGGGTTTGTTGTTGTAAGGCTGATTACTCACTCCTGGTTCATGTGCACCACAGCCTCCAGGGTGGTGTAGCCAGCAGCTGTGAAGTTATCCTTGTATCGTTCCATTTTGATCGCTTGGAGCCAATCACTGACAGACACCACAGGAGAAAATTCAGGTGAACTGGGATCTAATAAGGCAGTGTTGGGTCTACGAGAAGAGAGCACACGAAAACAATAGCTTAGATCCCATCTATGGTAAGCAAAGTAGAAGCCCTATGCTTCAACAAAGATGGATACAAGTATTTCCAACAGTACATGCCAGAAAATGGGCAGAACATAATGACGAAGAAAGTTAAAATTAAGGTTAGACTTCCTGACGTTAGTGTGTGGTAATCTGTGATTTAACACAATCCCCATAATTGTCGATGGGGCCTATTTATCAATTAAGGAGTCAATTCTATAAACTGGCACCTCCATTTAGGTGTGTTGATGTGAGTACTGGGCACCAATTCTATAATGGCATGTGTGCAATGATGCCATTATAGAATACTAGTGTAAGTCAGCATGGTTACATCTTAGTTTAGGCGTGATTATTTACACCATGCCAATGCAGGTATAAATGGCTATACCTACATGCACCAAGTAATGTGTGTACCTGATAGTATTCTATGTTATGTGCATACCTTGACCTGCTCATATTCCACCCAATATATACCCCCACCCCACAGTTACACACTAGAACACTTAAATGCTACCTTACAGTCTACAGCTACCAATTATTGGTGCCTATGGCATGCATAAGTGACCAATTTATAGAATTACAGTAGAGTCTAGCTTATCTGATGTTCTGGATTATTCACCATACCTCGGTAATGTCACAACATTGTCACTGAGATGTGTGTGTGTTTCTCTTTCCTGGCATCACGTTTAGCTAAAAGGCAGTTGCTAGGTAAGATTCTCGGGCACATTAAGTTTTAAACTCTTTTTACTGCTTCCTCTTTTGAAACATGCATTCAATATACTTCTATTTTATCCCTCATCCACTTTTTCTGTGTTATCCAACAACATATAGGTCCCATTTACGTCAAATAATCAAGACTCTACTGTACCTCCTAAGTGCTGTTAATATATGGCCTCATTAAATAGTGCATAATTTATATTAGTGTACTTAAATTGCAAACTTTCCAAGGGCAGATAAATGTCTACTGTACTCAAATGTAACTCGCTTCTGAGCTACCAATGAAAAAGTGTGGAATAACTTCAAATAAAACACAGGGGTAGTGCCAATCAAAAATACTTCAGATTAGCCTGTAAACGGTTCAGTGAATTCAAACACACTTGAGTTGGTGCAACGTTAATCTGTATTTTAATCAACCCAGTCCTAAGCAATGCTTGGTCTAGATTTGGCAGTAATAATAGTTCCTCCACCTGATATTTAGTGCTATTTAACTGGTCAGAACGGATGCTGACCGGTTAAATAGTGCTTAACCGGCTATTTGTGGATATTCAGCGGAGGATAACTGGCTATCCTCCACCGAGTATCAACAGGTAGTGGATAGCAGATAACTGGTTACATCACGCGATATAACCAGTTACCTGTCGATTTTTAAACTGGGTTTGCTGGTCATGTTTGACCACATCTTTGCCCGGCTTGAAGGTAACTGGCTAAGTCTGAATATCGACATAACCAGTTAATTTCAAACCACCTGGAAAAAACCCAGATTTTAATGCCGGTCACCGGAATATCGGGGTCAATGTTTCTAATGAAGAATGTTGGAATGCGATTCCTTTGTTTCCTGGGAGCTACAGAATTATTTGGACACATGCAGAGTTTACACTAGATCTAGGGCTGGCGTAAATAGATGACATGCTAGTATTTTATAAAAAAATAACACCTATGTAGGTGCCTCCCCATGGCGCTCTGTAATAAAATTGCACTGTTAGGGTTGCTAACTGGATCCAGATTCACCCAACAAGGTTCAGTCAGTCCCGAGTTTACCCCATTGCAAACAAGGGACTTGTAGTTATCACTTCCCCATTGCATTCCCTTAGGCAGTGTTTCCCAAGTGCAGTCCTGGAGTACTCCTTGCCAGTCAGGTTTTCAGGATATCCACAATGAATATGCAAGAAAGAGATTTGCATATAATGGAGTCAGTGCATGCAAATCAAGTTCCTGCATATTCATTGTGGATATCCTGAAAATTTGACTGGCAAGGGGTACTCCAGGACTGGACTTGGGAAACACTACCCTAAGGCAAGCAAGTCTACAAGTTCCTGCATGCAATGGGGCAAGCCAGGACTGGGTCAGTTCTGTCAGGCTAATCTGGATCTAGTTGGCAACCTTACTCATTGTATAGCTTATTAATATTGTGCATCACAAAGCCACTATACTACTGATTTAATAAATTATACACTTCAGCAGATGTTACACTATGAAAATGAATTTATTATTGCTTGCGTGCATGGCATTTTGTCACTTGCTTACTTGTAAAGTATATTGTTGTTCTTTTTTAATTCTATGACTGTCAATACAGTGGGAAAATGAGTTATATGGAAGTCACAAGAGGATTAAACAGTTAATGCTATCTATGCCTATGGCTTCCTCCTCTTAGAATAACAAAACCACAGAAAGAGATACACTTGCCAGACTGCAGTTGCAATTACAGCAACGTGGAGGAAACGTGATGCTAGAGGCCTCAGAAGGCTAGTAACCTGTCTTTGGTAATGTAAGTGGTAAGGAATAGTCACTGAGGGATATGCTAGTTTCAAAGAAAAACAGCCTTCTCTGAGATGCGGCCCTGTAACTGGCTAATACACAGAGGATCTCATGAATTACCTCCGTGTCACTAACTCATTCCGCTGACCTAGTCAGCAGATGCACCAGCACTTCTGTTTGCATTGTGCAAGTCAATCATTTCCTTAATGACCCTCAAATGATAATATTAAGTTCCCCCTTTGAAGGCTTAGTGCATTTTTCCCTTCCTCCAAATCCTCATGTTTCCCTGGAAAGCAGAGGAGTAATCAGCAGAATAAATCTGCAGGGCTGTAACTTTTTCTCTCAATGTTAGAAAGTGTCACTCATGCACACTTGATAGAGTCTTCAAATTATGGGATGATATCCTACTATAAAATTTTCCTATACTGCCGGATACATTCACAGGAATTTACCTCATTATTTACACCAGGGGGGTAATATTCAGCTTGTGACTGTCAGCAGTTTCTAAGCTACTGACTCCATGAGCAGAACTAAGCCTCAATATTCAATACCAGGCCATGTCCAGGCTCTGGCATTGAATATCCAGGTATATGCAATCACCTGGAAGTTAACCAGAAACTGGTCAATATTCAGACCGGTGCCCAGTTAGCTCAGCAACCTTTGCGGTCCTTTTACTAAGCCCTTACAGCCACATCAGTGGGTGGTGGTAAGTGCTCTCTCCTGCATGGCCATGCGGTAAATGCAATTTTTGTCCTTTTTTACCTGCTGCGGTAAAAAGGGTCTTGGTGTGTGGCAAAAATGGTCGCTGCCGCAGGTCCCTTTTTACCACAGCTTGGTAAAAGGACCCCTTAGTGTGTGCTAATAGATTAGCGCATGCTAAATAATAAGATGCCCACAGGAATATAACTCAGATTATTTGCCTTTTAATTTTTTGTTTTATGAATGTTCCGTGCAGTTGTGCTATTTTATTTTTTTTAATGGATTCATTTATTGATTTTTTTATTGTAAACTGCTGTGATCGCCTCGGTGGGTAAATGGTGTATCAAATTTAGGGGCCCTTTTACTAAGCCATGTAGGCGCATATGCCTGTCCTACGCGGGTCAATGCCGACAAGCCTTGAAGCATATCCTAATATCTGCAGAGAAGTGGTAGGTGGATTGCAGCTTGCCCGTCATGTCTAATCTATCTCCTAAGACATCACTAGGAAAGATGACCTACTGACCTAGAGCTCTCCATGCCTGTCCTCTTCAAGGTGCTGGGATTGCGAATGAGTTTGTCTAACATGTTGACAATCTGTCCAAATTTAGGCCTGTCGCTGCGTTCCTTTTGCCAGCAGTCCAGCATTAGTTGATGGAGTGAGATAGGACAATCCATAGGAGGAGGTAGTCGGTAGCCTTCTTCAATGGCTTTAATGACCTTCAAAGAAGAAAAAGACAAAATTAAACATTAAAATGTATTATGGTAGATGACTGGATATCATAATAAGGTGGTTATTTTAGAAGACCAATTCATGGTTTACATACAATATTTACACATGCACATAGAATAAATATAGAAAATCCAATTTAGAATGCTGGGATTTACATGTGCAAAATTTGGCTAGGGGACTTGGCCTCAGTGTGGTTAGGATGCTATATACAGAAATACATTGCTAATACTGGCGCTCAAAAGTTGCTGGTTTTTAAAACTTGTTGCTCACACATGAAAAACATTTGCACACACCAGGCCACTCCTTAGAGGAAACATTGATCCCAACCTGGATATCTCAATTTTGATTTGTGCATTCTTTCTAAAATCTGCCTTTAAAGCTCTTAGGGGGTCTTTTACAAAGGCACAGTAGCGTTTTTAGTTCACGCTAAACGCTAGAAACACCCATAGGGATATATGGGCATCTTAGCACACCCTTATTTTTAGCGCATGCTAAAAATGCTAGGTCGCCTTTGTAAAAGGCCCACTTAATTACTTAGGCCTGATGCCAGCTTTTAACATGACTAATACAGCTCTTAACAGCTGGAAAATAAGAATATACCAATATAGTTAGAGGAGCATTTACTAACATCATTAGTATATAGTAAATATTTTCCTACATAGAAGAGCAGGCTGAAATTGGCACTTATAGATGCATCTTCATAAGCATCAAGATTTCAAGAAGATCAGAGACATTTTGCAGATGGACCATGCATAGGCAGTCCATTATTTCTAATAATCTTTTACTATTGCTTTCAGCATATTTTGCTCCTGTATTGGGTGTACTTGTGACTCTGCCTACTGTCATCAAGCTACGCCTCAACTGGCTTCAACCCAAATGATGGGCTAGATAGCCTTGTAACATCTCCTGTTCTCAGTCTAACCTCCTTGGCTCATTAGCAGTGGTTTCTATTGCTGTGTAGAGGAGGATTAGGGTTCAATTTCAGGGCAAAGCCTCTGCTCTCTGTAAGAGTCAGGACACTGCACAGGTGTGGCGTGCAGAAGAAGCCTAGTGATGAAATCAGTGCAGGAAGCTGAGAACCAGGGAAGCCTGGTTCAAATCCTACTGAACTTCCTTGTGACCTTGGACAAGTCACTTCATCCTCCATTATCTCAGGTAAAAACTTAAAAGACAATTGAAGGGCTTATTTCCAAAATCCACAAATTCCACTTCTTGCAAAAAATGATTTAAAGTTTCATATAGACAAAGAGGATAGTGTTATCTAGTAGTGTAATTAATTGTTGAGATAAAAAGTGTGTTTGTCATTCAACTGCAGCCAAGTTAAAATAAGATTTGCTTCCAAAATCAGCTAAGTCCAGGTGGATGTTAATTCATAGTAACATAGTAGATGATGGCAAAGAAAGACCTGCATGGTCCATCCAGTCTGCCCAACAAGATAAACTCATATGTGCTACTTTTTGTTTATACCTGACCTTGATTTGTATCTGCCATTTTCAGGTCACAGACCGTAGAAGTCTGCCCAGCACTAGCCCCACCTCCAAACCACTAGCCCCGCCTCCCACCACCGGCTCTGCCACCCAATCTCCGCTAAGCTTCTGAGGATCCATTCCTTCTGAACAGGATTCCTTTATGTTTATCCCACGCATTTTTTAATTCCGTTACCGTTTTCATCTCCAAAACCAAAACCAGTTAAGTCTTGCACATTCTAAGGCCATAACATACCATGTAGCATGTAATGTGGTATGCAGCTCTGTCACATGTAATGATATATTTGGATAAACAGGCAACAGAAAAATCTTTAGCAGTTTTAATCTTAGTTCAATATTTTTACTATATCGCACCTAATACATTATTCCCCAGATTCTATAAATGGGATGCAAATTTTACTCATGCAAAATTGCATGCTAATCTGAGAAGCACATGCAACTAAACTGGCTAAGAAGCCAAATAGCGCCAATTATTGGGTGCTAACAATCAATGATTGGCGTTAATTGGCATATTGCTAAGCACTATTCTATAAAGATCCATGTGTAACTCATATTATGTAAGTACTCATGCAGTAAGGGGGTCTTTTACTAATGCCTAGCTCGAGTTTTCTGCAGCAGGACCCATAGGAATAAAATGGGCCCTGCTGCAGATAACTCGAGCTAAGCTTTAGTAAAAGACCCCCTAAGTCTCTTAATGGCCACATGCGAATGGCAACATTAGCGTGTTGCCAATAATAGGAAAAATGGAAAATCATCCATTTTCTGGCTGTAGTAAAAATGGCTTTAGCATGTGGGAAAAACTCGCGTAAGGGCAAACTAAGGCCACGTTTTACTGCAGTCTGTTAAAAGTCCCCTAAACAAGCTCTTTGAATTTGCCCATCCTCTCTGCAGGTGATGGTCCATGTAATTTTAGCCACATTGCAAGAGAGGCCTTTCTAGGGTGGATTAGGGCATGGGAAAAAAAATAAACATGCTTCGCATTGAATTTTCAAAACTATGGGGGTCCTTTTACAAAGGTGCGCTAGCGTTTTTAGCGTGCGCTAAAAATAAGTGTGCGCTAAACGCTAGAGACGCCCATGTATTCTTATGGGTGTCTAGTGTTTAGTGCGCGCTAAAAACACTAGCATGCCTTTGCGTGTTGTTTTCCTCAGGAAAATTAGAGGCAGAAAGAGTGGGTGTAAGTCTGTCAATACTCATCCCTTAGGCAATTTGCAAAGGAAAGTTGGTGCAAAAATGCATGAGTAAAATATATCGATAAACTTTGCAGCAATGTGTGTACTTTTATATCACGATGCCTACACTGAAAAGCCTTTATAAAATTACTACTACTACTTATCATTTCTATAGTGCTACTAGACGCACGCAGCGCTGTACACTTGAACATGAGGAGACAGTCCCTGCTCGACAGAGCTTACACTCTATGAGAGAATGTCTGTGGTATATCAAACTTAAATAAATAAATCCTAACTTGTGTAGTCAATAGATAAATAAGAGTGTCTTTTCTTAAGGTGCACTCGTGTTTTTGGCACACGCTAAAATTGTGAGTGCACTAAATATTAGAGGCGCCAATGCATTCCTATGGGCATCTCTGATGTTTAGCGCGTCCACAACTTTAGCGCGTGCTAAAAACATGAGCGCGCCTTAGTAAAAGACGCCCTAAGTTATTCTAATTTTCAAAGGGAAAGTATGAACATATTTTCCCTTTGACAATTACCCCACCTAAACTACATACATACATTTATACCAGACATTTTTATGCACAATATTTTCTGAAAATTTAGATACATATTTTTAGAAAACAAAAATGCCACCCCTACTCCACCCTCAGGATACACCTGAATGAAACAGCATGGCCCACATACTGCATACATTCTGCCCAATTTCATTAAAAAAAACTATTTTTACACATAAATCACATTTCTACATGATTAAATTGTTTTTAAAATTAGTACCTCACGTGTTTACAGAATGTCCCTATGAGAAAAATGTTCAACCCATTACAACATACTTTTACTCTGTCGATTTCAGTTTCTGAGTATAATTAAGTGCCCTTCAGAAACAGTAGCGAAGCAGGATATGGAACAGCCTGAAAAGGTCTAGATGTCATGATGCAATGGACGTATATGATTTAAAGAGAGTTATCTAGGGAACCTTTTTGGTTTCCTCAAGGTCACTGTTTTATTATGCTCTCAATTAGAACTAATAGGAATATTAGCATTTTACACCTGTATCTTTATAAGTTAAACATGAGTGCAATTTGAGGTTTAGCAGTCAATCCATATTTAGCAACATAATTAAATGCCACTTTCTCTGAGAAGGGAAAGGAAAAACACATTGCTGGTGACATATTTAGTTAAAGATGCAGCAGAAAGGAGAAAATAACTACCTATCCCAAGGCTCGTATTAAGGATAGGTGGCAATCTCAAAAAATGTATATTTTCTGCTTTAGAACTTTTGATAAAAAGGGGAAAACGGTGCTAACTACAAAAAACTTACATCTTGATTAGACATGTCCCAGTATGGTCTCTCGCCATAAGACATAACTTCCCACATTACAATCCCATAGCTCCACACGTCACTGGCAGATGTGAATTTGCGATAGGCAATTGCTTCTGGTGCAGTCCACCTAATGGGAATCTTGCCTCCCTTAAGAAAATAAGAAAAATAAATTGAAAGATATATACAACACATCCAAATTTTTCATCCTATTAATGGAGCACATGGCCTATGCATCAGTTTGAAAACGTGCAAATGCTTCAGAATTCGGCTTTGTGATTAATTTTTAGATGACTAAATGGGAAGTACTCATCATTACCTAGCACTGCTACATTGGCTCCCAGTATGGGAACGATGTCAATTTAAGCTTATGACAATAATGTTTACATTGATTAATACTTTTAAACCACTGTATCTTAAAGACTTGTTGGTACCATATCTTCAAAGGAAAACCATTATGCTCGGAATCCAGGCACATTTCTGAAGTACCGAGTTAGGAGGGCATGAGACATGTACAATGGAGAAAACAGGCTTTTAGGGTCATAGGCCCAGAAAGTTGGAATCGGCTTCCCCAGGAACTGAAAATTTGACATTCTTTATTACCATTTAGGAGAGGCTTCAAAACTTAGGGCCCTGTTTATTAAGCCGTGCTATAGGCATGCTAGAATTTTCAGCGTGCACTAACACTAGAGACACAGGAATATATGGGTGTCTAATTATTGCCAATTAGTGCTCACTATTGCTTGTTAAGTGCTGTTAACAACACTGATTGGCTTAAGCTAAATAAGTTACATGTGCTGTTATAGAATATGCTTGGATCTCTCTCTCTCTCTCGCTATATATATATATATATATATTTGCTTTCAATGGATTGAAATGGATGACTTGGATACCCCAACAAATTATTTCACCTAAAGCAGATTTTCTGAAACGATGATCAAGGGGTCCTTTTATTAAGATGCATTAGGCATTAATATGCACCTAACGCAGCAAAAAAAAAAAAAAAAAGCCTAATGTGGGATGCACTAAACGCATGCTAAATATTTTTTGAGGGGCCGTGTCAGGGATGGAGACTGGGCACTCCTACGTTAACCAGTTATAGCATCTACATTATCATGGGCTAACTGGTTAGGACATGGGTAAGGCAGAAGTCCTTATCGCCTACAAAATAAATGGTGGTGAATGTTCCTGTGGCAATTATTAAAAATGGCCATATGCTAATGGCAACATTAGTGTGCGGCCATTAATGAAATAAATAGAAAAACTGGGTTTTTAGGGACACAGTAAAAATGGCCGTGGCACACAGGGAAGACCCACGTAAGGGTGCGCTAAGGTCAATTTTTACCATACCGTAATAATAGCACCCCTAAATTATTACAATCTGTTTTCTTTGTCACTATGGAACGACACAGTAACTAGAATGGAGTGGAGGAGTGGCCTAGTGGTTAAAGCATTGGTCTTGACATCCAGAGGTGCCCTCTTCAAATCCCTCTGCTACTCCATGTCATCTTGGGCAAGTCACCTAACCCTCCATTATCTCAGGTACACGCTTAGATTGTGAGCTCAACAGGGAAATATCCAGTGTATCTGAATATCACTCGCCAAGAGCTACTACTGAAAAAAAGTATGAGCAAAAGCCAAATAAATAAACAGAAGAACATATTCTTTAGCAGCTGTGACTTCAGACCTCAGTCCTTCAGACTGAGGCCTGCAAAACGCCAGGTGTACATTATATAAACACTGTGTACATAACAACAACTGTCTATTGTTAATACAAGGGCTTGACCATTTCTCATCTTCTTCTTGTCCCGTAGGACCAGCTTGTCCACCTTGGTAAAAGTGGATAAATAAAGTAAACAGTGAGACGGAATTACAAAACAAACAGAAGACAATTCATGGCCTCTAACAAAAGTATAGTAAGTGGCTTCTCTTAAGGATGCTCAGGTGTCTCCATTTTTCTTCAGGACAGGTTAATCCAGTCCTGGGATTTGCTCCACTGCACAAGGGACTTGCAGTTCTGTTTTCTTAGAGAAATCAATAGAAAAATCAAAACTACAAGTTCATGCCTAGAGGGAGAAACCAGGACTACCTATGCCCTGGGCTGAAAAAGAAAGCTCTTGGCAACTCTGCTCCTTCTCACATCTTGCTTACGAATAATGTTGTATGATATACAGTCCCACTCATTCAATTTAGTCCACCAAAAGCGAGGCCCCAATTTGGGATGTAACTTCTGTAATCCCTGGTTAGGTTGGGATTACTGAAAAGAGTGAACCCTGGTAGAGAGCAGTGTTGCCTGGTAGTTGTGGTAAAATATGCGCGTTTTGCTTACAAACCAAGCACAAAACATGCAATATCAGGTCCTAAAAATAAGTACTATGTCCTGGGTGTCAGAAGGCAGCCCTAATACAGTGATTAACTCCTTCCATAGCCAATAAGGAAACAAAAGAGGACAAGAAAAGGAGGGACTGAGCGCTGGCTGACACACTTACTTGCAATGTTATCCTGGCGACAATTATGGGCAATCAACAGTATATCAAGTCAAACAAAAGAAAAAAAGAACAAGCCCCAAAATAAGCTACCTTTGAGTTCACAACCCCCCCCCCCCCCCAACCTCAAAAACTAGAAGGCCAAACTCACGGGAAGTAAGCTAGGTTGGCAACACTGGCTAGACGGAGTCACTGGGGGGAGTGACTGGGAGGTCCCTGGGTGGGAAGAAGCCCAGCCTATGGGAGGGTTTATGGAATAAAATGCAGAAAGATAGTGCCCATGTTGAGGTAAGTGACAGCTCTGGGAGGAGTTAAGAGTTGCATGCGAGAGCACATGGTCTTTTGGCTGTCTGAAAATCCCCTGCCATAGAGCAGGAGAAGAAAGGGGGGTCCTGTTGGAGTGTGACCTTTGGCTGGCAAGCAGGGGGTTACTTGAAATAGTGACACCGGTGAATTACAAGTGCTAAAGGCAGAAAAGGGTCCCAGTCCGGCAGCAGTGGGATTAGAACCCTTGGAGAGCTCAGTTCCAGGGTAGATCTAGAATAGGATCACCACTGGAGAAGGGTCGGACAGTGAGGGGTCTGAGCCCACTGGAGATATTTTGATTGAGAGAGGAGAAAACCGCCTTTGGGATTTAGCACTGCCTCCCAGGATAGGCTTGGAGAGGAGCACAACGGAACAACAAAAACTGATTTTAAGTTATTCAAGATTACTTCAATCGTGTTGCCAGTATATTAATTTACCAGCTGCTTGTTGCAGAAGTTCAATAAAAGTTGAATTGTTGTTAAGCTCCAGAGTGCATTGTGGCTCCTGGACTGAAGAGCTGAGTGGAACCCAGAATTGGAAAAGTGTTTCCCAAACCCCTGGATTGCCATTCCAGATCAATGACCTACCCCAGCTTGACTGAAAGTGGACTGGAAAGGAGGTGTGTGGTAAGAGTGGCCCGCGTGATAGCGAAGACTGTGAGGTTTGGAGTGAGACAGAAAGAGAACTTCTTTTGTGGCCTGGGTCCGAAGCTAGAATTGGATGAGACCCAGGTTACATTTTCATGCTACAATGGCAGTTACATGCAAAAAAAGCAGGTAAACGTATTCTGTAAATTAGCGCCTTAGTGTTCTACTGTGTAATTGCAAGTGTTGTGATCACATGGGAACGACATGGGCCTGTCTCCAAGCAATGCACACAACTTATACAATACTGCTGCATGTGCAGGATGTCACATTTAGGCACACTAATGTATGCCTGCTATTGACATGGCATAAGTGGGTGAGCCTGAATGCTGACACGTAACTGCTGACTTCGGTATTCCATAACGGATTTGGCATGCAAATTTGCAACTACAGAATACTAGCTTAGAACTCAGATTTTTGGCACCTAAGAATAGTTCTCAATCTGTATAGATTCTGAGGCTGAAGCTGCCAATGAATTTCTTCATCTCCTGGGCACAAACCATAACTATGGGACATGTTCAAGCTAAAATGCCACTAAATGGACAATGCGATAAATGTTAAATAAATCACCCTCAACAATATGCATGCATACGTATGCAAGTAAAAAAAAAACCCCTATAGCATCAATACTAGCTGCAACAAAATCCCCTTGCTAATATGGTTGAAGGGAAATGGCTGATTAAAATAGGTGATTTCTTTAGAACTTCCTCCTGCTCCCCCCTCCCCCCAAGTATCCTACCAAGCTTGTACCACCTGCCAACAGGACACATTCAGTACTTCCTGAAACCAATCTCCACACCACATAGAGGTCCCTGAGCCACATATCAAAGTACTCGCCCAATTAAGTTCTATCCAGGTACTGCCGCTGAATATTGGAACTACCCATGTAAACCCCAGCAGCTGCTCCAGACCCCAATATTCAGTGCTGGCACCGAATACCTGGATCTAATTCAGTTGGCGGCTGAGTACCAATGTCCAGTCAACTGAACACTGACTGAATTGTAAACAAATTATCAGTAGAAAGTGTGGCAATTTAGAGAGCCTTGGTTCAACCCTCCCCCTCCCCCCCCCGGCCATGAATGTCTTATGGGAAAGATGGCAAACTTATCCTCCTTTCATGCTGCCCCCAAATTCTCACCAACTTTTAAATAGGGTGATACAGTATCCCCTCCCCCAAGGACTTATCTCCAGCCAGATTTGGTAGAGCAAGATTCAACCATTTCATGGTCGGGGAAGGTGGGGGAGAACACAAGCACAAATTGCATGTATTTCTTATGGGTAAAATACCAATTCTACCCCCTCCTGCACTCCCTCCCCTAAACACTCACCAACTTTGAAAAAAGGAAAAATCTGTATCTCCACTCAAAGGTTTTAAAGAGACACACAGATTCACATACACACAAATCACAAAACACACAGTCATTCAGTACATCTGACAAGCCTCTGTACTGAATCGAGGCTAAACACCGAAGCCCACCATCATCAGAATACCCTCATTAATCTGGACCTTGTGTTTTTTTCTAGAGGAAAAAATGATAAATCGGCACTTTTCAGTTTTGATAAATTGGCACTTTTCAGTTTTATACATGCCTTGATGAGCAATCCCTTCAGCTTGCAATCACTTTAGCATATTATAGCTTCTGTTTACATGGGCATGTGAATCTGAGTGTTATGCACAGCAGGGTGAGCATTTAACAGGGCAAAACTGAACAGATTCATGGTCTGATTACGCAATGGAACTCCAGAGGTTGAAATGAGTCTCCTCCAAGACTGTGCACCATCAGTGCTGTACCATGGGTCTACAAATCCCAGGACACCAGACTTAACATTTTAATTTATTCAATTTAACATGGCCTTTTATAGCCATTAAAAGACTTGGTTCATGGTCCTCTTGCCACATCTCCTCAGACCCTCTAACTCCTTCCCTAACAATCCAATTGCAGCTGACAGAATTTTTTCATCCTGACACTGGTGCCTCTCCTGCCCCTGCGGTTCATAGCTCAGGTCAGCTGTTTGACCTGCCCGCTGCCAGTGGCGTACGAAGGGGGTGGGGGTGGGGCGGTCCGCCTCGGGTGCACGCTGCTGGGGGGGTGTCGTCTCCGTTGGTTCCTTGCTCCCTCTGCCCCGGAACAGGTCACTTCCAGTTCCGGGGCAGAGAGAGCAAGGAACCAACGGAGCCGATGCAGCTCCCAGCGACGTGGACTCGGGGGCGGATCGGCCCTCCCGCCCGCCCCTCGCTTCTAAACTAGGTAAGATCGCGCTCCGGGGGAGGGTGCGTGCCGGAGGGGGGGTGCGCCGTGCTGCACCCGGGGGGGGGGGGTGCGCAGTGGCAACCCGCCCCGGGTGTCAGCTGCCCTCGCTACGGCACTGCCCGCTGCCATCCACACCCATGTGACCTGCACAGTATTTCTGGCACTGAGGTTAGCCACAGTAAGCTGTAGCTTGTGGCTACCTGCAATCTCTACTTAAAATGCCCAGAAAATTTTCTTAAAGTAGCTTTGACCCTCATTTTCACCTAGAATTTTAAAATAAACACTGATGATTATATGAGCATTTTACCTTAACAATGATAAAATGATTAGATGTAATCCAGGGATGTCTGGCTGAAGTAGATCCTGTGCACAGAGAGGCCCTTTAACTAAGCCGCGTCATCTACCTGCACCCAATGCACTCCAAAATGGAGTTACTGCCTGGCTACCTCGTGGTTCTTGTGGTAATTTCATTTTTGGCACGCATCTGATACGCGCATGTGAAAAATAATTTTTATTTTTGGATGCACACCAAATGGCATTTGACGTGCATAGGTCATTACCACCCAGTTACCGTGTGAGACTTTACCGCTAGGTCAATGGCTGACGGCAAGGTCTCAGACCCAAAATGCACGTCCATTTTTGTCAAAAATTTTTAAAAGGCATTTTTTGCAGGCACGCTGAAAAATGGATCTGCACACGCCCAAAACACGTACCTACCCTACCGCAGGCCATTTTTCATCACACCTTAGTAAAAGGACCCCTATCATTGATAGCCTTGAAAAGGCCATCTGAATAATAAAAACTGGTTTGCCTAGTCTCCAGGAAGGAGGCTACCTGCTGGGTTGTGATGTCATATTATATTATGTTATTTATTTATTGGACTACTGTTATGAATTATTATATGTGCTACCCTTTTTTCTTATTTTAGCAGGTGTTACAAGGTGCTTTTATTAATTTGCCTGTAATCGCCATTCCCACGTAAAGTATTTTGTTTTATAACAAGCAGATTATAAGTAAAAATAAATGGTGAAGCTCCTTGGGAGCCCTCTGAACCAGGAAATGAATGGGTATCTCTGCTAGTATAAGACAAAGACAGAGAAATGAGAAGTCTTGCCCATTCGACTAACATAAAAAAACAACAACTTTTTTTCCCTATCACTGTAGGTGTCTCAAGATGTGGCAGTTTGTAATCCGAAAGCAGGCATAGTAATTACTTGGTAATGTTTAGGAAGGAATTCCTCGATGTTTATCTTATCCTGCTTTGCTTGAATCACACCAAAGATTTATTCATTTGTTTACACTGATGTGCAAGGTGGTTTTAATTGAGCTTCAGCGTTTCCATCCAACGAAACACTTTCAGCTGAAGGCAGACTTTTAGATGGCTGTGTGGAGGCCATCCAAGAAATTCATATTATAGAAGGTGGTGCTATATCAAGTTAACTTATTTTAGTGTAACTGAGGTTTGCTGCTATTTCCTTTGTGAATTCACAGCTTCCCTGATAATTGCCACATTCAAAAAGCAATCGAACAAGCCTCTTCAGATAATACTCAGGAGAGCTCTTTTACCAAGCTGCAGTAAGCACAATCTTAAAATGGCATACCGCGGGGTGTGCTGAGGGATCCTGAAGTACTTTTGACATATGCGTGCACTACTGGTGCACTAAAAAATAAACTTTTTTGCCGAGGGGATGTCTATGCTAATCAGTTAGTGCAGCTACACTTCCGCGTACTCATTAGCAGAGAATTAGCGCACGAGTCCTCACTGTACAAAATAGGTGGCAGTAAGAGCTCACACGCTAAGTTTTGTTAATGGCCGCGTGCTAATGGAAGCATTAGCGAATGGCCATTAAATCATAAAATGGAAAATCAGCCATTTTCTGTCTATGGCAAAAAAATGGCCCTAGTGTGCGGAAAAGACCCATGTAAGGCTACACTAAGGTCACTTTTTGCCACAGCTTAGTTAAAGGACCCCAGGTTGTGAAAACAACCTGGTTAATATTCAGCCAGAGGCAGTGAGGTTTTTTTTGTTTTAAATGCTGACCACTGCTGGGTAGAATAGCCCCAGACATCCAGTGCTGGGCCACTGGCCATATCCAGGCACCAGCGCTGACTATCTGGATCACTGGAGGTGCCCAGAAATGAGGTCTTGCACAGCCAATGTTCAGTGCCATGCCTGCTTAGCTAACGGGAAAAGCTAGTTAAGAAGTCCGACTTGCCTGGTTAACTAGGTGGGCAGCAACAGCAATGAATACTACCAGTGCCTGCATAAAACTTAAACGTTTGCCCTCAGATTGCCCCAGCACTGTTCTCCTGGTCTTTTCAGATCTATCCATGGCGTTCACTCTCTTCTTTTGCTACGCCTATATGAAATAGGTTTAGGGGGTAAGGTCCTTAGTTGGTTCGCCTCTTTTTTCACTGATTGGTCTTTTAGCGTGGTTACCCCTCCCTCTACCTCACCTACGGATTCTCTCACCAATGAATTATTCTGATATACTGTTCTGTAGTTAAATTATACAACCAGGACTGTTTCTAGTGGAATAGATGAGAATATATGATAGCCCTATTATATTATTTCGGCAACTTGACTAGCATAACTGACAATTTTATTTTCAATAGTCTGATGATGATGAAACAATAACATAAATATTGTCATGGTATATTTGAAATTAAGGCCCCGATGCTCAAAAGTAAACGCTGGCGCTAGAGGATATTAGCGCCATATAAAAGCCCGCATTTACCAGCGTAGAATGTTCAGAGGGGTCTAGAGTAGGAAAGAAGCGCACCAGGCATTAGCGCAGATAACATGCAAATGTAGTCAATCATGTAAATGAGGTCATTTTGTATTCCTCCCTAATGCTCAGAAAAGAACGTCCAAAACAAAACTGCCTTACTGCTGCTGCTACCAGTTTTGATTGCTTTTGGAAGCAGAAAGAAGCCAGAGCCAGGAGGAGATCAGTACCCACAGCATGGGACAGTTTAAGCCTGTGCAAGCCCTTAAGCGCTGGTTGTGAGAAACAGCAGACCCAAGTGAAAGAACACATTGGCGTCTGTTTCCTGTGTCTAAATAAGTGTCTAAGCTAAAAAAGAAAATTGAAAATGCTTATATTTAGGTCGCAGAAAACAGACATCAATGTGTGCTTCACTTTCAGGTTTTTTACCAGGCGCATGCACACAGGAGCCAAGCTTACCGTGGAAGTGTTCTTCGAATGCATCAAGCACGAGCCTCCTGTGCCAAAGCAAAATCCTCCCACAGAACTTCCTAATGCTCAACGCTATGAGCACGCCTGTATTTGCATCTCCTTAGCTTTGAACATTACCGCTTTGTTCTTCTGCCCTGGTCTGGCAGTATTTTTATTGTGCTATTTGGAACAGCGCTGGAGTTTTGAGCATCGGGGCCTAAGCGCAGTTATGCACGTAACTCAAATTAGTGCCAATTAATACCATTTATCACCAATAACTGGTTGATAGTGTCAATTAGAAGCTAATTAATCACTTAAGTTACACATGTAACTGTAGAAAGTCTAGAAACTGTGTGCAAAATTGTGCATGTTAAGCGTAAACGTGTGTGTTTACATTTAGTATGTGCAAAGAGGGTGCACTCTTTTTTGATAATGCATGCATGCATGCATGCATGCATGCACGAACTGCTGCCTATGCATTAGCCATCATGCATAATATATGGCAATGTCAGGATACTGCCCCTGAAACAATAATGACGACGAACCAAACCAAACCAAACCAAACAACGCTGCAAATGTCACCAAAAACAAAAACAAAGTGGAAAATGGTGGGGCTGCGCATACATACTAAGCATGAGCAAGAACTACACTTATGAGCAATTTTGTCTCACACCATCCAAGTCTGCCCAGGCTTACCCGAGTAGTATAGGCTGCCTCTGGATCATCTTCAAGCACGCGAGACATGCCAAAGTCCGACACTTTGCACACTAAATTGCTGTTAACCAGAATATTGCGTGCAGCCAGATCTCGGTGCACGTAACTCATGTCAGACAGGTACTTCATTCCCGACCCAATACCTCGCAGCATTCCGACCAGCTGGATTACTGTGAACCTGCCGTCATTTTTCTACAGAGAAAGAGGAAAACACGATATTGGATCATAAGTTGGGACTTTCACCCGTGGACAAATACCATCTGCTTCTCTAAACTGACACAGGACGTGGTAGTGAGTCACGAAGCTTGGGTGCATTGAGAAATTTCACTACTGCTTCCTATAAAATATGGAGGATCCTTTTTTTGTTGTTGTGAGATTGTAACATTGGAATGCTTTTAAAAAGGGCAGAATAAAATAAATCAGGCACACTCTCAATGAGACAGGCACTGTAACATAAAACACTTTCAAAAATCTTACAGCAGCCTAGAATTTTATTTCCTTAAGTAGTGTTAATAAACCTATACTTCCACATGCAGAATGAAGAAATTGTGCAGAAGTTTCCCATTTATCACTCTGCAATCACCTACCCTGAGGAAAGCATCCAAGGAGCCATTCTCCATGTACTCTGTTATGATCATCACTGGCTTACCTATAGTTTTCGGAAAGAAAAACACCATTACTTGATAAACACTGCCGTTAATGGGATAAAAATGGGCTGCATGCTATTTTATTTCCAAGACATCTGTCTTGCACCATCTAATTTAATTAAAAGCGCTAGGCTATTGCCTCAGCTGTGCAGACATGGAAATGAAATATTAAAGGACAAGTTCAGACTCCATCTGGCAGATTAACCCCTTGATTGACTTGTTTACAAGGGCTTCACTAACATGGCTGAGGGTCTCCAGGGGCAGTAAAAGTGGATAACTGCGTACTTAAGAGCCACAAAAGAAATTGAATTGTTGCAAAGAAGGCTTGGAGACAACATGATGAATTTTTATGAATATTAAACTCCTTTCCAACAAAGTACACGCTTGTGTTATGGAATTAAGCTTACCAGGTGCCTTTTGAAGCAGCTGGCACTAGAATTATAACAAAGTAACATAGTAAATGACGGCAGATAAAGACCAGCAAGGCTCATCCAGTCAGCTCAGAAAGGTGGCCAGGGTTGTACATGTAACTCTCTGAGGGTTACCCCCCCACACCCTTGTATTTAGGATTGAAACTGATGTCCAATGCTGTCTAACCCCCCCCCCCCCATACTTCTTCCTTTTTTTTTCCCTTTAACGTGAGAAAGTTCACATTAAGTTTTAATCTGTGGAAATGCTCAATACTTTTATTCCATCTTCATGCCAAATAGGAAACCTCTATGTTTATCCTATGCCTCTTTGAATTCCATCACTATTTCAACCCCACCAATTATTGACTGTTAATGACTCATTAACTAACTTATTTTTCATGCGGATCTCAGGATCATGTACAGTTTTGGGCATCAAAATGTGGGTTCCATTTATAGAATCCGGGGGATACTGCCCCACAATTTGATAAAACGTCTTTTCCATGTGTAGAACAGGTTTCACATACAGAAAACCCTTTATAAAATAACCCCTGTGTGTATACATTTAGGGGTCCTTTTGTAAAGTGCACTAACGGATTTAGCGCACGTTAACAATTAGTGTGCACTAAATGTTTAAAAGGCTCATACATATAAAATGGGCTTCTTAGCAATAGTGTTGGCTAATCATTAACACACCTTATTAAAATGATCCCTTAAGCTTTAGTAGGCATGCCATTAACATGCACATGATACAGAACAGTTTAACACGGCGGTAAGTGAGTAATTTTGGTCTTCATCTGGATCTAGACAGGAATTACAATGACAAGAAAGAAAATGCTGGTAGTCTAAAAAGAAATTGTCACAATATAGTAATGATCTTTAAGAGAGTTATTTCCTTGTCTATTGCTGAGCAGATAAGGACTGTGCTGCAAAAATGAAACGCATAATGCTCAAAGCACTGTATGTTGAAATCTCCTTAGTGAATTCATAAATAAAATAAAGATATTAGATAAGCAAGGGGGGGAAGGAGCCAATTTTTTTCAATATCTTGTCCATACACATAAATGGGCTCATTTTCGAAAGAGAAGGGCGCCCATCTTTTGACAAAAATCGGGAGATGGGCGTCCTTCTCCCAGGGTCGCCCAAATCGGCATAATTGAAAGCCGATTTTGGGCGCCCTCAACTGCTTTCCATCGCAGGGACGACCAAAGTTCATGGGGGCGTGTCGGAAGCGTAGCGAAGGCGGGACTGGGGCGTGCTTAACACATGGGCGGCCTCGGGCGATAATGGAAAAAAGAAGGGCGTCCCTGACGAACACTTGGCCAACTTTACTTGGTCCTTTTTTTTACAAGCAAACCAAAAAATGTGCCCTAAATGACCAGATGACCACCGGAGGGAATTGGGGATGACCTTCCCCTACTCCCCCAGTGATCACTAACCCCCTCCCACCTCCCCCCCCCCCAAAAAAAATGTTTTTTAAATATTTTTCCAGCCTATATGCCAGCCTCAAATATCATACCCAGCTCCATGACAGCAGTATGCAGGTCCCTAGAGCAGTTTTAGTGGGTACTGCAGTGCACTTCAGGCAGGCGGACCCAGGCCCATCCCCCCCACCTGTTAAACTTGTGGTGGTAAATGTGAGCCCTCCAAAACCCACCACAAACCCACTGTACCCACATGTAGGTGCCCCCTTCATCCCTAAGGGCTATGGTAGTGGTGTGCAGTTGTGGGGAGTGGGTTTTTTTTTGGGGGGGGGGGGTTGGGGGGGCTCAGCACACAAGGTAAGGGAGCTATGCACCTGGGAGCTTTTTCTGAAGTCCAATGCAGTGTTCCCTAGGGTGCCCAGTTGGTGTCCTAGCATGTCAGGGAAACCAGTGCACTACGATTGCTGGCTCGTCCCATGACCAAATGGCTTGGATTTGGTCATTTTTGAGATGGGCTTCCTCAGTTTCCATTATTGTGGAAAATCAGGGACGACCATCTCTAGGGATGACCATCTCTAAGGTCGACCTAAATGTGGAGATTTGGGCGTCCCTGACCGTATTAACGAAACAAAAGATGGCCGCCCATCTTGTTTCGATAATACGGGTTTCCCCGCCCCTTCGTGGGGACGTCCTGTGAGGACGCCCTCAGGGAAACTTGGGCGCTCCATTCGATTATGCCCCTCAAAAGAGTTAAAAGATGCATCTAACTGGTTGCTGCTCTCTTTCTGATAATGGACTAGATTCGGTAAATGGTACCCAAATTTGGGCACTCCCCTTCCCAAAAAATGAGCGCTGAACGCTATTCTCTAAATGGGTCTGCAATTTGGGCGCTCTTTACAGAGAAGCGCTTACTGCCGAGATCTGTGCCCAATTTTGGGTGCAAGGATTTACACCAATTGAACCCTAGTGTAAATCCTTGCACTTAAATTAGGAGTGAATCTCCCGTATTCTCTAATACTGTAAGCATCTGTAGTGAATG
The DNA here is from genome assembly GCF_901765095.1 of Microcaecilia unicolor. NCBI lineage: Eukaryota > Metazoa > Chordata > Amphibia > Gymnophiona > Siphonopidae > Microcaecilia > Microcaecilia unicolor. Next base: position 164,317,157 of record NC_044040.1, read on the forward strand.
CCCCCGATCCACCCATGCACCTCCCATGACCATGTCCCCTTTTCAGCTGTGTGCTGAAAATTTACACTCGCATCGGCATAGAATAGCACCTAGCAAGATGCGCATTTAATTTCCAATTGTTGCCAACTATTGGTGCTAACAGGCTTGCTATTCAATTAAACTGAGCATGCAAATTGGGCGTGTAACCCAATTTACCCGTACAATTTTAAGCGCCACTTATAGAATTCCCCTGAATATGTATAATGTTATTATGGGAGGTAGTTACTAATGTACGTTAAAGAAATTGCATAATTTTTGAACTTTAACGCACATTAAAAGGCAAAATCGTGTTATTTTATTGTACTGCACGTTAGTTGAAGATACCACGAGTTGCATAATAATGAGATGCAAAGCATCTCATTATTATGCAAATTGAATAACGCAGCTTGCGCTTAACTCCGCAAGCTGCAACATTCTTAGAAAAATAACACCAGCTGGTACAGTAAGAGGTATCATTAACGTCTCTGACAAATTAAGTAAAAAGGTTCCTTGGCTCATTAATATTCCACATTTTTTTGTGACCACAGAGCATTTCTGACTCAAAAGATAAATTCAAATGAGTATTTAGTTAAAGTGCCTCAACAAAAACACCCCTCCTTTGTCAGTGAACAAGGAAAAGTGGTTCTGCTTGGGTATGATCAGTTAATGCACCTATAAGGGAACTGGTTTAGGAAGGATGCGATCATCTTGCTGTTAATAGCAAAATGTTGCTCAACAAGAAAACTAATGAATTTCTACATCTCTCCTGTTCCACCTCTGCAATTTATTTAGCATTTTTAATTTTGTGTTTATTAAATGCATCCATTTATCACAGCACTCACAAAGCCTAAAGGAAGAATGAAGATGAATGCTGTTGCCAGTAAACAGCACTTAACTGTAGCAGGGGCTGTGAGCCTCCCATGCTGACTGCAGCAGAAGCAGTGATTACCGGGAGCAAGGCAATGGGACACGGCAGGTCACCCTCTCTATTCTGCGCAAACGATTTTTGTATCATTTCACTTCAGGTACTGCAATTACACTACACAAATAAATCCATCCTGTTCTAACTGCTACAGCAATACTACCTCCAGGTTGAAACCTCATTGCAATGATTTTTCTGAATCCATTTACCGAGCTGCTATGAAAGCTATGATTTACTTATTAAAATTTGGCTATCCATTCATGTGTTGAATGCACCAAAGTGGGTACAAAAGAATGCATGTAATAAACCCTTAATAATACCCAGCAATAAACAGTCCCCCAAAACAACACATTTCAAGATAGTGTGATCATCAAAATCCCACAGGTTCTCCCTAACTTAATCCCAATGATGTATAGCCATGATAACTCACACAATTTAGCCATACAATAATAGTAGTGAATCCCCACCTGTAAATATTTGATCAGGCAACTAAACTTTAATCTTCTTTTTGGAGTTCAAGAGTAACCTAATGGTTACAGCAGTGGGCTGAGAACCAGGGGCGGTTTATTCAAATCCTATTGCAGCTCTTTATAATCTTCAGCAAGCCACTTAACCCTCCATTGCCTCAAGTATAAACTTAGGGCACATGCAGAAAGCTGTCCTGGGCTGTAGCACACCTTAACGGGCAGTTTTACCAGCTCAGCTTGTTAATGGACGCTGTACGTTAAGAGACTTTTTGCACTGAGGATTATACCTGCAGTAGACATCAGTGCATTGTCTATTGAAATGCATGCTAAAGAGCTTATGAGCTACCCTGCACATGTAGGGCTTTAGGTTGATGTCTACCGTGGGGGTTCAACACCAGAAACCTATTGCCAGGTCTGAGGCTGGTATAGATCCCCCATACTCAGCATGAGCCCATCTCCTTCCCCTCTGCCCCACTCTGGCACTGACCCAACCCCCTCCCCTGTGATATTTAAAAAAAAAAAAATCTCCTGTGGCAACCCTTCCCCTTACATGACTGCCCCCCTCCTCCCTTCCTTCCTCCCGAGAAAAATATTGCCCAGGGTCTAGTGGCACCCCTTCCTTCATCCAACCAGAATTAAAAAAAAAAAGTCCCCATCACCCAACTCCCTACCCACGTTCCAAGCTCACCCTGGACCTTGAACAAAGCAGGAGCGATTCCTACTCTCTTCTGATGGCCCCCGGCCCCACGCAGTGCATCCTGAGATATACTGAGCAGGGCCAGTTCGCCATATAACGGAATTTCTCCCCTATATTGCAAACATGCCCTGCCCAGAGCATCCTGGGAATGCACTGCGCAGGACAGTGGCTGCCATTTTGGAAATTAGGGTCCGGAGGCAGGAGTGAGCTGGAATCACTCCCGCTTTCTTCAAGGTCCTGAGGAGGGCTTGGAAAAGGGAGTAGGGGGATGGGATAGGTACCACCAGGGACTTCTTTTTTAAAATTTTTGGTTGGGCAAGGGGGGAGGAAGGGGTGCCACTAGATACCAAGGGGACAGTTTGAAGGAAGGACAGAGGAGGGCCTATCGGTCCTGGTGGAGGGTAGGAAGGAAGGCTGACTGGTGCCAGTACTGGTCCAAGGTGTGGGTGGGACACTAGACACCAGGGAAATTTATTAATACTGAAGAGGGAACGGGGTTCAGTCAAAGGGAGGGGAGCGAAATCAGGGGCCGGTGTAGACTGCCATCACCTTTGATTTTAGTTACCCTTTCTGTCAGTGCCTCTGCCAATCATGGCTCAGGCACGATAGGAAGGGTGACATTTGGCAATGAGCTGCAGATTACGGTCACAGTTTTAACACAGAAGTAATTTGCAAGCTCATTGCTTACTGCATCCTGCAGCAATTATTTAGAGGGAAACTCGCGTTAAAAGCTGAGCGGTCAGCAGCTGTAATGTGTAGCTTTCTGCATCGGCCTCTTAGATTGTATGCCTCTGGGGACAGAAAAATGCTTACTGTACCTGAATATAAATTGCCTTAAGCTTCATCTTAAAAAGGCATGAACTAAATCTAAAATCCCTTCCCTTGAAAACTCAGTTACTTGTTTCAAAGTTACTATATGTTCTAATAGCACTAGGACAAAGCCCTAGCTAGGAGCATCAGAGGGTTCTAGAAGGCTCATAAACCTACAAAATATCAAGATAGAGATCTGGAAACGCAGTCCAACAGAACAGCTATTAATGACATAACTGAATCCTAGGGTGCAGTGAAAAGGAGAAGGATACTGCAAAAAAGCAGTAGACATGCCTGGTATTTTCTTCTTTTCTCTTGCTCTTTACATCTAGTTTTTACCTTTTTCTTTTCATTTTAATAGTAGCCAAAAATTGAGGGACATATGGGTGTCTGAGAATTTGGTTCTGACCCAGATTACTTGTTCCCATTCTTTCATTTGCTCGTAGTAATCCATCTGTTATATGAAGCAGCAAGGCCACAGAGAGATTAAAATGCACTTGGATTGCAGTTAATGTTATACAAACGCCATAAGTTAAAGCCTGCAGTTTATTGAAAGGCCACCAGCTGGCACTGTTCTGTGCCATGGGTGCAAGTAAAATAGCTAAATGTTTTCTCTTATTACCCGTCCCTTGTATTTTATGTTAGTTGCTTTCTATGTTTAATGACCATTCTCAGAAAGGAGCTACTCACTCCATGTCTCAAGCTATAATAAAGTGAAATGCCCTGTACACTAAAGTTCTGTTTCAGATTCCTGCAGCATACTGTTCTTAGGTAACTAAAATAGCAGCTACCACTAAAGACAAATTTTATATCACAGATGAAGCTTTACTTCTAACCACACTGTTGAAAGCCCGAGAGACAATTGATTAAACCACTTGGTCTTTACTGAAGAGGATGTTGGGATCATAACTGCACTGGAAACCTTTTCGATAGTAATGATTTGAAGGTACTTTAAAGCATGTTACTGTAAGTCTAGAAAATGTTAATAGATCAAATTGAGAAATGTAAGAGCAACAAATCACCTGGACTGATAGTACTGACTTCAGTGTCCTGAAAGAGCTCAAATATGAAACTGCTACTAGCAATGTGTAACCTTTCGTTTCAAATGGCCACAATACCAGAGGATAAGAGGTTGGTCCAATGTAATGTCAATTTTTATGAAGAGAGCTAGGGGTGATCCAGGAAATTATAGGCCAGTGAGACTAATATCAGTGCCAGGCAAAATGGCTGAAGCCATACTAAACAATAAAACTACTGATCATATACACAGATACAGCTTAAAGGGAATGTATTAGTATTGGTTCAGCAAAGGCAAATCTTATTTAACAAATTAGATTTTTTTTGAAAATTTAAACAAACAAGTGGATAATGGTGAGCCAAGTTGTAACGGGTACAGAATGCTGCAGTGTGAGTAATATTTGCTGCTGATAAATATAAACGTATTATATCTCTTTTGTTACGCTTGCATTGGCTGCCTTTAGAGACAAGATTTCAATTTAAGGCAGCTGTTCTAACATTTTAGGTGCGGCATCGAGAAATCCCTGCCTATCTGATGGCTTGTTTTTCTTTTTTAAATCAAAATATTTTAAGACCTTATAGAAATCAATATCTTTTAAGTTTTCCTTCAGTTCACGGAGTCAAAGGCAAGAGAATTCTACAAGCTTCTTTTGTTTATCAAGTAGCATTATGTTCAAACTCTCTCCCTCTTTTTATTAGATGGACAAAAGACTATTTACAGTTTAGGAAATTGCTTAAGATGTTTTTATATTAAAAGATGTTTGTAGTATTTGGAGTTATGATCAATTTATCTGATATGGAGTAGTCTAGTGGTGGGTGCAGAGGACACTTGTGGTGGAAACCTCCAAAACTCACCAGAAACCCACTGTACCCACATATAGGTGCCCCCTTCACCCATAAGGGCCACTGACGTTTTGCTTTTTGAAAATAGTTACAGCGGCTATTCAGATTTGGGAAATTTAGCATACAACGTCCAAAGTCTGACTTAAATATCATATTGAAAATGCCCCTCCATGCAACTTTGTAAGTCTAAGTGCTTAAAAAATATGCCTCTAGGTCACTTAGAGGTCCTTTTACCAAGCAGCGGTAAAAGGACCCCTGTGGTGGCATTGGCACACGGGTTTGCCATGCACCGAGGCCCCCTTTTACCACCACCGGTAAAAGGCTTTATTTTAAAGAAGGAAATGGCCATGTGGTAAGTTTAATACTTGCTGTGCAGCCATTTCCTGAGGAAGCCCTTACCACCTTCTATTTAGGAAGAAGTAGGGGCTCTGGCAATAGTCCAGCAGTAACCAGGCATCATGTGGCACTGCCCGATTACTGCTGGGCACTGCCCCAGCGCTAGAAAATATAAAAGTATTTTCCAGCACCCCAGTTGACGTACGCCAGAAGCCAGAACTACCGCCCGGCTCCTGAGCTAGCCTAGTGGTAGGCCCGATTTGGCGCATGGCACCGAGGTGGTACAGGTACCACCGTTTTGTAAAAGGGTCCCTTAAGCCACAGAATGGCAAAACCGACTAACAGATCCATCACTCATGATGTGTCCTTGAACAAATCCTTTCACCTCTACGTATTCAAAACGTAGACTGCAGGTTTCCTGGTGGAAAGGGGACTAGTCTCCCTGTGACTGACTTTGTAAAATGCCATATAGGCAGGCAGCATTTTATTACTAAAAATGTTAACTGCATACTAGGAGCTTTTGATGAAGCAGATATTATTTGTTACACTACTGTATATGAGGCTCAACAACAGATAAAGTTCTACCGCAATAAACAGATATGGATCTACTAAGACCACACACACAGTAAGTTCCAGAATTATGAGCATTCCATGAGAGCAAGGATTCTTGGGAATTGTGATCCCTTTAAACCCAACAGACTGCTGAGGGGGAGCGGGAGGACAGGAAGGAAGAAAAGAGACTGGGCTATTTTTATCTAAGTGCTTGTAAAGTTTTGTGACCATCTGGTTTTACCTCTTCTCAGATCAGCTAAGTCTAGCAAAGATTTGCAAGCTGGCCTGGCAGCCCAAACAAACATTCTAAAATCTTGTGCAGTTTGCCTAGAGACAGGGTAACAGTGGAAACTATAAACCCATTTATAGATGCCAGCAAGATAAATGATCTGCACTGCACTGATTTCCTTCTATTAGCTATCAGTGGACCTGCTCCATCTGTCATTTCACTGGGAAGATATGCAGATTTAATTTCTCAATGGCTTCTCAAGCACAGCCTTCATGTGACAAGAGCTGCTTACATTTGGTGACAACGCCTTCTAAGTGGATGATATTGGGGTGGTCAAACTGCCCCATGATGCTGGCCTCGCTGAGGAAGTCTCTCCTTTGTTTGTCAGTATACCCAGCCTTCAGTGTTTTGATTGCAACACAAATCTCTCTTTTCCCTTGCAGTTTAAGTCTCCCGCTACAAACTTCACCAAATTCACCTGTGGGGAGCATAAAAAAATACTCATAAAAATACACATAAGATTCTGTGTATCGATTACACTTGTTTAATAGGCAGATGAATAAGACGCTTGTAATAATAACTTCCATTCATTTTTTAAAATTCTATAATGTACTATTAATTGTAATTTTAATTAATTAAGGCAAAATAGATGCCAGAAATATCCATTTGTGGATTTATCACATTTATCACTCACCAACGCCTATAACCTTTTCAATCTTGATGCAGGAAGCATCAATTTCTTTGGCAAATTCCCGGACAGCCTGGTTGGGGTCCTCGTATGTAAAAGGATCTACATATGTTCGTATACCTGTAGAACACAATTTGAGGTTTTAAAGAGAGGAAAATCTATACAACAGTTGAATCCTTCTTGGTATAAGTCAGAAAGTTACCTGTACATGAATGTGTAATTCCCCCCCAAATTTAGGTGGCAATTCTGTAAATTGGCGCCAAGATTTAGGAGTCCCACTGCAGTGTGCTTAGTGTCAATTCAATAATGGCATCTGAGTGCCAAGATTCTGTTATAGTGTAAGTTGGCACTGATGTGCCCAAAATTAGGGCACCAACAGTTGCATCAAGTCACATTTAGGCATATAGAATAAGCCTAAATTTCCACATGGTATATAGAATATGCTGAGCGGCCATGACAGCGCCTAACTGTAGGCATGGTCATTTACGCCAAGTAAAACTTGATATAAATACCGGTGCCTAAGTTAGGTGCGGAGCAGGTGTATTCTATAACCCTGCATGTAGTTTTCTGGAACGTCCACGGCCCTCCTATTCCACACCCATAGCCATGCCCCCTTTTCGGCAGCATGCATTAGAATTTATGTGCACCGCTTTGCAGCATACACTTAGCGGGTAGTGCGCGTAAACTGTAACTAATGATAATTAGTGCTCATAATTGCTTGTTAACATCCAATTATCAGTGCTGATGAGCTGGTTATGTGCATTGCTATGGAATCTGTTTTGATTTCCGCAAGGAAATCTCGGCGCACTTAATTAAATTATGCATGTACCTAAATGTGGGCACATAATTTTAAGTGCCATTTAAAGAAATCCCTTCCTGCACCTTGCACTTATGCATTTAAATACCAATTAATGGCGCCAATCACATGCATAAGTGGTATTACTCTATAACTTATGCACCCAATTGACACCTATCTTTAGGTGCCAATTTATAGAATTTCCTTTTTAGTGACAGAATTTGTTACTGTCTGCAACAAATCTCCCATTAAACACTGAATTCCAATTCGAAATACACAAAGCTTTTGAATAATTTCTGTTCTTCCTGCAAGTGTAGCATAGTATTCAGTGCTACAAACCTGGAAAAAATCAGCTTAAGTCCCCAGATTACTTTGCTGCACTTAAACTTAGGGGATCTTTTACGAAGGTGCTAGGCATGCTAAATGCTAGAGACTACCACAAGAATATATGGGCATCTCTAACGTTTAGCGCACACTTATTTTTACGCATGCTAAAAACAAAAGTGTACCTTTCTAAAAGGGGCCCTTAGACTATAAACCAAGGGTTCCCCAACTTGTCCTTATAACCTCACAGTTATTCAGGTTTACAGGAATTTGTTCGGGTGCATTCAGGGGTCCTTTCACTAAGCTGTTGTAAGTACTAGTGAATGCTTCCTGCTACTTAAAAGGGCTTACTGTGGGGCACGCTGAGGTGTCCTGTGGTAATTTTGCAATCAGCATACGCAAACTAATATTTTTTTTAGCATGCTAAAAAATAATTTAATTTTTTTCACAAAGGGGGCATCATGTCTGGGGCACAGAGTAGGCGTTTCTGTCCTAATCAGTTAGCACATTTGCATTATGGCACTGTAACTGATTAGCGCATGAGCCCTTATCACCCAAAATAGGTGGTGGTAAGGGCTCATGTGCATTTGTTAATAGCTGCATGCTAATGGAAACATTAGTGCATGGCCGTTAATTTGTAAAATAAAACACTGGCCGGGCCTTAGTGTGCAGGAAAGACCCATGTAAGGGCGTGCTAATGTCACTTTTTAGTGCAGCTTAGTAAAAGGACCTCTTAGTTTCTTAGCATGGCTTAAAAAATTTGTGAATGCAAAATTTATTTTATGCGCTTTAACCTAAGAATCAAAATATGTACAATTGATTTGCCTACGTTGAAAAGTTCAATATGTTAATTCTTAAAATTAAAACAAATGTCAAAAATGAAGCACAAAAAAAAAACCACTCAGAAATCAGGACAAAGCTCCCCAAAATCTGAAAATGAACCAGCCCATTTCCATAACATCCAAAAAAAAATACATATGAAATAAACATTCTTCAACTGGGCCTCAACTAGGCCTCCTATTACTCAGGAGAATTCCTGCTATAAGTTCTCTGAGACAGAGATGAAGTAACCCTTTATTTATCTTATCCTGTATGTAAATTGTATTCTATAAATATTATTTTATTAGGTACAAAGGTTGGATTTCAAAACTTTAGGGGAAGGGTATAACCAATAAACCTGAGAAACATGAGTCCATCTCCATCTGAACAGCATACTCTGTATCTTCATTATAAACATGAAGAGGTTTAGCAAACACTCTCTAACTGCACACACAAAAGAATTATAATAGTTGTCTATTTAATTAATGTGGAGCATCTCAAGAGGCCATTCCTGTATTTAGCTGGATACTCCTGAGATCCCCTCCAATAGCATTCTCTGGGACTTGAAGTGTAGTTAAACAACTCTTACGAGCCAGCTTGCTATGTGGAAGGTCTCCTAGGAGGCTAATGCTTAAAACCTAACGCCGGTATTAAAGGCAATTAGCGTCAGAGTAGCACACACCTTAATAAGCGCAGAATGTTCAGAGTGCTCTAGCACAGGTATCAATGTGCATGATGAATGCAAATTATATTTAAATGTAATGAAATAATATAATATTAATGAGGTTACTCGGTATTCCCTCCCAATGCTCAAACAACAGTGCGGAAAAAAATGCTGGCCTTAATGCCGAAAACTTACCAGCAGCTCAGGGTAGTGTTGATGGTTTTGAGGAGAGGACTTTTTCTGAATTTCTGACATTAAACTGCCAGCTTTGTGTTTTTTTTGGAAGTGGAAGGAAGGAAGCCTGTGTAGCCTCTAAGTGCTGATAGTGAGAAAGAAACGTGTGCGAGCTCAAACAAAAGTGAAAGTGAAAACACATATTGGCACCTGTTTTTCTGTGCTTAAATATGAGCCTTTCAAAAATTTAAGTGCAAACAATTTTTGAAAAGCTTATATTTGAAGGCGCAGAAGTAGGGCTACCATACGTCTGGTTTTACCCAGACATGTCCTCTTTTTGAGGACATGGCTGGGCATCTGGGCGGGTTTTGCTAGCTGCCTGTTTGTCTGGATTTGAGGCGAATGGGCAGGCTGGCAGGCGGACGGGTGTCCTATCCTCCCCTCCCCTTCTTTATCTTACTGTGGTATCCTGGTGGTCTAGTGACCTCCTTGGGGCAGGAAAGAGTCCCCTCTTTCCTGCCTAGCACATCTGCAGACTGTCTTGCTCCCGGTGCCGCTTCAAAATGGCTGCCAAGAGGTCAAGCAGCAACCTCATGAAGTCTTGCAAGGTCACTGCTTAACTCTCAGCAGCCATTTTGAATCGGTACCGGGAGCAAGAAAGGTGTACAGCCGCACTGGGCAGGAAAGAGGGGGCTCTTTCCTGCCCCAAAGAGGCCACTAGACCACCAGGGCACTAAAATAAAGTACAGGAGGGGATGGGAGGGGTAGTGAATAAAGTCATATAGGTGGAGGGAGGCTGGAAAATTGGGGAGGGGATATACATGGGGTGAGAGAAAGGGAATCTGGCTTTCTTTGGGGGTAGGTCAAAGTGACAGGGGGCGGTGTGGGGGTGTGAACGGGGGTGGGGTGAGGGGCGACAGGGGGCAGGGCATGTGTCCTCTTTTTCCTTAGGGCAAATATGGTAATCCTATGCAGAAGAATGCCACAGATATGAGCCTGCACTTCTGGTTTTATCACAAGAGCAGTGATTACCTTGAAACTTTTCTACACATGCACCAGACACATTCCTCCCCCTTGCTTTTGGTTTACTAGTGTGCATATAATTTGAATGCCATTTGCGTTGAGCATTGGAGAACTAGGTTTCTGCGCTGTTCTTGCACTAGGGGTTTGTGCTGTTGGCTTTAACATCAGACCTTTCAGCATCAGGGCCCCAGTTGGCTGGGGATACTGTTGAGGCAACAATCACAGCCCTGAAAGTAAAGAATCCTGGCCTAATTCAGGAAACATGATTTCTGGGCTCCAGCACTGCTATGACTGGGCTAAATGCAAGCAAGGAGGAGGGTTATAAAATAGAGGTGGGAATCCCTGGCCAGTTGCAAATGAAAGCTCATGGCTTCAGATCCCAGCCCTGGTTCTGACTGAGCTGAAAATGTCCTCATCAACTGCAGATGCCAGAACAGAAACGGTATATCGGGCAAAAGAGAAGAGATACATTTTTGGCTTCTAAGAGTACCACTGATCAGCTAAACCACACCAAAGACTCAAAAATCCCTTTCAATTACCTTGATTCAAATGCTTCTCCTCATCTGCTTCTTGCTTAGCCTTACTGTATTTGCTGCGTCTGTGGGATTAACAAATAAGAGATTATAACCCAACATACTTCCTTTCTCCTAAGCTAATGGTACCAGAGGTGCTTATAGTTGGATAATAGTATTATCTAAGATGAACATGAGAAGTAGCTCTCCACCCTCTAAGAGACATTTTTCATGCAGAAGCTGCTCATTTTTTGCTAACACTGATATGTACTACATAATAATTCTGTCTAAAGTTTATATACATATATCCCCTCAGTCCATAACTTTAGCACCTAAATGTAAGAGCCATTTGAGTGCTAAAATTTTAGAATATGAGCACTTATGCAGGTGAATGTACATATGTTAGCTGAGTACTCAGCAATGTTTTATAATTTAGATGCACAATCGGCCAGATCCTATATATGGTGTTCAGAAATGGACATCAGAAAATATCGGCGCTAAGCGCGAAACCTGGTGTAAATGCTGGTGCCCAAGTTTGGTGCGCTGACTCATTATTCGGTAATAACACACATGACTTTTTGAAATGAGTGGTGCATTATGGGCCAGATTCTATATATGGTGCCTGAAAAATCTGTGCAGAAAACATTTCTGCATAATTGTATTCTATAAGCAGTGCCTAGATTTAGGCGTGGTATACAGAATATGCTTAGTTGATATCCCAGTACCTAGAACTATGCACCTCCATTTACATCAAGGAAAACATGGTGTAAATACCAGCGTGTAGATTTAGGCGCAGAAGGCCGTACTCTATAATAGTGCGTGCATATTTTGGAATGCCCACAAAACGCCCATTTCCCCACCCATAACTACTCCCCTTTTTGGCTGCACGCATTAGAATTTAGGCGCTCTGCGTTACAGAATACACTTAGTGAGTTGTGCTCATTATTGCTTGTTAAGTGCTGTTATCAATGCTAATTAGCTTGTTAAGCCAATTAAGTTAGGCGCGTTGTTATAGAATGCACTTGGATTTCAGCATCAAACACTAGACGTGATATACAGAATCCGGAGGAATGGCATTGTGGCACCCAACGTTATAAAATAGCGTGCAGAAATTCCCCAACTGGTGCCAATTAACGACAATAATTGGTTGTTAGAATCCAATTATTCCTCATTAATGGCTTGTTAGTCAAATAAGTTGCACAGGCATCTTGGCAGTGCGCCAAATGTGGGCACCATATATAGAATCCACGGGAATTTGCTTACCATGTAAATGCAATGGGGTGCACACATGGGCAGTGTATGGGCAGGGCTCCCATGTGCACCGTAAGTTACAGAATGCTGTTACTTGCTAAACTGCAGGATTTAAGCATGTGCGTTTTTGCCGGTTATTAACAAGGCGAAAGTGGGTACACCTAATTGTAGGCACAAAGAAGCCAATTTCACTATTATTCTACAATAGAATCTTGGTGCCTAGATGGCATTATAGAATTACCCCCTGATATTCATAACTATTTAACTGGCCAGGAATGGCTCCTGGCCGGTAAAATAGCGTTTAAGCTCCTAAGTGTGGATATTCAGCGGGAGATAACCATTTATTTCCTGCTGAATATCCCGGTTAGTGGCTAGCCGCTAACCCCCAGATTCTATATAGCGTGCCTAGACATCCGTGCCGAAATCTAGGCATATTCTATAATAATGCACGTAAATTAATTGGCTTAGCAAGCTGACCAGCGTTGATAACAGCACTTAAGCAATAACACGCACTACTTGGCAATAATTAGAATTTATGCGCACAACTCACTAAGCATATTCTGTAATAGACTATGCCTAAATTCTAATGCGTGTAGTTCAAAAGGGGAGTGGCCATAGGTGGGGAAATGGGTGTTTTGTGGGTGTTCCAAAATTTACACGCGCAGTTATAGAATATGGCCCAGTGCGAGTAAATCTAGGGGCAAGGATTTAGGTCATGTTTTTGTTGGTCTAAATGGATGCGTGTTATTTTAGGCACTAGGATTTCTGCCTAAGTGTATTCTATATACTGCGTCTAAATCTAGGCACTGCTTATAGGATACGCTCAGGTGGAAATCTTTACTGTGTGGATTTTTTAGGCACCATATATAAAATCTGGCCCTAACCAGCTATATTGGTAAACACATCCGGTTAGGCGCGGATATTCAGCGCCTAATCAGCTATAGCAGGCCTATCTTTGACCACTAAAATGTTAACTGGTTAGCATAGCCGGTTCACATTTTAGGGGCCAAAATAATCCCAGATATTCAATGCCAGTCGCCGGATACGGATTGGCATTGAATATCTGGGTTAAATGCTGGCAGCGGACAGCAAACGCATTGCCTGACGCCGGCATCAGGCCATTCGTGCTCAGCACCTGCATCTTGGCGAATAACTTTGGCGCCCAGTTATAGAATTGCCTCATAAATGTCCATAAACAAGGTCTAGATTATAACTCGGTACATTTTAAGAGCTATGTTCAATTTGTCTGCTCAGTAGAAACTGAGCTGAGGCTGATGTTGCCTGATTATATAAGCAAACTGCATGCTAAATTAGGACATCAGTGTTTGTTTTCAAAGCTATGAAGAGTTGTGCAGTAGAAGGGTGTGGGGAAGGTGATGTGCTTTGAGAAACATGTGAAAGAAAAATAGGCATGTCTGGTAATGAATGAGGAAACGAAGGGCTCGATATTAAAAAAAAAGCTGAGCTCCTAAATTTAGGCTTACAGGTTCCTAAATATGTGCCCTGTTTTCAGCTCAAAATTCATCTTATGATGTTGTCACAGGAGCACTGTCATTAAGAATGCGCACACTTGCCCAAAGAGTGCCTGGCGGTGCATGAACCCCCCCCCCCCCACACACACACACAAATTCATGTGGGTTTTGATTCTACTCATTTTCATTTGCCAATGACATGAACCAACCTGGGGAATGTCAATGATATTTCCTATGTCATTTTAAATGAATGAACATCCCTAGTGTGCGCTTTTCCTGAACCAGTTTTCGAAGGGGAAAAAACTTTTTCCCTTGGAAAACAGATGAAATGTTTGAGGGTAAAAAGTGCCTGCAAATTTCACACATATGTGCTGTGTTTCAACGCTGCCCATTTTACGTTAAAAAAATAAAAATAGGTGGTGGTGCAGTGGTTCCCAAACCTGGTCCTGGAGGCACCCCAGCTAGTCAGGTTTTGGGGATATCACTGCCTCCACTGCATGCAAATGTCTCTTATGAATATTCATTGTGGATATCCCAACAACCTGACTGGCTGGGGTGCCTCCAGGATCAGGTTTGGGAACCACTGGGGTGGTGTATGGTTGAATATAATTAATACTGAATGAAGAATTGAATAACGTCATGAAAATGATAAATAGGAATGTACATTGGGAAAAAGAAAACCCGACTGTGCTGGTATGACGGCCGTTGAACAAAGTTCCCCAGCTTCTCAGCCCACAACACTAACCATTAGGCTACTCCTCCACTCAGTTGCTCTTCCAAAATTAGAGAAAGCCAGCAGCGCTAGCGTAACATCAGAATAACATGAGATGCCAAAAGCCAGTACTGGGTAAGGGACAATCTTCCAGTTTGCTTGGTATATGGAGTTTTGAAGGTATGAAGGTGGGCTGGCTGGTGGCTCAGAGCCATTTCATTTACACAGATTGGGCAGTAGTAATTTTTTTGTTGTTGTGGCATTTATGACAATGTTAGTTTCAAATCATACAAACGACATGATAAATATGTTGCTTGATGACAAAAGCATCTGTCTTATCTGATGTACTAACCCATGGGATTTCCCCAAGATTTAACAGCCCATTTCATGGTTAACGTTTGCTAAGTCTGCAAATGGGCTTCCCAGCAAACTTTTGCAAGCTGCAGATTTATTTTCTGCAAAAACTAGTATGGAAAGATGTTATCATATTGTAGTCGTTACTTCATTCCGCATTAATGAGCTACTGCAATGCAACATCAAGTAAAGCAACTTATTAATTCAGAATTTTAGTACAATTTCACATGTAGTGGATTATGTGTGAAACTGTACTACTTGGGAAAACAGCAAATGTATGTTTTTTTTCAAGGGGGTTTCATGAGAAAAACACCCACAACTCTGGAATACTTTGTGCTTTTCTTTTTTTCTGTGAAAAGACTTTGTTACCAAAAATTTCACAAGAAAAACAACAAGAGAAAGTGGTAAAGAAAGTCAAATTTTATATATCACCCACTAGGAGACAGAAAATCTACATGTACATATCAGCCTGCAGGAGATAAAAAATATGCTTCTTTTCACTTTGTGATTGGCCCAACTACTTGAATAAATGAACATGAAAATAAGACTAGACAAAAATTTGATATTTAAATAAGCTTTTGAAGAAGCAGAGGTGATCATTATTAGTCTTTTATGTTGCTTGGAAAAGGAAAAATATTAAGTCAGGTTTTCTCAAAGGAAACAAACGGATTACTGTTCAAACCCTAATTATAGCTTATTAGCTTGTAATACTACTTTTAATACCAAACACCCACCTCCATTCCTACCTTTGTCACCCATTGACCTTTTGCCTACAGCTTAGGACTGGACACTACGGTTCTACTATTGTCCACTGAAGCCAACCCCTGGGACCCTGAGCAACAGGGAGCCCAAGAAAGGCCAAAGGCCTACTGAGTCAGAATTCACAGCTCACCTGACTGACAGAAGGAAACCTTTGTGACAGATTAGAATTCCATAATTATAGGGTTTTAGGGTGGTGCTGATTAAGAAGTAGGGAAGGGGGTGGGGGTAAGAGTGGATGTGAAGACAGCAGTGTTCAGAAAGGATATAGAGAGGCTTTTCAGAAACAGTAGGAGCTGAAAACAAGCAGGCCTGTAGGTGAGATGAGAAAAAAGAGGTGCATGGACCTTTCCCTACAGGAGCCTACTGCAGAGAACAAAAGGAGGAATTCGTATTCATTGTTAGGAAGATGTGTGAGCTCCAAACCTGCTGTTACCTTTGCTATTCATCAGACCCAGACAAAGAGATAAGTGTAAGGGGGAGAAGCAATAGGCTAGCAGGCACAGTTTGATCATACCATAACTTAAGTGTTCACGCACAAAGCTTTGAAGAATGGTGCATACTGTTTCCAACCTAGTGAAGATAGAAGGGTAATCTATTCCACTGAAGTGCAGATTCATGACCGTAGAACAATCTCAGAGAACTAGAACAGTTCTTGTTGGATGTCTTTTAAACCTATAAGTACAGTACATTACCACTGGGGATTCATAAAAGCCAGCTACTTTTATCCCTTTTTCATTGAACCTCAATCTGCTTGCACAGAATGTTTCCCAAATTCTTTTTATAGGCTATAAATAGGAATAAAACAAAACACAGAAAAGAAAATAACATGATACCTTTATTATTGGGCTAACTTAAATGCTATAACTGGATTCTATTCTTTTTTCTACATAATGATCCTCTGTGTTTATCAGAACAAAAGCACTATGGACCAGATTCTATATATGGCACCTAAAATATCCACGCGGAAAACAATTCTGGCTAAGTGTATTCAATATGTGGTGCCAAAATTTAGGCGCTGTATATAGAATATACTTAGTTGATATCCTAGCGTCTAAATCTATACCATGGCGTAAATCCATGCGCAGAGGGCCATACTCTATAACAACACTGGGAAACTTTGGAATGCCCACAAAATAGGCTGCAATTGAAATTAGGGAAAATTTAAGGATATGGTGATGAAAACATCATAGGCATAAATATCGGTCCATCCAGCCTGCCCAACAAGGTGGCCAGAGTTGAATATGGTACAGGCTCCACTTCTTCATGATTAAACACTGGTATACTTAATCTCTAACTCTCTCTGCCAACTTTAGGGCACAGACCGTAGAGGTCTATCCAACACCAGCCCTACTTCCCAACTACTGGAGTTGCCATCAAAACCCACTCTAGCCTTGATCCTGGTCTGTCTTTACCATTTACAGGGTCCCAGACCATAGAAGTTTGCCCGGCATTGGTCTTACTTCCCAGCCTCCGAAGCTGCCATCAAAGCTCACTCCAGCTATGAGGTCATTTCAGTTTTGCTATAATTGGATTCCATCCTTTTTTTATATACAGTAATAATCCTCCGTGTTTACCAGAATACTAGCACTACAAGCAAGATTCTATATATGGCGTCTGAAAAATCAGCACAGAAAATTTCCGCATAGGCATATTCTACAAGCGGCGCCCAGATTTAGGCATGGTATATGGAATACACTTAGTTTATATCCCAGTACCTAGAATTATATGCATCCATTTACACCAAGGAAAATGTGTCATAAATACCGGTGAGT
Source organism: Microcaecilia unicolor (assembly GCF_901765095.1). Lineage (NCBI taxonomy): Eukaryota > Metazoa > Chordata > Amphibia > Gymnophiona > Siphonopidae > Microcaecilia > Microcaecilia unicolor. The sequence goes on from NC_044040.1 coordinate 164,334,371, forward strand.
AGATTTAGGCGCCGAGGGGCATATTCTATAACAGAGCATGTAAATTTTGGAACGTCCATTTTCTGCCTATAACCACTCCCCTTTTTGGCTGCACTCATGAGAATTTAGGTGCTGTGCATTACAGAATATGCTTAACAAGTTGTGTAAGTACATTCTAATTATTATCAATTACTGCTCATTTAGGGGGTCTTTTACTAAGTGGCAGTAAGCCCAACGCGGGCTTACCGCTCACTAAAGAAGTACTGCTGCGTGCTGCCCAGTTACCGCTGGATAAGCGTGGTAGCCCTTACCGCCACCTCAATGGGTGGAAGTAAGTGCTCCCCCCCCCCTCCGAAATGGCTGCATGGCAAGTGCTTCACTTGCCGCATTGCCATTTCTTAAAAAAAAAAAAGCATTTTACTCACTGCAGTAAAATGGGGCCTCAGTGCTACTGAAAATGAGTAGATAGCCCCGAACAAGCGATTTAACCAGTCAGCGGCTGTTTTTGGCCAGTTAAGTCATTTTGAATATTGACCAGGCTGTTACAGAATTGCCGTCCATCTTCCTCCTATCTGATAAATTTATATAAATTCATCAAAGTAAATTTAACATAAACACTTTAAGTGATTTGTTGTTATGATCCTAAGAGACTTTCTTGGTGACAGTGTTTTCATCTGTTGTCATTCTGGCAAGGGGCTTCTGTCCAGTCTCACAGGCACCACTTGGACAGCACAGATCACCTTTCTGCCCCAAGAAACGTGGCTTTAGGGATGGTCCCGAAGAACCAGTGCTCCTGGTGTTCCTTGCCTATTCCTTCCACCCCAAGGACCGCCACCTGAGGGAAGATCCCATCTACTCCCTTGGCCACGAGGACCCTGCCTAAGGGAACATCCCAAAGAACCAGTGCTTCTGGAGCTCCCTGCCTATTCCTTCCACCCTGAGGACCACCACCTGCGGGAAGGTCATGAAGAACCAGCACTCCCTGCCTACTCCTTCTGCCCCAAGGACCACCACCTGAGGGAAGGTCTCAAAAAAACAGCCTGTTTACTCCCGGCCAGTCAGTGCCAGAAAGGGGGGGGGGGGGGGGGTGAGAGAAGTTGAGAGGTGATGGGTTGATGAGCACCCAAAAGTAATTTGCTCCTAAACGGCAGTGCCCTAAAGTTATTTGCTCCCAATCAGCGGTACTGAAAAAGAAACGCCCAACAGTTATGCTCCCTCTGTCATATACAGATCTAAACAGCAAATAAGTCTTTTAAAATTTCTTCAAAAAGGTTGTAAATAAATCCAAATAAACATATAAAAAAATTGTCTAAGCTTTGATGAGAAAGGACAAATGTGTATGTCCCTGGTGAACATCCTCTTGCAAATGCACACTACGGGCAAAATTCTATATATGGGCGTGTTAAATTTGGCACACGCTCAATTTAAGGCGCATAACTTAATTGAGTAAAGGGCCAAACAGCGCTGATAACAGGTGATAGCAACCAATTATCAGAACTAACTGGCAACAATTAGAATTTACGCACATATCGCATTCTATAACAATATGCGTGCAAATCCTAATGCGCGTACATATTTGCGGGCATGGATAGGGGCACTTCCAAATGTTATGCTCATTGATACAGAATATGGTCAAACTGCATCTAACTGCAGCCGCCTGTTCATAGAAGGGCTAATTGCAGGCGCCTACAATTAGGCACAGTTTATGCCTAAGCGTGATTCTATAAAGGATACATACTCTTTATAAAATCGTGCTAAGCACGTTAAATTTTCAGCACCAATTTTTAGGTGCTACTTATAGAATATACCTCTAAGCGAATTGAGTGTTAAAATTATGGAATACCACTGAGCATGCCACTAGCATTTACATGTGTAACTGTAGCTGTTATGTGCGTGAATACTAACGTTCTATAATGACTGGTACCTAGTTTAGGGAAACCTGTTATAGAATGAGCAGGAAAGAGACTGAGAAAATACTGAGGCTAGAGTCACACGGCCAAGGCTCTTATTGGCTCTCTAGAGTCAGAGGTTTCTCAGTCTCCACCTGCTGGAAGGCGTGCACAACCCATCAGTCCAATCCTGGGCCGGTCCGGAGGGACACTAAGGAAGCTTGTTTCGTGCATTTCAAGTGCATTTCATTCACTTCATCACCTCCACTGGCACACCTGAAGTGTGCTGTTGAACTTTATCTCCACTTTACTAATCGTCAGCCTCATTCCAGTCATTCTAGGGGGTAGCCATCCATTCAGTTCTTGTCAGCTGAAACAACTCTAAATTGGGCTAACTGAACAGACAGCCTGAGCAGGCAGAGGAACGGGCTAGGCACGTATCGGCAGCAGAATAGTTGTCAGCTACCTGGCTCCAGACAGCCTTTCCTCTGACAGCTTTATGGACGATACTAAAGAAAAAATCAATATGAGGGCAAGGGGTTGACATTTCATTTTCTAAAAAGTGATCCATTGAGGGCCAATCACCAGGTGGCGTTTATCAGCCTGGGGAAGTGACATTTTTCTCAAGAGGGGAGGGAGAGGAATCATCCCTGAGCAAGCCAAGACACTCAGTTCTCCAAGGTGGCGGCTTGTAATTAGAAATCCAATGCACCTGGCTATCAATCCTGTCTTAAATAATAAAATGATCAATAAACGGAGAGAGGAGATTAAGTCATCAAGCCTGATGCTGCTGCTTCCTGTTGTAATGACTTTTAATAAAGCTGTCTCTTTCCATTGCATTTTCATGTGTCCCTGCTTTCTCCTTCTCCTCCTCCCCCTTGCAGTATGAATATTTTAAGCAGAACACCCAGAGAAATCATTACACTGCAGGCCTACTAACCAGACATAGGAATCCTACTGATTTCAACATCAAATGTAGGTTAAAATGGAAGAGAAAATAAGCAGCCAGTGCCAGCTTTTTCTAAGGATTGCTAGGATTTCATACCTGGCTAAATATTCTAGGTGGGTACAGTACGGAACATAAATGCCTGTCACAGTAAAAAGTGAAAACTCACCATGGCAACCAGTTTTTTTCCATGGCAATTGGGATGACATTTTGTAATCCTTTATTATAATTAAATAATTTGTGATAACTGTGAAGACTTTAGGACTAAGCATTTCCTACTCATAGGGCATAACTTACCAGATAGCATGCCACAGGTAGAAATGGCTGCCCGTTCAGCTGTTATGAAACAGGTAATTAAGATTTATTAATTACTGGCTAATGCTCTTGCCCTGAAGGTGGTTTAGGGAGGGGGTGGCATTTTTTATAAAGCTTTTTCCAAGTATAAAGCCTGTTTTAGATGTAGAAATTGGCTTTTATAAAATTACATAGCTGCACGTGTGTGTAACAGCAGACGCATGGAAAGAGTGTGTACTTTTCTGTGATCTGCACATGGGCATTCACATATCACAGTGGGGTCCTTTTACAAAGGCACACTAGCATTTTCAGCGAGTGCTAAAAATAAGCGTGCTGTAAATGTTAGAGATGTCATAGGCCATGGTTAGAACAAGGACTGGTTGGAAGAAAGACCCATCAGAAGAAAGACACCACTGATAAAGTTAAGTTGTTTCTAACCTAAAAGAACGTGTCTAACTGTGATGAAGTAAATAAGCCTTATACAAAGGCTTTACATCACGAGGTTTTCAGGCCAATGATGAAGCAGCCCAGCCCCCATAGCTAATAATAGATTAGCTGGGGGCTTCTTGAGGCCTTTCCTCCAACCACACGAGAAGTGAGGTTTAATCACGTGTGATAAGGCCAGATACGCTGAATACATAAATATTAAGATCTTCCACCTTTTCTAGATTTTCATATATTCCTTTGGGTAGCTCTATCATTTAGCACGCATAAATGATATATTCCTATGGGTGTCTCTAGTGTTAGTGTGCACTAAAAACGCTAGCGTACCTTAGTAAACAGGGCTCTTATTTAGCCAGTTGGGGCCAGATTCTATATATAGTGCTGAAAATATGCGCTTACCGCTATTCTATAAACCTCTCCTAAACTTAGGCGTGGTTTATAGAATATGTGTAGTGCTTGCCCAACGACCATTTACGCTAACTAAAACCTGGTATAAATGCCCAGATCAGGCATATTCTACAACAGTGTGTGTAAGTTTTAGGCATGCCCATGACATGTTCAGGTCCCTCCCATGGCCACACCCCTTTTGAGATCTATGAATTACAATTTACATGCACCAATTCAGAGAATTCGCTTAAAAGTTGCATGCGTAAATTCCAACTAGTGCCAATTAGGGCCGATAATTGCTTGCTATTGGCCAATGATTGGCACCAATTAGCTTGTTAATCAATTAAGTTGTGCGTACAATTTGGCTGCACTGCCAAATTCGCGCATGCAACTTTAGTCACCTTATAAAGAATCCAGGCCTGTCGCTACTAACTGGTTCAGCTGTGGCTTCATCCAAACGCTGCCCTCAGTCCACCACTAACCACTTTTCCCTCTGAGTGGGAGTCCTCCACCTACAGTCCTGCCTGTGGGAGGTGCTGTTTCATTATCACATTTTCATTGGTGAGGGACAGGCAAGCTCTGCAGGATTCTAGGGAACTTGCCTGTCTCTAGTCATTGAAAACACAATATTGAAGTACCACCCCCCTACTGGCAGCACTGCTGCTGGAGGACACCCGCTCAGCTTAGAGGGAACAGTGCCCTAACCTAGCCGGCTAAGAAGTGACCAGTTAGAGATATTCAGTGGTACTTGGCAGCTAGCTAGCTCAGTGGGTTTAACTGGGTAGGAGCTTCCCCTGCCTAGTTAAAGCCCTTTGAATATCAGGCCCCTAGAGCATATGGTAACTTATCAAAGACATTCCCCCCCTGGATACACAAGGGGTCATTTATTAACAATATATGCTAACGTCACTAACACTTACGGCCCCTATGACTGCTTTTAAAAGTGGAAGATTTTGAGATCATGAGAGATAACAGAATACTACTTTTATCTCTCATGATCTCAAAAGCTTCCACTTTTTCAATACGGAAACCTTCAATATTGAAACCACTTTTTCAATATGGCTTTTTCAATATGGAAACCTTTTCTGTCTTCCCCTTGCTCAAACTGCTGACCACATCAAACTGTGAAGAAAGAAATTTCCCATTGTGGAGGTAATTTTATAAATACCCACAACTGCACACTTTTACTTTGAAAATTACCTTAGGAAAATTAGATACATGTGGAGGGGCAGAACGGGGACGACCATCTCTAAGGGTGCCCATCTCCGAGGAAGTCCCCATGAAGGGGCGGGGCATCCCGTATTATCGAAACAAGATGGGCGTCCATCTTTCGTTTCGATAATACGGTCGGGGATGCCCAAATCTCAACATTTAAGTCGACCTAAGAGATGGGCGACCAGTTTTCGCCGATAATGGAAACCGAGGATGCCCATCTCAAAAACGACCAAATTCAAGGCATTTGGCCATGGGAGGAGACAGCATTCGTAGTGCACTGGTCTTCCTCACATGCCAGGACACTAACCGAGCACCCTAGGGGCAACTACAGTGGACTTCACAAATTGCTTCCAGGTGCATAGCTCCCTTACCTTGGGTGCTGAGCCCCCCAACCCCCCCCCCCAAAAAAAAAACCCACTCCCCACAACTGTACACCACTACCATAGCCCTTAGGGATGAAGGGGGGCACCTACATGTGGGTACAGTGGGTTTCTGGTGGGTTTTGGAGGGCTCCCATTTACCACCACAAGTGTAACACGTGGGGGGGGGGGGGGCCTGGGTCCGCCTACCTGAAGTGCACTGCAGTACCCACTAAAAACTACTCCAGGGACCTGCATAGTGCTCTGATGGAGCTGGGTATGACATTTGAGGCTGGCACAGAGGCTGGCAAAAAATGTTTAAAAATTCTTTTTGGGGTGGGAGGGGGGTTGGTGACCACTGGGGGAGTAAGGGGAGGTCATCCCCGATTCCCTCCGGTGGTCATTTGGTCAGTTCAGGCACCTTTTTGAGACTTGCTCATGGAAAAAAAGGGACCAAGTGAAGTCGGCCAAATGCTCGTCAGGGACGCCCTTCTTTTTTCCATTATCGGCTGAGGATGCCCATGTGTTAAGCACCCCGTCCCGCCTTCGGTACACTGCCGACACCCCCCCCTCCCGTGAACTTTGGTCGTCCCCGCGATGGAAAGGAGTTGGGGATGTCCAAAATCGGCTTTCAATTATGCCGATTTGGGCGACCCTTAAAGAAGGACGTCCATCCCCCGATTTGTGTCGGAAGATGGGCGTCCTTATCTTTCGAAAATGTCCGATAGTTACACTTCCTATTAGGCAGGCATAATTTTCTTTTTTGGGGGGGAGGGGGGAGAGAAAAATATATGCCATTCTTTTGAAATCCAAAAGTACAGTCATAAATGAAAATCTCACCCAACGTTGCCCCTGGGAATGCCTCTGCCCGCTGCCTATACAAGTGCCCACTGCCTATACAAGTACATGCTCGTAGACACTACATTCGTACTTTTACAAGAGCATTTGGTAGGCAATTTTGTAAAAGCTCATTTCTACAGGCAAAGTACAGCTTTACTCAAGGAAATGGCTTTGAAAATTACCCTCCCTATTCTGCCATGTTGTCTGATCCATGAACTAATGAAAATGCACCTGTACCATCATGAATGAATGCAGTCAACTGTGGAATGCAAACCACATTTCCCAGAATCCAAGCTGAATGCATTAGAGGCTTCCAGGAGTCACTGCACACACTGAACCTCTGATGTTTTCTTCTGCACTTCACCCCCCATAATGGTAAATGGTAAAATGCCAATACATCAGGCAGTATGCATACTGCACATATACAGGAAGGTCTCTGGAGGTAAGTTTGCTCACTGCCCTGGAGCGTTTCTAATGCCCCTACTTTAATTATGTGTGGCACCTCCCAGTGCAGTCTGCTGTGTTGTACAGTATTCTCATCTAGCACTTCATCACAAGTATAATCATGGGGAATGCTCAAGTGATGACATTGGCAACCTCCGGCTAGCTTGCTTCTCAGCTGCAGTTTACTGAATCAGCTTTGCATTTCAAGGGCAAATAGTGCTAGAACAATTATGGCTACATTACATGCTGTGGTGGTAGCAATGTTTGGAAGATCAAAGCCATGTAGAAGAGGGCTTGTAATGCAAATGGCTGTTTTTTTTTTTTAATGCTAACCAAAGAATTTAGCTTTGTTTGGGTGAGACAAAAAGCTCCCTTATGAAAGAGATGGAGAAAGCCGCTTAAGTTCTTACCTCCTGCTGATGACAAAAGCAGCAATGAGAATGACGACCAGAACAACACTGCCAGCCACTGAAACCAGAAGGACTGTGGGACTGGCACCATCGCCAATCATAGGCGAGGAAACTAGAAACACAGAATGCATCAGTCAGTGTAATGTCTGTTTGGACCTTTCTACATCTTCAATGCTGCTCTTTCTATTATTCAGAGGACAAAATAAGACATCAACCCAGCGTGCTCAAGGTTGCGGTGGTTTAGACGGGTGCTCAAAGCCTCTCCCGCGCCTTCATTGTGCGTTTATTCATTCATTCTCTCATCTTCCTAGAGACTCATAATGAGATAACGGTATCCTATTCAATAAATGTGAAACATGGTTTGGTAAAAATTCATCTCCTAAGATACAATGACCACCCAGCAGTCCAAAAATAAAATGAGTTTGCTGATGCCCAAATAATTGTTGCTAGCATCAGAATTATTTAGTCAGGTTGGCTTATTTGAAGATAAAATGCAAGCTAGGTATAATTGTCCTCCCTATTTGTAGAGATGTGTTATATTGTATTTTGGCATGAGATATTCCCAAGGGTATACAATGCTAACATACTGCCCTGCTTGCAAACTGCCCTGTTTACTAAGCCATGTTATAGGTGTGTTACCTTCTTTAACATGCGTTAACCATGTATGTGCCTACAATATCTCTTAGCGCGCACGCTAATTGTAAGCACGTTAAAAACGCTAATGCGCCTTTTAAAGCAATCACCAGAGAAGTTCACTGTCTTAGCACAAGAGCACCTCTGCCCTGAATCACAGAGAAACAGCATATTACTAAGCTACACTGCTTTGTAGAGTGAAGAGTCTTCAAACCCTTGTGCATTCTATAATTCAAAATGCATTAAAGTAGGAGTTGGTTAATTGCTCTATACAACATACTTCGCTCTTTCAACACGAACAATTATAGAATTAAAAAAAAATAAAATTAAGAAGACCTGATTGCATAAATTTTCAAACCTTTTGTTATGGCAAACTCAGACTAGCTCTTTTTCCAAAAATTGTCTTAATGAGGTTCATAATAAGTTAAATAGAGCCTGCCTGCTTGTATGGAATCAAAGCAGTTGATCTGAAATTTCAGTGTGCCTGATTATTCTTTGGGGCAGTGTCAGGTCTATCACTGTAATGCACCAAGACACACACTCGATCAATCCGTTCCTCTAAATTCAGTAGCTGTGGATTAAGGAAACTGTCAAGGAAGATCACTGTGGGATTGAAGATTACCTTACAAAACAAACTATAGAGATCTCTAGCTGGGACTGGGGAAAATGTTGACTTCAAACTTTCAAAATTACTCTGAAAGCAGGACCTATATTGGGAAGACTAAAAAGAAGTGTGTACTCCAAAATAAAAACCATGTAGATCGCTGTGTTTAAAAAAATCACAGATTTATTAGTACATAGAACCCGAAATATTTCTCTGATAGGCTGCATCAGGGGTTACTGTTGAGCACGTATAGCAGGGATTTGTATGTCAACTTTTTACTGTTCACAGTATCTTTTATAGGGAGGATGTCATAGAGGCAGGACATAGCACGGGAAAGGTCCAGGCGAGACCAGGCATGGATCAGCCTGTTTCAAATGCTACCTCTGCTGGTGACCCAGGCGTGTTTTGAGGACTGCAAGGAGGGGTGGGTAAAAGAGATACTAGGCTGCATGGGGATGAGAGGGGGGGTTGGAGAGACACAAGACCTGCAGGCAGGTGGATAAGAAAGGTAGGTATACCAGATTTGCAGGGACAGAAGGGGGAAGGTGCCCCTACCACTGGACAGCCCTGGCCATTTTGCTGGGCTCCCTCAATGGTAGCTACTCCCCTGGCAGATAGGTGCTTACTTATAGAATAGAGCCTAAATGCAGTTAAGGGCCTAACTGTTATTTACCCATGTTTGGGTGTCTAACTTCCATTAGAGTGCCTAAGGTAGGTGCTTAATTGGCGGCTAACTTGTGATGTTTTGTGTACAGTTGTTTACAGCAGCAGAAACAGGGAGGCTTGTGAAGACTCAGGAAAGACGGTGCAAAGTACAGGCAGATCCTGGGGGAAAACCTGTTCTGGTCTGCCATAGACCTGGAAGTAGAGAGATTTACCTTTCAGCAGGACAATGACCCTAGGCAAAAAAACCCAACACCGAGTGACTCGGAAAAAAAAAGTGACTGTTCTTCAGTGGCCCTGTCAATGCCCAGAATTGAATCCAACAGAAAATCTATGGCAAGACTTCAACTGCAATGAATGATTCCCAGAAAACTTGAAAAGAGCTTGAGACATTCTGCCTAGAAGAATGGGGAAAAAACTGCACCCTCCTACTGTGAAAAGTTCGTAGACACTTCAGTGGCGTAGCTAGGTGGGGCACCAGGGGAGCAGCCGCTCCCCCAAATGAAGTTCTGCCGGCGCTGGCGCCTATCGTGTTGCATAGAAAATGTGCGCCAGCAGAAGTCCGCTCTTGCGCCGTCAACCTGGCTCCGCGCTTCTGAGACACTTATCCTAAATGCCTCATGGCTGTTTATTGCTGTAGGAAGGGCTTCCACCAAATACTGAGGCAAGTGGTGCGAAGACTTCTACAATCAAGATTTTTTTGGTTTCTTTTTCTTAATTACTTTTTTTGAGTATTTCTGTCATTGTTCTTTCACATTGAAAATGTAGAGTATGTTGTGTACATTGGTGAAACCAACTCCTACTTCAACAAAACTGGAATTGTGTTTTTTAGACAGCGGAATGCGAAAAATGTGAAAAGGTATGAAGACTTAAAAGGAACTGTATTTTATTCCTTTGAGAATGTAGGAATTTTAACATATTTGGCTTTTAATTTTCAATCAGTTAAGCTGAAATTCTCTTTCCTGCAACAGGTCTCCATTTTCATTTAACGTTGAGTTTTAACCATTGTTTTAATTAAAGAATCTAATCAGGAGGTTTACACTGCAAGAGAGCTCTGTAGTCTTACCAATCAAATAAAACATTCATACATCTCAGATTGTCATTATTTAACTGACTCATAGACGCCATCTCATCCTTTCTGCTTAATGTTTCCTGACAAGAATTTTGTGTTTGTTTAATAAGCTACATTTTCCTTGTGTTATTTTGTTCATTTTAGATAAATAATAAAGACAAAAAGTTATACCACTTTTTTACACAGTCATACAGTTTTGTAGGAAGATATGGGTAGAATGTATTTGCATAATTTAAATACACAAATAAGCAGAGAAATGACTGCATACAAATGATTGCGATTGAGCTAGCGTACTGAGCTCAATAAAAGCAAAGGTCATTTGTCATTTTATTTAGCATAAGATTTCCCTATGGGCAGAATATTTCTTCAATTACCTGTGTTAGTGGTGAACTCGAATGGTTCGCTGAAGTCTCCGTATCCAGCTGCTGTCCTAGCACGCACGTGAAATACATAAGATGTTAAGGGGTTTAGGCCTTTAATATTGGTGTTCCGGGAGGCAGTCTTGACAATTCTGTAGCTGCGCTCATTTTGGTCCTGAGAGAAAAACAACCCAGTGTGGAATGAATATAGAACATGTCTCTCTTTACAGTAACTTTTAGCATCCTACTGTACTGGCACTGCCTACTGTGAATGGTACAAAATTTTCAAGCGGTTCAGTTGATGGCCATTGTTTATTTATTTGCAATTATTTGTAGTTTGCCAATATTGTAGGTGGATCACATAAAAATAATCAATTTATACCACACCTTAACAGAGACATAAAAACAAACAATAATGCTTCCACCATTCCACACACCAAAGCAAACCAAAACAGTGATGCAGTATAAAGTACAGCATGTGCTCTAGAGAGACCACTGATAGAAGACCTGGGTTGGAAAAGTGGATTCCTATAATGCTCTTAATGAAACTGAAAACGAGTACAAGATTCTTTGGGAAATGACTCAGATTTTGATTTTAAAAAACAGCCCAAAACGTTTTACTTTCTCGTTGTCTTCTATGAAATGACTACATATCCAAGAATCCCTTGAGTACATGTCTAGAAGAAGGACTTCAGTTGCGTAGCCAGACAGCAAATTTTGGGAGGGTCTGAGCCAAAAGTGGGTGGAACCATAATTTCATTTCCACATCCACCCTCCTTGTTTCTTCTCCACCAGTGCCTTCCCAAAAGAACATAGAAATATCTGAGCTGGAGAGGACCCTCCAGCCCCCGTAAGCTGAAGACCTCCTCCTGGCTGCATCGCTTGACTGCCAGCCCCCATGCACGCTCAGTTTCATGTCCTAGCTGCTTAGGTTGCAAGTGTTCCAGCTGAGAGCAGTATCAATTTTGGGTGGGCGTGAGCCCAAAGTGGGTGGACCCCAGGCTACTCAGCCCACTGCTTTACCTGAAAATTTCATGTTGTTCTTGAGCTACAAAAGTATCAGGAAATGTTGGCTGTTTTAATACAATTCTGGTGCTTGTTGCTGGCTTTAATCAGAAAGTGAATAAAAGATCTGCATTACAAAGAACCAAGCAATTGGCCGTTTTTCAGTCTGCTAAAGAACAATCGGCAACACAAATATATATTTTTTGTACCCTGGTGCATTAAATTGAAGAACTATTTGCAGAAATAATGTCTTCTCATATCTTTAAAGGGGATGACAAAATGCAATTTTCTTTATCTTACATCAGAAGATTTACAACCAGAAACCAAATGACATCTTTCTACATATGAACAAGTATTTAATGACACATTTGTGCAGAATACATTTTATTACACTACTTCAGTCTATGCACTATATTAGTCCACAATATTGATCTTCCGTACAAATACCCTATGGGCAGACGTCTGAAAGGGCTTTATAATTGCTTTCTTACCTGGGAAAGAAATACTTTCCACATGATGGTCTTATTTATTGCAAGCACAACATCCTTAACAGAATTAAAACTCCCAGGGGAATTTAAACTCTTGACAATACAACCTTAGCTTGGCTAACCATAGAGGGAAACGAGTCATACTTTTCTTTGCAACATTTACCTTTTCATAATACTTGACTTCATATTCCAAGATGACTCCATTTGGCCTCTCAGGTTCTGGCCAGGCCAATGAAACACTGTGCCTTGTTATTTCCTTTGACTGGATTAAAGTGACAGGAGATGGAGCTGTCAGAATAAAAAAGAAAATAAAAAAATTAAAATATATATATATATATATGTTATATGTGACAAGATAGATGCAACTATTATTAACACAGACAGTTGGTATATGCTTTATCCCCACTCCATCCCACTGTCTGATGCGCCCACCCCCCTAAAAGAAACACATTATTGAGCTGATACCATTTTAAGCGGTAAAGGACAAAGTTACTATTATAGTACCTATAACAATATTACAAACCCCAGTTGTAACAGAGATAAACTAAAGTTAAAATGCTCTGTATCCCCTGGCCAGCCATGGATTAGCTGGGCCCAAATTTCTTTTTATCTGCCATACAGCCAGCTGGGCCATTTGGTCTAAGCAATAGTTCCTTGGCTGACATGCTGATCCCATTGCTTTCCAAAAGCTGGTCCTGCAGTTTTGCCACCTCTCCTTTCCTGCACAGAATGCCATCCTGGACTGGGAAACTCCCCTCCCCCTCCAAGAAAACACACAGCCATAAATAATCCTTTTGCATAACACATCCCACAGCTTTGCTGCAACACTCCACAACAAACTGCAACATATATTTGGGCACCCTGTGCTCCAAGTTAGACAAGTTGACACAATTTCCTGCATCATAGACAGTATGCTTAATGGGAAGGAGGGGAGGGAGGGGAGGTGTCATAAGCACAGCAAAGGCAAAATGATGGACCCTACCCCACCTCTGCTTCTTATTTTACTTATTAATCTAACCCAAACTCCTACACTATTGCTGCCCTACTACATCCTCCAGCTCATGACTCCCTCCACCCATGCAGAGGACTGGAAATGAAGAGGAGAGATGTGAAGAGATTCAAAGACAACAGAAGAAGATGTCTTCTGCCTCATCACTTCCTGGGTTGGCACCTTGGTGAAAAGACTTTACATTCTTTTATAAGGTTCACTAAAACCAGGCACCCTGTAGGGCCTAGGAGGAATTATTCAGTATTTTTAACTTTTGTTTTCACAGCTCGATTACTGTGATCTATTCTACTTAGGTTATACAGACACACCAATCAAATGATTACAATCAGTTCGAAACATATGGCCAAATTGCTTTATGGGATGCGTAAATATGCCTGTTGAACCCTTTTACTGATAGGTTTGCATTAGATTCCTGTCCATGTCCAATGTTTCTTAAAAATGTCCCTGTAAAATTCTAAATACAAAAGTGCATAAGCACCAAGTTATTTGATTTGACAAATTGAGATACCTTCTGTAACCTATTCCCTGCATTCAAAGGACATTTTAACTCTCTTGAATCCATCAGCAAAATCTCTAAGGTCACACCATCATATTTGCATTTCAAGCTGTGTGATGTTGGAATACTGTCCTATCTTATATTAGATCTGAAGCATGTTATCTAAAATTTAGGAAATTATTGAAAGCTTTTCTATTTCATAAGTTTTTTTTAATTGAAATGTAAACTGATTCTGTATTATGTAAATATTTGGAAATGGCCAGTATTTATTTACTGGGATCCGCATACAGCCTTTTTCTTTGATTTGCAAGTATTGTATTGTATTCCTACCATTTGTACAGAGAACAGAAACATATATATTGGTACAGAGTCTGTTGTAGCAAACTCAAAGCTGAAAAGTAATTTGCAATACCATGTGTAGGAGCAGCTTAGTAGTTTGAGCAGCAGGCCTTGAACCAGGGAGACCAAGGTTCGAATCCCATTACTTGGGGTCCTGCAAGTCACTTAAACCTCCACTGCCTCAGGTACAAACTTACTCCCCTGTTTACTAAGGTGTGTCGGCATTGCTGCAAGCTTAGTAAACAGGGGTGTTAGACTGTAAGCCCTCTGGGGATAGGGAAAGAGAAATAAGGTCTTACCTGATCATTTTTATTCCATTAGTCCTTCCCACTATTCCAGAACTTGTGGGAATAGCTGTGTCCATCAATCAGCAGGTGGAGATAGAGAACTGAAAACTGAGCTGAGACTCAGCTCCTCAGTGCTTACATAGACAAGCAGTAAAGATAAACTCAGAATAAACACAACAACCTTAAAGAACTCACTAACTTAACAATAACCAGACAAGCAAACGTGAGTGGACCTCTCTCATTTCTGGACAACTTGTAGAGAACAAGAGCTATGCAGGAAGCACCATGCAAGGTGACAGTCGTTATTTGGCCCATTACTTCACACCAACTAAACAATTCAGAAACCTCGGATGGACCTCTGGAATAGTGGGAAGGATTAATGGAAAGAAAATGATCAGGTAAGATCTCATTTCTCCTTCCATTACCGCTTCCCACTAGTCCAGAATCTGTGGGATGTTCAAAAGCAATCCTTACAGTAGGTGGGATCCTGGTGCTACTGCCCTGAGAACAAAAGCCCCCAAACTGGATTTTGAGCATGCCATAATGTCCACCCTGAAGTGCTTGGAAAAGGTATACAGCACTGACCATGTTGCTCCCTTGCAAATATCCACTGGAGACAGTAAGGTAGTCTCCACTCAGGATGTTGCTGTACACCATGTAGAATGAGCCCTTAAGGCCTGAGAAGCCTACTTCCCCACAAGCAAATAAGCTGACATGATAGTCTCCCCTTCAAACATCTAGCAATTGCGGGCTTGGAAGCTATGAGGACAAGCCTCTGTTTAACAAAAAGCACAAACATTCTGTCCAATTTGTGAAACTCATTTGTTACTTCCGATATTTAATAAGGACTTCATGCACCTCGAGAAGCTTCAAGGAAGAATACTGAGCCTCTTTGCCCTCTCTGTGAAAGGATGGAAGTTCCACAAATTGGTTGAAATGAAATGCTGATACCACTTAAGGAAAGAACTGTGCACAGGGAGACCCTCGCCTCTGAAAAGCGAAGAGGGGCAGTGGTTTGAGATCTAAGACCGGACGAAAGGTGCCTTCTTTCTTTGGGACAATGAAGTAGATGGAGTATCCTGCCTTGTTCCTGTTCGGCCTGGGGAACTGGAACAATGGCCTGGAGCACCAGCAAGGAATCTACAGTGGCCTGAACCTCAACCACCTTTGTACCCTTTCGACAAGGAGACTGCAAGAAGAGAGGAGAGACGAGACACAAGAACTTCAACTTGTAACCTTCTGTAAGAATATCCAGAACCCACTGGTCTGACATGATTTTGGTCCACTCCTCCTGAAAACATGGGCTAGTCTCGCATTATTGTGAAGCTCTGGAGGCACTGGGCCCTCTAGCTGACTGGGAAGAGGGCTTCCTGTCCGCACGAAAGGAAGATTGGCATACCTGGCAGAACTTCTGACCATACCGCTTGCCCCACGCCCGGTGAGACCCACTCTGCTGTAATCAGGTCCTGAATGTCTGGATACATCGGGAAGGCTTAAAACTTTAGAAGGACCTCTCTAAGTCTCCTCATAATCAATGAAGATAAAACTCCTGACGCCAAAGCAGAAGGCTCCTCAATGGAAAGTACTACCAGTGTCTCAGAAATAAGAGTATTGAGCTCCTCTTTATGAACAAACCTCAGTACCTTCGGGTTATCCCTCTCCTCAGGAGGGAGCTCTCCCTCCTCTAATGGCTCTTTCAATAATGGCTCTTCGAAATAGACAGAGGTCACATCAGATAAGGAGGGAGAAGCAGAGCTAGCCTCTTCTGCCTACTCCTGAAGGTCTAAATGAGATATCTTAGAAGCTGGAGAGACAGCAGGACAAGAAACTGAAGCATCTTGAAGCAACTCTGACTGTCCTTACTTCAGTAAATAGGCCTGGTGTAAGAGCAATATAAACTCCAGGGAAAATAAAGATCCTGATGCAGCTGAGGCAGTAAAATGGCAGCTGTGCTACGCTTGATCAGCCAAAGGCTGGTCCTCATTGCCAGATGGCCCTCACAAAATGATACCCATTCTCACACTCTCCAGCAGCAAACTGTGCACCAGCCCTGCCAGAGAGCCCGATGATTCTGGCATATTCGGACGCTATACCAAATCTGAAAATGTGCTGCCGCCACCTGTTTCCCCCACGTCTCACGGGATTCCCAGCTTGCACGCACTGCAATGCCCCGACACTGGCCGGCAGGTCCCAGAGTGGGTATACCACCTAACTATCTCTGCGGGAGTCGCCATTCACCCTACCTGTCACCTGCACAGCACATGTCCCAAGCGGTCAGTCCGGATCCCTTCCTTGCACCAAGTAGAACTTGCAGCCCTCCAAGCGGTTCTGAGTCAAAATTTAGTTGGACTTATGACTGCTGGCTGCTCCCCCAAGCTCAGAGTCTCCACATGTCTTACCACAGAAGAGAAAGGCTCAAGACTGATACTCTGTCCCACGTGCTCCAGTAAACCTCTTTCCTTCTCCTTTCTTTTTTTTTTTTTTTTTTAAGGTTGTTGTGCTGGAAAAGTTGAGGTCCACAGCAAACAGGGGAGAGGTGAAGGGAGGGAGGAAGTAAATTAGCAAGGCACTACAGAAAGGATCTAAAGACCTCCAGATATGACTCTGCAGACTCAAGCCACTCACAAAGCTCAACTGGGGACCAGATGACCAACTGGACCAGGAGCAAATCACTCATAACCAGAGGCTGAAAGTGAGTCCATCCACCTGCTGGAGATAGAAAATACTGAGGAGTTGGACTGGATGCCAAGAGAGATATGTCTCTGCTTAGTTTTTAGTTCTCTATCTCTACCTGCTGGTTGATGGACACAACTATCCCTGTAGGTTCTGGAATAGTGGAAAGCTACGTAACGGAAATACCCACTGTACCTAAATGTAACTCACCTTGAATTACCACTAGAAGGGTTTGAGCTAAACACTAAATAAATAAAAAAAATACATGAGTGAAAGCACAGAGATAATGGCAGAAGAAGAAATATGCTTAAGTTATTGAGCTACTAACCACAAAACTGGATTCCGGTTACACAGCAAACTCCTGAATGTTATCTACTGGCAGTCTTTCCACAGGTCACTTATAATAGAAGAAGTAAAGAATGTGGTGCAGGAATTCAGGCCTCCTCATTTCAACTTAATTAAAGTGATGCCTTAGTCCTCACACAGTTTAAAGAAGAAACAAATGTGGGGGCGGAAGAGCCATAAATCCACCAAGCTAAGCTGAATGGAACTTTTGTGATTCCATTTATTTTGCATCCAAAGAACCCATTGAACAGAACCATCCCTGTCTGGGGAACTTTGGTCACTTTTTTGGTTTATATGCAGTATTTTTTGGCAGGCCACATGGCACCACTTATACATAGCTACAAAACACTGCACTCTTCCTTCAGCATTTACGAATAACTTCGTAGATCTGCTTATGGAACAATTCTCTGAAAATAAATGAACCGTGCTGTTCTTGTGACACTGCTCTATGGTCACAGGTGTCGATCAAATGTTTATCAAGTTCTGCCACCAAGGGCAATTTTTGGTAAACTGTGGCATCTCCAGGGAGAGGAGAAATGACGTCTATGAAATTTTGAATCTTTAATCTAGCAAAGCTGCTGTGTATAATCAGAGATTAGTGGCTACTGACACTGAATATATGTTCCTGCACATATAGAAAATCTGTTTCATTCTAACTCGAAAGATAGAAGAAAGAATAATACATACAACTGACCTGAAATGGTAAAAATGCCCGAAAATAAACTTTGTGTAATTAAGTGGGAAGAAAAAATGCAGTCAAAATTCATCCACATCAGCACTGCAGAACTAATGCCTCAGGGAAACTGTCCTTAGGTCTGGGTCCTGATTTGCATCCAGACAATACTCCACTCTTTTGCTACAGGTCAGAAGGTGGGAGATCAGAAGGGGCTGAATTTCAGCTCTCTCTCTTTCAATTTCTACATCCAGAAATTCTACTTGATCGCTCAACAAAAATCCCACTGACTCTGAACTTGGGGCAGTAAGAACATCCAAGCATTTAGGTTTGTAAATAAACTCACATATCGCAAATTTACCTGTGAACTAAACAAGAAGTCAGCCTTGACTGAAACACTGCCATTAGTAGGTAATATTACTGCTACAGCAAAATCCAGTCAAAACTTTGCAGAGCCATATTGGAAAAATGTTATCACAAACTGAAAATTTTAAAGAAAAAATGCTATGCATTATTTTTTGCAGTCAACTTCAGCAAACTGGAAGTGAATCAACTTGCTTTATTTTCTCAGGAAATTTACTCACATACCACATCTCTAGTGTTAATCCTAAAATGCTAGTATCCACCATCTATGCACTGTCCTGTCTCTTAGTGTCAGTGGGAGAGAGGAAGAATGAAATCCATTCCTAAATTCCACTCCAGGTGAGGTATGGCTTATGCCGCATAGAGGCGTATTTTCAAAGCACTCAGACTTACAAAGTTCCGTGGAGGGGCATAATCGAACGGCGCCGGCCATCTATATGGCCGGTGCCGCAAACAGCTGTCCCGAACCATATTATTGAAAAAGATGGCCGGCCATCTTTCGTTTTGATAATACAGTTGGGGCCGGCCAAATTTCACAGATGGCCGGGTTTGAGATGGCTGGCATCTCAAACCCGGCCAAATCCTAGGGGGCACTGCAGTGGACTTCAAAAATTGCTCCCAGATGCATACCTCCCTTACCTTGGGTGCTGAGACCCCCAAATCCCCCCCAAAACCCACTACCCACAACCGTGCACCACTACCATAGCCTTTATGGGTGAAGGGGGGCACCTACATGTGGGTACAGTGGGTTTGGGGGGGGGTTTGGAGGGCTCAACACTTACCACCACAAGTGTAAAAGGTATGGGGGGTGGACTTGGGTTCGCCTGGCTGAAGTGCACTGCACCCACTAAAACTGCTCCAGGGACATGCATACTGCCGTCACAGAGCTGGGTATGACATTTGAGGCTGGCATAGAGGCTGGTAAAAAAATGTTTTTAATTTTGTTTTTTAGGGGGGGGGGGGGGGGGTTGGTGACCATTGGGGGAGTACGGGGAGGTCATCCCCGATTCCCTCCGGTGACCATCTGGTCAGTTTGGACACTTTTTTGAAGCTTGCTCCTGAAAATAAATGGACCAAGTGAAGCCGGCGAAGTGCTTGTCAGAGCCGGCCTTCTTTTTTCCATTATCGGCCGAAGCCGGCCATCTCGTAACCACGCCCCCGTCCCGCCTTCCATACCCTGCCGAAACACCCCCTTGAAGTTTGGCCGGCACTGCGATGGAAAGCAGTTGAAGCAGGCGAAAATCAACTTTCGATTAGACCGATTTTGCCGGCTTCAGGAGATGGTCGGCCATCTCCCGATTTGTGTCGGAAGATGGCCAGCCTTCTCATTCGAAAATAAGCTGGATAGTAACCTGCGGAACTTTGTAAGTCTAAGTGCTTTGAAAATACACCTCTTAGTCACATTTAGAATTTGTAAAGCATTTTGCAGTTCTGTGTTGGTGGAAAATTCCATACAAATGCAAATTATATTTACTTATTTATTTTAAAATGTATATACCACTCAATTATCTAATTGTTTTCTAAAAATACATATATAATAAAAATTGCAGAGATCTTAGGCTCATGACATCTATGACCACATTAAAGAACCAAGTACCACCAGAGGATGCTGTATGGCTTTTCTTTACTGCAATGAGACTATTAAAGAGCTATAGCCTATCTTAAGAGCTGATAGACTGGCATAGTCCCTAGAGACCTCTGAAGAGTTGTACTCATTTTGTCAGGATGACAAAACAGAGTAAACACAGGAAATATGGAGAGTCAAGGTGTGTTCAATCAAAGTTCCATCACAATCCCAATCCATGCAAGGCAAATTTTGCCCTACCAACTTAGTTAATTGCTCAGAGAGCTACAGCCCCAAAAGTTCATCACTCACCATCCTGAATACCAATCAGGTTCTCTTATATGACTACAGCAGAAATTTGCTTAGTTGTTAATCAGTGGCAGTCACAGCAATTCTTGGACACAGAATCAGTCAATTACTCTAATCTGACCCCAACAGCCAAAGATAGCGGGTTAATTTTATGGTCTCTCTCCCTACTGCTCCCTATCTCTCTCTTCTTACTCTTCCATTTTGGCTCCCCAGTCACAGATATAAGCATTTAAAGAGTATTTTCACACAAATCTGCTTGATAGGATGCTGTTTTGTATCAGCAGCAGGGTGACTGTGAGTAGAGGGACAGATATGTCACTTCATACCAGAAACTGCTCCCTGTGTTTCAGCAGATAGAGCCAAAATATACAGGCATGGATTAAAAAGGAGGAAGAAACCTTTTGAAGTCACTGACATAACTTTACATAAATCTTACTAAATAAAACTAGAATGTAAACCACTAAGGACTGACCATTGGCTATCACTCTCTAGTCAAACTGATTTTCTTTCTCGTTTAATTACATCTTTCTGAAATATCTGAGATTTGCTATTTCTAAGTCAATCCATTAAATTTAAAATCACTATTTCAAGAGAAGGAAGGAAAAAGGAGTTTTCCAGTCCAGAATGGCACTGGGTGGCAAAACATCAAATCTTACCGTATCACACAATTTTGATTTTTTTTGTTTTTAAATGTCAACCGTCAATGGTTTTAGGTTAAGGCACTTTATGCCGCATAGTCTCTGAAAACCTCCAGCAGTTTGCATCAAATCAGGCACAGAAACACTGTAAGAAGGATGGATTTAGACTTCCAGCTGCCCTTAGGCATTTAGGGGCCCTCTTACTAAAGGGAATTACTGCCGGCCCAACGCGGGTGCTGGCGGTAGCTCCACTCCCAGTGCACACCATTTCCGGCGCTAGCAGAAATACTGAAAAAATATTTCTTTTGTTACCTGGCGGTAACTAGGTTAGCGCAGGAACCCTTACTGCCACCTCAATGGGCGGCAGTTAAGTGCTTCCACCCCCCCCCCCCCCAAAATGGCCATGCGGCAAGTACGAGTTTACCACATGGCCATTTTGGTTATTTCCAACCACTGCGGTAAAAGGGGACCTAGCGCACAGCAAAAATGGCTA
Organism: Microcaecilia unicolor; assembly: GCF_901765095.1. NCBI lineage: Eukaryota > Metazoa > Chordata > Amphibia > Gymnophiona > Siphonopidae > Microcaecilia > Microcaecilia unicolor. Next base: position 164,355,591 of record NC_044040.1, read on the forward strand.
CTGCTGCTAGCCCAGGGCCCCTTTTACCACAGCTTAGTAAAAGGGCCCCTTAGATAGTCAGATGATCCATCCTCTCTCCCTGCTACGTCTTGCCATGATAGCTTGGTATTGCAGCTGATGATATAAAACAAGTAATACACAGAGGGGCCGATGCCCACAGGCACCTGCAAATCTGCCTATTGGTAAATTTGCTCTTGAGGAGGGATTGGTAAACATTTCTTACATGAAGGATAATAAAAGGATAAGTTTATAATAAGACACTTGCTTAAAAATACATCGCTATATTGGAAGAGTCCATTACTGAAACAACAGAAAGAACAATGTTATTAGTGTCTGTGGTATTTAATTCTATAATGAAACAATATTTTAGACACTCTCAAGACCTTTTTTATAGCCAGAAGATAAGGATTTATCCAGATGTTGCTAAAGATACCAAGAAAGAAGGAAGGTCTTCTTTCTCTATGAGACAAGAGATTAAGGACTCGGGGGGGGGGGGGGGGGGGGGGGGGGAAAGGATGTTTTTGCTAACATTTCCCTGTAAATATAGGATCAGATATATGCTCAATCTAAGTATATGTTTTTCGCACCAGAGCAGCTGTGCTCCTTTTTGGATTTGAAGAACTTCTAGGGTTTGTAATAACTATGCCTACGTATTGAGTATGAGGGCCTTTTGGCTATACCTATTAAGCTTTTCTTTGGTATTTTTTGTTTCTTGTAATTAACTCTCCTAATATTTTATAGCTCCTCCCCTCTTCTTACTGTGGTCTAAGTAGGAATTAGTATTTTGTTTCCTGTATTATTTGATGTCTATATTTCAAAGGTCAAGAGTTACCTCAATAATATTCTTTATAAATAATAGGGCACTTGGGTTAATAGGACAAGAAGGTGCTAATTTTGGGTCTATTTTATAGAAAGGTAGGCGCCTATGGTATCTTTACAAAATACTAATGCAAATCCTGCAGCAAGTGTACCTTCACTGAAGGCACAGACATTACTCCTGCTGGAGAACAGGTGTAAATCTATGTTCATACATTAGACACGTAAACTGTGATTCCGCCCATGCTTCACCCTGTGCCCTGAAAACCTCTGCTGTACAAATATACGCTGGCATGCACCACGTGTACTCTAATTTCATGAGTCCATGTACACGCAAAAATGGTTTTATAATGATCCTCAGAGAGGGTCATTGTATAAGGGGGGTGCCTAGTATACGCTCATTTTCAGGGGCCTATTTTAAGTCAAAAATTGCATCTACACTGCAGACACAGGTAATTACACCAGCCAGAGAGCAGGTATAAATGTCCATGCCTAGATTATTTAAGTACACATGTATATTATCCCATTTTACAATCTATATATTTATGAACTCCGCTCTCCCTTGCCAAAACTCCATCCATTACACGACTACCAACAAAGCACACGCCATCATCACATTAATATGTATTTTTATGATGAATAGAATTTTACACAACAGGCTATATTTATGTGTGTATGTGGCCACATCTGCTTGGAAATGAATTTATAATATCACCCCCTAAAATCACATAAATATAACCATTGAACTTGGAAAATTGAACAAAATCATAGTGCTTTACCCTTTCTATTCCAAATGAACAGCATCAATTTTCTTTTATGACCCTTTCTTATAAAGCTTGTAACATTATTTTTCTGACCCACTGTGTTTCCAAAGAGCCTCTGAAGTACTTTCTGTGGGACACATGTCTAGCAAATGCAAATCATGGCACATGAACCCTCTGGGACAGAATTTATAAGGAAGGCATTCCAAAACCCAATGGTTTTATTGTTCAGAATGTAACCTGACTTTTAAATACTGCTTCCTTTCATTAGAGAGTTAATCACAACTTGAAATTCAACAGAGTTTTGTTTGTTTATAATATTCTCTAAGCCTGGCTTATTTTGAAGTAAAGAATTTCAGATTCACTGGAGTGAAAGAAAAAGTAAACATGTCTTTCCATGGCTGAGAGGTCTGTTTTTCATCTGCCTCAAAGACTTTACTCTTTGCTGATGTGAATGCAGTCATTTTCTTCCTGTCATTTCCTCAATAACCTGTTATTAAGTACCAAGCAGTGGTTTGGCCATTGCCTCTGTTAGGTATTCAGCCTAGCATGTCGAGGACGTTAGATCCAATTACTAGATATAAACCAGTGGTGATTTGCTGGCACATCATACCAGATTGCCAACCTGGAACCTTTTAGAACCTACTTCCTTTACCTCAAGGCGAGAGAGCAGGGCTGGCTCAAACATTACACAAACAAGGCTGTCGCCTAGAGCAGCAGCTTCTGGGGGGTGGGGGAAGCAGCATAAAGCAGCTACTGTCAAAGGAAAACAATAGGCTTTCAGAGCCACCCAAACTCAATCAATAGTGTAAACTTTTACCTACAGTAAGAACAGAGTGGAGGAGTGGAATAGTGGTTAGTGCAGCAGGTTTTGAGCCTGGTGACCTGGGTTCCATTCCCAGTACAGCTCCCTGTGACTCTGGGTAAGTCACTTAACCCTCCGTTGCCCCAGGTATAAAAAAGTACCTGTATGTAATATGTAAACCACTTTATTTGTAACCACAGAAAGGCAGTTTATCAAGTCCCATCCCCTTTTCAAATAGCCCATCTGCCATTGTAAATGGCTTTTAGAAATAGCTCTTGTATTATACATACATGCACATATAGATATAGGTATCATTACAGCACCAAGTTTAATATTAAAGTATGATTAGTAGGATGTCCAAATGTTTTTACAGGATTGTTCTGGAAGTGATGGTGTTGGGATGATCATGATTCTTGAGTTCATTATAAAAATCTTGGGGGTTGCTAGGAGTACCAAAGTTAATTGTAAAGAAGTAAGATCAATTTGGTAATTTATTAATCAGAGCAAATATGAATACAATGCAAAGCAAATAAATTCAAAGTACCAGAATGAGAGAAATTTAATTAATTAGGATGTGGTGCCACAAACGAGAAGACAGTCTGATAAATCAAACTTACTTCTGAATTTAGTAGAGGCTTATTCTTAACTATATATCTTTTACAGAGCTATCTAATCATCTGTGGCATGCTCACTAGGACTAGATTCTATATATGGCACCTAAAAAATTGGTGCTGAAACCTCCCCACTTAAGCTGTATTCTATAAGCCACACCTAAAGTTTGGCACGGTTTATAGAATTAACACTTAAGGGAAGAGGTCGCAAGTAAATTTAGGTGCTGCCATTTGCACCAACAAAAACGTGGCACAAATACCCACACCTAAATTTATGCACGGAGCAACGTTATTCTACATTTATGTGCATAACTCAAAACCACACCCCCATCCACCCATGACCCTCCCATTTCCATGCCCCCTTTTTCAGGCCATGTGTATATTTTAGGCACAGATTTTGTGCCTAACTTTACATGCCTAAATCCCAAATTAAATCTAATTACTGCCAATAATTGCTTGCTAAAAAGCCAATTATTGGCACTAATTGGTTCATTATTCTATTAAATTGAGTGCACAAATCAGGAACACACCCTCACCAGGTCGGGTTTTCAGGATTTCCCCAATGAATAAGCATGAGATCTATTTGCGTACAAAGGAGGATGTGCATGCAAATAGATGTCATGCATATTCATTAGGATAATCCTGAAAACCCGACTAGATTGCGGCCCCTGAGAACTGAGGTTGGAAAACCCTGTTCTACAGAATACAAACAAATCAGGAGCATCCTGAAGCAAAATGTCTCAAAAATGGCTACACACATTTTTTGAGTTAGTACATCAGTTCTTAGTAACGTGAGTAACATAATAAGTGACGGCAGATAAAGACCTGAATGGTCCATCCAGTTTGTCCAACAGTCACGCTCATTATCAATTCATGATTAAATCAACAATGAATGTGATAGTATATACTTTATCACGAGTCTTTCTTTGGTGTTTTTGGGACATAGACCATAGAAGTCCACCCTTATTTTCCACCTACTGTAGTTGCCATCAAAGCCCACTCCAGCCTATCCGAAAATGTTTTGTCATTTGTGGGACCCAGACTGTAAAACTCTGCCCAGAACTGTCCACGGTTCCAGCTATTGAAGTTGCCACTGAAGTCCTTTCCAGCCTATCCTAAACATTTTATTTTTGTTTTATATCATCTATTTTCAAAATAGAGTTCCTCTGTGTTCATCCCATGCCTTTTTGAATTCTGTTTTGTCTCTACCACCTCCCTCGGGAGGGAATTCCAGGCTTCGACCACCATCTCTATGAAAACTAATTTCCTGACATTACTCCTAAGTCTACCACCCTGCAACCTCAGTTCATATCCTCTAATTTTACCATCTCCTCTTCTCTGGAAGAGGTTTGGTCCTATATTAATACCTTTCAATTATTAAATGTCTGTATCGTATTTCCCCTGTCCCTTATTTCCTCTAGGCTATACATATTCAGGTCTCCAGTCTCTTCTCATACATCTTTTGGCACAAACCCCATATCATTTTCGATGCCTTCCTTTGGACTACTTCTAGTCTTTTTACATTCTTAGCAAGATACAGCCCTTGTGGGTGTCTACTCTATTACAAACCTTGGTTGGTATCATCCGCAAAAAGCAAACCTTACCTTTTAATCCTTTGGCAATGTCATTCACAAATATACTGAACAGAATCAGCCCCTCAACCCCAGTACTGATCTTTATCAGGCTAGTGCAATATAAGCACTGGAAGGGTAATTCTATAACAGGGCATCCACTACAGGTCTGGTTATGGTGCCTATTTTGTCTGTAGATGCCTACTCGGCTGAAAATGTGCATACATTAAGGCATGATCACTTACAGTAGCCCTATAGGTGGTGTAAATGCCCATGCTTAGATGTTAGCACGGATGTTCACAAATGGTAGAATTCTATAATTTACGTATGTACCTCTATGCTCCACCCATGTGAATGCTCATTGACAAAGTATGCACCATTTTATTCAAAGTCATTTATGTGCAAATGTGGTCACTTATGCATGTAAATGACTAGAACACGGCCAATTATACACCTTCTTGCCAACAAATCTATGTGGTTTCTTATAGAATTACTCCCTTAGCTTGAAATTTAACCAATTCTTTAACTGGCCTAAGGAAAACATGTTAGTGCTTAATTCATCAAAGATCATCACATGTTGACTCCCTGGTCGGCCGACTTGTCCTTCACTTTCTCCCGTATTATGTAGGTTTCCTACACAATTAGTTGATACTAAAGAGTTACTCTAAATCACCAGCTTTCAATTGATGGCCACATTTCTTCTGTTGCAAAACATTGCTTTAATGCTTTGCACAAATTAGATCGATCCATAGTTTTCTGAATGATCTAATTTTTAAACTATTCCCCATGCCACTGTAACATCACAATTAGATTACTGTAAATAGTATTTGCAGGATTCTCTGCAGAATTAGAATGTAAACAACTACAAAAGGTACAAAACACAGGATTAGGATCCTTTGTCATGCACGTAAATATGACCATATCACTCCGTTGCTTTATCTACATCATTTAATCCCTGTTCATTTTCATTTTCTGTACAAAATCCTAACCTTGCGTAGTGTCTAGGCAAGCACAAAAAAGGAGAGGCAAGGATAGCAAAGGTTCAGTGAAGGAAAGCAGATGTCGGGAGGGATGCTAGGGAACTAGAAGAGAGGCCAAATAAATTGGAGATCTTAGTGCATAAAGCTCTCCAATTTATTTGGCCTCTCTTCTAGTTCTCTAGCATCCCTCCCGACATCTGCTTTCCTTCACTGAACTTTTGCTATCCTTGCCTCTCCTATTTTGTGCTTGCCTAGACACTACACACTAGGCAGTATTCTTTTATTTAGCACCAGCATTATTGAATTCTTTACCATCTCTATTACAGGCTGAACTCTCTTATTCAAAGTTTAAGGCTGGGCTTAAAACTCAACTATATTCCCTTGCTTTTTTCAGTACATCAATAGGTTGTGGAGCTCTTCCGGGTGACAGGCTGTTCACCTGCACACCTGTTTATATGCACTATTGTTTTCCTTTGTTGTTCGGTTGATGATGCATTCTCATGTCTACTTTCTCTATTCTATCAATGGCTTTCTTTTCTTATCTGTTTCTAGTCTTTAAACTGCTTTGATGTGATGGCACCAAAGGCGGTATAGCAAGTTCGCAGTAAGCAGTATACACAATAAAAATATAACACATGTATAGGTGAGAGAGAAAACTTGTACTGAAAATGAATAAGCTTACTTATTAACCTTTAATTTTACACATCTAGGTAGACAACTATAGGTACCCCAGTTTTATTTCTAATGGAAAAGAAAACTGACAACTCTTCAACAAGGTGTAAAAGCTCCATCTACAAATTTATGTAAGGTTCCTATGTTTTTCCATACATTTCACAGTATTAATCTGGGCAAACTACTAAAACCACAATCCAGCCCACATGTATTTTTTTTTTGTATTTGACCCATGTTACATTGTTTTCTTTTTCTTTAATAGTCTAGTTAGCAAGTTCTGACAGCATTAATATAGCACATGCCAAAAGAAACATGGTTGGATGTGAAGCATAATTCCTATGCCTATGACTACCAGTTCAAATCAAATAGGAAAAACAATTCATTTGTTAAGACCTGTTTACCTGATAAAATAGCTTAAGAAATTTAAAGAAAGAGAGATACAATGTTCTTAAGTTTCTACCATGCTGACATTTAGGATACATGCCTCAATTTGCTCAGAGATGAATCATAGAAGATTACAAAAAAGATATTTGTGAGAGCTGTAATTTTTTTTTCCATGCCAGATGACACAATCTGGATAGACAAAGACCAGAATAATCAATACAAAGAAACCTCCAGACATGATTAATAGATGCAAGAAAGCTACAAAAGGTAACAGTCAAAATAAAAGGACAGTGTCCAATAAAATAGAAAGGGAGAGAGGTCTCTACTGTATCTATGGGTCTGAGCAAGGTTTTTGGTGTGAGGCTTCTGTTAATCCCTAGATTAGGAGCTGAAATTTCTGCTGCAGGGCTTGTCCTTTCTCTGTTACTTGCAGTGCTGCTGATAAAAAATTTCAGTTTCAGGAACCAACATAATAATTAGCTTCCTAGACACCCATTGTGTCTAGATTTTGGCTCAAATTAAAGAACACCAAACAAGAGTGCCTTTCACAGCTCTCGTCAAGGGCACACAAATCACTTCTTTTTATTTTTATTATTTCATTGGCATTTGGTTCACTGAGAAAGGCCCATGAGACCCCAGCAACTTGTATTTGTGAAAGTTTTCTACAGTGACTGGAGAAACACAAACATAAAAGATTCAGCGTGGAAATCTCAGCGCGATATAAAGAACATAAAAGATTACATTCTTTATATCGCGCTGAGATTTCCACGCTGAATTTGAAGCATATTCTGTAAGTAACAATGGGCATAGATTTTAGAAACGTCCATGACCCGTTCATTCCACGCCCACTTTTCAACTATGTGACTTAGAAATCACGTGCACCACGTTACAGAATATGCTTAGCAATCAGTACATATAAATTCTAATTAAAGCCAATTATTGCTGATAATTGATTAACATCCAATTATCAGCGCTGATTAACTTGTTAACTAATAGTTATAAGCATTGTTATGGAATACGCTTTGATTTCCATGCGTAAATCTCGGTGCAATATATAGAATCCCAGGAAAAGTGGCTAAGATGAATTAAATTTGAATCAAAACTAGGACTCCTGGTTTTATGCCACCAGAATTAACTTTTCACTCAAGAGAGCTTGCTGGTATTAGGCAATGGGGAATGTCTAACCTAGATATTGTGAAACCTGCCCTAAAAAAACAACTTTAAAACAAAATCTAATGTAAAGAAAGAAAGAAGAAAAAGTTACAAAATGAACTGTTGTAAATATAACTTGTAAAAAGGCACCAGACAGAAAGAACCTGTCAGGATGATGATGCAACTGCATAAATCCTGCAATATCTTTGATCTGTTGTGTCTTTAAGACTATCCAGAAGCATCCGATAAGGATAAAAGGCCTACACATCCCCCCAAAATTTGGCAACAGAGCTTTGAATACAAAACGAGGGAGTGTTTGCTTAAGAGTGTCCCAACGCTCCTGGGGCCATTCTGCAGCAAGGATGTAAAATGTTTTGTTTATTTTATTAAAACTTGCCAAGATCGAGCAGCCGAAACAATGTTGGAGACTTTACAGTATGTGAGGAAAATAGTGAAATGGATACAATGAGAAATGGCTTCCCTTATCAGTGTAAGTGGCACTTGGCAAGCCTGGTACAAGTTTATAAAGACGAAAGACTAAACACTAAGGTCATTTGCACATTAAATAATTATTTAATCATGCATACAGATGGCACTGGAGCACCAATTTTAAGAGTCATGTTCTGGATATGATTTTGGGGAGTTCAAAAAAACTATACATATATTTCTCATTTTATAATGGCCACTGAATATTCCTAAAACTTTCTTTTCAGCAGTTTCACCTGCTTCATAAATGTCAGCTACCTCCACATTTAAACCTGGGGTCTCCACTTGGATTGAAGGTTAATTACGCGTCCCTCAAAGATATCTTAACACCACCTGAAAACTAATTTTAAAAAAGTCATCTCTCTCAGCTCCTTAATGCTGTTTTGTACTTGCAGTCTTGTGAAACCTGGCACTTGCATATCAAGGTGCAGTCACTTACTATACTCCTACAGCTGGTGTCAAGAGCTCAGACCAGTCCAAAATTTTGATTATATTTGAAGAGTATCGCCATTGTATTCGCTTGTCTAGTAGTGATATTTTGTTCTTATTGGAAGCTCTCACAGTCCCTGAAGGTAGTTTGCCAAAACAGAACAAGCTTTAGGACAGACAGAGCACCACTGTACAGATAAGATTTGCTTTCCATATACTGTGGCGGATCACCAATTCACGTGTACATTCTGGTGCTGATCTTTCTGTGCCATATATAGAATTCATAGGTTAATATGCCTGACAGAAGTGTGGAGTTGGAGCACCAAACCTTTAACTCCAAATATGACTCCTCTATTTTTCGACTGTCTGGCCCCATCTCCAACTCTGACTTCAACTCCTACTATGGCGTTCATTTTCAAAGCAGAGGGATGTCTCAAAATGCCCCAAAATAGGTCCATCTGCCTGAAGCATCTAAATTGCAATTTTGGAATGGTAGAATCTGGATGTCCTACACTGCAGTTCATCCAAATAGCAAGGGGGCGTGTTTTGGGCAGGACTAGGGAAGACTCAAATTTAGGACATCCTACAGCAACAACAGGAAGAAATGTCCAAGTCTAAAAAGAACATAAGAATGGCCATACTAGGTCAGACCAATGGTCCATCTAGTCCAGTATCCTCTTTCCAACAGTGGCCAATGCAGGTCACAAGTACCTGTCAGAAACCCAAATAAAAGCAACTTTCCATGCTATAGAAAGCAAAACAAATAGAAGAGAACACTCAATAAAGTTACATGGAAATACTTTTAAAATAAATAGAAGGAAATATTTTTTCACTCAAAGAATAGTTATGCTCTGGAATTCATTGTCGGAGGATGTGATAACAGCAATTACTGTATCTGGGTTTAAAAAAACATTTATACAAGTTACTGGAGGAAAAGTCCATAATCTACTATTGAGACAGACATGAGGAAGCCATAAGTGCATACACGTATGAGTGTGAGCCCTTTCCCCTACCTTTACTCTGCCAAGACTCTGCCTATGTGTCTGATTTACAGAATGACATGGGTAAAATTTTCAGTATTTATTCATTTATGGTATTCTAATCATTCATGCACATATTTGGTTCATAAATGTTGGTGCCCACTTTACAGAATTACCCCTTAGGCAATCCAATGTAGTCTTGCACAAATTGGTCTCTAGAAACTTTTATTTAAAAAAAATCCAGATCTACAAGTACATGTCCTGAGTCACTAGCTATTTATACTTTTATTTTCTTACTGATGTTTTATCTAAGAACTCACTTGGAAGCCTTCCAGGACCAACATGCTTCTGAGAGCTACTGTTAGGAACCACGTGTCCTCATCCACTCAAAACAGAAATGCCAGACTGCAGGCGTGCCGCAGATGGTGAGAGAATCTGCCTAGATGACAGCTTGATACAAGACTGGCAGGAAAATGCTTAAGTTTTAAGCTGAAGAATTCCGGGTACGTGAAAGCAGGCTGACTCAGGCTTAGTGGACCACCACTGTTGTCATATTCTGTCTTAGTGATCCAGCCGCCAGTGTGGAAAAGCTCACTCCCCACCCTTTGACAGAAGCGCTGTCTTCAGGTGGTTTGTTTTTATAACATGTTCCTTTACACAAACAACCCAAGGCATAGAAAGGATATGTTGAGAAGGTGATTCAAAGCCTACACTTGTTTAGCAAAACATTTTGCATGTGGTTTTTTGGAAGCTTTTTTTTTTAAGCTGCCTTCTGACTCAGCTTAAACATATCTTTTTTAGTATAATGGGTGTAGCAGACAGCATTGATTACTTTTCAGAGTTTGTTTTCCCTTTTGCTTATGAATAGACACACGTGCACAAGCACGCACACAGATACACACACACAATATTGAATAGAACACATTTCAAGGAAATCACAGCAGTGTGGGTTTTTTTGTGTGTTCTGAGATACCTCCACATTATTATTAGTAATAATAATAATAATAACAACAACATATTCTAGTGTTGTTAGTTCTGCACTAAGACAATTCACATGGTTAAAATGTCCTTGTCTAAAGGAGTTAAAACACAAACAGGGGATACCTCTACGCCAGAAAATCGCAACAGACAAAAGAAGAGGCTGATCAAGGACAAACCCAACACTGGAGATGTTATGAAACAATCCTTTATTGATGCAGATATAGAGGGACCCAACACAGCCTGTGTTACGGCATAAAGCAACGACTACATCGGGGTTCAACTAAATAGCTCAAACAAAAGAACTAATATTCAACTCTGCATATGTAAAATCGAAGTACTGTGATTCAGTCGATCTGATCAGAAGACACGCTCAAATACACCACCACTGGCAAACCCTACAGGGTTGTTTCATAAGATCTCCAATGTTGGATTTGTCCTTGATCAGCCTCTACTCTGGTCTAAAGGAGAACAGATTCTAGTGCCTGAGCAGAGGAAGCTTAGGGGCCCTTTTACTGAGCTATGCCTAACGCAGCTTAAAATGGTTTACTGTGGGTCATGCTCAGACGTACTGCTGTAAGTGCCAAATTTCTTTTGAGGGCCCATGTCAGGGAGGTGGGGAGTGAGGGTTCCTGCACTAAACAGCGCAGCTACATTACCATACATTAACTAGATAGTGCAGGAATATCACACGAACCCTTATCACCTACAAAATGGATAGTGGTAAGTGCACACATGGCAATTTTTTTTAATAGCCGTGCACTAATGGCAAAGAGAAACATAACTGAAGAAAAACAGAATTTTGTTGGGGCAGGCAGTACATTGCGAGATACAGAATGAACGAGAAATCCCTTTAAGTAACGTCGGCAAGAAAGCTGCGAGATTGATCTTGGGCAATATTGGCGTTTTTGAGATAAGTGTGGGCTGAAATATTGAACATGACTTGATGATTACATGTTTTGTTACATCAGGCTTCTGTATCAAAATCAACAAAAAATGGTATGGGATTTGCATTGCAAACCATACGAGGAGAGACTTGCCGACTTGAACATGTATACCTTGGAGGAAAGGAGAAACAGGGGTGAGGTTCAACTATTTGAAAGGAGTTAATCCGCAAACAAACCTTTTCCAGAGATGGGAAAACGGTAAACTAGAGGATATGAATTGAGGTTCAAGGGGGCAGACTCAGGAGAAATGTCAGGAAGTATTTTTTCATGAAAAGGGTGGTGGAATTTAAACATGTGTGGGATAAACACAATTGATTCCTGTTTAGAAGGAATAGATCCATGGAATCTTAGTGGAGATTGGATGGCAACACCAGTAATTAGGAAGCAAAACCAGTGCTGGGTAGACTTCTATAGTTTGTGCCCTAGAGTTTTTTCATATTGGTCATTGTTTTCCCTCTAAGGAACCAATGATATGAATGGAGTCCCAAGAGTGATAACGGGTGTTACATTAGTTGCAATTGTTGCAGTTTCCCCTATCAGGAGGTTTGAGGTTCCATTTATTTACATTTTTATAACGCAGAAAGAGTGGTGAAGTTATAGCTTTATTTGATGTACCCATGCATACCTCCTACCCACCCCCACCTTGCTAGACTGTCATTGAAATGCTTTGAAGCTTCACATACATATACTATCAACTAACACATTTGCTTATTTCTGATCTGACGAAGAAGGGCAACCTTCGAAAGCTAATCAAGAAATGTATTAAGTTATGTCCAATAAAAAAGGTATCATCTTATTTTCTTTTCCATGTTTTATTTTGTTTGATTTCTATTGATAACCTTTAAGAGTGGACTAACACAGCTACCACACCTCTCTACTTTGATAATTATCAAACTATTTCATTTAGCCATAAGCTATTATTGTAGTTTGTAATCCTTACAGTAGGTTGTGTCAAACATTAGAGGCATTAATACAAAAAAATGGAAAAAGACCATTTTTATGGCTGTAGTAAAAATAGCTTTAGTGTGTGGGAAACAGCAGTGTAAAGGTGCACTAAGACCGCTTTTTTATCAAAGTTTAGTAAAAAGACCCCTAAATAAGACAGTTCACATGGTTAAGTGTCCTTGTTTAAAGGAGAAGAAATTACAACGCCTGTGAATAGCAAGGTGAATATTTTGTTCATACCAGGGAGAGAAAGTAAGGGCAATGAAGCTGAGGTCTCCCAAAGTGCAGCTGTGTACCTGAAACATTACACTACACTGTGAGACTACAGGACTGGCAAACTTTGGCCCTACATTCAGAAAACAGGTCTGGTTTTCCAGATTTTCCCAATACATCAGCTTACATTTCATCCAATAACAGGTTAATTATCATAGCATGGCCATTCCTGTTTGCAGTTGGAGATTACCATCCTTAACGTAGTCAGAGGAGGAAATCTAGGTTACAAAGTCGTACTGTTTTCCCACAGTCTCTCTCCTTGGAGCTGCATGCTTACAGTTCAGGCCTTATTTCTCTTTTGTTCACCTGCCTTGGAATTTGCTAGAATTTTGGCATCTTTCTGCATCCATAGAAGAAGGTTGTCTCTCATTCAGTTCTTTGCGAAGTAGGTACAAGTCTCAAATAAGAGTAAACTTGATTTCAGTGCTTTCTTTATTTTATTTTTTTAAAAGCCATTACTAAAGAAATTCATTTGAAAACAAGTGACGGCAAGACTCAGGGGAACCCAGTCCATTACCGTCGTAGCTAAGAAAGCTTTCATTTCTTAGGGTATAGATTATGTGCTTTGTACAAGAAGTTGAGGGGAAATGCAATCACTAAAAAAATAAATTCATCCTAACTATTTATAAGGGAGTAAATCTATTTCCTTATTCATTGCCTGACAAACCCTTGGTCCCCAGCAATTAGGGATTACCATAGTGGTGGCTATGAGACTGGGGCACATTCTTTCTACTCTGATATCAGTTTCTTCTTTCATGTGAACATAAGAAATCAAGGTGCACTGCATTAGTCAAAATGTTTCCTTACTAATCAGATGTCTGATCTTCTAGTCTTCAGTCTATGCTATACTCAGTATGGTCAAGAGGGGTGTGTGGTTTACATAATGGACAAGACAGGAAACTCCAGGTCAGGCCTAAATTTCTAGGCCTCTAATGGCCCTAAAGGGAAATTCTATAGAAGATGGTCTGATAAAATTGAATAGAAGTAAAATGGCTTTTAATAATACAGTTGAGGTGGACAATGAAGCCCTAATCATACGGTGTGAAGGGAACAACCTAAAGAACAGTACACAGAAATTTCATTTGGTAGATGTCTAAAGCTACAATATAACCAGCTATTTACTAATATTCAGTGCATCACCAGCTAAGTTTGGTAGCCAAACTGGGCCAAAAAACTAACAGGCCTATCTTTATCCAGTTTAAAGTTAACCAGCCAGCACTGAACATTGACATGGACGGTTAAAATGGCCAAAAATAAACCGGATATTCAATGCCAGTCACTGGAAATGGACCGGCATTGAATATCCAGTCTCACTGCCGACCACGGGGGTTAATCAGGCTGCCTCCCGTGATCTGAATATCGGCCCCTTTAAGTCTTTTCTTGATGCAAAGTCACAGTCGTGAGTTATGATTATAAATTCTACAAGTGTGTATTATAGGAACTGGCTCTGCTTACTGCAGTTGTTTTCTTTGGATTTTGACTTTTGTATTTTCTTATTTTCCCCTTTTTATTTCCCATTTCTTGGGTCTTCCACTACTTCCTTGCAGATAAGTCTTATTATTATTCTGTTATTGATAGTTGTTCTCTTTGTTGTGTGAGTGGATCTATTTCAAGAACAAGGTTTAGTTGTATTTGTATTGTAAATGTATCAATAAAATTGCATAAATAAAAGTAAAGTCAGAAATACTTGGAGAATGAATTTCTCTTCACTTAACCATCCTAAGAATTTTGATTCCTTACACCTCATCACAAATGCCAATGACAATAAGGAAACCTCCTCTGAACTAATGCAGGAGACAAGCAAGGTCTTTGAGGAGGATACTAACAAAAGCTGCCTTCAAATAAAAAAAAAAACAACAAAAGAAAGAAAGAAAAAAAAAACCCTGAGTTCACCAACAGAAAGCTCTCAGAGCTGCAGGCTAAACCCAAGCCAATAGGAGGAAAATAAAAACATACAAAACGTACAAAGGATTAAAGTCCAAATAACGTAAAAAAAGATAAAAACAGAAAACCTAGGAGATTAACAAAAAGAAGCTATGCACAGTTCAGGGCAAAGCCTGCTGGAGTCGAAACTTAAAAGGAAATCATATGACAGGTGTGTGCATGAAATCAAAACAGCAGAAGGTCCATGGAAAACCAACAGGGCCATCTGTGAGGCATTCAGAAAATACCACAAAACACTATACCCATGAAAGTCCATAAAAGAAAATCCGGAGACAATTCGAATTTCTAAAGTGTACAAAAAGACCAAATGAAAGCAAGAATCTAGCCATTACAAATAAGAATTTAAAAGTGGCCATAAGGAGTTAACCTTAGGATGAAACAACCAAACACTATAAATTGCTAACAGATATGGAGGAGTGGCCTAGTGGCTAGAGCACCAGTCTTGCAATCCAGATGTGGCCGGTTCAAATCCCACTGCTGCTCCTTGTGATCTTGGGCAAGTCACTTAACTCTCCATTGCCTCAGGTACAAACTTAGACTGTGAGCCCTCCTGGGACAGAGAAATATCCAGTGTACTTGAAATTAACTCACCTTGAGCTACTACTGAAAAAGGTGTGAGCAAAATGGAAATAAAAAAAAAAGGTACCTCCACCTTAACAAAAGTGCTGAGACAAATTCTGGAGACTGGTGGGTCCTCCCAGAAACTATAAACACAGCACACATTTCCTCCCCAGACGGTAAAAACCCACAATCTAGATGCTCATTCTGAAGGATCTGTGTAAGTCGTTTGTAAAGATGATGGAGCACCCATATGTCATTATATAATAGGCAAAACAACAGAATTTTCTCTGCTATTATTAACCTAGGCACCCTGTTAAAGAATTACCCTCTTAGAATTATCCACATAAGAGGGTAATTGGGTGCCTATTTCAAACTTCAGCACAAATAGAAAACATGCCTACATTTATGGCATGACCAATCTCACCTGTCCAGTAGCCAGTATAAATGCCCATGCCTAGCCAGCATTATAAAATATTATAATGTATAACCAGCCAGGAATGACTTCTGGCCATTTAAATAGTGTTTAAGCACCTAACTATCGATATTCACTGGGAGATAACTGGTTATCTCACGCTAAATATCCCGGCTAGCAGCTAACTGGCTATATCATGTAACAGCGCCGGTTGGGTGGGGTTATTCAGCACCAACTATGTTGAGTGGTAAAAATAGGCTGCTTAAATAGCAGGCCTATCTTTGACCACTAAAATGTTAACCAGTTAGCGCTGAATATTGGCATAGCTGGTTATGTTTTTAGCCGCCAAAATAAACCCGGATATTCAATATCAGTTGCCGGATACGGCCCAGCACTGACGATCCGGGTTTAACGCCGGTGGCAGAGAGGACACATGCTGCCCACTGCTGGCTGAATATCGGTCCCTATATCTATTTCCACACGCCACACATGCTCTGCCCAAATTCTGCCCATGTGAATAACACATTCAAAGTATAACATCAAAACATGGCGTACTTTTCCACTACTCAGTATTATATAAGGCATGAAAATGACTAGAATATCACTATTTATGCACGTTCCTGACACCTAAAACTAAGCAGCTCCTATTTCTATACAGCTCTTATTTCTATAAACATGTGCAGCATTTGTCACTTACCCCCAAATTCTATAAATGGTACTGAAAATTACGCATGCAAATTTGGGTGTACACCCAATTTAATCTGTAACCCGCATCATGTCCCCATCTACATATCTGCATTTGGCCCCTCAGCTATATGATAACTGTATTTAGTGTTGTTAAATGTGTATATTTTTTAATCCTGTTTCATGGTAGTCTTGTTATTAGGTTTCAATTTGCTGTTTTCAAGTTTTCCTCTTTCATTGTATTTATGTTTATACTTGTTCATTTTACTATTGTTAATGATGTTAACAAAATTGTAAGTTTGATGTCAAACTGAACCTGCTGTGCACCGCCTTGGGTGAATCTCTTCATAAACGCAGTTAATAAATCCCAATAAACAAATAAACAACTGGATAACAAGGCAACTGGTGTCAATAATTGAATGCTAAGAATCAATTGTTGGCGCTAATTGGGAGCAATTATTTTTGTTACATTTGTACCCTGCACTTTTCCACTCATGAATTTATGTGTGCATCTTTCTAGGTACTATTCTATAAAGATGCACATTTACATTTTTTTTTAGTGCCCAAGTGAAAAGGAGGTGTGGCCTTGGAAGGGACATGGGTAGGTTAGGGGCGTTCACTAAAGATGCGTGCACCATTATAGAATTTGGGGGATCCGCGCCTAATTTAGCTGCAAGGATTTACACCAGGTTTCAGTTGGTGTAAATCCTTGCGCCCAAAATTAGGTGCAGATCCCAGCGCCAAGGACTGTTCTAGAAATGACACCCAACTCAGAGAACACCTTATAAAATAGCGCTTTGTGCTCATTTTTTTCAGCACCAAAATTTGGGCACCATTTACTGAATGTAGTCTTTAGCATGCAAAGTTTTCAAAACTCTGTGCATGGGATTGAGGGGAAAAACAGGTGCAAATCTCTGCATATATTTTTCATCTTTAGGCAACTTTCAAAGCACGTTAATATTTTTCTTTGGAGAGGAGATACCAAATCCATGGCTAGAAGTACTCACAAACCTTTCATTTAGGTGGGTACTTCTGAAAAAAATTGCCCCAGTAAGCTGGATGGCAAAGAAACTAGCCAAGTCTGCAAACTGAGGTAACAACAGAACCGTATCAGCCCATTTCTGTTTGATCTAGTGCCTACTGGCAAACCAAGGCACAGGGGTACAGTGTCTTTTATGGTAAGAACGGACTCATCTGCCCACAACCTCGGAGTCATCTTTGACTCCTCCCTCTCCTTCTCTGCGCATATCCAGCAGATAGCCAAGACCTGTCGCTTCTTCCTCTTTAACATCAGCAAAATTCGCCCTTTCCTCTCTGAACACACCACCCATACTCTCGTCCACGCTCTCATTATCTCTCGCCTTGACTACTGCAACTTACTCCTCACCGGCCTCCCACTTAGCCACCTATCCCCTCTTCAATCTGTTCAGAACTCTGCTGCACGTCTTATATTCCACCAGAACCGATATACTCATATCACCCCTCTCCTCAGGTCACTTCACTGGCTTCCAATCAGATACTGCATTCAGTTCAAGCTTCTCCTTCTTACCTACAAATGCACTCAGTCTGCTGCCCCTCACTACCTCTCTACCCAAATCTCCCCTTACGTTCCTGCCCGAAACCTCTGTTCACAGGACAAATCCCTCCTCTCATTACCCTTCTCCACCACCGCCAACTCCAGACTCCGCTCATTCTGTCTCGCCTCACCCTATGCTTGGAACAGCCTTCCCAAGCCCTTACGCCAAGCCCCCTCCCTGCCCATCTTCAAGTCTTTGCTTAAAGCCTACCTCTTCAATGCTGCGTTCGGCACCTAACTCTTACCTTTCAGGAAATCCAGACTGCCCCAATTTGACTGCCCCTATCAGAATGGCTGTTCACGTGTCCTTTAGATTGTAAGCTCTTTGAGCAGGGACTGTCCTTCTATGTTAAATTGTACAGCGCTGCGTAACCCTAGTAGTGCTTTAGAAATGTTAAGTAGTAGTAGTAGTAGTAAGAACGGACTAGAGTGTGCATTCATTAGCATGCATTCGATTCGTTAACATGTCTTTTTAAAAGTTTAGTGCAGGTAAAATTGATGTGTGTTAACTTATGAATCAACACGCGTAAAGTCAATTTCCCTTATTTAAAAAAAAAAAAAAAACCTTTTCTAATACAAATGTGTGAAACAAACTGAAAATTATGTCCAAAAATTGGGAAAATGGGCAGAAAAATTTTATTAACATGAATGTGTGAAAAAAATTGAAAAAAATGTCCAAAAATTGGGAAAGGGGACCAAAAATCTGAAAATAAACCATAATATTTTCACTATGTACATCCCTGATACAGACTCTTTCACTACATGCTCTGCAGGTCAGTAGTAACTGAAATCTTTCTCATGAAGCATCCAATGAATTATATGTTTTGAGTGGATAGTTTTGGTCCACAACATTACAAAAAAACACTCACTGTTCTAACTAGCTCTCATCGCAGAGAACAAGGGTGGCAGCACAGTATGGAAAGAAAGTATATGCTCTCAGTACCCATTCCGATTAGGGATGTGTTGTCATTTGCAATGAATTGAAAAATGTCAACAATATCATTGCATATCATTAATGTAAGAATATGAGCAGAAAAATCACCTTGTTTTATGTTTTTCGTCTGCTGATAATAGTGTTGTGCATTCTTTCAAAACAGTGTGCACTATTTGCAAAGACATGACATCAAGGCATACCGTTTTGCCTTACGACACTGACAGAGAATTGTCAATACCTGCACAGTCTTTTTAAAGACCCACAGAGCTCTTACCATCATCTAATACAGTGCAATCCGCTTAAGTGCAAGGGTCTGGGACCAAAGAAATACATGCAGTTAACCAGAGCGTGCAGTTAACCGGAGCGTGACCTTAACCGTTGTGACCCAAAGAAGCTTGATATCTGATAAACATATGTACAGTACTGTTTATTATATGTACAGTATACAGTCTCCGTTAACTGACGTTAGGCTTACTTGAAGTAATCAGTCATAGTCCTCTGTACACCCTTGTGTCTGTGAGTTCCATAGACTACGTCTGCCAGATGGTAAAAACTGTCATAGCAGTGACCTCCAGATAAGTCCGCACAGTGTTGAGACTCTCCAGCGCTCTTGCAAAAGTGACAGGAGGTTGTTGAATTTCGTCAGCACGTGCCTCGCTGCTCATTTCATCATCTGTTTCATCATCAGCCGTTGCCTGCGTGTAGGTGCATATTTCGACATCAGTGCTGTCTTCAGCTGTTTGTAGATCGTAATCAACAGCTACGTAGCGATGGAACTCCTCTTCAGTAACACCAGCTGGGATGTCAGTAACCTCTTCATCTGACACGTTTGCAACAGGTGCATCTGTTTCATTCCTCTCCACATCCTTAACAAAGCTTGCCCGCTTGTAGCAGTTCACAATGGTTGCCTGTGTAACACAATTCCAGACTTCTTTCTGCATATGTAGAGAATCCAACAGTGATTACGAGTTAGTTCAACAGCACATTTATCCTTGCCAGTCTGGTCATCCATAACGCTCATCAGACGACATTGCACAAGTGCACGATAATGTTGTTTGAAATTGGCTATTATGCCCTGATCCATAGGTTGGATCAGAGATGTAGTGTTTGTACTTTTTGTCTATTAGATTGTAAGCTCTTTGAGCAGGGACTGTCTTTCTTCTGTGTTTGTACAGCGCTGCGTACACTTTGTAGCGCTCTAGAAATGTTAAATAGTAGTAGTAGTAGTTGGTGGCAGGAAGACCAATTTGACGTTAGACAGCCTGACATCATCCCTGTGTGCAGCACAATTATCACAAAGCAACAAAATCTGACGCTTTTGTGCCCGCATTCTAGTGTCTAATTTCTTTAGACACTGCTTCCAAATTTCCCCAGTCATCCATGAATTTGCACCTCGTTTGACACAGGAAGTCGCTTAACTTTCTTGAAGCAACGGGGCTGTTTGCTCTTTCCAATGATGAGGGGTTCCAACTTCTCACTCTCATCCATATTGCAACGAAGGAGGATTGTCAGTCGTTCCTTTGACGTTTTACTTCCTGTAGTTTCGGCTTGTTTGAATGCAAGTGTTCCATCAGAAATTGCTCGCCAGTAGAGACCGTTTTCGTCAGCATTGAAAATGTCACGAGGTACAAACTTGTTCAAGATGGTAGGAAGAACTGAAACAACCCAATTTTCAGCATCAAAGTCATCAGTGTCTTGTTTTTCACCATGCTGTTTCTTGAATTTTATTTTGTTCCTCTCCTTCCATCTTGCCAACCATCCAACAATGGCTTTGAATTCAGTTAGTCCAAGACTTTCAGCTAGCTGATTAGCTTTCTCCATAAGCAGTGGACCACTGACAGGAAACTGCTTCTGACTTGAGAAAACCACCGACGAAGAGCATCTTCTACCTCCTCAGCTTTTCCTGCCCGTTTTCGTTTCCGGTGTGGATTTGTATTGTTTTGGCAGTCTTCCAGAAGCTGATCTTTCTGCTTCAAAATACGTGAAATTTGACTGGGACTGACACCATATTCTTTAGCAATAGATACTTGACTTTGTTTGTTCTCTAATTTTTTAAGAACTTCTATTCGTTCAGCCAGTGTTAAAGTCTTACAGTTGCACGATGACGACGATGACTCCAGTGTACACTCTAACATCTTTCTTTCGCTTATTGTGCCTGTGGCAGATAACCAACGAAATTTCAAATTTACCGCCCCTTTGTCACTTGCCAATCAGCTTCCATATTCCATGCGTGCACTTATGCGGAGTCTTTCCTGCAGGGGAGAGGTCTTAAACCATGCATATAAGTGAATCTTGCACTTATCAGTTTGTCCCCATAGAAATTGATGGCGCCAAAAACGGAAACAAAGTACAGCATGCAGTTAAACAGAGCATGCATTTATCCGACGTGCATGTAAATGGAGTGCACTGTATTTGTTCCGAGACCCATAACAGCAGACTCCTGAGGCAGGCATCATGTATGCCGAAACACGGCTGCCGTGTTGAGTCTTTCCACACGTTGGAAGAATAAAGTGGATTGGTTGAACCAGTGGCTTGTCCAGCTGTCCTTCATTTCCTACTTCCATTTTTACAGTTCGGTATTCATGGGATTTTTGTCCTTCAGCTACTGTTTGGTTCTTACGAAAAGTGTGCCATCTTGTCCTGACAGTCCACCCATTTGAACCACTGCACACTTATTGAATCATGCACGCAAATAGTTCATTCTCTTTCAAAAGACTGTGCACTCAATGGCTTTGCTTTCAAACTTAAAGGAATAAAGTGACACAAGAAACAACATGAAATGAAAATTTTCTGGCTGCCCATCCCTGAAACGGATCTCTTTGTGGTAAGGTGGGGACTTGAATTTTTAGGGCTATCAATCTAGAATTTTTTTATAGTCGTTAAATTCTAGAGAGAAAAAGTGCACATTTGTTTATTCTTCAAGAGGGAGCTAAATTTAAACTGACATCCCAGAAAGGAAGACAGAGCTTTCAGCAGCAGCACTGTCCTGAAATGTCTCAGGGAATTGCATCCCTTTGATTACAGAGCCTCGCCAACAGATACAGCTCAATTTATTACTTGCAATGCAACAATGCCTGAAGTTGAAAAGAATCACTGGAGATATCTTGGGTACACAGAAATGAGATCATTCACACCTCCTTCCAGAGTGGCTACAAATTAATAGCCGCATCTCAGAAGAGCAGTGGGAGAGAAGGGAGTAGGTACATGGAGAAGGAGGGGGAAATGATTCCTCATCATAGGCTTAACAGACTGTCCGATAACAAATCCTTAACACCAGCAGGATGAGGGCAGCAAGTTTCTGTTTATTTGTGCTGTGTTGCCCGGCACTTTAATTAGGAACTGCGAGGGCTGGAAACCTTTCAGGGTGCTGGCAGAATCAGTTGTACAGCCAGGCCTTTGTGCTTCAGCCTTCTGAAAAATATCCTGTTTGAGGCCAGCAGCAGGGGGTTAATGGAAGCTTTGATAAGGTTCCCTCAATCCTCTTATTAAGACTCAGCTGCCCATCCCACTCCATTGCCCGCCTGGCCCAAGCTTGGTGTACACCAATTAATTTGCTTCCATTGAAAGAGAGCTGAATTATAGCTAAATTAGAAAAACTCACTGATGACTTGATACTCACAGGCTTCAGATTTTTACCCTCAACTGCCAAGCCACAAATGGGGGCAATTCTGTAACTGGGTGTCACAATTGAAGCACCTGGATGCAGCGCGCTGAGAATGAATTCAATAATGGCATCCAGGTGACACAATTTCATTACAGAATGCTAGTGTAAATCAGCATCAAAGATTGTAAGCTCTGTCGAGCAGGGACTGTCTCTTATGTGTACTGTGTACAGTGCTCGTACATCTAGTAAGGCTACAGAAGTGATAAGTAGTAGCAGTAGTAATCAAAGTGCCTACATTTAGGGGCACCCTCTTATGCCATGTCAATATAAATGTGAACACCTACAGGTGGACTTTAGTGCATAAATGTTGGTCCAGCCCAGACCCCCCTCCCCTGTGAAATCCTCCTTGCATTACATAATGAGTAAATTGTGTGAAGCAGAAAAAAAATGAGCACAAAGGGCTTTCAAGATCGGAGCAAACAAATGTGATCTATTCAAGGACCCGACACCAGCCATATTTTGGTGTCACTGCACCTGCGTCAGGGGGTCAATCTCAAGCCAGCACATAAATAGTATAATGAGGCTGAATGGTGAAATTAATCTTTAAATCCGCTCGATGGAGTCTTCCTGTCACGGCACCTTATCAGATTGATGCAGCAATACGGCTTCGCTCCTGCCCTTGTCAGGACACACGGACATCCTCCCAACTGACTGTGCAACTCCCACCACAATGAGCACCTTTTCCGCACTGACCCAATCCCTTCCGGCCTGCTGCAGAACTTGGAGACGTTGGGGCTGATGTCAGATGCCAGTTTCCTTTATCAGTGGCCCCCAAGCACTTCTCGGGGTCTCAGCAACTGTTCGGTCATGCTGTTTCCTGGTGTGTACTATTGCTTGACTTGCTCGCTGCCTGCCTTTGATCGTGCCTGGATTCTGACACTGACCTGCTCGCTGCCTGCTTTTGACCCTGCCTGGATTCTGACGCTGACCTGGGATCTATACCGGGGGTCTGGGTGGACCGGTCCTCCCCTTCGCTTGCTAGTCTACCACATAGCCTCCACCTTACTACGCCCAGAATCTCTCTTTTCTTCTCCAGAACCTCTGCCTCAGTCCTGCTGGCCACCCGAATCTGAGGGCTCAACTCTCAGGGAACGGTGTTCTATTCAGGTGAAGTTTCTTGGGCTTGTAGACCACCTACTTCCATCCTCGAGGAAGCACAAGGGCTCATGACTTCTTTCATCACTAGGGGCATGACACTTCATGACAAGATCTGGAGCAAAGAACTATGCTGCACTGGCACCCAAAAAGTCTTTTGTGCTGTTTTTTCCCAAATGGTGCTCAAAAGTCAGCACTGGAAAAAATTGGCACTAAGCAATATTCTATAAAGGGTGCTCCACGATGAGTGCTCTTTATAGGTCAGCAATTAGAGATAATTCCCACACCTAAAGTACAGTGCCAGTATTTATGGAAGCTGAAACCTGGTGTACATGCCGGTGCTCAACTCATCCAGTAATCAAAATATCCCTAACACCTCCTATTTAAATCATCCTTATCTGTAGTCAATTCTTTTCACAGTGTGCTCATTTCTACAATCGTCATTTTAACCAATCGGGGATATTCAGAATTTTTAACAGCGCAACCATCCAGGTCATTTTTCAACATAATGATGGTGCTGTTTAACTCGTCATCATTCAACCCGTTTTCTTATTACTTTTTATTTTTTATTTTACCAATAGTATAAAACTTTACTTATATAGTGAATTCCCAATAATATGAAACTTTTCTTATATGGTGAATTCCAACTTCTCAGATAATAGATTTCCAATTGAGTAAATATAACTTAGCTTTTAAATAGCTGTATAGAGCATTGATTCTCCAGCTTCAAACCTCCGCCGACTTGGCCAGGTTTCGAATTTCTTCGTCAGGGAAGAGGTTTGCGTCTTAGATATTGCTTCAACATCAAAATAAAATGGTGCTCAACTCATGACATTTCGACACATGAGAACTGTACGCACATTTTCAAAATGCCCCTCCCTTGGCCATGCCCTTTTTGAGTTGCACGCTATGGGATTTAGGTGCGCAGGGTTATAGAATAGCATGCAAGTAGTTGCATACGCAAATCTAAATGAGTGCCAGTTAAGTGCAATTATTGATTGCTAATGCCTGTTAATTCATACGCGATAGTTTAATTTAGTTGCATGCGCAGCTTGGATCTGCGCCAAAATTTCAGCACCATATATATGTTATAGATTAGCATTGAGCGCACACCTAGCGCTTACACATGCATGTGTACACGTACCCGAAGCTGCAAAACTCTACGCACTGACACAACAGCCACCAAAAATGCTGTCTTTAGCGTAAGATCTTTCAAGGAGGCCTTCCAGAGTAGCTCAAAAGGAGGCTTCTGAAGAGCCCAAAGGACAAATTAAGGCTTCACTTTGGACACGGTATGTGAAAGGGAGGCCACAAATGGCCCCCTCCCCGCAAGAATCAAACAATATCCAGGTAAGCTGCAAGAGACATCTTCTGTAATCGGCCCCTGAAACATGCCACAGTCACAAACTGAACTTTTTGAGAACCCCATGCCAATCGTTTCTGAAGACCTCACTGGAGAAACACTAGGATGTGCTCAATCTGAGCAGAGAAGGGAGAAGGTCCGTGCTCAGAACACCGGCCCTCGAATGTCCTCCACACCCTTGCATACACCATGGATGCACAGTGTTTCTAGGCTGAAACAAGGTAGCAATGACTGAATCAGAATAACATTTCATGTCAACCAAGCTATTTCAATAGCCAAGCTGTAATACCAAAGGGGCATGGATCCTCCATGAGCACTGGACCTTGCTTCAGCAGGCCATGTACCTAGGGAAGATGTAGAGGATCCCAAGCCCAGCAGTCGAATCAGGTCCACGTACCACGACCAATCTGGGGCTATGAGAATTATTTGACCCCAGTACAATGCAATCCTTTTCAACACATAGCCTGCCACGTGCAAAAGAGGGAAGACATACAATAGATATGTCTCCGGCCAGGGCTGCAGTAGGCATCGATCCTGATCAAGCCCGGTTCTTTCCATCAGCTGAAGAACTGCTGCTTAATTCTTGGTAGTAACAGATTTTCTTTAGTAACTGCTGATGCTCTGCTATATCCTTCCATAATTGCTTTCATGAGGTAAACCTTGGAGCTGAATCGTGCAGCCATGTCCTTTGCTTGTCTATTAAAAAAAGTGTCAGAGCAGAGCCTTCTGCTTCTCAAAAACTGACTATATGGCAAATTCATGTTTAAGGACCTATTATGGCAGCTTCTAAAGTCCAGGTGTTTATCCACATCAGTCGGCTTCCTGTGAAGATCCATATGAAAAGTCCCTTCTTTAAAATGAATACAAATGTCCAGAAAAGAGATACGTTTCATATCAAAATTCATTTGAAACTTCAAGTTGTCAAAATTATTAAGCATCTCAAAAAAAAAAATGATAAAGTTCCTCCACTGTCCCTTTCCAGATCAGGAGAATGTCATCAATGTAGCGTCTCCATAATATAACATGCTCATTCCATGACTGGTGTTCAAAAAACTTCCTCACAAACTCATCCACATATAGGTTTGCAACAGAAGGTGCCACGGTAGCACCCACAGCCATTCCCTTAATCTGTTGGTAGAAAATGCCATCGAAGCAGAAAAAATTATTTGTCAAGACAATTGAAACTAGTTCAACCACAAAGTCCACAGGTATATGTGGATGTTTATTCTCTTGTGTTAATGCCTCCCATATAACTTCAATAGATTCTAGCTGAGGAATGTTTCTGTACAGCAATTCAATGTTCAGTGTCACCAATACTACTTTGCCTTCTATTTTCATGTTGTTCAGTGTGTTGGTGACATCTTCTGAGTCTTTAATGTAAGAAGAAACCTTGAGGACAAGAGGTCTCAGAAACTGGTCCACAAATACCGACAAGGGTTGTGACAGTAAGCTTGTCTGACTCTTTTTCAAACAAACCCAGGTTGAGAAACTGATAAGTAATGGTTTTCCTTCTTTTTTAAAATTCATTCTTGATAATATTGTTTCAAGACTTTTTGTTATTTTTTAGGCTATGAGAGTGGATGCTTCTTTTGACTAAGTGATATTTGGTTCTGTTTATTAGTTTTTGCCAGTGGTGGTGGAACCTATTTTACACCAGCTGGGTAAGCCATTATTTACTTTTGAGTTTTAAGATCTCTTTTAGGGGTTTTGATTAGTTCTTATCCATGGTTAATATAGAATGCAAGTGACAAGATGCATATTTTAAGCTTATTCGTTTATTTATTTGTTTAGATGTGACCTATATTTTTATGTGCATGTCACATACGTACTGTTTCAGAGTTTGCTTAGCCACCTACTCTTTGGGAGGTTTAATATTTCTTTGATGGCCTTCTCTTTAAATGAAGGTACCAAAGGATATCTTCAATCTGTTAAATGAAGGTGCTAAGATGTATGTTTTAGGTTCACTTATTTATTTATATTTTTCATGTGAATTTTGTTTTTATATACATGTGGTTTTATAGAATTTGTTTTATATAATGTTAGCACTTGTTTTATGTTGTTACTTAATAATTATGTTTTTATATGTTTTTAGTACCTTTTGCTCCTGATGCAGTCGCTTGGTTAAACATGGCCATGTCAGACAATGTGGTTTGACATCTGGAAGTTTTAGAGTTAATAAAGATTGTTTTCCAAAAGGTTTGCTTCTGTTTTTTTGCCACTTTGGCTAGATATGGACCTGTTTCTTTTTTTGAGAAGCTAGTAGGGTGTCCTTTAAGTGGGCTACAAGAATGCAGGTGAAGAGCAGAGCTGTGATGCACTGTCACATTGAGCATAGCCAAACATGAACCAGAGAGCTCAAATTATTCCCTTTCTAGGTACCAAGTGAAGCACTTCCATTACCACATCAGTAAAAAAAAAAAAAATAACGAGACACTGTTCAGTCTCAAAAACACCTTTCTCTGCTTATGGTAATAATTTCCATCACTGACAGGGGTTTCTACTTACATCTTTGCAAAAGCACAATGCGACCAAACTTTTACATCAATGCTCTGATTACTTCTTGGAACTGTTTGACATGCTGCTTGCTGAACTGTTCACTGAACTCTAAAGCTGGTTATGTACTTAAAGCTCTTTAGAAAGCTTTTTTTTTCTTCCCTTGACTGGGACTGAGAAGCTGCACATTGAATACAAATTCATTGAAATGGGTGATGTGGGCATGTAGTCGCTTCCAGCTTTGTCTTCAACTGAGATTACCCTTAAAACAAACAAAACACATACGAAAACCTGAAAAGGACCCAAAATGTCCTGGGGTTTACCATTCTGTTTATTTCTGATTTTGCTTGCAGTCCTTATCTGCTCTTAGATTCTGCAAAAACCATGCGAGGGGCACATTACAGGAAAACTGCAGATGTGAAAAGCAGCTGTATTTGACATTTTTAAACACGATGATGCATCCCCAGGAAGGTACGTTCACCAGCCCCTGCACTTTTGAAATCTCCTTTTCCCAAGGCTGTCTCCAACTTCATATCATCCACCAATTTGGAAGCATTCCCTCCACAGTCCCAGGCTGAAGGAGCAGCGAGGCAGCAGTGCTGAACTTTGGCTTGTGATTCTGGAGCGAATTAAATGTACAGCTTTCTCCTCCCTCTTTCCAGCTCCCAGAAACTGCTTCTGATTAGGGCCATCTGTGTGCACTTTGAGCCCCTCATTTCAAGCATCCGAGTGGTATCCATCTCTGTAAGTCTTCCCCAGACATACCAAGTTGTCTGTGCCTTGATTCCTTAGTGTGTCTAAGCCCTCCCATTTTGAGCCCCCTATTCAGTCTTGACTTGCCCTACCTCCAACCCTTTCTTCCCACTCATCCAGGAACCTTACCCTTTGCTCTTGCGACACTTACACCTGGCAACAGTCAAAAGACACTGTGTATCCAGATGAGTGGAAGAAAATCAGGATAAAATAAGCTGAAATCCAGTTACAGAAAGGACAATTTTTGTAATATTTTAACCATGAAAATGTGTTTATGCATGTAAAACCCAGGGATGTGCTTGGAACAAATGTTTGGTTCACTTTTAGGTCATTTTCAAACTTTTCCTCCAATTTTCAGACACTTTTGGTTCATTTCACACATTCATTTTGATAAAAACAAAATTGTCCCCACATGTCTTAACATATATTTAAACCATTTAACCCTGATTCTATAACCTTGCGTGTCCATTTTTGCAGGTTACTGAATAATGTCAGTTATGGGCATAACTTAATTGTTAAATTAGCTGCTAATTGATGTTAATCAACAATTGGCGCTAATTTGCACTAATTCACAGTTAAGCATAAACTGTACTTAGTCAGTATTCTATGACATTAGTGTCTAAAAATAGGAAAGAATTAAAAACATTTAAGAACAGTTACAGAAGTTAGTGTTGAGCCTTGTGAATCATTGCAGGTACTGCGCTGTGACTAGTCTAGTCACTACAGACTTTATGGGCTATTAAAAGACTTTTAGATAAAAGTACATTTCGAGACAGGAAGAGAGAAAGGAAATAAAAAGCACTACTGTGGGTTGATTCCCACTTAGCTCTTGATAAGGAGGGAAGCAGAAGACCATGATAATTTAGAGCATGAACACATCGGGTCAGTGTGTACGGAATAGTCAGTGGGGTTAATTCATAGGAGGGCGCCTATATGAAAATTCCTAAGGGACACCTATTTTTCAAAGGCAATAAAGGCACAATGATCCCTAGTAATGAAAAAATCCTCTTGCACAGGTTTGAACCTGGTTTGAAGAAGGTGTAAATGTGTGCACGTACTCAATGCATCTATAAAATAGATGCATACTATCAGGGCTACGGAGTCAGTGTCAGAAGCAATTTTAGTTCGAGTCAGAGTCGGTAAAAAAGTACTGACTCCGACTCCAGCTCCAACATAAAAAAAAAAAGATTATAATGTACGGTAATTTTATCATTTTATCTATCTATCTATCTATCTATATACATACATACATATCTTTGTCCTAGATCTAAAATTATATTTACCAGTACTTTAGATTGAGAACAAAAGATTTAGGGGTCTTTTTACTAAGCTGTGGGGAAAAGGGCCCTGCAGTAGTGGCGAGGGCCATTTTTCCCGCGCGCCAGGGCCTTTTTTACTGCAGCGGGTAAAAATCCCCTACCCACCCCCAAAAAAGGACCATGCGGTAAGATAACTCAAAGCACTTTCCATCACCCACTGAGGTAGCAGTAAGGGCTCTTGAGGTAACCCACCGGTAACTGGGCAGCGTGCGGTGATGCCCGATTACCGCCGAGTTAGCGACACACTAGAAAAATTTTTTTTACATCAAACCGGAAATGGCACACACTTGAGCCAGAACTACCACCGGCGGCTACATTGGGCTTACTCCTCCCTTAAAGCCTAATATCAGCAGGGGTCAAAGGCGGAGCTGGAGTCGGTCAGTAGAAAAAACAGAGGAGTCAGAATCGACGGTTTGGTGTACTGACTGTAGCCCTTCATACTATACAACTCCACTGTTAGAAATGCCTATGCATAGATCATATAAAAGTAGATGCAATCTTGCAGTGATTACGCTTACCAACCCTAAATTCTACAACAGCCATTTTTCATGTGGAAAACATGCTTATGTGGTATATACTATAAAAATTATGATAATTAATAACCTTCCTTAAACTTACGCTCTGACAGTAGTTTGTGACTTCTTCCACTTTGCCATCACTTCCCAGATGTCAAAGGTACAAAACTGCTAGCAAGCTACACCCACGTAGTGCAGAATGGGTATAAGTGAATTGATTTTTCAGTCTTTCAAAAAGTACAAAGACCAGGGGAAACTCTATAAAAATACGTGGAAATATCTTTAAAACAGATAGGAGGAAATATTTTTTCACTCAAAGAATAGTTAAGCTCTAGAACGCATTGCCGGAGGATGTGGTAACAGTGGTAAGAGTATCTGGGTTTAAAAAAAGATTTGGACAAGTTCCTGGAGGAAAAGTCCATAGTCTGTTACTGAGATAGACATGGGGATACCACTGCTTGCCCCGGGATTGGTAGCATGGAATGTTGCTACTAACTGGGTTTCTGCAGGTACTTGTGACCTGGATTGGCCAGTGTTGGAAACAGCATACTGGGCTAAATGGACCATTGGTCTGACACAGTTCGGCTATTCTTATGTTCTTATGTACACCTCGTGAAGAGAACAGAGTGAATAAGCTCCACTGCTCTTGTTTTTGTTTTGTTTGCTTGTTTTGCTTAAGCAAAGCATGTTAAAACCTTTATGCGTTTTCAAGTTTTGTCATGACTTTACAATACTCCCAAGAGCAAATTCCAAGAAAGATCTTCTCTCTTCCTCCTCCTCCTTCTGGCCATTCAGCATCATAATATGCAGAGCAGGTACAGTTTCCATCCTGCTCCCTGTGATAAAATTATTACTGCTAGAATGAGCATGAGAGGACTTCTCGGACTAATCTGGGCTCTTGTCTTTGGGAATGTGTCTATTCCCATAGCTCAAGAGGATACTGCAATCTCCTTCCTCTCCCCCCCATCCCCCACCCACTCCCCCACCAGGTTACCAGAGCCGTTTTCATGGGAAACTGAGCAAGACAAATGGAAAAACTGTTTGGATTGCTGGAAGATCACTGGGGACTGGAAAGTCTGCATCCATGAACTGGGAGATTGTGAGACCAGAGGGTAGAAGAGTATAAGGGCGGGGGAGGGAGAGCAGGGCGGCCTATAGCTCTTCATCTTGAATAGACAGACGGGCACAGTTCAAAGAAATACTGACAGGCCTCCTGTTTGCTGCCAGCAGCTGTTCAAAACTACCCATGGATAAGCCTAGCTAGGGGGAGAAAAAAAATCTCCATTTACTTTCACAGTATTTCAGTTCTAATTGGCATATCCTGTATCCTTCGAGCTGTGATGGTTCACTTAAGGTACAAGGAGCTGAGCAGAGTTAACTAGGCAACAAATCATTGGGCAGCTCTGTTTATGTCTGTTCCCTATGTCAGCCCTGTAAAGGCCTTCAAAAAGAAAGCATTGAGAGGAAAGTGAGGCCTGGTTTTGTCCCCTCAGAATGGAAAGGAAAGGGAGGGGGGGAAAGGCAGAGAAACAGAAAGATCTTTTATTTTCTACCTCATCTGGTCTTCTTCCAGTAGTCTCTAGCATGAAGTCTTTTGACCAGAATACACAAACATGTACTCCCCTCATGCTAAACACATACAGACGCACACTTCTTCCTCCCCTTCCCCACACATTTCTCCTCAAGGTTACACAAGTAGAGTGATTATATACAAAGTCACATGGAAATAAAGGAATTAAAAGCTATTTTGTGCTTTAAAGAAAAATACTACTTAGAAATTAGTAAGGAAAAATGCAGAGCTAGCTAAACACAAACTTGAGCAAGTGATGCTGTTTTGCTCTTCTGAAAAAGAAGTAGTAACCAGATGATTGTTCTCTCAAAAAGGAGAAATAACTTGATGTATTTTCTAAGATATAATCACCCAGGAGGAGGAATATGAAAAATTTCCACCTGTTGAGACAGTCTGGTGCAAGTATGATGATTAAATTTTAGTTAGGACACCTGTATCTTGTTTTTCTCAGATTAATATTTCTATATCACGATGACTTGACAATATTTATCTACAAAAAGATGAACTTTGTTGATAGTAATTTGGAGAATATCAGATCCAGGGAGAGACTCTGTCCTTCTAGACTCTGACACTCTTCCTTGCCTAGCAATATCATTGTACACAGGAGTGAATAATGCAACCACTTAATCCTGACAGCATTTCGATTTGGGAAAATCCTTTGGGATCCACAGTTGTCTATGTGTGAAGGGCAAAAAAGGGTCCATTTGCAGCCTAATTTATAAAGATACCTGGGCACCTATCCAGCTCATTTTTGAAAGTGACCGCCGGCCATCTTCCGACACAAATCGGGAGATGGCCGGCGATCTCCTGAACCCAGCCAAATCGGTATAATCAAAAGCCGATTTTGGCCGGGTTCAACTGCTTTCCATCGTGAAGCCGGCGAAACATCAAGGGGGCATGTCGGTAGGGTAGTGAAGGCAGGACGGGGGCGTGCTCACGAGATGGCCAGCTTCACTCAATAATTAAAAAAAAAAGCCAGGCTTGTAGAGCATTTCGCCAGCTGTACTTTGTCCCTTTTTTTTCACGAGCAAGCTTCAAAAAGGAGCCCCAACTCACCAAATGACCACCGGAGGGAATCGGGGATGACCTCCCCTTACTCCCCCAGTGGTCACCAACCCCATCCCACCCCCCCCCCCAAAATTTAAAAAACATTTTTTTGCCAGCCTCTATGCCAGCCTGAAATGTCATACCCAGCTCCATGACAGCAGTATGCAGGTCCCTGGAGCAGTTTTTAGTGGGTGCAGTGCACTTCAGACAGGTGGACCCAGGCCCATCCCCCCCACCTGTTACACTTGTGGTGGTAAATGGGAGCCCTCCAAAACCCACTGTACCCACATGTAGGTGCCCCCCTTCATCCATAAGGCATGTCAGGGGGACCAGTGCATTACAAATGCTGGCTCCTCCCACGACCAAATGCCTTGGATTTGGCCGGGTTTGAGATCGCCGGCATTATTTTCCATTATGGACGAAAACCGATGCCGGCCATCTCAAACCCGGCGAATTCTGACATTTGGCCGGTCCCAACCGTATTAGCGAAAAAAAAGATGGCCGGCCACCTTTTTCGAAAATACGGTTGGCTCCGCTCACTTACTGCACCAGCCCCGAAGATGGCCGGCCAGCTATTTGGCCGGCGCCGTTTGATTATGCCCCTCTATGTGACTTTATAAAATATTCCGTAGACACTGTGCCTGGACTGAAGGTGCAGACCCAAACGCTAATGAGTAAATGACATGTGTATGCATGCGTGTTAAAAAATATGTGCAAATTGGCCAGAAACAGATCCTGGATGGTTAAATCGCCTGTTCGGGTCTAATTTTCAGTGACACTTAACTGGTTAGTGCTGCTGAAAATAACTGGTTACCGCCAAACCAAAAACCAGCTATTCTGGGGGCGGAGTCGGCACTTGGCCAGTTAAGTGCCAATATCCAGCACTTAACTGGCCAGGTTAACCACATATATAGGACCACATAAAAGTCAGTCCTATCTTTATGCCGTAACCCATAGCCAATTAAGTGTTAAATATCACATTTAGGGGGTCTTTTACTAAGGCGCACTAGTGTTTTCAGCAAGTGCAAAAGGCTAGAGACACCCATAGGAATATATGGGCGTCTCTAACATTTACCGCACGCTTATTTTTAGCATGTGCTAAAAACACTAGTGCACCTTTGTAAAAGGGGCCCTTTACTGGTTATGCATTCACCAGCTCCACAAACCTGGAAATTCAATGCCCACCTTTAAGAGAGGACTAACATGGCTACCACATACAGCCGCATGAAAAAGCAAATGAACAAACTTTTGGAAACCACATTTGCTTATTTCCGATCTGACGAAGAAGGGCAACCTTCGAAAGCTAATCAAGAAATGTATTAAGCTATGTCCAATAAAAAAGGTATCGTCTTATTTTCTTTTCCATGTTTTATTTTATTTGATTTCTATTGATAACCTTTAAGAGTGGACTAACACGGCTACCACACCTCTCTACTTAATGCCAGTACTGAATTTCTGGGTTTAATGCCAGTGGCAGTCAGCAAAATGCTGATCACTGCCATCTGAATATCGGGCCTGCCTACTCAAAAAGGGCACCCAGTCATAATAGTCCTGACAAAATAGCTCAGACAAAAAAAGCCCTGACAAAACAGCCTTGAAACAAAATAACCCTTGATATTTCACACCCTAAGAAAATAGCCCCTTGACAAAATGGCCTATCACACAAAACAACCCTTGAAAAAATAGCCCACTTAAGAAAACAGCCCCCTAAGAAAAAATAACACATCACAAAAAAATATAATAAACTACAACTGAAATCTTCACTGATAAAGACTCCTACCAGCATTCAATTGCATAAAGCATATATAAATAAACAAAATTCTATAGCTACAAACTGGTATTCATGATCTGTTCTGCTATTTAAACTATTCTTCCATCAACATGCTAATTAAAAAAAACAAAACAATATTGTCATCATTTTCATAGTCTTACCAACCTTATCCTGTTTGGCAAGGTTAGATTATTAGGGAAAAAATGCAGTCCCAGATTCTGGGAATCCTAATCGAGCCCTTTTGTCATAACTTGTCAAGGGTTATATTGTGGACAGGCCATTTTGACCGTGGCTGTTATGTCAGGGACTATTATGTTGAGAGCTTTTTTTGTTTGGAGCTTTTTTGTCGGGGCTATTTTGACCAGGTACCCTCAAAAAGCATTACAAACATTCACCTAAATGCACCACATATATTTCTATGCATGAGGTAAGTTTTGAAGATTTTTGAACATGTAAATCAGCCTTTTAAAAGCAAAAATGGGTTACAAAATTATCTCTAAAACACTACGAGGCCCTTTTACTAAGCCGCGGTAGACTCTATGCGTGTGCAGCACGTGCCCAAATGAGATTACAGACAGGCCAGCGTGCCCTCCTGACGGTAATTTCAGATTTGGTACACGCCCATAATGCGTGGATGAATTATTTATTTCCTCCTACGCACACTGGTTCCGACGGTAATCGGCACTTGGCGCACCCCAACTGGTCACCGTGTGCATAGCGCGTGAGCCTTTACCGCTAGATCAGTGGTGGCTCAGGCATGTTTTGGGCACGCGCTGGTTTCATTTTTACCGCAGGCCCTTTCCCAGTCCCGTTTAAAAAAAAGATGCGATAAAAACTGGCCCAGCGCGTGCCCAATACATGCACCTACACTACCGCAGGCCACTTTTTACCGCAGCTTAATAAAAGGATCCTTGAAAGATTTATTTTTCTTCAGACTATAAACACTTTCTCCATCTTCTTCCTCGTGTGCATACTTGCTCCACTTTCTTCTCACTACTACCTTCAAGCACATGGATAAGCCCACATACATGCTATCCTCCAGGGATATGTATTTGTTAGTGCACCTTAAAACATCTAGTACATGTAAAATAGATATAGATTTTGCCTGCATTATTACCATGCACAGTATTCATTTGTGCGTGTTATTTTTTAAATTATTTTAACAGTAATGTTCAAAGTGACTGAATAAAACGCCTGAAAATTTGCAGAAAAGGTCAAAAATCCCTGAATGAGCAAAACTTTTTTCCATTTTCATATTCCTACCACCTCCTTTTTCTTACAAGCAGCATCTCATACTATCAACAAGCATTTTCCTTTTGATACACTACAATACCCTCCTCCCTGTAAAGCAAAGGCCAACCCAGCTGTCTTTCCTTAGACTTCTTAACTAAGAGATTTGCTTTTAATTCTGAACTACTCAGGAGAAATTTTTTTTAATGCTCTAGGCAAATTAAAGGAGGCTGTGAAGTTCTGTACAGCTCAGCAAACTTTCCAGCAAACTCCCTTCATGCATCTCCAGCCTAAGCCCCCAAACCACTTACCCTTGGTAATTTCTTGGAAAACAGGACAAGAGGGGAAGTGGTGGGCATGGAAGCCAAGGAAAGGGAAGGCTTTAGGGACAGATTTACGACAGCCAAGCAAGGCTCACTGGAGAGTTTTAGCAAACGATGTGAGAGATTTATGTGCCCAGGACTGATAGCACAGAGGTCACAAGCGCTTAGGCATGAAAATGAGAAAAAAATGGACAAATGACACGTTCTGTTTGTGCTGGTCTTGATTAACAGCATCAGGCATTTTTTAAAAAACATTAGCTGGTTGCTCCGCTGTCATTCCATTGAAGAAATGAAGATGATTGGTGATAGGACACGAAGCCTGGGATGCTGGGAAGTAAAAGCATGGATCTCGAATGGACAATCTTTAGCACTGCTAGGTTTGTGATACAACACTTGATTATATCCTCTGTCCATGACCCAAGCCTGTACGATTGACTTTTACCCAGATCAGAGCGAAGAATCATCCAGTCCTGAGTTTAACCCATGGCATGCATGAAGGTATAGTTCCGACTTCTCTGAGTAAAAAATGCAGGACTACATCTACCACTCTGAGGAAAAGGGACATGGATTTTATTTCACACTTTTTCAGTAGTAGCTTAAAGTGAGTTACATTCAGAGACAGCAGGTATTTTCCTGTACCTAGAAGGCTTACAATCTAAGGGCCCAGCATTCAAATAAAGCTGCGCTCCTAAATTTATGCTCCTGAGTTAGGATCCTAAATTTGTGTAAATCTAGGCCTGCAATGTCCAATAATACAAAAAACAATCGCAATTTTGTATAGAAGGAACTTATATCATAACCACAGTACCCCTTATTCAAAGAATATTCAGTAAGGAACGGTGGAGGGAAAAGGCCTCAAAGAGCTCCAGGTATATCACCCGTGGAGCTGAAACTCCAGGCATAACACTTAGCAAAACACCCTTAACCACCAAACCAACTGTCAAATAATCAGTACTGCAATAGTGCAATCCACACAATTTAATGCAATTTGAGAAGCCGACTCCGAGTAGCTAAGTTCTTTGGCGCTATAGAAGAAAGGTCCTTGAAACAGCAGTACAAAATGCTGGCCAACATCAGTTGGGTAACTGTCACATCTTGCTAGAGGAGGCTAGATAAGTAAACTTCATTCTTAATTATTCTCAAATGTTCAATGTTAGTTGGCTCCACAAACCCAGAAACTCAATGCCAGTGCCCAGACATTGCCCAGCACTGAATTTCCTGATATAGCTCCGACAGCGGTCAGCAAAACATTACCACCGGCTGAATATCAACCCCTTTGAGTAAAAAGTTATGCACTCAGCCCTAGTAAATTTTCAGACAGGTCAATTTATGACCATAGCTCTGAAACTTAGAATATCAGACTTGAAGCGTGAATCTGAGACAATGGAGGATTAAGGGCCTCTTTTAATAAGCTGTGGCAAACGGATGCCGGCGCTGGCATCGGCATGCGTTTTACATGCGTGCCGAGGCCCCCTTTTACCTCAGCTGATAAAAGGGATGTCTCGCCTTCCTGCAGGAAATGGCCATGCGGCAAGTAAAGCACTTGCCGCACAGCCATTTCTGGGGGGAGCCCTTATTGCCACCCATTGAGGTGACGGTAAGGGCTCCCGCGTTAACCTAACGGTAACCAGGCAGCATGCGGCAATGCCTGATTACTGCCGGGTACACTCTGACGCTAGGGTGGCACCGGACTGCTGCAGTAGCCCGGCGGTACTTCCTGTATAACGAGCAATAAGCCCGCATTGGACTTACTGTCGCTTAGTAAAAGAAGCCCTAAGTGACTTGCCCAAGATCACAAGAACTGGCAGTGTGATATGAACACTTATTATACCACCAGTCGTATCATAGTGCTGCTTCCCTGATGCCTTGCCTGCTGTTCTAATTAGCCTGCTCTTCTACCCTAATCAAATATGCAGTGTGCCGATTACTGCTGGGCACAGAATCAACCCCACACCATTAATGCCAGGCCAGAAATGCCAATCTCAATTACCTCTGTTTTACCTGGATTTTTATAAACCCTTCATTGGCTCCAGAAAAAGACATTTATAAAGTACAACCATCACAGGAGTTATGTAACAGGTATATCATAGGATCCCCATAAACACAAAGCTGTAATGTCAATCATAATTAGACCACAAATATGTAGCAATGGAGACCACAACAGTACAATTTTTTTTCCTGGTCTCACCACAGTGAACAAGTGTTGTAAGGTGTTCTGACATCTAAAGAAGACAAGTTACAGTGTAAGCAAGCATTGAGGGCTCACAGGTACTGCTAAACATTATATCTATCTGGAACCATGAACTGGTTTTAACTGCCAATAATTGGTACTTTTCCTTCCCCCATTGCCCCCGCTTGGATTTCAAGTGAATGGCTACTCTGCGGAGTGGAGGAGTGGCCTAATGGTTAGGGTGGTGGACTTTGGTCCTGTGGAACTGAGGAACTGAGTTTGATTCCCGGCACAGGTAGCTCCTTGTGACTCTGGGCAAATCACTTAACTCTCCATTACCCGCTGCATTGAGCCTGCCATGAGTGGGAAAGCACAGGGTACAAATGTAACAAAAATAAAAATCTGTCCCAAGAAATGATGTAGCTATAAAAAAACACTGATTTTATTGTACTTTGAAAAGATTATAAAATAATATGTTTGTATGTGTTGTTCCGGACCTCTGTTTCATAGAAATCAGAGCTCCAGGGAGCCAAAGAAAATGCACGGGTCAATATTCAGCTATGGCAATCAGAGGCTTTTTAAAAACACTGGTCAGAGCATTATAAAAACCTGTATTTTTGGCACCACTGTCCAGAGAGTCTGCAGTGCTGAATGTATATACATTGATCACTGACTGAAGGTAACAGACATAGTGGCGATATTCAGACACTATTCATATAGCTGAGCAGTTTTATTAAAGACAGCTTTTGTTCAGGGCTAGATTAAACTGCCTAACTTTAGAGATAATAGCTGATATCATGACCATGCCAAGTCATACATATTAGGTGCATGACATATGCATTTGGACCCCTCCTCCTGTCACAAATTCTCTCCCTGCTTCTGCTCCTCAGGTCCCATGGACATCTCTCTCACTCTCTTTCCTCACTCCTTATATGGCAACTTGACACCTTAGAGGTAGTACCATGTGACTAACTCTAGGCCTCACCAGTGCCATTTTGAAGCCGACGTTGGCCAGGGGTAGGAGCAACTGGGGATTGTTTCTGCTCCAAAGTTCACTAGACAACAAGGGGCCCTTTTGCAAGCGTCTATGAATGCCCAACGCTCGCCAAAATGGAGTTACCGCCCGGTTACTGTGTGGCTCTAGCAGTAATTTCATTTTTGGCGCATGACCGATACACGTAGCTGAAAAAGAATTATTATTTTCGGACGCATGCATCGGACGCGCACCAAGTGGGTTATTACCACCCGGTTACCACGTGAGATTTTACCGCTACGTCAATGGCTGGTGGTAAGGTTGTAGACCCAAAATGGACATGCAGCAATTTTGATTTTGCTGAACATACATTTTCGGCAAAAAAGAAAGGCCTTTTTTATAGGCATGCTGAAAAATGGATCAACGCGCGCCCAAACTCTGCGCCTACACTGGGGGCAAAGAGAAGTTGGGAAGATGTGTTGTTTGACCTGGTGGGGGGGTCTTCAGGGTAGGGGAGATGCCATTGAGAGAGTCTCTGGGGCAGGAGAATATGATTTGGGCACTGTGAATAATATTGCCTATGAGGCTGATTACATGTAGCATTATTCATATACCACAGGAGTGATTAATTAGCGATACAAAGGGTGGTGGTTAATGGAATTCGCTCTGATGAGGGAAAGGTGAGTAGTGGAGTGCCTCAGGGATCGATGCTGGGGCCGATTCTGTTCAATATATTTGTGAGTGACATTGCCGAAGGGTTAGAAGGT
The DNA here is from genome assembly GCF_901765095.1 of Microcaecilia unicolor. NCBI lineage: Eukaryota > Metazoa > Chordata > Amphibia > Gymnophiona > Siphonopidae > Microcaecilia > Microcaecilia unicolor. Next base: position 164,395,545 of record NC_044040.1, read on the forward strand.
AAAGTTTACCTTTTTGCGGATGAGGCCCCACCTGGAGTATTGTGTCCAGTTTTGGAGGCCGTATCTTGCTAAGGATGTAAAAAGAATTGAAGCGGTGCAAAGAAAAGCTACGAGAATAGTATGGGATTTGTGTTACAAGACGTATGAGGAGAGACTTGCTGACCTGAACATGTATACCCTGGAGGAAAGAAACAGGGGTGATATGATACAGACGTTCAAATATTTGAAAGGTATTAATCTGCAAACGAACCTTTTCTATAGGTGGGAAGGTGGAAGAACTACAAGACATGAAATGAGATTGAAGGGGGGCAGACTCAAGAAAAATATCAGGAAGCATTTTTTCACGGAGAGAGTGGTGGATACTTGGAATGCCCTCCCGCGGGAGGTGGTGGAGATGAAAACGGTAACGGAATTAAAAAATGTGTGGGATAATCATAAAGGAATCCTGTTTAGAAGGAATGGATCCCAGAAGCTTAGCGGAGATTGGGTGGCAGAGTCAGTGGTGGGAGGCGAGGCTGGTGGTTGGGAGGCGGGGCTAGTGCTGGGCAGACTTCTACGATCTGTGCCCTGAAAATGGCAGATACAAATCAAGGTAAGGTATACACAAAAAGTAGCACATATGAGTTTATCTTGTTGGGCAGACTGGATGGACCGTGCAGGTCTTTTTCTGCCGTCATCTACTATGTTACTATGTTACTATCCAGCTCATTTTCGAAAGTGATCGCTGGCCATTTTCCGACATAAATCGGGAGATGGCCGGTGATCTCGGAAAAGCGGCCAAATCGGTATAATCGAAAGCCGCTTTTTTGGCAACATAGCCGCTTTCCTGTTGCGTCGCCGGCCAAAGTTCAAAGGGTGTGTTGGCGGCAAAGCAAAAGTGGGACATGGGCGGGCATACCAGATGACCGGCTTTCAGCGTTAAGCAGTATATCGCCGGGTTTACTTGGTCCTTTTATTTTCACGACCAAGCCTCAAAAATTTGCACCAAATGACCAGATGACCACTGGAGGGAATGGGGGATGACCTCCCCATACTCCCCCAGTGGTCACCAACCCCCTCCCATACTAAAAAAATAAAACTAAAAACCTTTTTTGCCAGCCTGTATGCCAGCCTCAAATGCCGTACCCACCTCCATGACAGCAGAATGTGTTGTATCCTCCGACAGCCTTTCCCTGGTTGCAATGTGGCTCTCGGGTGAGTGTGACACCTTTTCTGTTAGGTGCCTTGCAGAGTCACATTAGCAAAGCATTGTGGTGGGTGTAGGGTACTGGGCTCTACTCCCATGGTGCTTTTCCCCCCTGCTAACTGGGTCAGAGAGTGCCCTGTTTTGTTTCTGGTAGTCCATGAGGTAGTGGCCATTTTTGTAAGCCAGTTTTAGATCCCTTTCATGTGTTCAGGGCCGGTCTTAAGGCGAGGCGGCCGCAGAGGGCCTCGCGCTCAGGGAGGCCCCGCGCGGCGCGCCTGAAGTCGCCACGCCCCGACCGCCCGAGCTGCAGTCCTTCCTCCTTCCCTCCGACCAGTGCGCGTGTGGGACAGCGGTGTGGTGGGGGCGGTCCGCCCCATATGTCAGCGGGTGGGGGGTGCTCCGCTCCCGCTGCTCCCACCCTGTCCTACCTTTAAAAAAACAATTTGGAAGCGCCGGAGTGACAGGCAGTGCCTCCCGTCTGCCCTACTACTAAAAATCTCTTCGACGTCGCGACGTTGGGCCTTCCCACATTCCCGCCCTCCTCTGAGGTAACTTCCAATTACCGCGAGGACGGGCGAGACTCAATGAGCGGAGAGAGGGGCAGATCCTGGATGGGGGAGCAAGAGGGAGGGCAAACCCTGGATGGATGGGAGAGGGAGGGCAAATTGTGGATTGAAGGGGCAGAGAGAAAGGGCAGGCAGACAGTGAATGGATGTGGGAGAGAGAGAGGGCAGACAGGGGCAGATGGCGGATGGATCATGGAAGGGGCAGAGATAGAGGGCAGAAGTGGATGGAAGGGACAGGGAGAGAGGGCAGACATTGGATGGAGGAGACAGCAGAGAGGGCAGACACTGGATGGCAGAGAGAGACCGAAGACAGATGCTGGATGGAAGGAAGACAGTGAAAAGAAGATGAGGAAAGCAGAAACCAGAGACAACAAACTGTAAATAAAATATATATTTTTATTTTTTTGCTCTAGGATAAAGTAGTATTGTAGCTGTGTTAATAAATGTTTATAACAGAACATGTAAACAAGGTAATCTTTTTATTGGACTAATTTTAATACATTTTGGCTAACTTTCGGAGAACAAAACCCCCTTCCTCAGGTCAGGATAGGATACTGTAACAGTACTATACTATATTGACCTGCGGAAGGATGTTTTGGCCTCTGAAAGCTAAATCTATTAGTCCAATAAAATGGTATTATTTTATGTTCTATATTTGTTTTATTTCTATTTCTTAATTTGTAAAGTGGAGTGGAGGAGTGGCCTAGTGGTTAGGGTGGTGGACTTTGGTCTTGAGGAACTGAGTTCAATTCCCACTTCAGGCACAGGCAGCTCCTTGTGACTCTAGGCAAGTCACTTAACCCTCCATTGCCCCATGTAAGCCACATTGAGCCTGCCATGAGTGGGAAAGCACAGGGTACAAATGTAACAAAAAAAAAAGTGGTGATTGGTATTTGTTAGGTTTTTTTTTCAAATTTACATCTGCTGTCTTTATATTTTGCACAGTACTAGGGGACATTTTCTGTTTCTGTGGTGTTGCATTGTATGCAGAGTCTGGCATCTTGGGGGTTCAGTTTAATTTTTGTCTAAATAGAAAGTTTAAATATTACTACTTATTCTATAGTGGATTAGGGTGTATCTGTGTTTGTGAAAAAGACATGGCTTTCAGTTGGCATTGACTGTGCAGGATCGACGATCTGTACTATTCTGTCTGGTTTCATTTTACAATAGGTGAATTGATGTTCTAGTGCTCACTGTAGTGTTTTAAGATGTTTTCCTTTTCTTTGTGTGATTCGTAAAAATGACTGCTTATGGTATGGTAGAATTGCTCTATAGGTCCTGAGTGTTTTGTATTCTCGGCATACCTAGTACTGGGTTATGGAGGGGGGTGTTAAAAAATGATCGGGAGGGAGGCAGGGGGGCACTGGAGCTGGGAGCCCTAGGGGGGAAGCCCTGGAGCTGGGGGATTGGAGCTCGGAGGGAGCGGCCTGGGAGCTCGGAGGGAGGGGTGGCCGGCCCTGGAGCTAGGGTGGGGGTGGGTGGGGGCAGAGTTAGGATGGGGGCAGAGCTAGGGTGGGGCCCCATCAAATTGGTCTGTATAGGGCCCCGCACTTGCTAAGACCGGCCCTGCATGTGTTACCCACGTTAGAGAACGTTATTACCTTGAATGTGGCTGAAAGAGGGCATTGTACACCATTCTGCCAGCTCTGACCTACTGCTAATCTCAGTACCAGGGAGTTAACTGTGAGTAAGCATGCTTATTCAAATAAAGGACTTTTTCAAAGAGATTAGTCTTCAGGTGTCACCTGGTGTGCCAAGGTTATACAGCAGCAACAAGTCCTAGAGGCCTGCGTGTATGCAGGTCCCTGGAGCACTTTTAGTGGGTACCGCAGTGCACTTAAGGCAGGCGGACCCAGGCCCATCCCTCCTCCCCCCCTACCTGTAACACTTGTGCTGGTAATGGAAGCCCTCCAAAACCCACTGTACCCACATGTAGTTGCCCCCTTCACCCCTAAGAGCTTTGGTAGTGTTGTACATTTGTGGGTAGTGGGGTTGGGGGGGGGGGGGCTGGGGGGCTCAGCACCCAAAGTAAGGGAGCTATGCATGTGGGAGGTTTTTCTGAAGTCCACCGCACTGACCCCTAGGGTGCCCAGCTGGTGTCCTGGCATGTCAGTGGGACAAGTGCGCTACAAATGCTGGCTCCTCCCATGACCAAATGCCTTGGATTTCTCTGGGTTGGAGATGGCCGGCATTTTTACCCATTATCGCTGTAAAACAAACCCGGCCAACTCAAACCCGGCGAACTCCAAGGCATTTGGCCGGGCTAAACCGTGTTATCGAAAAAAAAGATGGCCGGCCATCTTTTTCGATAATACGGTTCCGGCCAGCTGTAGCGCCGCCGCCAACATAGATCGCCGGTGTTCTATTTGGCCGGCGACGTTCGATTATGCCCCTCCACGTAATACAGGTTATTAGTCACTCCAACTGTAAATTAACATACGGTAAAAGCCCAATTTTTACAGTACCTTAATAATTAGCCCCCTAAGAGCATATAAAAAGTGAGTTGTGGGCCACTGAGGCATAAATTTGAACTAAATTGTAAGCAAGATTTCAAAATTATTTGGGATGGAGACAACAGACACTGAGGGCCAATGAATACACCTTTTTGATGCTGCTTTTAACTCCTAACCCTTACTCACTTGTTTAGTACCTGTATTTTATCATTCCCACCTTGGTAATTCTCTTATCTCTGATTTGTCCTGTTTGTCTGTCCTAATTAGATTGTAAGCTCTGTCGAGCAGGGACTGTTTCTTTATGTTCAAGTGTACAGCTCTGTATACGTCTTGTAGTGCTATAGAAATGATACGAAGTAGTAGTAGTAGTACTTCTGTGTATGTTTTTACCATGAAAGCATTTGAAGGAGAACATCATTCTGTTTCCTCTAATTTGAGAATTAAATGGTTTTTTTTTTTTTTTTTTGGGGGGGGGGGGGATATTAATTACTCAGATTCCAAAATATCAGTGTTAACGGGATGTCTGTGTAAAAACAGCTTACTGGAACTATAAAAATTAGTCATTCCTCTAGGATGAAAATATCAAAATTAAGAAAAGAAAATGCATGAATGGGGGTGGAAAGGAGACAGGAATGATCAACAAAATCATATTATATTTACATCGAATCTTTATGGCAGACATTCTGATCAGTTCCTAAAATTACAGATCACGTACTGACTTCAAACAGAAAACCAAGCAGCAGCCAGAATCCTTTCATTTGAATATTGCTTCCCTAATCACTACGCAACCAATGGACTGCTTGCAAATTTTTCCAAGGCATTTTATGTGCTCTTTTCGGTGAATGCTTAAAGCTGTCTCCTAAGCTTTTGAGTCTCTAATGACCACTTCCCTATGCATATCATGTTCATATGGCAACGTGGCACAAAGCAGGAGGAACTGCCTTCCTTCAACACTTTCCTTTGCCCCACTGACCCAGCACCCTCTATAGAATTGTCTATGGTTACTCCTGCACATGATTGGCACTGTTCATTAGCATGTAATACAAGAAAAAAAATCCAGAGACGCGACCCTTTACTGATGATGAACAGAAACTGTTTGGAATAAGCATACACAAGGCTGCTTTCCTCTTCCAATGATGCTCTTCAGGTACACATTTTTTTTTCTTATTCTTCATTGAGACCTGTTTAATCCAGGAAGAAATAAAGGCCCATGGATTTTAACAATTCCCTTGGGTTAAGAATTATGGGGCCTGTGTACAAAAGTGCGGCAAATTTTTGCACTTAATGCACGGAAAATTCAACAATTATCCTGAAATTATATACAGGGTGCTTAAAATTGTGTGTGCCAATTTAGGCATGCATCCAATTTGTGAATGCAATTTAACTGAATACCAAGTTAATTAGAGCCAATAATTGGGTGCTATTAATCAATTATTGGCACTAATTGGCCTTAAATGAAATTTGCACATGCATTTTCAGTTGCAGGGATCTGCGTGGTTTGGAGAGGGTGTGGCCATGGGCAGATCAGGGGTGTTCCGAGAATTTATGTGCACTGTTATAGAATAAGGGGGATCCGTGCCTAATTTAGGAGCAAGGATTTATACCTGGGTTAACTTGGTGTAAATCCTCATGTCTAAAGTTAGATGTTATCCTTCAGATTCTATATAGCAAGCCTTAAGTTGTGTGCGCAGATACAGTCGTATTCTGTATTTGAAAGCACAACTTAATTTAACAAGCCAACCAGCACTAACTGCCAATTAACATGCAATTGACACTAATTGGCATTAATTAGTATTTACACGCAGAACTGTCTAAGCTTATTCTACAATGTGCTCCGCGTAAATTCTACATCCCATAGTTGAAAAGGGGGCAAGATCTTGGGCATGGAATGGGCAGGTTGCGGGTATTTCTAAAATCTATGCGCACTGTTATAGAATACACCAGGTCTGTGCTTAATTTAGGCGTCGGGATTTACACTAAATTTACTCGCATAGACCAGCGCTTGGCGTATTCTATAAACCAAGCAAAAATTTAGGCTTATTCTATAACGTATGCCTAAATTAAGACGTACTTGATAGAATATGTTTAGGCAAATTTCATTTCGGTGCCGATTTTTTTAGGAGTGGTATATAGAATCTAGCGTATTCTATAAATGGTGTCCAACTTTCCGCGCCATTTCTAGAAGAGCACTTATCATGTTATTTTTTGGGTGCTGTTTTTTTGGCGGTATTTATAAAATTTGGTCCTTAATGTTCAGTAAGTGCAAAGGCTGTGCGTTAACTGTTGGGGACATGTGCGGCATATCCCATGCAATTACTGGCATGGAGATGAAAAAAAAGCAGATCACAAATAAAATTCCAAAATAGTTCAATTTATTCACCACTAATTAATAAACAGTGGACTATTTTTGGAATTTTATTTACGATTTGCTTTTTTCTTTTTTTTTTTAATCTCCATGCTGGATCTTGTAGAACAACTGTCTATTTGTTTTCTTCAACAATTTAATTACTACACAGAAAAGTTCTGTGTATTCACAGTAAGAATACCCATGTTAACTGCAGAAGTGACAGCACACAGTAAAATACAGGGGTCCTTTTACTAAGCTGCAGTAAAAAGTGGCCCGCGGTACTGTGAGCACATCTTTTGGGCACACGCTGGGCCATTTTTTACCGCATCTAAGAAAAAGGGCCTTTTTTTAAGGGGCCGGAAAATGGAAGTGCACTAGAATTGAAACCAGCGCATGTCTATTTTCGGCCTGAGATCTTACTGCCACCCAATGATCCAGCGGTACATGTGCAGTGCGTGGTCATTACGTGCCAACCGCCGATTAACATCGGAAACGCCACATGTGGTAGAAAAATAAAAGAATAATTTGTTCCAAATTCCGCGCTGGTAGAAAATAATTTGTCCCAACATTATGGGCGCGTGCCAAATCCAAAATTACTGCCAGTGGGGTGCGCTAGCCTGGCAGTAGTCTCATTTTGGCGCACGTTGCACACACGTAGAGCCTACCGCGTCTTTGTAAAAGGGCCCCACAGTGACCTAATTGTTATGTGCTGGCCACATCCATTCTCCACCCTTAACATGGTCTGCATTTAATGCACAAATTAGTGAACGCTGTCATACCAGCACAGTGAAAGTTACTGTGCTCAGACTGTAACAGTTACAGCTAAAAAAAATTCTTCATTTTCCAGCACATGCAAGGTATGACACATTCTCTTCTTTTGAGTTTCTGCTCTATGACCATTCTTTATATGGCCTCCTCAAACTGTGGATGTATTTGATGGGACTTACAAATTTCATATTTTCAAATGCTTACAAAAGTGCAGACATCCTGTTGGGAAGAACTGTTGCTAGTAGGCAATAAACCCAACCACTACTTCAGGTTTTCATATTCAAAAGAGGCTGAGGATTGCATCATTAACCATTAGCAAAAAAGTTTCACACCATCTGTTGGCTCTGTCCACTACCCAAGACTTCACAGACAATCACTCCTAAAATGGGTCACCACGCTAGACATTCTAGCTTGCTTATTCATTCAGATTCTGGCTAAATCATAGGGTGGAAGTCTTACTCCTACCTTCCCCACCCATGCACATGCAGACATGAGCAAAGCAAAAAAATTTCAGCTTGCTATCCACCCACAGAACAAAGAAACCAAATGCTTCAAAATGTAAACTGCTATAATATTTCTATGGCTTCTGATTTTAGGTCTTAACTGGAAAACACAAAGAACCCCTAGTGCAATAACAACAACAACAAAAGAGAAAACCTAAAATAGATAGTGAGTGGATAAATCCTAGTCTTCTTTCACCTCTACCCTTGCTTGCCTTGGATTCTCAACTCTATTTTCGTCTCTGGTTGCATAAATCTGCATACTTGGTTCAATTGGTAGTAGCATCTTCACTGTGAATGCACCTATAAACACCAATGTTATATCTCTCAGGGGCCCTTCTACAGAGTGTTGGTAAGCCCAACGCGGGCTTACCGTTCGCTCTTCTGGGACTACCGATGGCCTAACGTAGCTACCTGTGGTAATCCCACCCCGAGCATACGTTATTTCTGGGGGGAAGAAACCCCCCAAAAATGGCTTGCGTGGCGATAACCCAGTGGTAATCGGGCATCGCTGTGAACTGTCCAGTTACCACAGGGTTACAGTGGGAGCCCTTATCGCCACCTCAAGGGACACATGTACCTTTATTATCCTCACAACTCCTCTGATGACTTAAGAAGCGTTAGAGACAAAGCCATTGATAAAAGAGGTTTGTCACAGACAGACATAAGAATGTCCCAGGAAAGAGAAAAAGCAGAAGACCTGATGGGTAATAATCTTAAATTCACTCTCACATCATAGGCTAGTTTCTTTTTAACAACAGAGACTAATATTGCTGTGATTGCATACAAGAAGAGAATACAAGGGAAGACTGTGGACTCCTACCTGCTTGATTCGTGGTCACAGTGACAGAGACAGCCTGATCTTGGCTAGGATTTGGCTTGGAGACTCCATTCATAGCCCAGATTTCAAAAGTATAGTTAGTGTGTGCCTGAAGATCAGTGATGGAGATTCTAGTGGTCTTCAAATTGTTCTGCTGGGGATTGAAGTGTACCCCATTTCCACATTGCCGGCAATGGCTCGGGTCAGATCCGCATCTCTTGCACACCACCTTGTAGGAGATGTCATGTCGCCCTCCAGTGTTCTGGGGTGGGCTCCACTCTAAGTTCACTGATGTCTCATTAACATTGGAGATGAGGTTTAAAGGAGCAGATGGAGGCCCTGTGAAACAAGATTTCCATGGTGAGTGCAATACTTTAGTGCATCAGCATTTGGGTAACTTTGTTACACAAAGGTAAAATAATGAAACCATAACTCTAGTGACAAATTTTGCTCAGAAGAAAAACAGACATAGAAGGACACAGGAAAGAGATTTTATGCAATATCAAGTTTTTGACTTGTAGTCATTTGTTATTTGAATCGGAAGACACTCCATTCTATGACTTTGTTCTTTAAGGGGCCCTTTTACTAAACCAGTGGTTCCCAAACCTGGTCCTAGGGCATCCCAGCCAGTCAAGTTTTCAGTATATCCACAATGAATATTTATGTGATAGATCTGTGTGCAGTGGAGGCAGTGCACACAAATCTTTCTCTCCTGAAAATTCATTGTGGGTATCCTGAAAACCTGACTGGCAGGAGTCCCTCCAGGACCAGGTTTGGGAACCACTGTATTTTAAACCATGTTAGGAGTAAATTCTCAAAAGGATGCTGAAATTTAGGCCCGGGCAAATTCTATAACGGAAGCTGTATGCGCAAGTGCCATTACAGAAAACTAGCTTGTCTGTATTTACGCACCTAACTTTAGACACAAGCACTCATGCCAGCCTCTCCCAGGTCCACACCCTCTTTGAAGTTGCGCACTCTGGAATCTGAGTGTGCAATTTACAGAATAGCACCTGAGGGCAGTTATGTGCATAACTGCTAGTTGGCGCCAATTATAGGATTCCTTTTACAAAGCTGTGCTAGCGATTCTGAGGCAGCAAATTGATTGAAGCCCATTCAATTCCTTTGGGTTTTGTCACAGTTGTTGCACGGGAGTTGCTAGCTCGGCTCTGTAAAAGGAGCCCATAGTGTACTATTGTTCATTAACACCAATTATCAGCTCATTTTTAAATTAAGTTATGCACACAACCGACCTTATTCTGTAACTTGTGCATTCAAATTTGGGCACACAACTGTCTAGAATTAGGGGGTTAATGTGAAGTTTACTGTGCAATGGCTGCTAGCTCATAACCACATTAAGGGGCTTTGTGGTATTTTTGCATTACCATGTGATAAATCAGGGGTTAAGTGCTTTTGATGTTGGGGCATGGCATGGGCATGGAAGGAGAGAGCTGCAAATTCTGTGTATGTATCGACACCTTTGCAGTTGCATAACACCACTTACAACTTCCTAAATAGGAGGCGCTAAGGAGTAGATTCTATATATCACGCTTAAAAAAATCAATACTGAAATGAAATACACATAGGCGTATTCTATAAAGTATGCCTAAATTTAGGCATAGTTTATAGAATAAGCCTAAATTTCCATGCGGTTTATAGAATATATTGAGCGCCTGTCCATGCAACTAAATTTAGTTGTGGGCAGTTACGCCAAGCAGAACTTGGTATAAATGCTGATGCCTTAATTAGGCATGGACAAGGTGAATTCTATAATAATGCGCATAGATTTTAGAAATGCCTATGACCCACCCATTCCACGACCATGGGAATTTACGCACATCATGTTATAGAATACGCGTACACAATTGTGTGTGTGTGTAAATTCTAATTAATGCCAATTAGTGTCAATAATTGCTTGTTAAGTGGCAATTATCGGCACTGACTTGGCTTGTCAACTAATTAAGTTGCGCATGCAAATCCAGAATACGACTGGATTTGCATGCGTAACTTAAGTTGTGCTATATAGAAACTGGGGGTAAGCGCTACTATACTAATTCCAAGCATACTACCAGATGTTATGTACAATTTTAAAGCGTGATCTGTAACAACACATAATGGGAATGCCCCCAATAGCTACCATGTTTAATTTGCAGCTACCTAATGGTAAAGTTCCGCATCAAGCTGCGTTAAATGCAAATTTTACCACGGTTTAGTAAAAGTGCTCTTTAAATCTTTAAATGTAATATTTTATAAAATTTTCTTATAACTGCAGCAAGTGGGGGCTTGGGAGGGGGGAAATGTCTATTCGTGATATGGAACATATCAATGAAAGGAATTTCTCTACTCCTTTTTTTGCATTTAATAGTCATTGTGCACAAACTGGACCAGCACTTTCTTTGTTTTGTGTGAAGTCCAAATCTAAACCTTTAAAGTTATTTAGACAGAACCTCCAATGAAGAATCTCCTTACTACTATGACCTTAACACAATGCTAGTGTCCTTGGTACAATGGCAGCTTTAGGCTAACCATGATTACCCTAAAGTCCATTAAGCCACTTTTTAAAGCACTGTGTCCAGTTTCGCATGGGAAAATGTGCCACAATGAATCAAGCCCCTTCAGAAGCAAGAAGTCGGTAATTAGCATGTGGGACAGGGCATGGCTGTGTCTAAACAGAGAAGCAATGGAGCGGAAAACAAAAGAAGCAGATGCCGGCAGGTCATAGTAGAGATGAGTGAGCACACCACCTCCAGTCTGGAAAGAAAGATGGAAGAGAGCTACTAAGTGGTGGATCAGCAATGATAGAAAGGAAAGGTAATTTCCTTTCTAGGAATCTATGAACACACAGTAAGTGTGTGTGTGTGGGGGGGGGGGGGGGGGGGGGATGAGTGGGGGAGGGGAGGATGAGTGGGGGAGGGGGGATGGAGGAAGGGTCTAAGTAGCAGACTGGCAAGGTCAGCTCCAGTGTGATGACACAGAAGTAACAGTTCTCTCAGATCTTGGATACAGTTGGTTGAAATGGACTTAGGCCTGTTTGTAGGGCAAGGAGAAAACATTTCTTCAATCAAGAAAACAAATAGAGATATAGGATGGTCTGGGGAAAGGAAGCCTGCTAATGAGAAAAACACCTAAAATGTTCTACATATAAACACTTTTAGGTAATCAAGTGTATTTCAAGTGAATAAAGGATATGAAATAAATCATTTTACAATTAAACCTCCAGAAAGTTATCAGGCTATCCCAGTGTTCGTCATGAAATCATCACAATCTTCCCACCCTCTTTTACAGCGAACTTTCTAAAAATAGATTTATGAAGTTATTCAACATACTTATTTCTATTTTCTATTTATTTATTTAAAAGTCACATCAGACCCATAGAAGTTTGAAACCCTGGGGAAAACCCTTAGCAAAATATTTTTATTTATTTATGTTTTGCTCACACCTTTTTTCAGTAGTAGCTCAAGATGAGTTACATTCAGGTACACTGGGTATTTTGTCAGCACAATCCACGGATTTCTATGGAACAAGTCAAAGACAAACTGATTCACATTCCTACTGCATATAGTAATCTTGAGAAACTGACACAGATGAAAAGAAATTCCAGTCTTTCCTGCTTTGGGACCCTGTTAACCCAGTGCAGACTGTGATCACAGGCAGAAGAGCTGATTTTGGTATCTTGTTTTTTTGTGGACCAGGAAGTAGAATTCTGCCTGCTTCAACTGTGAATCAGTGCAGTAAATGCAGAAGGCATGGCAAGCATTTGCCCTACATTTACCATACTGTATGGTAAATGCAGGGGCGGCCCTATGATGAGGCCAACTGAGGCACAGGCCTCAGGTGGCACTCTTTCAGGAGTGGCATCACAGTTGGCAGACAAAGAGCTGTAAATGAGCGGTAAGAAAACACAAGAGGCAACACTTGCTGTATAAGCAGCATTTTGTTGCCCTTGTCGCTTTCTGCTTTCTCCTTAGCGTCTGCTAGTGTTTTTTTCCACTGTTCTGCTCCCCCCGCTCCCCACTTCCATCCTCCTGCCCTACTCCCCCTGTTCCCGCTCAGCTGTCAGCGCCTCTCTTCCATCTTCTATCTCCCTGCCCTTCTACAGCACCTCACCTCCTCCCCCCCCCCCCCACCTTTAAGCCACTATTTGCTTTCTAAAGGTCACTGGGGTGGTAGAAGCAGCAACTCACGTAGGCTGCTCTGCTGCCGGCCTGGGCGCCTTCTCCGAATTGCAACCTGCCTTCTGACGTAACTTCCTGTTTTCCTAAGGGGCGGGTTGTAGTACGGAGAAGATGCTGAGGCTGGCGGCAGAGCGGTCTATGTGAATTGACGCTGCTGCCGGTGACTTTTAGCAGGCGAATTGGAGTACACGAGGTTAGAGAGAAATGTGGCTGCGGCAGGGTGAGAGGGAAAGGCAGAGCAACCTGAAACGCAAGGCGGGGGGGGGGGGGGTTGTAAGAAAGATCATGGAGGAAGATAGAGAGAGTGTGACCTGTGAAGGAGAGATGTTGGATTTGTGGAAGGGGAGGGAGGGAGAGATGTTGGAAAGGGTGGAAGGACTTTGGGGGGGGGGGGGGGGATGGCAAACAGGGTGTCCTGCTGGACAAAAGGCAGGAGAAGAGATGTTATCAATAGGAGGCAGGAAAGGAGAAATGTTGGGTTTGGAAGGGAGGGATGGTGGACAATGGGAGTCAGGGGATGAGGTGGAAGGAGGAGGAACAGATATCTGACTCAGGAAGGGGACAGGAGAGATGTCAGTGATCAGAGGGGGCAGTGGAAGGGAGGGAGGAAGAGATGTCAGGAGGGGGCAGAAAGAAGGGAGGGAGGGGGAGATATCAGGAGGGGGACAGAAGGAAGGCGCAGCTCACAGAATACCGCTTAAGTGGGTTTTTCTCTGTGCTGATTCTTTAGGTGCCACTTACTGAATCTAGCCTTTTCTGAGTATTGAGCCCTACACTTTTTGATACTTAAGTAACAGTTTTGAACTGTTAACTGTTTTTACGATGTATAATAGTTTTCTACCTTTGAAATACAGTACTATATGTTTATTACAAATTGTAATCTACTTTGAACTATGTCTGGATTTAACAGGACCCAGTATTAGATTAGATGAAATCCTATCTGCCATAACAGAAATCACATGCTCGGTTTCAATTCTTCTATTTACTGTTCTTAGTACAGATCTCTTTATCTACAGAAAATTTGCTCGTTAAGATCTTTCTTCACCCTGAAAGCAGTGAATATAGTTTTACATTTTTAAATAATTAGTCGGATTGACTATTGCAATTACAGTTGAAGCGACTTCAGCTGACTCAGATCTTAGCGGCTAAGCTTTTGTTTAATGCAAAATCGTATGCTTATGTTAGCCTATTATAGTATGAGTTGCACTTTAGTACTGACTTTTCAAACTAAATTTGAGGATGCCAGTTTATCTCCATTCTCTTTTGATTCTATATAAACCAATACGATTGCTTAATTTCACAGTGGATAGTTTACTGACAATTCCGTCTCATAAGAAATTGTGGCTGGATACTTCGCACTGTACAGCCTTTAGTATTTTGTATCTCCTACCTGTTGAAATTCTATGCCATCTGAAATGAGCCTGGAAACTTGTTAAAAACATAACTTTTTAAGGATGTTTTTTCCATTGTGGTATAAATTCTGGTTTATAGAGGAAGCATGTTATTCAAAGAGGCAATGTACTGAGCATTGTGTTTTTCGGGGACTATATGTTTTGTCTTTTTATCCTTATGTTTTACAGATCATACATTGTATACCAGTTTTTATTGCTGTGTAATTTCTATTCTTCTTTTTGTTTTGTGTCATGGGTGTTTTGCCCTCCCGTGTGTTCTTGGTTTTCTGAGATGTATGTATGGCTTTTAGCATGACAATTGCCATGATTTTATCTTACAAGCTGCCTTGATACTTCTAGAAAGGCAGCGTAACAAATTTTACAAACTAAGGGCCCCCTTTACTAAGCCATGCTATAGGAGCGCTACCGTTTTTAACGTGTGCTAACACTAGAAACACCCACAGCAAAATATGTGTGACTCTAGCATTTAGCGCGCGCTAAAAACACTAGCACATCTTAGTAAACAGGTCCCTAACTAACTAAATAAAGTTCTCTTTTAAGAATTTGCAGGCAATTCCAGTGTGTTTTTTTTTTGTTCCCCCCCCCCCTTTCAAGTCATGCAAACTAGAAAGGTACAAATTAAAATTTGCAGCCAAATCCTCCGTGGTTATTCTGACCTCCCACAGTCACATGAACTAGAAAGGTACAAATTATCTTTTGGAAGTTGGTCTAAGGTGGAGGTGATGACACATATGGCATAATGCACTTCATCAAACAATGTAATCCCATAATTTATGACATATGTCTAAATATGACTGCTTTTAGAGATCTAGGGGAGTTGTTTAAAGCATTGTAAAAATGAAATGACAGTAATATATTCAGCTGAAAAAAAGATAATCCCCCAAATTCTATAAATGGCATTAAAATTGTGTGTATGCCCAATTTCTGTGTGTAATTTAACTGAATAACAAGCCAATTATTGCTGATAATTGGGTTCTAACAACTACTGATGCTAATTGGAATCAATTATAAGTTATGCATGTACATCTATGCGCGGCTCCAAAAAGGGATTAATGGCCATGGGAGGGAATAGGTAGATCAGGGTCTTTCCTGTAATTTATGCATGCTGTTATAGCATAAGGGGATCCACACCTAATTTAGGCATGAGGAATTACACCAGAGTTTATTTAGTGTACATAAAGGGGCATAATCAAACGGAAACGTCTATCTCCATGGGCGTTTATCTCCGAGAACGGGTCCGTGAAGGGACGGACCGAACCGTATTTTCGAAAAACATGGACGTTTATCTTTTTTTGAGCTGGGCATTTTTGTTTTTCAGCGATAATGGAAACCGAAAGCGCCCAGCTCAAAAACGAATAACTCCAAGACATTTATTCGTGGGAGGGGCCAGGATTCGTAGTGCACTGGTCCCCCTCACATGCCAGGACACCAACCGGGCACCCTAGGGGGCACTTTTACAAAAACAAAACAAAAAGGTAAAACAGCTCCCAGGTGCATAGCACCCTTCCCTTGGGTGTTGAGCCCCCCAAATCCCCCTCAAAACCCACTGGCCACAAGTCTACACCATTACTATAGCCCTAAGGGGTGAAGGGGGGCACCTACATGTGGGTACAGTGGGTCTGGGGGGCGGTTTGGAGGGCTCCCATTTACCAGCACAAGTGTAACAGGTGGGGGGGGGATGGGCCTGGGTCCACCTGCCTGAAGTCCACTGCACCCCCTAATCACTGCTCCAGTGACCTGCATACTGCTGCCAGGGAGGTGGGTATGACATTTGAGGGTGAAAATAAAAAGTTGTGAAACGCCATATTTTGTGGTGGGAGGGTGTTTGTGACCACTGGGGGAGTCAGGGGAGGTCATCCCCGATTCCCTCCAGTGGTCATCTGGTCATTTAGGGCACTTTTTGAGGCCATATTCGTAGAAAAACAGGGTCCAGGAAAAGTGCCCTAAATTCTCGCTAAAAACGCATATTTGTTTTCCATTATCGGCGAAAGGCATCCATCTCTGATCGCCCGATAACCACGCCCCAGTTCCGCCTTCACCACGCCTTCGACACGCCCCCATCAACTTTGTCCGCATCCGCGACAGAGTGCAGTTGAAAACGTCCAAATTCGGCTTTCGATTATACCGCTTTATTCGTTTTTGTGAGATAAACGTCTATCTCCCAATTTGAGTCACAATATAGGCGTTTTTCTATTTCGATTATAAGCAGGATAATAATGCCTGAAGTTTGGCACTGTTCCCAGCGCCAAGAACTATTCTATACATGGTGCTTAACTTTGAGCGCTGTTTATAGGATAGCAGTTAGCATATTTTTTAGTCAGTGCTGATTTTTCAAAGAAGTCCAAGACATTATGTGGGCATTGGCAATATTCAGTGACGGTGCCTGCATAGATGACTGGATCAAGTGGGACTCTTAAATAGTACATAAGAATAGCCATACTGGGTTGAACCAGTGGTCCATCTAGATCAGTATCCTGTTTCCAACAGAGGCCAAACTAGGTCACAAGTATCTGAAAGAAACCCATATAGTAGCAACATTCCATGTAGAACCCCAAAGAGTAACAAGATTCCATTCAGAATCTCAACTTCTCAGATTGGGATTGGTAGCAACATTCCATGCTTCCCCATGTCTTTCCCAACTACACGGTTCAGTCACTACATGTCACTGTGCATAATAACCACTAAGAAAGCTATATGATTCAGTTATTAAGTTTCATACTATTTAGAATTTACAACAAAGAAAATGAAATTCACATCTAAAACACAAAGCAACATGGTCCTAACTTTGCCTCGTTAGCTGAGTGGGTATAGCACAGAATATCAGTGGTACATGCATAACTCTCAGTTATTGCCAGAAATGGCCTGGTGTTGCCTATCTGGGCCTAATCTAGTTGGCAGCATTCAGTGTTTTAAAAAAACGTTCATCCATGCCAGCTGAACACTGATCTGTAGTTTTTACATAGGAGGATGTTTACTAAATTATACTAAGCAGCAAGACCAGGTATTAGTGTGCAGCCTTTAGTGCAGGTAAGGGGAAAACATACATGGGGACAGGACATGGCTGGCTCTAACAGCTATTATGACTGCCCATAAACACAGCTACAAATGCCTTAAGAGCAGCCGTATAACAAAGGAAAAACTCTTCCAATCCTTTTGAACTAAAGCCCTCACTCATTCAAGACCTCCCAATGTAAGACCACCCCAGAAAGACCCCCCCCCCCCCATGCTTAATCTCTTCCCAATAAAGTCCCCACCACAATGAAGCCTCCCAAGATCAACCCTCTCCCTACAGAAACTGCTCTCAAGGATCAACCCAACTTCACAAAGCACTACCCCCCACAAAAGAACCCTACCAGTAGGGTGTCAAAGGTGCTATTTTGGAACTGGTGTAACCCCAGGGCAGGGTTAGAGTGGGACAGCTCCTGCCCTGGCTCACTGAATTTCCAGTAAAGCTCCTAGGTGAGTTCTTGGGAGTGGTTGGGGTATGGTGGGGCAGTCTATGACAGGTCCCTGTGGAAGGGACAAATACTATGGGGGGAGAGTTTTGATTGTGGGGGTTTTCATTGTAGGGGGAAGACTTAGTCGGGAATGTGGAACTTGTTTGGGAAATCAGATCAGGGGAGTGCTGTTGGGGTGTTGAGGGGTGCACTTAGAGGGATCAGGTTTCATCACCACTGTACCTTCAGTGTTTTGGTTTGTCCATGTTATCTAACGTGGATTGTAATGGAGCCTGTACCATATGTATCTGCACTATGTGGTAAATACAAGGCACATGCTTATGCCCCTTGCATTTACTGCACCCTATGTTTTGCACTTTAAATGCCAAAACATACCACAGTTTAGTAAACATACTTCACAGTCTGCTTGGCAGGGTGGTTTGCTTTAATTACTTGTTGGGTGTGTGGATTTGTATATGAGTGTGTGCATTAAATTATAGTTTTTCCTTTACTGGACCGGCTGGGCCAGTTGTGACTAGTGAGTGCTGTTGTTCTAAACTAGTTCACTGTTGGTCAGGTTTGCCTCTTAGGTGTGGATTAAGGGACTGTCTGACCAGAGTCCCTGCTAATTTTCTCTGTTGTGGGTGTGTAGCACAAAGCACTGATAATTTCAAGGAAATGTGATTATGAAATGGATGAAGAGAGACTGTGGGTAATCTGACTGCCTGGAAGGACATCAAGAAGTTCTTAAGAGTGTATCAGAATTAAACACAAAACAGTGGAGCTATGCCAGTACTAAAAGTTTCAACTCAAACTAATAAAATGCAAAACAAAAATGATATAATCTTTTGTCTTTCTATAGTAACTGCCTCATAAGCCCATGCAAATCTCACAGTACCATGTTGGGGGTGAGATAGTGTGAAAATCTTCTTGGACTGAAGGAAAACAGAATGAGGAACACTTGTTTAAGATGCCAAAGTATTTCTAAGACAGCACTGGCATTGCTTTTATTGATGCCCTGTCTTCTACCGAACAAGGACATATACTTTGCTGAAGCACAAATCTAACCAGTCAATATTAAATCTAACCAGTCAATATTCAGCCCATGTCAGTCAGTGTTTTATATGCTGACTGCCATGAGAAGAATTAGCCTTGGGTTTTCAATGCTGGGTCATATTCAGGCTCCAGCATTGAATATCCAGGACTAATTCATTATATGCTAGAAGATACTGGATCTTATGTGGGTCGCAGCCAGGCTGAATATCAGCCAGAACCTGCATATGGATGTCTGGCCAGGTCCTGACCCCCTCCCCTACCTCCAGGAACATCTAGAGCCCCCTCCTTCAATCCCCCCCTTCCCTCCTTATTTATTTCTTTATTATATAACTTATATTCCATATTATCCAACATTCTAAGCGGATTACAATAAGAACATTCACAGTAAAACAAAAGACAAAGTACAGTATACAAACAATGCAGAAAAAACACAGGAGTGTGCTAGATCATGATAAAGTTCCGTGTGGTTCAAATTCTACATTTGTGTCAGGTTCTCGAGCATCTCACCAACTGTAGGGATACCCCAGTAGCATTTTTAGCTCTCTTTTGAAATTGATAATATTTCTAATTCTCATGGGTAGCTTGTTCCATTATGTAGGTCCAATGATATAAAAAAATCCTGTGTCTAAATCCTCTAAGTGGACAAGATGATATGAGGGAATAACTATCAGATTATTGGATTCTGATCTTAATGATCTTTTTGGTTGGTAGGTCTGTAGTTTAGTAGCCAGGATTTCTGAAACTTGATGTTGTAAAGTTTTAAATATCAAACAGAGGATTTTAAAATGTACCCTTTGTTCTATGGGTAGCTTGTGTAAATTCTTCAATACAGGACTGATATGTTCTGAATGGCTAGTCCCAGTTAATATTCTGGCTACCGAGTTCTACGCTATCTGCAGTGCTTTTATCTGTGTTTTCTGGAGACCTAACAGCAGTGCATTTGCATAATCGAAACATGGTGTTATCAGACCTTGTATAACAGTCCTGAAGTTATTGGGCTTTAATATATTCCTTGGTCTCCTTACTAGCCTTAATTTAAAGTACACATCCCTGATAATTTTGCTCCCATGATCTTTCATTGTTAATTTCTCATCAAGTATGACCCCCTAAATCCCTTAGGTTTGATGTAATGGGAATTAAATTGTCAGCAAACTGAAATTCAGATGGAATATCATTCAAGTCATGAGCAGCCAGTGATGGAATCTTAGTTTTACTGATATTCAATTTCAGCTCATTTGCAGACATCCATTTATTAACCATGCTCAAGAAAGACTTCAGCGCATTTAAAGTATCAGCTATACTGTTATTAATAGGAAGTAAGAACTGTATGTTATTTGCATACAGGTGAAATTGAACTTCAAAATGGTTTAGTACTCTACAGAGAGGTAATATAAAAATGTTGAAGAGTACGACAGATAGACATGATCTGTGAGGAACACATGTTGGGTGGGAACACCCTTCTCACCTTTGGAAGGACAAGAACCCCTTCCTACCTTCCAATCCTCATCCCTCCCTCTTACCCCCTCAGAACATCCAGTCTCCCACTGGGATCTCTTCTCATCCCCCCCCCCCCCCCCAGGATCATCATGGGCCTACCTGCTCAATCCTTGGTGATCTAGCTGCTCATGTGGAAATCCCCAGGATACAGAGGTTTTAAGGAGACATGGTATTGTGGTATCGGCTTGATTTGGGTTGGTCAAAATGTATACATGTGTTTTCCATTCTATACTGAGAATACATGCATATGGAAACAAATTTCATCATCTGGTTTTGAAGCAGTTCAGAGGCATGCACAAACTTTACAAAGTGTTCATTTTAGCCAGGCTTTTTATTTACGCTTACAAATTAAACAAAAAAATAAATAAATTGTGGTCTCCCTAGTTAATTGGTGGCACTTAATACATTTAGGTCTGTAAAATGGCCCAACTATGCTGGAAACTCTGTAAGTGGAAGCTTCCTTTTTGACACTCCTATACCCTATGGTGAGAGCCTTTTCTATAATGGCATCTGGGTGCCAAGTTTCCAAGTTTATTTAGAATTTTCTACCCCACCTATGGCAGCCTTCAGGGTGGTTTACAGTCTAATACATAGACTATCTAATATAATCATTAGCACCGTCAACGTTCCATGGCTGGCTGGCTGGTTGGATTCGTAACATCCTGACGTCAGCAAACCTCCAGCGTTCCATTCCCTCTACTACTACTTAACATTTCTAGAGCGCTACAAGGGTTACGCAGCGCTGTACAGTTTAACAAAGAAGGACAGTCCCTGCTCAAAGGAGCTTACAATCTGAAGGACGAAACGTCCCACCTTCGCAAAAAGACGAAATAGATGTTTAATCTGATCATTCATTGTTAATGCAGAGTCTAAAATAACCTCCAGAACTCTTGAGGTTCTGATGCCTGAATGGGTTTTTGAAAAAGATCAACACAGTTCAGATCCTCACTTACTAAGAATCGCTCATTCAAAAATACTTCAACACCAGCATCGCATCAGGAATGAAACATACTATGGAACAAAATAAGAAAGTGATCTGTATGATTCTAGTCATTTAAAATGCTACCTGAACTATCTAAATAGTTTTACTAATGCTGCTGTGGTGATTCTCTGACTCGATCCTGCATTCATAATGACATATAGCCAAATTCTGCATCAAAGTGCCTGGTTTATCCCTCGAACCAGTACCAATTTGGTATTTCCAAGTTAAAACCTGTTTACCTGACAACAGCACAATCACACCCTCCCTATGAAACATTTCAAATTATCTACCACCCAATAAGGGCACACCTTTATAAGTATGTTTCCATTCACCTAAATAACTTTCTATCTTCAGTCAAGGCAGGTCTTTCTTATAATTGTTGTAATAGTGCACTGGGAGTGACCAGGTAGTTAGAACCATTGACTGGGAATGTAGACTTGAGTTCAAGTCCTGTTTCTGCCCCAACACTTCCTGTGATCATGGGCAACCCATTGCATTCTCTCATTATACCACGGTTTTTGCGGGATTGGGGATATTTGTGAGGGAGCTCGGGTGGAAGACAGTTTCGACCCTCCCACTCAACCTTTTGTTGAGAGTTCTGTTATGGCTGCTTGGAAGTTTGGAAATTGAGGTGGGTTTTGTAAGAGAGGGATTGGGAGATTGGTTGTTGCAGTGGAGTGGCTTCACCATCCTCAGGTGAAGAAGTTTCATGGGAGTTATAAAGTAATCAGAGGGGGAGGGGGGGAGGGAATGGATTCATGTGTGGTACTACCATGGCTCTAGAGGGTAAGCATGACTTGGTGATATTGCAGGTTATGCATGATTCATATAAAATTTACCGAGTTAATTCATGGAAGGATTGATTGATATTGTTATTGAGGATGGCTTGTTATGTATCTTGAAACCTGTATTTAGTGTGAAAGTTATTGAATAACACTGTGATATTTAGTTTGGAAGTTATTAATAAAGCTGCAACTGATTTATGACACAAGCATTGAATCATTGTGTAATTTTGTGAATCTTTTTGGGAGTGAGTGTTGGCATGCAAATGCCCTTGTTAAGATACCATGAAAAAGAGCAAATAAATAATAGATATTTTCCAACAGAGGCAAGCATTCTCTATAAGGAGGTTTGTGTGCCTCAAACTCAAAGTCAATAACTCAGCAAGCAGACTGGTTCTTTCACATCATACTGTATGTACAGCTGATATGAAAATTTGTGAACCCAGCCAAGTCCAAAAGATCTGGATGCCATTTTGTGAGCGGCCCACCAATTTTACTGAACAAATATCACTTGCCCTCAGCGATGTGCACAGGGCAGAAATTTTTGTTTCATTTTCAGTTCACTTTAACTTTATTCCCAATTTTTGGACACTTTTCGGTTGTTTCATTGATTTGATTTTTAAAAAATTTATATATTTTAATTAACTTGGGGTACGTTTACCAAAGCACTAAGTAGTTAGGTCAAGTTTTAGCGCATGCTAACCATTGGCGCAGACCTGTGGTAATGGCTACCATTCCCCAAAACAGCCAGCATGCACACTAACAAACAGAGGGGTCCTTTTACTAAGTCGGGGTAGGCTCTATGCAAGTGCAGCACGCACCAAAATGAGACTGGCGGTAATTTCAGATTTGGTGCTTGCCCATAACGTCTGGATGAATTATTTATTTCCTCCTATGCGTGCTGGTTCTGACAGTAATCGGCACTTGGCTCGTGCCAACCAGTCACTGCGCATGTAGCGTGTGAGCCTTTACTGCTAGACCAATAGGTGGTGTTAAAGGTTCAGGCCGGTTTTGGGCACGCACTGGTTTATTTTTTACTGCAGGCCCTTTTCCCATCCCATTAACAAAAAACAAACGTTTTTTGTAGATGCGGTAAAAACTGGCCCAGTGCGCCCAATATATGCATCCACACTATCGCATTTTAGTAAAAGGACCCCAGAATGTGCACTAACCAATGCACATCCCTTCTTGCCCTTTCTTTTGGTGCTAGAGCAGGGGTTCTGAACCCTAAGTGCCCTGTTTACAAAGGCACACTAACATTTTTATCGTGTAGATTCCCATAATATTCCTGTGGGCGTCTACATGGTTAGTGCCTTTGTAAACAGGGCCCTTAATTTGCATACAATAGAAGTAGGGCATGCAAATCTATCTCATGTATATTCATTGTGGGTATCCTGAAAACCTAACTGAATGGGTGTGTCCTGAGGACTGGGTCGAGAACCACTTGTGCTAAAGCAAATCCTGTTCTAATATCGATTCAAGAAGAAGGAATATTGTCCTGGCTAGTATGGATATAATTCTATATCTTGACTCACCATATTTAATTTAATTCTGACATTTGTAACCTGATTAACCATGAAGTTCAAGGTGAAAGACAATCACACATTATAAACAGGTACTTTCTCTGTCCCTAGAGGGCTCACAATCTCAGCCTTTGCACATGAGACAATGGAGGGTTAAGTGACTTGCCCAGGGTCACAAGAAACTGCAGTGGGAATTGAACCCAGGATGCTGCAATCAAAGCCCACTGCACTAACCATTAGGCCGCTCCTCCAATCCCACTCTGTCACTTTTCCCTAAGGATGTGAACAAGCTATCATTTTTAGTTTTCAGGTCATTTTGGCTTTTTCCATTATTTTGCTTCACATATTCTTTTTAATGAAAAATATTTGAATGCACTTTTGAACTTTTTAGCACACACAAGCTGACTTAATGAATGTTAATTCATAGGTTAACACATGCTAAATCAATTTGGCATGCACTAAATGTTTTTAAGGTGCACTAATGAACGGAATAGATGCTAACGAATGCACATTTAAACTTTTCCCTTTCAAGTCTCGCCTTTTTTAAAGGGTAGGTCAAAACAGTGTCTTTTGTTCGGAAGTTAGTCTGCATTTAATTCTCATATACCTCGTGCTTCAAATTTTAAAGGATTTCAAATGACACTGTCAGTGCCTCCCATATGACAGCAAAACATCTCTGACATATCCACAATGACCCTTTATCTATTCTAGTCACCCTAGAGGCCACCAGCAAATTACATATCCTGTTATGAGTAAGAAAGAGCTTAACCAGTCGAGGTAGCTGATGGCCTCAGTCTTGAAATGCACTTTTCAGCTTCACACAGAGGAAAACCCATCTGAATTTAATTGAAAATATGCAGCTTAAAAAAAACAGATGTTAACTTGTAAAACGACTATATGTGAGAATGTTCAGTGTATGCTGTACTAAGGGCTGTGTTCTGCTCACAGACCCTAATTTCCTGTCACAGCTCTGTGATAAGTGAAAATTTGGAAGCAACTCTGTGGCATAGCTGCATTAATTTTAATCATTTTGAATATTAAATCATGTAAATTGTGCATAATAAAAATGACCTCATCTAAACCTTGCTTTGCCTTTGTATAATGTGTTTTCTTTTTTAGGGCCTCTTAGGTATTGATGTGTGGAAAAGCAGGAACAGGAGATTTCATGAGGATCGGAAATGAGGAGCAGGACAAAGGATAAGGGTTGGGGCTGAGAGAAAGGGTTAGGAGAAGGGAGAAGAAACAGAGAACTGGGTTAGGGAGATTTATGGATAGGGAAGGGGAAGGGAGGTTCTGGGCTCTTGGAAGAGGGATTCAGATGTACCTTCTCTGATGACAACCATGCTCCCCCTGGCATTCTCTTCCCCCACCTGGTCCTCATCCTCTCTCACTCCCATCCTCCATCTCCTCTTCAGCTCTTTCCACTCAGATCTTTTTTCTATTTTTCCCCAGTCTTTACCTTTTTGTGTACTTGTCAAAGTGGTTTCATTTCTCTGAGTGTGCAAAAAAATCTAGAATATCCCAGCTGAAATGGAATTTTAATGTACACGTCAGGGCGGGGAAAATATTTTAAATTCTTCTGTATTGTGCAGCAGGGGGTTGCCAAGGCTTATGCATATACAAGGCCAACTCAGGAGAGAGGCAGGGCCTCACTGAATTAACCCATGTGGGTCCCCTCCAGCAGAATTATCTCCTCCCCAAGACCTAGATTGAAGGTTTTGGTGTTCAGATGGAGTTGGTAGATGCTGGGAAGAATCACTATTCTCCCCTTGTTAAGCAGAGAGGATCCCATCACCACTGTTCCCTCTAAGCTGAGTGGGAATCCTCCAACTGAATTACTGCCAGTGGGGGCAGTGCTTCAGTATTGTTTACAATGGATAGAGACAGGTATGTTCCCTGGAATCCAGGAGAGCTTGCCTGTCCCTTACTATTGAAAATGTGATAGTGAAACAGCACCTCCTACTGGCAGAACTGTAGGCGGATGATTCCTGTTCAGCTTAGAGGGAACACTGCCCATCACACCAGGCCACAAGCAGGAAAAGGCCACCAGTGTAACCCAAGGCAGAAGTTTGCCATGAGCTCAACACCACAAGTGACAGTGAAATGGGCTGTGTCCTCTATTCACCCCACCCCAAAAGATTACTACATTGCTGCAGTGGGCTGTACAAGGCTAAGGCTCCTCAATGAGGGTCAGTAATTGCTTTTCTTGGGATGGAGACTGAGTTACAGGAAACAGCTTGATTTTGGGAGCATCAAATGCTAGGTGTAAGTGCCAAATTGTAGTCACTCAACTATTTTTCCAACTCTAGAGCAAGCAGAGTTTGAATCAGTGTACATACTATAAACTTCTCAGTAATGAATTGTAGTGCAAAGGCTTCTACATTTTCCGATCTTTCAGGATCCCTTTTACTCTCCTTCAATTATAAACTTCTACATTAAAAAAACAGCAGAAGTAAGTCTTTCTAAATGGATACAACGCTATTTATTCTTCAACAAAAGCTAATGAACTGAGTTCAAAAAGAGAAAATATAAGTCACAATGGGGCTAATTTTGTAACATAGATGTTGACATCTTCACTCCAGTTACACATGTAAATGTGTAGAACAGAGCAGTGGTTCCCAACCCTAGTCCTGGAGGCACCTCAGCCAGTCAGGTTTTCAAGATATCCACAATGAATATTTATGAGAGAGATTTGCATGTACTGCCTCCACTGCATGCAAATCTCTGTCATGAATATTCATTGGGGATAGCCTGAAATCCTCACTGGCTGGGGTGTCTCCAGGACCATAAATGTTGAAAATCCACCTAAGCGCTAATCTGCACAGAAGCGTATATATTACGTAATGCACAGTTGACAGGTAAGTGTACAAATGGGCAGAGTCTGGACAGTGAATGGGAGGGATTCCCACTTATGTGCATGCCTTATAGAATTCTATTACATTACGCACCTTATCTCCAGCTGTTAAGAACGAGCACTTATATAAGCTCTATGGTTGGTGTAAGAGCTTGTGCCTAACTGTGTATGCACATATATACCCTTTTAAGCAAGTATTCTATAAAGGAAAGTGGGCATTTACTTTTCATTATGCTTCTACTAGGCACTGTGCTATAGAATTACCCCTGAATGGCCGCAAGATTCTCCCAAATACTAAGAAGAATAATGTGAAATGATTCCCAAGGGTCATTTAGAAAACCAGGGAAAGCTGGTTCAGTCTTGAAGACTGATCTACTAAGCTGAATTTCCTACAGGTTAGCATCCACTTTCTTGCACAACCTTGGTACAGGTACAAATGAGCTCTATAGTAAACCTACATGAAAGAGTGGCTATGGTGCCCACCTCCAAAAAAAAATCATCTCTCATTGCGGAGTATTACTAGCTGTGAAAAATGATCCATGAATGTGTTTTCATGCACCATTTTTTGCTGAATTCTAAATTAATGAGCAGCTTTCCTTCTTACCGCATTGCCACTGGTCTTTAATGCAGAATTTTACTAGATGTTCACACACAACAGACTTGTACAAAACGTTGCTGCAACTAGGGGTCAAAATCTGTGAACTGTTTTTCACAAGTAGACTTTGCAAGGAAATGTATTCAAAAGCTGCTGAAGCTCTGACATTTTTGTGTGTTTTAGGGTGGTTTAATGCATGTTTTCATCCAAAGCCCCACTTGCAAACATTTTCACACTTCAGTATATCATCCTCTCGGTCTCAAAGGTAAATTTCCCTCAGCTTCCCTTTTATAAAGCTTCCTTGCTCATGTGCTTATTTTTTGGATCCAGATGAAGCTCTAAACTCCAACCTGTGAAACCATTCAACCTTTTGTGGTTGCTCTGTAACCAAATGAAAGAGCAGAGCCAACATGCAGGGATGTATATATTTTGACTTTGAGGAAAATCTGTTTTGTTTTCTGTGACATTTGTGGCTGTGGCTGCTGCCACTAATTGTTTTCTTTGAGCAGCAGGGAGAAAGCTCTCTTGTTGCTTTCGGCTAGCTGTATGGGAGAGTGTCCATTTAGAGCTACTCCTTGCTTCTTCACTAGAGAGGTCTAAGAAACATGCCTGGTCATTAATCATGACTAGCAATGTGTTTTTACAACTGTCAGGTCCAAAATCAACAGTCCATTAAATGCAGCAGCCACTTGAAATATCAGTCATCTGCTACTTTCCTATGCATGTTCTAAAAACAGAGCAGGCTTCTAATAGATTAACTACTCATTTCTCTTTGGTTAACTGTGACAACACTACATCTTTTCCATTGTGAATTCTTGCCTCCTGACCCTTAACAGTAAACTACCGTGCTTCATTTTAGATTTCTGGATTGGAAATGTCTACAGGTTTTTTTTTCCTTTTGTATGTTTTCCCCCAATTAATTTTATCACTTATAAGCTCATACCCTCTACCATAACGTGGTAATATAGTAAATAATGACAGATAAAGACCAACTGGACCATCCTGTCCACTTAGACACTCTTTTTTTTCTGCAACCTCCTCCCTCTTCAGCCAGTAAGCGTAGCCATGGGGGGGGGGGGGGGGGGCCTGCCCCCCCAAACACTTTCAGCTCAGGCCCCCCTCCAAATGTGCAGCTCCTATTAAATGGTTGGTGGGGATGCCAAAGTCCTGCCAGTCAAAGAAATTTGTTGTCAAGCTGCTCCCCTCCTCCTCGGGCTGCTGCAGTACAGAAGCCGGTGGCGAGCCTCAAGCCGCAGACACCAAAACTCCTCACTCAAACTCAGTTCGCATTTAGATCCTTGGTAGAATTTACCAATTTGGAAATAGTGAGGTGTGCTCAAAGGAAATCGACTGAAAATGAGCTGCACGCAATTTCAGCAAGCAGCTCAGTAGGGAAAGCACCTAGCACATACACAGAACAGTCTTTGGGTAAGTGTCCCTGTTCTGCTCATATGCTAGGGCTGGTGTACTCTTTACTTTCCCCTGCAGTACTTGCTGGCTCCACTGTCCCCCTGTCTCCTTTCCCTTGCAGTGTTCTGGTGCTGGTTCTACCTTCCTCCTGCAGTTTACTTGCCTTCCCTCTGCCCCTAATGACTTTACTTTGGGAATCTCCTCCTTGTTGAAAGCCCACCCAGTTGACATGGTCGTAGGGGCTTTCTCCAGCCGACTGGCTGTCTGCTTGTTTCTCCATCCCCCTGTAGCTGACATCATAGCTGACATCACAGGGGCTTCCCCCAGCCGATTGGCTGTCTGTTTCTTTCTCCACCACTAAGCTGTTCTCAGACACTGATTGCTATTGAAAAAAGTCTCCTCCTTGCTTAAAGCCCCCCCCCCCCCCCCCGTTTCTCTACCCCTCGTAAGCTGTTCTCTTTTCTCAGACAAGTTTTGCTATTGAAAAATGCAAGTAGACTGCTCCTCCCAGAAGTTTTTTTCACACAATGACAGATCCAGACCTGACAGAAAATTATGAATGTTAAAGGTAGGCGCTCCTTTCTGTGCATCACTCGGAAATGTCTGTGCATCACTTGGAATGCTCAGTTTAATACTAATGAGCACTTTGTAATAGGATTATTGTTAGCTACTACCCCGAACGGTAAAAGCTATGCAGAACCCATTTGTGCATTAAACGCTGAGTAACGTGATCTCTAGACTGACCAGAACCAGTTTAAATAAGATGTTGCTAGCATGATAAGCTTTGAGCATCAGCCCCTCAGGCAGTACTTTTACAATTGAGTCTTAAGGAGATGAACAGGCAAATTTTGTCTCTTCCCCCCCCCCCCATCCAGCATCTCTCTCTCAGGTTACTTCAGCTTTAGAAAATGCCCCAGCTCAAAGGAGGAGCCCCCCCCCCCCCCCACTGTCTGACATTTCTTACTCTCGTCAACCCCCCCCCCCCCCCCTTCCCCATGTACCTTTTCAGAAGCAAGTTTTCTGTCCTGCAGCCTTATTCATAGGCTGCCTCTGGCCTGCACTGAGCTTTCCCTCTGACTCATTCCACCCTTCTGAAAACAGGAAGCTGCATCAGAACAGGCAGGATGGGTGAGAGGGAAAGGCTGGATGCAGTCCTTGACTAAGGCTGCCGCGGCAGGACAGAATACTTGCTTCTGAAAAGTTACATGGGAGAGGGGGTGGAGTGAGGGAGAGCAAAGGCATTTACATCAGCTCTATGGCTCAAGCCTCAAATATAGATGAGGACTACCACAGCTGCATTTGTATTCTATAATGAAAAGTAACCACCTACAACAGGCTTCCTGTAGGTGCCCCTTTAAAGAATTGCTGTCTAACGTGCTCATTCTATGTATTGTGCCCACAGTTAGGTGCTAATTCAGCATGTAACTTCCATGATACAATGGTACGGAAGTTACATTGGGGGGAGGAGGATGAAATGGCAGTAATGCACCTAAGTTCAATTAGGCGCTATTCTGTAACTTGGTGCTTAAATGTTCTAGCGGTGATTGAAGAAGGGGTGTTCACATGGGAAAGGCATGAGTGGGCCATGGGCCTGTTGCCAAGCAACACACACAACTTATAAAACGCTGTCAGTTGTACATGCAGGAAGCCACATTTAAGCATGCACGTTTGTGCCTGATAGTGATATGACGTATGTGGGTATGCCTAGTATTCTATAATGGATTTGGCGCCCCATCTCCCTCCTGCCCTTCCTCTCCAAAATACTTGAACGCGCCGTTCACAGCCGTTGCATTGATTTTCTCGCCTCTCATACCATCCTCGATCCGCTTCAATCTGGCTTTCGCCCACTTCACTCGACAGAAACGGCATTAGCCAAAGTCTGTAATGACCTGTTCCTCACCAAATCCAAAGGTCATTACTCCATCCTCATTCTCCTCGACCTATCCGCCGCTTTTGACACTGTCAATCACAACTTACGTCTCGAAACACTGTCCTCTTTTGGGTTCCAGGGCCTTCTTTTCTCTATCTACACCTCTTCCCTGGGCTCCCTGATCTCGTCTCATGGCTTCCAGTATCATCTTTATGCTGACGACACCCAGCTTTATCTCTCCACACCTGACATCACTGCAGAAACCCAGGCCAAAGTATCGGCCTGCTTATCCGACATTGCTGCCTGGATGTCCAACCGCCACCTGAAACTGAACATGGCCAAGAACGAACTTCTTGTCTTCCCACCCAAACCCACTTCTCCTCTACCTCCACTCTCTATCTCAGTTGATAACACCCTCATTGTCCCCGTCTCATCTGCCCGCAACCTCGGTGTCATCTTCGACTCCTCCCTCTCCTTCTCTGCGCACTTCCAGCAGATAGCCAAGACCTGTCGCTTCTTCCTCTATAACATTAGCAAAATCCGCCCTTTCCTCTCTGAGCACACAACCCGAACTCTCATCCACTCTCTCGTTACCTCTCGCCTTGACTACTGCAACCTACTCCTCCTCACTGGTCTCCCACTTCATTGGCTTCCGATCAGGTACCGCATTCAATTCAAGCTTCTGCTACTAACCTACAAATGTACTCGATCTGCAGCCCCTCCTTACCTATCAACCCTCATCTCCCCTTACGTTCCTACCCGTAACCTCCGCTCTCAAGACAAATCCCTCCTTTCAGTACCCTTCTCCATCTCCGCCAACTCCAGGCTCTGCCCTTTCTGCCTCACCTCACCCCACGCGTGGAACAAACTCCCCGAGCCCATGCGTCAGGCCCCCTCCCTGCCCATCTTCAAATCTTTGCTTAAAGCCCACCTCTTCAATGTCGCCTTCGGCACCTAACCTCTACACCTCTACCCAGGAAATCTAGACTGCCCAACTTGACATTTCGTTCTTTAGATTGTAAGCTCATTTGAGCAGGGACCGTCCTTCTTTGTTTATTTTGTACAGCGCTGCGTAACCCTAGTAGCGCTCTAGAAATGTTAAGTAGTAGTAGTAGTAGAATTGCCTTATAAAATACCGACTTAGTATAAGATTTTTGGTGCTTAACTTTTAGTATCTTTTATAGAAATTCGCTATAACCCCTGGATTCTATATAAGGCGTGGCAAGTAGAGCGCGTTAAATTGTGCATGCGGGCAATTTATGCAAGGTACACAACTGGGTAATGAACCAATCAGTGATGATAATTAGCCAATAACAACCAATTATCATCACTAATTGGCAATAATTAGAATTATGCGTGCTTCTTTTTAGGTGTATTCTAAAAAGAGGCACACGTAATTCTCAATGCACATAAATGGGTGTGGCCATGGGAGGAGTGTGGGCATGTCAAGGATGTCAATCGCATTTACGCACGTTGTTACAGAATTCGGGGAAACGTGCCTACATTTAAGCATAGGCATTTACACCAGGATTTCAGTGGCGTAAATGGTTGCACCTAAATGTAGGCGCATTCCCCTGGCCTATGCAATGTTCTATAAACTGCGTCTTACTGTAGATGTGGTGTATAGAACAGTGCTGGGCACGTTATTCCAGCGTGCCTACATTTGGACGCCATATACAGAATTTGGCCGCAAGTGCATTAGGTAAATCCATAATAATCCTCGAATTACAACTGAAAAACAAAAGCACTCTTATTTTAAATGTATTTAATTTGACGATGTTTGAGTAGAACCAGGTCTTTTGACAAGTAAAAGAAAAGGACAACATTGAAAGACTAACAATCTGCAGAAGGAAGTTGATATCTTGGATTATTATTTTCCTGACAAACATGCTTGCAGCTATCAAGCACAGATTACACTGGTTCTTTCATAAGCATCTGGCATAAGTAGTTAGAAAAGATCTCTGACTTAAATCATGTCTCAATGTTTACAAAATGGGAACAGTAAGGATGGGATGTCCATGTCCAAGTGCCCCAACTCCTCATCATGTTGACTGAGTCCATCTGGCAACAGCTAACAAAATCTATATTATTATTCAAGACTGCAGGAGCTGCCAAATTCTGTAGTCCTATACAATTAATAACATATTGAGCAAGATGAGAAATCACAAAAGCTAAGTGCAAAGAAATTTAAAATAAAGGCCTGAGGTACAAAGCAATTTTTTTGGTACAAAGCAATTTTTTTTCCATACATTCAAAACGGGAAAAACCTTTTAACACCAGGGCAAGTCAATGGGGGGGGGGGGGGGGGGGGGGGGGGGGGGCAGACATCTCAGCTGGTATTGGTAGATACCACTGTTTAATTTTCTATTTAAATATGGCGACATGTTCACGTCATACTTAAATGTACTCGCATAAGGAGGAGTACATTTAAGTATGGAGGAGTAGCCTAATGGTTAGAGCAGCAGGCTTTTATCCTGGCAGCCTGGGTTCAATTCCCACTGCAGCTCCTTATGACCTTGGGCAAGTCACTTAACCCTCCATTGCCCCAGGTACAAAGATTTAGATTGTGAGCCCTCTAGGGACAGAGAAAGTACCTGCATATAGTGTGTACAGTGCTGCATACATCTAGTAGTGCTATATAAATGATTAGTAGTATCTGACTAGTAATGAATACCTGCTAAATTGCGTAAACTGGATAAAGTAACCAGTTATATGCTTAACTGGCTATATCAAAGAAACAGTAAAAATGTAGGAGGTAATATGGTCAATGTAAAAAATATAAAAGTAAACAAAATGCACAAAAATATATGTGCACACCTATATAACAAATGATACAAAAATGTATAAAAGGATTCTGTATTTGTCATGTTTATAAAAATGTGCTGAATCCAAAATCATAAGCAGTATACAATGCCATATTTTGTATTGTTGTTTGAATATTTTTTCTGCTGTAATTGTCTATTGCTTGTGTTTGATTTATTCTTATTGTACACTGCCTTGAGTAAATTCCTTCAAAAAAGTGGTAAATAAATCCAAATAAGTAAATGGGTGGGCTGTGGTGCACCAATTTTAATCTGAGGCCCAATCATAACCATGCAAATAAGCAAGGATACAGTTTCTGCCTCCCCTCACTAAACATCTGTTTCTTCTTCCACAGAATTGCATTAGGCAGATTAAAATTAAGGCCTGCATTGTGAAGCTGTAAAAGGGAACCAAGGCGGGGGTGGGGGGGTGCTGGTACTGAGCCTGGAGCAGGAGTTAGGTATCTCACCAACTTCTTTCCTGGTGTTCATGCAATGTGATCAGTCATCACACCCTGAGTGCTAGGTAGGTATCCAGCCTACTTGGTTAACTGGTGCCAGCTCCCAGTCCATGGCGATACAATGGCCAGAGTGAGCTCACAGTCCTGAAATTATTATTATTATTTATTTAGATTTTGCTCACACCTTTTTCAGTAATAGCTCAAGGTGAGTAACATTCAGGTACTCTGAATATTTCTCTGTCCCAGGAGGGCTCACAATCTAAATTTGTACCTGAGGCAATGGAAGGTTAAGTGACTTGCCCAAGATCACAAGAAGCAGCAGTGGAATTTGGACCGGCCACCTTTGGATTGCAAGACCGGTGCTCTAACCACTAGGCCACTCTGAAATGGAACATAAGCAATTTGAAACCTTCAGAGGAGTGGCTAGAGACCTTGAAATAAGACTCAATGATTGAGGGGACCTGCAACATCTTTTAAAGCAATATTATGACCATTATTTTAGAAGCATCTCCATATGTTACTATGTGTAAATGGCATTTCACGACAGGCGAAATGGGTCTCGTAGGTTGGGGTGTTGCAGTGGCATAAAAAGATTTTTTTAAGGCTGGTTTCAATCTCAAAATATTAATACAAGGCACTTTAAATTATTCATCTGAATAAGCTGCTTTGCCTTTTGTCAGAGAGCCTTTGAATTTAGGCACAACAGAGCAAGATTTGAAGGTAATTAGATGATAAATGTTGTTGCTTTGCCTTTTGTAAGAGTCTTTGAATGTAGACAAAACGGAGCAAGACATGAAGCTAATTGGATGATAAATGTTGGATCCTTTAAATATGGAAGATGTGGTAAAATAAAGAACTCTATTAATTGAATCCTTTGAAATATCTTAATTCAATTTTTTAAGAGACCTTTTTTTGTGGGGGGGGGGGGGGGGATATCCTGTGATCTCTCTGCATTTCCTGACATTTTTTGGTATTTCACGACAATTAAGCTCTCTGCCCATACCCTAGTTACTAGTGGTCAGAGTTGAGTTCGAGTTGAACCCTGGTTTATTTTTCAGATTATCTTTGTTACCAGAAGTATTTCAAGGGGATAATATTTTTTGAGTTTAGATGTCAAGAGGACAAGGGTAGAGGGGAGAACGTCAAAGAGGCACGAGTAGAGAGAGGAATGTTAAGTGGTAGTGGGTAGGGTGGGGAGAGACTGTGTCCTGGGCAGGTCTACAATTCAAAGATGGATACCCCATTTCACACAGGGAATTCACATCTGTATTGCAAAGACAGACATTAGCATTTACAGCTGTCCCAAGACACATAAGTCCTGCTGGAAGATGCAGCTTTAAATGTCAACAATTATCCCCAATCACCACCTTCAGATGACTGCTCCTCCCCTATCTGACCTCCCTCCAAAACTCCTTCAATGCAACCGCCCTCCAGGGTCTCAACCCCTATGGCAGAGCTCCTCTGTGGCAGAACCCTTCCAATGCAGAAGTCTCTCCTCCATGGCAACTCCCCAACAAGAGGCCAACTCGCCCAGACAAGAGCCCCCCCCAGAAGAATCCCACTCCCCACCTTTGATATCCAGCCCATCCTGGTGTCTAGTGGGGTGATGCCCACTCACTGTCACCATAATGATTCTGTGTCTCAAAATGGCCACCAAGACCATTAGTGATAATTTCAGCTAAAGGTCTTGCCGGCCATTTTGAGACCCGGGATTGTCATAGCAGGAATGAGTGGATTATCTCTCCCACCCTATTAAACTGAAGGAACCCCTTGATAAGGCTGGGGTGGGGATCAGATGGTGAGGGGGAGTCAGCCAGGTGGTTACCATGAAGGGGATTATTGCCTGGATGGGGGGGGGGATTGCCCTCATTGGGAGGTTGCCATGTGGTGGGTGTGTGTAGATATGAAAGGTAGTTACCACAGGAGGGTTGTGTAATGCTGCAAGTAGAAAATTAGATGCCTTGGAGGGGGGGCAAGAGTCTGCTGATGCTGAAATTAGGAGCCTCTACAGTGGGAGATCTGATTTTAGAAAGCTTCTCCCACATATACTGTATGTTAGGGGGGAAATTCTACAATTTTTTGCCCAAAGCAGCTTTCTAAAATCACAACAGTGATTCCCACAAGGTGTCTGCCACTAACCCAGAAGCCTCCCCTTTGTCATGTCTTGCCCCCGGGTTAGCAGTAGGCAGCATATGGCAATCGCTGCCTCAGACCTGTTGTAGCAGGAGTAGCGTTGTTAAGGGTGCAGTTGCAGTACCTTTCTCAGCAGCAGTGGTGGCGGCAGGCATGATTCACTACTTTTTGCAGTCTCTTGCAGGGCCCGGGATTCATTGCGGCTTATGCGTGCCCTTATCCTATCTCCCTCTGCGGCACCCCAGTGAGTTCGCCGTGGCACACCAGGGTGCCGCGGCCACAGTTTTGGAAATGCTGCTGTAGAGTACACATTCAAGATAAGTGATTTGTGGGAATATTTGTTTGTGATATAAATGTGTTATGTGGTGAGGATAAGATATACTTTTTGTTATATTTAACAATATTTAATAAAATGTGTAGAAAATTTGGAAATATTTAGTCATCATATACTGTAAAAATAAACAATGAATACGCATGAGATAGATTTGCATGCACTACTTCAATTGCATGCAAATCTAACTCATGAATATTCATTGTGGAAACCATGAAAACCAAATGGGACCAGGTATGTCCCAAGGACTGGGTTGGAAATGGGTGGTCTATAAGACTTTTCAGTGGCAGCATCCACACAGTGCCGCTGAAAATTCACAGATAGAGGGGTTAGAGGGTTTTATACTTATAGCAGCTACCACTAAACATATCAACTCTTTAGAATACCGAGCTTCAAGTAACTCTGTACAGAGTTTTGAAAATCCACCTGCTCACTCAGTTGAGGCAAGTGGATTTTCATTGCTGGTGGAAAAATATAGAGCCTGAAGAAGTGGCATCTTCAGTCTGATCAGGAACAGCACAGTGTGGGGTGGCAGGACTCTAGAGAGGGCAGTTGGAGGGCTTCAGAGCCATGAGTGGATAGGAAAGGGGAAGAGCAGAAGGAAGGGAGAAAAGTGAAAAAATCTAGAGCAGGAGAAAGAAGTGAGTGAGAGCTCCAAGGGAGGTGGGGAAGGTGACTAGAGCTGAGAGAGGAAAAGGAGGCATAGAGCAGAGGAGAATGTGAGGACTGCATTGGAAAGTATGGGCAGGATAATAAGAAGGCTATAAGAGGGAAGCAGTATGACAGCATTGTACATGACAAGTGTATTTCAACCCTGACGAATAGCCATGAAACATGTTAAATCCTGACTATAGAAATACAGAAAATCCTCGAGTTACTGTGGATATTTCAGCACTTTTTAATCTTTAACCTTGAAAACAAGCAAGGACAGTGTGATTTTAATCAGTGCTCCGGTTTTAGCAGCACAGTCGCACAGGACCAGCAGAATTCATGCAGGGTCCCTACTGTAGATTGCTCCTCATTTCATTATGGTTCATTATGTTGATACCTGTCAGAAAGCATTAGAGGCAGGGGCCTTGAGTGAAATGGCTGAGATAGTAATTTAGAAACAATATACTTTCTGGAGGAAATATAGCAATGTATAAAATCCAATTAGAAAAAGCAAATGTAAAGACAAACTAAGTGATGTGCGCAGTCGGAAGCTAGGATGTTTCGATTTTTTAATAACCTAAACTAGAGAAAACCTTTTTTTTTTTAAGCAAGCACTTCCATCAGATATTCAGTAATTGTGGCCTCATTCATTTAGGGCTCTCTCCTCCAGTATTAAATGCCTTAATGTCTACTGTTTAAAAAAAATAATAATAACTTGGCCCATGCCAGAATACCCATCAATCCAACTTTACTTGCATGGGCAAAGCTTAGTGAATTAATTCAAGGTCATTCATTTTCTAGTCTAGTGGAAGGGATCCTTTGTGAGCAATCAAGACTAATCAAGTCTCATTGTTTAAGCAATCTCAATAGCAAATAACTACAAGCATAGCTAAACAATTCTATAAAGGCTATCAAACTGACCATAAAAAGGTTTATATTACATGTTATTTTTGTTTCTAAAACAACGAGTCCTTAAAATGGCAGCCGCATGTGAGTGTTCTTGAATGTTGATCGTGAAGGTGGAAACATTTCTGACAGCTTCTACAAATACTAGTGTACGAGACTTGAAAAGTTAAACTATAAAACAAAATAATGCAGTTTCAGATCCAGTGTAGTAAGACCTCATGTTTGTAGGACTTCCTGCTTTTCACAAATGTGCCTTCAAGGCCCCCTTGCTTCTTCTAAGGACTGGATCCTGAAATGATTTCATTCTACTGCAAGTACCTTTTACCTGGTTCAAAAGATGGTTTGCAAGAGGAATCCACTCTACGTTGAAGTTGTTTGAGAAAGGGAACATGCTGTACCCGGGTTTTTCCTCATATAACAAGTGCACTATGCTAGTTTTCTGCATTAAGGTGGAGTCTCTTGTGCTTCAATCTTAGCAACTTCACTTATGTACTAAGGGATTTATTTTATAGGCACTGTATGAATGAAATCCTTCTTCGCTTTGGTAAGAAAAGTGATCAACTATTGTAAGTGGAATTCCAACTCAAAATCTCTCAGACATGGACATTATCAACACACACACACATATACAGAATTAGACACACAGACTGACAATGGTTGATGGACATATCCACAAACACAACCACACATACTGTTTGTTTCAAAAGAGAGACAGAGTGGAGGGACTGAGAAAGGGGCACAGATGTTTAGTAGAAAAGAGCAAAATGGAGTGGAGTGGGAGCTAATGGGGCGGTGGAGGTTTAGGTAAGGGCAATGAAGTAGCTAGTTAGAGGAAGAGTCAGACCTGGCTATGCATTTAGATGCAAACCAGCCGCATAATGCATCGATCAATGCTCTATGTCAAGAGAGACATCCTCACTGCCATTTAGCAGCTATTTATAAAGAGATATACATTTGGGCACATCTTTTACACAACATCCATGCACCCACGGTTATACCTAGAATAAATCCTGTATGCTTGGTTGTTGGTCCTACCTAGTGCACGTCCACTCTCTGCCCCCAAATACACCCTCTTTCAGCATGCATAGTGTACATGACATTACACATTAGAGATCGACCAAAACCGGTAGTTTTGGTTCTGGCCAAAATTGAATCCACAGGCAAAATTTGTTGCTCGACATTTGCGTGGCTGTGTTTTGTATCATCTGAAGTCTCAAAGTTAATCTGAGGTACCCCTGCATAAACTGTGGATCAGCAAGCGAGAGACTGAAAAGAAAACAGTAATTGAACAGCTGAGTTCCAAAACCCAAGTACAGGGCCGCCGAGAGACTAGGCCGGGCCCGGGGCAAGGCCATCCCGCCTCTGCCCCCACGCCACTGCCGCCGCCCCCTGTCGCTCCCCCTGCCGCCCCCTGTTCCTCCCCCTGCCCCCCGTCGCTCCCCCCGCCACTGCAGTCCCTGGTCTCACCTGCCTGCCTCCACGGCTCCGGGCCCCCTGCATTCAAAGCGGTAGTCGCAGATCGCCTCTCTTCTGGCCTTCCCTCCCTGTGTCCCACCCTCGTCTGATGTAACTTCCGGTTTCCACGAGAACGGGACACAGGGAGGGAAAGCCCGAAGGGAGGAGATCTGTGACTGCTGCTTCGAATGCAGGGGGCCTGGAGCCAAGGAGGCAAGCAGGTGAGACCGGGGACTGCAGCGCCGGTGGCCTGACCCCGGCACCGGGCCCCCCTTGGAGGCCCGGGCCCGTGGAATTTTGCCCCCCCCGCTCCCCCACTCGGCGGCCCTGCCCAAGTACCTTATTTTCAAAAAACAGTTCACACCAGAAACAAATGGCTTTTATAGACAGCCAAAGCATGTGTGAAATTTGCCCTAACAGGCATTTATTACAATTACAATAAATCTTATGTTCCACTACATACCAAATTTTGGATCAGTTCGGATTACAATATAAAAAAGAAAACTAGGACAGGTATATGATATTCAGAGAAAAAATGTTCATATACTGGCTAGCATTCCTGAAAATAAAAACTTGCATTTATCCAGAAAAGAAGCATTTCATACATTAACAGGTTTTAGAAATCATCTCTTCAGTTAAGGACTAGAGTTTTATATTGGTGTTAAAGACTCTGTAATATGTAATCAACAGGAAAGGATTAATCCATGCTGCATTCCAAGTGCTTCCCCCCTGTATTATGCACCGATTCCTTTTTTCACCTGGTCTAAAACCTGATTTTACAAGTCACTGGAGCAGACTCCCTCTCTGGCATGAAAGAATAGATCTCAGGATGTTTTATTTCTTCATTAGTGTGCCGTCACACTGAGCGATTACTAAATACAGGGCTGAATGGGGTTAAAGAATGAACAATGAGCAAAAAGATGCCTGGTAATTATGGCTCACTGGGTTTGTCACCTGGTTCCACCAAAGGGTAAGATGAGATAGCAGCCTGAGAAGCAATTAGGGATGTATGCAGGAAAAAACAAAATTCAATTAAATTAAGAAATTCTGTTTTCAGAAAATAAACTTGCATTTTCGTACTTAACAGGTTTAGGAACTCATCTCTTCCATTGCTGAGACAAATTTTGGATTTTTGATTATTGACAGAACTGTAATTGTAGGCAATTATAGAATGTGGATGGGGGTTTTGGGGACCAATGATAGCAAAATTCAGTCTGTAACAGAACGTCTCTGTTTGGGCATATACCTGTGGTCCTTTTTTCTCCTCTAAATAGTTAACAGTTGTTTTTTGTCCTCCAGGAACAGAAGAAAAAAGACTGACAATAGAGGTTATAACTGTTTTGTTTCTTTGCTTTATCCATTACATTGTTTTAAAATCACCCTCCTAGAGTGTGCTTATGCTAGCTGATTTTCAAAAGCAAGCCACCTGCATAACCTCCCTTTGAAAATTAGATACAAAGCATACATGGCAAAAGTATCCATGTGCTTTCAGTTACAGGGGCTGCCCCTATAATGTTTATCTGAATGTGGCCATGAAAAATGAATATAGAGCCAAACAATTGATTTTATCCCTGATTAAGTCACGTCATTTACGGCACTGTAGATAGCTTCGGTCTGTGGGGATCAGATGTTTCTAGAAGCACACCTTATCAAGAGGAGGATATGTGATCGCAAGTCAGCCAAGTCAGCATAGCGGAGATCTTTGACAGCAGTAAACTTGGATATTGAAAGCAACCTATAGCAAACTGGGCTGCTTACAATTGAACTCCCACAACACAAAAAGATTTTCTTAAAGCCTTAAGAAATCTATCAAACGTTCCAAGCTATAGATTATAAAGCACACTCTATGAAGCATAAATATATGGTCTAAAGTGCATCATGCCACTGAGTATAGCAGCATGTCCGGCACACACTACTACAAATTGTGATGCAGGCTAGAATCGTTGGAACAGTGGAGTGGTGACAGAACCCAGCTGACAACCAGATAAGACAGGTTCAAATTCCTATGCTGCTCCTTGTGGTCATGGGCAAGTCACTTGATCCTCTATTGCCTCAGGTACAAATAGAAATCAAACAAAATAAAACATGGAAAAGAAAATAAGATGATACCTTTTTTATTGGACATAACTTAATACATTTCTTGATTAGCTTTCGAAGGTTGCCCTTCTTCATCAGATCGGAAATAAGCAAATGTGGAAGATAACAAAGATCTGGGTTTTCTAGCCCACTATAAACGATAAAGTGGTATTTCTCTGTTTATCTCCCTCTTTCCTCACCTACCCACACCCACCCTATTAGACTATCAATGAAATGCTTTGATGTTCCCATACACTGTCATCTTCCACATTTGCTTATTTCTGATCTGACGAAGAAGGGCAACCTTCGAAAGCTAATCAAGAAATGTATTAAGTTATGTCTAATAAAAAAGGTATCATCTTATTTTCTTTTCCATGTTTTATTTTGTTTGATTTCTATTGATTACCACTAAAAGTGGACTAACACGGCTACCACACCTCTCTACTCAGGTACAAACAAACTGTAAGCCCTCCAGGGAACAGGGAAATACCTATTGTTCATTAATGTAACTCACCTTGAGCTACTACTGAAAGGTGTGAGATAAAGGGGATGGGAAAGGCTAAAGCAGCTAGGGCTCTTCAGCTTGAAGAAAAAATGGCTGAGGGGAGATATGATAGAGGTATATAAAATGATGAGTGGAGTGGAACAGGTAGATGTGAATCACTTGTTTACTCTTTCCAAAAATACTAGGACTAGGGGGCACGCAATGAAGCTACAAAGTAGTAAATTTAAAACAACATGGAAAAAATATTTCTTCACTCAGAGGTCCTTTTACAAAGGCGCTCTGAAAAATGGCTTGCGGTAGTATAGGCACGGGTTTTGGGTGTGCGCCGATCCATTTTTTAGCACGCCTGTAAAAGAGGCCTCCATTCTGGGGGGGGCGGGGTGAAAATGGACGTGCGGCAAAATCAAAATTGCCACGCGTCTATTTTGGGTCTGAGACCTTACCGCCGCCAGCCATAGACCTGGTGGTAAAGAATCTGGGTGGTAATGATCTATGCGTGTCAAATACCACTTGGCGCACATCTGTTACGCACGCCCGAAAAAAAAAAATATTTTTCAGACGTGCGTAGCAGACGTGCACCAAAACAAATTACCGCAAGGGCCATGTTGTAACCGGGCGGTAACTTCAATTTGGTGCGCATTCCACGTACATAGGCACTTATGCGGCTTAGTAAAAGGGGCCCTCAGTGTGTAATTAAACTCTGGAATTCGTTGCCAGAGAATGTGGTAAAAGCAGTTTGCTTAGTGGGGTTAAAAATGGTTTGGATAACTTCCTAAAAGAAAAGTCCATAAGCCATTATTAAGATGGACTTGGGGAAAATCCACTGCTTATTTCTAGGATACAAATACAAAAATAAATGGCTCTGTTTTGTTCCCTGGATAAACCTTGTAAATATACAATATTCAATTTTTGTTGTGTATATTTCTAGGATAAGCAGCATAAAATGTATTGTACTGTTTTGGGATCTTGCCAGGTACTTGTAACCTGGATTGGCCACTGTTGGAAACAGGATGTTGGCTTGATTGACCTTCGGTCTGTTCCAGTGTGGTAAAGCTTATGTTCTTATGATAAATCCAAATAAATAAACAAGGTCTAGAAGTAATTCAAATGCATACATACCTAAAGAACATAAAGTCTTGA
The DNA here is from genome assembly GCF_901765095.1 of Microcaecilia unicolor. NCBI lineage: Eukaryota > Metazoa > Chordata > Amphibia > Gymnophiona > Siphonopidae > Microcaecilia > Microcaecilia unicolor. The sequence goes on from NC_044040.1 coordinate 164,438,237, forward strand.
GAAATTTGCAAAGTTCACTTACAGATTTCAGCCATTTTCCTTGATACTACATATATTCCCTTATAGATGCACCACAGTGTCCACTGCTTGCCACTGTCAGCAACAGGGCATCTAGGGAAGCTGAATGCACTTTGCTGTGGTTTCTCTAACTGCAGAAATTATTATTAACTATGCAAGAAACAAGAAAAATAATTGAACTTACGGGTGCAGGGCATCGAGGCGGGATCATTTTCTGCTCGGAAATAACCACGGTCACAGGTGCAGGAGGTAGAGCCTTCTCGGATGGAGTAGCTATGGGGTGGACATTTGGCACAAGAAGCATCTGTCGAAAGGGCCTTGTAGTATCCAGTTTTACAAGCTGCAAGGAGACACAGAAGTGCAAGATATTATTTACACAGCAAGTGGTCATAAATCACAGTCTAGCATACTCTGAATGTAAAGTGTGGGGTCCTAGCAGCCCTATTAAAAAAAAAAATTAGATTCTGTGCAGTTTGTTATACCTTTCATTGAACCAACACAAGAACAACGAAGAAGGGACCATTGTGGCCTCCAAATGCATGTGCAACATCACCTTTGGACTGTCAGCTGGCCCGATGAAAGGTATCGCATGCTGCAAAAAAATTTAGTATCCTGAATCTAAGAGAGGGTGAGATGTATGATGAGGACTTTGATCCGAAGAGGTAATGAACCTGCTACTTTAATAATGCTCAGTGAAGAGTCTGTTTCTAATTCAGTCAAGAGCGTTAAGCAAAAAATGGAAGCTGCCACAGCATCCAAAAGCAACAGTCCTTTTTTCTTGGCATTAATACACAGACTTGTGTAGGTGCCCACGCACAAATAAATGCTTACACATCCTACATAACCCTTTGTAAGAAGAAAAGGAGAGAAAAAGAGGTGGTTGCTTAGCTCTCTAGCTTTTGTAAAGCCCTTGAGCAATGCCAGTTTATTCTCGGGGGGGGGGGGGGGGGGGGGTGGGGGGGCTGCGCTGCGCTGAGCAGCTAATATGATTGGCAGCGACACTTGTGAGCTGAAGATGCCAGGAAATAGTACATCACTCTCCTGGTGAGACAGATTTCACTTGGCTGACTCTCTTCAAGACAGGAACTCAGCCTGTACACAGCATGGTTACTGCAGAGTTCACATGGCACTGTTGATCTATGCTGTTGGCAAGCATTTGGTGCCATCAGTTCCATAAACATGACTTCTGTCAAGATGGCTCCTTCATGTGAAAAAAAACAATGAACGGGGGTGTCAAGAGGATGCACCGTAGGCAACAAGCTTCTGGAATGTTCCCAGTGTGTAAAAAAGTGAATTAGCAAATATCACTACTTCCAGTCTCTATATGCAGTTCAAAGAAGACACAGAATGATAGTGTTATGGAAAGTGCCAGGGGAGGGGATTCACAGCAAGTCTTCTATTTTTGTTTTCAAACATCTGATTCACTAAATGTCCCCGTACATCTTTTATCAATAATAAAGCACAAGAGTATGTTTAATTTAAGTCATTTTTGATTGGCTGGTGCCTTTAATTATGTTGGTTCTGACAAAAGGGCCACAAGTCCACAGTGACTGTCTAAATGACCCAACATTATCTTCACACAATGGGAGAACTTTCACCTATAGTGTATTTTCAAAACAAGAGGAGTAGTATCAGCGTTGTCAACAGAGTTTCTTACCAGTGAAGAGCACTACCATATACCCAAAGTTTGCTCACCTGGAGCCAAGCATATATATGATAACACTCACAAAAGACACATTCCCCAGGATTCTATATATCGCACCTAATGTTCCGCATCAAAATCCAAGTGTATTCTATAACAACGTAAGTAACTTAATTGGATTAACAAGCTAGTCAGCGTTGGTAACAGGTCTTGAGCAATAACGAGCACTAATTGGCAATAATTAGAATTTACACGCACAACTCGCTAAACATATTCTGTAATACACTGTGCCTAAATTCAAATGCATGCCGTCAAAAAGAGGCGTGGTTATGGGCGTTCCAAAATTTATGTGCACTATTATAAAATATGCCCCAGTGCGCCTAAATTACATGCTGGCATTTACACAACATTTCCCTTGGTGTAAAAAGATGCGCAAAGTTTTAAGTGCTGTGTAATCAACTAAGCATATTCTATATATCACACCTAAATACAGGCACCACCTACATAATACGCTTAGGTGGAAATTTATTCTGTGTGGAGCTTTCAGGCACTCTATATAGAATCTGGCCCATTGGGGCTAATTATATGAAGTAGGTGTCAACATTTACATGCTGATTACATGTACAAAGATTATAATAGTGGCCTATATGCACATTTGTGTGCAATACTTGTGAAAAAGACAAAATTCTGCTGAGGTGCTGAGGTGTAAATATCAGCATATCTGCAAAGAGGGTGCAAAAAAAAATTGGCGCTAACCCCTGGGTTCTATATAGCACGACTTAAGTTGCACGTACAAAGCCAGATTATGACCAAATTTGTGTAAGCAACTTAATTAGTTAACAAGCCAATAAGCTCCGATAATTGCCAATTAACAAGCAATTATTGACTTGGCATGAATTAGAATTTACGCGCACAACTGTCTAAGTGTTTCTGTAACGTGATGCATGTAAATTCTAAGTTGCATAGTTGAAAAACAGCATGGCCATGGGTGAGTTGTGGGCATTTCTAAAATCTCTCCGTGTTGTTATTGAATACACCCGGTCTGCGCCTAATTTAGGCATCAGCATTTATACCAAGTAACTGTCCACAATTAAATTTAGTCATGCATATGGACAATCGGCGTATTCTATAAGTCACATGAAAATTTAGGCACATTCTACAAAGCAAGCTTAAATTTAGACATACTTTATAGAATACACCTATGCATATTCTTTGGTGGGCCCGATATTTTAGGCGAGATATATACAGTAGGTTGATCAACAAAACTCTTCCAATGAAGCCCAGGAGATGGAGAAAGTGTTATTCGCTTTATTCCACAAATAAATTAAATAGACTCGATACGGCACCGTGTTTCAGCAATACTGCCTGCTTCAGGAGTCTGTATATGTGTTACAACACCCAAATGTAGTAGCTGATGATTCAAAAGGGTACTAAACATAGGTCAAGTCTTTAAAAAGACTGTTGGTCAAATGTTCCAAAGCTGTATCTAGCTATGATTCTAATAGTGTCCATACTGCTGTTTTCACAACTTTCATTGCTTTTGTGTCCTTGGACCATTTAACATAAGAGATACCATTAGAAGATTTCTGTATCCTCCACTCAGTTTTTATGTCTTTTCTGTGCAAACGACTCCTAAGTGTCACAAATGTTCATTGATCCTACCAGAAAAGGTATTGATCAGTAGTATCTGTGGCATGAGAACACTAATAAACATTCAGGCCAATATTCAGCAGGAAGACTGCTGCAGAGTGCCAGGGTGGTCTGCGGACGAAATCAGGGAGGAGCCAGAGTTTATACAGTTATAATCATATGGCAACCGGATAACAAAGTGGATGAAGTTGGGACAGCAACTGTATCTACTTTGTTATCAGGGTACCAAGCTGAATACCAGCCAGCACCCTGATAATTTACGGCAGTTATGCAAGTCCTGGATATTCAATGCTGGTACCCAGATTAGGCCAAGCATTGAAAATATGGCTCAAGTTCTGCCTAAATTATCAAAAGGTAATCCTGTCCAAACGAGCCAGAGTGCAGAGGCCTGAAGGCACATCACTCTAATAAAAAATGGAGGAAAAAAGGACCTCAGTGACTGCCTTAGCCAACATCCTGCTCAAAAGCACTTAAAGTTGGCTGCAAACGGCTATTCAATCATAGGCTCTCTTCATTACATAGAACGATGTGCCTTTATGCCTCTTCACTCTGGCTCGTTTGGACAGGATTACATTTTTGATAATTTAGTTTGAACTATTTATTAGGGATCCCTTTCTTCAACTAAGACTTTGATATTGTTATATAATCAAGTTCTGCCTACAACAGCCAACACCATGACAATCATCGACTACTGCAGGCTGAATACTGATCCAACTGAATTTTTGTACCCTCAAAGAATTCTTAATTAGCTGGGAAATAAGCACCTAAATTTACAAATTAAAAATAAGAACAGAAGCCCGAATTATAGAAAATATGGTAACCAGACAAAAAGATTTTATGCTTGTAATTGCATTTTCCAAAGCTTAATTTTGGATAGGTTTGTGAACCATACTCCCAATATAATGAACTTACAAGATCTCTTGGCAATCACAAACACATCAGATTTCCTGCTAATGGAAATTTTGAGGACTTTCCTCCATAAACTCCAAGATGTTATTATACACATTCCACTGTCCACAGAAGTACCAGGTCCACTGGGGCCAACATTTAAATGAATACAGTTGCTACTGTTGCTGAAAATGATGCCCTTTATTTTTATAATTCAGACTATGAACAGACCAATAAAGAGTTCCCCTATTTTCCTTCAGCACAAAAACAAGCTGTTCCAACAACTCAAGAGCTGCTATACTGGGTCAGATCAAAGATCCATCAAGCCTGGAATCCTTTTATATAAAAGTGGCCAATTCAGATCATAACAGGACACCGACCTCCGGGGATAAGCAGAGGCTTTCCCCAAGTCTACCTTAATGGTCTATGGACTTTTCCTCCAGTAACCTGTCCATTTTTAAACCCAGATAACTGCTTTTATCACATCCTCCAGCAATGAAATACAGAGCTTAATTTTGCACTGTGTGAAAATTTCTTTTTTTCTTGTTTGTTTTAAATGTAATACTGGAAACTTCATAGTCTGTCCCCTAGTCTTTGTATTTTCTGAAAAATTAAACAACCAAATTTGTGTTTTCCGATATCACTCCAATCACGATTTTATAGATCTCTATCACATCTTCCCTCAGCTGTTTCATCAGAACCTAACCACTTTACCCTTTCCTCATAAAGTAGTCAATCCATCCCTTTTGTCATTTTGGTTGCACTTCCAGAGTTCATCCACATCACATCTTTAGACATGGTTCAGACTACAAGGTGATTTTTGGCTTTATTTAATTAAAAACAGATACCAATGCCTAGCAGGAAGAAGTACAGGGGTCAAGACCAGCATCTCCACATCAAGCCCAATTAGTTCCTGAACACATACAAACCCAGGGTGTACTGCCCAGCAGACACAGAAAACAAAGACAACTTGTGCAAAACAGACCACTTTCTTTGTTTTTGGGGCTGCCAAGAATGACAAATCACTTTTCCAACATGTGCTGCACCATTTAGAGTCTAGTTAACTAAATGCTACCAGCTTTGGTGTGCATGTTTATCAATAATCAAGTCTTTGAGAACTAGAAAGCAAAGGAGTACTTCAATACACAAATTGAAAGGCACAGGGGAAGACATCATGGTTCAGTGGTTAGCAAATGTTTAGGGATACAAGTTTTCAGATCTATTGATGTCCCAGGTATTGTTATTCCTGAGCCAGGACATTACCCCAGGAAGGGACCTGGGTCATCTGAACATTTGCTAAATTGAGATTAAACATGGGTCGCCAATCTGGCAGCACACAGTGACTGCCACAACTTGGAAAATACCATGAGGTCGATATTCAAACCAAATTATCAAGGCAGTTCTATAACTGGGCACGTGCAATTCAAATGCACTATGACTACTCTATTAGGGATCATGTAAATGCCATAGCATGTAACTACAAGGGGTTGTACATGTGTGCGGAGTACAAGTGGCACATAAGTTATGTGCACTGTAGAATTCACTTAGCAGTGCCAACTTACCTGGCATAAGCGAGCATGCCTAAATGTAGGCATGTTGATGCCAAATTTTTAAAAAAAATTTATATTTATTGAAGATTCAAAATTACAATTTAAGGACAACTTTCACTTGAAAAAGCAAATAGTAATCTTAAGAAAATAGTACAAAGGAAAACAAATCTGCTAACCGCAGACTTTTACCAAACGAATCTGCTAACCGCAGACTTTTACCCTACCCATCCTAACCTATACCTGTTTTTTTTCTCTTCCCTTTAGTTTGACTCCTGGTGTAATTGTTATGCTATCCTATGTTTTAATGGAGTTTCTTTCCTATTTTCTTTGTTATAGCCTGTACACCGCTCTGCAAGTCAGTTAGGGCCCCTTTTACCAAGCTGTGGCAAAAGGGGGCCTGCGCTGACGTCAGCACGCGTTTTTCACGCGCAACAAGGCCCCATTTTTACCGCAAAGGTAGGTCTTTTTTTTTTTTGAAATGGCCATGTGGCAAGTGTACTGACCCGGCAGTAACCGGGCAGCATGTGGCACTGCCTGATTACCACCGGGTACACAGCGGTGCTACAAAAATTAATATATTTTTGTAGCACCGAATGTGACAGCGCACCTGGGTACAGAACTACAGCTGGCTGCAGCGGTACCCCAGCAGTACTTCCTTTTCAGCAAGTGGTAAGCCCACATTGGGCTTACGCCGCTTTGTAAATTGGACCCTTAGAGTGGTATAGAAAGTTTGGGAAATAAATAAATATTAAGGAAAGGAAACCGAACATACACCAACATAACTGCACATTAATCAGTAAGCTTCTTCCATTTGGTCTGCATTTCCTAATTGAATCAGAAATTTAGAATCAAGAAAAGACTTCAGATGTTTAGCAGAATAAAAAAACATATCTTATAGTCTCAAATCTTGCCAAGCATTTTACAGCAAATCGAAGAAAAAATATTCCACCATTTTGCACAACCCTGTTACGTAGAGAAAGGAAGGGCAAACATCCGGAAAACACCAAATCTTCTGACCGTAAAACAATTCAGTTCTATTTTGAAAAGTTAATGTAAGAGTCGATGCCAACTTATGGAATTTTGGTGCCAAGACGCCGTTATAGAGTCGGCCCTCGGCATCAAGGTGCCTATCATGAGATTTCAAGTTATAGAATTGTCCCCGCTGGCAAATGTATAACTTGCCTATCCATGAATTTTCAGTCACTATACAAATAGTATCAAGCCCAAAATCTGTGTAAATGGCCCACTACTTTTTGTAGAGTGTAAGGAGCATAAGGGAGAGCAGAGCAAGGCTGGGAAAGAGATAATTAGCTACACAGTGGGTATTCAACCACTTGCATTGGCTTCCCATTGAATACTGGATCAAATACAAAATTCTCATAATAACATATAAAATTCTGCACACAGCCACTCCTTATTTAGCAACGCAGATTGTTCCTTGCACACCTTTCCATACACTTTGTTCCCTAACTGATAACAGGCCAGTCCTACCATCTCCCTCTAAAGCACGATGGAAATAAACATGTTTGTCTGCTTTTTTCTTCCTTGCCTCTGCCCTCTGGAACTCGCTTCCTCAGTATCTGAGGCCTGAAGATTCATATAAGTCTTTCCAAGTACTATTGAAAACATATTTTTTCAATTTGGCCTTTGGACAGTAAACTGTTCTCAATCTGTCTCTTGATTGTTATTCAGTTTTTCTGACCAATTTTCTGAAACGGGATAAAGAAAATGTAATTGATGATTCTATATTGACATAAATGTAGCTGAATTTGGCTTTTAGATAAATGTGTGTGATTGGTTTGAATCTGAAGAATGTTTCTGCCAATGTTGACTGGTCTTGAGTGCCTGAGCTTTACTATGAAACTATGGTGTTCCTTTTGTTTATGTTTTATTGTTTTGTTTTATTTTATGTTGTAAACCATTTTGGTTTGATTACCAGAGAAATGGTATATCAAATGAAATAAACAATATCCAGATAACTTTTACATTTATGGGTCACTATTCAGCCACAAAATCCACTAGTGCCAAAAGTCAAGAATAAGACATGAAAAACATCGAAAAACTATACCAGACTAAAACAATCACTTCAGTGAGTCGAGAATGGGAGAACATATACATCAAGTCATTCAAACATCAATCAGGCTTATTTTCGAAAGTGATCGACAGCCATCTTCCGACATAAATCGGGAGATGGCCGGCGATTTCGCAAAAGCAGCAAAATCGGTATAATCGAAAGTGGCGTTTTTGACACCATCATCGCTTTCCCGTCGCCACGCCGGCAAAAGTAAAAGGGGGAGTGTCGGCGGTGAAGCGAAGGCGGGACATGGGCGGGCACGGGCGTGGCTACCAGATGGCTAATGGGAAAAAAAGCGGCATTAAGCAGTATTTCGCCAGGTTTACTTGGTCCTTTAAGTTTCACGACCAAGCCTCAAAAAGGTGCCCCAATTGACCAGATGACCACCGAAGGGAATGGGGGATGACCTCCCCATACTCTCCCAGTGGTCACCAACCCCCTCCCACACTAAAAAAATAAAAATAAAACACTTTTTTCCCAGCCTGTAAGCCAGCCTCAAATGTCATACCCAGCTCCCTGACAGCAGTATGCAGGTCCCTGGTGCAGTTTTTAATGGGTGCAGTGCACTTCAAGCAGGCAGACCCAGGTACATCCCCCCCCCTACCTGTTACACTTGTGCTGCTAAGTGCTGAGCCCTACAAACCCCCCCAAAACCCACTGTACCCACATGTAGGTGCCCCCCTTTGCCCATAAGGGCTATGGTAATGGTGTAGAGTTGTGGGGAGTGGGTTTTGGGGGGATTTGGGGGGCTCAGCACCCAAGGTAAGGGAGCTATGGACCTGGGAGCTATTTGTATATATTTTTTTAATTTTTAGAAGTGCCCCCTAGGGTACCGGGTTGATGTCCTGGCATGTCAGGGGGACCAGTGCACTACCAATGCTGGATCTTCCCACGACCAAATGCCTTGGATTTCGTCGGGTTTGAGATGGCCAGCATTTTTTTCCATTATCGCTGAAAAATAAAACCAGCGATCTCAAACTCGGCGAATTCTGGCATTTGGCTGGCCTAAACCGTATTATCGAAAAAAAAGATGGCCGGCCATCTTTTTCGAAAATACGGTTCCAGCCAGCTATTGCGCTGCCGCCAAAATAGATCGCTGGCGACCTATTTTGCCGGCGACATTCGATTATGTCCCTCAATATGTAATAAACTGTTGAAGATTTAATTTAGAAAAATGAAAAAAAAAAAGAGGGAGCAAAAGTCTCAGGACTCAACCTGGGACCCACTTGTCCTCACAGGTCCAAATGAGTCACCTCATAGGAATAAAAATGTCCCTAATCTTTTACTTTCATATATTTTTTTTTACTTATTCTTCCTAAGCAAAGCTTTAAAATATGGTGTGAAAAGTCTAAAAGGACACTTATCTGTAAGTCAGTCAGGGATCCTTTTACAAAGGCACGCTGAAAAATGGCTTGCGATAGTGTAGGTGTGGTTGATGGACATAACCCATACGTAATGGCTTCATCTGCTTGATGACAAGGAAAAGGCCTTTTTTTTTGCTGAAAATGTACGTGCGGCAAAATGAAAATTGCCGTGCATCCATTTTGGGTCTGAGAACTTACCGCCAGCCACTGACCTAGTGGTAGAGTCCGGGGCAGTAATGACCTACGTGTGTCAAAAGCCACTTGGCGCGCATCCATTACGTGCACTCGAAAATAAAAATATTTTCAGACGCACGTATCAGATGAGCGTCAAAAATGAAATTACCGCAAGAGCAAAGCGGTTGTCAGGTGGTAACTCCATTTTGGCACACGTTGGGCATGTGTAAATGCTTACAAGGCTTAGTAAAAGGGCCCCTTAATGCTGTTGAGGGTTTGAAATAAAGGTCCCACCGATGGTGGCCATTGTTTCGTAAGAAAAGCTGCTTCAGGGTTTCAGGGACCAATTCACTTGAATTACTGTGAACTGCTCAGCAAAACCCCTCTCAAACCAGATGTTTTTTCATATCTTGACTTTTAGCACTGGTGGATTTTTTAGATTATTTTCACTGTTTAGCTACCACAGTCTGTTTTTTTTTTTTTTTAAATGTCAGTGGAAGCAGCAAAATGATATACAGCTATTCAGTGCCTTGATCTGGATCATGGGTGGTACTAAATATCTGGATAATGCATTTAGCACAGGAACTTATCTGGATAGTAGAAATATTCAGTCCACTGAGGATGCCCATGTGTTAAGCACGCCCCAGTCCCGCCTTCGCTATGCTTCTGACACACCCCCGTGAACTTTGGTCGTCCCCGCGACGGAAAGCAGTTGAGGACGTCCAAACTTGGCTTTCGATTATGCCGATTTGGGCGACCCTGGGAGAAGGACGCCCATCTTGCGATTTGTGTCGAAAGATGGGCGCTCTTCTCTTTCAAAAATAAGCCTTAGTACTTAAGCACACCACACTACAGAATACACTTAGAGAGTTGTGCGCATAAATCTTAATGCCAACTAGTGCTGATAATTGTTTCACATACAATTGACAGCGCTGATTAGCTAGTTAACCAATTAAGTTACATGCACTGCTATAGAATATGCTTCGATATCCATGCGGATATTAAGGCACGGTATACAGAATCCCATGGTTAGTGGCTAACCACGGATATTCAGCAGGCGATAACCATTTATCTCCTGCTGTATATTGCTAGTTAGGCGCTAAAATGCTATTTAACTGGTCAGCAGCCATTTCTGACCAGTTAGTGCTGAATGTTGGGGGGGGGGGGGGGGGACGGACTGTTTATACAATAGGAGCATGCTTGTTCTGCATACTGCATCAAATTAGCACTATACAGCACTTGTTAACACCAACTACTGGTATTTATAGCCAATTTACTGCCGATTAATTTTGGTATGTGCATAACTGCCCCTATTCTATAACTGCACATCCAGCTGTGTGCCTAACTTTGGGTGCCATTTATAGAATTTGGAGGTAAGTGCACAAATATATGCATAGAGGTGAATTCTATATATGGCACCAAAAAAAGCCTATCTATATGCCGTACTTAAAGTTAGGTGCGGTTTATAGAATAGCGCTTACGTTCAGGACTCGCGCCTAGCTTTAGGCATAGCCATTTGTACCAACTGAAAACTGGTGCAAATGTACATGCCTAAATTGAGCACATATCCCCCGTATTCTATAACAACACGTGTGAATCCTAGGAACGCCCCCGTTCCACCCATGACTCATTTCCGCTCCCCTTTATCTATTTGTGCATAGATTTACGTACATAAGTTTCAATTAAATGTAATTAATGCCAATTATTATTTGTTAAAAAATCCAATTATTGGCACTAATTAGTTCGTTATTCAATTACACTGCGTGCACAAATTGGGCACATGTCCAAATTTGTACATGCAATTTTTGGTAACTATTATAGAATTAGAAGGATAACAGCTAGTATTCTAGATATTGTAAATGCAGGCTCCTAGAACACTGGTTCCAATACCTCATCCTGGAGGCACCCCAGTCCGTCAGGTTTTCAGGATACCCATAATATTCATTGTGGGTACCCTGAAAACCTGACTGGCTGGGGTGCCTCCAGGACCAGGTTTGGGAACCACTATCCTAGAATATAGAATTGCCCTTTATGTATAGCGATGTTGACTACTGGTATTGATTTAAATGCTGGCAACCAAATTAAAATGAATACGGTCACTGTCCTGCTAAAAGTTGGGGTTTCTAATTTTCCTAATTGAAAACATGAAGAGACCACAATCAATAATGAGCTCCTCCGTTTCCCTCCAGCAAGCCCCAAATAAGACCCTTAAATGCAAGGTTAAAACAATCGGTTTTTTTCTACTCCTTTTCTGCTGAAGATTTGCTAGATGTGTCAGGACTCTAACAGCAACACAGTGTCCGAAAGATGAAATTTACTTCCTGTGTGTGATGCACCCTTTAAATTACTTTTTTAGCTTGCTTTCATTAGCTCCTTTTGTGAGCTTAAAAACCATTAGCTGGATCACACACCAACAAAATACGGTTATATTTTAGCAAATTATCCTGCTTAACATTTCTGGGACAAATTCCTGTTGGTGTAATGTGCTAAAACTGAGACATCTGTGGCAAACTTAAATGAAACAAACAGCTACAAAACTACATTTCAGACCTTCAGTGAACCCCTGAGGTGGAAATTGTATAAATCCTTTATTTGATGAATATTTATTGCTGTCCATATTTGTCACTAATTGACTCTTCCAACTGAGGGAGTGCACAATTTTCATCTTTATTATTCATTTGTGCAAAACCTTTTTGAGGTAGGAGCTACCTTTTGGAGGAAAAATTTGTTTAATCTTGATCAAGGGGTGAGAAGCCGATTCACAAAGCTGCAGTAAGGGTTTCCCACAAAAAATGTAGGTTCGTCAATGGAACCTATTCACAAATAACTCATGCCTTTTTGTTAAACCCTACTACAGTTTTGTAAATCAGCCTCTAACAAGGGCCTTTAAAAACAGAGTTCTAAATCTTTCTTTTATGAGAAATATTAGCATTTTGTTTTGTTTTTATTAGCATTTAGTGCTATTATTCTATGTGCAAAAATAAAGGGATATAGTAGTACCACTTCCTTTTATAATGTTTATCCACTTTTTTTCTGAAGCTTTTTTTATAGGCCTCAGTTGTTTGTGTACCCTTTTTGATGAACTCTGTGCCTCACACCATGAACCACCCTGGCCCCTCCCTCACCTAACGCCACCTCAGAGGGATACTCTGATTGTACAGCTGTTTTACTTCCAAATGTTCAACCAGGTTTTCTAATTGTTAAGATGCCCCAGCAACTAGTACCTTTGACCTACAAGTCAGAGAAAGGGAGCTACTACTACTTCTATGTTTTTTAACTGTCATGAATGGGCCCAGCCATATCCCCCCCCCCCCCCCCCCCCCTACCTATGGAAGAATGTTTTTGAAGATTGTTGCAAGTATTCTGGGCTGCGAGAAATAAGATTTAAAAATTCAGAATTAAAGAAATTGAACCATTAAAAAAAGACAAAAAAATCCCCAAAAAACAAAAACAACCAGAGACGTTCTAAATTGACTCAGTTGATTTGCTTCCTCAGTGGTCTAGCCATGCCGATGAGCAGAATTTAGTGTACTCTCCCTCCTCTCATCAGCAGACCCCTGAAAATAAAGTCACATCCTTTTCCATGATCTTACAAGAACACAGCTTGGGAACTGCAGACCTTAGCCATTTCCATGAAGTAAGACGAGACGTCAGCAAGATCTAACAAGCCCCTTGGTTTTTTTCTGAAGCGCAGCTAAAAAAAGGACATACATATTTCAAGTAAGCATACCATAAAGATCTGCCTTTTGGTTTTCTTCTTGTCATTTCATTTCATTTGAGGTATAGTGCTTAAGGTAGTGTAAGGTCTCCTACTTTCTAAGGTACTTCAGGTGCTGCTGAGCTCACATTCAAACCAGAGATGGGTTGATTTTTTTCCACTGCTCAGGTTACAATCATATTTCTCAAGCTGTGATGTTTATTTTTCATAGGAGCCTATTTACTAAGCCCCAGGCAATAACCACATGCTGGCAGTTACTGCAGTGTGTTTACTGTTGGCTCATGGTAATTCGTGTTAAACAGCAAATATAAGGGACGATACAGAAAGCCACGTGCAGAGCCACACACCAAAGCTGAGTGGCTTCTATCGTTAAATTATCTCAAACATATACCACAGTTATGCAGTAATCAATAAGCATACAAATTTCTGCCATGTTATCCATAGCTCATTGCGAAGATGTCCTCCTTCCTATCAGTGCGTGAGTGGTGCTTGGTTCACAAATTGACAGGATGGGGGACATTTTTAAAAAGAGTTGCTGGGTCTCCATCCCCCAACGTCACAAACCCTGGTAGTCTTGTGGTCTGACTCCCTCCCCCCAATCCAAACCCTTGTTCCCTCTCCCCATTAAATAAAAATTCTCTGGTAGTTTGGCATTAGCATGCACTTAATTGGCAGTCATTGGGAGTTATGTGTAGATCTGCCCTATGCAGGGCCGACCTGAGGCAATATGCCACCTGAGGCAGAGGTAAGATGCTGCCGCCCCCCCCCCCCCCCGGACGAGATGCTGCCCCCTTCCTACCTCCAGCCCGTTCGTGGTGTTGCACTACCGCTAGCACCCACCTCTTCCCTTTACTGAGGCAGGTACCAGTAGAAGGGCAGCGTATGGGAATCACTGCCACTGCTGGGTAATGCCACGAAGGAGAGATGCCTGGTGCCAGCGGCAGGGCAGCATATGGCAATCACTGCCGCTGTTGGGTAACGCCAGGGAGATGCCGCCACTGCCGGGTAATGCCAGGGAGACGCCGCTCCTGAAGAGTGCCGCCTTAGGCCCCTGTCTCAGGTGGCCTAATGGTTTGGTCGCACCTGGCCCTATGCCTAATTCTACAACATGCACACCTAATTTTCACAACGTGCTAATCCAAAGAGGGTGTGGCTATGGGAGGGACATTGGTGTGTCAGCGGTATTTCCAGAATTTAGATGTTATGTTTAGACTACTATGATTGACGCACCTAACTGGCATGAGTTGGGCACCAGCATTTACACCAGCCTTTGACAGGTGTAAATGCTCGCACTCAAAGTTGAGTGTGAGATAAATGCTTAGCTAGTATTCTTTAAAGGCCGCTCTGGACAGAACAGCCTTTATAGAATAGTGCAGATCATCCCAGCACCTACCTTTGGGTGACCTATACAGAATTCCCCCATATGTCACATACGCAACACCATTACAGAATAGTGCTTAGGTGCCCTGCTGAATAAGGGTACAGGGCCAGATTCTATATATGGCACCTAAAAAATCCATGTGCAAATGATTTCCACCTAAGCATATTCTATAAGCGGTGCTAGATTTAAGCGCAGTGTATAGAATGCATTTAGTTGATATCCTAACGCCAAAAACTACGCGCCTCCATTTACACTAATGAAAATATGGCATAAATCCTGGCACATAGAATATGGCCCTCTGCGTCTAAATCTATAACAGTGCATGAAAATTTTGGAATGCCCATGAAACATCTATTCCTCACCCATAACCACACCCCTTTTTGCCTGCACGCATTCAAATTTAGGCACAGTGCATCACAGAATACACTTAGCGATTTGTGCATGTAAATTATAATTAATGCCAACTAGTGCTTATTATTGCTTGTTAAGTGCTGTAAACAATGCCGATTGGCTTGCCAATTAATTTATGCACCCTGTTATAGAATACGCCTGGATTTTGGCACAGAATGCTAAGCATTCTATATAGAATCTGGGGGACGACATAGATAAGTGCTAGCAGTCTATAGATTTACACAAGGGTACGTAAATATGGGTGTCTAGATCCCAGAACTGTCCTTTTACCCCCAGACAGTATATAAGGCTCCAAAAGTTGTGCGTCCAAATTCATGCACTTGCCCAAGATGCACGTGCAATTTATTTGTGTAATGAGCCATTAATTATCAATAATTGGGTTCTAACAATGAATTATTGATGTTAATTGGCACTCATTAAAATTTATGATTACATATGGCTGCATGTTATTCTATAAGGAAGGCGTCTAACTCTACTAGAGGGCATGGCCATGAGCATGTCGGGCATTCTGAAAAGTTGTGTGCGGAATTATAGAACATAGCCTCAGAGTGCCTAACTTGGGCGCTAGCATTTACAACAAGTTTCAGCAGGTGAAAGTCTGGCGCCTAAATTTAGGCATGGGAATTGGAACTAAGTTTGACTCTATAAACAGCGCGCGCCCTTTGTAGAATCACGCTTAGCACCGATGTTTTGGGGGGGGCGCTCAATTCTGAGTGACATTTAATGAATCTGGTCCTTAATGTTTAAGCAACAGAACAGCTACCTATGATTTTTAAATTCTGCCTTTTGCCCATGCAGACCATACTAACTCTATATTCAAATGTGCTGCAATTTCTCATTCTAGTTCCAAATCACAAAGGAAGCATTCTGACTTAGAATGATTCAAAAGACAAGGCTGAAATGTGTCCCATCTCCTCCCTGGGAGCACAATCGTAAAATATACTGCTATTCTACCTGAAAAAGAAAAAAAAATAACTTAATAGTTTTTCAGAAAAGTTATTTTGTCTGTAATTGACCATTTTCAAGCACTTGACTGCCCTTTGACCTCCTCCTTCTGTTAAAACACTGCCTGGGAGCGAACACAGCAGGCCCCAAATCACAGTGGTAGCAGCTTTTCATTAAAAAGTGATTTTCTCCTTTTGGGAGGTGCATAATGATGTATTTTAGTACTACATGGCGGGAGTGGCTTTCAACTTAAATGACTTTCGGAGTCAACGGGATTCCAATGGCTATTTAAAGTGTTATAAAACAAAAAAAGAAATAAATTAAGCCATTGTTAAGTTTCTCACAGAGGCACAAGAATACAGCCCCCTTTAAAAGTGGCATTTAAAAAACTGACTGCAAGAAATTGGTGCAAACATAATAAGAAAAAAAAAACTAAATACTGAATTAAATTCTGAGTATTACCTTGTTCCTCAGCAAGCAATGTACACAGTCCTAACCTCAGCAGGGCCTGCCACAGAGAAAGAAATACCTCACTCAAAGAAAACACGTGCTTGGCAAGGATGGAAGATTTTAAAATTTAAAGGATTTCTTTGATCTACAAATGCTAGTGGTTTGTTTTGGTTGGTTTTTTTTTTATTTTTTGGCATGAGGAAAGTGGAAGAAAGCTTTCAAGAAGGCGGAAAAGATTGAGGGGACTTTTTGAAATAACTCAGTATTCCTGTCATCCCCCCCCCTCCCCCCCCCGTTGCCACAAAGACTTCAGGAGAATCCACTTTTCGTATGACGTGTGTGTGTGTGTGTGTGTGTGTGTGTGTGCTATTTTTAAAGCCATTTCGTACTGTTCTGCTTCTTCTAACATGAAAGAAAGTAGCTCTGCTGTTCAGTTTTATCTCCTTTTCAAACAGGCTTGCTCATTTGCATCTTTATATGAATGGGCAAACCCTTTTCTAGTTAAAAATAAATAAATAAATAACCAAGAGGGGGGTCTTTTACTAAACTGTGGTAAAAAGTAGCCTTAGCACATCTTTATGTGGGTCACTCCCACACATTAAGGCCATTTTTTCCACAAGGGTAAAATGAGTGATTTTTCCATTTCCAGCATTAATGGCCACGGGCTAATTTTTCCATTAGCGTGTGCGCCCCTACTGCCACCTCTTTTGTAGGTGGTAAGGGCTCATGCGCTAACCATGTGCTAATTTGTTAGCATATGGCAATGTACCTTTGCTAACTAATTGGCGCAGAACACACCCACTTTCGGCCCCCAGACCAGCGATATTTTTTAGTGCATGAGTAGCGAATGCCAATCCCAAAACTACAATGGGATGCCTAAGCGTGCCCCGTGGTAAGGCATTTTTAACTGCAATAATCATGGGTTAGTGCTTACCGCAGCTTAGTAAAAGGGACCCCAAGAATGGTTGCATGACCCCACTGCATAGAGAAGTTAGATCGAAGGAAGACACAGTCAGAGCAGTTCTATAATGTGGTCACCTACATTTAGAATCCACATCCTATATAATAATTTGCACCGCTAACGTTCTGTGTCTGGCTGCCTGGGTTCGTAACATCTCCTGACATAAGCCAGCCTCCAGCGTTCCATTTCCATACTCCCTCACTGCCCCCGCCCTCGCATCAAGACGTAATGATGTCAGAGGGCGGAACAGTAAGGGAAGGGAACGCTGGAGGCGAGCTGACATCAGAAGGGATGTTACGAACGGAACGGAAGCCAGTGCCAGCCAGCCAGAGAATGTTCAGGTACAAATCGAGGGGAGGAGAGAATTGTGGGACATCGAGGGGAGGGCGGGAGGGAGGAAGGGAAAGGGAGGGCAGGGCAGGGCAGAGGAGAATTGATGGGCATGGATGGGATGGGAGGACAGTAGAGGAGAGAATCGCGGGACACGGATGGGAGGGCAGGGGAGAGAGAAAAAAAAAGTTTACAGAACAGCCTTCCTAGGGCCCATTTCATTGTTGAGGAAACGGGCATGGTTCCACTAGTATGCACATAAAATTTTAGAATATCAATATATATCTGCAAAAGTGTGCAGATATCTGCATACATACCAATATGCTACTTAAGTGCTACTGTATATACGTGGGCATGCGCAAGGGAAGCATCTGGGTGGAGCATAGGCAGGGCATTAAGAGGCCCTTTTACTAAACTAAGGTTAACATGGAGGTAGCGCACACTAAATCAACACTACCGCTAGGCTAGCACGGGCGCCCGGTGGTAATTTTGAAGTTGGCGCGCACTGTTTTCCCGCTGTAGAAACATTTTTCTATTTTCTACTGCGGGGGGCATTCCCGCCGGTAATCGGCAGCGCAGCCACATTGGCCCACATTACCTGATTACCGAGAGAGTAGTGCGTGAGCCCTTACCGCTAGGTCAATGGGTGGTGGTAAGGACTCAGGCAGTAAATAGCCGCGCGCTACTTTTAATTTTAGTGCATGGTCATTTACCACCCCACTAAAAAAAAAGCCACGGTAACAAAAATGGCCCAGCCCACACCAAATTCACGCGTTCAGACTACCGCAGGCCACTTTTTACTGCAGCTTGGTAAAAGGGCTCCTAAGTTATTTGCTTAAATTATGTTGCACATATATCTCTGAACTATAGGTCCACACACACCTATATCAGCTCTATGGTTGGTATAAAGTGCTGGTGCTACACTAGTGTTCTATAAAGCAGTGATCTCAACCAGTGTGTTGGGACATACTGGTGTGTTACCAAGAGCTGGGAGGTGTGCCACCAAATATTTGACACCAGACTTGTGCTTTCCTTAATAACCATGTGCACAGTAAGTTGGACAGAATTGATAACCTAGAAATCAGGTAACTGAAATCTCCAAAATATGTCCTTCTACCACCAGCCCCAAATGGAATTGCTGCAGACCTTCAGTCCACCATTCCCTCTCTTCCTCCTACTCACCACCATCGCTTCTGTATTTCTCTTGTACTATCATTAGCAGCAATGAAATTATATATGGTGTGTAGGAGGGGGGAGGTGGATTTTTGATGAGATGTGAATTGTAGCTTTCAATGGGTCACACAGGTAAACAACGTCTGTCAGATGTGTCACAACAGAAGAAAGGTTGAGAACCACTACTATAAAGGAAAGTAGGCAACTACTTTTCTTGATACAATATACACCAATCAGGTGCCACTTAGGAACCTTAGGGGGTCTTTTACTAAAGATTAGCTCCAGTTATCTGTAGTAGGGACCATAGGAATAAAATGGGCCCTGCTACAAATAACTCAAGCTAATCTTTAGTAAAAGACCCCCTTATGGAATTAACTCTCCAATGAAAGGAAGCTGAATTCACACAAGGTGTTTACATTCACTTCTGAACATGAAACTTCAACTGTATCCCCTTTAATAAAGTAGTGTGGCAGCCATGTTGCTCCAATTTGATATACAAAAAGTGAACATCAAATATATTGCTAAGAATAGGCAATACCAAATATATTAAGTTTGTCTAATAAAAAGGGATCACCTATGACTTCCTAGTTGACCTCTGTTTCTGTTGGACTTCTTCACAAAATTTTTCAGTAGAAGCTGAAAGGAACACATTAGTGCCGGCAGGAACTGCTATGCTGCAAAGGGTTATTTTAAGTTACCAAACACTGCTGAGACCCTCACGATTCTAAGTGCCGTGAGCAGATTTATTCATAGCACATTTTTTGTTTGAGCATGAAACAATGCAATAAATCATTGTTTTTTTTCCCTTGCTTTTTTAATCATAAAGCAGTCTGCAAGATTTATAATGCAGGTCAAGCAAGGGCTCACTGAATCCTGTCCAGCAAACTGATTAGCTGGCCAAATCTGCACATTAACACGATCTAATCCCATTGTCTGGAGAACCGCTTACATGCATCCCTCCTGCGAAGGCTCTGATGGGAACTAAGATCTATATCACGAAGCACTGGCCCTTCAGCAGGTTATCTTCCATCACTTAAATCTTCATGGACGGGCTCAAAGAAAAAAGCTATTAAACGTGGAAAGCTCGATGAAGTCAGTGATAGAGAACAGTAGCAGCTTTGGAAGACCTAACATCCTAACATTTAACACTCCTAATCTCTGTAGAGTTCCAGTCAACACAGGCTTCAAATTCAAGGGCTGCTGCCTGTAGAGCAAAGCTTTCTGCTATAAAGTAGCATCATACAAAGCCAATAGTACCACCTACAGCTGCTGTTCTTCCAGCACCAACACTGTGTTCCTATGGATTACCATATGGCCGGGAATTTAATGCAAAGTAAAACTTTTTAACTTTCTTCAATTTGCTTTCACTAGAATGTGACAGCGGAACGCTACTTGAAATGAAAAGTGACATCTATTTTCGGGTCAATTTGTCAATGAGCCTCTCTTCATAGTGATTCTTTCAACAAGGACAAAAAAAGGCAATTCTAGAAATGGCATGCAGCAGGTACGAGGGCCTTGTGCACACAAGGGGTGCCTATAGCTATGCACATTCATACTCTATGCACTATTCTGCGAGGTAGTGCATGCCTTAGTGCACACCTGCAAAGGCGGAGTACATGTGGGTAGGGAATTGGAGGGCTATGGGCAAGTCCATCAATGCACACATCTTATAGAATACTATCATAATAAGTGATGGCAGCTAAAGATCTGAATGATGCATCCAGTCTAAATAGTCTGCCCAACTATTCTGCCCAACTGTCACACTCATTATCAATTCATTATTAAATCAACAATAAATGTGATGTAATATACTTGATCATGTCTTTCTTTGGCATTTCTGGGACATAGGCCATAGAATTCCACCCGGCCCTGTTCTTATGTTCCAACTACTGGAGCTGCTGTCTAAAACCCACTCCAGCCTGTCTTGTCATTTACGGGATACAGACCATAAAAGTCTGCCCAGCACTGTCCTTAGGTTCCAGCCCTTTCCAGACTGTCATATAAGGGACACAGATAGTACAAGTCTGCCCAGCACTGAACCTAGTTCATCAAAGCCGGAGTCGCCATCTAAGTGTCACTCGGCACATCCACATACATGCAGACATTTTAAGTTTAGGGGTTTTTTTTTTAAACCATTCATTTTTTAATTAGAGATCAGATGTGCATGTTGACTGGCACATTTAGGCGTGCCCACTTATGCTTGCCGTTGACTTGGCATAAACAGGGGCTTGCTGATGCGGGTTTGCGCTAGTATTCTATAACAAAATCAGGATACTCTAATTCTGTTACTGAACTGGAACTCCTTGCACTTCATCGGGGCACCCAAAAGGAGGAGCCACTTTATAGAACCTCCCCCAAAATGACAAAATGTCCTTTTTCAATAAGGTCCAATATGTTCTAGAACTGCCTCAATTTTATTACATAGAAGAAAAGCTCTGCTGGTCTACAAGAGCTAAAATACAAATGTGATCAGGTATCATTCCAGCTAACAGCACACTGATGGCCTGATTCGTTAAGGTCCTCTTTTATCAAGCCAAGCTAGCAGTTCCCGTGTGGAAATGCCGACAGAGCCCATTCAAAGTAAATGGACTTTGTCGGAACTACCGCACCGGGAGCCGCTATCGTGGCTTGATAAAAGAAGCCCTTAGTTTGTTTTTTTTCCCATAGGCAGAGAATGGGAAAAAATCTTTAATGAATCAGAATCAGAATAGTCAATGTCTCCTTTCAGTTCTGATCGTGTGAAAATGGGTGGTCTTTTTACAAAGGGCCCTGCTAACGGAATGCTCATAATTCATGGTGGCATATTTATGGTGACCTCTAGCCTAGCAACTCTCTGATCTTCCAAAAGAAAAAAAAAAAACAACCTTCACTCAAAGAATTCTCTACGTCAGTACCCAGTTTTAGAAAGGGAAAACCCACAGAAGGCTTAGAGATAAGATAGGACCAAAGTACAGCCAGGAATAACAAGACTACTCCATTTACTCTGGAATGATAAAATCAATAAATTGCTAAGGTAAATAGCTATAATCTCAAAAACAAACACAAGGAGTAGCCTTGTCTAAAATTTATGAGAGAAGATAGACAAAGAAACTTCTGAATGAGTTGTACTAGATGTCTCTGGAAAACCTATCCAACCCTAAGAAAGCTGCTTTATCAGTTAAATGGTGGCATACAGATTACCCAGCAGTAACAACTCAACACTTGATTACTCTCACCATTTAAGAGAAAGTCAAGCACTGGTTGCACTGCAAGATAGGACTAGGCAATTAGCCCTTATCTGCTGACATCTACTGTGTTACCAAGATTGTTACTGCCTTCTAGCCTTTGATAGGTGAGACACTCTAGAGCATGAATGGGTAGTTGCTCATTATACTCCCAAAAATTAAAAATACTCTTTTATCAATAACTAACTGCTTCCATCCTCTTTCCCTTTTGCTTGAACTAAGTCACATGTCATTTAATTCATTTTGTCACCTGCCATTCTCAAGAGAAAAACTCCCCCCCCCCCCCCCCCCCCCCCCCCCCGTAACATCTATCAGTCAAATGAGACTACGGACAGCTGCACTGTCATTGCAAATGGCAGAAAAACAGAAGCAACTACATCTTCATCTACAGTATGCTAAAGATGAACTTAATCATAACATAAAATTTACAAGTTCTATTAATATCTTATTGAATAGATGTTTACCGTACTGTCATGACTGTGGGCTGGTAGCACCTTACAGACTACCACGGCTACCCCTGTGGAAGTTGTCATTAGATTGTCACATGAATACTGGTTCTTAATAGTAAGGTCGATATTCAAAGGTACTACTACCTGGATAAGTGCTGCTGAGATGGATATTCAGAGGCACTAAGGAGCACTGCTCGCTCTAAGCTGAGTGAGAGTCCTCCAGCTACAGTCCGGCTAGTGGGGGGAGCTGTTTCACAATCATGATTCCAATAGTATGGGACAGGTAAGCTTTGCAGGACTCCAGGGAACCTGCTTGCCCTAATGATTGAAAACATAATATCCAAGCACACACCTCCACCCTGCCCCCACTGGCAGTAATGCAGTTGGAGGTCTCCGACTCAGCTTAGAGGGAACAATGCTAAGGAGGCAATTCAATGAACTGGTGCCTACATTTAGGCATGCTGATGCCAAGTGCTGGGTGTCAGTTCTATAACGGCATACATGCACCAAGATGTCATTATAGAATGCTAGTGTAAGTTGGCATGGTGCAACCATTTACACCATGTCAGTGGAATCTATAAATGGATGCGCCAGGGGACACAAGATGAAATTAGAATGTGTAGGTTTAAAACAAATCGGAGAATGTTTTTCTTTACTCAGCGCGTAGTTAGACTCTGGAACTCATTGCCGGAGAAGGTAGTCACGGCAGCTGGCCTTGCTGAATTTAAAGGGGGTCTGGACAGATTTCTGAAGGAAAAGTCCATTGATCGTTATTAAATTTTGGTTTTTTTGCCAGGTTCTTGGGGCCTGGATTGGCCGCTGTCGGAGACAGAGTGCTGGGCTTGATGGACCTTTGGTCTTTTCCCAGCGTGGCAGTGCTTATGTGCTTATGAGTATTCTTATATGTTATGCATGTCACTTGAAGACATGCCCATGGTTCGCCCATGCTCTGCTCATGTATACGCACCCCTGTAGTTACTTGCTATAGAACTTAGGTGCTAAATTATAAAATAGTGCCTAGTGCACATTCACGCATAATGACCAATCACTGGCACCTATGATGTAAGTGATGCTTACATTTAGGTGCCACTATGTAGTACCTCCTCCATATTATATGGTAATGCTGAATATTCCCGTTGTCTGCTTCAGCAGTATCTAGATAATGCTGGGGTGGTCTGTGGGTGGAGCCTGGGCAAAGCTGGAGGTTATCTGGTTAGTGGTGATATTTAGTGGATAACTATCTCAATAGCTTAGGTCAGCAAACATATCATTTGCCAAAGTCCACCTAATTCTTGTTTTTATTCAATGGCACAATACTAAGTCAGTGTCTCTTGGGGTATTATTCTTAAATGAGTGTAAAGCAGTAACCTTGTGTTAGAGCTCTGTGTTAAAGCTCAGCTCACAGATTCCTATTGTAAGGGTGATTCTAAAACTGTGTTTTCTAAAGCAGTAAGCAAATAGCATGCAAATAGACCGAATCTCACCCCTGTGCCAAAGTAAATTCAGTGTACATGGTTAAGTGCATGAACATGCAGTGCGTGCTAATATCTACAATCAAGGCTGACAAAGAGAAAGGCATCAGTTTTGCAATTCTGATCATTCCTGGGATCGCAGTCCATATTACATTCTCAGCTGTAATGTTAGTTTAATGCACTATAGAGTTGATAGCACCATTTACCATTTCCTCCAGACCAGGCAGCCTTTGGAAGTAGGATCAAGAAGAAGTTAGCAGACAAGCTCATATATCTAAAGGAAACTCTAATAGCGTGGGATGGATGCCGACTCTCATTTCAAGTCCGCTTCTCTGAGAGACAGAAGAGCTCATCCATTATACATCGAACTTCCCACCTTACCATGCACCAGTTAGGTACGGGTTGAATATAGCTGGGCAAAGGCTGCATTCCTTTGTCATGCTTTTGTTCTCTGGGAAAGGAACTGATGCCAGAAGTCCTCACAGGTGAATTCCAGAGCCCTTTCAAGTCCATCTGATCCACACTGATGGCTTGTGAGCACACTGATCTCTCTATTTGCCAGATAATTAATGAGGTCAGCGCCTTCTCTTCCACAGATGAAGTATAAATCACCTTTAACTGAGCCAGGTAAATTATCCAGCAGGGTGAGAACATTCTCATTTGTCAGTGGTTGGTCCTTTATCACAAATGGATACAGCAGAGGCCTGAGAGTTATCTAAGAAGAAATGCATCACTTGTAACAGCATGATACTATCAGCTTTGTCACGAAGGGAGAAAAAGTGAACAGTAAAGCTGCTTTTACAGTTGTACCTAATGATAAATGAAAGAGAATACCGAGGATGACATATACAGAGTCCTGGGATTGTCAGAAA
The DNA here is from genome assembly GCF_901765095.1 of Microcaecilia unicolor. Lineage (NCBI taxonomy): Eukaryota > Metazoa > Chordata > Amphibia > Gymnophiona > Siphonopidae > Microcaecilia > Microcaecilia unicolor. Next base: position 164,462,983 of record NC_044040.1, read on the forward strand.
AGTATTAGCTGCTTTGCTGTTACCATTCCTTTAAGCGTTATGGGTTCTATCAGTCTTGAAATTGTTACTCATCTGCCGTTCCATTATTTTCTAGGATAATAATGGATCTGGTTACATATGAATGAATAAGACAATATTCCGCATGTGAATAGTTTTGTTATTAATTTTTTTACATATGCCATAAATACTATAAAAAAAGATCTGTATTTGAGGTTTTTTTTTAGATTGTTTTTAAAATATTTACCTGTTTATTTTGTATTTTTGGATTACCCTTAACTAGCCTGAAATGTAAAAACAACAACAAAACAATGCTCTTGTTTGTTAGTTTTAAGTCCTGTAATTGTAAAGGCCACATTGCAACAGTATTTCAGACCTCTAGGAGGACATTTTAGATGGGTTGCACAGCATCTACAGGTGTGCAACTTGATTTGTCCCAGGTAGGCTGCAGAAAATACTTAAAAAAAAAAAAAAGGTATTCTTTTTTTTTTTTTTTTAAGTATTCTCTGCAGCCCACATAGACCGCATTACAGTAGTCTACCTGGGACAAAACAAAGCTTTGGACTAGGATGCGGAAGGCAGTTTTTGAGAAATATGTTCTTATTCATCGTAGTTTCCAGAGGGATCTGAATTCGTTTGATGTTAGAGCAGATACTTGTGGTTCTAGTGTCAGATGTTGGTTAATCAGTATTCCTAGTACTTTAATATTTGTATCTAGTTTGTATTCCCTTTGATCTATATGAATTTTGTTGCTTATTATTGGTTTGGAAGGGTTGGTTATCGCCATGAACTTTGTTTTTCTCTGTTGAGTTTCAGTTTGAAAGTCATGGCCTAGGTTTCCATTGGGTCAAGTGCATGTTTGATTTCTCTTTGTGCAGCCATGATGTTATCAACAAAGGGGATGCATATGGTTACATCCTCTGCGTAGATATATGTTTTAAAGCCATTCACGTCTACTTTGTGGCTCAAGGGGGCTATCAGAATGTTAATGATGGAGAGCTGGGGTTTACATATATAAATGGCAATTATATAATGTCATTATTTGTATAATGCCACTGCCAGCAAATACATTTGTATTTTCTAGCATCCTTGAACATATTCAGAACTCATAAGTACATAAGTATTCCCACACTGGGACAGACCAAAGGGCCATCAAGCCCAGAATCCTGTTTCCAACAGTGGGCAATCCAGGTCACAAATACCTGGCAAGATCCCAGAAAAGCCCAATACATTTTCTGCTGCTTATCCCAGAAATAAGCAGTGGATTTTCTCCAAGTCAATTTAATAATGGTCTATGGACCTTTCCTTTAGGAAGCCATCCAGATCCTTTTTAAACCCTGCTAAGCTCCTCCTCCTCCTCGCTACTCTTTCCCAACACATTTGAAGACCTACCCAGCTAAATAGGACAGAGTCTCAAACAACAATTAAACATAAGCTTTCCCCTAACATTCCTACAATTAAGGAAAAAAAGACAGGGTCACTGGGGAGCATGCAAAATTTATGCTCAGGCTGCTCAAAGACAAGAAATGTTCATGCAAGGCATCAACAGCATAAGCAATAAGCATGCTAACCAATACAAAAATACAAGAAGGTCCAGAAAACTGAGAGCTAAGATTTCTTTTCTATTACACTCTCACAGTCAATATCATTTGGGCTTACTTTTTCAGCTGTATGTCAACTGATTCATCACAGATTGGAGAACTTGTCCATCAAGACTAATTTCTCCACTATACAAACCTCATGAAAGTGAGTGAAGAACCTCAGATAGCTATCCTACACTTTTCATGCTTGAGGTATATTTGGTCTCTATAAAGTAAACATTCTTTTTGTAGAACATGTTCGGATTAAATTTAGAAGGTTGATTGGTTGGGATCACTTGCCCTATGTATGCTGAGGTGGATGTGCAGTTTGTTGTTTAGGGATGCCGTTGCTTCTTTAGTCCGATCATTTTCACCACATGGTTATGACTACTGCAATGGTCTCTAGGGGTTTTGCCAAAGAGTCAGTTACAGAAGTTTCAACTGGTCTGGAATACAGTGGCTTTTGAAACCATGTGACTCTGCTCCGGAGGAAACTTGTAGGGACTATGTAACTCTGCTCCTAGGCAGCTGCACTGGCTCCTGGTTGAGTACCGCTATGAAGAAACAGTGTGTTTTAAGCCTGTAAAATGTATTGGATATTTTCCTGTATTAAGTTCTGAAGTATATTTCTTCTATTTGGCCAGCAGGTGGTGTTTCTTTGCTGTAAAGCTGTTACAGAGAAATGAGCATTTTTTTTTTTTGTTAGTTTGACACAAACAGGAAGTAAGAAGCAGTATATCTTTGAAATCTTGTTGACTAGGCTCTGATTGGCCCAGGAGCTCATCTCATTTGGACTTTACTGGTTTTGAGTACAGTTTCAGCCCGGGAGAAGAGAGAGAGCTCTTTGCTGAAGCCCTGTAAAAAACAGTTATATTTGATAACTGGTGAACAGCTATATATGTCCTAATCTCCCCAGGTATTTTCTAGGAAGTATGCAAATGTTTAGTTAGTTTTCCAATTGATCAATTTTTTAGCTACTGTTACTGTTTGCTAATTGCACATTTTTTTGTCCACTGTTCCAAGTTCTGAGAATAAACACATTTATTTGTTCATTCTGCCTGTCTGGACTGATAAAGAATACTGGTAGTTTGTGTGTTGGGTCAGTGAGTGCTTTCTAGGAATTGTGGGACCACTGGGAGTGTGGCTCCAGTAATCTAAAAATCTCTGGGGATAATTTGAGAGCCGGAGACTCACCCAGAGACGGTTGTGACCCAGTCAGTGAGAGGAAGGTGCTAGTGTAGATCACAAGCGGCAGGTGCAGGCAGATCTGAGCTGTGCTGGGGATAGACCCTCTAAGTGTCCGTGGAGTAACCCCAGGCAGGTGGCTAGGCATTTCATGACAACCACATTCAATTTAAGTGATTATATTTGATTCTTAGGACTATAAATCAGAGGTGCCCTAAATACTTGAAGGTCAAGCTTTCCTCCTACCTCCTAATAAGCCACTCTGTTTATTTCAGCAGGACATCTTTGTTTTACCTGGTGGGGTTAAATTGGAATGTACTTAGCAACAAGCTTTTGAGTTTGCAGAGCTCAGATTATGGATTTTGCTCCCTCTGCATGCTGGGTTAGAACTGTAGTATTCTGTTTCGCAAACTAAGGCTTGGCTTTTTGTTAAAGCATTTTTTGGTGACGTTAGTGGTGGTGGTGGTGGGGAGATTTCCTAACTTGTTCAAGCTGTGGTAGTTGAAGACATAAGAACTATCATACTAGGTCAGACCAAAGATCCATCTAGCCTAGTATCCTGCTTCTAACAGTAGCCAAGCCAGGTCACACGTATGTGGCAGAATCCCCCAAAATAGCAAGGTTCCATGCTACCTACCCCTGGAGATAAGCAGCGGTCTTCCCCAGGCCTATGATTTACGGACTTTACTTCTGGGAATCTGAACAAAACTTTTTTAAACCTAGCCATACTAACTGATATTATCACATCCTCTGGCAATGAGTTCCAGAGCTTAATTATGCTTTGAGTGAAAAAAATATTTTCTCCTATTTGCTTTAAAAGTACTACTATGTTATTTCATGGTGTGACCCTAGTCTCTGTACTTTCTGAACGTGTTCACCTGTTCCACACCACTCAAGATTTTGTAGAACTCTCCCGTCATTTACTATGTTACTATCCAGCTTATTTTCGAAAGAGATCGCTGGCCATCTTCTGACACAAATCGGGAGATGGCTGGCCATCTCCTGAAGCCGGCAAAGTCAGTATAATGGAAAGCCGATTTTGACCAGCTCCAACTGCTTTCCGTCGCAGAGCCGGCCAAAGTTAAAGGGGCATTTCGGAAGGGTATGGAAGGCGGGATGTGGGCGTGGTTATGAAATGGCTGGCTTCGGCCGGTAATGGAAAAAAGATGGCCGACTCTGACGAGCATTTCGCCGGCTTCACTTGGTCCATTTATTTTTACGACCATGCCTCAAAAAAGTGCCCCAATTGACCAGATGATCCACCGGAGGGAATCGGGGATCACCTCCCCTTACTCCCCCAGTGGTCACCAACCCCCTCACACCCAAAAAAATTTAAAAACAATTTTTTGCCAGCCTCTATGCCAGCCTGAAATGTCATACCCAGCTCCCTGACAGCAGTATGAAGGTCCCTAGAGCAGGTTTTTGTGGGTGCAGTGCACTTCAGGCAGGTGGACCCAGGCCCATCCCCCCCTACCTGTTACACTTGTGGTGATAAATGTTAAGCACTCCAAAAAACCCCTAAACCCATTGTACCCACATGTAGGTGCCCCCTTCATCCCTAAGGGCTATGGTAGTGGTGTAGAGTTGTGGGGAGTGGGTTTGGGGGGGATTTGGGAGGGTTTGCACCCAAGGTAAGGGAGCTATGCACCTGGGAGCTATTTTTGAAGTCCACTGCAGTGCCCCCTAGGGTGCCCAGTTGGTGTCCTGGCATGTGAGGGGGACCAGTGCACTACAAATGCTGGCTCCTCCCACGACCAAATGCCTTGGATTTGGCCGGTTTTGAGATGGCCGGCATTAGTTTCCATTATGGGCGAAAACCGATGCCGGCCATCTCTGACATTTAGCCGGCCCCAACCGTATTATCGAAACAAAAGATGGCCGGCCATCTTTTTCGATAATACAGTTCATGACTGCTCTTTGCGGTGCCGGCCAAACAGATGGCCGGTAATCTATTTGGCCGGCGCCATTCGATTATGCCCCTCCATGTTATACCCCCCTCAGCTGTCTGTTCTCCAAGTTCTTCAGCTTGGAGAACAGACAGCTGAGGGGGGTATAACATGGAGGGGCATAACCTCTTTAGCTTTTCCTCATATGGAAGTCATTCCATCTCCTCCATCATTTTGGTTGCTTTTCTCTGGACCTTTTCTAATTCTGTTATATCTTTTTTTGATGTGGCAACCAGCATTGCTCACAATACTCAACATGAAGTGATACAAAGGCATTATGAGATTGTTTTATTTTCTATTCCTTTCTTAATTATTCCTAATATTCTGTTTGCTTTCTTGGCCACTGCCACACACTGAGCAGTAGATTTCAACATATCATCCACGATGACATCTAGATCTTTTTCCTGGATGGTGACTCCTGCTGTGGAACCTAGCATCATGTAGTTATAATTTAGGTTTTTCTTCCCAGTGTTAGGTTGTTGAGGTGGTTATGGTTATGGGGATTCTGAGGGTTGGGATGGAATTACTTATTGTATCTGTTTTACGGCTAATAAAATTTTATAAATGTTTTATTTCATTTTGTTTGTTGCACACTTTGGATGTTTACAGTAATGCATATTATCAAGTATAATAAATAAATAAATCTGATCTATCTTATAAGCTTCAGCTACATGACTATGTTATCACCTGACAAATGATATTTTGGTGGTTATTAATCTTGGGTTAGGAAACTTGAACAAGAAGAAAAGCAATTTAGATTTCCTGGAAAGAAAAAAGAACCTTCTCCAAGAAGAACGTCAAGGCTTCATCTATACTCAGAATGATTTTCTTTGAATTGGATGTTCTCAAATGGTTGCCACTTGCATTCTCAGTATACCTAGACTACAACCAATGATTGGGCTTGAACGACCGGGCTGTAGCCATAGATGTGATGACTCAAATTTGGAAGGAATCCCCGTAATGTGTTTTCCTTTCCTGGAAAATGATTGAAATTAGTTCAGTCTACATCAGAGTTATCAAATATAGGTGATATTAGTGACCGTATTCTGGTTCATAGTTTCTTCAATTGGTAGATGTGATAGAGCCAGAGCAGTTTTTTATTCAAGTAGATTAAGACTTGTTGAGCACCAAGGTCAATCCTATATCCAAATTCAAATTCTCTAACGTTCATGAAAAGAACAGGGTTTTAGATGACCTTTTAAAAGGCAGAAGGCATTTCACTAGCAAGGTGTACTACTTTGCCTGCAAAGACTATGCTCACTGGAGTAAAGAGAATTGGTCTGAGAGCTTTCAAGATTTCATAATAGTTGTGGTTAAGTGGTTTACTTATGCGGTGAGCATAGGGGAAAGGGCCACATAAAGACACACTAGGCCCAGTTCTTAGTGCAGTTTACTAAAAAGGGGCTCTAAGTTTGCACCTGAGATAATGAAAGTGAAAGGGAAATGGGACTTGATATACTGCCTTTCTGTGGTATTTTGCAACTACATTCATAACGGTTTACATATATACAGGTACTTATTTTGTACCTGGGGCAATGGAAGGTTAAGTGACTTGCCCACAGTCTCAAGGAGCTGCAGTGGGAATCGAACCCAGTTCCACAGGACCTTATTTATGATAAGCAAATATGTTATGAAGAACTTTGCTTCTGTAAGATAGAATTTACTAGAATATGCTGGAATATGTTAGAATATGCTGACTTTGTACTTCCAATATTAGCCTATGAGAGAAAAGGGTATAAAAGGAGAATCATGGACAGAGGCAATCAGAGAGCTAATGTCAGAGGTCACGTTTCTGTCCAGGTTGCTGTCTCATATGAGAATTAATTATATTACGTATTCTAATTGTAGTCCTGATTGGTAAGTGTCATAAACAATTACTGATTATTCTCATATTACTATAGCCTTCTGTGTCTTTCTGTCTCTCCACCTGGTGGCATTAGGACCATAATCCCTGGAGTGCTGGACATTCCAGGTTACAGGTAACTAGTACCTTTATACCTGGGAAAGGGCAGAAAGATAAACAAAGGTCTCACGTGCTACCCGGGTGGTAGGCATGCAGCATGTGCCCACTGCTGTTTACTGCAGGGTAAGCGCCACGCCGTAGAAAATAGAAAATATATTCTACCGCATGTTTTTGGCACATGACGAATTCAAAATTACCGTCCAGGGCACGTGGTAGCCGGGCGATAATGCTGATTTGGAGCGTGCTGGATGCGCACCCCTAAGCGCCTTTGTAAAAGGTCCCCTAAGTGACCTACCCAGGATCACAGGGAGAAGCACTGGGTTTTGAATGGGCTTCCCTGGTTCTTAGCCCAGTACTCTAACCATTAAACTACTCCTCTACTCCAGGAAAGTAGATAACACTATGGATGGTATGTAGACCTCTGAACTGGAAGCGGGTACAGCCTACTTGAAAAGCCAATAAATCTGCTTACATTCCCAATGTCACGGTCCTTATCTTTTCATAAACCATACTGAAAAGTCATTTAGCTGCAGTGAATTACTCAGAGCTATCAGTAACATCCCTACCAGTGTCTCACACAGCTCAGAACAGGAAGGCCTCAGTATATCGATGACAGGGCTAGCTTTACAGCTTTCAAAATAAATAAATTAGCCTTTGTGTACAATAGCGTCATTTGTGGGAGGGCACATTCCAGATCGAACACTAGCTTCACACAAATACTGCAGCTACTGGACAGGTTTTTGCCAGGAGACTGCAGGCAATCCTGTTAGGATAAAGAACTCGGAAAACAAAACATGACTGAAAAAAAAAGCTCCTCATAAAATCAGGAGCTAAAAATACATCTTCCCATCTCAAGATTCTTTGCTCACAATGAACAAGGGAAGGAAACGAACACTCCTTAAAATGAAACTTCATCGTGAGATCATCTGTACTTTGTGAATGAGCACAGTAGCAGGGTAACATTGTAATACAGAGGGTGACTGCAGATAAGAACCATTTGGCCCAGTCTGCCCAGTCTTTTCCCTCTCTTGGCTCTCTACCTTTTGGGTACATCAGCTTTCCCAAATTAGTCAGGTTTTCAGGATTTTCACAATGAATATCTGTGATATGAACATGTATCTACTGGAGGCCCAGTGTATAGCAGTGGTGTGGCTATGTGGGGCCACGGGGGCCTGGGCCCCCCTAAATTTCCTCCGGTCCCCAACCCCCGCCAGCTGAAGCCTTGTCCTGTGCTGGTCTCCAGTGCTGCCACATTGCCTGCCCTGCTCTCTCTTCCCCCTCACGTCTTGCATGCTTTTAGTGAAATTAAGCACACTCAGGCCCAGATGCATCAACCTTTCGTAAAAAAATGTAAAACGTAAAAGTCCTTAACGAATTTTTAAAAACGAAGAATGCACCAAAAAAACAAGTCTTTAATGTTCGGTACGGTATTGTAAAGTACAATGCATTAAAGATACGTTAAATTGGTGTAATCCCCGTCGGTAATCGGCCCCTAAAGCATGCGCAGAGCAGCCAAGCGTTATGCTGGCTGCTCTGCGCATGCCACAAACGACAAAACCAAACAAAAAACAACCAAAACACGTGGCTCCCCGCTTTCCCCTGCATGCAATATAAAATCTTAACAAACATCAAAAAAGGATCGGGGGGGGGCAAAGGCGCTCATCAGGAGCGTCCTGTATGGACGGCCTTGCCCCCCCCCCCCACACCCGAGGTCACCGTTGCTCCCCGCTTCTCCCTGTATGAAAAAAAAACTCAAAATAAAAATCAAACCTTTTGCAGCGCCGGGCCTCCTCCCTTCTTGTATCTCTCTTCTCCTTCTCCCACCACTGCTCCGCCTCCCTCCATCCTCTGCCCCCATGCCCTGCCCCCCTGAGGTCGTCGCCACCGCTCCCCCCTCCACCGGTCCCCCCTCCTCCTTACCGGGCCCAGGCAGCGCCTCTCACCTCTGTGTGAAGGCGCTGCATGGGCAGAAAGAACAGCTGATGCCTCCAGTCTTCGCGTCTCTCCTTTCCTCTTGGGTCCGCCCTTGGCTGACGGAAAATGGCCTTTAATGCATGCCACGGTTCAAAAATTCTTTGTTAAAGGGTCGTTAAAGTTTAGTGCATCTGAGCCTCAGTTTCACTTAAAGGAGTGTGCAGGACATGAGGAGGAAGAGATAGCAGGGCAGGTAATGCGGCAGCGCCGGAGACAGGTGCAGGACAAGGCTTCAGCTGGCGGGGGTTGTGAACCCCCGTCAGCCAAGGTTCTTTGCTACAGCAGTGGATGGGGAGTGGCGGGGGAGTGAGGTGGCGGGGCAGCAGACTAAAATGTGCCCCCACTTTGGGCTCTGGCCCCCTCCCACCACGAGGTCTGGCTACGTCCCTGATGTATAGAATTTTATCATGATGAATCAATAAAACCCCATACTTAAATCAATACCAGTCCTCCTTCCTCCCCCATCTCTTATTGCCAACCTCTAAAGCCTACTCTTAGCATCACCCTCTCTATATCTCACCCAGATAGGTTAAGAGGTCTGGCCCACCACATCCTGTGATAAACTATTAACGACTTTGTTGCTTTTCTCCTTGATGCTGAAATAATGCTGGTAAATGCTTTCTATGTATTAAAAAAAAATCCCTCACCAAAAAAAACTTTATACCCTATTCTGTCAGCCACAAAGCAGACTTAGAAAACCTTTCAACAAACAGAACATGGAAATAGTGGTGGCAATTTCTTATACTGTGTACATGGAGATTTCGGATTCATGCTGTTCCCAGTCTTGAATTAGCCTTGATAAGCAGAACAGACCAATTTGTTACTCATTTTTTCAACAAGGGCTAATCAATTTGAGTTGAAAATATATTGAAACACTGACTGACTGAACTGCCGCCACAGTCTAAAAATGCTAATCAATTTGGGAAATTTAAGTCAACCACTGCTATTCTCCATGGCTTTACAATCATGTTTTGCAGTCATTTGTCTGTTGTTTTGAATGGGTTAATGACAATGCAACCAGCAGGCAAGCACTGCTGGACACAGGCCTCCTGAAAGAGGACGTGCCAATGAAACCCTGTATTATATGGGAATGTACACATAGCTATAATATTATACTGCATCAGTCTGGTTAATCTACTGTTAAACCTTCAAAAATGGGTGTGCATCAATAAATTGGTGTTACTGCGAAAACTTGATTTTGCAGAATTTTTATTGTTAAAAAAAAAAAAAAGTATGCAGACTAGATGAGTTACTGCATTAGTAAACTCACTTTTTAGTCTGTCAAAAACAAGGTCTTCCATATAGCTCAATCTGTATCTCTACAGAAAGACTGAGAATCATTAGCCTCTTATGTTGATTTTATGGCAGGCTTGAAAAATAATGAATTATAAACATAAAGGCCTATCATCATTTTTTCATTTCCAAATGCAAAAATAATGTGTCTATCAGTCTATGTTCTGTAGCAATGTTTCCACACCTGAGTTCTCGTAAAAATGGCAACCATGCCATGTGCATGATAGAGGTACAACAGATGTCTTCGGGAGTACAAAAATTGGATTGGTGTTCCTCCTCCTATTCATATCTGATTTTTGTGCTTCTGTCCAAAACCATGTACACATGTCGTCTCATTTATGCCCGACTCCCAGTGACGTTGCCTAGCAACCTTGCATAAGCTATAATATATTTAAAAATCTATACAACTGTGAGTGCTTATTTGAAGGTTGTGGTAAATGTAGGAGCACAGTGAGGATGATTTTTAATTCTGCGTATTGGTATAGACTGGCATTTCTTAGTGACAGATGTACCTGGATTTCTTTGGGCCATTAGACAATAAAGACAGAACTCTCCTTGTAGGTTAATAGCACCACTAAACTTGTTTTACAACTCAAAACTGCAAGCAAGACAAGAAGCTTCCTAGCCACTGCTGTGATCCTTGGCACATATACAGTAAGAATTTTTAGCAAACACAGCAAGTAGAGGAGTAGCCTAATGGTTAGTGCAGCAGGCTTTGATCCTGATGACCTGGGTTTGATTCCCACTACAGTTGTTTATGACCTTGGGCAATACCCCAGGTGCAAAAAAAACAACAATAAAATCTTAAGATTGTGAGTCAAAGAAAATGCTTGCACACAATGTGTACATCTATTATTGCTATAGAAATGATTAAGTGCTTCTGTTATCTAAGAGAATGTCTTTTCAGGCAAGTACAAGGCACAGGAAATGCTACAGGAGGTCATATGTACACAGCTGAAAAATGGATTGGTCAAGCTATTACCAAAAAGATTGGAATGAAAATGTCCTCTGGCTCTTGTCCATAGCAGAAGCTAGTTGTTGACAGACCCATATACAAGTCTAGCATATATGAACCAATCTGGCAAAAATGAGCTATAAAACATTACTTCTAAACTTTGGTCTTCTTCTTAGAGCTGGTACTCTACTGAAGGATGAATGTGACAAATTTGGAAAGATCCTCTGGTGCAAATTTATTTGCCTTTTCCAAATCTGAACTCAAGAGATCTTAAAATAAGGGTACCATATTTTTTTACTTGACCAAGGAAGCAGTACCAAAGAAAGTGGAGGGAGAAGTGAATTATCCAAGACCACAAGGAGTGTCAAGAGTAGAATTTCACCTGACTCTTAGCTGGTGCTCTAACCACAAGCCTATTTCTCTACTGCTAGCTTGAGGGCTACTATGCTGATCACAATGAAATGGCCATCTGTTCACCCAAGCAACCACAGTAGAGGACTGCAATTTTCTATCAGGGCAACCATTGAAAACATCAGTGCCGAGAAGAGTTGCTCATGGTGCTCCCTTCCTGTCTGGCTTATAGATTAACTCAAAAGGGCAGTATGGTAGGGACACTAGACAAAACTGTACAAGATGGCTGCTTAGAGAAAATTGCTGTAAACAGATTGTTTTTATTACCTAAAATTGTTTCAACATCATCGTATTAATGATCATTTGTTGATATGGCTGTGTCTAAATCAGGTAAAGAGTACTCTTCCTACACATCAAATCAAGGAGTAAAAAGATTGAAACCCAATCCGCCCTCTCCTTTCAAGGTGGTAGAGTCTAACAAGGCTGAAGTGCCTCTATATTGGTGCAGCATGATAACTTTCACTGAAGAAAACTCAGGAAACATTGTCTGAAACGAAACTAGAAACTGCAGAAGCTAAGTCTCAGCTTTCATAAAGGAGATGCCAATTCTTACTACAGAGGACAACTAGTGAGGTAATTAAATTTGCTGATGACACAAAGTTATTTAAAGTTGTTAAATCGCAAGAGGATTGTGAAAAATTGCAAGAGGACCTTACGAGACTGGGCATCTAAATGGCAGTGCAAGTGCAAAGTGATGCATGTTGGGAAAGAGGAGCCCAAACTATAGCTACGTAATGCAAGGTTCCACAATAGGAGTCAACAACCAGGAAAAGAATCTAGGTGTCATCGTTGATATTTTAAAACCCTTTGCTCAGTATGTAACAGCAGCTATGAAAGGAAATAGAATGTTAGGTATTATTAGGAAAGGAATGGAAAGCAAAAATGAGAATGTTATAATGCCTTTGTGTTGCTCCATGGTGATTTAGACCTCAAATACAGTGTGCACTTTTGGTCACTGCATTTCAAAAAAGATATAGTGGAAATATAAAAGGTACAGAGAAGGGCGACAAAAAGTATACAGGGGATGGGACAATTTCCCTATGAGGAAAGGCTAAAGTGGCTAGGGCTCTTCAGCTTGGAGAAGAGACAGCTAAGTACATAAGTAATGCCACACTGGGAAAAGACCAAGGGTCCATCAAGCCCAGCATCCTGTCCACGACAGCAGCCAATCCAGGCCAAGGGCACCTGGCAAGCTTCCCAAACGTACAAATATTCTATACATGTTATTCCCGGAATTGTGGATTTTCCCAAGTCCATTTAGTAGCGGTTTATGGACTTGTCCTTTAGGAAACCGTCTACCCCCTTTTAAACTCTGCCAAGCTAACCGCCTTCACCACGTTCTCCAGCAACGAATTCCAGAGTTTAATTACGCGTTGGGTGAAGAAAACGTTTCTCCGATTTGTTTTAAATTTACTACACTGTAGTTTCATCGCATGCCCCCTAGTCCTAGTATTTTTGGAAAGCGTGAACAGACGCTTCACATCCACCTGTTCCACTCCACTCATTATTTTATATCTCTATTATGTCTCCCCTCAGCCGTCTCTTCTCCAAGCTGAAAAGCCCTAGCCTCCTTAGTCTTTCTTCAAAGGGAAGTCGTCCCATCCCCGCTATCATTTTCGTCGCCCTTCGCTACACCTTTTCCAATTCCACTATATCTTTCTTGAGATGCGGCGACCAGAATTGAACACAATACTCAAGGTTCGGTCGCACCATGGAGCGATATAACGGCATTATAACATCCTCACACCTGTTTTCCATACCTTTCCTAATAATACCCAACATTCTATTTGCTTTCCTAGCCGCAGCAGCACACTGAGCAGAAGGTTTCAGTGTATTATCGATGAAGACACCCAGATCCCTTTCTTGGTCCGTAACTCCTCACATGGAACCTTGCATGACGTAGCTATAATTCGGGTTCTTTTTTCCCACATGCATCACCTTGCACTTGCTCACATTAAACGTCATCTGCCATTTAGCCACCCAGTCTCCCAGTCTCGTAAGGTCCTTCTGTAATTTTTCACAATCCTGTCGCGAGTTAACGAAGTTGAATAACTTTGTGTCATCAGCAAATTTAATTACCTCGCTAGTTACTCCCATCTCTAAATCATTTATAAATATATTAAAAAGCAGCGGTCCTAGCACAGACCCCTGAGGAACCCCAATAACTACCCTTCTCCATTGTGAATACTGCCCATTTAACCCCACTCTCTGTTTCCTATCCTTCAACCAGTTTTTAATCCACAATAGGCCTTTTCCTCCTATCCCATGACCCTCCAATTTCCTCTGTAGCCTTTCATGAGGTACCTTGTCAAACGCCTTTTGAAAATCCAGATACACAATATCAACCGGCTCCCCTTTGTCCACATGTTTGTTTACTCCTTCAAAGAATTGAAGTAAATTGGTCAGGCAAGATTTCCCCACACAAAAGCCGTGCTGATTCGGTCTCAGTAATCCATGTCCTTGGATGTGCTCTGTAATTTTGTTTTTAATAATAGCCTCTGTGGGGAGATATGATAGAGGTCTATAAAATAATGAGTGGAATGGAATGGGTGGACTTGAATCACTTGTTTACTCGTTCCAAAAATACTAGGACTAGAGGGCACACAATGAAGATATTAAGTAGTAAATTTAAAACAAATCGATGAAAATATTTCTTCATGCAACGTGTGATTAAACTCTAGAATTCATTGCCAGAGATTGTGGTAAAAGCAGTTAGCTTAGCAGGGTTTTAAAAAAGTTTGGATAGCTTCCTAAAATTAAAGTCCATAAGCTATTATTAAGATGGGCTTGGGGGAAAATCCACTGCTTATTTCTAGGATAAGCAGCATAAAATCTATTTTACTGTTTTGGGATCTTGCCAGGTACTTGTAACCTGAATTGCCCACTGTTGGAAACAGGATCCTGGGCTTGATGGACCTTTGGTCTGTCCCAGTATGGCAACATATGTCCTTATGCAGACAGATATCTGTTAGCTTGTGGTGTGCTTCTACATTTCAACCTGTGTGTGATGAGGATTATGAGAGTGTGAATGGGTTGTGTATGGTGATGTGAACTGACTGTATTTTGGGCTCATGTTGGTATCAGGATTAACTTTTTGGGAGGGAGGAGAACCTTATGGTTCTGGCATAATATGGATTGGGATTACTTGTAACTGCAGTTTTCTCTTTAAAAAGTGAATAAAAATTACATGTACTGATATGCTGCTATTTACCTTCATAATATAGGGTAAGAGGTCTGACATTCTTTCTTAAATCTGAAGGTTTAGAGAGGAAGAATGACCTCCTCTCATGAAAATTCAGCACCTCTTTTGTTTCTTAAAGACCAGTAGGTTATTCCTGTGTTTGTGCAGGGGAGATAAATGTGTGCTTGGCAAGTAGTACTGGCCCAGAAGAGCTGATAGCAGGTCCATATTTCATATCATATATACAACAGGAACTCAATGGACCTTTCTTGAACTACCAGAAGGAATATGAGTTTATAGCAAGATGTCAGTTTACATACCATGGGGTCAATTTTCAGCCACGGGTGCTCAGCATTTTGCTGATTGCCGCCAATGTTAGGCCCAGAAATTCAATGCCGGGCCGTGTCAGGGCTTTGGCATTGAATTGTCGGGAGCCAGTTAAGTGCAATATTCAGCACTTAAACAGCTATGGGGCACCACATAAAGATAGGCCTGAGTTTTATGTGGACCTATTTATGCAGTGACTTGGCTGGTTAAATGCTGAATATTGACACTTAACTGGCCAAGTGCAAACTCGTCCCCAGAACACCCCCAAAATAGCCTTTAACTGGTTAAGGGCCCCTTTTTAACAAGCTGCGGCAAAAGGGGGCCGGTGCTGGCATCGGAATGCATTCTACATGTGCGCCAAGGCCCCCTTTTACCGCAGCTGGTAAAAGGGAAGTCTCGCATTTCTACAGGAAATGGTAGGGCAGCAAGTGAAGCACTTGCGGAAGGCCATTTTTTTGGGGGGGGGAGCCCTTACCGCCACTCACTGAGGTGGCGGTAAGGGCTCCCATGTTAGCCTGGTGGTAATCGGGCGCGCTAGGGGTGGGAAGTACTGCCGGGCTGCTGCGGTAGCCCAGCAGTACTTCCTGTATAGCGAGTGGCAAGCCCACACTGGGTTTACCGCCGCTTAGTAAAAGGAGCCTTAAGTGCACTGTCCCCTCTAAGTTAAGAAGGAGTCCTCCACCTACAGTCCTGCCAGTGGGGAGTGCTGTTTCATTATCACATTTTCAACAGTGAGAGACAGGCAAGCTCTGTAGGACTCCAGAGAATCTGCCTGTCCCTAGCTATTGAAAACACAATATTGAAGCACCACCACCCACTGGCATTGCCACTTCAAATGACCAGTGATTTAACCAGACAGGAGCCATTTCTGGCAGGATAAATCACTTTGAATACTGACTCCTTCATTTTCAAGCTCAGAAACAGCATCAGAATACATTCTATATTAACCTACATACACTGCTAGATATGTGCTGGGAATATCTTTTGTTAATGAGGAACCATATAATTATAATCTCAAACTACTTAAGGGTATGGTGACAAAACGGAGGATTAAGGATTCGGTCTTGTAGGTGGATGTCGTGCATATTATAAGAACTCTAGCACATAGGTATATTTAATAGGTTCTTAGGGCTGTTACTATAGCGTTTCTTCATTGCTCTGTAGATATTTTTATGTGAATGAAAAATCCTTAGCTTCTCGAAAAAGTGGATCTTACAACTGGGATATGCCCTTTAACACTGGTCATTACCTCCCTTGGAGTAAGGTGGAAGATACCATATAGTTCTGATTATGGCTTTATTGTAGAAAATATTTTCTTTAACTGTGAAAAGGTTTAATAACAATATGAAGACAAAGCAAATAATGGAATGACCAGATGTGGTATTTCTCCAGGAAACACATTTGAATTATGAAGAATCATTAAAGCTAACAAAGAGCTGTTTCACAGTCAAGGCATTTTCAGCAGCCTTAGAGGAAAAATGGTTTAGCAATTCTTTTCAGCAAGACCATTAGTGCTAAAATTAAGTCCTGGGTTTCTGACAATGAAGGCTGATGGGTTGATCTTATATTAGAAGTAGGTAATAGCTATTTGACACTTTGCAATGCATATATGCCCCAACAACTGTCTCTCTCTCTATGTTCTTTTTCACACTGTTGGAAGGGGATACATCCTTAATTATTTTACAGAATGATTTTAATCTACCACAGGATTTTATTTTGGACCAACATTCCACTTGCAAACAAAGATGGCAGCGTCAACATCCAAAAGAAAAAGAGTTTACATTTTACTCCAGTCCTCATGGATCTTACACGTGAGACTGATTATTTCCTGGTCTCTACATCATTAATGCTCCAAGTACAACAAACAGACCATGCTGTGTTTCTTAAGTTTAACTTGACCTGATCAACACATCAAGAGTTCTCTCATGTAGATTTAATTCAGGACCAAAAGTTTTATGAGCTGTTCCTTCAGGAATGTGGTGATTTCTGGGGATGTGCATCCGTTTGAAATGACACTTCCCATGTCGTTTCATATAAATTTTAAGTCAAATCAAAAAATCCTGAAATTTCCTGTGCCATCAGTAGTGCTCATTATTGCTCAAGATTTATCAATAAGTGCACTATTGACTAAGAGTGAGCACTATTTCAGTAAAAGAACACGTTGATGACACTGCCTCAAAACCAAAACAAATTTCAAAACTCTTATAAATACAGGAAAATAAGCAAAACAAAAATGTTTGGCCTATGCACCTCTACTAATTTCTACACAATAAGCCAGATGAGCCTATTATGGTTACTTGTTTGGACAAAGTCACTATCTAGCTTATTTTCGAAAGAGATCGCCGGCCATCTTCCAACACAAATCGGGAGATGGCCTGCGATCTCCTGAATCCGACCAAATCGGTATAATCGAAAGCCGATTTTGGCCGGCTCCAACTGCGTTCCATCTCGGGGCTGACGAAAGTTCAAGGGGGTGTGTCGGCACGGTAGCGAAGGCAGGACAGGGCGGGATGGGGGCGTGCGTTGAGATGGCCGGCTTCGCCTGATAATCGAAAAAAGAAAGCTGGCCTTGATGAGAATTTGGCCCATTTTATTTGGTCCCTTTTTTTTTCAGGTCCAAGTCCCAAAAAAGTGCCCCAACTGACCAGATGACCACCGGAGGGGATCGGGGATTACCTCCCCTAACTCCCCCAGTGGTCACTAACCCCCTCCCACCCTCAAAAATACTTTAAAAACTTTTTTTGCCAGTCTCTATGCCAGCCTCAAATGTCATACTCAGGTCCATCGCAGCAGTATACAGGTCCCTGGAGCATTTTTAGTGGGTGCAGTGCACTCCAGGCAGGTGGACCCAGGCCCATCCCCCCCACCTGTTACACTTGTGGTGGTAAATGTTCAGCCCTCCAAACCCCCCCCCCAAAAAAAACCCACTGTACCCACATGTAGGTGTCCCCCTTCACCCCTTAGGGCTATGGTAGTGGTGTAGAGTTGTGGGGAGGGGGTTTTGGGGGGGAATCTGGGGCTCAGCACACAAGGAAAAGGAGGTATGCACCTGGGAGCAATTTTTGAAGTCCACTGCAGTGCCCCCTAGGGTGCCCAGTTGGTGTCCTGGCACGTCAGGGGGGCCAGTGCACTACAAATGCTGGCTCCTCCCACGACCAAAAGGCTTGCATTTTGCAGGGTTTGAGATGGCCGGGCCCGTTTCCATTATGGCCAAAAACCGAACCCGGCCATCTCTAAACCCGGCAATCTCAACATTAGACCTAAATGTTGAGATTTAGCTGGCGCCAACCGTATTATCGAAGGAAAAGATGGCCGGCCATCTTTTTCGAAAATATGGTTGGCTCCGCCGTTCGATTATGCCCCTCCATGGGTGCCTTTTACTAAGCTGTATTAAAGAAACAGAAATTCAACATGCACTACAATGGGTTGGTTTGGCTTCAGATCTATTATATTCAAATGGTTTAAGGTGGTGCATATGAATTAGAGAGTTGCACGGGGACAGAAATCCTACCCATCCCCACCCGTCCCTGCTGGAATCTTACCCGTCCCCACCCATCCCCGCTGGAATCTTACCCGTACCCACCCATCCCCGCAAAAATTTAAACCATCCCAACCCGTCCCCACCCGTCCCCGCAAGAATTTAACCCATCCCCACCCATCCCCGTAAGAATTTAATAGTACATAAAAGAAAGTTCCAGTCAGCTCCCTTTCTGGATTTTTCTGGATTTGAGCCACAGCACTGTAGGCAAGGACAGACCGGAAGTTGGAACTTGGAACACTCTGGTGCGCACATGTAAGATTTGTCTCTGATTCACTGGGATTGTGTGCTGAGAGGCCGCCACATGCACGCGCCAGTAGGTCAGGTGACATCTGATTCTCGTGCCTGTGTCAGAGCTGAGGTCTGTGCACCAGCCTGGGAGCAAAGAGGATTAATAGTAACAAAGTAAGTGACAGCAAATAGACCTGAACGGTCCATCCACTCTGCCCAATAGTCACACTCATGATCAATTCATCATTAAATCAACGAGTGTGATATTATATACTTGATTATGGTCTTTCTTTCGTGTTTCTGGAACAAAGACCACAGGAGTCTATCTGGCCCCATCCTTATGTTCCAACTGCTGGAGTTACCATCGAAGCCCACTCCAGCCTATTCATGTTCTCATTTGTGTGACACAGACCGTAAAAGTCTGTCCAGCACTGTCCTCATGTTCCAGCCACTGAAGTTGCTGTCTAAGCCCTTTCCAGCCCATCCTAAACCAGATTGCCATGTATGAGACACAGAACATACAAGTCTGCCAGGTATCAGCTCTAGTTCATCACAGCCAGAGTCGCCATCTAAGCGTCACTTGACACATCCACACACATGCAGCCATTTAAGGTTAGCTTTTATATAACTTCCATTTTCTAATTAGAGATCCTCTGTGTTCATCCCACGCCTTTTTGAATTCCGTCATCATTTGTGACTCTACCACCTCCTTAATGGAAGACTTTCCACATTTATGCTGTTAAAGCAAGGAAGAAGAGGAGGAAGAGACAGCACTCAAATAAATTGGTATTCGGTAGATGAGAGGCTGGTGCAGGTGCAGCTTACACTTCCACGGGAAGCCCACAGAACTGGTTCCATCCCCGCGGGAACCCCGCAGGAACTGCCTCCGTCCCCGCGGGAACTCCGCAGAACTGCTTCCATCCCCGCGGGAACCCCGCAGGAACTGCCTCCGTCCCCGCGGGAATCCCGCGGGTTCCGCGGGATTCCCGCGGGGACGGAAGCCGTGCAGCTCTCTAATATGAATCCCAAAACTAAGCGCTATGTCATACCCAACATACCCAGACTTTCAAGTGTGGTTCATTCCTCTCATGCTATGTGCAAAACTAGTCCTATGAAAGAACTTACATATCAAAGGGCAGTGGATCAAATGTGGAAGGCCTGTGCCTGTACATTCAACAGGTGAAGGGTAACAGTGGCCACCCACTGTATCTCTTATCCAAAAAGCCAACAGAGCAATAACTGGAAGGAGAGGTAGCCTAACAGTTAGTGCAGTGGGCTGAAAACCAGGCAAACCAGGTTTGATTCCCACTGTGGCTCCTTGTGACTCTGGACAAGTCACTTAAGCCTCCATTACCCCAAGTACAAAAACTTAGATTGTGAGCCCACTGAAAACAGAGAAAGTACCTGTATATACAGCTGGATTCAGTAAATGGCACTCCAAATTCAGCACTGAAAAAACTGGCACTGAATGGTTTTCGATAACAGGCATTCTGAGATTGATTCGATACCTTTTATAGCATAGCACCAGGATCCATGCCCAATTTTGGGCACAACAACTTACACTAACTGAAACCTGGTGTACATCCTGGCACATAAGCTAGGTGTAGATTCCCCAGTATTCAGGAAGACTGTGCACGTTTTTAATGAGCGCCCCGCCTCCCTGTGGCCATGCCTCCTTTTGAGTTACCTGCTATAAGATTTGCACACGAATCTTTATAGAATAGCGCTTAGCAAGATATTCATCCAAAACAAAAAATGTTGCTAATTAATGCCAATAATTGATTGTTAGCACCCAATTATTACTGCTAATTGGCTCATTAGCCAATTTAGTTACAAGTGCATCTCAGAATAGCGCATAATTTTGCGTGTAGAAATTTGCATTACATTTCTGATATCAAGCCCATAATGCGTAAACCACAGAAAGCCAGTATATCAAATGCATGACCCAGCTGTAGATTTCATTACGTGGTGGAATATCATATATATCTCCCATGTAAGTATGAAGTAGTAGCTGCTGGAAAGAGAAATCAGAGGGATAAATGTCATCACATGTGAGCATCCTTTGATATGTAAATGGTGGTGGATCTAGACCCTTTGTTACTTGCCTGGTAGAAACTGTATACACTTTGTTGTGTTTTTTAAATCTTGATACTACACTGCTGTTTAATTTATTTAAATAAATAAAATACTTAAAAATGTTTACAACGAGGGCTGCATGGTGCTCAAGGAAGTCACCAAGGTCCACCCCTTGAGATATCCCTGATCTGTGGTGTACAGTGATGGATGTTCTACAGCATAGGAGCCGACTCAGTGGGTGTTGTGGGTGCTTGAGCACACCCAATATTGAGAAAATTCCTTGTATGTGTCCATGGTGGGGTTATTTCCACTGGACTTAACACCCCCAATAATTCTGAAAAGTTGGCTCCTATGTTCTACAGTACAGAGTTTACTCCTACAGCTCCTTGGTACATCAAGATTTCAGTTACTGCTGAGACAGAATAAACTGTCTGACATCAGACCAAAGAAAACAAAGCTCTAGGTGGAGCCAGTGATCCCTGCTTTAAATGAGAACGTTATACACACTTTTGCGGACATGTGGGTTTGCTTGCTACAGGCACTCACAGTCGGATATAAACGACAATTAAAAAGGCGTCTCCGGAATGGCTATGGGCCCAGCAGTGAATAAACACTAAATAACTTTCTCCCGCATGGAAGACTGTTGACTTCGAAAAGTGAAATCATGTCAGGTGTTATGCTAATCAAATGCCAAAATTAAATAAAATAAACACCAGACACAAATCATCCAGTCTGAGCAGGTAATAAATTACCAAGCTTGAGGGATTTGGCTTGAATCAGTTCTCTCTTATTAGAGAGATATGCCAGGGCAAGAAGACACACAAACGGATCACTGGATAAAGCAGCACTTTTTAAACTGAGGGAGAACAGTCAAATCTTTTGTGTGAAACATACTGAAGCTTTATGCACATCTTGGCAAATATCCAATAACGGCAGCTGAAAAACACTTATTTTTGTTTTACTAGGAAAATTATGACCAACGTCCAAAGTACATTTTGTGTATCAGTCAGTCAACATGGCAGACTGATCTCATGACTGAGGCTGCGGCTCACATGGGGGTTGGAAGTCAGATCCCCCATCCAGCTCAGTTTGTCACATGGGTAGCGTACTTAGGTCCAGAGAAGGAGGATGGCTGCTGCTGTTGCTACAGTGGCAGCCCCTGCCAACTCATGAATGATACTGAGGGTGCAGCTCAGGGAAGAGCACTTTCTGACCTTTGACTGGTCATGGTTAGCTAGGTCCTCCTGGGGAGATGTCACCAACAATGGACAGGAAAATATGGAGAATAAACAAAACAAATTTTTCGTCCCAGCTGATATTCAGTGTTATCTGGCTATACTATAGTCACACTTCTAGAATGGCCCCAGCACCACCTCATCTTCTTTATATAAATTTTGTCCAGCCAACAAGTTGGCCAGGTAAACTGCTTTTTTTTAGTAAAATCTACATTTAATTTGCAGAACATTGCAAACATACATAGATGTGCCACAGAATTGCAAAAAAATAAAAATTCAGAAATTTTGCCACAGAATTTATCTACACTAAATTAAGATTCCTTCAACAAGGGTCTCTGGTCCAGCTGCTGCCTTTGAAGCAGGTTTTTGGCTTCCCCTCTCCTCAGATCAGCTCAAGCCCCCAGAGTAAGTACTTTCTCTTTTACTTTTTGTTTTTCCCATGCTCTCCATCCACCTCTTTCTCTCCCTCCCTCCCTCCCTCCCTCCCTCCCGCAGCTCAGGGATTTCAGCCAGTAGTCTGTGAGAAGCAAAATGGTAGTCTCAGTGCTCCTTCTCTCTCTATCCCACCGTGCTGAACTTTCCTACTGCTCAGATCCTCCTCCATCTCTCTCTGGGAAAGTGAACAAGTCAGAAGTATGGTGAGAGAACAAAGGGCTGGGAACAGCCACTATCTCCAAAACCTGAGACTACTGCAACTGTGAAAAGTGAAACTATCCCATCATTTTTGATCCCTGAGGCCCCGATGATCAGAAGCAAATGCAGGCACTACAGACTCATTTGCTCCCGCCCCATGATCAGAGCTGGCGAGCGAGTGAAACAATGAGCTTGCCGGTTCTGACCACAAGTAGCATGCAAAACAGGGCATTACCTATTCCGCCCTAATGCTAAGTGGGCAGCACACCAAACACTGGTGCTGCTCCTGTGGCAAACCCTAAGCCAGTTTGGAGCTGGCGTTAGGGTTTGTGGAGTATTGGGAAGAAATAAGGACCCCTGTCCAGCATGGATTTGCATGCTTACAGGCCCCCCACCCCTAACCCCCCTGGACAAGTTTCTCTGGTGGCCCAGAGGGCTACTCCCACCCCTACCCACGAACACAAGGGGCTGGAGGTCCACCAGACCTCTAGCCCCCCTAACCCCCCCACACCAAAATTCTTTCCCTGGTGGTCCAGTGAACGACCCTACCCTCACTCACCCTGGTGGTCTAGTACCCCCCAAACACCCCCCTGTACCTTTAGAAGCAGAGGAAGGAGTAGCACTCCCTCCTCCTGGGGCACTGCCTTCAAAATGGTGGCACCCTACCCGTAGCCTGGTGTATCCTGGGATGCACTTGGCGGGGCTTCAATACCATCTTCTCCTAAGACTTCAATATGTAGGGTGACTGGCTATACACTCATTCTACACCTGGACTAGCTTGCCACACACACTGTAGCTTAGATCAGTTCCTTATCTCTTACTTAACTATACAAAGAATTTGCCTTGACTAACTAACCATTGAATTATCCTCTGTACCACGCATCTTGTTCCCATCATATATCTGTTCTTGGTCCCTCAGCTATGTGGTAAAACATATTGTAGAAAATCCTTAGCATCATAGTTGAATGTTCTAATGCATGCTTATTAGGTGTATTATACATTGTATTATATCTCTGGTATTTGAATTCCAGTGCTGTCAAATGTGTACATTTTTAATACTATTTCATGGTAGTTCTATTATTAAGTTTCAATTTACTGTTTTCAAGTTTACCTCAGTTGTTGTATTTATGTTTATTCTTGGTTATTTTATTACTGTTATGCTGTTAACAAAATTATAAGTTTTATGTTAAACTGTTCCTACTGTACACCGCCTTAGGTGAATCTCCTCATAAAGGTGGTTAATAAATCCCAATAAATAAATAAATAAATAAATAAACCTTCAGTCCTGCAGAACTAGTCAGCTAGTTAATGTAATCCATTTCAAAGTGCCTTATATTACTTGGAGTAGCTCACAATACAGGAATTTGTTCTTTCAGTCTCCATGGCTGTCTCTGTAACATCCCTAGCTTCCGTTGTCTTTTCTGAAAGGAATGATATTTTAATTCCAAAAACAGTAAGCTAATAAGCTTAAAACTGACTCTGAAGGCTGGCATTAGCATTTTATTGCCCTTAACAAAAACATACAAAACCTGCATGTCAATAGTTGTGCCATTACTCCCAAGGGGTCCCTTTGAACCAGACGTTTCTTTCACCATATGTGAGTGGCAAAACTTTTGAGTGAACAGAGCCAGTTATCAAAACCCTGATTAGTTCTTGCATTGTTTCCATTATACCTGTTTTTTTGCTTGTAATGACTCCTTCCGAATTTATAAGCCTCAGCAGTAAAACACTAGTTGGACCTCAAATCCTATTTCACAGACCTTCCAGGCTGCTCTCTTTCTGATGAAATTGGTCCTGTAAGTGCTCTCTCGTTTGGAAGATGAGAGCTCAACAGTGATCCAAATCACAAGCCGAGCAAAAAGCACCAGGGAGAGAAACATCTGTGCAGAATAAAAATTCAGCTGCAGTGCAGCCCAGTCACTTTTCCTACTTGAAATGTAGAGGTATCCTGACAAGTCTGATTAAATACCCAAAACCTACCCACAGGATGCCGGATCCTTAGAATGATGTGGAATCTGATCCACTCAGCTGCCACAGGTCAAATTTTTTGGGGAACGATATATTCTGAGCAGGTGATGTATGAACTGGGGTTACCATTCTCAGACATAGCAATTAGCTTCTAATATCTGACTTTTATTCACACACTTTTTAAGGATGGCCATGGAGTCCAAATACAATGGGTAGAAAAAGGTTCTGATATTTTCATTTAGGAAACCATGTTAAAAAAGAAAGGTAATCATTTTTCAGGCATTTAACAATTCAGATTTATTTTCAGTGCCGCTAAATTCAATTAAGCTGATTTTTGAGCAGAGGCATTGCTGAATTATGCATAAAGGCAGCTTACTGGTGGCTTTTGTGCTCATGTATATTTGTTGTTATTAACTGCAAAAATACCTTCACCAGTGTTTGTACAATATTAAATGAGAATACACTGGGGCTCTTTGCAGGATTTATTGACCTCTGCAGATGCCAGTCATATGTACGCCTCAAAACAGGGAGGGTCCCAGTGGACCAGACCAACAATCCTTGTGTGTTTGCTAGGTGAATTTCAAACACTACTCGATTGTCACGGCCGTATTTCAACGGACTTCTTGAAAGGTGAAACAAATAGATAGACCGAGATTGAACAATCTAGCCCTTCCACAAAACGCCCTGTGCAGTTTGTGCTGATCTTTAACCTTTCAGATACGGTCAGCAAACAGGAATGCTTCAAAGATTAACCAGATTCTTTGTCAATGTCAATCACAAGTAACTTCATCGCCTCCTTAAGGACTCAAAAGGAGCTTGCCTGAACCATTGCGCCCACTCCCTTCCTCAGTTTTCACCCCCTCCTGTAGTGGTGTTCCAGGAGAACTGTGTTAATCTAGGAGTAGGGTATGCTGGCTCTTCCAAACACAACACTAGTTCAATGTTTGAAATTTTATTGGAAAACACCAAACAATTCGACACAACTGCCATGTTTCAGCGCCAGTGCGCCTGCTTCAGAAGTCTTATGATTTGACAGTAAAATGAGTAATGTTTCCAAAATGATTTGTACATGAAGACAAAATTCAATCTCCAAACGTTAAAAGGAAATTCATCCATCAACCATCAGCACAAGCCAAATGAAATGTCAGCAGATGTGGTGAGTCGTTTGGTGTTTTCCAATAAAATTTCAAACACTGAACTAGCGTCTCTTGGGGTTTTTTTTTGGAAGAACCACCCTACCCTGCTCCTAGATTTACATGGTCAACGTTCATAGGAATTGAGCGTTCTTCCATACCCTGTGGTCGTTCCCTGTTTCCCGCCAGGAGAACTGAACCAATCTTGCATTCCTGTACAGGAAGCACTCCCATGCTGCCTACCCACCTGACTCATAAGCTACATGGACTACATCTATTTTTGGAATCTGACAGATAATTCATAATGGCCCAGACTGATCCCTTTCACAGCCAGTATGCAGGGCTCAATGAACCTTTTGTCTAACCCAGCATGGTACACGGTCTTCTTATCTCATAGAAAGATTAAGGCAGATAATGACCTATCCTGTCTGCTTATCTCTACCATCTACTAGGATAAGAAAAAGAATATAAGGTGTTTCAAGCTGAGTCAGCTAAGAAAAGGAACAGACTGATAGCTCATGTGGCAAGTGCCATTCAGAAGATCCCTAGGTCAGTACCTGAATTGGGTCTACCACTGCCCAGGCCAACTGAGGTTACTATGCATTCATGAACTCCCAGAGAGGATGAGAGTCATGCTCACTTTTTATGGCTAAAAGCTAGCAGCCAATGTCAGGGTCCTCAGTCTAGAATTGTCAATAGGGATGCCCATACTTCAGCACCCGGTATCTTTGTTTGGGTGCCTTAAAATCCTGATTGCACACACATATGCCTATGACTTAACATAGGTACAATTGAGTGGCACATAAGGTTCTAGCATGCATACAATGTGTACATTAAAAAAACTGTGTGAAAACATTTTTTAAAAAACACAAAAATAACAGGACACTTTTGAAAAATCAAACTGAAAAGCACATTTTTAAATCACTGGAACATCAGGAAATTTTTGGAAAATCCACAAGTGAACCATTTTTTTCTGACAGTGTGCATCCCCTGTCAGTCAAATGAACAGCCTAGGTTTGTGGGGGTAAGGTATCAAGTAAGGATGACTCCCCAGGTAGTTGCACCTGAAGGCTCAGGGTGACAGACTCTCACTCTGCTTCCAACAGAGCCAGAAATATGAAGGATCAGGAGGAAAACAGAAAAATAAGTGAGAAAATTACATTTGCAGATGACACAAAACTATTCAATGCTGTTAAAACACATGAGCACTGTGAAAAATTGCAGGAACATATTAGGAAATTGGAAGATTGGACATCCAAATTGCAGATGAGATCTAATGTGGACAAGTGCAAAGTGATGCACATTGAGAAGAATCCAAATTATAGTTATTTGATGCTAGGGTCCACCTTAGGAGTCAGTATCCAAGAAAAAGGTCTAGGTATTGTAGACAATACGCTGACATCTTCTGCCTAGTGTTAAAATGGCAGCCGAAAAAGCAAACAGGATGCTAGGAATTATTAGAAAAGGGGATGTGGTAACAGTGGTTCGCATTTCCAGGTTTAAGATCCTGGATGAAAAGTCCATAGGCTGCTACTGAGATAGACTGCTTACCCTGAGATGGGTAGTATGGAATGTTGCTACTAATTAATTATTTATTTATTTGTTACATTTGTATCCCACATTTTCCCACATATTTGCAGGCTCAATGTGGCTTACATAGTACTGGAGACGCGTTTGCAGACTCTGGTGTAAACAAATACAGAATGATGTTGAGATAAGATAAAGTTCATGTGGTACAGCCACATAAGGGAATCGTACAATGGAAGAATTGTGTTATGTCCATTCTGTATATATTGTGTTATGTCCAATCCGTAATTAGGTTTCTGCCAGGTACTTGTGTCCTGGATTGACCACTGTTGGAAGCATGATACTGGGCTAAATGGACCACTGGTCTGACCCAGTACGGCTATTCTTATGTTCTTATGTTTTAAATTACCAAGCTTAGATTCTAAGCAGTGGATGGTGGTGCTGCAATAGCATACCTTCAATTGCATTCATATACCCTAAAGTGATAGTATTGCTGTGAGAGGTAAAGTATCCAGTTAACCTTACTCAGATGCCAATGGAAAAATTTACCGCAGGCAGAACCACATGGCTAATGAGCATTCTATACACTGGTTACTGGTGGAATGATTCAGAAAGGGGTTCACCAAAGTAATTATCTTACATGGTACACATGGGTGCACAGTACATTAAAATGAATGGTAATGAGGCCATTAGGTATTCCTCCGCAATGAACAGAAGTAAGCAAGGGACATTAGCGTATGCAGAATATGAGAAATTCACGTTTAATGCCAGTTTTGGGGACTTACTGCCAGTATTTTCTTTTTCATTCTGCGACCATATCTACCTGCAACTTTAAAAGAGAAAACGAAGGTCACAGTTATGCGGCTTCACTGTACACATGTCTGAAAGACCAGCGTACACTGATGCATGTTGTTATGCATATATGAGCCTCGCATTTGGCTCCTAGTATAGTTTTATGCTCTTCTTCTAAGGCTTTACAGATTTTCATCAAGTTGTGATTATATGATGGTATAATATATTTTAGTTTGTGTTTTGTTTCATATGTTTTATTGTTTTTATTATGAATGCACTGTAGTGAACTGCTGAGTACATTTGAATCAAGCAGTCTATAAAATAAATACATTTTTATGAGAAGAACAGCATTCCAGTTCATGCGCAGATGGGTGCCGATGCTTTTTTTTTTTCTTTGGACGTGCACACAGTGAAAGCTGCCCTTACAGCACAACCTTTGAGGATATGTATCCGGCAGGCTTTCCCTGATTATAGTACAAAGTCTGTGCCCTTTGAATTTGATCTTATTAGCTTACTGTATCGCCGCAGAATATTTTCTAGTTAATCTCGTGGTAGAAGCCACATGCTCCTCCATCACCACATGGTTTTCTGCATCGACCCCTCAGATATTCAGCAGTACTTATCCGGATTCATGTACTGCAGAATGTATAGAGTTAAAGTTCACCTGCTAAAGAAACACAGTTAATTTTAGGACAGCCCTGAAACTTATCTAGGGCCCTGTTTACTAAAGGTGAGCTAGCATTTTTAGCGTGCACTAAAATTAGCACACGCTAAACACTAGACACACCTATATTTTATTTTTTTAATTTTTGTTACATTTGTACCCCGTGCTTTCCCACTCATAGCAGGTTCAATGCGGTTTACATATTATATACAGGTACTTATTTGTACCTGGGGCAATGGAGGGTTAAGTGACTTGCCCAGAGTCACAAGGAGCTGCCTGTGCCTGCAGTGGGACTCGAAACCAGTTCCCCAGGACAAAAGTCCACATTCCTATGGGTGTCTCTAGCGTTCGCGCACGCTAAACATGCTAGCGCATCTATAGCGTAGCTTAGTAAACAGGGCCTTAGTGTTCTCTGAATACACCTAGCCAGACAGGAATGGTATTCAGCACTATCCAGTTAAACTATTACTGTGCACCTGGAATACCCCAGCACCATCTGCTTTTTTAACAGGAGACCTTTTTCCTGCCAAATCTCTTGAATATTGACTTCTCTAGTTCTATTTTAATATTATTTTGGTCTTTCAGCAAAATAAATATTTGAATTACTGAAATGAAAATAGTGAAGACTATTTACTTCTGTTTTAAAGAAGTTTTAAATGCCTCTGATACTAACAGATCTGAAAGCTGAAAGGGTGCAGATTTCTTGGTCACTCAGTGCAAGTATGAAGCACAAAGATTATACTGCACAATAACAATACATCATTTTGCCACCCAGTAAAACTAAATCCAGTTGCCATTTCACAATGGCTCATCAGAAGCCGCATTGAGCCTGCCATGAGTGGGAAAGCGCGGGGTACAAATGTAACAAAAAAAAAAACAAACCATGGCACAGCTTCCAAGCCAGAGGTGAAATGAGATAAGTCAACGTCCAGCTATCCAGGATAACCCCATACTTGTAACCTTCAAGAAGAGGGAGAACAGGAACTCGGTAATTAACATCTTTCCAGTGATTAATTGGGCTTCTTTGTTTGAATGTTTTGCTAGACATAAACTAGGACCTCCATTACCCTTTAAAATATCTCCCTGGGTCTTTGCAGAAAAGGCTCCCGTATCACAAAAAAAAAAAAAAAAAAAAAAGAGGGAAAAAAAAAATCATTTTCAGCCGTTTCAGTGACCTATCCTTTCAGATTGCACTGTTATCTCATTGGCTCTTGTTCTTACATGACTTACATACTCTCATGTACTTAAATGGGATTCTAGCCTAGTAGCGCTTTAGAAATGTCAAGTAGTAGTAGTAGTAGTAGACAAAGGTTAAGAGACAACCTGAAGTCCTATGACATTCTGAACACCAATGCTTAGTACTGAGTGGTTAACATGGCAAAGTAAATTATCCAAAAAATTATTACACAGAGATGTATTTTTAGATATTAAACTAGAATCTTTCCATGAAAAATGCTCATATATAGGAGATTCTAGAACATTGGGAAATGAGATGTTTACTGGGTAACTGCAAATATACCGTATTTTTCGGACTATAAGACGCACTTTTTCCCCCCCAAATTTGGGAGGAAAATGGGGGGTGCGTCTTATAGTCCGAAGGTAGATTTGGCTGGCTGGCTGGCTGGCAGGCCGCCCACCCTCCGAGTTCCGGATCGCCGTCAGGGTTACCTCCTCCCCCCTCCCCCCCCTCCCCTGTCACCACTTCTCCCTACTCACGCGATCTTCCCTGGTGGTCTAGTGACGTCGGGGCAGGAAAGAGCCCCCTCTTTCCTGCCCAGCGCGCTGCTCTCCATCCTCCTGTATGCAGCCTGACGGTCTTGGCGAGATTCAAAATGGCCACCGAGACTTCAATTCTCGGCGGCCATTTTGAATCTCGCCGAGACCGTCAGGCAGCAGTGCATACAGGAGGATGGAGAGCAGCGCGCTGGGCAGGAAAGAGAGGGCTCTTTCCTGCCCCGACGTCACTAGACACCAGGGAAGATCGCGTGAGTAGGGAGAAGTGGTGACAGGGCCGGGGGGAGGGCGATCCCAAACTCGGAGGGAGGGATTCGGACAAGACGCACCGGAGCACCTAGGTTTTAGAGGAGGGAAAAAGGAAAAAAAATTTTTCCTATTTCCCTCCTCTAAAACCTAGGTGGGTCTTATGGTCCGGTGCGTCTTATAGTCCGAAAAGTACGGTATATATGTAAAATAGACATCGATTTTCAGTACTAACCAGCTAACACAGACATATAGGCCTAAACCAGGCTGTTCAAATTTTACAAGAGTTGATCAATGATTTGGTTCAACTTTACTAAACTGATAAATGATTTGGTCCAACTTTACTAAAATGGGTGTCCAGTGACCCTTGAGTTTTATTAAAAAGGACACCCATTTTCATAAAGCTCAAGGGTCACTGCAGACCCATCTCTGCTCCCTGTCGGTCTGCTATACGTCTGTGTAGTTTGGCCATCTTGGAAAGATGGAAGTAATTATACCCATACTAGAATTTGCCTACTACAGGGAATATTTTAAGATTTGCAGGGGCTTATCTGCACAAGAAAGCCATAAGTTGACACTGGCAAGAAAACATGAGAATCGAGACATGAAGACACAGAGAGAGGAACACATTGGTTACAGCATTGCAATTTACAAGATCTGTAGTACTGTACTAAATATCAACAAATACTGGCCTAGTTGAGAAAATGTATATGCATAAGAATATGTCCACTGAGGCCCTTTTACTAAAGTGATTAATGTGGGAATTAGCACACGCTAATAGTTAATACAGTGGCTTGATACCTAACAAGTACTAACTTCCATAATAACTGCATAGTGTGGAATGGGTTGGGGAAAGTAAATCCTAATAAATAAATGGGCAGGAAATGGGCATGGACTGCACTTTACATTAATCCATGATAATTTACAGTGTGGCTACTGTTAATGCACTGGACAATGCAGAATAGTTAGTGTTAAGCGTATCTGCATTAACTATACTGCAGTTAATGCACTGTTATTGCCTTTGTGTTAACTCTAAGGGAAAATTCTGGGCAGTTACTGCGAAATCCTGGCAGTTACTATATGTTTAATTTTGCTACTAATGCATGGCAACTGCAACATTTTAATGCACTTTAGTAAGGGCCACTAAGGGCTAGATTCTATACACAGCACCAAAAAATGCACTATTCTATAAGCCATGTTTAAAATTAGGTGTGGTTTATAGAATAGGGCTTAAACCCGGGAATCAACACTTAACTTTAGGAGCGGTCATTTGCACCAACTGAAAACGTACACACTTATATTAGGTGCATATCCCCTTTATTCCATAATAATTCATGTCAATTTTAGGACCCCCCCCCTCCCATTCCACCCATGACCCTTCCATTTCTGTAGCCCCTTTTTCATATCACGTGTAAATCTCAGGTGCAGATCCCATGCCTAAATTTACACCCATAAAGTTCAATTAAATTTAATTAGTGCCAATAATTGCTTGAGAAAAGCCAATTAGTGGCACTAATTACCTTATTTAATTAAATTGCATGCACAATTTTGGGTGACCTTTACAGAATCAGGGGTAAATGTCAAGCATTTGCACTTTTATATAATTTATTTATATAGGCATATGGACATGGGCTACAGTTTAGCTGTGGTACTTGGTAGTTAGCTAGAATGGCCCTTTTTAAAATCAGTCACTACGGATTAGCTAGTTCTGGGAAGCTCAAATTATGGGTGGTGCTAAGAACATAGTTAGGTTAAGGGAGCTAACTAGGAACGTCCCTATTCCACCCATGACCCTCCAATTTCCGCACCCTTTTTCTTACTCACAGATGATGTTATTAGCCCCATAGCCCAATTTGTGTGGCCCCCTTATACTAATGTATTTTCAATGATCATACTAAATGTTTAAACAATTCCAAAGTAATTTGAAACTATGTAAGGGGGTCCTTTTTTTTCTGGACACCATAGGTAGATCAGTTAAACAAGTTACATCCAGATCTGACAAAACAGGTAGGAAAAAAACTGCCCATCATCACAAGACTACTGTACCCTAAGATTCCTACATAACCGTCCAAGGGCCCTGTTTACTAAGTCCCATTATACGCACATTAGTGTTTTTAATGAACATTAACCGTGTACGTGCATTAACTGTGTAAGCGCCTATAATATCCCTATAGGCGTCTACATGGTTAGTGCATGCGCTAATTGTAGGTGCGTTAAAAACACTAACGCGCCTTAGTAAACAGATCCCCAAGTGACTGTAGGTATATATTAAAAAGCACTGGTGATAAAAGCTGGGGTACAACAGCACCCAAAGGATGCAATCCTGATTCACTGCTCCCCAACTTCACCTTCTGAGCTCTACGTAAAAGAAACAATTAGAATTATTGAATAATAGCTGATCCCATTCCCAACTCCCTAAGTCATGTTAGCAAAACAGGATGTGTGATTGTGTCAAGTGCTACACAACTATGCTGCTGAATCATCAAGAGTAATCATTAAGTAAGCCTTGTGTTTTCCTGATGAACATAAGAACATAAGCACTGCCCCACTGGGCCAGACTGAAGGTTCATCAAGTCCAGTATCCTGTTTCCAACAGTGTCCAATCCAGGTCACAAGTCCCTGGCAAGATCCCAGAACAGCAAAACAGATTTTAGGCCTCTTATACTAGAAATAAGCAGCGGATGAATTACATCAAGCCCAGATCCTAGAAACGTTTCTATACTGTGCCCCCTTCTGAATCTTTACTGAAATGGATCCAAACCATCAGACTTATTGAGAATCTCCTGCACTTGGATCAATGCAGCCTGCTCACCTGCTTTTGCTGAAGACTGCACGTTGGGAAAAGGTTGGAAATTATCACAATCTATTGATTCCAAAGCCATTGTTTTTAAATGGGCTTAACCAAGGCTTGCTTCAGTATATTAGGAGTATAGAATTCAGTAAATGATGCATTTACTATCATCATCAAAACATTACTCAGAGAATATTTTAAAGATTTGATTACCCAAACTGGGCACATATCAAGCACAAATGTAATACTATTCAACCAGGCTAAAAAACTAGACCTCCTTGTCCATTTGTGTTAGGTCAAGTGCCCTGATCCGTCCTGTACAATCATAGGTCTATCGGATATAGTCACTACTAGATTAACAAATAAACATTCAAATGAATAAAGTTAATAAAGATATCTACAACATGCAATAAAAATAATGAAGAGAATAAAATAATGAAATAAAAAAAACTGCTAATCCAAATGTCTGCTTAAAAAAAATCTTTCAATTTCTTTTTGAACAGAGAGAGATAGTAAAGAATCTAAAAGTTCTACTATAAGGGTTCTAAGTTCTACAGGAAGAGAGTTCCATGTAGAGGTTCCTGCAACTGAGATTGTGTGAACACATGCATAAAACCCTCCTAACTATGGGGCTTACCGCTGGCTAAAAGGGAAATACCGCCGGGCTACTGCAGCAGCCCAGCAGTAGTTCCCACCCCCAGTGCGCCATTTTTGTAGTGCCAGAGTGTACCTAGCGGTAATCAGTTACCACCAGGTTAGTGCGGGAGCCCTTACTACTACCTTAATGGGAGGCGGTGACACCCCCCCCCCCCCCCCCGAAATGGCCAAGCGGCAAGTGCTTCACTTGTCGCATTGCCATTTCTTGAAAAAAATAAATAAAGACCTGCCTTTTACCCGCTGTGGTAAAAGGGGACCTTGGCGCACATCAAAAATGTTTTGCCACAGCTTCATAAAAGAACCCCACCTGCAGTGAGAGCACAATTGAGAGGCCTAACAGCCCGATGTTTTCACAGCAACAAACTTAGGAGTCTTTTTACTAAGCTGCATTAAGTGCTATCATGTGCCTAACACAGCTAAAAGCGTCCTCCAGTAACTTTCAAATATGTACGTGCTAACCAAATGCTAAATATAGTTTGGGGTTTTTTTTTTGAGGGGGCATGTCAGGCGCGGAGAGTGGGTGCTCGTGCACCAATCTACATTACCATGCAAACTCTCAGAGATACCATAGCAAATCCCGACCTCCCTCCCGCCACCACCCAAACCGCTACTGCTCCCCCCAGTCCACCACCGTCTGCCTCTTCACTGTCCCCACTCCCCCCCAACACACACCCATCCCTGCCACTGCTACTGCAGGCACGCGACACCAGACTCTTCATGTACGCAGCTGATGATCCTACCCCCATGAACATCCCCACCAGCAAAGGTAGGACTCAATGCTGTTGGGGTAGGGGTAGGGCGGGGTGGGGGGGGCCTGGGGTGGGGGTGGGGAAAAACTTGAAAAAAATGCCTTGATCCGAGAAAGTTTGGGAACCACTGGATTAGTGCATGGATACTGCATGAAGCTTTACCACCTTCAAAATGGCTGGCGGTAAATGCTCATATGGTAACTTTAAGAAATGGAAAATAAGCCATTTTCTTCCGATTCTATAAAAGTCACCAAAATTTGTACATGCAGATTTAGGCACGCCTAATTTGTGTACACAATTTAATCGAACAAGCCAATTAGTGTCAATAATTGGCTTTTTAACAAGCAATTACTGCAACTAATTAGATGTAATTGGAACTAATGCTTGTAAATTTAGGCACTAAAATTTACATGCAACCCCAAAAAAAGGGGGCATAGAAATAGAAAAGCCATGGGAGTTTTGGGACAGATCGGAGCATGGTTTTAGAGTTACGCATGGTATTATATAATATGGGTGGTCCACATGTACATTTAGGTGTGGGCATTTGCACCACATTTTCATTGGTGCAAATGCTGGTGCCTACATTTACACGCGACCTCTCCGCTTAAGCGTTATTCTATAAACCGCACCAAACTTAGGACTTTTTCTTTGCCAATTTTTTTAGGCGCCAGCCCAACCCTTAGACGTACAAAGATCCATAGGTTACTATAGAACTTTGTAGGTCAAAGTGCTTTGAAAATGCACCTCTATAGGTAACCAGTGCAGTTTAACAAGGCTTGGGATGAGGTGCTCATTTTTTCAACAAGCATTACACATCCATGCAAATAAACTGTAAAAACCCTAAGGGATGAAGAAGACAGACCAATAAAAACAGAACTGAAAGAGTCCAGGGTTGGCAGTAGTAGAGTCTGGACCATGGAATGAAAATCACTGACAGAAAACAATGCAAAAGATATTTTATAGAAATGAGTCATAATAGTTTTCTTCTTGAGAGGACCTAGTGATAAAACAAAAATCTTAGATCAGATCAGAAATGTCTTATTTCACTAGAAGAAAAAAATTCCTTCAACTGCAGTGACTCTGAAGAGATTTTTTTTTAGATCAAATCGACTAACCGATAAAGCTAAATGTGTTTGAGTATTGAAAAGCAAACCATAGAGAAAAAAAAGCTAAACCCACTACCTGAAATAAGCTGGCTCTCAGTAATTCCCAAATAGACTCTCATTATCTGCAAAGCTATTGATTATGGAGTGGCTGAAGCGCATGGAAATGATCAAATCTGACTTGGATTTTGTTAAGCGAGACAATTAAATAAGTGTAATTGTATGGAAAGCCAAAAGCTACTTGCCTGTCTACTTCTCACTAACAGGAAAGACAAAAAGCAGAGGAAGAAGGGGCTGGAAAGGAAAAACTTTGCATTTGGAAGAAATTTAAAATTATTTATATTCAAATTCTCTCCTTTAAGAACACAACAATGGGGCCCATGCATGCTAAGGAGAAAACAATCCCTCTGTAATCAGACATCATTTTTGCCGTGGTTCCATGGCTTTCTTTCAGGTGCACCTCACCCGTTGCTCTCGACCCCCTGCTGAATCCATCTGAGGGATGCGTGGGAAAGGCTCAGCAAGGGACTGGAAGGTTGCCAGGGTGGAAACAAGAGCTCTCTTAGGATGCATTATGCTGCACATCACAAAAATATTAAAAGAATGGCCTTCTCCTTTTATGGTAGACTATATTTACTATACATGCCTAGGAAAGCATTATAAACTAGCTAGGTTACACTATACTTGAACTAGGCCCCTCTGCCATATTTCTTGAGTTAGCAATCCTAACTTTGCAAAGATCCAGGACAGCAAAGTACCATTAGTTAGTTTTCATTTTCCAGAGGCCCTGCAAGAAAAGCAGAGCCCCCCCCCCCCTCCCCGTTTCCTTTTCACACAAAATGGAGGCTAGGCAAGTCTTCCCTGCTTTCTTTTCTCAGACCTGCCAAGTCTCCCGCATTCAACGGAAGACTCCCGCTTTGGTGGGTCATCTCCCGCCAAAGCGGGACAGTCTCCCACTGAGAAGAGGAATCACTGTTTTTCTCACCGCCGCTGTTGCTGCTTCTCACAATGCAGTGGCGGCGGCAAAACAACAAGAAAAAAAGGAAGCACAGGGCTGCAATAGTTTTCACTGTGTT
This sequence comes from Microcaecilia unicolor, assembly GCF_901765095.1. NCBI lineage: Eukaryota > Metazoa > Chordata > Amphibia > Gymnophiona > Siphonopidae > Microcaecilia > Microcaecilia unicolor. The sequence goes on from NC_044040.1 coordinate 164,499,948, forward strand.
GTCAGTTCTGCCGGTCCTCTGCCCCCGGAACTCAAAGTTGACATCAGCGGGGGCACAGGACCAGCAGAGCCGACAGCGCATGCCTGAAGGCTGCTGCTGACCCACACTTTTTTTTTGTCTCACCTGCTGCAGAGGTTGCATGGAAACAGGAGGGAGATGGGATGAAATGAAAGTTGAAGCCAACAGGTTAGTATTTTCTGTTTCCCCTTCAAAACAAAGCGAGCAAACCTATGAGCTGCTATATCCACGTTGTCACTGTTTATTGTTGGTAGCATTTTTTTTTATTTAATCTCACTTATATTTTCAAACATGCTGGCTTGTGCAGTATACAGATGTACATAAAGGAAGTATAATAAGGGAATAACTTTTCATAGGCAGTGTAGTAATTCGTTAGAAATTGTAATCAGTGTGTCATTTGGAGGGGCTACTTATGGGGACACCGTAGCACTGTTATATTTGTGCAAAGATTTCTTTTTTCTCAAGGTAAAGGGCCTCCAAAACAGACATCATGTTATGAGAATCAGGTGCTCAGCCTTCAGAGTTTCTATCTATCTATTTATTTACTTATTTATATCATTTACATCCCACATTAAACATGAATTAGGTTGAAACCTTGGAACATTTAAAATCTTTTTTTTTTCTTATGCCAATATCAAAATAAAAAGATGACATGAGGTAGAGTGGGTGGAGCCAATGTAGAGTGAGTGGAGCCAAGACAGAGTGGGCAGGGCTGGGTGTGTACTAAAATCTCCCTCTTGGCAGCTCTGTCCTCTTTGGTGTGTCCCAGCTGAGCTTGCTGTACCTACTACCTCCTGCATAGGGTCTCTGCCTCTCCCCTTCATCACCTTACTCTCCAGCTCTCCTTACCCCTTCCTGCCATATTCTCCCCTTCCTTGTTACACTTGTGTAAAGTAACATATTAATACAGTAAATGTTGGCAGATAAAGACCTACATGTTCCACCCAGCCAGCCCATCAAGTCGTGCTCTCCTTCTTAGGCTGGCAATCTCTCTTTCGTCCTCATCCTATCTATTCTCTTTTATCCCCATCTCTACATACAGTATAATGATCCTTCTTCATTCCCTTCTCTTCTACACCTACTCTCTGCTCACTTTCCTTTCCTCCTCCTGGATTATATGCTCTCTCCTCCTCTCTGGACCCTCCAATAGTCTCTGCTCTCACATTCCTTCATGTGCTCTCTGTCTCCTTCTCTTGTTTCTCCAGTGATCTGTTCTCTCCACTGGCTCCCATGTGCTGACTTGATATTGATTACCTCTTGAGGCATGGGTAGAATTTAAAATTTATTAAAAAATATTTATAACCCATTGTATTTACCACTCTAGGTGGGATACAAAATAAAATTTGTATTCTTATAGTCAAGATCTTATACGGTTATGCTCCAGCATATATGATGTCAACGGTTAACTATTACACCCTAATTCTATATAAGGCGCTCAAAATTGTGCATGAGAATTTGGGCGTGCAACCAATTTGTGCACACAATTTAATTAACGAGCCAATTAGTGCTATAATTGGGTGCTAATAATCAATTATTGGCGCTAATTGGCATTAATTTAAATTTATGTGCAGATCTTTAGGCGCTGGGATCTGCAAGCGGCAGTAGATCAATATTCATTGCAGATTTTGCAGGGGCCCAAAAATCGGCACCAACTGCCATCCTTAACGCACTTACCGTGTTGTGCTAGGCAGCCATGCTTCTTGCTCTCTCTCCCATAGCACAGGCCAACTGCTACTGTCTCCTGCTTGTGCATGAAACAGCACTGACTGCCTCTTCCTTCTCCAGGAAATCCTATGCCCACATGTTTTGTGCAGCTGTCGCTACCACATTCTGAGACCTGCCGTTGGGGGTATAATTGCCACTTAGCTAGAACCAGTGGCATAGCCAAGGGTGGGCCCGGGTGGGCCAAAGCCCTCCCACTTTGGGCTCAGGCCCACCCAGTAGCTGGCAGGGATTCCAAAGCCCCACCAGCTGAAAACTCCCAACAACTGTCCCTCCTGCATACCTTGTAAATAGCAGATCTTCGCCTACAGCAAGCAGCGACTGATACGTACTGCTTGCACCAGCCCCACAGCCTTCCCTCTAACGTATTCCAGCCTACACTGAAACAGGAAGTTACATCAGTGGGAGGGCTGTGGGGCCAACATGAGCAGTGTGTATTAGCTGCTGCTCGCTGCCAGTGAAAATCTGCTGTTTAAAAGGTGTGCGGGAGAAGGGAGTTGTTTGAGAGACCATATGGCATGCAGGTGAGAGAAGGAGAGACCAAATCACCTATGGGATGGGCGGAGTTCTTCTGCCCACCCATCTTGGGCCCAGGCCCACCCAAAATTGGGTGTCTGGCTACGCCCCTGGCTAGAACCTAAAAAAAAAAAAATCATGTTTCCAGTTTGCATCTTTAAAATGCATTATTTATATGGCAAAGAAATCTGTTTCCCTGTTAATAAATTTTATTTTACATTGGCCAAGCGGTAAATGACACACTGGTTCTTGTTGATGTTCACTGTCGCCACTGCAATGACGTTGTCCTTTGCAGTGTTTAATAAAAAAACTTTCTCAATCTATTTGAGCCCAAATCTGTTATGTTGTGATCTTCCAGCTGCACATAGAAATAGTGACCTCACTTATGGGAGAGGTTATAGCAGGAAGGCTGAATACCTAAAGTATATAGTTGGTCAGGAAATCTCAAAGCAGTGCTGAATTGAAAGGGGGGAGGGGGAGGAAAGCACCAGTGTATCTACCATAAATGCAACTGTGTTCCAAACCATCAATAACAGAACATTTAAAAAAAGCCATTAGTACAGAATTCACCTTTTGAATTAAAGACAATATTTGATTTCCAGCTTTGTAAAAAGCATCTTGTCTGGAAGCACTTTTGAATTAATAGAAACTGACTTGACCTGCCAATAAACACTTTTTTTGCATCTAAGAGTTTTTAGCATTTCAGGATTCATTATTTATGAGCTGAAGCCTCAGAACATTCCAAAGAAGACCACAGATACGCTTGTTGCTGTTTCACAGTCACAGGTCTCCTGAAACAGGACTTACAGGGAGCAATTCCACAATATGGCGGTTCTGTCTGGGCGCCCTGGTAATATTATTTATTCTTTACTCAAATTTGCTATTCCGCTGTGAATGACAACACAACTAAGCGGTTTTCCGACTAAGCATAGTAAAGGAACTCCATAAATGTAGACAGGAAGTTAAGCTGAAAAAAGAGGAGAAGGGGAAAGAAGCAGAGGAGGGAAGACAGATATGGGATCCTGTATAACACAGGGTGAGAGCCTATTCTCTATGGACACTTAGGGGCCCTTCTAATAAGCCGCACAGGCACCTACAGTGGGGGAAATAAGTATTTGATCCCTTGCTGATTTTGTAAGTTTGCCCACTGACAAAGACATGAGCAGCCCATAATTGAAGGGTAGGTTATTGGTAACAGTGAGAGATAGCACATCACAAATTAAATCCGGAAAATCACATTGTGGAAAGTATATGAATTTATTTGCATTCTGCAGAGGGAAATAAGTATTTAATCCCTCTGGCAAACAAGACCTAATACTTGGTGGCAAAACCCTTGTTGGCAAGCACAGCGGTCAGACGTCTTCTGTAGTTGATGATGAGGTTTGCACACATGTCAGGAGGAATTTTGGTCCACTCCTCTTTGCAGATCATCTCTAAATCATTAAGAGTTCTGGGCTGTCGCTTGGCAACTCGCAGCTTCAGCTCCCTCCATAAGTTTTCAATGGGATTAAGGTCTGGTGACTGGCTAGGCCACTCCATGACCCTAATGTGCTTCTTCCTGAGCCACTCCTTTGTTGCCTTGGCTGTATGTTTTGGGTCATTGTCGTGCTGGAAGACCCAGCCACGACCCATTTTTAAGGCCCTGGCGGAGGGAAGGAGGTTGTCACTCAGAATTGTACGGTACATGGCCCCATCCATTCTCCCATTGATGCGGTGAAGTAGTCCTGTGCCCTTAGCAGAGAAACACCCCCAAAACATAACATTTCCACCTCCATGCTTGACAGTGGGGACGGTGTTCTTTGGGTCATAGGCAGCATTTCTCTTCCTCCAAACACGGCGAGTTGAGTTCATGCCAAAGAGCTCAATTTTTGTCTCATCTGACCACAGCACCTTTTCCCAATCACTCTCGGCATCATCCAGGTGTTCACTGGCAAACTTCAGACGGGCCGTCACATGTGCCTTCCGGAGCAGGGGGACCTTGCGGGCACTGCAGGATTGCAATCCGTTATGTCGTAATGTGTTACCAATGGTTTTCGTGGTGACAGTGGTCCCAGCTGCCTTGAGATCATTGACAAGTTCCCCCCTTGTAGTTGTAGGCTGATTTCTAACCTTCCTCATGATCAAGGATACCCCACAAGGTGAGATTTTGCGTGGAGCCCCAGATCTTTGTCGATTGACAGTCATTTTGTACTTCTTCCATTTTCTTACTATGGCACCAACAGTTGTCTCCTTCTCGCCCAGCATCTTACTGATGGTTTTGTAGCCCATTCCAGCCTTGTGCAGGTGTATGATCTTGTCCCTGACATCCTTAGACAGCTCCTTGCTCTTGGCCATTTTGTAGAGGTTAGAGTCTGACTGATTCACTGAGTCTGTGGACAGGTGTCTTTCATACAGGTGACCATTGCCGACAGCTGTCTGTCATGCAGGTAACGAGTTGATTTGGAGCATCTACCTGGTCTGTAGGGGCCAGATCTCTTACTGGTTGGTGGGGGATCAAATACTTATTTCCCTCTGCAGAATGCAAATAAATTCATATACTTTCCACAATGTGATTTTCCGGATTTAATTTGTGATGTGCTATCTCTCACTGTTACCAATAACCTACCCTTCAATTATGGGCTGCTCATGTCTTTGTCAGTGGGCAAACTTACAAAATCAGCAAGGGATCAAATACTTATTTCCCCCACTGTACATGCATCCAATGTGCGCCAATTCGGAACTACCGCCCAGCAACTATGTGGTAATTTCATTTTTTACGCGCGTCCACTTCACGCACCAGAAAATATATTTTATTTTCCGTTGCACGGCGCTAACCGGGCGGTAATCAGCATTGTACGTGTGTTGATGACTACTGCCCGTGTGTGAGACCTTACCGCTAAGTGGCGGTAAGGTCTCAGACCCAAATTGGACGCGTGCCAATTTTCATTTGGCTGCATGTCCATTTTCAGCCAAAAGAAACAGGCATTTTTTTACAAGTGTGCTGAAAAATGGAATACACTAGTGTGCATTTGGACCCCCCCATATTAGTGTATATAGATACCCCCGTTTACAACTGCATTGACCTGCCATAATTGGGGGCACCTACATGTAGCAGGTAGACAGGCAACTTGAATATTCTGTAAATTGCCCATCTAAGTGTCTGCCTACCTATGGCCCACACATGTGTACACCCCTTACAAATAGGCATTCAAATGGCATAGGAGAGAATTCTATAAACAATACTAAAACATGGGTGTGGAAAAATTCACTGCTAAGCGCTATTCTGTAAAGGGTAGCATAGCATTTACCGTGGATCCTGTGCCTGACTTTTGGGAATCAAACCTATGCCTGCTAAAACTGGTATAAATGCAGGCATCCAAGTTAGGCACATTAAGGCAGTGTTCTGAAATTCTGCGCACAACATTTTGGAATGCTCTGGCCATTGGAGTGGAGTAGCAGCCTAGTGGTTAGAAAAACACAACGAAGAAAATGTTCCACTCAATGTGGAAACTCAAAAGAGTAAAACCTTTCTTCCCAAGGGAAATATTCTGCAGCCTGGTACAATCAATGGTGTTAAGTCACCTAGATTACTGCAATGCCATCTACGCTGGATGCAAAGAACAAATCATTAAGAAACTCCAAACTGCCCAAAACACAGCAGCCAGACTCATATTTGGAAAAACGAAATACGAAAGCGCCAAACCCCTAAGAGAAAAACTACACTGGCTTCCACTAAAAGAACGAATTGCGTTCAAAATTTGCAACCTGGTCCATAAAATCGTTCACGGTGAAGCGCCTATCTATATGTCAGACCTCATAGACCTGCCAACCCGGAACACAAAAAGGTCAGCATGCACATTCTTGAATCTATACTACCCCAGCTGCAAGGACTTAAATACAAATCAATATATGCATCCAGCTTCTCCTACATAAGTACGCAACTATGGAGCGCACTACCAAATGTTATAAAAACAATGCATGACCTAACAATATTCCGAAAACTACTGAAAACCAACCTGTTCAAAAAAACATACCACAATGATCCATCCTAAATACTAGAAAACGAAACTTCACCAAAACTAGACAAAACGGAACTCTCTAAACTTGACTGCTTCATTGAACGCTACGCATTACTCACTACCACTCTACTTCTCATGCAGGATATGAACTTTCTATATTTGATTGTCTAACTTACTCTATAATCTACTCTATCATTTATGATTTAATGCAAAACTACTTTGTAATTACCTTATCATTTATGAACTCTAATACAATATCACTTTGTATTTCTGAACCCGGAAATGGTGATCGCCACTCCGGCACGATGTAAGCCACATTGAGCCTGCAAATAGGTGGGAAAATGTGGGATACAAATGAAACAAATAATAATAAATAAATAAATGCAGCGAATGAGGTGGAGGAAGGAAGGGGGAGATGCTGCTACACAAAGAGTGGGGAGATGCCATTCCCTGAAGAGTGCCGCCTGAGGCCCCCGCCTCAGGTGGCCTAATGGTCAGGCCACCCCTGGGTGCGTGCATCTTGGAAGTGTGCCATATATAAAATTCGGAGGAAATGCATATTTTACAGGAAGGGGGGTACACTTGAGTGGAGTCTGGGTAGGACTCATATGTACATGCGTAACTTGTATCTCCAGCATCTAGATGCGATCATTTACACCAGTTCTACGGATGGCATAAGTGCTCGCACATAACTGCACATGCTCGTAAATATCCAGTTACTCTAGTATTCTATAAAGGAAGGTAGGCACTTATTTTCCATTACAGGATCAGCTCCTAATAGGCCACCCCGTTATAGAACTGCTCTCTATCGTCAAGTACGCCAATGTCAAAAAACAAGCATGGGGCACTGGTGCCCTTCTGATGATCTCTCATTTCTCTCCACATGCTCCTTCTAATCCTCCCCACAATTACATGAACTAGCTCAGCTTACTGAAGCCTCTTCTTTTGATTTTCATTTTCAAATGGTCACGCATGAAGGAGCTTGGATATATGATCAAGCTGTGTGTGTGTGTGTGTGTGTGTGTTTTTGTGTCTCCTGTATCTCTCACTGCTGACAGCCCGCTTGAGTGCACTGGAACAGATCTCAGGAGAGCTGCAGGGAGATGTGAAAACTCTCTCAGTGCAGTGCCAACAAGGGACCAGGAAAAAGAGAGAGAAAGAAAGAATAATGTTAGAGAAATAAAAAGGAAAATGGGGACAGAGATAGAGCGAAGGAGACAAAGAGCCAAGAAAAAACTCAGAAAATAAGAAAATGGAATCTGTAAAATGATAAAATAAGAAAATATATAAAAACAAAGTCTAAAGATAAGGAAGGTGAGAAAACAAGCATTCAGTCTGGACATGCTAATTTTCTCCATAGCCCTTCCAATGCCTGCCAGACAGGCACGCTTCAAAAGGACACTGTTCTCCAACCATGTCTTTTACAGCTCCTGAAAACATTTTCTCTCAAAACAAATGGATTCAGACACCAAGTTCACAGAAGCAGTGAGCAATACTTTGGTGTTTTTTTTTATTCTTCCAGTCCGGTAAGTTTAATTTATGTATAGTGAAGGCCTCATTAATTAATGCTTTTACAATCTGTCCTGGCAAGAAGTTGGTGAAATAAAAGGCAGTTTGTCCTACACCTCGAAAACTGCCCCCTACTGACACTAGAAGGGCAGGGACAAGGAGGGGGGCTGTGGTTTTCAATCTGTAACCTACTGAAGAGCCTCACTGATCCCTTCCAAACCACCTGCTCTTCCTTGGATGAAAAATAAATCTAACTGCAATTAAAATGCTGTAACTCATTAATGACCCCACTGAATGCTCTGCATTCCTCTCAGCACTGATAATGGGAAAATGAGCTGTAGGCAGGCCTAGATCCCAGGGCTGAATTTCAGCAGGGGGGGGGGGGGGGAAGACATGGAACACAGTTCTGCCACTTCCTTCAGACTCCAGAGCAGCAGGAGCATCCTGCTCCATCCCAGCCTTTTCAGACATCCTACAGAGGAGAGGAGAGGAGAGGAGAGGTCTAGACCAGATAGACAATGGAATCTACTCCTTTTTAACTGTTGCTTCTCCACTCTCTTGCACCTCAGGGACCAGGATAGGAGAAGACTGTCCTCAAGCAACTGCTGAAGAGCAAAGAATAGACTTAAAATGAGGGTAAATTTGAAACAGAGGCGGTGTCAACATTTGCCCTGCTTAGTGCCCACCCATGTTAATTCCTCAATCCACTGAAAAATCAGTCCTGGCTTTGTCACTGCATCAAGATTTTAATCGTGGCTCTGATGATTGACATTTCTGCCGAGACGTATCAAACTTGTGCCAATTCAATCCTGTCTTGTCTCCATTACCAAGGGCTTATTTATGGCACATCAACCTGGAACACCATGTTTTGCAGGCCCCAAGGAATCAAAACAGAGCTGGCAGTATAAATTACATCTGGTTCCCCCATATAAATGGAGCAAAACAACCATGTAGCATGGCTCATATCTGGCTCCCCGGCTTCCAGGAGAAACAGAACAGAGCTGGAAAGGTAGGAGATGGAATGCACGTAAGGAAATATATATGGAAACTGAATGACAAGCAATGCTCATGGCATGTTATTAATATTTTCTTTGGAGTATCATATTCAATGATATTATTCATGGTTGCTAAAACAACAATCTTTTTTGCCCTACTGTTTGAAAGGAAGTGATTGGTCCATGTGTGCTGCACACTTGTCACGCTAAATCTTGTTATATAAATACTGTGGTAGATAGTGGCACTTTGTTCAGCATGAAATCTGCATTTAATAAGTTGGCTACTAGGTCCATTCAACATATAACTCACTCAGAGGGAGATGTACATAGGTCCCCGGAAAGAACCGCCTGGTATTTCCACCTCGGTAAAATTTACCAATTTGAAAATACAGAGCGATTCTCAAGGCAAGTCGCATGCAAATGCAGCTCGAAAGCAGGGAAGCCAGTCGGTCAGCTGAGCATGCGTAGAACAGCCAATCACTAAGCATGGCTGTTCTGTGCATGCTCAGTGCAGTAGCTTGTATATGGCTTTCATACATGAAAAGACGCTGCATGTATGAAAGCCAGAGTAGCTTTTTTTCCCCCCTCAAAACTGCTGTGGGGGTGTGCTTCCAAGACTGGAGCAGCAGCTGATGGGAGGACTGTCATGTTGGGACTCCAGTGTCTTCCTTGCCTCCCCGTAGCCGGGAGAGAGGGCATGAGGAAAAAGTGCTACCCACCTACTATCCCACACTTCACTGCCGCGGTGAGCGATCTCCCTGCTCTAGCCTCATGCAGGAGTGGCAGAGCAGCTGTGGAGTACTTGCAACAATGAAGAACTGTCAGGACTGAAAGCTCCAGACCTCCCGTTACATTTTTTATGGTAAAGTAGGGGCTGCTTCTGTGCATTGCTCAGAAAACAGTTATGCATCACTTTGAATACACATCTGAATGCTTAATAGCTCATTTAATAGATTAGCATAGGATTTCTGTTGTCTGATCCCCCCACACGATAAAAAGCCCGCAGAACCCCATTGTGCATCTCCCGCTGAATAACATGCTTGATGAATCGGCTGGAACCACTTTAAAAAGCACATTATTGACCTAGTAGGCTTTATGCATCGGGTCCTCAGAGGGTAGATATTCAGTTGGAAGTGGTCAGCTGATGGTTTTATGCCCAGATAATCAATGCCAGGCCATATCTGGACTCCAGGACAGAATAATCGGTACATACGTAGCTGGCTAAAACTTAGCCTGTTAAAAGGGAAAGGGAATGGGATTTGAGATACCGCTTTTCTGTGGTTACAATCAAAGCAGTTTACATATTACAAACAAGTACTGATTTTGTACCTGGGGTAATGGAGGGTTAAATGACTTGTCCAGAGTTGCAAGGAGCTGCAGTGGGAATTGAATTGGGTCCCCTGGTTCTCAGGCCATTGCATTAGGTTACTCCTTCACTCAATCTTAAGTGCAATATTCAGCTTTCCTATATGCTGTCCTATCTATGTGGTTATCTTAACCTACTAATTGCTGACCCTGCCACCAAAACGCCCACAAAATAGCTGGTTCAGCTTGAATGCTATCCCCCTGATTTTATAAAGGTTGCAAAAAATTATGCGTGCAAATTTAGGTGTCATCTCCTCTCCTCTTTCATGGCCAGATGATCGAAAGCCCTGCGCTGTCCCAAACAGCACTCTAAAAATAGCGCTAGAACAGCACAGGGCTTTACTGCCCCTATGATCAGAGAAACTTCCTTATATGGTGTGAAGCCCCACCCAACACATTCCAGGCTGCACTGGACAGGGCTGAGCACAGCCATTTTCAAGGAAGTGCTGGAAGAGGAGGAAGTGTACTACCTTCCTCCTCCAACAAAAGTACGAGGGGGCATGGAAAAGGGCCGCTAGACCACCAGGTTGGGGGGGGGCACTTGATTTGCAGCCCACCAGGGATTTGGGGGGGGGGATGTGGGCTGGAGATCCACCAGATCTCCAGCCCCCCCCCCCCCCCCCCCGTGAACTTGTGTTGGGGGGGAGGGGTCGGGGGTACTGGAGGTCCACCGAACCTCCAGCCCCCATATTGCTGGCTTGGGGTGGGAGAGCCAGGGTTCCTGCTCCTGCAGGGGGGGGGGCCTGCTGGTATGCAAGTGCATGCTGGACAGAGTCACCATTCCTCCCCCAATGGTCCGCAAACCCTAATGCCAGTTCCTAGCTGGCGTAGGGTTTGCCGCAGACAGCACGCCAATGCTTGACCCACTGCCTGCTGATTATTGGGGCAGAATATGTTTAGCATGCATTTGCATTCTACTTGTGCTAATAGCCCTGTTTAGCATGCATTTGCATGCTAGTTGTGGTCAGAGTCCGCGAGCGTGTTGTTTCACAAGCTCAGGGGCTCTGATCTTGGGGCAGTAGCAAACACAGGCGTTAGTATGGCGCTAATAGCCTCTAGCACCTGCATTTGCTTCTGATCATCAGCCCATCAGGAACCAGTCACTAGATAGCACCTTCCAGCAATCTGGGACCTGTTTTCTAAAAGTTAAGGGGCCCTCACATTGAAACTGCAATGCTATCTAGGTCTATATGAGTGCAAACTATAACAGGTCCGGTTCTGTGCGATGCTGGCCAAGTCAAAAACAAACAAAATAAATAAATAAAAACAAAAATAAACAAGCAAACAAAGCTCCTCTAATTGCATTTAGGCTTTGAATGGGATCTGTCTGCATCTATCTGTCATTAGCACTGAGAAGAAAATCAGTATTCGGCCCATCTCTGACTCCCTGGAACCAAGACAAACAGACAAAGCGCCTGATCCGGAGCCGTCGGAGAGAATAGCCAAATCCCAGGAAGTCTCTCGACAAAATACCATTTGGCCCTGGCACAGGCAGTCTTAAAGGAGCAGACAGTTATTGAAAGGAGCGAACCAAGAGGGGACCAGTCATAAAATAAAAACCCTAGCTGGGACTTACTCGTTTTATGGAGCTTCCTGCTGAACTTTCAGAGAGGGGGAGAATACAATTTGCTTCAAGGCGCATTAATCTGTCTAACGTCCTAATTACTGTTTAGACTGCCATTTGCCTTCTATTACGAACAGACTAATTATCCCAATGCTTCGTCATTTAAAAACACAATTAATTATTGCGTTGGGAAGCATCAAAATCAAGCGAGATTATGTGGGGGGACAATTAAGAAAAACCTGTGCAATGGCTCTGTTCAGGACAGTGAAAAATATTTTGCAAGCAGAGAGAACATGACCACCTTCAACTGAATTTGGTAAAGGTGTACTTTAAGAATGTTTTAAAAAATGACACGAAAAGTATCGCAGGCGTCCCTCTGCTACGTTCCATCAGTGAGGAAACAGGATGTGATGTCAGTATGGGTGGGAAACGGAAGGGGGAGGCCTGCGTGGCTGGCACAGACATAAAAAATGAATTGTTGTGGCTGTGTTTAAGGTACACTGGGGAGGGATGGCGGGGCGGGGTGGGGCAGGGGAGGGGGGTCCGAAGGAGAGTTGCTGGTCCACGGGTGGGGAATTAGGGATAGAGGGACACATGTTGACTACATGGGGGAGGGGGGCTAAAGGGAAGATTAAAAAAGACTGTATATTTTATATATCTATGGGAAGGGCCCATCCAAGTTAACTCTGAACCCATCCAAAATAATAGGTCTGGCTACAGCACTGCTGTGCATTAATGTCTGCCATAGACTTTGCAGAGTCAGGTTCAATGCAAAACTCTTTTCTACATAAGGCATACACAATTATGTGCAAAAGGCAAGCTAATCTGGGTGCAAAGCCTAGCACACTTTTCCTGCATTGCCCCTGAATCAAACCAGTCCTGCTACATCTGAATCAGACTTTGGCCAGCCTCAGCAGGTTGTGTCAGGAGCACTTAAGAACAGAAAAAAAATCACTTCCTTTTTTATTTTTTTTACCTTATCCCTCTCAGTTTCAATAACACTGTTGCCACTACCTTATCTCTGTTACCGCCTGGTTTAATGCCCCGTGAAACTGGCGTTGAATCAAACTAAACTGTTGTAAAAAAAAAAAAAAAAAACAACAACTTTAAAATGTGACCTCAAAACATTCCAGCAATGCTGAGGGTGGTGCTGCTGTAATGTCTGGAAGTGGGGAGAAAAATCTGTATAGAACTATTGTACTTTGCACAAGCATCAGATACTCCAAGTGGAATGAAGCAGCGCTCATTTGCAACTCAGCAACCACAAATCACCTGCTGTGTCTGGGCAACTTAGAACAGTTAAACAAATACTGGTGCACTTTTCTTTTACACAGGATAAAGTAAACCCTTGTCAATCCCTCTGAAAAGTGAATTTTACGCTATAGAGTCTTATATTTCTTACGTGGCTGCAGGCTCAAATGCTATCAAAACAGTGTACATTCAGGTACTGTAGGTATTTTTCTGGCCCTGGAGAGCTCACAGTCTTATGGGCTGATGCTCCAAACCTAACGCCTGCAGTAGAGGCGATTAGCACCGGACTAGCAGCAGCGTTAGTGAGCACAGAAAAAGGCTCTAGCGGAAGACAATGGGGTCCTTTTACCAAGCTTCAGTAAAAAGGGCCCTGCGATAGCAGCGGGGGCCATTTTCCCCACACAACAGAGCCCTTTTTACCGCAGTGGGTAAAAAGCATCTAAAGATAAAATGCCACGTGGTAAGGTTACGTTTACCGTGTGGCCATGTGGCAGGGACCACTTACCACCACCCACTGAGGTGGCAGTAAGGGCTCCTGCAGTAACCTGGTGGTAACCAGGCAGCATGCGACACTGCCCAATTACCGTCAGGTTAGCGCCATGGTGCATGCTTGAGGTGGAACTACAGAGGTGGCCGCATTGGGCCTGTAGTGGTTCCGGGTTGCCGTGTGGCAACCCTTTTGTAAATGGGCCCCAATGTGCGCAAATAGCATGCGATTGTGGTCAAACGGATTCTAATGAGGTCATTTCCTATTCCCTTCAAATGCTCAGAGAACAGTGCACAAAAGAAAGCCACCTTACCGACGAAAAAAGAACTCCAGCTCGGAGCAGGCGTTAGGGGGGGGTTGAAGAGAGGATTTCTCAAGATTCTTTCTTTAAAATATGCCAGCTTTGACTGGTTTCGGAAGCAGAAGGAAGCCCATGCAAGCCCTTAATCGCTGGTAGTGAGAGACGAATGTGTGCATGTGAGAGTAAACCCAAAAGACACATTGGTGCCTATTTCCTGCGCTTAAATATAAGCCTTTTAAGTAAAAAAAAAAAAATTTGAAAAGCTTATACTTAAAGACGCAGAAAACAGGTGCTAATGTGTGCTTCACTTTCGTGTTTGCTTGGCGCATGCGCACAAGAGCTCAGCTTACCGCAAAACACTTCTACGCATGCACCAAGCCCTTCCCCCTTGCTTTCGCTTTTACGGTGCGCTACTTTTCCGTGCTGTTCCAGCACTAGGTTCTGCGCTTTACAGTGGGAGTTCTGAGCATCATCCCATGAGTTTGTATCTGAGGCAAGACCTGTCGTTTCTTTCTTTACAACATCCATAAAATCCGCCCCTTTCTTTCTGAGCACTCTACCAAAACCCTCATCCACACCCTTGTCACCTCTCGTTTACACTACTGCAATCTGCTTCTTGCTGGCCTCCCACTTAGTCACCTCTCCCCTCTCCAATCGGTTCAAAACTCTGCTGCCCGTCTCGTCTTCCGCCAGGGTCGCTTTACTCATATTACCCCTCTCCTCAAGTCGCTTCACTGGCTCCCTATCCGTTTTCGCATCCTGTTCAAACTTCTTCTACTAACCTATAAATGTACTCACTCTGCTGCTCCCCAGTATCTCTCCACACTCGTCCTTCCCTACACCCCTTCCTGTGCACTCCGCTCCATGGATAAATCCTTCTTATCTGTTCCCTTCTCCACTACTGCCAACTCCAGACTTTGTGCCTTCTCTCTCGCTGCACCCTACGCCTGGAATAAACTTCCTGAGCCCCTACGTCTTGCCCCATCCTTGGCCACCTTTAAATCTAGACTGAAAGCCCACCTCTTTAACATTGCTTTTGACTCGTAACCACTTGTAACCACTCGCCTCCACCTACCCTCCTCTCCTCCTTCCTGTACACATTAATTGATTTGATTTGCTTACTTTATTTTTTGTCTATTAGATTGTAAGCTCTTTGAGCAGGGACTGTCTTTCTTCTATGTTTGTACAGCGCTGCGTACGCCTTGTAGCGCTACAGAAATGCTAAATAGTAGTAGTAGTAGTAATAGAGGCAACAGTGACTTGCCCAAGATCACAAGGAGATGCAATGGGATTTCAGCTAGACTTCCCTGAATCTCAACCCCCCCCCCCCCCACCTTAACTACTAGGCTACTCCTCCACTCCGGTTGAGTTCCCCCAACTTCCTTTCACTGTCTAGAGTGGGGGGAGGGGGGGGGGAATAGAGGATAAAGAGTTACACCTCCCCAGCTCAGTGATACAGCAGCACACTGGCTGTTTCAGGGTAAGTTCAGGAGCAGACCAGACAAGCATGAGTAAAAGTTCCTAAACGGACTGTAATTTTGGAAACACCTCATCTGCATTTCTTATCTTTTACCATTACGTATCTCTGAATTGTTGCTGTACTGTGTAATCCGAATACTAAGGGCCCTGCTTACTAAGGTGCGTTAGCATTTTTAGTGCGTGCTAATGATAGACACCTACAGCACGGCTTAGTAAACAGGGACATAACTTTGTACCACTCTACAACAGTGAAGGCCAGATGGACTAAATAGGTTTTATGGTTCCTCGCATAGATTGTGTTCATAGGAATAAAGATTTACATTCATATATAGCCCTAATATATAAGAATATAAACAACAGGAGCGAGACCTAAAAAAAGGAATTGTAAAAACAGGAGGCACACTGCAAATTTACTAAAAGCTTGTCAGTTATGCACAGGATCACCTTTTATTGCAACTGCAGGACACATAATCAGCATGAAGATTTATGAATTACACCATCCTTTGTTACTCCAATGCTGAGGTACAATTTCTGAAGAAATCGTTTTGAGTGAAACATGTCTGTTCATTGTTATCATCTACTCTTTGCTGTTCCAACGTCGAAGCACAACTCCTGAAGAAGCCCTTTGAGTGAAACGGGTCTGGCCAGTAAGACTCTGAAAACATCAGTGGCATACCAAGGGGGGGGGGGCGGTGGGGGCGGTCCGCCCCAGGTGCACACCGCTGGGGGGTGCCACGGCGCGCGCCTGTCGGCTCCGAGTTTGCTAACTTTGCTCGTTCACTGCAGCTCCCTCTGTCCCGGAACAGGTTACTTCCTGTACCGGGGCAGAGGGAGCTGCAGCGAACGAGCAAAGTTAGCGAACTCGGAGACGATAGGCGCGCGCCGCGGCACCCCCTCCAGCGGCGTGCACTCGGGGGGTGTCATTTCTCGGGGGGGGGGGGGCGCTGCACCCGGGGGGGGGGGGCATCGGCGATCCGCCCCGGGTGCCATCCAGGCTAGGAACGCCACTGGAAAACATAGCAAGCGTCTGAGTGTTTTGAGGTCTTTTCCTTGTGTTATGCAATAAAGTAGCGAGGCTCAGTTAAAGAATTCTTGCCTGCCACATTTGAGGCATGGGTTTGATTCTGGCCTATGACTATATATTTTAGTATTTTTACTGGACTCTTCAATTTTTGTTTGTTTGACATTTAGAGTCTCAGTTTGTTTCTCCTTTTTTTGTTACTGTTTAACTTCATCCAAACATATTTGTAATTTTACGTGTCTGCAATAAACATAGTGCTTCTATTATATCCTCCCCCTCTCAATTCATTGGCCCTATAGACTCCCTCTACCTGATCTGCTTCAGGCTCATCAGAGTGGTGCTGCTACTACTAGTTTACAAGAAAAATGGGCTTTGGAGCAGCCTAATTGATAGTGGGGGGAGGGGTACACAGCAAGAACACTTTGCAGGTGTTTGGGGGAGGGGCAAAAGAGGAGACAGAACAGCAAAGAATGGGCAAGAGAAGCATCCAAAAGAGCAAAGAGGACAGATGGTGGGCTGGAAGAGAGAAGAGAACAAAAGGGGAAAAGACAAGCAGAAGAGAAGAGAAAGAAAAGAGAGAGAGATGAAGAGCTGAGAGACTGCAACAAGGTGTACATGAGAAAAGGGAAGAAAGCAGAATGACGTGCCAAAGAGGGCAATATCACATACAGCGGGGAGAGAGCAGAGAGGGTTAGGGAAAGATAGTGTTAAAGTAACATTTTTAAAAGATGATAGTAGAGAAAGAATAAAGATGAAACATATGAAGTAAGTCAAAGATGGAGACAGAAGCAGGAAAATAAAGCATTAGAAATGCAAAATGGTTTTCAAAAATTATCAAATGGCTCTGACATTTTCAGTTTGTGATGTCTAATTTACTCCGGGACTATACTTAAGGACCCGTTTCCTACGGTATGCTAAGCCCTAATGAAGGTTTATCCCCGGATTCTATACAGCACGCCTAGCATTTCGTGTCAAAATCCAAGCGTATTCAATAATAATGAACGTACCTTAATTGGCTTAACAAGCTAATCAGCTTTGTTAACAGCACTTAACAAGCAATAATGAGCACTAATTGGTAATAATTAGAATTTACACACATAACTCTAAGCATATTCTGTACAGCACTGCGCCTAAATTCTAATGCGCACAGGCAAAAAGGGATGTGGTTATAGACAGGGAAACGGGCGTTCAGTGGGTGTTCCAAAATTTGCGCACACTATTATAGAATATGGCCCTCTGTGTCTAAATCTACGTGCTGATTTTATACCACGTTTTCATTGGTGTAAATGGAGCTGTGTAGTTTTAGGCTAGCGCTCTAGGATATCAACTAGGCATATTCTATGTACCGCGCCTAAGGTACAGTATACGGAGTGGCCTAGTGGTTAGGGTGGTGGACGTTGGTCCTGGAGAACTGAGGAACTGAGTTCGATTTCCGGCACAGGCAGCTCCTTGTGACTCTGGGCAAGTCACTTAACCCTCCATTGCCTGCCGCATTGAGCCTGCCATGAGTGGGAAAGCGCAGGGTACAAATGTAACTAAAATAAGAATACGCCCAGTTGATATCCTAGCGCCTAAAAACTATGTTGATTCTATACACCTAATTGATTATATATATGGCGCCTAAAAAATCTGCACAGAAATGTTTTCTGCATAGATTTTTTAGGTACCTTATATAGAATCTGCCCCTTAGTATGCCGAAAAAGGCCTACTGCAAGCTAACTGTGCGCTATTTTTTTTTGTTTATTTTGTGGAGGGAGCGTGGCATGGGCAGGGAATGGGCATAGGACTATTATCCAGCTAGCGTGTTCAAATTAGGGCACTAATTAACGCACACTTAAGTGGGAGCCCTTACCGCCTCCTAAACAAGAGACGGTAAGGGCTCCCATGTTAGTTTTTTTGAAAAATCCCATGCGCTAATTGAATAATTAGTATGGGATCTGCAAAACTACAAACAAAAAATGGCCTATTTTGCTGTCATTCAACTCACACGAAAGTCCCACGTTAGGACGAACTAAGCCAATTTTTTACAGCAGCTTAGTAAAAGGGTCCCTACTTTCACTGACCACCAGTAGCTGCTGCAGAAAAAAAAATTCAAAGCAAAATACTGCTCAGCTATTGGTCATGCTGATATTTTCTTCATTTATTTATGAAGAGATTTACCTAAGGTGGTGCACTACAGGTAGATTCTTAACCTTTATTTGTAAGACCACTGAAATAAATCATAAATGTCCATTCCCATGCCATCAAGTATTCCATAAAAATAAAATATCCCAAATGAGAGCTCAACGCCTTTCTGTCTCAAAAGGGACCTTGGTTAGGATGGATGTCTGGTCAGTACATTGCTGGCTCATTTATGCTGTTTTTCTGCTGAGTTTCTGAATTAAAGTGCCTAGTTTATCTACTCCGCAATTTGGTAAGGAAAGGGGTAGCATTTGTTTTGTCATGGCACTACAAAGTAATTATTTTTGAAGATCTTGCTAAAATTATTGGTAAGCTAGCTGTGCTAGATCATGTTTGAACATCTCCATAAAATGCCAAATATCAGGAAACTTAGGGCCCTTTTACAAAGGCGCACTAGCGCTCATTAGCGCGCGCTGTGTAGGTGCCCACAATATTCCCATGGGCACCTACACAGTTAGCACATGCTAATTTTTAGCGCACGCTAACGAATGCTAGCACGCCTTTGTGAACAGGGCCCAAAGCAATACTACCAATTCTGGTCGCCGCATCTCAAAAAAGATATAGTGGAATTAGAAAAGGTGCAGAGAAGGGCGACGAAAATGATAAAGGGGATGGGACGACTTCCCTATGAGGAAAGGCTAAAGCGGTTAGGGCTCTTCAGCTTGGAGAAAAGGCGGCTGAGGGGAGATATGATAGAGGTCTATAAAATAATGAGTGGAGTTGAACGGGTAGATGTGAAGCTTCTGTTTACGCTTTCCAAAAATCCTAGGACTAGGGGGCATGCGATGAAGCTACAATGTAGTAAATTTAAAATGAATCAGAGAAAATTTTTCTTCACTCAACGTGTAATTAAACTCTGGAATTCGTTGCCAGAGAATGTGGTAAAGGCGGTTAGCTTAGCGGAGTTTAAAAAAGGTTTGGATGGCTTCCTAAAGGAAAAGTCCATAGACCGTTATTAAATGGACTTGGGGAAAATCCACTATTTCTGGGATAAGCAGTATACTTTTTTGGGATCTTGCCAGGTATTTGTGACCTGGATTGGCCACTGTTGGAAACAGGATGCTGGGCTTGATGGACCTTTGGTCTTTCCCAGTATGGCAATACTTACGTACTTATGTAACTGGGTTCCTTCGGTTTTACTAGGAGAAAATTCACAAAATGTCATTTACACAGCCAAGGCAATTCCATCAATTACCACAACCCCTTTTTCTCACTTTCCCTCTTCCCCTTTCCCCTTGATTCATTTTATTATTGTATAAACTGCCTTGGTGTTGGTTCAGAAGGGTAGTATACCAAGGTCAAAATAAATGCAAACATTTATATTTTTTTATTAAGATGGATTTGATCAACAATGGTCCAATATTCAGTAGAGACAGTAGCGGTCAAAAAGACTTGCAAAGCCAAAAGAGCAGTCTGAATAGGAGTCTACATCTTTCAAAGCCTATAATCAAAATAGAATTAATTTGCATGAAATTCAAATCACTGGAGCTGCATAAACAGACAGAGATTTTGGATGAAGCCTCCAAAGGAAGCTCATATGTCCTTTGTGAAATGGGTGGACTGTTTTGCATGAGGGTGTATACAAAGTATGTAAATCAGGAATCTGCTCCCTGAGACAAAAAAAAAAAAGGGGGCAACCAGCCAGACAGCTGACAATGCCATTCACAGAGACAATTTTCTGAGGCTCTGAAGGGAGGGGGTGAGAGGGGAACAAACAGGCTAGCTTCCCAGGGAGGGGAGCCTGGCTGTGAATATTCATTAAATGGGCATTTAGTCTTGGGAGTGTTAATTGTCTCCCAAACCTGCAGCTATGTGACCTCACCTGCTCCTCAGAAAGAGAGCAAAAGGGGAAACCTAATGAGATGCAATGAGCGAACAGTGTCCCACAACTGGATAAATAAATAAAAGCTTTCTTACTCAAAGCAAGCGCACTCCTGAAAGCGAATGGTGGTTGAATCATTTTAGAGACACACATTTGGTATAAGGTCGTGTTCTTCATTGCAAGGCTCGGGAGCCAGTGGCGGCCCCCTGACTCTTTCCCCAGTGCACAATCTGCCCCACTTTTGCCTCAAATGTGCTGATGGCATACCTCCATAACAGTTATTCTGTTTAACATATGTACCATGTAGCTCTTGGGGAGTTTGAGCTATGTACAACCCAAAATCCCACTCACAAGCCAGAGAGCACCAAGCAGGTCAAACTTACTGTGAGCTATGTAGTACTGGAAGACAACAAAAAATGGCATGGAAAACAAGTCTCCAGACAAAGTATAGGGGGAGTTTAAAAACTGGAGGGGAGGGAGCCAGCTTGAAGGGGGTAAAGGTGGAGACACCATGCTGGAGGCTGGCATGGTATCTAGCCTTTGTCCAATGATGATCTTGGCTCTTGCGCTGAACTGTTTTGGACAAACTGTTCCCCCACTTGAAAAATCGGAAAGATCTTGGGAATAGGTTTCATACTGCTATGATCTTATGACTACTGCAGAGTTCTCATAGTTGTATCGGTCAAAACTAGGTGAGTTCTGTCAAGCTAAGAAATGATTTGTCAAGGGACCTGTATGGGTTCAGACATTTTCCACTGTTCTTACATCAGATCAGTGAAAGGTATCACCCCCTCCAGGGAATTCCTCTTTATCTCTTTCAAAAAAAGACTTCCAGACAGGTTGCAAACATTCTAAACCGGTGGTTCTCAATTCAGTATCGGAACACACCTAACCACTCGGATTTTCAGGAGAATATGCATGAGATAAATTTGCATGAACTACCTCCACTGTATACAAAACTATCTCATACATATTCATTGAGCATAGGCTGAAAACCTGACTGGCCTAGTGTGTCCACAGGATTGAGTTGAGAACCCCTAAACCAAAACGGAAACTATCCAGTAGTCCAATAGGGCACCAATATGGTCAAAACAAAGAGAATCCTAGATTCTAACCTGAATATTGATATGACCAAACAGCTCCTGGAGCCCGAATAAAGACTTGGGGGGGTCTTTTGCTAAGGCGCGCTCACGTTTTTAGCGCGCTAAAATTGGGAACTTGCTTAATGTTAGAGACACCAATGCATTCCTATGGGCATCTCTAACGTTTAGCGTGCGCCCAATTTTCGCGCACGCTAAAAATGTGAGTGAGCCTTAGTAAAAGACACCCTTGAAGTCCACCGAATTTGAACGCACGAAGCTAGCAACAATAGCAAATGCTATAAGTGGTAGAGAAAACACAAATTACAGAAGTCCAGATATCAAGAGACCAGCAGCAAAGATGTTGTACTAGTACATAAAGGTTACCAGCATTCTTTTATTCTGAGGCCTTTTCTCCAAAGCCCTTTTTTTTTTTTTTTGCCCTTTTAAGTAGGGAGTGAATCAAATATTATGGGGCGAGGGAAGTATTTTATATCCAAACTGAACTGAAGGTAATCTCTTAATTTTGAACTGGAATTTCAAACAGGCTTTTGTAGTATTTAGTAAGCATATGGAAAATCTTAAAAAATTAATGAGGCAACAAGGTTTGATACCCTGAGATAGTAATCTACTGCATCAAGTTGCTTATTTATACATCTAGCTGTTTATTCTTTGACATTAGCATTGACCTGTCTTTTAGATGGTTTATTTAAAAAGTATAATGACTTACTAGGATTCTCTTTTTCTAGGGGACCCACATGGTCCCTAGAACAATGCATTAAACAATCTGACCAATCTATCTCTGTTGAAGACAATTAAAGGAACAAATGTGAAAGTAGAGGACATTTATGATGTTTTTATTTTTACTACAAATCTTTTTATCTTGCAAGGAGGACAATGCATACAAGAATGCATTTTTTTAAACCCCCAAATGGTCACTGCGGATGCTGGGAAAGCGTAAATTACCAAGCAATTTGAACCGGCATGCAAAGACTGGATGCTACAGACAGCAGGTAATAATTATCCATTGAACGCCAAAAGCATGACTGTGGATCAAACTGGGCTGCATTAATTGCAACTGAAAAAGTATAAGTTAAAAGACAAATGTAATTATGAAAACCACAGCAGCGAGTGCTAAACAGAGGCATGATTCCCCATCTATATTCTACAGAGCTGAGTCCGATCTGCTGCCTTCGACACATTCAGCAGATCTTTTCTGATCCCGAGTGTTTATTAAGAGCTGAACTGTAGGGCTCAAAGTACCCCTCACGGGGTTATCCTATGGATTGTGCTCAGCTGTTGTGGTTTTTCTCTTTGTTTCTGTCATAAAAATGCAGCTAGGATAGCACAGAAAGTTCTAAGGATTAAAAAAAAATAGCCATAATTAAACTCGTCCCTCTTCAGTTACAACATGAGCTGAGCTCTTTTCCATGATCAGAGCAGTGCTTCAAAGCCAGCCAGATAAAAGCAATCATGCCACTGGCTCCCCTTAAGGAAAGGGCTATGGAAACTGAGGGGAAAAAATGGAAGGGCCAGACAGAGGCACTAGAACAAGTTTTACAACAGGGGATGCATAGAAGCTCTTCCAACCCCTGTTTTATAATGGAAGCCAGCCTGACTCCTCAAGAAATGCACATTAAATAATTCCTGCATCAAGACAACCAAGAAGGAGGAGGTGTTTGGAACCCTCCCCCCCCCCCCCCCCCACACACGCACACTTCAGAAAACAAAGAGTTTGCTACTGAATATCATTACAGGCTTCAGGAAAATGGTGTTTTGAAAAAAAGCTCCAGTCCAGTCTTCCAGTCCTTGAGGTTGATGCTAAGATTCCAACTTTGAAGCTTAACTCCCAGATTCTAGCTAGATCGCCTAAATTTGGGTACACAGCACAGATGTATGCACAAATTAATGAGGTGGCAACGATCAATTATTGATGTTAATCGGCACTAATTGGGATTTGCACGGACATCTGTTTGTGTGTTATTCTGTAACACTGTGCACCTACATTGTCTCAGGTGCAACCCAAAAGGGGGTGTGGCCAAAGGAGAGGCATGGGCATTCCCACAATTTTATTTATTTAATTATTTTGCTGCATTTATATCCCACATTTTTCCACCTATTTGCAGGCTCAATGTGGCTTACAATATAATACAACTACAATCACACTGATGGAATAGAAAATCAGAGTATATATAACAGATAAGGTGCATAGGAATATTATGGCAATCATATTAACGGACAAGAATTTCAGAATTATTGCTATTAAGGTTCATACAAAAATCATGTTGATTAAGAAGTGGGTAAGTGGATAACAACATAATATAATGATATCAGGACAAGGTATAATTGTCAGTAATTAGGATAAATGGAGGAATGTTATAAAATACCAGGATTACGTACCCAACTTGCCAGGATTCAGCGGTCATAAATCCTCGCAGCCAAAATTGGGCATGGGAATCTGTGCTAAGCACTATTCTATCAAGGGTGCTCAGCCTGGAGCACCATTTATGGAACAGTGCTTAATGCAGATTTTTCCCAGCACCTAAATTTGAGCACTATTTACTGAATCTGGCCCTAAGAGCCTAATTGACTACAACTTTTACCCACTCTCTTCCTGGATTCCATATAGGTTGCCCAAAGTTGGGAGCGGAGCACATATGCGTGCGTAAACTAATTAGTCAAGTGGATGCTAACCACCAATTATTGAGGTTAGATTTAATTGGCACTAATTTGGATTTAAATGCGCATGTGCCTATGTGTTAGTCTATAACACTGGGCACCCAAAGGGGGGATTCTATATATGACGCCTAAAAAATACACGTAGAAAACATTTCTGCCTAAGCATATTCTATAAGCGGTGCCTAGATTTAGGTGCGGTATGTAAGCTCTTTTGGGTAGGGACTGTCTTTCTTCATGTTCAATTGTGAAGCGCTGCGTACGACTGGTAGCGCTGTAGAAATGATTTGTAGTAGTAGTAGTAGTGGTATGTAGAATAAACTTAGTTGATATCCCAGCACCTAGAACTATGTGTGTCCATTTACGCCAATGAAAAAATGGCGTAAATCTGGGTGTGTAGATTTAGGCGCAGAGGGTCATATTCTATAACTATGCATGTAAATTTTGGAATACTCATGAAGCACCCATTTCCCCACCAATAACCATTCCACTTTTTGGCTGCGCGTGTTAGAGGTTAGGTGTATTGCGTTACAGAATACACTTAGCGAGTTGTGCGCCTAAATTCTAATTATTATCAATTAGTGCTCATTATTGCTTAAGTGCTGTTATCAACGCTGACTGGTGTATTAAGTCAATTAAGTTACGCACATACTTACAGAATATGCTTGGATTTCGGCGTGGATCTCTAGGTGCGCTATATAGAATCCGGAGTGTCTCATACGCAATGCAAAAGGGACATGGCCATGGGAGGGTCATGAGTGGGTCAGGGACGGTCGGTATTCTAGAACACTGTGCCTAAATATTTGGAAGTCCTTGATCCTCCCATGGCTATGCCATGCCCTCTTTTGGGTTGTGTATGAGACACTTTGGGTGCCCAGTTTAATATAGAATACTGGGGTTAGGTGCCCAACTTGCACATCAGGATTCATGCAAGGTGTCTGCTGAAGTAACTCCTCACACCCAAAATTGGGCATGGGAATCTGCTCTAAGCCCTTTATAGAATTGCACTTTGTGTGAATTTTTCCCATTACCTAAATTTGGGCCCCATTTACAGAATCCAGCCTTTTGTGTCTAATAGGAAGAGAAAGCTTAGTAAATCAGATTCTAATCATATTTGAACCTATAAAAGCATTTCGAGGTTTCCAGGCTTATTACTACCTAAGTTACTGCTATCTTTATAAAGGTTTTTAGATTTTTTTTTTAAAGATAAATCATACATTTACAAGGCACTATAAAAGATTTCTTAATTTAAGAATTCCCATAACACTGCAGGTTTTATGCAAAGTACTTTAGGGTTATGCCTTGAATGAACACTTATTCAGCATTGACGGAAAGGCAGTAGAATCGAGACAGTATTTGCTATCAGACAGAATAATGTTACAGTTCATTTCACGTATTTTTTTCTGTGCCATCAAAGACTACAAGCACATAAGAGGTGCATTCACTGAGAATTTTCTTGGGGGAAAAAAAAGTCTCCATACATGGAGGATAGCAACTTCAGTTATAAAAATAAGCTGATGAATTTGATGTGTTTTGAAAAGCAGCACACAGTAAACAGTTGTATCATTTCTGGGAGGCACACAATATACACAGTGAGTTTAGAGGTCTGCAAACACTTTATCACATCACTTTCTTGACAAGCCCTACTGCTGCCCGGTGTCCTTTGTTGTTTCATGCACATGCAGCCAATCACACGAAATGTTACTTTGGAACAGGAGCTGAACTGAACTTGCTGCCAACATATCACCTCACTCGTGACCTATATTAGCATATTCTGCTGGAGGTGAGGCACAGGAGAAGCAGTACCCGCTCTCTCCTGGCCGTGAAGACTCCCAACAGATAACGGCTCTTGGAACTTTCCTCAGGAGGATTCTCCTCTTTCCCCCACCCCAGCCATTTCAGTCCACCAAGCCTTTGTCAAACTTAAAGTCTTAATCAGTTCTCACCCTGACCCCAGGATGACAGGAGGAAGATGGATGAGGAAGTGAGTGACCTCTGACCTGTCTTGCATTAGTCCTGCCATGCTGCCCCCACACTACAACAGCTGGGAAGGGACTTGCTCATTAGATTGGAAACAAGGCCTTGTGTTCTTCACAGCACACGACATTCCGTGTCTGTCAGAACGAGTGCACGATACGATACATACAGAGATATGCTATATATGTTATTTAGTGAGGAAAGTATGCTTTTAGTCAGGCAGGGCAAGAACAAAACGGCATAAGGGTTCTCCCCCCCCCCCCCCCCCCCCCCCCCCCCCGCATGTGACGGGGTCCAGCATGCAATTAGGGAACAGCTTAGCCTGGGTGTTAATAGCTTTCTAATTGGTTGCTGCTTCTCTTCCAAAAAAACACCAGGCAGGTAAGTGCTGGTTTTTTTCCAGCAAGGCCTTGCAAAAGGAGACCATTATCTCATTTATCTGCTTTATCTACTACTTTACCTAAACAGAACACATGGGTTTCCTGCTGTGAACCGAACACCTGATTGTGACTGACCTTGAGCTCCGATTTGGAAAGGTAATAAACATTTGAATAGCCCAGGTTGTCTGTAAGGCACATGAGCAGTTTTACCCTATGTATACTACTGCATCACATTTTCATGGAAAAAAAACCCACACTGTTACCCTTTGCAAATAAAGCTGCTACAGAGTATGCACACTAAAATCCCCCATATAATATACACCTTCTAAGTGGGTCACCGGGCAAGGCTAAAATAATATGCACACATACCATCGTGGCATGCTGTTTTGGTGCTCATTTTCAAAGCACATAGACATACGTGAGTGACTTGAAAATGAGCCTCAAAATCTCCTAAACCTAAGCACACCGTGGTGTCTTTTTTAACCAGGTAAAAGTGTGCATGCCGTGAATGTTGGCACATGCATTTTATTAGGGTATTTGGGGGAGGGGAGGGAGCAATTTTTAGGCAATCCATTTTACTCAGGTAAAGAGCGAAGTGCAGTACACATGGCTTACGGCAGGCAAGGACCATAGGCAAGAAGAATGGTTCCCACTGCTAGATTTGACAGTCCATATGGACTATGGGTACAATGATAACGATGATGATGATAAACCAGCGATTTACCTAAAAACTTTCAAAACTGTCCCTCTCCCTATGGGTATATAAGCCACTAGAAAAACAGGAAAACCTTTGTAGTAGGTCAAATATTTCTAACTTTTCCACAGAATAAAACCACCCACTTTAGCAAACAAGTAACACACTGCTATGAAAACCACAGGGCTGGAACCAGTGGGATGAGTGTGGGACTGTCCAGGTGCCATATTTCTTTTGGGCACTAACCTCCAATCTTTAGGGAAGGGTCGCTGGCTTTCATGTCCTAGGTGCTACCACACTGAGTTCGAGTGCTGAGCCAGCAATTTTCTTTTATCATGTTGGTGCTTAGCAGCATTGGGTTAAGAGCCTAGTTTAATCTCAAATCTTAAAGAGCAGCATAATGTAAGGATTCCCTCTGTGAAGTACTGATTCATCACAGCAACACTGCTGAGTCAGCAACATCTGACAACCACTGTCCCCTGTAAGTGACTGATTGAGTGTGCAGAGAAGTGTGTGTGTGTGTGGGGGGGGGGGGGTAACAGATAGGGGCCAATGCTCAAAGCTGGGTGCTAAACCCCACAATGCAAGAACTGTGCAAAAAAAAAAAATAGCTAAGCAATGCTTGAAGGAAAATATATGCAAATGATATGCACGGTAAATCTGAGCTAGTAAACCGAAAGCAGGGGAGGAGCTTGCCTGGCACATATGCATAAACCAAAGAGCTGCTCCTGTGCTTTTACTATAAGCTTTCAAAAACTATATGCACTTTACATTTTCAAAAGGCTCACATTTAAGCACAGAAAAACAGGTGCCAATCAGGCTTATTTTCGAAGGAGAAGGGCACCCATCTTCCGACACAAATCGGAAGATGGGCGTCCTTCTCTCAGGGGCGCACAAATCGGCATAATCGAAAGCCGATTTTGGGCGCCCTCAACTGCTTTCCATCGCAGGGACGACCAAAGTTCCCAGGGGCATGTAAGAAGCACAGCGAAGGCGGGACTGGGGCGTGCCTAACACATGGGCGTCCTCGGCCGTTAATGAAAAAAAGAAGGGCGTCCCTGACGAGCACTTGGCCGACTTTACTTGGTCCATTTTTTTCTTGCGACCAAGCCATGAAAAGGGGCCTGAAATGACCAGATGACCACCGGAGGGAATCAGGGATGACCTCCCCTTACTGCCCCAGTGGTTACCAACCTCCTCCCACCCAAAAAAAAAACTTTAAAAAAAATTTTGCCAGCCTCTATGCCAGCCTCAAATATCATACCCAGCTCCATGACAGCAGTATGCAGATCCCTGGAGCAGTTTTAGTAGGTGCAGTGCACTTCAGGCAGGCTGACCCAGGCCCCCCTACCTGTTACACTTGTGGTGGTAAATGTGAGCCCTTCAAAACCCACCACAAACCCACTGTACCCACATGTAGGTGCCCCCATTCACCCATAAGGGCTATGATAGTGGTGTACAGTTGTGGGGAGTGGGTTTTAGGGGGTGAGGTTGGGGGGCTCAGCATAAAAGGTAAGGGAGCTACGCAACTGGGAGCAATTTGTGAAGTCTACTGCAGTGCCCCCTAGGGTGTCAGGCTGGTGTCCTGGCATGTCAGGGGGACCAGTGCACTACGAATACTGGCTCCTCCCACGACCAAATGGCTTGGATTTGGTTGTTTCTGAGATGGGCGTCCTCGGTTTCCATTATCGCCAAAAATCAGGGACGACAATCTCTAAAGTCTACCTAAATGTGGAGATTTCGGCGTCCCCGACCGTATTATCGAAACGAAAGATGGACGCCCATCTTGTTTTGATAATACGGGTACCCCATTTGATTACGCCCCTCAATGTGTGCTTTCACTTTCAGTTTTGATCGGATACACGCACTTGTTTGTTTCTCACTATCTGCACTTCAAACTTCCACGGGCTTCCTTCGACTTGTGAAATAAGTCAAAAGCCACGGTTCTTCAAAACTTTCTGTGTGACCTCTAAACTGTTTTCAGCATTATAGGCCATCATTTGCTTCTGTGCATTGGAGGGCTTCTCTCTGAGCACTTGGGGGGAATACCTACTGACCTCTTTAGCACCCATTTAAATATATTAGAATGCTATTTGCGGCCATCACTGACCCACACATTAGCACCAGCATTTGAGCCCTCTGAGGTTTTGGCGCTGTATAACATGCGTGCAAATCCAGCGCTAATCCTTTTTACTGCTGGACTTAGTTTTGAGCCTCTGCCCCTTAGAGCAAAACAAGGGTTAATTCAATTAGCAGTTCCAAAATAATCCTCTAACTCCTCCTTTTCCGTTCTTATTTGTGTAATTCCTACTATGTCACTCCACGCCACTATCAAATCAGTGGTAACCCTGTGCTGTTTCTCATCAGCACATCAGGCAGGAATCAAACTAAAACACGTAACGTAGAAAGCATTCAAGAGCAGACCCTGGGAAGATTTTCAAGACTACTGGGTGTATCCGTTCTGAAGGCTGCATAAGTTTTCCACAAAGAAATAAACAAATACAATAGGACACAAAATTGAAAGGCTGTAAACTCAAAAACAGAAAATGCTATTTTGATCCCAAACTGCAGCTTTAAACATCTATACTTTGAAGTACCCCCACCATCTGTACTATCCTCCAATAAAACCTCATGACTCAATTCTCTAGAACACCACAGTATTTGTCATGCAATTATCTCATCATGTTTGGGCCAATGGCTCAGAAAAGTATTCGATCGGCATCATTCAGCGTGACCCACTACTGACCTCTGCCCTGGTACTGTCCACTACTTCTCCATGAGGAACCCCTACAATAAACCACCACATAGGTCAACCTGCACTTCTATTCTCCCTGTATCCACTCCATAAATTACCAGGAATGCTTTCCTATGTGGTGTCAGCAAAATGGCAACTTGCTGGAACTAGGCTGCGTGAACCACAGAAAGAAACAGGCAATGTTTTCGAAAGTGTGCAGAACTTTGATTTTCAGGGCTGCTAATAACGCTCAGGATCATTTACAGCGAGTGCTGCTCCCTGTCACTGGTTTTTATTTCCTTCTCTGTCCAATTTGGTTGCAGTTAAGAGATGTGCTACAAAGGTCTGACTTTAAGCAAACTTTTTAATGAAGAGCAAGGACTGTACTTGGCAGTGCTCTGCTGATGAAAAAAAACATCCCTTCATTCAAACTGGTGATAACCAATTCCATGCAGGCTGCTAATTAACCCTAGAACGCATATTGGGGGCCTTTTAGGCCCCCATGCTTACATTTTTGCTATTATCTGCAAACTTACTTTAGTTAGAATTTTGAAACTCAAGGTATTCCTCAAGTATGTCATTGTTGATAATATCCAGTTGTTCATATAATTTTTTTTCATAGGCATTATGGTGTAACAATGCTTGTTTGGTGAAAACTACATCTGTACGAATTGGGGGCCTTTTAGGCCCCCGCTGTTTTTATCATGTTCTCAGAAGTGTTTGTGTCTCAAGTTACTTTATTTGTACTCAGTAATGCTGGTGGAGGGGCCAGGGTGTGGATAATAACATGTGAGGATGTCATGTGATTTTTGGAGGGAGTGATAAGGCCATGACATCACCTCAGGTCCTCTGAACACTGAGGACAGTATACACTGTGAGCTAATTGCTGAAGGACCTGTGATAAGATAAGCTGTTGAGAGGAAATCTGTTTCATTTTCTAACATCTAGTCAGCAATGGCACAGTCTTCCTCCAAGTGTCTGACTGACCAAGAGATTGAAGCGATTATGTTTCAAAGCGATGATGAAAGTGAACTATCTTTGTCTGATGAAGAATATCTGCCACCAGCTAATCAAACATCCTCATCCAGTGATTCTTCTGATGATGAAGAAGTGAATCTAGTGGATCCTCAAGAAGTGATAAGTAGAACATCCAAAACGAATGTTTTTTGGGACAGTAATCCTACATTAGTCGGACGTACTCCAATACACAATATTGTGAGACAGGCTCAAGGAGCTGTGGGAAGTCCCAGTTACTTTACCCCTAAAGATGTATTCTGTACTTATTTTTCTGACAATATTGCAGAAGAGGTCCTATTATGTTCAAACCTAGAAGGAAGATGTATCGCTTCAGCAAAAAATAAGTCCTGGAAAAATATCTCAAAAGAGGAACTTTATGCATATATTGGACTTTTCCTGCTGGCAGGGAGTCAAAAATCGTATGATGTCCCAATACGAGAATTATTTCTGGACCCACTTTCTGATCCACACTATAAGGCGACAATGTCAGTGGGCAGATATGAGGAAATTAGAAGGATCATTCGCTTTGATGATAAGCGAACTCGTGCAGCGAGGTTTGAAACAGACAAATTAGCCCCTATCAGTTATATCTGGAACATATTTATCAAAAATTGCACAAAACTTTACAATCCTAGTACTAATGTTACTGTAGATGAGCAACTTGTACCGTTCAGAGGACGCTGCAAATTCATACAATACATGCCCAGCAAGCCAGCCAAGTACGGTATAAAAATCTTCTGGATGTGTGATTCTGCAAATTATTATGGCATAAATGGCGTAATCTACTGTGGCAAAGAGGTTGGTGCACCAGTACAGAAGGATCTGGGGTCTGAAATAGTCAAAACTCTTGCTGTTCCAATATTCAATTCAGGTAGAAACATCACCATGGACAATTATTTCACCAATGTTGAACTAGGCAATTTTCTGCTTGCAAAAGCTATTACACTTGTTGGTACTATAAAGCAAAACAGACGAGAAATTCCAGCAGCACTCAAACACAATCGTCAGCGAGCACTTTATGAGAGTGTCTTTGGATTCAATAAGAAAGCGACTTTGGTATCTTACAAGGCAAAGAAGGAGAAATCTGTAATTTTACTCAGTACCATGCATCACGATTGCAGTGTTGACAGCAATAACCAAAAATTGAAACCAGAAATCATCCTGCATTACAATGCAACAAAAGGAGGTGTAGATAAAATGGATGAGATGGTGGGAGAATATTCGTGTAAGAGGCAAACAAAACGATGGCCTGTAGTACTATTTTCAAATATGCTTGATGTAGCAGCCCTAAATTCATTCATTATTTATACAGAAACTCATCCTGAATTTCATGCACAGAGGAAGGACAGGAGACGCTTATTCTTGAAGGACCTTTGTCATGAACTTGTAATACCTCACATGACAGAGCGAAGCGACTTGAAATGCTTGCCAAAGAAAACTAAAGAAGCAATGAAACGGTGTGGCGTACAGTTTCAGATTACTCCAGAGCCAGGAGAAAGAAAACGAAAGCGTTGTTTCATGTGTCCAAGAAACATAGAGAGGAAAACTGAGCGATATTGTTCCACTTGTAAGGAAACTGTTTGCAAAGAACACTCTTCTGAAAAAATAACATGTCAGAATTGTTTGGAAGACTAATATAATAGAAAAGAAAGTTAGAATAAAAATGTAGCTGCAGCTAATTTGCTATAGATTTCTATGCATTTTTGTGTGTTTTCATGTCTTTGCGTGAAATTTGGGAAAAAAAAGATTTTTTGGTGTTTTCTGTGAAAAATTATAATTAAAATGTTGTCCACTATTCATATTTTATTGAGCAATTTTGAAATAAACTTGTGAAAGTTATTTAAGTGTGTTTTTCTACATTATGTGCATGGGGGCCTAAAAGGCCCCCATGACGTTAATATGTATATTTTTAATGTCATGCGTTCTAGGGTTAAGAGTTAAGAAAAATATTTCAAATGAAATGATTAAAGAACCACTTTTTCCCTATGTCGCTCACACTGAATGCATTCAGATCTTGATTCTATTATGCTGTCAGTTTATAGTGTTAAGATATTCATCTACTGGCCAAAAATTTAGCACAGGTACCTAACCACAAAGAGGCTCCTGAGGCTTACGGCAGTTTTCCAGGCTGCCCAGGGGGAAAATGGAACTTGTAAAAGAGCCAATTATATCTGCAGCTTGGTTTACTAATGAAGTCATTAAGTACAAAATCCTTGGGCAGTAGCCAGTTTAGAAGAACTAAAAACTGTGCCTTCTGTTTAATTCTGCAGACATAACTCTACAGCAGCTAGGACAGGGCAGAAAAGCTGGTTTCCAATCTAATGAAATATAATTTCAGTTCTGGGAGTCTTACCATTCTGCTGGTAACCTACTGTTAACATGTATGGTGAAACGTACTTCAATGCATCCCATGCTATCTGACTCCCTCTAATGAAGACATGATGAAGAACAGTGTCTGTGCTGAGTGAGAAAATGGGGGATACTTCATAGGGACCAGAGAGGCAGCATGGTGCAATGAGCAAAACCTTTATGAACTCAGATCTCAGATGTTGCTTTTACAGGCCCAAAGGCACTATGGGTATCTTGCTACTTTGCATGTATGAAAAAATATACCTATCCATGTGGCCCTGAAATAGTGAGTTCCAAAAGCAGACTTTTGCATTCATGGACATGGAGGAAATAAACAAATCTTCTTCTCTTGTTAACTTTAAGAAAAGCAGTTTTGAATAAGGGGGGTGGGTGCAGTTGGTCACTCCACATAGCAAAGTCTGTGTTTTGCAAAACAAAATCAGCAGCTTGCTGACCAAGGATGAAAGAAGCAATAAACAAGCCTAATCCTCTTGCACAAATAATATTTGTTCACCCCTATCCCTTTGCAGTTACAGATCTGCATAGGCATAAATAGAAAAAAAAGGTTCATTTTGGGATTTTTTAGGCTTTTTCCCCCAATTTTAATACGCATTATAACTTTTTGGTGCTCACCAATTGAATATCAAGTGCATTACATACACTAACAAATCAAATGCATGCTAATGAATGCACATCCATATTTGCTGTGTTCATGCAAATTTCAAAGGGTGGATGAGGTCACTTCTACTCTAAGCATCTGTTAGCAAAGTCTTTCTGCCTTCTGCTGACGCTGTGGTATCACTTGTTTTCTCAATATTATACATGCCTCAGCCTTGCCACCTGGAGCTTGTTCATTAGACCTCTCTGTCCCTCTGCGTCTTACAGGGGCTGCTAATTACTGGCTTTACTCTATTTAGCTTCATCCTTGATTCAATTACATGCTTCACACCCTACTGAAAAACACAGTGGTTATTCTTACCTTGGCATTCTCCGTTACGTTCTTCATACCCAGCGTTGCACAAACAGTTGCCAATGGGCACTAGCCATTCACCATCTGCCCCACAGTACATTTTTGGAACGTCCTTCTCTTCTGAATTGTTGACACAGGAGCCTCGAACTTCCACCAGGGATGAGGTATCAGCCCCAGTAATAGTGTCTGGGAATTGAGCCAGGTTGCGAACGGTCAATGGGCACTTTTTATAGAAGACACGGACAGATACCAAGGCAATACAGGCACCAACATCCTGGAAGGCTAAGTAAAAACCCTTCTTGCTTAAGGGCCCCACATCCCGAATCTCTGTGTTCAGTTTCATGATCCGGTCACCAATGTCCACTTGGGTGAAGCTTTCATCCGCCGCAATGGTGTCAATTTTGGCAAATTGATTTTCCCGGATGACCCGTTCCTTATCATTGTATGATTCATAGTAGTACAGGTTAAAAGTCTCTTTGCAAGTTCCGGTAACACCCGGTAGGCTATTGCAGTCTCTCAGTGTAAATTTTATTTCAATGTACACTCTCTGGGCCCCCTCACGAGGAATCCAATCAGTCCGTAACCAGTTGTTCTGACTGGACTCCATCACGTTGCAGACTTGGTAGGTTCGGATTGGAGTGTTCTTCTCATCCATGATGCTCACCTCCTCCCACTGGGAAAATACAAACCAAAATAAATAAACAAATAAAACATTACTTGCTTCCCATCTCGTGTCAATTCATGCTTCTCCTTTTGTCAACTAGATAGCTGCTTTCAATGGTCTTCAGAAGCAAAAGCCTCAGGAAAAGAAAATTATAAGCAAAACATCAGAAATGTAAATGCTAAAAATAGGGATGATTCAACAAAACTCAAATGAACACACAACTCAAATTAATTTCCATTCAAGAAAGATTGAAAACAAATTTCAGCTCTAGTCAACTGTCGCATACAGTTTCCAAGCTACATCGGGTATTCTCCTGTAATAGCAAATTTAGCTTTATTTTGCCTTGAACTCTGGTACAGAGCAACAATAAACATTTTGGGTCCTATACCCTAACTTTCTAATGATACAGATAAAGGTTTGAAACCTTTATCAGAGACATGACATTTTTTTCTAGGTAGTTTACTCCTAGAGTAGAATTCAATCATAGAATAATCTACTGCCAGGATTTTTGCTCAAAAATAGCTAAGTACTTTTGACATATATATACTCCCTCCTTTATTAGTAAGCCCAGGAGACAGTCAGTCTGATCTTTTGGAGACCAGTGAAATTCAAATATTGAAATGGATAGCGGATGAAAGAGGTTCATAAAATATAATACCTGGCAAAAAAAGCTCATTTCTATAGATGTATCATTAATAAATAATTTAATTTCCAGAAAAGCATGGCGATTAATTGAGGTGCAATGGAGTTGTGCAAAACGGATATTTATTAGGGTCAGAAAAAAAATCTAGAATGAAGGTCTGGGAGCTGCCACTCAAATATCCATTTCTCAGTTCATATGGGTGAATTTTCAGACACTCACATTCTCTTTCACTCTCTCTGCCTCAGGCGATTTCGGTGTATCAGTTTGCAAACCCCTAGCTCGGGGCAATGTAACCTTGTCTGGAAAACGGAGTGGGAGTGAGCATTACCACTTCCGACTTCTCTTCACAAACCTTTTTTTTCCCCCCCTCAATCCAGAGAGTCAGCATCACACACATGCTTCCCAGACTACCAATTCACAAACTTCCTCCTACTCCCTTCCTTGGCTCCTTTTGCAAACTTCAGTGGAAGGGGGTGGGGGAGGGGGGCTTCTGGCAAGGGATGAGGGCAGTGAGCCTCGAAAAGGGTGCTTCACTGACTATTTATCTACACAGGCTTCCACTGAATCCGCATCTGCTCAAACATCTAGGATTATTAAAATCACCAGCCCCCAGGTACTAAGGAAGACAATGTTTTATTTAGCGCCCAGAGGGATTTGTGAATTAGAAGAAAAAAAAAAGCATCGATCAACACGCCACAGATCACTAGCTAAGAGACGGAAATGGTTAATTGATTTATCGGACTGAAACAATATGGAAAAAGCTATAGAAATAACAAGACTTTCGTTAACTGCCCTGGGCTTTATTTGTTCTTACTTCCGGGAGGCCATAGGAGAATCCAAGGACAGAAACATCAATGAGCTACAAAAATATAGCAAGCCTCTGATTGGGGGTTTTCCCTGACTAGCCATGTTGAAAAAATGTATTTAAGCGGCGAAGACAGATGTAGATACTTAGGCTGAAGCAAAGAGCTTAATGAAAATCCTAATACCTGACTTGCAACCAATGCCCAGCTACAACAGTGCCCCTGAAAATGCAGCCAGTGAGCACGAGTGTAGGTCAACCTAGAAAATTAACTTCTGCAAGCACAAACTTCCACTGAGAGTTCGCCAACACAGGAGAACGTGTTTGGTACAAGTGTTGGAAAAGCCTCTGTTATCAGTCGTGAAATTGAGGCTAAAGTGGTTAATCCTGCTTTTATTTAAAAGTAAACATACAGCACTCTCTCCCGTGCAGCTCAACAGTGGCCCATGGCTGTTTCCTTGCACTGTGGTGTGACCTGTTTTTGATCCCCAGCCCTAATCCTAATGCATAACACGGCTTGTATTTAAAACATTGATTTGTCTGCAGATATGTGGCTCAGGTAGGAAAGCTGATGCCCTGGTTGTTATTATGTAACAGCGAACACCACACAGATACAAAGAAAGCCCCCAAAAGCCTAAACCTGGTCCCTTTCGACTTTAAAAGAATCCCAACGTTTTTTTTTTTCCCAGGTCTTGGAAAGCCTGCACTGAAGTTTGAAGACATGCCTGTTTTGCAACGTAGAGTGCACGTAACTCTTAAAATTTTCACTACTTCTCTTAAAACAGGCCATAGGTATATAGGAGGATTTTAGTGAAGCTAGTCACGTGCACAGTGAAAGCGTCTGCAATTCCTGCTCCGACTGGAGACAGGCGGCACAAAAGAAAAGCAAAAATCCAACATGCACGAAATATTAAGTGTACCAGCAGATTAAATCCTTAATCCCACTGTTTTACTTGCTAAAGACGCCGATAAATTTTAATCTCCAGCACAGGCTAAGAAAGTTGCCTTTTTACAGGAGTGACCTTTTCAGGGTATGGGACCAATAGGGATGCCTGGCTTCACAGATATGCCGTACCGTCCCCACACTGTCAAAGGATGAGGGAAAGAGTGAATGAAGGCTGAGCTTGGCCGGTCATCCCTGCTGCAGCCTGCCCAGTCCCCCACCACCTCTCCCTGGGAGCAAGTTCTAGCACCGAAGCAATGAGCCACGACAATGCCTCGTTTTTTTGTGCAATTTTGAGCATGCATGAGTCATGCAATTCACACGTCTTTTACCCCACAGATTCCCCGGCAAATATTTTACCCCAACATGTTTAAAACATGTTCCAGTTTATACAACTGAAACATACACGATGGGTAATTAAGAGTCATTAAATATTTAACACTTTGGCATACTAAACATTTTTAAATGGATATATTTCTTTTTCCTATCTGACACATATAAATATAGCCTAATCTAAGATCTCTATTGTCCCCTGCTCCTTACAGCAGGATCCACTGAATTTACCCTAGAATACAAGACAGCAAATTCAGGATTTCTTCCCATTGTCATGACCAGTGCATCTTGACCATTTTCTATTCATGCCCTCAAAAGTCTTCCCGGCTAACCTCAAATTCCCCTCTCCACTTTACAGTCAAACAGAGCAGTATTTTGCTCTAGTTTTAACTCTTTCATATACTGCAACTACAGGTGCATATTCTTATTCTGTGGCTAGATCAAGTTTCCCGTGGTATTTTACTCTCTAATAGCCATCCTAGTGCAAGCCTCGACCCCTCTCCTAATTTTGCAATCCCCTCTCTGCACTTCTGATTTCTAATTCTTCCATGACAGAGTGTCCAAGGGGAGGATTGGGTTTCCCCCTACAAAGAGCAATTCACTTCATGGGCCATGGGGGAAACCTGACCTCCTCTCTACAATCAACAATAATCGAGCCATTATGGGTTTCCAGAAACGTTACTAATCACTCCTTTTCACCCTCTTGACCAAGCAGAAATTCAAAAACTTACCCCTCCTTCCAAAGGACTGGCTATCCATCCGAGCTCCCCCTGAACAGATCTGGAATCCAGAAGGGTGACTGCAGAAAAGACAAAACAATGGATTATTAAGAACAGGGCCCCATATTTAAAATAAAACAAAAAAGCTGACCTCCTAAATCTATGACTTGTTTTCAGATGAAAACTTCATCTTAATTTAGGAGCTTAAAAGTTACGCTTATAAATTTAAACCTGCTATTGATTTGCTTAGATTTAAGAACCTAATTTATAAGCTTAGCGCTGAAAATCAGTGCTAAGCTCCTAACCATTTTTCTCCACCTTAAAACCTCACCTGTAGCCACATGTATTTTATGAACCTAAATTTAGCAGTATAGTGACATTTTTAGTATAAAGTTATGCACTCAGCCCTATAATTTTTCAAAGAGGCCAATTGAGGAGCGTAACTGTCAAAGGGGCCCTTTAACTACAGTTTAGCGTGTGCTAACTGACATTAGCATGTGCTAAGTTTGGCCCATATGTATAAAATAAGCCATGTGGTATTTAGCATGCAATAATGTCTGTTAGCACACACTAAGCTTTAGTAAAAGGGCCCCAAACTGAGGAGCATAAATCCTTTGAATACTGGGCTCAGATGTGAAGCCACAAAAGCCATCTCACATAAAATCTAAGTAGGCAAAACTTATATGTTTGTTAGGTGTTTATTTCTTTATTTCTTTTTGCTATGGATATAACATTGACTTGGTCTGCTTTTAACTTTTTTAAGCAACTATCATTGTGCTTAGTCTGCTTTACTTCATTTTCTCTTCTTCAAAAACAAGGTCACAGGCCTCTAAAGCGTTCAGCTGTGAACACAAACTAATATTTGGTAGAAGGGAGCAGGGCCACAAAATGAAAGGTGCAGGATTGCAAACCTAAGGCAATTTTTAGCCAGCCAAAAACGTTAGCCTGAAGGAATTTTAGCAGCAGTCGGTACCCTGCCTCAACCCTAACACGACTCGGGGTGTCACAAGCAATAAAAATTACACCCTCCCTGGATACGTTGAAGGAGCTTCATCAATTTTGGGGGTGCCCAGCACCCACTGAGCTGGCTCCTATGCCCCTCAACTATAGTGTCGGCAAAAAAAGATATGTTGTCCTATAATGAAGATAGCCTCTTTTTTTAATCGGTCTATTTTTTTCCCACGGACTTTTTGGCAAAAGCCAGAGAATGTAAAGCCGTCAAGGCTAGACGTTTTAACTGTAAAATCAAGTGGAACAGCAGCTCGGCAGGATTAATACGTGTGAGCGGTGACGGTTATCAAACCGAGTTAGCAAAAGCCTACAAAATAATGAAACATCTTTTTTAAGGCAGTGCCGGCCCCATTCCCCGACCCTCACCTGCTTTCTATTCACAGCAGACTGGGCTCCTGTGCCTACCTTACATTAGGACGTCTTTGGCATGCGAAACGATCCTGCCACTAATATTTTATTTTTAAATGTGACCATAACCCCACTTACCCCCTTTCCCAAGTCCCCCCCCCCCCTTTGCCCCCAGAGGAAAGTAGGCTACATCCATTTGGATTAATGTAAAGTGGATTAGAGAGACAAAGGGAACAATACGACCCAATTTAGGGGAAATGGAGGGGGGGGGGGAGAGAAAGAAAAGGAAACGTGAGGAGAATCAAAAGAAGCAACATCGTGA
This sequence comes from Microcaecilia unicolor, assembly GCF_901765095.1. Lineage (NCBI taxonomy): Eukaryota > Metazoa > Chordata > Amphibia > Gymnophiona > Siphonopidae > Microcaecilia > Microcaecilia unicolor. The sequence continues at coordinate 164,539,838 of NC_044040.1, forward strand.
ACTAAAAAGGCCGAATTATCCAAGCCCTGCAACTTGTACGCAGGCGACTTATTTTTCACCTCGTCTTAAGGACATCCGTGTTCAAGACCGTATATATATATTTTTTCAAATAGCAATAGAACATAGAGTCGCGATGGGGATTAGATTCTAGGGCTCCCAAGCAGCAAGCGAAACACTAGACTATCACTTGATTTTTACATAAGACAGCATCGGGTACTATTTTACTGGCAAATTAAACGTAAGACCTTTTTTAAACAAGTCCCCCCCCCCCCCCCCTACTCCTAACAAGATGATTTTCGCTCGTCCGGACATGAGAAATCACTTCATCTCCGGAATCGTTTACTCCGTCACCTGGGGGGTCAGTTATCAAAAAAGCCAGTCAGATCGGCCACCTTCAGGTATCTCGAAATCTAAGCATCTCTCTCGTTTTTCTCACGGCACAGGAAAGCAGCACAGGATGCTCTCCGTAGTTCATTTTCTTTTAGATGGGAGCCGCTGATCTGAAGTGATCACAACCAAATCGGATGATCAGAACTGAAAATAAATGCTCAAACTTCCCCCTCCTCCCCCCGAGTACAAGGTTCATCTTTATTGTATACGGCAAAAGCTATTAAAAGACATGAACGATGATTTGCAAGGGTTTTGTCATAAAAATATTTTTAAAAGCACGATTATTAAAAAAAATTATATTAGACTCTATTGGAATCTAGATTGGTAGTGTCGCTGCTACAATAGTGTAAGCATTACTGCGTAAAATAAAATAAAATGGGGAGAAGGGATAAAATAAAATAAATCCACTTGCATCTGTTAAAAGGCTCAAAGATTTTACTATATCCAATCATAGACTTCTCAACCTCCAAACACCAGTCCACAAAACACATATGCAAAAATAAATTAATTAAAAATGAAGGTGGGGGAGGCAAAGCGAAATCGATCCCGAGGCAACACCGTAGGTTTTATTTCCAACTTTTGCCCGAACAATTGATTCCGGGCAGGGGATTGCACCCCGGATCGCGGCTGACCTCCGTCCCTTTTTGCAAAACTTGACAAGAGCAGCAGCTCGGAGCAGAAAAAAAATGCAATTTCCAACGTGAACTTAAACCAAAAAAAAATCTCAAACCAACAGAAGAAAAATGTTAAAAATGGGGTGGGGGGGGGGGGGGGACGAGATCCCCGTTCACCCAAAATGCTCTCTAGCACCGAAAGCACAAGTCTCCCTGTACCTCTAGTAGCCGGCTGCACCCTTACCTTCACTGGCCGGGTAGACCCTAGAGCCGGTGACCGCATCACAGATGCCCAGCAGAAGGGAGAAGCTGCAGAGGTGAAGGATGCTAGCCATGGTGCCCGGGGCCGCTTCCTGCAGTCAGTGAGCGAGAACTACTAATGTGAGGAAGGTGCAAGCACTGGGCGCGCGCGCAACTCCACTTCTATCCCAATGGAATAACTGAGGAAGTTTACTGCACTGGAGGGCAGCACCAGAAGGCGGGACTGGAGCCCGAGCACGTCCGCCAGCTCCAATCACGTGCGGGAGAAGGGGCGGAGCCGTCTCGCCTCTTGCCAGTGTTCGGGAATGCTGGCTGGGTTTAGAAGGGGCGTGACCGGGGGGCGGCGGTGGGAGGGAGTTCGCTTCGCTGGGGCTCCTGCAGGCGCGCGGTTAGGTAGAGCGCAACCTGTGCTGTGCTTGTTGTCATTTACAGGCAAGGAGAACAGAGTAGCAGGATACATGAATGTTGTCTGTTGAGTGCACGGTCACACTGTCTGCAGTAGGAATTAAAAATGCCCAGTCCCTATAGCTGCAGATCTACTCTCCCGTTTATTGTCTTATATGAGCAAAACCTTCGTATATCTAGCCCCAAGTATACAAAGGGCACACAACCGCCTGTTAAGGGGAGCAACGGAGAGAACACACAATCTTTCAGCCACCAAAAGGGAGACGACGCGTCCTTCCCAAAAGCAGGAGGAAGGGGGAGATCGTGCCCCTTTCCTGCTTCAGGTAGCCAAATTCATCAGTAATGTGTATTGTGTAGGATTGTCTAAGCCCCTTGCTAAGTTAGTAAAAAAAAAAAAAAAGTTTATTAGCATAAGAACAGCATGCACTTTTCAACTTTTCCAACTACAGGAATGTTGAGAGCGTGCACCCTTTCAGCTATAATAAAGTGCAAAATACACCGGTGTTAGAGAGAGAAAGAGAGACTAGTCTGTCATTATTTTACGAAGAAATAACATACAGCTTTAGGGAAAGACACAGGATGTGCCCTGATCCCGTAGACGTTAGGCTTTCTGAATTTTTGTGCGCAGCGTCTGTTGAAATGAAAGCAACGGGGTTGATTTTGTCCCTGGACCATAAAGTTCACCAGTTCCTTGTGTTCCCAGTATCTGCGAGACTGCGAACGTATATCACTCTGCACTTTGTTGTGTTAAGTTAAACAGTCATGCGATTGAATCCTCCCAGCTGCTAGGATCCCTGACTTGCCCAGGAGGGAACTGCTTCGATAGGATCTGCTTGTCTTAAATCAGAAGATGACTGGATAAGAAATCTCTGAATATTATAGCAATTTTTATTTGAGGGCTTTTCCCTTTGCTAAGGGCCTGAATCATTTCCTTTCAAAGGGAGTGACAAACGGTGTAGTAAACAGTTTTTCTCGATGTGATGTCAAAAAAAACAGAAGTCAAATTACTGAAATCAAAGGAGAAAAAGCAAACTTTCACGATTGGCTGGTGGAAGCAATTGGTACCGCCGACAGGCGCAAAACAAAAAAAAACAAAAAAAGCAGCTGTGACGACCCTTATTTCTGGCTTGCTATACTACCTTTAACTGCAAGAAACAAACAGATTTATAGAAGAGAGCCCTACACACACGTGGAATCAGGTTGGCTAATCCAGCCTGTAAAATCTTTCTGTCACACACAGACATTTGGGATTAAAGACAAAACCATTTAAAAAACTGATTTATAACCACGTGGGCATATACAAATAATAAGAGGGTTTTGCTTTGTTTTTGTTTTTTTATGTAGTCGGCAGAAGAAATATGTTGGCCTTTTTAAAGTTCCTTGCATCTGGTCATTCATACAGTAAACGTTACAGATTGAAAAAAACAAGAAGCAGCTTTACAAATAAAGCGATGTGCGAAATTGTAGAGATGTATAGCCCTGCTGACTACTGCTAAAAGGTACAGAAAGCGGCAATTTATTGATACCTGTTTTCTTGCACGCAGTAGACCAGAGGCTGCTCAGAGTCAATGAACGGGTAAAGTTCTCATCCTAAAACAATAGCGCCACCTGGTGGGAGAAGACTACTTCTAAATCAGGAGAAGTTCACTAACTTAAGGCGAAAATACCGACAATGTTATATAAACAGGCCAAGTCAGACCTCCGACTATTTATTAGTATTCCACCTAATTACATTACTGTAATTGGTTCCATTTGTTCTGTGCATGGGTAGGGTTACTTACTAAAAACTGGACATTTTAAAGTCTTGCAAAGAGGAAAAAATACTAGTACAACGTACTTGAGCGAAATACTTGGTAGGTAATTTTGTAGCTGTTCTTTTGGGATAATGTGTACATCTGTTCTGGGACCCGGGCTATTGCAGTGATGATTTACCGTATCAGTTTCTTAGCAAGGGGCGTCCTGCTCCATATGGTGAGGGACACACTAGGTTTATGAAATAATTTGAGAAGAAATTTCCTGGGAGCCTCTTCTTGCCCAGGATTGCATTGGTGGTGCATCGTCACAGCTGCAGTATGAGGTAATGTTTAAAGGTTACTTTTTCAGAGCCTTTGAGGTTGAAATGCAACATTGTGCATTATTATTATTGTGCACATAACACAAATATTTGTTTGCTATCACTGGAGAATTCAAGCATCACCCGGAAGCTTAGGAATTATCCAAATATCCTTCAAAATTTAGCTTGAACTCAATAAAACTCAACAACTGTTGTCCGCTGTTGTCAAATCCAAAGTTTCAAAGTTTAGTAGGAGCTTATCCAGCCTTGGTGTAATTCTGTCAAAAATTTCTTATAACAAAGGACATGGTTTTCTCCACATTCTTGTCATTTCTATTGTCAAGTCTCAATGTTTTAGGGGTTTTGTTTTCCAATTTTTTTGTCTTTAATTCTCATGTCCCTTGATATCGCAATGTCGATGAAAGTCACATTATTTTTGGTTACTGCTATATTGGGTGTATTATGTTCCAAATGTCAGTTCATTTGAAATTGAAAGTCCCATAAAATCTTGACTTTTTAATTTTTATTTTCTGTGACATTTTCTACATGGTGGTTATACCAGTATTCCTTCCTGTACACATTAATTGATTTGATTTACTTACTTTATTTTTGTCTATTAGATTGTAAGCTCTTTGAGCAGGGACTGTCTTTCTTCTATGTTTGTGCAGCGCTGCGTACGCCTTGTAGCGCTATAGAAATGCTAAATAGTAGTAGTCGTAGTACTATAAAGTCATACTTGCACAAGCTCCAATGGATGATGACGGCTACCCAGTTATGTTGTTTGTAGTCGGTCCGGGTGATCTTGCTACATCCATTGAGTAAGTATTCAATAGTTTCATCTTTTTCTGTACACAGCCTACATCTGTTATTCATTGACATTGTTGAATGGTCGCTTTCATGCAATTAGTTTGTAATGCCTGCTCCTAAGCTGCAAAAATCAATCCTTTTGTCTCCTTTTTTATAGAACCCATGCACATTTCCAGTTCCTGACATTGCCCATGGTATTCTCAGTTCTCCTAAGATATTTTCTATCTAAGGCCTTTCCAGTTAACCACTTGCTTCCAGTTGTTAATTTCTATACTCAGTTTTCTCTGTAAACTTCAATCAACATTTTCGTAGTGCTGACTCTAGTCTTCTTCATTATCAACATCATCATCATCATTTTATCATCTCTCTGACCTCATGTACAACTTTCTTTAAATTAGTCACCTTATTTTCTTACTCCTCTTATTCTCTTACCTATCTATAGGTTCCTTCTTTGCTTATACCCCTAATGTTCTATTACGTACTGTGTTGACATTGTAAGTAGTGTACTATGCCATATTTTGTATTGTTATTTGAATATTTTTACTGCTGTAATTGTCTATTGCTTCTGTTTGATTCTTACTGTACACCGCCTTGAGTGAATTCTTTCAAAAAGGCAGTAAATACATCCTAATAAATAAATACATACAATTTTTTCACAACTCTTTTTGATCACTTCTGTTAGATCTGATGCCACATCTAAAAACCAAAATTGAAAACAAAATATATAAGAGAATACACACCACCTTGACCTAAAAATATATAACAAGAAACAAGGTGAAACAAATGGAACAGCACAAGTCCTGTACACATGCAGGGCACCAAAGGAGATTCTACTTTAAAACAGGTTGTTCTGGGGCGTAGGACCTCTTACAACGCATAGCTGTTCCGAGTCCTTGCCTCACCATAGAGTGTATTTTCATGTGTAGAAACTCCTCTGTCCATAACCAATTAAATACCCACTATGAATTTCTATTTATTACATCACATATCACATTCAAAGTAATTTGCACAAAAAATAGTATTAATGGCACTCTTCAGAACGAACACACGCTCTTCCGAAGAATGTGCATTATTTAGGACATTGCCTCCAAAACAAAACAAACAAAAATTAAACAAAAAAACTAATAAAAATTAAATTCCTGTAAATGACATGGGGAACTAAACAAAATGCAGATGTTATCTTACGTTTAATGTTTCAGAAGGAGGTTAAAATGTTATTATTTCTTGAATTATAGTTTGATTATTTTTATGATTTGATGATATATTGGACTTAATTATGTGTTATTTTCTCTGTTGTGTTTTAGCTGTTATCTAATGCGGTGTTGAGACCCACTTAGATAGATTTGATTGGCAGTACATTCAGATACTCTAAGGGCCCTGAATACTAAGGTGTGCTAGCGTTTTTAACGCGTGCTAAAAATTAGTGTGCACTAAATGCTAGAGACACCCATATATTCCTATGGGTGTCTCTAGCGTTTAGCACACACTAATCAGCTCGCGATAAGAACACTAGTGCGGCTTTGTAAACAGGGCCCTATGTATTTCCTCTTCTAAGAGACTGGAGAAACGTCCATGGTGACAATTCTACAAATTGGTGCCTCAGGTTAAGCACTACAAATTGGGCCGCATACCGCTAATTCTGTAATTTATTTATTTTAGATGTTGCGCACACCTTTTTGAGCAGTAGCTCAAGCTGAGTTTCATTCAGGTAGCTGAGGCAATAGAGGATTAAGACCCTGATGCTCAAATGTAAACGCGGGTGCTAGAGGCCATTAGCGCCCACATATACCAGCGCAGAATGTTCAGAGACCTGGAGCACAGGAACAAACAAGCGAACAGACGAACAATGCAAGTAAGATGCTAATGTAGTCAAGTTGATGTTACTGAGGTCGTTTTGTATTCCTCCTCAATGCTCAGAAAACAAAATGCCCGAAAGAAAGCTCCGTTACCACCAGGGGCGTAGCCAGATTTTGGCGGGAGGGGGGTCCAGAGACCGGGGTGAGGGGGCACATTTTAGTCCCCCCGTGCCACCACCCCTCCCCTGCCCCTTTTGACCCCCCTCCCGCCGCCGCCAACCCTCCCCCGCCACTGCCAGGTACCTTTGATGGTGGGGGTCCCCAACCCCCGCCAGTCGAAGTCCCCTTCAGTACTGATCTCCGAGTCCAGCGCGTTCGCTGATCTGGATTCTGTTTTTGTGAGTCCTGACGTCCTCCATGCAACACGCTGGAGACCGGAGCTGAAGAGGATTTTGGCTGGCGGGGGTCCCCAACTCCCGCCTGCAAATGTACCTGACGGCAGTGGTGGAGGAGGGTTGGCGGCAGCGGGAGGGGGATGAATGTGGCAGGGGGGTGAAAGCAGGGGGGCCAGGGCTAAATCTGCGGGGGCCCATGCCCCCATGGCCTCATCTAGCTACGCCCCTGGTTACCACTGCAGGTCACAGCAGGCGTTAGGCTGTTGGAAAAGAGAATTTCTCATGATTCTCATGCTTCTCTCATGAATCTTTCTGGAAAATCTGCCGGTTTTGATTGCTTTTGGAAGCAGAAGGAAGCCTTGTGCAAGTCCTTAAGCGCAGGACATGAGAAACAGCAGACCCAAGCAAAAGCACACATTGGCATCAATTTCTTGGGTCTAAATTTAAAGCGTTCGTGCTAAAAATAATTTAAAACGACCAAAGTGAAAACACACCTTGGTGTCTGTTTCCTGCATCTAAATATAAGCATCCAAGCTAAAAAAAAATTAAAAACACTTATATTTAGGCTGCCGAAAACAAAGTATAAACCCATTCGGATCCACTTCACTAATGCATCGATGCAGCCTTTACCAGTGGGTTTCCTGAAGAAGCTACTGCGAAACGGGTCCGTCGGGACCACACTGAATTGTGCTGGAATATTGTGGCTGCTATATGAATACTGCATGACCCAGATAAGTCCTGAGGTGGGGGGTTGCATTTTGTTGTGGGACTTTGCCTGATGGGCTTTAGATTGTGCATATATAAAGAAAAGATTTATCATTAAACATCACAAAACTGATTTGCATGTAAAAAAATATATATATAAACATTTTTTGACCAAAAAACCATAAGAAAATCCTAATTGGGAGGTTTTTGGGATCAGTGATTACTTTTTCACTGTGTGCTTCCAAGAAATTTGTGTTTTGCCTGCCACAGTATGATGAGATCCCTTTCCTCCCTTAAACAAAGAGTGGTGTTGAGTCTTCACGTTTGAATTGTGAGTTGCAGAAAACAGACGCCAATCTGTGCTTCACATTTGGGTTTTACCAGGCGTATGCGCACAGGAGACTACCTTACCACAGAATGTTTCTGTGCATGCGCCAAGCACAATTCTCCCGAACCAAAGCACAATCCTCCCGCCGAACTCCTTAACGCTCAATGCTATGAGTGCACCTATATTTGCTTGATGGACCTTTGATCTTTCCTAGTATGGCAATACTTATGTACTTATGCATCTCATTAGCCTTGAACATTAGAACGTTGTTCTGCGCTGTTCCGGTGGTATTTTTGCGACGCTTTTTGGGATAGCGCTGGAGTTTTCAGCATTGGGGCCTAAGAGATTTGCCCAAGATTACAAGCAGCAGTAGGAGTTAAACCAGGCACCCATAGATTCCAAGCCTTCTGTTCTAGCCATTAGGCTACTTCTCCACTCTAGTGCAACCAGGTATTTATATATATGTATTTAAGCGTGAGCACTTTATCCAGTGTAAATGTTTGCACCGAGATGCCAGAATCCTGCCTTTGCTCTTCCCACCTGTAAACTACAGGCCATGTAAGATGTGCACATATTTACAGAACAGTGCAGAGCCTGATTTTTGGCACATATACACATATATATGCATAGGAGCCAACTTTTCAAAATGATTGGGGGTGCTGAAATGTTTTTTTTACAGGTGGTGCATTCCCCACCCCGCCCCCTCTCCTCCCCCCTCTCCCCCGCCTCTCCTCTCCCTCTCTCATCCCCCCTCCCTCCGCGTTCCAGGCCCCCCTCTCCCTCCCAGTTCCAGGCTCCCTCACAGTTCCAGCCTCCCTCCCTCCCTCCCCTCTCTCCTTTCCCTCCCTCCCTTCCTTCCTTCGAGTTCCAGGCCCCCCTCCTCCCTCCCTTCTAGTTCCAAGGCCCCCTCCCTTCCTCCTCTCCGTCCGAGTTCCAAGGCCCCCCTCTCTCCGTCCGAGTTCCAAGGCCCCCCTCCCTCCCTCCCAGTTCCAGGCCCTCCCTCCCTCCCTCTCTCCCTCCTTCCCTTCAAGTTCCAAGGCCCCCCTCCCTCCCTCCCTCCAAGTTCCAAGGCAGGCCCCCCTCCGTCCGAATTTTAAAAGCCCTCTTCTTACCTTGTCAGTGAAAAGTGTGCACTGCAGGCTCAGCACTTCAGCCTTCCCTTCTGTCTCTCAGCTCTGGTCCCACCCTCATTTCCTGTTTCCGCAAGGGCAGGACCAGAGCCGAGAGACAGAATGGAAGGCTGAAGCGCCGAGCCTGCAGTGCACGCTTTTCACTGACGAGGTAAGAAGAGGGCTTTTAAAATTCGGACGGACGGAGGGAGGGATGGACGGACAGTCCTGGAACTCGGAGGGAGGGAGGGACTTTTAAAATTCTGGCTGAGCTGGAAGGGAGCTTCCGGTGCGTAAAATATTTGGGGTGCTCGAGCACCCACAGCACCCACGGAGTCGGCGCCTAAGTATATATGCTGACATTCCAGTCATTTATGCAATTATATGCTATGTAAATGTTACTGCCGTTATAGAATTTACCCCCTTAACCCTCCATTGCTTTAAATACAAACTTACAGGGTTAATATTCAGCCAGTGGTGGTCAGGGTTTCTGTAAATGCTGACCGTCACCAGATAAATTAGACCTGGATATTTAATGCTGGGTCATGTCCAGACAATGACACTGAATATCCAAGTGATCAGCGGACCTAGAAACAATGTGGGTGCTGACTGATGTTCAGTGCAACTGAGGAAAGATAGGGCTGCTCTTTATGTGGTCCTATCTGCCCTGTTAGTAATGTGGGCGCTGGCCCTGAATATTGATAGTGCCCACATATCTACTGCCTCCACCTGGACAAGCTCAGCACTGCCAGGATGTTCTGGGATGGCAGAACCAATCATCAGAGGCATCACCTAGTTATGTGCCGCTGGATATTGGCAGATGGCCTGCTCAGCATGGTTTAAAGGAGCAGAAGCCTCTCCTGCCCACATAATCCACACTGAACATTGAAGCCTTACCTTTTACGCCTTCCCAGGAGTGGAAAATACTTTCTGTGCCTGAATGTAACTTGCCTTTAGCCATGTCAGCTAAATCCAAAACACTTCCCTCTCTTTTATGCACAGCAAGGAAGAACTACAGCATTTGATTGTGACCTTCATTAGCATTCCAGAAAAGTATTTACCAATAATTGCATTTGCTGTAATTTGTAACAGTAATTTATTAATTTCTGTTTTTGTGTTTATCATGATCAGGCCTGTTCAAGGCTCCTACATTCTTCCTTAACATTTGAAGCATCTAGTGACTCACAGCTCTCACCACCCAGCCAGGCCTCAGAGGAACACATCATATCCCTTATTTCAGAATCTTGCACACACATTGTCCCACTTAGCACACAAAATTTCATGCACAGATTATAGAATCGGCAGTTACATGTATAATTTAATGGCTTAATTAGGTGCAAACTGACACTAACAACCAATGATAATTATTTGGAGATAATTGGTCCTAACTGCAGTAATGCACATAACTGCACTTACAGAACACCAAAAGTTGCTCCTCAAGTCAGCAGCAAATAACAAGAAGCAAAAACAAGAGCTGACCCAGAATCCAGAGAACCTTTTATGGAAATAGACCTGACATGGCCACGTTTCACCAAACATGCTTCATCAGGGGGTTACTGACCTACTACATATAAAAATGCAAATCATAGATATAATTAAATTAAAGTACATGTACATAGACATGCAATTAATTTGAAAAGTGAATAAAAAACATGCAATAATAAAACATAAGCATATAAATGTTTAAATCATAAACTAAAAGCCTACTTTAAAAAGGAAAGTGCCTAACGTGAACCAGTAACCGACAAAAACCATCCATAACCAATACAGACCATAATTGTAGTTTTGAAATATCATAGTGTATAAAATCAATATTAAACTCTATATATCAGACATAGTGAATGTGTTTAAAAATAAACTGAATGTAAGCCAGAAAGGACACACACCTATCAAGGGGATAGAGCAGTGCTTCCCGTAGCTAATAAAACAAGTATCCAAGACTGCCTGAAAAAAAAAATTAAAATTGAACAAATAAAGTATCATTACCAAAATTATCTTTAAAAGAAGGCTTATAAAAAGGGGGATTACTTACAGATAGCAGCTCCTGAAAACCATAGAAGAAGAAAGATGTAATGCTCAAAACAGTGAATCAGCCATATTGAAAAACAGACTTGCTTTATACTGACTGTGGGGGTCAGAGTTAGCTGCAAGAAACCTAGTTTTCAAAAACTAATCTAAATGTATTAAAAAAATAGATATCCAATCCAGTTCCGAATGCATGAGAGTGTTCTAAGCAGAAGTCTTTCAAGGTCACTGCCTGAACTCTCGGCAGCCATTTTGAAGCGACGTCGGGACCAAGACAGGTTAGCTTTGCCGGGCAAGAAAGAGGGGGCTCTTTCCTGCCCCGAAGAAGCCACTAGACCATCAGGGCAGGATAATAAGGTACAGGAGGGGAGGAGAGGGGTAGTGAATGGAGTCATGTGGGTGGAGGGAGGCTGAAAATTGGGAAGGGGATATACATGGGGGAGAGAGAGGGAATCTGGCTTTCTTGGGGGAGTCAAAGAGACAGGGGTGGGGTGGAGGTGTGACGAGGCAGAGCGGGGTATGACTGACGGGGCGGGGTGGGGCAGGGTGATATTTTATGTCTTCTTTTTTCTTAGGGCAAATACAGTAACCCTACACTAGACTACCAGGGCATTTAAATTTTAAAATTAAAATTCTATAACAACACACATAGATTTTAGAAATGCCCCCAACCTGCCCATTCCACGCCCATAACTATACTCACTTTTCAACTATGTGACTTAGAATTTATGTTCACCACGTTACAGAATACGCTTAGCAAGTACTGCACATAAATTCTAATTAATGACAATTAATGCTGATAATTGCTTGTTAACATCCAATTCTCAGCACTGATTAGCTTGTTAAGTAATTAAGTTATGTGCATTGTTATGGAATACGCTTCAATTTTCATGTGGAAATCGAAGCATGATATATTTAATCCCGGGGTAAGTGAGTTCCACGCCTGTTATAAAATAGCGCTTATAGAATGGCACTTAGGGCTAGATTCTATATGTGGCGCCTGAAGAATTCGCATGGAATAGATTTCCACCTAAGTATTCTATAAGTGGCACCTACATTTAGGCACTGTATATAGAATACACTTAATTGACATCTTTGAACCACGTGCATCCATTTACATCAAGGGAAACTTGCCTTAAATACTGCATGTAGATTTAGGCGCCATATTCTATAACAGTGCATGCAAATTTTGAAACGCCCACCAAATGCTCATTTCCCCACCCATAACTACACCCCTTTTTTGGCTCCATGCACTAGAATTTAGGTGCTGTGAGTTACAGAATACACTTAGCGAGTTATGCGCCTAAATTCGAATTATTGCCAATTAGTACTCATTATTGGTTGTTAGGTGCTGTTAAAAACACTGATTGGCTTATTAAACCAATTAAGTTATGTGTGTTGTTATAGGATATGCATGGATTTTGGCGCAGAATGCTAGACATGATATATATAATCCCAGGATTAGTGCCCAACTAGCACTTACGTGTGTACAATTCACATACATAAGCATTAGTATTCTACAATTTTAGTGCACAAATGGCGCCTACATTTAGGCACTAAGGGGTAGATATCTAGCCAGCGGTGTTGAGCATTTTTTGGTTGCTGTCGGTGTCCGGGCACTGCCACTGAATATCTGGGTTTATATGGCCTGCTCTCTTATGAAGTTAAATGCAGTATTCAGCACTTAACTGCCTAGGCATCACCACATAAAGATAGGACTGACTTTTTTGCGATCCAATATGGCAGTTTAACTTGGGCGGTTAAGTGCTAAATATTGACACTTTACCATATAAGTGTTGACTCCAACCCCAGACCACCCACAGAATAGCTGGCTGAGTTTAGTGGTTTGTGGTGATATCAGTAGCACTAAGGACTGTATTCAGTAAATAGTGCTGAAAATTAGCTGCCTGTTATGACTGGAGAAATGTGAGCCCTTGTGCCCTGACTGAGCACGGCTAGGATGGAGTGACACTGCACTCGGTCAGGCAGCCAGACAACCCCTAGCTTCACATGGGGAGCGACGGCCGTTCCCTGGGGGTTGAGCCCCCAGGTTCGGGCAGCCACCAGGACTTCTGGAACCGGCACGGTTGCACGACCACTGACCAGACAGGCAGGCAAATAGACACAGTCCAAAAGCCAGGTAAATCCGTAGGGCAAAGAGTAGTCAAAAACAGTCCAAGGTCAAGGCAGGCAGCAAGGTCTGGGAAACAAGCCGAGGTCTGGAACACTGGAACTGAAGGCAAGGAGCACCAGCATGGACCTCAAACACAATTGAGGCCGAAGTAACGAAGGACTGGAGGCAGGGCTTTAAATAGTGTAGGAATCAGTCTCAAACATGTGCAGCTGATCCAAGATGGCTGCCCCCATCAGCAGAGTAGCACAACGCCCAAATATGGGCTTCCTTCCTGTTTTCGTATACAAGATGGCTGCCCCCTCCTGAGCTAGCCAAGATGGCTGCTGTCCTTGCTCCAAGCTGGATGACGGCTGCTGGACTAGGAAACCGAAACATGGCTGATTCCCCTGAGTCAACCAAGATGGCCTTGGTCTTGATCCAAGCTAGATGACGGCTGCAAGACTTAGGAAACAGAAACTGAAACAGACCTTCCTAAGCCTGATCCTCAGCCCTTTCTGAGGAACCCGTGGCCCGAGCCAGTCTGGAGGAGCGCCGAACAGGGGAGGAACGTGACACTGCTGGGAAAAATCGGTGGTCAGAGCTGTTCTATAAAGGATGTTCTAAGATGAACGCTCTTTATAGAATTGAACGTAGCACTGATTTCCGCACCCAACTTTGGACGTGAGGACTTATACCAGCTGAATTCTTTCTCAATTAGATTACTGCAATTCTATTTATATTGGTTATTCAAAAGCTTTGAAGACAAAACTGCTAAGAGTGCAGAAAGCTGTGATAAGAGTGATTTTTGTAGTGGACAATTATGAACTCATCTCTCCTTTTTTTTACTACGATTATATTGGCTGCCAGTAGAGGCCAGATTACTTTAAAATATTACTTTTAACCTTTAAAGCTTTTCCTGTAATTGTTCCAGGCTACTTAATTGACCACTAACAGGCTTATTTTTGAAAGAGAAGGGCGCCCATCTTTCGACACAAATCGGAAGATGGGCGTCCTTCTCACAGGGTCGCCCAAATCAGCATAATTGAAAGCTGATTTTGGGTGTCCCCAACTGCTTTCTGTCGCGGGGATGACCAAGGTTCACGGGGACGTGTCGGAGGCGTAGTGAAGGCGGGACTTGGGTGTGCCTAACACATGGGCGTCCTCAACCCATAATGGAAAAAAAGGACATCCCTGACGAGCATTTGGACGGATTTACCTGGTCCAGTTTTTCTTACGACCAAGGCACAAAAAGGTGTCCAAACTGACCAGATGACCACCGGAGGGAATTGGGGATGACCTCCCCTTACTCCCCCAGTGGTCACTAACCCCCTCCCACCCTCAAAAAAGAACTTTAAAAATATTTTGTGCCAGACTCTGTGCCAGCCTCAAATGTTATACTCAGGTCCCTGGAGCACTTTTACTGGGTGCAGTGCACTTCAGGCAGGCGGACCCAGGCCCATCCCCCTTACCTGTTACATTTGTGGTGGTAAATGTGAGCCCTCCAAAACCCACCAGAAACCCACTGTACCCACATCTAGGTGACCCCCTTCACCCGTAAGGGCTATGGTAGTGCTGTACAGTTGTGGATTTTTTTTTTTTTTTGGGGGGGGGGGGGCTCAGCACATAAGGTAAGGGAGCTATGTACCTGGGAGCTTTTTCTGAAGTCCACTGCAGTGCCCCCTAGAGTGCCCGGTTGGTGTCCTGGCATGTCAGGGGGACCAGTGCACTACGAATGCTGGCTCCTGTTATGTTGTAAACTTTTCTGAAGAACGCTTGTTTTCTTGACTGTTTTCTGCACTAAACTTGTTAGTAGCTGCAGATTATAAGACCTTGGTATAATGTAATGTAATGTGCAAGATGGGCGCACATCTCTGAAATTCTATAACACTGTGCGCAACTTTTTGCAACACCCATGACTTACCCATGCCCTTCCCATGGCCATGCCCCCTTTTGGGTTTTGCACGAATTGGGATTTAGTCACCCTGTGTTATAGAATAACGCGCAGGAAGATGCGCATGTAAATCATAATTGGTTCCAATTAACATCAATAATTGATTGTTAGCATCCAGTTATTGACTATTAATTGCTCGTTAATCTAATAAGTTGAGCACGCATCTCAGGTTCGCACCCAAATTTGGGTGACCTTTAAAGAATCCAACAGAACCGGTTAAGTTCTGCTGGTTATCAGCAGATAGCCCTGTACAAGTGATTTTTTTGGCCTCATTAGAGAATGAGGAGGTATGAGTGTAATTTTATAAAAGACTTTTCACACATAAAATTACCCGATGCATACAAGTGTGTGTGTGGTGACAAGAAGATGCATATTTTTATATGACTCAAGATTGGGTGTGTTCAGGGTGATACTCTGGGCAGAGTCACACAATATGCACTAGGTTACAAAATATGCATCTATGAGCGTTCATCAGCCATGTTGATGTATGCAGCCACAATTCAGCCACAATGTGGGCAACTTTTGGAATGCTGTTTTATAAAGACGCCAGGAGCTCCTAACAAAGGTGAACCTCCCTGTAGCATCCCTGCAGAAGACAGCGGCCTACTGTGATATATCAGAAACAAAAAGCATACATAGCATATTTGACATCCGGAGCAGATAATTTTTTTCAGTACCTCCTGCCCTCGATCTAGCGTCTCCCCCTCTCTTTCAACCCTCTCCAAAAATAATCGATTTGTCATCTCTTCTTTTCTCTCAAACCAGCCTCCACCACCAACCCCCTTCCCCGGCTGCCTAGGACCCAGCGTCTCCCCCTCTCTTTCAACCCCAATAATTGGTCTGTCATGTCCTCTTTTCTCTCAAGCCTGCCAACACCCCCCCCCCCCCCCCGGCTGCCTAAGACCTTGGTTTTCCCTCTAGTGGTCACTGGTAGCAGTAGTGAATGTGCTTGCTACATCCTGCCCTCACAGAAACAGGAAGTATGTCAGTGAGTGCAGGATGCAACAGACCAAAGGTGCATTGCAAGTCACAGGTGCTACCAGTGCCAGCGACTGCTAGAGGGAAAATCGAGGTCTGAGGTAGTGTGTGTGGGGTGGGGGGGGGGGGGTGTGGGGGTGGAATAGAAAAGAGAAGAGGAGATGCCAGATCGGTTGGGGGGGAGGAAGGTGAAAGAGAAAAGAAGATGCTCATTGAGGGTGGTGCTGAGAGAGAGAGGGAATATGCTGGGTCAGGTATTTCTGCAGTCTAAAGAAGTTGCTGGCATACCTGCCATTGATTACAATGGGTGCTGCAATTTGGAGGGGGGGGGGGGCTGAGCCCAAAGTGGAATGCATCCCTTTATTGCCTGCACTGGGGGTGGACCACTCCCACCGCCCCACCCTTGGCACACCACTGCTACTTCCATGATAAGTAAACTGCCACCACATCTGCTCAAATGCAAAAAAAATCAGTCCTTTGTGGTAAATGACCAGTCATTCTACTTTGGGAAAGAGAAATCTGCCTTCCTCTTATCCCTTTTCTAGGAAAACAAGTTAGAGTTTGGCCACTCCATGATTCTCAGGTCTTGAAAGGTGCATTTTTGTGTATTACTTCTTTTCAACAGCTGAGCTCTGTGCACTGGGTGTCCTGGGGCTGGTTACAGTGAATGCCAGAGAGTGATGTGGGAGTTCAGTGTGCCAGAGCCTGCATCATCTGTAAGAAAGCCCTGAATAAAAAAAAAAAGTGCTTCTGTTGTCTTTTTTTCCCTTCCTCAGGAACCTTCTGCATACATAAGACCTCCTACTGGGGCTGTCACTCCTTTGACAGCAGAAAGCTTTTGGAGAAATGGACAGACATGAGTAGGTGGACATAGAAAGAAAAAAAAAATACCTTCCCCCATTGCACACTAAAAGAATGAAATAAAGAATGCATAGGCTTACGCCACTGAGTGGTGCAGAATGAGTAGTGATTACAGCAAAATTGCATATTACGTATTACGAAAGAAAATGCATACTGAGAAGCAGTGAAATCAGGAGTTTGCTTTAGTGTTTGGTTAAGGTAACTGGGATGCAGGGCAGGGTTAACCCTTTGGTGTGCCCTAGGCAACCAAATATATATTACAAATTCACTTTAAAATTCCCACAAATGGGGCCTCATGTGGTTCTAAGAAAAACATCAGAGTGCTCACCAACTCCTTTAGCTGACTGGAAGAAAATGCACAGGGGGTTAGATTATTATTATTATTAACATTATTAACATTTGTATAGCGCTACCAGACGCACGCAGCGCTGAACATCCAACATAGAGAGAGACAGTCCCTGCTCAAAAGATTCAAGACAGAGTGCCATAATGTAGGAGCCAAGATGATGAGCGCTAAGTGTAAATTCTATAATGGCAGTTCTATGCAGAACTGTCATTAAAGAATACTAGCATTAAGTCTGCAGTTTTGCACCAGACTGAAGGCGTGAGTACTAAAGCCATGTCAAAGGCTGTTAGGTGTGTAATTCCTAGTATTCTCTATCATGCACACTTAACTCCTAGGCGCATTCCTGATCTGCCATGTCCTCCCATAGTCATGTCCCCTGGAAGTTGCGCATGATAGAATTTGTGCGTGAAACTTCTAGAATAGCAACTAAGGGCAGCTAGGCACACAGTTGCTAATTGCTGCCAATTAGCACCAACTGACACCAATTTAAGCCAATAATTGGCTGATAACTCCAATTAACAGTTGATCATTACATTACGTTCTTGCATATATGCAAATTAGTATACAAAGCCTACATTTTGGCACACAAGTTTATAGAATTAGGAGAAGGGTGTGGGGAGCAGTGGGCAACAGTGGCTGTGGTCCAACTTCATATTCATATTTCTGGCAAACGGGCAAAAATCTGCCTTGGGAGCTATTGAATTAGCCCTTCCTAAACATTTGGGCCTTAGGCTTGTGCCTAGTTTGCCTGTGTCTTAATCCTGCCTTGCTGGGATGTTTCAGCAGTAATGCAGATTGCATGAGGATGGAATAATAAACATGAGCAAGTGAGACAATATCTTTCAGAATGGGACTATCTTCATCCCCATATGCCTTAAAAATGAGATTATAGTCAGGGATGGCATTAAACATTTGCGCTAATTGTCTGCTATTTGTCTACTGAATTTTTGCTAGGTGACCACAGGCTTCATAATAATCCATCATGATTTCTACTTCCTAGTACAGCGGTTACCAAACTGTGCACCGCGGCACCCTGGTGCGCCTCAGCGAACCTTTAGGGGTGCCACGGTGCATCGCTCACTACTTTCCCCTTCCACAGGTCCAGCACCTGCCGTTTCCTGATTCTTCCCCCTCCCCCCATGCTGCTGCAGTGCTTGCAGCTTACATTTTCTGGCCATCCGCAATTCACACAGGCACTGAGAGGACTTCCCTCTGCCGTATCCGGCCCTCACAACAGGAAGTTGCATCAGAGAGGGCCAGGCGCGACAGACTGGGAAGGCCCCGGAGTGCCTGTGTGAATTGCGGACGGCCCGAAAATGTAAGATGCAAGCACTGTAGCAACAGCGGGGGAAGGAGAAGGAAGCGCCAGTGATCCTGGACCTGCAGGAAGGAAGGTAGCAAGCGATGCTGGATTTGGGCAAGACAAAGGGGGGTGCCGCGAACCAAAAACGTTTTGGAACCACTGAACTAGTATCATCCAGTATCCTTTCCTTTAATGTTTTTAGTCTCATGCACTACACCAGTGGTCTCTAATGTTTCTCATCATACCTCACACTAACACTGTCTGCTTGTGCCTCACCTAGAATGTAAACCACACTGAACCCTAGAAAGGAGATATTAGCGGTATACTAGGGTTGAATTGAATTGTACTTTGCATACACTCTTTAAAATCCTTCAGAGACAGTAGGTACCGACTATTTCAAATGATATCATGGCTAGATACAAACTGGAGAAAACGATAACATGGCTAGATACAAACTAGTCTTTCCTAAGCTAAAACCTCAAGGGTTTGTGCAAGATCTCCGAAAGTCATTCACTGAAGTGTTCAGTCAATTGTCGGGGTGCTATAAACATCAGCTAATATCCTGCTTGTACCCAGTTGCCTTAGAGTGTTATTTTCTTTTCCATGTTTTATTTTGTTTGATTTCTATTGATAACCTTAGAATGTTAGAAATTCTTCAAAGCATGGACATTTCTCAAATTCTGGCTAAGCAAGCAATCAGCTAACTCCTCTGTCCATTACTCAGCTCTATCACACTGCTTTTCAATCTGCTCTAAGCTGATCTAACTCCCACCAAAATTATAAGTTCAAAGAGGTCACATATCTAGCCAGCTAACAGCAACAGGTCTCAAATGTATGATTTTTTGTTATAATATAGAATGGGAAAAAGCCTTCTAAGGTGGGTGGAGGGTGAAGTGCATAAGTATATAAGTATTGCCATACTGGGACAGACCGAAGGTCCATCAAGCCCAGCTTCCTGTTTCCAACAGTGGCCAAGCCAGGTCACAAGTACCTGGCAAGATCCCAAAAAAGTACAATACATGTTATGCTGCTTATCCTAGAAACAAGCAGTGGATTTTCCCCAAGTCCATTTTAATAATGGTCTATGGACTTTTCCTTTAGGAAGCCATCCAAACCTTTTTTAAACCCTGTTAACTGCTTTTACTATGTTCTCTGGCAACGTTGAATGAAGAAAATTTTTCTCCAAATTCAAGGTTTATGCTGAGAAAATGTATGATAAACACCAAGAGCACATAGTAAATCCTTAGGCTGTAACAGAAGAAGTCAATGAATCTTAGCTACAGACAAAATGCATTTAACTAGTGTTAGAGCAAACAAATACCAGAAAATATAGAATTATCAACTGGAGCCAGATGCCAGGTACGTGCAAAGGATCAAATAAAATTTTATTGTAGTGGGCTACTGTTAAATCAGGTTATTTCGCACAAGGTCCTATTTTATGCAATGAGTCCCTGTGCTAAAACAACCCTATTTCTGGTAAAATAAACTGACTTAACAGTAGCCCATGGTGATAACTCCCTTACTGTTTATTTTAAATGCATTTTTTTAACCTGACGATCAAATCTTTCTAAGTGGGTCACAACACCTCATTAGATAACAGCTAAAACAGAACCGACAACATAACATCAGGGAATTTAAAATAGGCCCAGGAAAGTGGAAGGGGATAGAGGCTGTGGCAGCGAGGGGGAAGGGGGAGTTTTGGTTTCAGCATGATATAAGTAGGCACACATAAATGTAGGTGCTATTTTATGCTGCTATTCTATAATTGAATCCAGGTGCCCACATGACATTATAGAACCTATGCCCAGTTATAGAAGTGCCCTCATAGGAGGTATTTCTATTCATATCGCCTAAAGATAGGCACCTAAAGTGCATGCACTAAGCGCAAATTCTATAACAGCAATTAAGCACTTCATTGCAATATAGAATAATAGTATAAGTCTACTTACGCAGCATAAATGCTCATGCCTAAACGTGGCAGCTTCATGCTTAACTGATAGTATTCGGAAAGCTTAACATGTAAGTATTTGGCATGCCACTGCCCCACCCATACCCCTCCTGTGTCCATGCCCCTCTTGCAGTTATGCGCTATAGAATTTATCAGGGCCTCCGAGATACAGTCAGGCCTGGGGTAAACAAATTTGAGGGTAGGCCCCCCCCACCTGGCAGTAGCTTACTGCTGATTCAGTCTGCCTTCTGCTCTTATGTGCCAGGTTATCGCATTAACTCTGCTCTGCCTGCCATGGGTCCTTTTTCCTGCTGCGTCCCCTCCTGTCTAAGCAGAAACAGGAAGTACTTCACATAGGAGGCGGGATATGCAGGGGCGTAGCCAGACAACAGAGTTTGGGTGGGCCTAGATAAGAAGTGGGTGGGCACCAAATGTTCTCCCCCCACCACCAAAAAAATATCTCAGCTGGCAGGAAAATACTTCTTTCCACCTTGGCAGTCTGCAGCAGGCATGCATTGAAAACTGAGCATGCGCAGGTGCCAGTATTGTGGAGAGTAGAATTTTGTTTCTATCAGGGGAAAGTCTTCAGCTGACAGAGATTGGGATCTCCACCAGCTACCGCTAAACATGTGCAACTGTTGGGTGGGCCTGAGCCCTAAGTGGGTGGGCCCTGGCCCACCCAGGCCCACCTGTGGCTACGCCACTGGGGATATGGCAGGAAGAAGGACACGTGGCCGGAGGAGCAGAGTTAACTCAATAACGTGATAAACTGGTACACAGGAGCAGGAGACCAATCCAGCCTTCTGTCTGTGCCTGCCACCAGAAACTTGCCGGCACCAGGCCCCCCTTGGAGGCCAGGCCTGGGGGAATCTTGCCCCCCTCTTCTTGGTGGCCCTGGAATTTAGACTGTAACAGTATAGAATGGTGCCTAAATGCATAACTGTAAATTAGGACTTATTAACTCTAATAATCACCAATTAGTGGTGGTTAGTGTCAATTTGCACCTAATTAGGCCATTAAATTATACATGTAACTGACTATTCTATAATCTGTGCATGCAATTTTGTGTGCTAAGGGTGAAAACGTGCGCACAAGACTCTGAAACAAGGGGGAAAATGTGTTCCTCTGAGGCCTGGCTGAGTGGTGAGAGCTGTATATCACTAGGTTATTCAAATGTTAAGGAGGAATGTTGGCATGATTAGGATAACCAACAAAAACAGAAATTAATAAATTACTGTTACAAATGACAGCAAATGCAATTATTGGAAAATGCTTTTCTGGAATGCTAATGAAGTTCCCAATCAAATGCTGTAGTTTTTCCTTGCTGTGCATAAAAGGTAGGGGAGTGTTTTGTATTTAGCTGACACCTTTTTCAGTTGTAGCTCAAGGCAAGTTACATTTAGACACAGAAAGTATTTTCCACTCCTGGGAAGGCGTAGAAGATAAGGCTTCAATATTCAGTGTGGATTATGTGGGCAGGAGAGGCTTCTGCTCCTTTAAACCATGCTGAGCAGGCCATCTGCCAATATCCAGTGGCACATAACTAGGTGATGATCGGTTCTGCCATCCCAGCACATCCTGGCAGTGCTGAGCTTGTCCAGGTGGAGCCAGTAGATATGAGGGCACTGTCTATAATCAGGGCCAATGCCCACATCACTAACAGGGCAGATAGGACCACATAAAAAGCAGCCCTATCTTTCCTCAGCTGCACTGAACATCAGTAAGCACCCATATTGTTTCCAGATCTGTTGATCACCTGAATATTCAGTGTTAGTGCCCAGACCTGACCCAGCATTAAACATCCAGATTTAAGTTTTCTGGTGACGGTCAGTGTTTACAGAAACCCTGACTGCCTCTGGCTGAATATTAACCCCGTAAGTTTGTATCTGAAGCAATGGAGGGTTAAGGGAGTAAATTCTATAACGGCAGTAACATTTACATAGCATATAACTGAATAAATGACTGGAATGTCAGCATATATATGTGTATATATGCCAAAAATCAGGCTCTGCACTGTTCTGTAAATATGTGCATATCTTACGTGTGGGAGGAACATAGGCAGGACTCTGGCATCTCGGTGCAAACATTTACTCTGAAGAAAGTGCTCACGCTTAAATACATATGCACATAAATACCTGGTTGCACTAGAGTGGAGAAGTAGCCTAGTGGTTAGAACAGCAGGCTTGGAATCTAGGGGTGCCTGGTTTAACTCCTACTGCTGCTTGTGATCTTGGCCAAATCACTTACAGGGAAAGTGAAAGGGAAATGGGACTTGATATATCGCCTTTCTGAGGTTTTTGCAACTACATTCAAAGTGGTTTACTATATTCAGGTACTTATTTTGTACCAGGGGCAATGATAACTGATAGTGACTTGCCCAGAGTCACAAGGAGCTGCAGTGGGAATCAAACTCAGTTCCCCAGGATCAAAGTCCACTGCACTAACCACTAGGCTACTCCTCCACGGGGGATGATCAGACGCAAACGCCGGCACTAGAGGCTGTTAGCGCCATTCTAGCGCCGGCGTTTGCTAACGCCCCATGATCAGAGCCCTCAAGCGAGTGAAACAACACGCTCTAGGGCTCTGAACGCAACTAGCATGCAAATGCATGCTAAACAGGGTTAAACATATTCATCCCCAATGATCAGTGGCCAGTGTGCCAAAGATTGGGTTGCTGGCTGCGGAAAACTCTATGCCAGCTCCGAGCTGGCGTTAGCATTTGCAAATCATTGGGGAAGAATGGTGAGCCCTGGCAGGTCCCCATTCACCTCAACAACAAACCTGCCAGCGACAGGGGCTGGAGGTCCGGCGGACCTCCGGTCCCCCCGACGATCCCCCCCCCCCCAGGTTCAGGGAGGGCTGGAGATCCGGTGGGTCTCCAGCCACCCCTAACTCCCCCAGCAAAAGGTCCCTGGTGACCAAGTAACCCCCCCCCCCCAGCAACAGGGGGGCTGGAGGTCTGCTGGACCTCTGGTTCCCCCCCTGACAATCCCCCTCCCCAGGTTCAGGGAGGGCTGGAGATCCGGTGGGTCTCCAGCCACCCCTAACTCCCCCAGCAAAAGGTCCCTGGTGACCAACTAACCCCCCCCCCCCCAGCAACAGGGGGGCTGGAGGTCTGCTGGACCTCTGGCTCCCCCCCTGACAATCCCCCTCCCCAGGTTCAGGGAGGGCTGGAGATCCGGTGGGTCTCCAACCTCCTCTAGTCCCCCCAGCAAGGGGTCCCTGGTGGCCCAGTTCCCCCTACCTTGTGTGTTGGAGGAGGGAAGGTAGCCTGCCTCCCTCCTCCTCTTCCTGCGACACTGCAAAATGGCGGCACCCAGCCCTGCCCAGTGTATCCTGGGATGTGCTGGGCAGGGCTATACACCATATAAGGGAGAAACTGTCACTGGGGGGAGGGGGTTGGTTGGTCACCCACCTGGGGGGGAATCGTCGGGAGGACTGGAGGTCCGCAGGACCTCCAGCCACCGTTGCTTGGGGCAGGGGTAGTTGGGGCCTGGTGGTCCCATGGACCTCCAGCCCCTGTGTTTGACAGGTTTGGGCTTTTGACAGCCCAGACCTGTCAAACATGTGTGGGAGGATTGTGCTGTGCACATGCTCAGGCACAATTCTGCACTTCTACCCCATGATCAGAGATAATTGTGTGCTTAAATTTGCAAGCAATTATCTCTGATCATCGGTGCGGTAAAGCCCCGTGCTGTTCCAGTGCTATTTTAGAGCGCTGTTTGGAACACCATGGGGCTTTTGATCATCTGCTTGTTAATCCTCTATGAAACTCACCTTGAGCTACTACTGAAAAAGGTGTGAGCAAAAGCCAAATAAATGAATAGTTTTCTACAAAGGAAAGTAGGTGTAATTAGATCTAGTTTGGTGTCCCTTTATAGCAGGGGTTCTGAATCCAGCCCTCAGGACACAACCAGCCACTCAGAGAATATGTATGAGATAAATTTGCTTATAATCCCTTCTGGCTGGGTGTGTCTTAAAGACTGGGTTGAGAACCCCTGCTTTCTAGAATTGCCCTCCATGTGATTTGCCAAGATCATAAGAAGCAGCAGCGGAATTGAAACCTTGCTTCCCTGGTTCTCAGGCTGCTGCTTTAACCATTAGGCTATTCTCCCACTCCAATTAGGAATGTCGGGTTCTGTGTGTACAGTGGCATATGTTAACATCTCCTATATTTATCTCTTAGATCTACTAATTGCTAAAATAGTAAAGGAACCAGGGGCAAAGACAAGGATGGGCCTAGATGGGTCTTGATCCCTCCATGTTAGACTCAAGCCCATCTAGGAGAATGAAAGTAATGCAAAGAGTGGCGTGGCTGTATGCCCATGGGCGTAGTTTGACTGTTTCATTTGGGGGGGGGGGGGGGGGTAAAGGGTGGGGCATGGCACATTAGCATATTTATTTGCATACATATATCTTATACATATTCATTATGGTTATTCAAAACACACACAAGCCTAAAACATGAATATGAAGCCAGTATATATATATATATATATATATATATATATATATATATATATATATATATACACACTGGTTACAACTCAAAGAACGCATCACGTTCAAAGTATGTACCCTAGTACATAAGATCATCCACGGCGAAGTCCCAGCTTACATGTCTGACCTGATTGACCTACCACCCAGGAATGCCAAAAGATCATCTCTCACATTCCTTAATCTTCATTTCCCCAACTGCAAAGGCCTAAAATATAAACTAATGCATGCATTAACCTTTTCCTATATGAGCACGCAATTCTGGAACGCATTGCCACATAACCTAAAAGCGACCTATGAACTGACCAACTTCCACAAACTGCTGAAGACCCATCTTTTTGACAAGACATACCACAAAGACCAAAACGTGAAATCCCCACATATATCTAGCAAGCAATGTTAAGAACGCCATACATTATATCATTATCATGTTTTCTATTACCATGCAACCCAAAACACTTCTGTAACACTAAATGTGAACTCTCCTTTCATTTCCACTATCCACGATATATTGTAAGCCACATTGAGCCTGCAAAGAGGTGGGATAATGTGGGATACAAATGTAATAAATAAATAAATATATACATATATATATATATATATATATATATATATATATATATATATATATATATATATATACAGTGCAATCCACTTAAGTGCAAGGGTCTGGGACCAAAGAAATACATGCAGTTAACCGGAGCGTGCACTTAACCGTTGTGACCCAAAGAAGCTTGACATCTGATAAACATATGTACAGTACTGTTTATTATACGTACAGTATATAGTCTCTGTTAACTGATGTCAGGCTTACTTGAAGAAATCAGTGATAGTCCTCTGTACACTCTTGTGTCTGTGAGTTCCATAGACTACGTCTGCCAGATGGTAAAAACTGTCATAGCACTGACATCCAGTGGCCTCCAGATAGGCCCACACGGTGTTGAGACTCTCCAGCGCTCTTGAAAAAGTGACAGGAGGAGGTTGTTGAATTTCATCAGCATGTGCCTCGCTGCTTATTTCATCATCTGTTTCATCATCAGCCGATGTTGCCTGCGTGTAGGCGCATATCTTGACACCAGTGCTGTCATCAGCTGTTTGTAGATCGTAATCAACAGCTACGTAGTGATGAAACTCCTCTTCAGTAACACCGGCTGGGATGTCAATAGCCTGTTCATCTGATGTGTTTGAAACAGCTGCATCTGTTTCGTCCCTCTCCACATCCCTAACAAAGCTTGCCCGCTTGTAGCAGTTCACAATGGTTGCCTGTGTAACATGATTCCAGGCTTCTTTCTGCACATGTAGGGAATCCAACAGTGATAGATTACAAGCCAATTCAACAGCACATTTATCCTTGCCAGTCTGGTCATCCATAACGCTCATCAGATGACGTAGCACAGGAGCCCGATAATGTTGTTTGAAATTGGCTATTATGCCCTGATCCATAGGTTGGATCAGAGAGGTAGTGTTTGGTGGCAGGAAGACCACCTTGACATTAGGCAGCACAATTATCACAAAGCAACAAAATCTGACGCTTTTGTGCCCGCATTCTAGTGTCTAACTTCTTTAGCCACTGTTTCCAAATTTCCCCAGTCATCCATGAATTTGCGTTAGCCTCGTATGACATAGGAAGTCGCTTAACATTCTTGAAGCAACGGGGCTGTTTGCTCTTTCCAATGACGAGGGGTTCTAACTTCTCACTCCCATCCATATTGCAGCAAAGGAGGATCATCAGTCGGTCCTTCGACGTTTTGCTTCCTGTAGTTTCGGCTTGTTTAAATGCAAGTGTTCCATCAGGAATCACTCACCAGTAGAGACTGTTTTCATCAGCATTGAAAATGTCACAAGGTGCAAACTCGTTCAAGATGGTAGAAAGAACTGAAACAACCAAATTTTCAGCACCAAAGTCATCAGAGTCTTGTTTCTCACCATGCTGTTTCTTGAATTTTATGTTCCTCTCCTTCCATCTTTCCAACCATCCAACAGTGGCTTTGAATTCAGTTAGTCCAAGACTTTCAGCTAGCTGATTAGCTTTCTCCATAAGCAGTGGACCACTGACAGGAAACCGTCTGCTCCTGACTTGAGAAAACCCACCAAAGAAGAGCATCTTCTATCTCTTCAGCTTTTTCCCGTCCGTTTTCGTTTCCGGTGTGGATTTGTATTGTTTTGCCAGTCTTCCAGAAGCTGGTCATTCTGCTTCAAGATACGTGAAATTTGACTGGGATTGACACCATATTCTTTAGCAATAGATGCTTGACTTTGTTTGTTTTCTAATTTTTTAAGAACTTCTATTTGTTCAGCCAGTGTTAAAGTTTTACAGTTGTGCGACGACGATGACTCCAGTGTACACTTTAACAACATTCTTTCGCTTATTCTGCCTGTGGCAATTAACCAATGAGATTTCAAATTTACCGCCTCTTTCTCACGCGCCAATCGGCTTCCATATTCCATGTGTGCACTTATGCGGAGTCTTTCCTGCAGAGAAGCGGTTTTAAACCATGCATATAAGTGAATCTTGCACTTATCAGTGGTGCGCTAAACCGGTTTGTCCTCATAGAAATTGATTGCGCCAAAAACAGGACCGAAGTACGGCATGCAGTTAAACAGAGCATGTGCTTATCCAACGTGTACTTAAATGGAGTGCATTGTATATATATATATATATATATATATATATATATATATATATAATTATTATTATTATTTTTTATTTTTTTTTTTTTACTGTAATAAGCCAGCATCATGGAAATATTTTCTCTCATTATGCCTCCTCTCACATTCACATAACATCAATACACTTACTGGAAAACTAAACAGGCTAGATTAGTACATATAGATCCTGTATAGGCATTCAATGCTAGCAGAATACCTGGTCTTTTCCACAGAAGCAGAATGCAGATAAACCCTCACCAAATATATAATATGTAACCTCAGACTAAAAACAGAAATATGTGGACAAAAATTAAACTGAACTCCCAAACAGCCAGACTTTGCAGACAATACACCAGAAAAACAGTAATGTGTTTTCTCATGCTGTGCAAAATATAAAGACAGCAGATGTAAATTTCAAAAACTGACATATTCTATATACTACATTACAAATTAAGGGGTCCACTTACTAAGGTGTGCTAATGGATTTAGCACACGCTAAATGATAAGATGACCATTTTCTATCTATGGCCTTCTTAGCATTTAGCACACGCTAATCATTAGCACATGCTAAATTTATTAGTGTACCTTAGTGAAAGGACCCCTAAGCATGGTATACTGTCCGAATCAGAAGAAGGTGATTCAGGCTTTTGAAAGCTAACTGAAAGATGTACTCATTTGTCCAATACAAATTATTACCTTATTTTCCACTTTGCACTGTTTATAATATGCTAGTTTTTAAATTAAAAATATATATTTTTCTACCAGTGTGGTCTGGTCATTTAATGTTTCTAATCATGTTGATTCCAGTCTCTCATTTCTGCTAACTATCTTGCCAGGATTTCCTTTTCCATTTGTCATTTCTCTCTGTCCTATCTTCTTCACTTTCTTCATTACATCCATATCCAGCATTCATCTTTTCCTTCCAGTTTCTTCCATTTATTTTTCTGCCTTTCCAGATTTCATTATTACAAACCAGTCTTCAATTTTCCTCTTGTTACTGCATCTACCTACTAGTTTCCATCTCTTTCCCTCACCACTGCCCCTTCCACATATTCTCCTGACTTTCATAAACTCTGACCTCTCCTTCTTCCATCCTCTCTCCCCCTATTCCATCCTGTTTCTTTCCATCTCCTTCACCCTTCTATCCAGCGTCTCTCCCCCTTCGCAGCATCTCTCATCAGGGACGTAGCCACGGGTGGGCCTGGGCCCATTCATTTTCATCCCAGGCCCACCCAGCAGAAAACCAGCCACTATCAGTCCCTCCTCTGTTGTTGCAGCTTCAGCAGCGACGTTATCCTTTGAAGGCAACCATGGTCTCTCCCAGCTGCACACATCAGCAGATAATGAATCTGCAGCATCCGAAGATCCATAGCTGGGGAGATGTCGTTCATTCTTTAGACTGCAGCGCGGGACCAGCCACATGCCCGCTAACAGCTCTGCACAGCGTTCCGACTCTGAGTCCTCCCCCTTAAGACACAAACATCCTGTTTCCGACACAGAGAAACAGGAAGTTTGTATCCTAAGGGGGACGCTGGACGCTGCAAAGCTGTTAGCAGGCATGCGACTGGTCCCACGCTGCAGTCTGAGGAATGGATGACATCTCCCCACGGATCTTCGGGTGATCCGGAGGCAAGCACTAATGAAGGTCCAGCAGGGTTGCAGGGGAAAGGAGCTGCTGCAGTTAACAGGAAGATAAGAGAGCTGAAGGGAGAGAGGGGGAGGGATGGATGGCTTGGCAGGCAGAAAATATGACTTAGATCATGTAAGGCACTGGTGTAGCCAAGAGTTGGCCTGGATGGGCCCGGGCCCACCCACTTTGGGCTGAGGCCCACCCAGTAGCAGCACATGTATGATGTGACTGGCAGGGATCCCCAAGCCCCACCAGCTGAAAACTCCCAACAACTGCCCCTCCTGCATACCTTGTAAATAGCAGATCTTCGCCTGCAGCGAGTAGCGACTGATACATACTGCTTACACCAGCCCCACAGCCTTCTCTCTGATGTATCCCCGCCTATGCAGAAACAGGAAGTTGCATCAGAGGGAAGACTGTGGGGCCAGCTTGAGCAGTGTGTATTAGTTGCTGCTTACTGCCAGTGAAAATCTGCTATTTAAAAGGTATGCAGGGGAGGGGGGATGTTTGAGAGACCATATGGCATGCAGGCGAGAGAGGGCGAGACCATATCACTTGTGGGACAAGTCAGAGTTCTGCCCACCCATCTTGGGCCCAGGCCCACCCAAAATTGGGTTTCTGGCTACGCCTCTAATGTAAGGGCACCAGAGTTGGGGAATAAAGACATCGGAGGGTGGAAAAATAAAGAGGAGATGCTAGATTGGGTGGGGGGAAGAAAAAGCTTATAGAGAAGGAATATTAGACTTGAAGAAAGGAATGAGAGAGGATTCTACACACAGGGAGAGACTGGACAGAGAGAGGGCATGCTCGGGGGAGGGGGGTAGAATTCTGGCCACAGGTAGGGGCAGGTCACAGAGAGGGGGTGCTGGATATGAGGGAAGGAATGGAAGAGATCCTTGCCATGGGGAGGGACAGGTCACAGAGAGGGGGTGCTGGGCATGAGGGAAGGAATGGGGAGATCCTGGCCACACTGGATCACGGGAGAGGGGGCAAGAGGAAAGAGAGAAGTGACAGGAAGATGCTGGGAGGGGGTTAAAGGTGGGGAAAAGAGAGGGAGCAGATGCTGGACTAGAAGGGTGAAGGGAGAGAGACACTGGGAAAGATGGAACCATGTGGGAGAGGCCAAGGGGGTGGCAAGGAAATGAACGTGAGGAGGATGGTGATTACAGGGGAAAGAAATATGGTAATGGGGAATAGATTGAAGATGGAAGGGAATGGATGGCTGGGGAAGTAGAGAGATGGGGAATAGAAGAACTAATGGGTGAAAAGGAAATGGAAATCTGACAGGTATCTGAAAAGTAAAACAAAGGAAAAGGGGTTAGACAGGATAAAATTTGGGCGGACAGAGAGCAGAAAAGAAAAAAACGAGAGGAAAGAGCTAAAATGGAAAGGTCAATATGTCAAAGGCAAGTGAAGTGAGGGAATGGAACAAGAGAGGAGAAAAAGACAAATGAACAGCAGCTGCTTGAAGGAGAAATAGCATAAAGATAGGAAAGTTCAAAAGAGAAACTGGATCAACATGATGGAAAAATAAAATGACCAGACAACAAAGGTAGAAAAGGCATTTTATTTTGAATTTTAACTGAAATATGATAGCTTGAGAAATGTCACTTTATTGTGTTCAGTAGAAAAAGACATATATTTCTATTTTTATTTCTCCACTGTTGCAGTATGGTATCCGGCTAGTTGCCACCCACCAATTCCTGCCTGGACAATTCCCTCCTAGGATGTTTCCCCAAGGTGGACAATTCCCTCCTAGATCTGTTCCCCCCCTGGCTAGTTCTTACTGGCATGTAGTTTTGTTTTGTTTTTTTTTGTGTTGATGTTTTGCTGGGGGGGGGGGGGGTTATGCATCATATTTATTTTTATGAGGAGTGTCGTTGCATGTCATGGATGTGTTGGTAATAGTTTGTGTAAGTTTTTATATATAATATTTTATGCTCTGTATTAATTTGGATTTTGGCTTATTTTAATTTTTTTGGTGTGGTGTGGTGTGTTAAAGGTAATATTTGAGTGTGGGGGGGGAGGGCATTACCCCCCCCCCCCCCCGGCCAAAAAAAAACTATCTGGAAGAGGAAAGGGAATTGGTGGGGGACCTTCTTTATTTTCTGCCTTGGGCCATAGCATGTCAAACACCAGTCCTGACCTTTACTGTGGCTGGAGGGGATCCCTAAGCCCCATAAGCTGAGGACCTCCTCTGACGGCAGCCAAAACTTCCTTCTACTTAGCTTAGCAGGCGGTGGCAACATCCTCGAGTCACCAATAACTAAGCATGCCTGGGGTGCTGGCATCAGTATCTCAAGGAGTTGCTGCTGCTGCCTGCCAATGGAGTTCTGGCTGTCTTCAGAGGAAATCTTCAGCTGATAGTGCTTGGGGATCCTCATGAGCTAAAGTGTTTCTATTTCTATTTTGAGTTGGGAGGTGCTGGGGAAGAGGTGGAGAATGGGGGGAGGAAGGGGGCGGGGCAGAGATAAAATTTTGTGCCCACCCACTTTGGGCTCAGGCCCACCCAAAATTGGCCACGCCACTGTCTCCCATCTCTCTCTCTCTGATTCCTTTCCATGTGTTCTCTTCCTCCTTCCATTCAGCATCGCCCCCTCTTTTTCTCATTTCTTTCCATCCAGCATCTCCCCTGCCAGGGCCGTGCCTAGGGTCTCTGGCGCCCCCCTGCAGACTATCAGTTGGCGGCGGCGCCTGCCCCCTCCATTCATGCTTTTCCAGCAATTCCCCTCTCTCCCTGAGCCCTGCCCTCCCAATCCATGCCCATCCATGCTCCTCTGTCCCCTGCCCCTTCCATTCATCCCTTTCCAGCAATTCCCCTCTCTCCCTGAGCCCTGCCCTCCCAATCCATGCCCATCCATGCTCCTCTGTCACCTGCCCCCTCCATTCATCCCTATCCAGCAATTCCCCTCTCTCCCTGAGCCCTGCCCTGCAATCCATATCCATCCATGCCCATCTGTCCCCTCCATTCATCCCTATCCAGCAATTCCCCTCTCCCTGCCCTCCCAATCCATGCTCATCCATGCTCCTCTGTCCCCTGCCCCCTCCATTCATCCCTTTCCAGCAATTCCCCTCTCTCCCTGAGCCCTGCCCTCCCAATCCATGCCCATCCATGCTCCTCTGTCCCCTGCCCCCTCCATTCATCCCTTTCCAGCAATTCCCCTCTCTCCCTGAGCCCTGCCCTCCCAATCCATGCCCATCCATGCTCCTCTGTCCCCTGCCCCCTCCATTCATCCTTTTCCAGCAATTCCCCTCTCTCCCTTCCATGACCCCCCCCTCGCATTCATGCTCCTCTCTCTCCCATGTCCCAGCCTGGCCTGCCCTCTTCTCCCCCCCTTCGCATACATGCCCCCCCTTTCGCATCCTTGCTGTCGTTTCTCCCCGCCCTCCCGCTCCCATTGTTCAATTGCCCACCCTCTTCTCTTCCCCCAACATCCCTTTTCTTTTTTTTTTCTTTTTAAATTTACCTCCGTGGCGGCAGTTCTGGCAGCGCAGCGTCAGGGAAGGAGGCGGCGCTCCCGACGTCTAGCCTTCCCTTCGTTGTGTTCCGCCTTCTTCTGACGTCATCCTTGACGTCAGAAGAAGGCGGAACACAGCGAAGGGAAGGCTAGAGACGTCGGGAGCGCCACCTCCTTCCCTGACGCTGCGCTGCCGGAACCGCTGCCACGGAGGTAAATTTTAAAAGAAAAAAAAAGAAAAGGGATGTTGGGGGAGGGCGAGCGAGGTGAGCATGGTGCGGCGGCGCCCCCCAGAGGGAAGCGCCCCCCCTGCCATGCTTACCTCGCTTACCGGGTTAGCACGGCCCTGTCCCCTTCATCCCTCTATTGAACATCTCTGCCTCACCCCTCGAGCATCTCCCCTTTCTCTCTCTCCCCTTTGAAGCATCTCCCATCTCTCTCATTCCTTTCAATCCAGTATCTCCACTCCCCCTTACCTCCAGTAATCTCTCATCTCTCTCATTCCTTTCCATCCAGTATCTCCACTCCCCCTTACCTCCAGTAATCTCTCATCTCTCTCATTCCTTTCCATCCAGTATCTCCCCTTCCTCTTTTCCATCCAGTATCTCCACTCCCCCTTACCTCCAGTAATCTCTCATCTCGCTCATTCCTTTCCATCCAGTATCTCCCCTTCCTCCTTTCCATCCAGTATCTCTCCCTCTCTCTACCCTCCTTCCATTGCCTCCCCCTTTTATTCACTGCCTCCCCCCTCTCTATCGTCTTTCATTCTGTCTCTCCAAGGCTTTCCCCATTCCATCCAGTGTCTCTCCCTTCCATCTAGAATGTCCTCTCTCATTCCCCTGCCCTGATGCAGCCATCCAGGATCTCTTCTCCCCTGCCTCACTTGTCCTCTCGCTCACTCTCTCTAGCCCCCCCCCCCCCCCAGCAAGGTTAGGGATTTAGGCACCAAACTACTAGCTACTCCTCCTGGCTGCTGCTGTGGCAGCCTGGAGGAACCACGAGCTTCTGTGCTTTACCCTTCCCTGCCTTTCGCTCATGCTCTCTATCCCCCCGCACCTGACACTGCTACTACTACAAAACAAAATAAAAACGTGTGCGAGAATGTACTCCTGCTGCGCGCGCCACTGCCGGCTTCCCTCCTTTCTCTGGAAACAGCAACTTACATTATGAGGCGGGTAAGGGAGAAGGAGGGAGGCCGGCAGTGGCCCGCGCAGCAAGAGTACGGCCCCGCCCATGTTTTCATTATGTTTTGCCAAGGAGGAAGAAAGGGGAGGGGGAGGGAGTGAGCGAAAGGCAGGGAAGGAAAGGGAAGAGTGCGGAAGCTCGCGGTTCCTCTAGGTTGCCATAGCAGCGGCTGGGAGAAGAGAAGCTACTTGTTTGGGGGGGTCACTGCCCCCTCAAACTACACCCATGTGTATGCCACTCATTAACCTCAGATTCCACCAAAAAATAAGTCTCAGCTATGACACTGAGAGAAACAGGTTGGCTCAAGGGACCAAAGATCAGCTTGCTAGTCTCTCGGAGCTGATTGGACCTGGGCATTAAGAGGAGGTGTACTCTGGCCTGGAAAGGAAGGGAAAGGCAATTACAGCACTGGAGGGGCAACTTGAAGGAGCCATACAGGCAATGCCATCTGAATAAAGAAGGGGGATCAAAGAGGATAAGGAAAAAAATAATTGTTGGAGGAGCAGGGGGAAATATAATAGTAAAATATTATTATTACCCCTGCCTAATACATTGATTTCATGAAGACTTCCTTTTCTGTCGTGGGCATTGGTTGTAGAGAAGAAACTCGCATTCCTCATTGTGCTTCTGTCACCAATGTTGTTGCTGTTCTGCAATGGGACAGTTTTTAAGGGAAACTCGCACTGTTGCTGCCAGTAATGTAGCTGTTTTGTGGTAAATGGAAGACTCTTTTTCAGTTCTGATAGTCTCTTAGCTTTCATGAGAACTAGTTTACCAGAAAAAGGATGTTGACTGAATGAGAAGATCAAAGTTCTGCATTGCTCCAGTTATCAGGGCTTTGCTCAGGGCAAGGAAGTTTACAGTGTCTTAACACAGGAATGAAACCACTGAGACCACATCCTGCAGTCTTTGCCTGGTCTCCTTAGGATGTGGATTCTGTCCCTGCATTTGAGCAGGATTATTCCCTTGTTCTTTATGGTTCTGGCTTGGATGTTTGCTCTGTGTATTTCGATAAAAAGGCATTGGCAGACTATTTCCACAAAGCTGTTGGAAATCATTGCCAGTTCTCACTCACCCAAAGGAAGTCAGACTGTGATGCTTTCTACATAGGTTAAAAAGGTTAGGATGGGATATGCCCTAGACTGAATATGAATAATATGGAACATATGACAACTCTCTTTACTTCTGGCTTTTTCTTTCATGTAAACTAAACACTCATGCCAGCTTCAACATTTATACCACAAAAGCACCAGGAGCCTTCAGAAATGCTCTCTGAACAAGGGACGAAGGGACTGGACTTTCCTAACACATCGAGTTTATTTTTCTTGAACCGTACGGATCGCTATCCAGGGCTTTTTTTGAGGGGGTACTTGGTGGTACTGAGTACCGGCACCTTTTCCATTGTTTACTAAAATTGACCCATGGACCCCAAG
The DNA here is from genome assembly GCF_901765095.1 of Microcaecilia unicolor. Taxonomy (NCBI): domain Eukaryota; kingdom Metazoa; phylum Chordata; class Amphibia; order Gymnophiona; family Siphonopidae; genus Microcaecilia; species Microcaecilia unicolor. The sequence goes on from NC_044040.1 coordinate 164,575,078, forward strand.
TTTTAATGAAAGAGCTCAGGCTCTGCACACCATTCTGCCTTGTCATAGATTCTGTGACTGGTTGCAGGGGGTCTGGCTATTGTGGGGTGGGTTCCTCAGTAATCACCCCACCCCTGTAGGGTGGCCTGGAATTTGAGTACTGGCACCTTTTTCGCTAGAAAAAAATGCGCTGTCGCTATCCTACTTAGTAGGAAAGAAGCCTCTGTCTTTGAATACCCCAGACCCCTGACGCAGGCGCTGTGTGCCGAAACAAGGCCCGTGTCGGGTCCATATTGACAGTTATTAATAAAGAACCATGTCCCATTTCTGAAGGCTTCTGATGTCTTTGTGGTATTTTTGGACTTTATTTTGTACTTTGGACCCTCTCAGTACAGCTTCAGCATTTATAACATGTGTGTATGTTAACACTAACCTCTGAATTCTATAAAGGTCACCCAACACTGGGCATGGATCCCAGATTGGCACCCAACATAATTAATTAATGGGCTCCAATAATTTCATTATTAAAGCTAATAAGCATGTAATTGACCCTGATTATGATTTGGGCACTGATCTGGCTGCAATCTATTCTGTAACAATAGGCTCCTAAATTGGATCACATGCAACTCAAAAGGGGATGTGGCCACAGGAATCCAGGCCAAAGTATGGGCCTGCCTGTCTGACATTGCTGCCTAGATGTCTCACCTCCATCTGAAACTAATCATGACCAAGACTGAGCTTCTTATCTTTGCCCCTAAACCAACCTCTCCTTTTCTCCCATTCTCTATTTCTGTAGATAACAATCTCATCCTCCCTGTCTCATCAGCTCATAACCTTGGGGTCATCTTCAACTTCTCGCTCTCCTTCTCTGCACATATTCAAGAGACTGCTAAAACCTGTCGTTTCTTCCTCTATAATATCACCAAAATTCACCCTTTCCTTTCTGAGCATACTACCAGAACCCTTATCCACACTCTTATCACCTCTTACTTAGACTATTGCAACTTGCTTCTCACAGGTCTCCCACTTAGCCATCTCTCTCCTCTTCAATCTATTCAAAATTCTGCTGCACGACTTATATTCTGACAGTGTCACTATGTTCATATTAGCCCTCTCCTCAAGTCATTTCACTGGCTCCCTATCTGTTTCCGCATACAGTTCAAACTCCTTTTATTGATTTACAAGTGCATTCACTCTGCAACTCCTCAGTACCTCTCCACTCTTATCTCTCCCTACACTCCTCCCGGGGAACTCCATTCACTGGGTAAATCTCTCTTATCTGCACCTTTCTCCTCCACCGCTAACTCCAGACTCTGTTCATTTTATCTTCCTGCACCATATGCCTGGAATAGACTCCCTGAGTCAGTATATCAAGCTCCATCTCTGGCCGTCTTCAAATCTAGGCTAAAAGCCCACCTTTTTGATGCTGCTTTTAACTCCTAACCCTTACTCACTTGTTCGGTACCCATATTTTATCATTCCCACCTTAGTAATTCCCTTATCTCTTATTTGTCCTGTTTGTCCTAATTAGCTTGCAAGCTCTGTCGAGCAGTGACTGTCTCTTCATGTTGAAGTATACAGCACTGCGTACGTCTTGTAGCACTATAAAAATGATAAGTAGTAGTAATAGTAATAGTATGGGGCACTGTTTCCTCTATGGAGAGGCCAGTGCTTCAATACTGTCTTTTAAATAGCTAGAGACAGGCAGGTTCCCTGGAGTCCTGCGGAGCTTGCTTGCCCCTCACTATTGAAAATGTGATAGTGAAACAGCACCTCCTACTGGCATAACTGTAGGTGGTGGATTCCTGCTCAGCTTAGAGGGAACACTGGCATGGGGTAGTCAGGGGCACTGACAAGATTTGTGCAGTGTTACAGAATAACAGGGATGCACTCTCAATTTGTGCACCAGGATTTACACCAGGTTTCAGCTGGCATAAGACCTCGTGCCCAAAGTTGAGTGCTGAATTTGGCACCAATGCTAATCTATAAAGTGCTCATCCCAGAGCATCCTGTAATAGGTTTACATTGAGTGCTGAATTTTATCGGCACTGAATTTTCAGCGCCATGTATAGAATCTGCCCCTATCTCCCTAATTCTGTATAGTGCACCAAAAGTTAGGTGCCGATTAGGTGCTATTCTTTAACATGGTGTCTAAGTGTTGTTGCGCGTAATTAGAAATGGGGCATTCATATAAGAGGGTCATGGGCATTCCAACTATTTAATCACATGCTTTATGAATGCTGTCAGGAGTAGAGAATGACACGGGGATGGGGTCCCGCAGTAACCGCTGGGATGGGGACAGGGACAGAGCCCACAGGGATGAGGCGGGGACAAAGCCTGTGGGGACAGGGTGGGGTCAAGGACAGATCCCACGGAGACGGGGCGGGGAAGGGGACAGAGCCCATGGGGACAGGGACAAACTTTGTCCCCATGTCATTTCCTACTTTGAAGCCTGTTAATGAACTGGACTGTTATTTATGATGCAGACAATGATATTTAGAATTTTTGGAAAAACAAGCAAACATGCTGGCCACAACTAGCAAAATTTGCATGGGGGAAGCTGTACATTCCTGCTACCAGCACATCTTCTAAGAAGACATCTATTGCAGGAAGGACTGTGGTAGATAGGAGAGCTAGACTGAATCCTGAGATGGTTGATGATTTATTATTAATCCACAGATGAAAAATATCATAACAGCCTGGGAGTCACATCTAACTTTAGATGAGGCCATTTGCACCAACTAAAAGATAGTGAAAATACCCGTGCATAAATTTAGGCACGGATGCCCTTATTCTCTAACTATACATGTAACTTAAAGGAATGCCCCTAATCCACCCATGACCTGCCCACGACTCTCCCAGTTCCACAGCCCCTCAATTACAGCACCTAAATTACATTCCACAGCATGTAATTTAGGTGCAGATCCCATGCCTAAATTTATATGCGTACATTTCAATTAAATCTAATTAGTGTCAATAATTGCTTGTTAAAAAGCCAATTATTAGTGCTAATTAGCTCATTATTCAATTAAATTGCACGCCAAATTTGCACATGGAAGTTTTAGCAACTTTTATAGAATTAAGGGGTAAATACTTTACAGTCATCTTATACAACTGCTATGTAGCAAGTACTCATTGGGGCTTTATTATAATCTAATCCTGTAGGTTTGTTCTTGGTTTCCTGGCAAAGAGTCCCTCCCCCCTCCCTCCTCCCCCCTCCCCCATACACACAGCCACATAAAAGACTCAATGTACTAAGGGTTTCTTTCCTCATTCTTTGTCTCCTGAAATAAATCTGTAGTAAATTAATTCCAAAGTGCTTGAATGACTCTTCAAGAAAAGATTCAGCGAAGGCTTCCCCACAAGCACAGGGTAAGGGAAGACATGATTTATAGCTGTGGTTCACCTTTAAAAGAATGATGAACTTCTTACTGTCTGTAGACTCTCTGAGGGCCAGATGTGCTAAAGGGTTCTCCTGTTTTGTGTCTGTGGTGAAAATGTTTAGTACATTTGATCCTGTGTGTGGCCTGTTGAGTCACAGATTCTTCCATTCTCTGCATATGGTACAAATCCGCAGTATTCACAGAAATACAAGAACACCCAAAGATTCACCTGGTCTCTTTATTCTCTCTCTTCTAATGTAGTACAACATACCTGCCGTGATTCTTAGTTTTACTTTTCCTCTCTCATCACTAAGGATTCTCTGTACTTCATAAGTTCATATTAAAGATGTACAGCCAGGAAATTTTCTTCTTTAATTGCTGTACAACCTTCTAAAATTACAACTAGGATAATTCATGTTAACGTCTTACAGCTCCCTTTCTTTCTTAAACTTAGGTTAGCCTCATCTACTAAGAGACTTTCTACTTTTGCAGAATTCCTATTTGGAATGCTTTGCCTTTTGAAATTTGGACTCAAACTAACAATTTGTGGTTTTGTAAGCTGCTTACGTTTTGGTTGTTCATTAAATTCTTTTCTTAAAGTTTGTATTTTCATGTTTTCTGCATTAGGTTTTTACATTTGTATGGTTTTATTTTTTGTCTTATTGTTTCTATTTGACTATTGTATTTTTAATTTGATAATCATTTTACTATGTGGTAAACCATTCTGAGCTTTTGGTTTGATACAGTATATAAGATTTGATATGTTATTTTATGTTATGTTATGGGAATTTTTGTTTTGTTTAACCATTTTGTCACTTTGTCAGTTGCTGATAATAGTGCCGAATCTTTGAAAATAGTGTGCACAATTTGGAAAGAGGGCACACCCTTTTCATAGTAGGGTCTGCATGTGCACTATTTTGTGCAAGGGTGGTGGTTCCACTATCGGGAGAGAGAGTGCACCTTCTTTCCACAGGGTGTGCACTATTTCCAAAGACTGCACTATTATCAGTAAATGACAAAATCCAAAGGACCAGATTCTGTAAATGGTGCCCAAATTTGAGTGCTAGAAAAAAATCGGCACCCAGATCTATTCTCTGGGTTAAGCGCCCTCTATAGAATAGTGTAGAATGCTGATTCCCATGCACAACTTTGAGTACTAGAACTTTGCACAGTTTTCTATGACATTGCGTGCAATTTTCCAGAACACCCCTGACCCACCCCTCTGCCCCTCCTATTGCCATACCCCTTTTTAGGTTGCACACTATAGGATTTTGACACACAATTTTATAGAATAGCATGTAGCAAGATGCATGTGCAAATCCAAATTGGTGCCAATTAACATCATTAATTGATTGTTAGCATCCAATTATTGACATTAATTGGCTCATTACCCAATTTAGTTGAACATGCATCTCAAGATTGTACCCAAATTTGGGCTTGCAGATTTGAGGCCCTTTATAAAATATAGAGAAAAATGTGTTTTTTCTGCACATTTTCATTGGTAATGACATGGAATGACATCGAATATGTCTTTTCAAACAGGGGTAGAGGATGAGTAATAGACACCCTACCACAGGAACTGATTCTTGAGAGATACTTTATTCAATATTGGTAAAGTAGGACCCGACACGGTCCCGTGTTTCGGCATGATGAAACGTCTACCTCAGGGGTCACAATGATATTCTAAAAACATATAAAAGATAAAGTTACAACAATATCAATACACAAATGGTAAATTTACTTCACATAGAGGGGCATAATCGAATGCAAACGCCTATCTCCATGGGCGTTTATCTCCGAGAACGGGTCCGTAAAGGGGCGGGCCAAACCATATTTTCGAAAAAATGGACGTTTTTGAGCTGGGCGTTTGTTTTTTTTTGCGATAATGGAAACTAAAAACGCCCAGCTCAAAAACATCCTAATCCGAGCCATTTGGTCGTGGGAGGGGCCAGGATTGGTAGTACACTCGCCCCCCTGATATGCCAGGACACCAACTGGGCACCCTAGGTCAGTGCGGTGGACTTCAGAAAAAGCTCCCACATGCATAGCTCCCTTACCACGGGTGCTGAGCTCCCATCCCCCCTCCCCTAAAACCCACTACCCACAAATGTACAACACTACCATAGCTCTTAGGGGTGAAGGGGGCACCTACATGTGGGTACAGTGGGTTTTGGAGGCCTCCCATTTACCAGCACAAGTGTTACAGGTGGGGGGGGGATGGGCCTGGGTCCACCTGGCTGAAGTGCACTGCGGTACCCACTAAAAGTGCTCCAGGGACCTGCATACACGCAGGCCTCTAGGACTTGTTGCTGCTGTATAACATTGGCACACCAGTTGACACCTGAAGACTAATCTCTCCGAAAACGTCCTTTATTGGAATAACCGCCTTTACTCACAGTTAACTGCAGATCAGAGGTTGTGCCCCACTGGCAACGAGTCTCCCTGGTACTGAGATGAGCAGTAGGTAAGATCTGACAGAATGCTGTACAATGCCCTCTTTCAGCCACATTCAAGGTAAGAACTAAGTTCTCTAATGTGGCTAACACAGGAAAGGGAACTAAAACTGGCTTACAAAAATGGCCACTACCGCATGGACTACAACAGGAAACACAACAGGGCACACTCTGACCCAGTAGGCAGGGGGAAAAGCACCATGGGAGAAGAGCCTACCAACTACCAACATCATGAGACTATAACACAAGCTAATGAAATCACGGAGCCCAATACCCTACACCAGTGGCATAGCTACAGGTGGGCCTGGGTGGGCTGGAGCCCACCCATCTTGGACTTAGGCCCACCCAAAATTGTGGCAGTTATTGTGGCTGACTGGGATCCCTAAACCTTGCCAACTTAAGATTTCCTCCTCCTTGGGCAGCTAGCACTTGCCTTGAGCTGACGCTGACATTGGCCCAGCTGGTGGGGTTTGGAGATCCTTACCATCTCAAGTATTTAATATTATGGGTTGGCAGGCAGGTGGGTGGGAAAGGATGGAGAGTAGAGCCGGGGAGGGGGGGGGGGGGGAGACAAATTCCATGCCCATCCACCTTGGGCTCAGGCCCACCCAAAATTAGCCATCTGGCTACGCCCCTGCCCTACACCCACCACAATGCAATGCTGATGTGACCCTGTACTGCACCCGAGAGCCACATCTGACCCAGGGAAAGGCTGTGACAGGATCGAACACATTCTGCTGTCATGGAGCTGGGTACGGCATTTGAGGCTGGCATAGAGGCTGGAAAAAAAGTTTTTAAAGTGGGGTTTTTTTGGTGGGAAGGGGTTAGTAACCACTGAGGGAGTCCGGGGAGGTCATCCCCGATTCCCTCCAGTGGTCATCTGGACAGTTGGAGCATTTTTTGGGACTTGTTTGTGAAAAAAAAAGGGTCCAAAAAAAGTGACCCAAAATCGCGGTAAAAACGCCTTTTTTTTTCGATTATCAGCTAAAGACGCCCATCTCTCCTCGGCTGATAACCACGCCCCAGTTCCGCCTCCACCACGCCTCCGACACACCCCCATCAACTTTATTCGTTTCCGCGATGGAGTGCAGTTGGAAACGTCCAAAATCGGCTTTTGATTATACCGATTTGGGTGCCTTTGCGAGACAAACGTCTATCTCCTGATTTAGGTCGCACTATAGGCGTTTTTCTCTTTCGAAAATAAGCTGGATAATCACCACATGTAAAATATGTATTCATGGCACTGGAAACACATAAACCTACATATAAAATGATCTATGATAGACCCACATGTCTGAAAAAAACATAAGAATAAAATCAAACCATGCATCTAAATGTTAAAAAGTCAAATCATACATCTAAATATAAAAATAATAAAATAGTTACAACAAATGAGGGAAATACACATTGGACCAATGGAGAAAAATAAGGAGTATACTAAAATCCCACAAGAAAGCATAAAAACATAGAACATTAAACATATACTATGAATGATATAATGAATAAACAAAAAAATAATGTAATAAAATAATTAATTAAAACAGACAGCAAGACTCACGCCGAAATACGGACCGTTTCGGGTCCTACTTTACCAATATTGAATAAAGTATCTCTCAAGAACCAGTTCCTGTTGTGGAGTGTCTATTACCCATCCTCTACTCCTGTTTGGTTGGTCTTTCTACATGGAGGCTATTTCCTGTTTGTGGCTCATTGAATATGTCTTTGTCATTTCCTATGTCGTTGCAAACAACAGCCCATCCCTAGTTCAGGTACCACTTTGGCCTTCTGTGTCCTCTACTGCAAATTTGTCCTATGCATCCCACACACACTCACAAATATATAGGTTTAGATATAAATATATTTGCCAGGCCTTTGTTCTATAGGGTCTGTAGTAATGCCTGTAGAAAATGTCTCGTGTTCAAATCTTTATGGGATTATGTGACACTTTTCGATATGAAGAGGGAGTAGTAAAACAGAATTCAGCGTATCCTGTTTACAAAATATTTATCCTATTCCATTCCCATTATGATTAAGTTGCAAAATATTTGTAGAAAACAAAGCATGGTCGATGTCTGAAGCATATGTCCCTCAATTCGGCAGTGACGCGGTAGAGCTGTGTAGTCACCAGCAGCAGCTGCTTTCGCTGGAGCTGGCTCTTATCTCACCCCAAAACCAAGGAAAGAAAACTAATGAATGAATGTGATCTAGCTTTTTTGATTACCAGCTTAAAAGCATTTCTTCTTAGCTAGGTCGCTACACACATTTTTCTGTTAAATGTTTTAGGGATAGTTCTCAAAAGCACTTAATAAATGAACTCATTATTATTTCATGTAATTAAGATATTGTTCTGTTCTAGAGCAGTGCTTGTTAACATTATGTCAGTAATTGATATAAAGGACCTTTGTGTATTGTTTAAAAAGATAGAGTATGTTCCTATTGCATAAAGACTCTTGCCTGAGTATTCCATTTAATTCCATACCCATTATTATAAATAACATTCCCACTGCATATTTCTTTTTCTAGAAATAACATGTGTGTCTATTGCTTCTACCTCTTGGAAACTGTGTGCTCTTTCTATTGCATCTGATCAGAAAAAAAAATGAATTAGTGCCCAGTGAAAGGCACATTTGCATTTCCTATTGCCCATGAATAAATGCACCAGTTTGAAATCCACTTCGTTGTTACTGTGATGGGGAGTCACAACTTTACACTTGACATTGTAAAATTATGCATATGTTGTGGTGTCTTCTCTTCACATAAAACCCCCACCTTAATTACCATCAGCAACTTTGCTTTTTCTTGTGTTTATTCCATGATATTCTTCCCTCCCCTGAGTCTCCACACTCCACAGTCTCCTGGCTTGAGTCATGTCCTCTGGTAGAGCACACATCATCATCTGCTTCCTCACACCATCAAGCTATTTTCAACTCTGTCTTTCTCAGTCCCTTTAAACACACTCTTCCTGCCAACAGTATTACACCAGCTTTCTCCCTGTATTTCCAAACCACTTGAGCTTGTTTTGAACCTCTCTTTTGGGTTCATTCTACACATTATCCTTCTACGTGTTCTGTTCATCTGGAAAAGGGGTGAACAAGTTTAGTCTGCGAAGGCAGCAAACCAGGACAGTTTTCAGAATACCCCTAACAAATATGCATGAGATAGATTTTCATGCCTGTTACCTCCTTTGTAGGCAAATTCTGAAAACCCAGTTTGTAGTCCTAAAGGACTGAACTCATGTAGAGCAGGAGTCGATAACCATGGTCTCAAGAGCCAAAACCAAGTCGAGTTTTCAAGATTTCCCCAATGAATATGCATGAGATCTATTTGCAAAAAATGGAAACAGTACATGCAAATTAATCTCATGCATATTCTTTGTGGAAATCTTGGTAACCTGACTGGGTTGTGACCCTTGAGGATCGTGGTTGCCCATCCCTGAACTAATACTCCCATCTCTGCCTCATCCTTATCACCCACAGCTGGATGATCAAAGGTAAATGTGGGCGCTAGAGGAAACTAGCAGTGGACTAGCACCTGCATTTACCTTCGTACCCATAATCATCGGGCAAACAGCGCCGGCAAGAGGCAATAGCGCAGAACTCATTTACATTTAATTTTAATTGAGCTCTGCTTGAATACCTCCCCTATGATTAGGGAACAGCGCTGTGATCGTAGGGATGAAATAGCACCTTAAACCTACGCCAGCTGAGAACTGGCATTAGGGTTAACGCTCTGCTCCCATTGCCCCCCCCCCCATCAGAGTCAGACAGCCTGGGCTGTCACAGTGAGCCCGGACTGCCACCGTGTCCTGGGCTGCCATCGCTCAGCCCTGGTGGTCTAGAGGCCCCCAAGCCCCTCCCATACAGCGACATGGGAGCTGGAGGTCCAGCAGACCTCCAGTCCCCCCCAACACCCCCCCGACACGAGAGCCTGGAGGGCTGGAAATCTGGTGGATCTCCAGCCCCTCTAACGCCCCCCCCCAACAACCAAAAAAAAATCCCTGGTGGCCCAAGTGGGCTACCAACTTAACTCCCCATCCGCCCTGTTGGTCTAGCAGCCAACCTGTGCCCTTCTCGTACCTCCATGTTGGAGAAGGGAGTAGCACTCCCTCCTCTTCCTGTACTGCCTTCAAAATGGCGGTGCCCTGCCCAGCCCAGTGCATCCATATAAGGGAGAAACTCCAAACCCCTGGCCCTCATGTTGGGGGGGGGGTCCATTGGACCTCCAGCCCAACCCCCTTGTCACTGTTCTGGGGGGCGTGGGGGGCGTGGGGGGGCTTGGGGGCACTAGATCACCAGGGCCTTGATTTTGGAGGGAGTTCTGGGGGTCCCACGGACCTCCAGCCTCTGTGTTTCACAGGTCCAGGCTTTTGACAGCTCATACCTATCAAACAAGTGTGGGAGGATTGTGCCTGAGCACATACTCAGGCACTATTCTCCCGCACCATACCCTATGATCAGAGTTAATAGCATGCTTAGATTTTCATTCTATTAGCTCTGTTCATAGTGGCGCTAATGCCCTTTTGCTGTTCCGGTGCTAATTTTAGAGCACTGTTTGGAACAGTGTGGAGCCTCTGATCATCTGGGCACCAGTGTTTTGCACCAAAGATCAGCATAGGTATCAACACTGCTTTGTAGATCTGCCTAATTTGTCTCATATACACTTCCTTGACTGTCTCTCTTTGTTAAATTGTACAGCGCTGCGTAACCCTAGTAGCGCTCTAGAAATGTTAAGTAGTAGTAGTAGTAGTGTCATGCCCCTCACTCCACTCTATTTCTACTAGGCCTTTTGTCTTCTGCATTTATCTTTCATTTCTCTCTAGATGCCCCAATGCTCAAAACTCCAGTGCTAGAGGCACATCCCATAGTACAAGAATAGTGCTGAAAACTAGTTCCCCAATGCCCAAAGCAAATAACATGCAAATTTTATGCTCGCCAGTAAAGAGAAAGCAAGGGGGAGGAACATGACTAATGTATGTGTAAAGCCTCTAGTGGTGGAGTGAGTATTCAACTAAATAAATAAGTGACTAGATAAAAATAGATAGATATCGGTTTCAAATAGAGTTCCCAAATAAACTTCACACAACCAAGGGATTTGACAAGAAAAATATTAAAATTTTATTAAATAGTAAAGTAAATAACAAGCCAATTAGTGCCAATAATTGGCTTTTTATCAAGCAATTATTGGCACTAATTAGATTTAATTTGAACTTACTTGCATGTCTTTAGGCACTGGATCGGTGCCTAATTTTTATGCGTAAGTAAACAAGGGAAATGGAAATGGGAGGATCATGGCTGGAACAGGGGTGTTCCTAGCATTTATGAACATTGTTCTGGAATGACAGGGATATGCGCCTAATTTAGGCGCGTACATTTGTACCATGTTCCAGTTTGTGCAGTCCCGGGCATAAGCACTATTCTATAAACCATGCCTAACTTTAAGCACAGCTTATAGAATATCACTTTTTTCAGCATCCAATTTTTCGGAACCATATATAGAATTCACCCCATATTTTTGAAGGTTCACACATCTGTTTATCTTCCCATTGAGCTACAAGCCCTTTGTCAGGTGACCCTGAATGTGCTGAATGAGAGGTGCAAAGGCCGATGGGTGATTTAAAGTACAAAGGTAATTTTATAAGCATAAAGTTAGGTGCCAAAAGTAGGCCTAGTTTAAAGAAGAGTAGCGCTTATGCTCATGATTGGCATCAACTCTTGTAAGTGCTAGGGGCTACTCTATAAAGAGTACATCTAAATCACTTGAGGATTCTATAAATGACACTCAAAAATGGGTGCTAGAAAAGTTGAGCGTTAAACACTATTCTATAAAGGACACGCCTTTTATAGAATTAGCATTGGTTTCCACACCCAACTCTGGGCACCAGACTTAAACCTGCTGAAACTTGGTGCCCAGGTTGAGCATGGAGACCCATTATTCTATAACACTGTGCACAACTTTTTGGAATGCCCATTACTGAGCCATACCCCTCCCAGCCATGCCCCTTTTGGGTTGTGCTCTATCAGATTTAGGTGCCCAGCCTTATAGAATAGCACACAGTCAGATATGCATGTAAATCCTAATTGGTTCCAATTAAAGTCAATAATTGGTTGTTAGCATCCAATGGCTAACAGTTTGTTAGCCAATTAAGTTGTATGCGCATCTTGGCAGCATGCCCAAATTTGGGTGCCATATATAGAATCTGAGGATTAGCATGCAGTTCTCAGGGAAGTATACAGATGGGCAGAACATGAGTGTAGGAACCAACAGCAAAAAAGGTGGTCTAAAGAAGAGGGAACAACCATAGATATCCAAAAGTGCCTGTATTGGAGAAAGACCCAACCTGGCCAAGTTTTGACAAACTGCCTGCATCAGGGATGATCAGATTCTTCAATAATATGCACAAATGCAGAGCATAAGCATGAAGGTTTCTTTCAAATGTAGTACAGCAATCTCATGCTTATGCTCTTCACACTCATGCTCTGTATTTATGCTTATTATTGAATCTGATGACCTCTGATGCAGGCAATTTGTCGAAACTTGACTAAGTCATGTCTTTCTCCAATAAAGGCACTTTTAGACATCCATGGTTGTTCCCTCTTCTGCAGACCATCTTTGCTGCTGTTGGTTCCTATGTTGGTTTCTGCAAAGGGCCTATTCTTGTTCTTTGTTGCAGAACATGAGTGTGTCATGGGCATGTCACCAAGCAGTGCACGTAATTTAAAGAATTCTATCAATTGTGCATGTTGCATGGTACGCTTAGGTGCGCCCACCAGCCATTGACATGTTGTAAATAGGCACGCCCAACTTTTGGTGCACCAATTTGGCTTTGCACTAGTACTCAGGTGCACCTAAAAGCAATTACAGATTTGGTGGTAAGCATGCCTCTTTGTGGCACCTAAAATGAGGTGCCAGTTTATAGAATTCTCTCTATATGTGTATTGTCATGCAAAATCAAAAATACGTATATATTTATTTGGACCAGCATGTGTCTTGTGCATTGGGCAGCATTTACATGTGTAAATAGTAGTGTAAAATCAAAATTGACATGTGTATAAGATGCATCATATGAAAATATGTGCAAAGCATCTAATAATTATACAAAAGGAATCATGTGACTTGCATTTACATTTTCCAGCTGCATTATTCCTAGAATGTTAACCACATCTTAAGGCCAAACTATGGGTCAGGACCCCAAATGGCCTTTATAAAAAAATAAAGGCTCCCTTGGTTTTAAACATTTCTGGTGAGGGAGTTGTAAAGGCTGTACCCCTCCTTATAGCCCTGTCTTCAGACACAATGTATAAATTGTGACTTCTCCCTAGCTGCATACAGAGTGACCCTTAGTGGCCTTCCATCCCCAATCCCCTAACCCTCTCCTGAATTTTACTTGAATATTCCTAGGGTCTAGTGCAGGCATATGTGATCCTCAGTAATTTGTTCCCTAATGAAGCTATTTTCCAAAATGGCACCACCTCACCCTTAGCAATATCTTGTAATGTACCACTATCTATGGATTAGGCAGCACTGTCACAAGTAAGAAAGAAGGAATGCAATGCCCTGTCTTAATTTCAGCTCATGAGAAGCTCGCCCTTTCATGTCACTGGTCTTAAGCTGAACCATGGAAATGAAACACATTCAGCCATTCATACCAGTTTTGCAAAGAACAGCAATGGCTACCAAGGTTGTTCAGCAAAATATGGCAACCAATCAAATATGATTTCATCTAGGAGGCTGAGTTACGCATGACCTCAGGTATCTAAGCCAGGCCTTTAATTTAAAGGGTTAAGGATATTCTGTTTCAAAGCTCAAATATCTGTTCGTTTTTCTCTATCTGACAAAATAATACCAATTCTCATGTATTCTATTATTCAACTTTTTCATGAAAAAGAGCATCTTCAATGCGGTGACTGCTTCTGCCCATTTACATCACAATAAGATATAATTTTTTTTAATGTGAAAAAATGATGGCCTTTGGTATATTATGAATAGTGATAAAAAAAGAAGTTACATTTCAACAGTGGATTTCAGCACATTAATAATAAAAGCTTGATTTGACAAAGACATCTCTGAGTAGGATGTAAAATGATATTGTTCATGCAGAGAGTTTAATGCAAGGATAAAACAGCTTGCCCGACAGATTGTCAGTAGTTTAGAAGAGAAAGCATGTGCTTCTCCATAGCTTCCCCAAAATAAATTTGTGGGTGGGGGGGGGGGGTATTAATCTATAAAATCAAGTATTGACAGCCACATAAAGGATATTTTTTTTTTCAAAAAGGGAAGCCAGGTAGAGGGGAAAGGGGAATGGGACTTGATATACCACCTTTCTGTGGTTTTTGCAACTATATTCAAAGCAGTTTACAAAGTATATGCAAGTATTTATTTGTACCTGGGGCAATGGAGGGTTAAGTGACTTGCCCAGAATCACAAGGAGCTGCAATGGAAATCGAACCCAGTTCCCCAGATAAAAGTCTGCTGTACTAACCACTAGGCTACTCCACTCCACTGTAAATATAATTAGCACAATTTTGCAGTTATGTGTGTAAATATGCAAATGTTGTCACGCCTAATTGCAAGGGGTGTGGACATGGGAGGGGCTAAGGTTTTAGAATACTGACAGTTACGTGCGCAACTGTAAAATTTAGTACAGCCCTTGACATAATGTATGTGGCCGTGCCTAATGTTGGTGCGTAACTGTGGACATATGCTATGTATGCTATTATTCTATATAACGTCAATTAGGCACTTAATTGTTAAGATAGAACTTGTGCTTAGGACTAAATTCTATAAATAGTGACAAAAAAATTGGTGCTGAAAAAAGTGCTAAGCGCTATTCTATAAACGGTGCTCAAAGGTAGGGGCCATTTATAGAATAGCTCCAAGCACCGGAAACTGCAACTACATTTTGGTGCAATCATTTACACCACTGAAACCTTGGTGTAAATCCCCACCCCTAAATTAGACATGGATCCCCCTTATTCTATAACAACATGCCTACATTTCAGGAATGCCCCGATCCACCCATCACTCTCATATGGCTGCACACACATTTACGCGCCTAGATTTTATTTAATGCCAATTAGCACTGATAATTGTTAGGGCCAAATCATCAGTGCTAATTGGCTTGTTATTCAATTAAATTGCATATTCAAACTGGGCATGTGCTCAAATTTGCATGCACAATTTAAAGTGCCATTTATAGAATTTGGGGGGTTAGTGTGCAGTATTGCAATGCCCTATGAGTGAGGGATGGATGTGCACTCGATTCGGTTTGCTTCTAGTGAATTTTCGGGGAGGAATGGGCGAAGGTTGGGAATAGCCTTGAGAATGTGTATATAATTTCCGAGAAGGAAAGATTTTGCATGTGGGTGGAGTGGAATGAATATGTCCTAGAGTCAAAGTGGAGAAAGTGTTAATGGATAATAAAGATAATTTTGGTACAAAGCGGAGCCATGAGTCATATGACCCTAAGGAATATACACTGAAGGCTAGTGAAGACACCAATATTTTTTCACTGTAATAATAGTAGCCAATTCCAAACTTATCATTGCTGAACAGTATTGCTTTTCTTGGTGGAAAATAACCAGAATTTGTGTGTGTTGCTAGTCTGGAATCACATTTTTAGACAGAAGCAGTTCTAGTAGTAGGTCACTGATGCTATTAGACAACCAAGTGAAATAGTTGTGGTAAATATTAGTTTAATTAATTAATTAATTGTTATTTATTCATTGGGATTTTTTAACCACCCTTTTGAAGAGATTCACCCAAGGTGGTGCTATTAATGTGCAGCAGTGCAAGAAAGGCGCCTATGAATGAACCTTGTGGTCAATTCACTCTTCTTTATTTGACATATAGTGCTATATATGTGGATCATTTTGATGAATGCTAAAAAAAAAGAATATTCTAGTGTCGGAATAAAGCTTTTGGCCAAACTGTGAGAAGGGGAGCAGATGACCACATAAAAGTCGCTTGCACCCCAGTTGGCCTGTATTGTTTCAAGGCTGTTGCTCTGGTGCAGTAGTGCTTACCTAATTATGACATCATCGGACATCTGGTGGATTCAACATCTCGCTTCAAATCGATTGTCTGCCTCTGTCAAGGGATGAATGCGCCTTGAGTACAAGTTAGGCTGCGCAATAATAAAGCTCCCATTAAGAAGCCGGGGTGGGGGGAGTGACATTCCTGTGCCTCTTTGCCCAATGAAATTGATTGGTTGTAAACCAGCGGTGGCAGGACGCACAAAGTGCTGATGCCAGGGGGATTGACACGCCGCGGGCGGTGCTGACATTTCAAGACATCTCCTGGATCAGGGCTGTTGTTTGTTGTAATTTGTGTCAACGCAGTGATGGATGACTTTCAGATAATTCCCATTATTTCATATCTCTGAGAAATTCTTCCTGCTTCACACTCAGCTTTTTGTTTCCACACACCCTGAGCTGCAGATGGCATCAACCCACACATCCCCATTGTCTGGAGCGCAGAGAGAGCACCACCATTCATTGCAAGGCGGGCACTTCTGGTCAAGTAACTAATGGTCAATTAAAGCTTGAAAGTATCACTTTGAGCACTTTAACCTCTTTGTTAGTTGCAGGAATTTCATTAGGTAGGCACCAAACAAATCTCAGTGTCCCTGAAAATATGTTCAGGAAAGAGATGCAAAGCATTGCATGACTTGTTTGTGAAATGTATCAGAAATCAAGTGCATGCTAAGGAGAAATAGAGAAGTATGGCTTTGTGTGTAAACGAGATGATCATATAAATAAATGCTTGTAGTAAACATGATTGCTAATCCCAAATGATAGAGTGAAATCTTTAAGGGAAAAGAATAGACTTTTAGATTTAGATCATGCTTTTTACTGTGGCAACTCAAGGTGCATTACTTTCAGGTACAGTGGATAGTTTTCTGACCCTGGAGGGCTTGCAATCATGAAGAACAATTTTATAACTAAGCGCCTAAATTAAGATGCCAAATGCATGCATATCTTATAGAATAACAACACTGTTGCACATCAGAACTGCCAATAATTGGCAGTTACATGTTATTCTATACAGTATATGCCAGAGTCATTTAGTGCATACTTGCAAGGGGGTGTAGACGTGAGTGGTACATGAGCAGGTCATGTATATGCCACCAAGCAACACGCACAATTTATAGATTACTATCAACTGTGCGTGTTGAATGACACATTTAGGGGTCCTTTTATTAAGGTGTGCTAGCAGATTTAGCATGCTCTAACAATTAGCACACGCTAAATGGTAAGACACCGAAAGGAATATAATCAGCATCTTATCATTTAGCACATGCTAATCATTAGTGTGCTCTAAATCCATTAGTGCACCTTTGGGCTTGCCAACTTACAGCATCCATTGATCTGTTGGAAGTAGGCGCACCTATATTTTGGCATGCCAAATTGGCTTTGTACTAGTAATCTATAGCAGTGTAGGCATGCCCTGCAGCTGTTACAGAATTGGCACTAAGTGTGCCCCATTATGGTACCTACATCTTGGCACCAAGTTATAGAATCGCCTGTAAGTTTGTACGTGAGGCAATGGAGGATTACCAGTAAGTAACTTGTACAAGATTCCAAACAGCTGCAGTAGGATTTGATTCCTAATTTCTACTTTGAAATGTTTCAAATTCCTATTATCTGGAATTTCACTTTGTCCAAAAAGTGTCATAAAGCACCATTTGGATTGATTTCTGTTCAAAACATCCAAATCGGCATTTTCAAAATCTATTTTTCAGATGTCTATCTATACATTTTGTCTGCAGTATCTCCAAATCACAAGGGGGCATGTTGGGGGCATTTCGAAGGCAGGGTTAGGGCATGCCTAACACTTGGACATGCAGGACGTCAGGACTCACACAGAAACAGAATCCTTCCAGATCAGCAACGCTCCGGAGACCAGCGTTGAAGAGGACTTCGGGCTGGTGGGGGATGGGGACCCCCGCCAGCAGAGGTACCTGACGATGGCAGCGGGGGAGGGTTGGTGGCGGCGGGAGGGGGGTCGAAAGGGTTGGCGGTGTGGGGGCCCATGCCCCCGTGGCACATGTAAATTTAGGTATGGCCATTTGAACCAACAAAAACATAGTTCAAATGCCTGCGCCTAAATTTACATGCGGAGAACCATTATTCTGTAATTATGTGTGTAACTCAAAACCACGCCCCCCATTCTGCCCCAAAACACCCATGACCCTTTCATTTCTGTGCCCACGTTTTTGGACTGCATGTAAATTTAAGGCGTGGATCCCACACCTAACTTTACATATGCTGGTCCCAATTAAATCTAATCAGTGTCAATTGCTTGTTTAAAAAAAAAGCAATTTTTTGCCACTTATTGGCTCATTTATTCTATTAAATTGCACGTGCAGATCAGAAACACACCTAAATTTTTGCACTCAATTTTTGGCGAATTTTATAGAATCCAGGGGTCTGTGAACAGGGCATGCTCTTTTGAAAGAGTACAAGCTCTTAATGACATTACTCTCATAACGACAAAATGAAAGAAAAACCCTGTAAAAACGAACATTCCTGGAAATGACATGAACATTTTCTGTCTGCACACCCCCTAGCATATATATAAAAAAGTGAACCTTTGAAGCTTTGGAAAACAATGGTGCCTGCAGGTACATTCCTTACTGTTTATGATTCCTGCCTTTTTTCATATTCATCAGTGTCATGAAACATACAGAATACTTATTTTAAGAATTCATTTTTATAACATTTAAAGATTGATATTCATGAGTTTGTTTAATAATACATGGATTTGAATAAGGGAACTTTTTATTTTTTATTTACTGTGTCAAATTAGATATTTCAGTCTAATTTACTTCTGCCTTAGCATTTTATTAAAACAGCAGAACTTTCACTCTATAGTCGCTTCACTGTTTTTGAACAAAGAACACTTGTTGCCTTACAGACCAATAATCATAATTTATTGAGGTTTGCTAGCAGCAGTGCTTTTTTTGTAGAAAAAAAGGTGCCGGTACTCATTATGGGCGGGGTCACCACATATGGCTCCACCCCTATGATAGCCACACCCACATTAACCACACCCCCTACACCAGCCATGGCGCATATAAACAGACATCATTGAAAATATTACAGTACTATAGGAGAAAAAAAATATCGTATACCCAGTGCAAAATAAGACAGCCAATGTAAATTCTCAAATTGGACATATTACAAACACTAAAATGAAAATAAAATTATTTTTTTTCTACCTTTGTTGTCTGGTGACTGTTTTTCTTTCCATATTGGTCCCAGTCTGTGATTCTGCTTTCCTTTGTTTTCGCTTAACTCTTCTGTGCCATTTGTCATTTTTGTCTACTTTTTCTTTGCTTTCTTCAATATTTTTCAGGCTCTCTCTGTCCAGATTTAATTCATTCTTACTATCCATTCTTTAATTTCCTTCATCTACCTGTGGCTTTTCATCTTTTCCTCACC
Source organism: Microcaecilia unicolor (assembly GCF_901765095.1). Taxonomy (NCBI): domain Eukaryota; kingdom Metazoa; phylum Chordata; class Amphibia; order Gymnophiona; family Siphonopidae; genus Microcaecilia; species Microcaecilia unicolor. Next base: position 164,594,335 of record NC_044040.1, read on the forward strand.
CTTGTTCTCCCCATGCCCTTCCTTTTATTCTCCAGTCTTTCTCTATTCCCCTTTTCCATCCAGCAGCTCTGCTTTCTCTCCCCTATTTCTTTCTGCATTCTTCCATCCAGCGTCTTCCCTCTTTCTCTCCCCATCTTTCCGTTTTCCCTCTCTCTCTCCCCATCCTTCCATCTGTTTTTCCCCCTCTCTCCCCATCCTTCCATCTGTTTTTCCCTCTCTCCCCAATCCTTCCATCTGTGTTTTTCCCTCTCTCTCCCCATCCTTCCATCTGTTTTCCCCTCTCTCCCCAATCCTTCCATCTGTTTTTCCCCTCTCTCTTTCCCCATCCTTCCATCTGTTTTCCCTCTCTCTCCCCATCCTTCCATCTGTTTTCTCCTCTCTCCCCAATCCTCCCTCTCTCTTTCCCAATCCTTCCATCTGTGTTTTTCCCTCTCTCCCCAATCCTTCCATCTGTTTTTCCCCTCTCTCCCCAATCCTTCCATCTGTTTTTCCCCTCTCTCCCCAATCCTTCCATCTGTTTTCCCCTCTCTCCCCCCAATCCTTCCCTGTTGTTTTCCCTCTCTCTCCCCAATCCTTCCCTCTGTTGGTTTCCCTCTTTTTCTCTCTCCCCAATCCTTCCCTCTGTTGGTTTCCCTCTTTCTCTCTCCCCCCAATCCTTCCCTCTTTCTCTCTCTCCCCAATCCTTCCCTCTGTTGGTTTCCCTCTTTCTCTCTCTCCCCAATCCTTCCCTCTGTTGGATTCCCTCGTTTTCTCTCTCCCCAATCCTTCCCTCTGTTGTTTTCCCCTCTCTCTCCCCAATCCTTCCCTGTTGTTTTCCCTCTCTCTCCCCAATCCTTCCCTCTGTTGGTTTCCCTCGTTTTCTCTCTCCCCAATCCTTCCCTCTGTTGGTTTCCCTATTTTTCTCTCTCCCCAATCCTTCCCTCTGTTGGTTTCCCTCATTTTCTCTCTCCCCAATCCTTCCCTCTGTTGGTTTCCCTCTTTTTCTCTCTCCCCAATCCTTCCCTCTGTTGGTTTCCCTCTTTCTCTCTCTCCACAATCCTTCCCTCTGTTGGTTTCCCTCTTTCTCTCTCTCCCCAATCCTTCCCTCTGTTGGTTTCCCTCTCCCTGCCAAGTTTCCCGTGAACGGCGCGAAGTCGCGACGCACGCGGCACCAGCCCCTATTTCCGGCCGCTGCTGCTTCTCCTGTTGAGCAGCAGCGGCCGCTACACAAAGAAAAAGTTAAAAAAAATTGAAACCTGGCTGAAACGCGGCACCCCGGCACTGTAGACAGCCATTAGGCATTGGCTGTTGCCCCGCAGCCGCTCCTCCTCTTGCCTCTACGTCACTGCCCCTGGAGGAAGACCCCGGAGGAGCGCAGTGACGTAGAGGCAAGAGGAGGAGCGGCTGCGGGGGGCAACAGCCAATGCCTAATGGCTGTCTACAGTGCCGGGGTGCCGCGTTTCAGCCAGGTTTGAAGTTTTTTTAAAATCTTTTTTTTGTGTGTAGCGGCCGCTGCTGCTCAACAGGAGAAGCAGCAGCGGCCGGAAATGGGGGTTGGCACTGCGTCCGTCACGGGGCGGGGGGGGAGCAAAAAAAAAGGTGCCGGTACGCCGTACCGTTGCGTACCGGCACAAAAAAAGCACTGGCTAGCAGTGAGATGGTGCTGCACGTTTTTCTCACTTCTATGTGATGGTCCTGTTTTACAGATTACAAAGTGATGGTTGGCTGAATTAAATAGCAATAAGATTATTCATTGAGGTTTTTAACTATTATTTGACTTCCTTCTGTTTGGATGGTGTGACTTTGTTAAGGGGTTTATTAGTCATGACTGATAATTAGCAAGATCAGCCCTCGCAAAATGTTATCATAAATTGTTAGTGAAATGTATTTGAGTTAATGCAACATGATTTCCATTCATCAGGGCAGGATTAATGCCTAAGCAAACTAGGGACATGCTTAGGACCCAAAGTCAAGGGATGGGAGTGGGAGGGGGGGGGGGGGGGTTGTAAACTTGCCAAGACTTGTGCAACCCACCCACAATAAAGGACATACATTAGACATTATAACTCACAAATTTTCATCAGAACCTATCCTCACAATTACAGACATAAAATGGACAGCCACACCATGGTCCGATCACTACAAAGCAACACTTCCCTCTCCTGGAAAACAAAAGAGCCACAACAAAAACAAGAAAAAAGAACCTATACTACAAGAGGCAAAATAGACCCACTAATATTCTGGCAACAACTCTACACTGGCGAATGGACAACACCTACAGACTCACCCCAATTTCTACAAGAATGGGACAACAGATGCAAAGCAGTACTAGACAATATAGCACCGCTCCAAACTAGAACCTCAAATAGGAAAAACTCAATACCATGGTTTAACGAAGAATAAAGAACTAAAAACACAGGTCAGAAGACTAGAAAGAGCATGGAGCAAGAAAAAAAGATGAACACACTCTCAAAGACTGGAAACAGTTACAAAGAAAATACAAATATAACATCAGACAAACTAAAATAATAGGACCAAACTACAAGGATACACACAAACTCTTCTCACTTGTAAACAAACTCCTCAACACTACACCAGTTACCTCTAATAACACAGACACCCCATCCGCAACCAACTTAGCGAAATATTTCAACGAAAAAATGATAAAGCTCCGATGCATGATACCTACCAAAACCATTGAATACACAAGCATCCTTGAATGCCTAGACCCAAAACCTGGGGAATACCCAGCAGATCGATCATGGACCAACTTCGACAAGATCTCAGTAGATGAACTCTCACAATGGCTTAGAAAATACGCCAAACCTCAATGCAAATTAGACATTTGCCCTACTAGCCTAATAAGAGCCGCCCCTAAACAATTTAAAAAAGACCTCACGAACCAGGTAAACCACAGACTCCAAAATGGTCTATTCCCCACGGATAAAGGAAACATCCTACTCAATCCGCTGCCAAAAGATGCTAAGAAAAACACAATGGACCTAACCAATTATCGCCCAGTTGCATCCATTCCGCTCATAACCAAACTGATGGAGGCAGGGGCGTATCTGGAATCCGGCGGTAGGGGGGGCCACAGCCAGAGAGGGGGGGCACATTTTTGCCTCCCTTCCCCCCCCCCCCCCGCCGCCACCGCCGCCGCCTCTCTCCACCCCCTCCCCGCCGTCAACCCTCCCCCGCTGCTTACTTTTGCTGGCGCCGAGGTCCGACCCGCAATCTCCGTTTTTCGTCTTCCTCCGTGGCCATGCTTCCAGGAAGTAACGCTGCAGTGCTGATTCGTTGAATCCAGTTCGACGTCTGACGTCAGACGCCGAACTGGATTCAACGAATCAGCACTGCAGCGTTACTTCCTGGAAGCATGGCCACGGAGGAAGACGAAAAACGGAGATTGCGGGTCGGACCTCGGCGCCAGCAAAAGTAAGCAGCGGGGGAGGGTTGACGGCGGGGAGGGGGGCCAGGGCGAAATCTGCGGGGGCCCAGGCCCCTGTGGCCCCACGCAGATACGCCCCTGGATGGAGGGCATAATGATGAAACAACTCACTGAATACCTAACAAAACACTCAATTCTACATGAGTTCAATCAGGATTTTGATCAAATCATAGCACCGAAACTGTACTAGTGTCTGCAATGAACTCATTCAAAAAAAACAATTGCAACTGGTAAGAACATACTCCTACTACAATTTGACATGTCTAGCGCCTTCGACATGGTTGATCATGGAATATTACTTCATATACTAGAATACTTCGGAGTTGGAGGCCCAGTTCTCAAATGGTCCGAGGGATTCCTCACCACCAGATCTTACCAAGTAACAACAAATGCTGAAAGTTCACCTCCATGGATACCGGAATATGGAGTTCCTCAAGGATCCCCCCTCTCACCAACTCTTTTCAACCTAATGATGATACCACTAGCCAAACTCTTAGCTAATCAAAACCTTAACCCATACATATATGCAGACGATGTCACGATATACATCCCGTTCAATCATGATCTAAACGAAATCACCAACGAGATCAACCAAAGCCTCCGAATCATGCACTCCTGGGCAGATTCATTCCATCTAAAACTCAATGCAGAAAAAACTCAATGCCTAGTACTCACTTCCCAATACAACACAAACAACTACACCACCATAACCACACCATACTGCACTCTTCCCATTTCAGAAAATCTGAAGATTCTTGGAGTCACCATTGATCGAAACCTCACACTCGATACCCATGTGAAGAACACGACGAACACGTCGAAAAAGAACTACTTGATGTGGAAACTCAAAAGAGTAAAACCTTTCTTCCCGAGAAACATTTTCCGTACCCTGGTACAGTCAATGGTAATAAGTCATCTGGACTATTGTAACACTTTGTACGCTGGCTGCAAAGAACAGACTATTAAAAAACTCCAAACAGCCCAGAATACCGCAGCCAGACTCATATTTGGGAAAAACCAAATACGAAAGTGCGAAACCCTTAAGAGAGAAACTTCACTGGCTCCCACTCAAGGAACGCATTGAGTTCAAGATCTGCACGACCGTACACAAAATCATTCACGCAGATGCCCCACTCTACATGTTAAACCTAGTGGACCTACCGCCCAGAAACACCAAAAGATCAGCCCACAAATTCCTCAATCTGAATTTCCCCAGCTGTAAAGGACTTAAATATAAGCAGGCATACGCCACTACCTTCTCGTACAGAACGCACTACTCACAGCCCTGAAAACCATGGACAATGAAAACCATGGACAATCTAATCAACTTTCGCAAATCTTTGAAGACACATCTCTTCAACAAAGCCTACAAAAAGAACCCTTAATGACACAAATCACCACCCAACCCACCCAAGTATCAAAATACACCTCTTACACCACCCTATCTAACACCTCCTTCTCTAATACATCATACATCTTCTGCTTACTACCGATTGTATCTAAGATCCTGTCATGACTATGTCATAACAACACTCTGTAAGCCACATTGAGCCTGCAAATAGGTGGGATAATGTGGGGTACAAATGCAATTAATAATAATAATAATAAACTTTTGACAGATGAGGAATATCTTTGGGCCACATCAAGCAGCAGTTTTAATTAAAGGAAGCTGGTATCTGGAATAACTTTTGAATCAGCAATAGAATTGCCAGTAATCTGCTGATGGGCTGTACCCTATCAACAGGCATGTCCTGCTCCCCTCTCTCATGCTATATGACTCCTATCCCTCCCCCCAGGCTCCCTAAATCCATCTATCTGCTCTCACTGTATGCCTGCCTCTACTTCTTCCCTCTATGTCTTTTCCCAGATGTCTTGCATTGACCTCTACTCACTCCTCAGCCCCTCCACACCCCTTGTCCATCTCTCCAAAGCAGCTCAGAGAAGCTGCTGAGTGTGGCAGTAGGTTGTGAGTGAGCATAAACACTAATTCAGTGTATACTCACAGTCCACCAAATGGTCTCTCTTGTTCCTATGGGGAAGGGAGAACCTTGTGTATTTGTATTTTTATGTCATTATACACAGTGCCAGTGCAAGGATATTAATTAGTCTAAGGCCGTTCAGCCTTGCACTGCTGAACTAAGCCTCAGTTCCCTACTACCTCTACAACTCCCCTTTCCCTGAGAATTTGATAATTAAACTCAATTATCATGGTTACCCAGCACCAAATCTACCAAAACAAAAATGCATAATTGGGTATCATACTTTCAAAGACTGAACTTTGCCTTTAGGGGCCATTTTATTAAAGGGTTGCCATGTGGCAACCTGGAACTACTGCCAACCCAACACGGGTGCCGGTGGTAGTTCTAATCCCAGTGCTCACTATTTCTGGCGCTAGTGGAAATATTTAAAAAATATTTACACAGGGGGTTACCCGGCGGTAATTAGGCAGTGTTACATGCCCCCCCCCCCCCAAAACAGCCACGTGGCAAGTGCAAACTTACCACACGGCCATTTCTTTTTTCAGCCTTTTTACCCTCTTCAGTAAAAGAGGCCCTGGCTCGCAGCAAAAATGGCCACTTCTGCTAGCGCTGGGCCCCTTTTACCGTAGCTTAGTAAAAGGGCCCCTTACTTGGGTAAATAGCTATTCACCATTGTAAATGGGCTATTTGATTATATATGGGTAGGCTGAAGCTGATGAGTCTTTCAGTTTGCATGGCTGTCAGGATATCTGCTTTGACTGCAGCTGTTGTGTGCCACCTTCCACCCTAAAGTCTAAAGAATCGCTCATCAAGGACCCAGCCCTGATTACTCAACTTTTTCAAATCTGAGCTCAAGGCGAGCTACAAATTTTGACAAAGTTGGTAGGTCCATACCCAAGATGGCTTACAATCTAAGGACTAAAATGACTAATCTACATTAACACATGCTATTGTAGAATAGCAGGGGCATAGAAATTGCTATAGCTGGCAGAGTTCCCCAATCCTCCCCTCCCCAGTTGAAGGAATCCATTGGCAAATTGACTGCGCTCCAAAGAAACATGGCAGTCAGTGACTGCACTAACCCCTGGATTCTATATATGATGCTGAAATATTGGCACCAGTAGTTAACAAGCTATGAAGTATGAATTAATGGGCCTTAATCAATAATTGCAATTAATTGGCACCGATTTGTGTGCTGTTCCATAACCCTGAGCGCCTAAATCCCATAGCGCACAAACTTAAAGAAGATTTGGAAAGGGAAGGGGCATGGGTGGGTCAGATGTGTTCTGAAAATTTGTGTGCAGTTTTCCAGGATAGCGCCAGTTACATGCCAAAATGCAATGAGTTGGGCACTGGGACACCAGGTTTCAACTGGTGCAAATACTTGCATTCAACTTTAGACACAAGAATAGACTCTAAGTTATATTCTTTAAAGAGCACTCATCTGAGACCATCCTTTATAGACCACTGCTTAGTGCTGATTTTTTCTAGCACCGAATTTTGAGTACTATTTATAGAATTCCACCCTTTGAGCCTCTGATACCAGCAGCGAGAACATTGTCAGTTTTTACAGGAGCACTTTCTGATACTGATCCTTTGGAGATTAGTATCAGGCAGTGCTAGCCCACCAGTACTCAGTGTGCAAACAGTGCCAGCAACTGCAACTCAAAGTGCTGCCACACACCGCCATATTTCTTCAATGCACAGTCAACCCGCATCTGGATTTTATCAGTTGGTGGGGCTTAGGGGATCATGGAGAGGGAAGGATAAGGAAAGGGAAAGCAAGGGAAAGCTCGGTGCTTAATGTCTACCCATGTTGTCTACCCATGTTAACCTTTGGCCCATCATAAACTCATTTTTGGCTTCACCACTGATAAATAGACCCAGTTGCAAAAATGGGGCTTGAGTGAAATAAAACACATTAAAGCAGGCAAATTTAACTGTATGTTTGTACTTGAGCCAATGGTAGATGAAAATGATTTGTTCAAGGTCAAAGGGTTTGTGGGAAAGCAGCATACAAACACTGGCTTCTCTGGCTCTCAGTGCACTGCTCTCAGTACTAGGTTACTCCACCACACCAAGCCAGATCAGGAGAGGTAAAAAGGGGAGGAAAGGCAGCCTGGATTGAACATGGTAAAATCATCAATCCAAATGATCATAGACATTAATAATCCTCACCATTATCCCCACATCCTCCACAGGGTTTTGGGTCTTTAATTTTCCCCATACTTTCTTCCGCCTCCATAGTCAAATAAACACTCCATGAATTAGTTCTAGATCACCCCAAGGATAATCCATCCTCTCTTCCGCCTCTCACCCTCCTTTGTATCTAAGAAGGCCAACCACCACCACCATTTTGGTTTACAGTTTATGGAGCTCCTTCCTTCCATCACTGCAATCTAGTATGATGAGTAACTTTATGAGTCTGAAAAGCAGCAAAATGCTCCATTGAGCAAATGTCCAACAGTTTTGGAACCACCTCTGTTTTGCCTGGGTGTATGTGTTTCCAGAACTTTCCAATACAGCTCTCCACCTCATCTGACCCCTTACATTCAAAAGACAAAATTAGTGCATAATGGCAGTGATACCTGTGACCTCTTGAATTGTATCACCCACCAAATTCCATATATGCTGACACTCTGGGAATTCCCACCACACATGAAAAAAAAACTACCCTCCCTTCCTTTTCACATCCCTTCCAGCACAATCTGTCCTCCTGCTAGTTCCAACTTATTTTTAACATAGAAAATTCTTAATAACATTGCCCCTTTAACATAAAACATCTGGAAAGAGGAAATATCCCCCAGGAAGTAAAATGTGCAAACAAACAGTAACTCTGGCTCTTGTTTCATTAAATATGGCTCAGGGAGTTAGGGCAAAAGATTCCTTGAGGTATTGTGTACAAGCACTCAAATACATGACTGAGATACAGAAGCAAGTCAAACTACTTAGCTCAAAGTCAATTAGATTGTACTGGCACTGAAAAATAAGGGATTGATACTCAAAGCCAGTTAACTGGGTAAGAGAGCCAAACTAGCTATTGTGTGGGTGCAAAGAAAAGGTACGAGAATGGTATTTATTTATTTATTTATTGTTTGCATTTGTATCCCACATTTTCCCACCTCTTTGCGGGCTCAGTGTGGCTTACAATAAGATATGAATACAGAGAATACAGTTGATACCAATTGGTTATGGGTTACATTGTACAAGTTATGATAATCAAATTATCATTAGGAATATCACAATGGGACATCAACAGGGAGACTTTGGGAGGAGATAATAGGAAGTTTAAGGGTAGTGTTAAGACATTTAGGCACATGGTTTACCTATTCCTGTAAGTATATGTATGAGTAATGTGGAATTGGGGGGAATGAGAGATCTTGAGTGGATGTGTGATGCATTGATGTAAGTGAGTGTAGACTCTATGTGTTTTGGTTTTTTCCGTAGATTGACTCAAACAAGTGGGTCTTCAGTAATCTGCGGAAGGATGCTTGTTCGTGGATCGCTCTTAAGTTGCATGGCAGTGAGTTCCAAAGCTGCGTGCTCGTGTGAGAAAAGGTTGACGCGTGTAGCGTCTTGTATTTCACGCCCTTGAAAGTAGGGAAATGGAGGTTGAGGTATGTTCGGGAAGATCTCCTAGCATTTCTGGGTGGTAGGTCAATCAACTCGGACATGTAGGCTGGGGCTTCGCCGTAGATGATCTTGTGGACTAGTGTGCATACCTTGAAGGTGATGCGTTCCTTCAGTGGAAGCCAGTGTAGTTTCTCTCGTAGTGGTGTTGCCCTTTCATATTTTGGTTTTCCGAAGATGAGTCTGGCTGCTGTGTTCTGGGCTGTTTGAAGTTTCCTCAGTGTTTGCTCTTTGCCGCCTGCGTATAATGAGTTGCAGTAATCCAGATGGCTGAGGACGAGGGATTGCACGAGGTTACGAAAGACGAATCTTGGGAAGAGTGGTCTTATCCTTTTCAGTTTCCACATGCAGTAGAACATCTTCTTAGTTGTGTTGTTTGCGTGGGTTTCCAGTGTTATGTGGCGGTCGATAGTGACTCCAAGAATTTTTAGCGTTTCTGAGATTGGAAGGTTTAGGTTTGGTGTGTTTATCGCGTTGAATTCATTGGTGTTGTGTTGGGAGGTGAGTACCAGGCATTGAGTTTTTTCTGCATTTAATTTCAGACGGAATGTGTCTGCCCATGTGTTCATGATGTGTAGGCTTTGATTGATTTCGTTGGAGATTTCTTTGATGTCATGTTTGAAGGGGATATATATTGTCACATCATCAGCGTATATATGTGGATTGAGGTTATGGTTTGATAGGAGTTTTGCTAGGGGGATCATCATTAGGTTGAAAATAGTTGGTGAGAGGGGTGATCCTTGTGGAACTCCACATTCCGGTATCCATGCCTTGGACGTGGTTGAGTGTGATGTAACTTGATACGAGCGCAGGGTTAGGAACCCCTTGAACCAGCTTAGGACATTTCCTCCAATGCCGAAGTATTCAAGTATGTGTAGTAGGATTTCATGGTCGACCATGTCAAAGGCGCTTGACATGTCAAATTGTAGGAGGAGTATATTGTTCCCGGTTGCTATTATTTGCTTAAATTTGTTCATAAGGGTGACTAGTACTGTTTCTGTGCTATGGTTCGACCGGAATCCGGATTGGGCATCATGTAGTATTGAGTGTTTGTTTAGATAGTTTGTGAGTTGTTTGGTTACCATCCCTTCGGTTAACTTGGTTATTAGTGGTATGGATGCTACTGGTCTGTAGTTGGTAATTTCGCTCAGGTTTTTCTTTGTATCTTTTGGAATTGGGGTGAGTAAGATTTTTCCTTTTTCTTTTGGGAAGAGTCCATTTTGTAGCATGTAATTTACATGATTCGTTAGGTCAATTGTGAATTGTTGAGGGGCTGATTTCATGAGGCTGTTTGGGCATGCGTCTAGTTTGCAGTTGGATTTGGCATATTTTTTGAGAGCTTTAGAGATGAGGTCTTCTGGTAGTGGTTCGAACTCGGTCCAGGTTCTGTCTGCTGGGTGTGCTCCTTCTTCTGGGTCCAGACAGTCTAGAAGAGTGGCGTATTCTATGGGACTGGCGGGTATTTTGTGTCGTAATAGTATGATTTTCTCCTTGAAGTACTTCGCAAGGTTGTCGACGTCTGGTATATTTTCACCGTTATTTGTAACTGGTGTGGTATCTAGCAGTTTGTTCACAAGGCTGAAGAGTTTATGTGTGTCTTTGTAATTTGGTCCTATTATTGTTTTGTAGTGTTGTCTTTTTGTTTGTTTTATGGCGTATTTGTATTTTCTCCGAAGTAGTTTCCAGTCGTTTAGTGTTTGTTCGTCTTTCTTTTTGTTCCAAGCTCGTTCTAGTTTCCTGACTTGTGTTTTAAGTTTTTTCAGCTCTTCGGTGAACCATGGGTTTGTTTTTTTCCTGTGTGATGTTCTAGTTTGGGTTGGGGCGATTTTGTCTAATGTTGTTGTACATAGCTCATCCCATTCTTGGAGGAATTGGATGGTGTCAGCGTTTGTTGTCCACTCGTACTGATAGATCTGTTGCCAGAATGTCGCGGAGTCTATTTTTCCTCTCGTTGTGTATGTTGTTCGCTCGGGTTTATTGGTCGTGTTTAAGTGTGTTTTTCGCCAGCAGAGAGTGACATTTGCTTTATGGTGGTCTGACCATAGTGTAGGTGTCCAACTTGTGTCCGTGATCATGATGGTTGAATCCGATTCGAATTTGTTCGTTATGATATCTAGTGTGTGTCCTTTTTTGTGAGTCGGTTGCATGTAAGGTGCTTGTAGATCCCAAAGTTTTAGGAATTCTTTGAACTCTCGTGTGCTTAATGAGGTGTCATCTTCTAGGTGTAAGTTGATGTCTCCTAGTATGAGGATGTTTGAGGAAGATACGCAGGAATTTGAGATGAAATCCATGAGTTGTGTTTGGGAGTCTTGCCATTTCCCTGGGGGTCTGTAGAATAGGATTGTGTTGAGGTGGCCTGTTAGATTTGGATGGTTTATTCTTGTCGATGCAATTTCGAGTTGTGGGGAGGTAGATTCACCCGTGATTGTGATGGTGAATTCGGGTTTGTAAATTATAGCTATTCCACCTCCTCTTTTTATTCCATTCCTTGTCCAGTGGGTGATTTTGTATTCTGGTGGGCATATTTCTAAGATGGCTGGATCTGTAGGACTATGGAGCCAGGTTTCTGTGATAAATAGGAGGTCTAGTTTATCTGCGATGATCCAGTCTAGTATGTCTACTGAGTTCCTTACTGCTGATCTTGCATTGATGTATCCTAGATGAATTGAGCGATATGGTTCCAAGGGAGGGTTTGACGTGTTTATTTTTATTAGTTGTCTGTTCCTTCGGTGGTTGAATTTGTTGCTGTTATTGTTTTCCTCATTTTGTCGATTGTGTTCGTTTCCGGAGGCTATTGCTCTTGATTGGTTGTTGTGTCTTTGGTTTGGTGGGATTTGCGTTACAAGACGTATGAGGAGAGACTTGCTGACCTGAACATGTATATCCTGGAGGAAAGGAGAAACAGGGGTGATATGATTCAGCCATTCAAATATTTGAAAGGTATTAATCCGCAAACAAACCTTTTCCGGAGATGCGAAGGCGGTAGAACGAGAGAACATGAAATGAGATTGAAGGGGGTAGACTCAAGAAAAATGTCAGGAAGTATTTTTTCACAGAGAGAGTAGTGGATGCTTGGAATGCCCTCCCGCGGGAGGTGGTGAAATGAAAACGGTAACGGAATTCAAACATGCGTGGGATAAACATAAAGGAATCCTGTTCAGAAGGAATGGATCCTAAGGAGCTTAGCCGAGATTGGGTGGCAGAGCCAGTAGCAGGAGGCGGGGATGGTGCTGGGCAGACTTATATGGTCTGTGCCAGAGCCGGTGGTGGGAGGCAGGACTGGTGGTTGGGAGGCGGGGACAGTGCTGGGTAGACTTATACAGTCTGTGCCAGAACCGGTGGTGGGAGGCGGGGCTGGTGGTTGGGAGGCGGGGATAGTGCTGGGCACACTTATACAGTCTGTGCCCTGAAAAGGACAGGTACAAATCAAGTTAAGGTATACACAAAAAGTAGCACATATGAGTTTATCTTGTTGGGCAGACTGAATGGACCGTGCAGGTCTTTTTCTGCCGTCATCTACTATGTTATTATGTTATAACTAGGGATGGAGGTAGAATTTAACTAGATAAGTGTTGATATTCAGCCACTAACCATTTTATTTAATTGAACATAAGAACATAAGTTTTGCCATACTGGGACAGACCAAAGGTCCATCAAGCCCAGCATCCTGTTTCCAACAGTGGCCAATCCAGGTTACAAGTACCTGGCAAGATCCCAGAACAGTGCATTACATTTTATGCTGCTTATCCTAGAAATAAGCAGTGGATTTTCTCCCAAGTCCATCTTAATAATGGCTTATGAACTTTTCTTTTACAAAGTTATCCAAACCTTTTATAAACCCTGCTAAACTAACTGGTTTTACCACATTCTCTGGCAACGAATTCCAGAGTTTAATTACACAATGAGTGAAGAAATATTTTCTCCAATTTGTTTTAAATTTACTACTTTGTAGCTTCATTGTGTGCTCCCTAGTCCTTGTGTTTTTGGAAAGAGTTAAGAAGCGATTCATGTCTACATGCTCCACTCTACTCATTATTTTATAGACCCCTATCGTATCTCCCCAAGCCATCTTTTCTCCAAGCTGAAGAGCCCTAGTTGCTTTAGCCTTTCCTTATAGGGAAGTCGTCCCATCCCTTTTATCATTTTTGTTGTCCTTCTCTGTACCTTTTCTAATTCCACTATATCTTTTTGAGATGCGGTGACCAGCATCCCACACAGTATTCAAGGTGCGGTCGCAGTATAACATTCTCATTTTTGTTTTCTATTCCTTTCCTAATAATATCTAACATTCTATTTGCTTTCTTAGCCACCGCCGTACACTGAGCAGAGGGTTTCAACGTATCATCAATGATGGGACCTAAATCCCTTTCCTGGTCGGTGACTCCTAATGTAGAACCTTGCATCACATAGCTATAGTTCGGTTTCCTCTTTCCCATATGCTAGATAGGATCACATAAATAGCCAAATGACTCAGCATTAAATATCCAGATATAATTTTGGTAGCAGCGGTCAGGATTTCAAAAAAAGCTGACCACTGCCAACTGAATATTACCCCCTAAGCTTTCAATAGAATGTTGCTTTTCTAAGGAGCTCTATAGGGTTATGTTTTCTGATGCGAAAATCCGTTAGAGAAACATTTCAGCTAGCCATTGTTTGAGTCAATTTTATTAAATATGAGAAGCTGATGTAGGAGAGAATCTGTTGCCTGATCTAGATTCTAGATATTTTTCATATATGTGTGTAGCAGGAAAATCCACAGCAGAGGTTTTGGTTTGCTGAGGTTTCTTAAGACTTCCAACTTCCACCTGGGCAGAAGAGGGGGAACTTCTTCCCCCTCTTCTGCCCAGGTGTGCTGCTATATCTGTCCTTCACTCAAATGGGCAGAATCCTTTCTGCTGAATGAACCATGCTAGGTAAATTAAAGTAATTAAGTATATTATATATATATAGCAGAGATTGGGTGGCGACGCCGGCAATTGGAGAAAAAAAACAGGAGCTGCGCAGACTTCTACGGTCTACGCCCTGATCGTGACTGAATAGATAGGGATGGGCTGGAGTGTAAATTTTAAGGTGCTTCGATGTTAGCTTCAGAACTTAGTACAAGAACAGTACTGGGCAGACTTCTACGGTCTGTGCCCTGAGAAAGGCAAGGACAAATTAAACTCGGGTATACATATAAAGTAACACATACCATGTAAAATTAGTTTATCTTGTTGGGCAGACTGGGATGGACCGTACAGGTCTTTTATCTGCCGTCATTTACTATGTTACTATATATATATATATATATATATATATATATATATATATATATATATATATATATATATATAGCCTTTTAGGGAATATTTTTTATTTGCAAACCATTCTAACTGAGCTACTTAAGAGAGAAATGCTAAAAATGGTTGCATTTGTACATTCTCATAGCCCATATTCTGAAATGGGTCCTGAATAGTGAGGGGGTGTCAGTCTTTTCCAACATCAGGCCATTGATGTCGGCCATACATCTAACCCAGATGGTAGCACTGAGAAGGAAGAGGAAGAAAACCACTCCCATAGCAGCTTCAACAGCAACAGCAGTATACACTATAAAAGAGGCCACACGGGACTAACAAATGTAGAAGATAGACACAGGTCTCCATAGCAACAGTCAGCTGGTGGAGACAAGGAGTTGAAATATGGCGACCAGATTGGAGAGCCCTGGCTTTAATTTAGCTTGACTGTGCATAGTATTTTCTAAATCATGTAAATGACTTTGGGAGATCTCCACAACAAGAACACCACAAAGAATTCTAACAAAAGCAGGATCTGATACCTTCAAATGGGCAGCATCTCTGTTCTAGATTTCTAAACCCTTTCTCATTGAATAACTAATCTTAGAAGGTGCTATTTTTATTTTGTAGTTAGCATAGAGACATTGAGATTTGGCAATTTGAGATTTTTAGGGAGGTACTGCATATGGTCAGCGAAGAAGGGAATACCTTTCCTATGTAATTAAGTACACAATGGGAGAAAAACTTGTGCCCTATTTACTATGCCATGCTAGAGGCGTGTTAGTGTTTTTAGCACATGCTAAGCATTAGCACGCACTACCGTGTAGATGTCCATAATATTCCTATGGGTGTCTACACAGTTAGGGCAAGCTAATTTTTAGCATGCACTAAAAACGCTTGCACACCTTAGTAGACAGGGCCCCTTGCATAAATAGGGATTCAGACAGGTCCAGATGTATACACAGAATATGAACTTGGTTTAGGGATATTCAGATTAGCAACTTCATCCTCTCTGGATAGCAGAAGAGTGACTGTGTAGGCTGGGCAACTCCCAGAACAAAGTACTGAAATTTGGACAGTTTCTAGTGGAAAGAACCCAAAGACCAAACAGAATGGAATTGGAATAAAAATTGCAGTCTATTATTGCATGCCTCTAAAATATATTACAAAATAATTGAAGCATTAAACCAATCAGATGGTGCAATATTATTCAAGTATACTGGGACATTAATTTTCCTACTCACAGTGGACAAGTAGCTGAAAGGATGTCTGACGTTCTTCAAAAGGGGCTTATGGACAAACCTGATGAACCAATGTAAATGTCACCAGTTTCTTGAGATGGAAGGTAAACCCCTTTTTAAAGATATGCCAAAATTCAAAGCAGATCAATGATGTGTGTTTAAATTCCAGGCCTCCTTATGGAGTAGAAGATCCAACAGATGTCCCTATCTGAGAATCCAGGAGTTCTTCAGGAGCAGTGAGAAGAGGTGGTCTATCCTCTTCAGATCTTCCAGCCTTTTCCACATTCTTCTCCACTCCATTGTATTCTGTGTTTCTTGACATGTCGTCACTTGATTCTTGGGTAGTTACAAAGGGGCAGATGGATCCTCACTCCACAGCTGCTAAAGCAATACGTAGCCCTTGTTGATCTTTAAGATTGTGTAATAAGAGGGAACCAGTGTAGGGGTCTCTAAGCAGGTGCTCACTCACCTCCCACATAGGCTTTTTGTAACCAAAGAAACCTGTGCAGAGGGTATCTATAGCAAGGCTCACAAATCTCTCTCTCATTACCATAGCTCAAAGATCACAACAGGATACCAGAATGAGGCATATTATGTTTGTGTATATATGTGTGTTTGGTGCCCATGTGTCATTGTGTTTTGTGTTTGTGTATTGTCTGTATTTTGTCTGTGTGTGTCCATGCCAAGTAATGTGAACAGGTTCTTTTCACTCTCTTACTTTGCCTGATAACTGAGATGGAACCTGGGCTCCTTACTGCCCACCCTCTTACCCAGCATTGCCCCCTCCCTTCCATATGTTGATACCTTTAAGGTGGGGGTGGGGTAGTCAACATCACAATTGCACAGGAACCTGATATGGTCCATTAACTCGTCCATAGCACTGACACCAAGCTAGGGTATTGACTTAAGACAACACTTTATGGTTCCCCTTCAAATTTATGACCCCTTGTGTCGCCATATATATCGATAGCACTTCCTTCCATTTGAACACTGATCATTGTGCTTCTGGTTCATCTGTGGATTTCTTTCTTATTTATGCATTTTCAAGACAAATTTCCACAGGCATGTGCTTCCCTGGCAATAATATACAAAAAGGGAAAAATCACTCAAAAATCTACCTACAAACAATCAAAAAAGAGTGAAAAAACAATTCACTTAATGATGGAGGAAAAAAGACTTCAGTTCACCATGGTATCAATCAAATAATCTCATATCAAGGTATCATGAAATTCGAACCACAGTTCATAGCTTCTATCATTGGTCTAAAAAACTTCCAACCAAACCGTTTATTGTGAATTTTTGTATGAAATGTTTTTTGTTAAATAAAATTATAGCATGATCAATTTTCTTCAACATGCACAACTTCCACATAGAACATAAAGGTATGTTGCTAAACAGCTGAACTTAGCATAAGGCAATCTGAGGCAACTGGATAGTCCCAAATGATCTCAACGGGGACCCGTTTCACGGCTCGGCTTTCTCAGGGGATTTGATTTGCTGACAACATAGCAACTCAGTGCCATCAGGGATTCAGTCTTTCAGAATCCCTGATGGCACTGAGTTGCACAATACTTCAAAAAACAAAACAAAACAAACTTTGCAAAAGCAGAAATAAATGTCACAGACTACCTATAGGACTGTGAAATACACAACAACCACACTGCAGCAGACAGAATATGGACCACGTTGAAACCATCCCAACTAGATTCAGTAAAGATACTATTGATTAAAAGCATACTGCCTACTTGACAAATGTCCCAACTACATGATGAAAAACCCACCAGACTGGTTCATCGAGTACCTCACCAAACACATCACATACGTGTTTGAAAGAGGTCAATTTCCAACAAAGGCGACATAGTACTCACACCTATCTCCAAAAACACTACTTGCAAGATCAGCGATACCACACATTATAGACCAATAGCCTCAATACCACTACTGACCAAAATAATGAAAGGTTTAGTAACACAGCAACTAACAGAATACTTTTGATAAAATTCTCAATGAAAACCTGGTGTGAATGACCATGCCTAAATTTAGGTACGGAGCGAGATATTCTGCATGTAAATTTTAGGAATGCTATGACCCAGTCCATGCTCCTCCCATGCCCCTTTTGAGATCCGCATGGTATGATTTACGTGCATTGTCTTATAGAATACGCTTAAGGGGTCTTTTATTAAACCGCGGTAGCATTCTTAGCTCACAGTAGAAACCAGATGTTTCGGCATTTACCACCAGCTGATTTCTACTGCGAGCTAAAAACGCTACCACGGTTTAGTAAAAAAACCCTTAGTGAGTTATGTGCATAAATCCCAATTAGTGCTGATATGCTTGTTAACATCCAATGATTGGCGCTGTTTGGCTTGTTAACCAATTGATTTAAAAGCACAAATCAGAATATGCCCAGATTTGCGTGTGCATCTCTATCGCAAATATTGGAAAATAAATGAAATGAACATTTTTGGGCTGCCCATCCCTCAAAATAGCTGTACAGTTCTGACCTGACATATGGAAACCTTTTCTTTTTTTCGCTTTGATTGGTTTCTTTAGTTGCAATGCATGCATACAACAAGGATTTGCTGTACAAAAAAAAGAAAACCGAGAGGCCTGAGGAGATTTAGCAAAGAACAAAAGTGCTTGATGTTAATTTCCTGCAAGCAACACATCTTCCAACAAAAAGCTTCCCAACATTGTTTGCAGAATGCATTCGATGCCGAGTCATCATAGCTATCAAAGGAGAAAGAATAAGGCTACAAAATATGGCGGCAGATGCTAGTGTGAAATGGAGAAATTATCTTAGTGGCAAAACAGAACAGTTTTACAGATAAAGCTTTCTTCAGCTGTATAGTTGCGTTCAATAGCAGTGACAGCTGTCAAGGAGCTTAGGGACTCTCTCTGTGATGCTTCCTACATTTTAATCACTCAAGCAAAGAGACACAGAATCTGCCTATGGTTCTGGAACACTTTTACACTGAAGATCCATTACACTTCTCCTTTCAGTGCACTATAAATGTCTTTTATTTTTCTTTTCTCACTACAGAAGCTGATGTGCTAACACCCCAGAGAGTTAGTGGTTAGTTCTCATGCAACTTTTCTACAGATGCAAATTGAAATTTATTGTGCAAAATGTAGTGATCGGGACCTGGCAAAAAAAAAAAAGGTAACTAGTCCTGCTTTTGAGATATAAGATTTCACATGTAGTAGACAATGAATGAAAGCATATCATGAGGGACCAAAAATTACATATTGTTTTCCAATTGGGGCCTCAGGCAGAAAAATGTGCAACACCCTCCTCCCCCCATTTTTGCTGGTGCTATACATTTTTCCATGCAAGCCTCACTTGTGAAAAAAAACTTGCATCTCAGTACATCTGCCCCAGTGTGAAGTTGTCTTGCTAGTTTATTTTGATACATAAAAATAATGATTAAGAAACAAGTTGTAGATGACATGTTTATATTGAACTCAGTGTGTTTGTAACATGTTTTAGACCACTGAGTCCAATAAAAAGGTTTCAGCTACAATATGGCTTTTATAGAGATGTACATAGAAAAAAAATGAGATTTGATCTATTTATGGATAAATTACCCATTCAGTTCATTTTCAGATTCTGAATCATTCATTTCAGTTGTTTCTATTAACGTCAGTGGGGATAGCTTGTTGTTCATTCTAACAGTGGAGGTTTCTCTCCATTTTCAATGAAACTTGCTTAACACTTGCTAGCAGGCATTTGCCAGAGAGGCAAGAGCAGTACAAGACTGGCATGAAAACACTATGACACTGGGACAGTGGCATACCAAGGGGGGGCGGTGGGGGCGGTCCGCCCTGGGTGCACGCCGCTGGGGGGTGCCGCGGCACGCGCTTGCTCTGAGTTCGCTAAACTTCGTCGCTCGTTCGCTGCAGCTCCCTCTGCCCCGGAACAGCGTGCACCCGGGGGGGGGGTGTCATTTCGCCAGAGGGGGGGGAGGTGTCATTTAGCGGGGGGGGGGGGCACATCGGCGCTCCGCCCCGGGTGCCATCCAGGCCAGGAACGCCACTGCACTGGGACATAGAGAACTAACAGTGCATGAAGACTCCAAGTCACTATGAAAAAGGCAGAGTGGCACTAAAGACTAGTGGTCCTTTTACTAAGCTGTGGCAAAAGGGGGCCTATGCTGGCATCAGCCCATGTTTTTGATGTGCACTGAGGCCCCCTCTTACTGCAGTGGGTAAAAGGCTGGTTTTTTTTTTTTAAGAAATGGCCATGCAGGAAGTGAAGCACTTGTCATGCAGCCATTTGAGGGGAGCACTTAGTGCCACCCATTGAGGAGGTGGTAAGGGCTCCCACACTTACCTGGCAGTAACCGGGCACTGCCCGATTACTTATGGGTAAACACTGGCTCTTTAAAAATAAAAATATTTTTGTAGTGCCGGAAATGGTGCATGCTGGGGCTGGGAACTACCGCTGGGCTGCTATGGTAGCCCAGCGGTACTTCCAGTTTAGCAAGCAGTAAGGCCACATTGGGCTTACTGCTGCTTAGTAAAATACCCTCTAGATTCTATGTATCATGCCTAAAAATTGATACCAAAATGAAATATGCCTAGGCATCAAACATATAAATGGCAAGTGACCGACTCACCCGCAAATGCGCAGTAGAGACTTCCCTCTTTGTCCCGCCCCCGCGTCAAGACGTGATGATGTCAGAGGACAGAACAGAGAGGGAAAGAAACGCTGTGCTGAGGAGTGGGCCTAGAACACGGAAGGGGAAGGAGGGAACCGCTGAGGTCGCTACCGCTCCCCCCCCGAGGTCGCCACCGGCACCCCCTCCACCCGGGCCGGGCCCTCTCCTCTCCATTGAATTTACAGCGCCGAAACCGCAGCAGGCAGATTGCCTCCCATTAGCCTTCCTTCCCTGCCTGTGTCCCGCCCTCGCCGACATTACGTCACATGAGGGCGGGACACAGGCAGGGAAGGAAGGCCGACGGGAGGTGATCTGCCTGCTGCGGTTTCAGAGGTGAGGCACTGTAAGCTCAATGGAGAGGAGAGGAGAGCCCTCTTCCAGGGTGGAGGGGGGCCAGCGGCAGTAGCGGCGACCTCGGGGGGAGGGGCGGCGACCTCGGGGGGAGGGCAGGAGAAATGCTGGACATGGATGCAGATGAGGGAAGGAGAAATGCTGGGCATGGATGCAGGTGAGGGAAGACAGGAAGAAGCACATGGATGGATGGAGGGGAGGGGACAGAAGAGAGGGAAGGGGATAGAGGAAAATAACTGGATGTGAATGACAGGGGATACAGGGGGTAAGAATGAGAGGGGAGGACATGGGGTAAAAGAGAATCGCTGGCCATGGGTGGGGAGGGCAGGGGAGAGAGGAGAGCTAATGGACATAGATGGATGGAGGGGAGGGCAGGAGAAATGCTGGACATGGATGGAGGAGAGGGAAGACAGGAAGGAGATGCACATGGATGGAGGGGAAGGGAGAGGGCAGGGGACAGAGGAATTTTTTAAAACAAAAATCTTGCACGTTTTAACAGGGTAAAAGGCTAGTATTCTATAAAGTATGCCTAAATTTAAGCGCACTTTATAGAATAATTCTAAATTTCCACATGGTTTATAGAATACACCGAGCACTCATCCATGTGACTAAATTCAGTCTGGAAAGTTGCGCCAAGTAAACTTTGGTGTAAATGCCGGCACCCAAATTACGCATGGACTGGGTGTATTCTTTAACCACGCACATAGATTTTAGAAATGTCCATGACCCACCCATTCCATGCCCATGGCCATGCTCCCTTTTCAACTATCCAACTTAGAATTTACATGCATCACGTTATAGAATGCACTTAGACAGTTCTGCACATAATGCCATGGATTTGGTCCTTTCTGAGATGGGCGGGTTTTTTTTTTTGTGATAATGGAAACTAAAAACGCCCAGCTCAGAAACATCCCAATCCAAGCCATTTGGTCGTGGGAGGGACAAATGTACAACACTACCATAGCTCTTAGGGGTGAAGGGGGCAACTACATGTGGGTGCAGTGGGTTTTAGAGGCCTCCCATTTACCACCACAAATGTTACGGGTGGGAGGGGATGGGCCTGGGTCTGCCTGTCTGAAGTGCACTGCAGTACCCACTAAAAGTGCTCCAGGGACAGGACTTGTTGCTGCTGTATAACCTTGGCACAGCAGTTGACACCTGAAGACTAATCTAGCTGAAAACGTCCTTTATTTGAATAAGCACGTTTACTCACAGTTAACTGCAGATCAGAGGTTGTGCCCCACTGGCAACGAGTCTCGCTGGTACTGAGATTAGCAGTAGGTCCGAGCTGGCAGAATGGTGTACAATGCCCTCTTTCGGCAACATTCAAGGTAAGAACTAAGTGCTGTAACGTGGCTAACACATGAAAGGGATCTAAAGTGTCTTACACAAATGGCCACTACCTCATGGACTACCGGAAACAAAACAGGGCACACTCTGACCCAGTAAGCAGAGGGAAAAGCACCATGAGAATAGAGCCTACCAACTACCAACATCGTGAGCATTTAACACAAGCTAGTGGAATCACGGAGCCCAATACCCTACACCCACCACAATGCATTGCTGATGTGACTCTGCAGTGCCCTTAACAGAAAAGGTGTCACACTCACCCGAGACCCACATCAGAACCAGGGAAAGGCTGTCAGAGGATAGAACACATTCTGCTGTCATGGAGGTGGGGACGGCATTTGAGGCTGGCATACAGGCTAGGAAAAAAAGTTTTAAAAGTGCGTTTTTTTTGGTGGGAGGGGGTTAGTGACCACTGGGGGAGTCAAGGGAGGTCATCCCTGACTCCCTCCAGTGGTCATCTGGTCAGTTGGGGCACTTTTTTGGAACTTGGACCTGAAAAAAAGGGTCCAAATAAAGCGGACCAAATTCTCGTCAAAAAACACCCTTCTTGTTTCGATTATCAGCTAAAGACGCCCATCTCTCCTTGGCCGATAACAACGCCTCAGTCCCGCCTTTGCCACGTCTCCGACATGCCCCCATGATCTTTGTTCGTCTCCGTGACGGACTGCAGTTGAGGACGCAAAAAATCGGGTTTCGATTATACCAATTTGGGCGCCCACGGGAAATGGACACCCATCTCCCGATTTGGGTCAAAATATGGGCATCTTTCTCTTTCGAAAATAAGCTGGTTAGTGTCAGTAATTGTTAAGTGGCAATTATCAGCACTGATTGGCTTGTTAACTAATTAAGTTGCAAGCGCAAATCCAGAATACAAATGGATTTGTGCACGCAACAAGTTGCGCTATATAGAATATGGGTGTAAGAGTGGAATGAAGATCCCAAGGCACCAGAATAGGAACAAAGCAGGATCAATCCCAAAAGTGCTGGGAGAGGGGTTAAATAGTACATTGGTTTGAAGGCCCCAAGGCACCAGGAGACTGTAAAGCACCTGATGAAGGGTAATGTCCCATCAATACTAGCCATGAGACCCCAAGATACCAGAAAAGAAGTAAAGAGGCACTAACATTGGTATAAAGACCCCAGATCCTCTGGGCAGGGGGACAAAGATGCACCTGCATAGTTAGAGTTTTGTGCATGGCTATTTAGGAAATATTTCAGCTTAATGCCCTGTTTTTGGTTTATTAAAGA
Organism: Microcaecilia unicolor; assembly: GCF_901765095.1. Lineage (NCBI taxonomy): Eukaryota > Metazoa > Chordata > Amphibia > Gymnophiona > Siphonopidae > Microcaecilia > Microcaecilia unicolor. The sequence goes on from NC_044040.1 coordinate 164,617,495, forward strand.
TGTATGTTTATTTGATATTATGCTGGTTGAAGGTTTATTACTCTTGTTTATTTGAGAATTGATTTATGTTAACTACTTTGGGCTACATAGATGATTAAGCAGTGCATAAAAGTGAAATTAAAATTTAATTTAATTAAATAATTAGGCTCAAAGATCTAGGCAAATGAATGGTAGTCCTAGATTTATAAAGCATAGGGCCCAATGCTTTAGCCAGCTGCTGACCAGTTAAATCACTTGGTTGGGGCTAGTCGTTAATATTCAGCGGTATTTAGTGCCACTGAATATTGCAGTTAGTGCTGAACACAAAGCCAGCTATTTTGGCAGCATTCTGGGGCGGAGTCAGCACTTGGCCACTTAAGTGCTGATATTTAGCACTTAAGCAGCCAGGGTTAGCATATAAATGGGTCCGTACAAATGTATGTCCTCTTTTTATACGGTAACCCATGGCTGCTTAAGTGATGAATATTGACTTAAGCAGTTGGATTAAAAATAACTGGATATGAAAAGCCAAAGCCCACACAGATCCTGGCTTTGGACATCCAGGAATAATGCCTTTGGCGGTTGTAAGGAGGTTGGAGGGTCTAAACAGGTTAGAAGGAGGTATGGGGCCAGACTACATTCCCCACAAGACCCTGAGAGAAGGAATTGGGGGAGGGGTAGGTTCCAAAACCCGTTAGGGACACCACGTGGAAGGGAGGAGGTAAGGACTGGAAAGAGCAGCTGCTATGGCAGACAAGGGCCAGAAGGGGGAGCCGGGATGACAAAGCTCAATTCCCTTGGGTCAGAAATCAGTACAAGATTCCTCCCACATGGGAGGAAGGGGAAGGCTCTAACCAACAAACTAGCAAGCAAGCAAGCAAGCAGAGAAGCAGAGTTAATGGAGTGTTTGGAGGAAGGAGAGTCAGGAGGGCTCAGCTCAGCAGGGGCAAGGTGCATCAACCAAACGTAAAAGAATCTAAAACGTTAAAGTCCTTAACGAATTTTAAAAAATGAAGAATGCACAAAAAAAACAAGTCACACATGTTCGGTACGGTATTGAAAAGTACAATGTATCAAGGATTCGTAATCCCCGTCGGTAATCGGCCCCTAAAGCATGCGCACAGCAGCCAAGGGTTGTGCTGGCTGCTCTGCGCATGCTACAAACGTCAAAACAACAACAACAACAAAAAAACAACACAAACACGTGGCTCCCAAAATCAAAACAAAAATCAAAAAAGGATCGGGAGGGGGCAAAGGCGCTCATCAGGAGCATCCTGTATGGACGGCCTTGCCCCCTCCAAGGTCCCCACTGCTCCCCGTTTCCCCCTGCACGAAAACTCAAAATTTTAGCAGCCCAGGCCCCCCTCCCTTCCTTTCTTCCTTTCTCTCTACTCTCCCACAGCTCTGCCTCCCGTCATCCTCCGCCCCCGCCGCCCCCCTGAGGTCATCGCCACCGCACCCCCCCTCCACCGGGCCCCCCCTCTGCATTACCGGGCCCGCGCAGCGCCTCTTGCCACTGTGTGAAGGTGCTGCAAGGGCAAGAAGGACATCTGATCACCGTGAGTCTTCAGGACGTCTCTCCTTCCCTGAGCTGGGCCCGCCCCCGTCTGACATAAGTAACCTACGTATGTTACTTACGTCAGACGGGGGCGGGCCCAGCTCAGGGAAGAAGGAGAGACGTCCTGAAGACTCGGCGCCGATCAGATGTTCTTGCCCGTGCAGCGCCTTCACACAGAGGCGAGAGGCGCTGCGCGGGCCCGGTAATGCGGAGGGGGGGCCCGGTGGGGGGGGTGCGGTGGGGGCGGGGCACGGGGGCGGAGGATGGCGGGGCGGAGCTGTGGGAGAGTAGAGAGAAAGGAAGAGAGGAAGGGAGGGGGGGCCGGGGCTGCTAAAATTTTGAGTTTTCGTGCAGGGGGAAGCGGGGAGCAGCGGGGACCTCGGGCAGGGGGGGGCAAGGCCGTCCATACAGGACGCTCCTGACGAGCGCCTTTGCCCCCACCCGATCCTTTTTCGATTTTTGTTTTGCTTTTCTATTAATGCAGGGGGAAGCCTATGAAGTACTGCATCCACCTTGTCGTTCTTTATTGGTAGTGTTTTTATTTAATCTCACTTAAACATGCCAGCTTGGATTTTTATGCTGCAGGGGGAAGCGGGGAGTGACAGCTTAGGCCTTAATGGTAGCTCTGACCTCACGTTAAATGATTCGGTGTAATCCTCGGTATGGTTAGTGCATCCTGAATCGTCCACATTACAATGGTAGTTACTCGTTTGTATTCCATTTTAGTTAGCTGCTAGCTTCATCGGAAAAAGGTCTTTAATGCATGCTATGGTTAAAAATTTCTTCGTTAAAGGGTCATTAAAGTTTAGTGTGTCTGGCCCCAGGTTTGGAGGAACCGATTGACATGGACTGTAATTGTACTCTGGGGATTGAAGGCAGTGGGTGGTCACAGGAGTCAAATAGCTGTGTTGTGGGAGGTGAACTGCCATCCTGTAACCCTCAAGAGGAAAGACTTTTAAAACTGAAACCCAGGAGGTTGGAACTGGGAGAACTTGGATGTAAAAGGAGAGTTTTTCTTTTTGCTATGTTTTGGAACTGAATGGGACATTAACCCTTTGAACTGAGTTTTGTGGAGGAGGAGAAATAAACTAGTTGGACTAAAAGTTGTGTTGTCTGGAAGGACTTTGCTTTGGACTGCTGAAGGGAGCCTACCACCACCCCAGAGGGATTGCTACCGGGGGACAGTTATTATACGGTGAGCAAAACATTCACCTCTGATGGCTGAATATTGACCTCAGAATTTTTAAGCTCTTAAATTAAGATGTTAGGCTCCTAAATTTGGCACAAATTTAGGAGCCAATTTAAGTGCTTAAATTTAGGAGTCCAACTTTTTTTTTACATATTGGGCCTATGGCTTTTATTTTCTTTCTAAACTCCAGGAGATTTGTTTCCTGCCTCAGTTCCATACACAACCTGTTCCAGAGCTGATGAGCTATGATGGACAAATCCCTCAGGGACCCTTTTACTAAGCACGAGCAGGTCATTTTTTTCAGTGCATCTGGAAAAAAGGCATTTTTTGTGTGGCCGAAAATGTACGTGCGGCAAAATTAAAACCAGCACGCGTCCATTTTCGGCCTGAAACCTTACCACCACCCATTGACTTAGTGGTAAGGTCTCACGCGCTAACTGGGCAGTAAGCAGCCAGTACATGTAAACTGCCGATTACCACCGGGTAAGCGCCACGCAGTAGAAAATAGAAAATATTTTCTACCTCATGTTTTGGATGCACATCAAAAATGGAATTATCGACAGGGCATGCGGTAGCTGGGCAGTAGTTCCAATTTGATGTACGTTGGATGTGCATAGGTGCCCCTCAATTTCCAACATTCCTTTCAAATTATTTGTCTAGATGGGGCTACAAATGACATCCTTGACGAAATCTCAGGGATTATAGCTGGGGTATCCCATTCCAATTTCTGAGGCTGTTTTACTAAGCAGTGTTAGCGCTAACACAATCTTAATGGCCTAATGCAGGTCAAGCTAAAACATCCTGCATTAGTTTTGTCCAGTGGCATACATACCTTGGTTGCCACCTGGGATGGAGCACCCCCCTCTTCAGAGCAAGGGGGTACACAGAGCAGGTGCACAGCCGTTGGCTCCGCTGGCCACCTGCCCTGGAACAGGAAGTTTACAACATAGAGGGCAGGGGACCAGCAGAGTCAACAGCCATGTGCCTGCTCCACATACCCCCTTGCTGCCTGCACCCAGGGCAGACTGCCCCCACTGCCTCACCTTTGGTATGCTAGAGGTTTTGCAATCTGAATCCACTAACAGCACATTAAGTTTAAAAAAAAAAAAAATTCAGGGAACGTGACATGGACAGAAAGTGGACATTCCTGCGCTAACCAGTTAGTGTATCTACATTGCCGCTTGCTAACTGCATAGCGCAGAGTAATATGTGAACCCTTACCATCTCCTAAATAGGAAACGTAAGTGCTCATGCATTAATTTTTTAAATGGCCACCCATGAATGCAAAAATTATCGCATGGCAATAATTTCAAGAAGTTGAAAAAGCTGTTTTTTAATGCTGCTGGAAATAGGCTTAGCGCATGGGAATTTCTCACGTTAGGGTGCACTAAGCCTATTTGCTAGCTAGCTTATGAAAAGGTCCCCTTTGTATTAAATGAATTGGTCTGTTGAATCATAACACCATAAACACTAAAACCAACATCTTAAATTGTATCCTGTCTTATATTGGCAGCCAATGCAATAGCTGCAATGATGGTCGAACAATCTCCTTCCTTTGATTACTCTGCTGCGTTTTGAATGACTTATAAACAATGAAGTAGTATAAAGCATTACAATAATCCAGAGTATTTAGGATCAGAGCTTGCATCGTGGTATGCATCATGTTATCCTGGACCAAAGGCTCCAGCTGATTACTTAGACATAATTTATTTATTTATTTGTTACATTTGTATCCCACATTTTCCCACCTATTTGCAGGCTCAATGTGGCTTACATAGTGCCCTGGGGCGAAAGCCTCCACCTGTGAAGAAACAAATATAGAGTGATGTTTTTTTAAATGAAATAGATATGTACAGACACATTAGAGAAACATAGAGAGGGAGGTTATATAAAGTTCATTAAGTTCATAATAAGTTTGGGTTTCTTTGAGTTGCTGGATTCAGATAATTAAGTTGGGTCATGAGGTTATAGTAAACAGTCTGTGATTCTGGAGTACTAGCCTTATCAAATTTTACTCCCAAACTTCCTTCGCCAGTAGAATATGCTCTCCATCCAATATCAGATGGTTCTGAGTAGCCTATCAAACAACATCTCCAAAAAACACAACTCTGTCCTTTGAGTATTATTGACCAGTCCTGAACCCGCTTCAGTGAGGTATCAAGTAAGCTTGCCTACAACTTGCCGCTGAGGAGATGGAACACCTGAGTACACTAGGAGGTTGTTCCTACTATTTCTGAGATAGTGATTTTAATAAACTCCCCTTTTTGAAATGATAACAGTTGAAAGATTACATATTTTCTTGTTTATCATTATTTTTGTTGTTGTTAGTGGAGGAGTAGCCTAATGGTTACTGCAGCAGGACTTTGATCCTGGTGACCTGAGTTCAATTCCCACTGCAGCTCCTTGTGACCTTGGGCAAGTCACTTAACCATCCATTGCCCCCGGTACAAAAACATAGATTGTGAGCCCTCTACAAAGTACCTGCATATAATGTTTACAGCGCTGTGTACTTCTAGTAGCGCTATAGAAATGATTAGTAGTAGTAGTGTTATAAGACATACACAGTACTCTAGCCAATAGTTCCTTTTTCTTGAAACTTAAAAGCTGATAAAGACAGACAATAGACAGGAAACACAGACAGTATACATTGGGGCAGGGTCTTCAAGTTAGTGAGGTCAAATACACAGACTTGTAACACTCGAGAGCCTCAGACTAGAAGAACGGGTAAGATCCAAATATTAGCTAAATGGACGGTAGGAGAAGATATAAAGGGCAGTATGAGACTCTCTTCCTTTAAGAAGTTTGAACTAAATAGAGAGATAAGCCAGCACAATTGCTACACATAAGTTCCAGGAACTATACTCTCAATTGTATTCAGTTAATATAGAGTATTGAAAGAGAAAATTGCTGTTTTTTTTAATTTATTTATGGAAGAGGCATGAGCTGGTCGTTCCTCAGAGGATGTTTAATGTTCCCACAGGTTATTCTTGCAAATGGGATCTCATTTGCTATCAGATTTCTATTTAATGAATCCTTTTGAAGAAATTGGAAGAAAATTTGTAAAATATATACTAAGACAGTCATTTTAGAAGGACTATCTGTTTTTGAGAAGTGTATAAACCAGCATCTAAATGTTTAAGTTGCAGTAATGTCTAACTTCCTATTTTACAAAGCTAGGACATAAACATCAAAAACCCAAGGGGACCCTTTTACTAAAGGGTTGCCGTGTGGCAGCCCGGAACTACCGCTGACCCAATGCAAGTACTGGTGGTAGCTCCACCCTCAGCACGCACCATTTCCCGCATTAGCAGAAATATTGAAAAAATATTTCTGCAAGGGGTTACCCAGTGGTAATCGGGCACCATCACACACTACCCAGTTACGCCGGGTTCTCGCGGGAGCTCGTACCACCACCTCAATGGGTGGCGGTCAGTGCTCCCCTGAAATGGCTGTGTGGCAAGTGCATACTTACCACATGGCCATTTCATTTTTGGCTATTTTCACCCGCTGCGGTAAAAGGGGCCCTGGAGCGTGGCAAGAAGTGCCGCTACTGATAGCATAGGGCCTCTTTTACTGCAGCTTAGTAAAATGGCCTCCGAGTGCATGAAAATGGCAAGGGGATGTGGTCTGAGCATATTTTGGGTGGGAATAGGGCATGCCTACGAAATACATGTTTGTTCCCCATTTCAGAAGGGGAATCTTCAAGATTTACACCTACTACCAAGCACATTTAGGTTTTGTCAAACCGCTCCTTTTGAGCAGCACTGCACTAGGGGAATTAGGGAAGGTTGCCCCCTTAATCTCAGTTGTTTTTGTCCATCCTCCCCAAAGAAAGAAAACATACTGGCAAGGGATAGGGTCTTTGTGACAGTTCTGGGAAAATACATGTTTATATTTTAAAATGGCAAAGATAAACATGAATGTGGTGGCACAAACCCTTTTACGTTTTCAACCTGTCTACATTTTCAAAGGGTTTTTTTTTTTTCTAAAATGAATGTTTTTATGCCATGCTTACTCAGCGCATAAACATCCATTTCTCCTGTATTTTAGAACAGGCCCCACACCAGCAGATTCATAACTAGGCCTCTTAGTGAAAGAGTAGAAAATGTCTGGATCCATAAGAGATAAAGAATGAAAAAAAAAAAAAAGAACTAGTTGCTTTCTGACATCTAAGAAAAGACTGAAAAGGTAAACTTTCATACTGAAAAAAAAGGCAGAGAAAACTAATTAGATGAGAAGTGACCGTGAACAAACATGTTAGTGGAATCAATAACCGGAACTGATCAGCCATTTCTTTAATTGTGCCAGCTGGGTTGTGCTGATGTGCTTAGCACAGTATAATTACTGGCTTCACTCCTAAGGCACAAATTTCTCTCGCATCAATAGTGGGGCATATGCCATTGAAACAGAAAATTGCTCTGAAAAAATGAGTGGAAAATAGGTCAGCCTTACATGTAAGATGATACTGTATATTGAAATAATTAGAAACTTTTTGAGTGCATTCATGCCAAAAGCAACCCAATAAGAATGCCAGATTCTAAGTAAAATGTGTCTAATTTCTTTCTTTGCCAAGGAGGATGGTCTGTGGGCTTACGGGAAATTAGGTTATAAACTTTTCACATGTCTTGCTAGTGTGTTTACCTGGAATGGTTCTAATCTGTAAAATGATCATTGCAAAGCTGGTGCAAGGGTTCTGGGCACCACAGGTGAACCTTCAGCCTTTTCCATTCCCTTCAATTAACTATAGGAGGGAAAGGGGATGGGATTTGATATGTTGCCTTTGCAATGAAAGCAGTTTATATGTTATATACCTGGGGTGGACTGAGGGTGATCTGGGCTCCTCACTGCCTGGCACCCCTCTGCTGCCGCAGCCGCCGTCCCCACTGCCCCGATCCTACCTGAGGGGGTTCTGTTGGTCTAGTGGCCTCTGTGGGGGGCATGTTCTTTCCTGCCCGCTGTGCTGCCTCTATTCCCCCATCTGAGGTGCCGTCGTGTTTTCAAAATGGCGGCCGAGACTTCCCGCAGTAGTCTCACGGGTCTCGACAGTCTCGTGAGATTTCTGCAGGGAGTCTCGGCTGCCATTTTTAAAATACAGTGGTGCTGTGCAGGGGGAAATAGCGGGAGCACAGCAGGCCGGGCAGGAAAGAACATGTTCCCCTCCCCCCCAGAGGCCACTAGATGACCAGCGGTGCGCCTTTCAAGGTTGGACCATGGAGGGCTGTGGTGTGTACTAGGAATCTGGGCAGAGCCTCTGGGCACCCTAGAACCTCCAGGCCCTGCATGGTTGCCTGAATGGTCAGTCTGCCCCTATTATAAACGGATTTATTTTTGTACCCGGGGAAATGGTGGGTTAAGTGACTTGCCCAGTGTCATAAGAAGCTGCAATGGGAATCAAACCCAGTTCCCTTGGTTCTCAGGCCATTGCTCTAACCATCAGGCTACCTTTCCACTCCTTAAGACAATCCTCCACTCCATATATATATTCTTTATATATATATTTATGCATACTGTATGGGCTCAAAATTCAAAGTGGTGTGTGTGTGTTTTCTTGAAGGAGAAACCTCACCCTCCCTAGTTCGTATTGTATTGCTTAAAATTTATATCCCGCCTATCCAGCTCATCTAAGCAGGTTACAAAATAAGGGGTCCTTTACCTAAGGTGTGCTGAAAAATGGCCTGCGGTAGTGTAGGCGCGTGTTTTGGACATGCACAGATCCATTTTTCAACACACCTGTAAAAATGCCTTTTTAAACTTTTATCCAAAAATGGATATGTGGCAAAATAAAAATTTGATGCACGTCCATTTTGGGTCTGAGACCTTACCGCCAGCCATTCACTTACCGGTAAGGTCTCTCGCATTAACCTGGCGGTAATGATCTACGAGTGTCAAATGCCTTTTACCGCCCAGTAGCGCCAAGCGCCAGAAAATAAAAATTATTTTCTGGCTCGTAGGAGTCGCGCATCAAAAATGAAATTACCATCCAGGCCATATGGTAGCCGGGCGGTAACTCGGAATTGGCGTGTATTGGGTGCACGTAGGCGCTTATGCGGCTTAGTAAAAGGGCCCTTAGAGGCTCTGTTTACTAAGGAGTGTTAGTGTTTTTAATGCGCCTGCAATTAGCATGCATGTTAACCATGTAGGCACCCATAGGGATATTGTAGGTGCCTACACGTTTAAGCGTGTACATGATGCTAACGCACCTATAATGCGGCTTAGTAAACAGGGCCCTAACATCTATAAAACCATGACATACAATACAACAAAACATATAGCATCTAATAATCCTGCATATGACTTAATTCAGCTCCTTAATAAAACACCTTTAAGAAAACGCTTCTTCAAACAAAAATGTTTTTGATTGCTTTCTAACCGCCTGTAAAATTGGTACAGCTATACAAAATATTCAGAGAGATTTAATCGGGCAGGAGATGTTCCTGCCCAGTTAAATCACCTCTGTGGGGCTATCTTCTTATATTCAGTGTACTTCACAGGATAGTGCCACAGAACATCAGCTCTAACCCTCAGATTTTGAATAGCGTGACTTAAGTTGCGTGTGTAAATCCGCTCATATTCTGTGTATGCAACTTAATTAATTAACAAATCAATCAGCACTGATAATTGTCAACTGCCAATTAACAAGCCAGTATTAACACTGATTAACACTGTCTAAGCATTTTCTGTAACGTGATGAGCGTAAATTCTAATTTGCATAGTTGAAAAGGGGGTGTGTTACCATGGGCTGGTCATAGGCATTTTTAAAATCTATGCACATTGTTATAGAATACCAGAGACACCAAGGGTGGCTCATCCCAGTGCTGGAGATTTACCACCGCAGTGTTGGAGATTGAAGGCCAAATGAGTAAGATTTTTCTCACGGGCCCCAGCCATGTTTAAAACTAGTCCTGGCAGATGCACATTCCCAAAACTGACATATTCCAATCAACAAATAGAAGATATATTTTTTCTACCTTTGTTGTCCGGTCATTTTATTTTTCTTATTATGTTGGTCCTAATCTCTGGTGTCTGCTTTTATCTTTCTTCTCTTAACTGTCTTGCTAGAGTCTCCTTGTCCATTTGGCACTTTTCTCTCCATGTCCACCATCCATTTTCACTCTGCGTCCCTATCTATCTGACCCAGTATCACCTCTCTCTTCCTGTCATGTTAAAACATTTCCCATTTCTGTGTCCTTATTCCCCTCCCCCCATGTGACAGCATCTGTCTCTCTCTCTCTCTTTCTCTCTTTTTCCTTTCCTCTTGTCTCTCCAGGCCAGCATCTCTCACTATCCCTTTTCTCCCTCTGCCCCCCCCCCCCGGGGTTTAGTAAGCGTTCCTCTCTCTTCCCTCGATTGGGGGATCGCTCCTCCCTGACCAGATGACAACGTTGCCTCCTCTCAATGTGTGAGATGAGGGGGTTTTGGCATGTGAGCTGGAGTTAGATGCCTGCATGGAATGGGGGGGGGGCAAGAGTGAGAAGTGCCTGTATGAGATGGGGGGCAGAAGTGAGAGTGCCTGCATGGGATGGGGGTGGCAGGAATGAGAGCAATGGACGTGACCTGGGTTGACATACCTGAAAAGGTGCCTAAGCAGGCCTGTGGTTCAGGTCTGTGATCAGCACACTTTCATTCCCTACTGCTGATGTTTGTATTCTTCAGTCCTACTGAAAGTCTCATCAGGGTGGCCAGTAAGTGGCAATCAGCCTAATGATTTTCTAATAGGTAAATTAGGAAAGTGACTTAATTATATGGCTCAGATGAGAAGAACTTGGTAACAAAACATAATGCTGTCATTGCATTCTTACAGAACACATGTTTTTATTTACAAACAGGTCTTAATTGGTCTTATCACTTACGATAATTTATTTCATCAAGTAGCGAGGAAATAGTTAGGAGAAAAACTCCTCTCTGATTCTGCAACTCCATTTCCTTGTCCTTTAATTATATCAGTGTTTTTCTTTTATAGAGGGCAGTTCGATCAGGTCCCTAAAGTAACCAGATCTTCTATTTACAGATTATGAAATTCTACAACATATTGGGCCTTGGTTGGCTGATGGAAGTTGCATATTAATTATATAGAAACTCAGGGCCCAGTGTAAAGCTTCAAGTTATTGTCTGACTTAAAGGAAATACTTATTTATGAGTCTCACTATTCGCCAGGACCCCAGACACACACATTAGACCTGTGACACACGGATTTTGTCCCTCTTCTCCAGTTCACACACTGAACTACCCTCCTGTCATACATTGGCTGTCTTCCCTTATGATCTAGCATATTTGTCTCTCTCTCTCTCTCTCTCTCTCTCTCTCTCTCTCTTCCCTTCCTCCTGCTCCCCTCCCTGGGAATCCATCAAGTATCTCTCTCTCTTCTACCTCTCCTATTATCCCCCCCACCACCATGGAAATTACATTGTGTTTCGGCCAGATGGCCTACATCAGGAGTCTGATGATTAAGATATACAATGAATGGAGATTATCATCAGTTATAATCAAAAAATCTCAAAATTCAAAAAGGTGCCAATTAAAAGATCTGCAGACATTTCTATCGTTGGTGCAGTGCGTAGCGGCAGACGGATTACTCAGTGAACGGTCTTTTTCAAGATCATTTTTAGATCCTGTCTGCAGATCTTTTAATTGGTACCTTTTTGAGATTTTTTGATTATAACTGATGATAATCTCCATTCATTGTATATCTTAATCATCAGACTCCTGATGTAGGCCATCTGGCCGAAACACAACGTTGTGTCGAGTCATTTGAGTTATTCTCTATGTACAATTGATTTATTTTTATTATTTGTTTTATAACCATTAAACGTTATATATTTTAACTTTAGCTTGGTTTCAGTCTTTGGATAGCCTGGCTTATATTCCCACCTTTTTTATTTTCATTTTATGCCTCGTGGGATCTATTGAGTTCTCCTCTCTATAAACAAATAATGCCCAACACACTTAGGGGGTCTTTTACAAAGGTGTGCTAGCGTTTTTAGCGCATGTTGAAAATTAGCACACACTAACTGTGTAGACACCCATAATATTCCTATGGGCATCTACACAGTTAGCACATGCTAATTTTTAGTGTGCACCAAAAACGCTAGCACACCTTTTAAATGGGGCCCTTGTTGAAGTTAAATGACTTACAATGTACAACCTAACATCTGTTATTTTATTTATTTATTGGATTTTGTTCACACCCTTTTCAGTAGTAGTTCAAGGTGAATTACATTCAGGTACACTAGGTATTTCCCTGTCCCTGGAGGGCTCACAATCTAATTTTGTACCTGAAGTAATGGAGGGTTAAGTGACTTGCCCAAGATCACAAGGAGCAGTAGTGGGATTTGAACTGGCCACCTCTGGATGTCAAGAATGAGGCTCTAACCACTTGTTTTTTAGTTCAAAAAGATTGATTATGATTTTAATAACAACAAACAAGAAAAAAACCCAATAGAACTATGTACAATCAGTATCACATAATACAAAAAAAAAACAAATCTACTGTGAAGCTGAATATGCATTAATCATTCACAAAATATAGTGTATATCAAAAGCTAAACACTGTACAAATGGCTGCCAAAAGGATAAGAACAAAAATAAAATAAACTCATACAATGTAGGAATACGATAGAAACATAGAAGCAGCCAAATGGCCCATCCAGTCTGTCCATCCTCAGTAACCCCTAACTCCTCCCACATGCCTGCCCTGCGCTTTCTTAAATCTGACACAGTCCTTGTCTCCACGACCTCCACCGGGAGGTTATCCCACGCATTCACCACCCTTTCTGTGAAAGAGTATCTTCTTAGATTCCTCCTAAGTCTATTTCCTCTTAACTTCATCCTATACCCTCTCATTCCAGAGTTTTCTTTCATTTGAAAAAGGCTCACCTCCTGTACATTAATACTACTGTGGTATTTAAATGACTCTATCATATCCCTTCTCTCCCGCCCTTCTTCCAGCGTATACATGTTGAAGTTCCTAAACCTGTACCTATGTTTTATGATGGAGACTGTTAACTAATTTTGTAGCCGCCCTCTGGACCAACTCCATCCTGTTTATATCTTTCTGTAGGTGCGGTCTCTAGAATTGCATGCAGTACTCTAAATGGGGCCTCACCAGAGACTTATACAAGGACACTATCACCTCTGTTTTCCGGCTGGTCATCCCTCTACTTATGCACCTGAGCATCCTTCTGGCTTTAACCATCGCCTTTTCTACCTGTCTGGCCACCTTAATATCATCAGACACAATCACTCCCAAGTTCTGCTCTTCTTTCGTGCACAGAAGCACTCCAGCCCCTATATTGTAACGTTCCCTTGGATTTTTGTAAATCAAGTGCATGAACCTGCATTTCTTAGCACTAAATCTTAGTTGCCAATTATTGGACCATTCTTCAAGGCTTGCTTCATTCTTCTTCATCTTATCCACACCCTTCGGGGCATCTACCCCCCTATTACTGAGTTTGGTATCATCCGCAAAGAGACAGACCTTACCAGACAGTCCTGCAATATCACTCACAAAGATATTAAAGAGAGCGGGAGCATGAGGACTGATCCCAGTGGCACATCACTGATAACCTCCCTTTCCTCGGAGCAAGCTCCATTTACCAATACTGTCTGTCTCCTTCCACTCAAACACCTTTTAACCCAGTCCGTCACTTTAGGTCCCATACCAAGGGGTCTCAGTATATTTATTAGTACCTGTGATATAGAGCAACAAAAAAAATAAAGGCACAATAATCCAATACTGGTGACCAAAGACATTTATAACTATCAAGATAATTTCTACATTCTGCCAGTCTATGTTCATATTTAGCTATTTGACATACCAAATGCCACCAATGGCTGACAGAAGTCTATGCACTATTCTTCCAGTGAAGTATAAGTACTTTGATAGCCAAGGCATTGTAAGCCAGAGAGTATCATCAGATAGAAAGGCAGAACGAAAAATGATGAGTCCAGAAGATAATGCAGGGGCTGACCATTCAGGCAACCGGGCAATGCCTGAGGGCCCAGAACAGTTGGGGGGCCCTGTACCTCCTCCCCACATGACTGACATCTCTCTCCCCTCTGTTCCCAGGTCTGGCACTCCCCCTCTCTCTCTCACCCCCCTCCCTGCTCCGGTATTTCCCCTGTCTCTGACACTCTGCCTGTTTATCTGAAAAGTTCCTTTCTCCATACAGGGTCCCAACATAGACTGTCTGCTGCTGACCGTAACCTCCTCTCTGTGCAGTGGCCCGCCCCTTTCTGATATAAATTCCTACTTCCACAAGGGTTGACCATGGCAGAGAGCAGGTTCCAGTAAGTGGCAGACAGTCTATGCTGAGACATGTGAAGAGAAAAGGAACTTTTGAAATAAATGTGGAGGGGCAGAGGGGCGTGGGGGAGAGCTGAATCTTGGAGTGGAGGAGAGAGGGGGAGATGTTGGCCGTGGGAGGTAGAGAGATGTTGGACCTGGGGAAGGGAGGGAAGGAGGTAGAAATGTTTGATCCGTTTGGGGAAAGGGGCAGAGATAGTGGAGCTGTAGAGGGAGGGGGCTGAGATGGTGCACTCAGGCGGAGGGAGAGGCAGAGATGGTGCACCAGGGGGAGAGGAGGAGGGGAAGAAAAATATTTACATGTGAAAATGGGCTATTATAAAACTGTAATTATGCATTGGCAGATAGATACATGATCTAAAAAGGTCACAATACTTATAGGCATTCCCAGTGAAGGTGATACATATGTAGAGCACACACAATGAAGCAAGTGTAAATTTGTTCAGTGGCATTTGTGTACTAGTGGGCCTGGTTCTAAGTAAGATTGCAAGATATCTCCAGGTCATAGAGGACAGACTGAGCCAGTCCTGGTTTTACTTCCATTGCATTCAATGAAATAAAAACCAGGATTGGATCAACTTGTCCTTAATGACCCTGAGCCATCTGCTATCTCTAGGGTGCCTATTTGATAGAATTCCATAGGTGCTTATCTTGCTTATTTTCAAAGGAGATCGCCGGCCATCTTCCGACACAAATCGGGAGATGGCCGACCATCTCCCGAACCCGGCCAAATCGGTATAATCGTAAGCCGATTTTGGCCGGCTCCAACTGCTTTCCGTCGCAGAGCTGGCCAAAGTTAAAGGGGGTGTTTCCACAGGGTATGGAAGGCGGGACGGGGGCGTGGTTATGAGATGGCCAGCTTCGGCCGATAATGGAAAAAAGCAGGCCGGCTCTGACGAGCACTTCACCGGCTTCACTTGGTCCATTTATTTTTAGGACCAAGCCTCAAAAAAGTGCCCCAATTGAGCAGATGACCACCGGAGGGAATTGGGGATGACCTCCCCTTACTCCCCCAGTGGTCACCAACCCCCTCCCACCCCCCAAAAAACTAATTTTTTTGCCAGCGTCTATGCCAGCCTGAAATGTCATACCCAGCTCCATGACAACAGTATGCAGGTCCCTGCAGCAGTTTTTAGTGGGTGCAGTGCACTTCAGGCAGGCGGACCCAGGCCCATCCCCCCTACCTGTTACACTTGTGGTGGTAAATGGAAGCCCTCCAAATCCTCCCCAAAACCCACTGTACCCACATGTAGGTGCCCCCCTTCACCCCTTAGGGCTATGGTAATGTTGTACAGTTGTGGGTAGTGGGTTTTGGGGGGGATTTGGGGGGCTCAGCACCCAAGGTAAGGGAGGTATGCACCTGGGAACAATTTTTGAAGTCCACTGCAGTGCCCCCCTAGGGTGCCCGGTTGGTGTCCTGGCATGTGAGAGGGACCAGTGCACTACAAATGCTGGCTCCTCCCATGACCAAATGCCTTGGATTTGGCCGGGTTTGAGATGAACGGTATCAGTTTCCATTATCGGCGAAAACCGATGCCGGCCATCTCAAACCCAGCCATCTCTGACATTTGGCCAGCCCCAACCGTATTATCGAAATGAAAGATGGCCGGCCATCTTTTTCGATAATACGGTTCGGGACCGCTGTTTGCGGCACCGACTATATACATGGCGGCCCATATAGATGGCTGGCGCAGTTCAATTATGCCACTCCACGTTGCTTATATAAAATAAATGCTTTTTTGAACTTTTCACATGTACATTATGTTCTAAAATTAACCCCTACATAGACAGTCCCTATTTCTTAGAGCTAACATCTAATCAACATAGATAACACACACAGCAAGAACCATAGAAGAGGCTTTATCACAAGGGTGATTAGTATGAGGTATTCTGGGGGTAATGATGGTTAGCTGAAGAAGATCATATTAGAGGTGTGTGCTTGTTTTCATTTTATTTAGTTTAATGTTTTTTCTTCTGAAACTATTTGTTGAACTAATTGTTGATGCATTATTATGTTATATATTTTTATATTTATAGTTATTTTTATTATTTATAGTTTATTATGCTACTATTGCATTTTTAACTTCTACTGTGACTTACTTTGAACCTGACAGTTAAGTGGTTATAAGAACTAGAATTAAATTAAAAACTGTGATATACCATTTCTTATGAGACCATGATAAAATGGCAATATTGTTAGGATGGTGTGAAATAAAATTAGTCTGTAGAAATGCTAGTCCTTCTGGTCTAATAAACAAAGGAAAGAATTCTAATGGAAAATACTTTTTGGCAAAGAAAAGATGAGAAAGGTTCAATTTAATAAAGCAGAGCTGATTTGGTTCCACACTTTTGTATAACTATTTTTTTAAAAAACCTTATAGTGTTTACAAAATATGGTCCATCTGTTACTGTGAAGAAAGTATAATTTCCTGCAGAGAGGACTCACTTGAGTGGATGATAAATTACAGCTTCTCCTTATGATATGTTAGTGCATTAATAGGCAACAAATGTCACATCAGCACCATCCTGATATTTTCACTGAAAAAAAAAGAAAATAAATTTTATCTGAAATAAGTTAATTGTAGCTCAGAGTTGCTTTTGTGTCCAAAAGAGCTCTTTGTAATGATGCCTTAATTTTGAGATGGGGAGTCCCAGTTCTTTGACATCTATGCAAATGGTTAATAGACTAGATACCTCCTAGTTAAGGGTTAAGGTTTAGAGAGTGGAAGAGTAGTCTACTGGTTAGAGCACTGGCCTTTAGAGTTTGGGGTGTCCTATTCAAATCCAACTGCTGCTCTTTGTGAGCCACTTAACTCTCCATTACTTCTGGTACAAAATTAGGGAAATACCTACAGGCTTATTTTCGAAAGAGAAGGACGCCCATCTTTCAACACAAATCGAAAGATGGGCGTCCTTCTCACAGGGTCGCTCAAATCGGTATTAGTGAAAACCGATTATGGGCGTCCCCAACTGCTTTCTGTCGCGGGGACGACCAAAGTTCCCGGATGCGTGTCGGAGGCATAGCGAAGGCGGGACTTGGGCATGCCTAACACATGGGCATCTTCGGCCCATAATGGAAAAAAAAGGTGTCCCTGACGAGCATTTGGACGACTTTACCTGGTCCAGTTTTTCTTACGACCAAGGCACAAAAAGGTGCCCGAACTGACAAGATGACCACCGGAGGGAATCGGGGATGACCTCCCCTTACTCCCCCAGTGGTCACTAACCCCCTCCCACCCTCAAAAAAGAACTTTAAAAATATTTTGTGCCAGCCTCTATGCCAGCCTCAAATGTCATACTCAGGTACATCGCAGCAGTATGCAGGTCCCTGGAGCAGATTTAGTGGGTGCAGTGCACTTCAGGCAGGCAGACACAGGCCCATCCCCCCTCACCTGTTACACTTTTGGTGGTAAATGTGAGCCCTCCAAAACCCACCAGAAACCCACTGCACCCACATCTAGGTGCCCCCCTTCACCCGTAAGGGCTATGGTAGTGGTGTATAGTTGTGGGTAGTGGGTTTTGGGGGGCTCAGCACACAATATAAGGGAGCTTTGTACCTGGGAGCTTTTTCTGAAGTCCACTGCAGTGCCCCCTAGGGTGCCCGGTTGGTGTTCTGGCATGTCAGGAGGACCAGTGCACTATGAATGCTGGCTCCTCCCATGAGCAAAGGGCTTGCATTTGGTCGCTTCTGAGATAGGCGTCCTTAGTTTCCATTATCGCCAAAAATCAGAAACGACGAAGTCTAAGGACGACCATCTCTAGGGATGACCTAAATGTCAAGATTTGGGTGTCCCCAACCGTATTATCGAAACGAAAGATGGACGCCCAATTTGTTTCAATAATACGGGTTTCCCCACCCCTTCGCCGGGACGTCCTGCGAGGACGTCCTCAGGAAAACTTGAGAGCCCCTTTCGATTATGCCCCTCCTATGTACCAGAATGTAACTCACCTTGAGCTACTACTGAAAAAGGTGTGAGCAAAATTCAAATAAATAAAAGGGATATTTTGCAATAGCCTGCCTAACTTGTGCAATCAGTATGAGGGTAATTTATAACAGGTTTCATAGGTTTGGAGGCCAAGGAGGTGTTTATTTTGAAATTATCTATGAACACACATAGACAGTCATGTCTTTGTAAAATAGCATCATAAAAGCTGTAAAACTGCAGCTAAAATGCAGCTGAGTTCCTTTACACCAGCCTACACCTAGGTCACTGAAAGTACGTCAAGCTTTTACACATGGGGTAAAAGGCCTTTAGCATGTGTACAGCAGACTGGAGAAAGGGGTAAACACCAAGAACCACGAACTGCCGTGCCCCCCCCCCCCCCCCCCCCCGGATCACAGCCACCTCCCGCCCACAAGCGTCGCCGCTGCCCCCCAGATCGCTGCCGAAATACCTTGGTGGCTGGCAGGGATCCCGAGGCCCCGCCAGTATAAGATGTCTTCCTCCAGCGCTGTTCTTCTGCCAATTGCCTGCCTCTGAGGCTGTTTTTTCTCTCAGGGCATGCTCGGTTTCAAAGCATAGCATGCGCCCTGAGAGGAAAAGCCGCTGCTCAGCTGGGCAGAAGACCAGCACTGGAGTTGGTTCTTTGGGTCATCCCCAGCCACCAAGTGGGGCCCAGCTGCAGCAGAGGAGTTTTCTCTCTCCTGCTCCTGTCGGGATGCGATCACTCGGGTCCCGGCAGGAGCAGGAGAGAGAGAGAGAGAGAGAGAGAGAGAGAGAGAGAGAGAGAGAGAGAGAGAGACCCTAGGCGCTGGGCCCCCCTTGGAGGCCCAGGCCTGGGGAATTTTGCCCCCCCACCCCCCCTCGGTGGCCCTGATCTAGATTGTTATTCTTGAAATGATCCCTAATAGTTGCAAAAGGCATTGAAATAATGAAAGCAATTGTCTCTATCATTAATTTTGTTTGTATATGTGTGTGCATGTCAGCACCTTATCAACATTATTCAATATCTTATTTATCTATCTATTTATTTATTTATTTATCCCTATTTGTGTTTCTTCCTCTCATTATGGAATATCAAGTGGGTACATATACAGATACATTCATATACAGTATATACATAGTAAAATCCCCTTACCATCACATTTATTTATCATATTTAAGCACCTGCCTCACCATAATTTACAAAACTGTACAATAACAACATCAATATTGAGCTGACAGCACTGAATGTTTGAGCCAGCGGCAGTACCCAGAGGTTATTCAGTGCTATGCCCACGTGGAGGGGAATAATCGAACGGCGCCGGTGAAATACATGGCCGGCGATGTATTTTGGCGGTGCTGCCAACAGCTGGCCAGACCCGTATTTTCGAAAAAGATGGCCGGCCATCTTTTGTTTCGATAATACGGTTCCGGCCAGCCAAATGCTTTGGATTTGGCCGGGGTTTGAGATGGCTGGCGTCGTTTTTTAGCGATAATGGAAAGTTATGTCGGCCATCTCAAACCCTGGCCAAATTCAAGACATTTGGTCGTGGGAGGAGCTAGCATTTTTAGTGCACTGGCCCCCCCTGACATGCCAGAACACCAACCGGGCTCCCTAGGGGTCAGTGTGGTGGACTTCAGAAAAGCTCCCATGTGCATAGCGCCCTTACTTTAGGAGCTGAGCCCCCCAACCCCCCCCCCCAACCCCCCCCCCCAAACCCACTACCCACAAATGTACTGCACCCACTAAAACTGCTCCAGGGACCTGCATACAGCCTCTAGGACTTATTGCTGCTGTATAACATTGGCACACCAGTTCACACCTGAAGACTAATCTCTTTGAAAAAGTCTTTTATTTGAATAAGCACGTTTACTCACAGTTAACTGCAGATCAGAGGTTGTGCCCCACTGGCAAAGAATCCCCTGGTACTAAGATGAGCAGTAGGTCAGAGCTGGCACAATGGTGTACAATGCCCTCTTTCAGCACCATTCAAGGTAAGAACTACGTTCTCTAACGTGGGTAACACAGGAAAGGGAACTAAAACTGGCTTACAAAAATGGCCACTACCGCATGGACTACAACAGGAAACAAAACAGGGCACACTCTGACCCAGTAAGCAGGGGGAAAGCACCAAGGGAGTAGAGCCTACCAACTACCAATACCTACACCCACGACAATGCATTGCTGATGTGACTCTGCAGTGCAAATAACAGAAAAGGTGTCACACTCACCCCAGAGCCACATCACAAGCAGGAAAAGGCTGTCGGAGGACAGAACAATTCTGCTGTCATGGAGGTGGGTACGGCATTTGAGGCTGGCATACAGGCTGGAAAAAAAAGTGTTTAAAGTGGGTTTTTTTTGGTGGAGGGGGTTAGTGACCACTGGGGGAGTACGGGGAGGTCATCTCCTCTTCCTTCCGGTGGTCATCTGGTGAGTTGGGGCACCTTTTTGAGGCTTGGTCGTGAAAATAAAAGGACCAAGTAAACCCGGCGAAATACTGCTTAATGCCGTTTTTTTTCCATTATCAGCGAAAGCTGGCTATCTGGTAGCCACGCCCATACCCGCCCATGTCCCGCCTTCGCTTCACCGACAACACGCCCCTTTGAACTTTCGCCGGCGAGCTGATGGGAAAGCGGCGATGCTGTCAAAAAAAGCAGCTTTCGATTATACCGATTTTGCCGCTTTTCCACGATCGCCGGCCATCTCTCGATTTGTGTCGGGAAATGGCCGGCAATCACTTTCGATAATGAGTTGGATAGCTAACTAGGCAAATAAGTAACATCTAAATGGTCCTACTTGCTCAGTTAGATATGCTGATACAGGCACTGAATATTGCCAGTGACTACATAACTTCTGGAACCACCTTGACTCCACCCCAGGACCACCCAGCACTGACCAGACAGTGCTGTGGTGGTCAGATGGGACATTCAATGGCAGTTCCTGATTAAGTGCTGCTGAATATTCCCAATATATGTATCATGAAGTAGGGCTAGTAACAACAGACTGCTGGTTCCTCTTTCCTATCAAGCCAAGAAGGAAGAGAAGGATCCAGGAAGCAGTCAGGAGAAGCATTAAACTCTGGAGGAGGGGGAGGAGATTTTAGGGGAGTGGCTACTCGAGAATTGAGGAAAGGGGCAGAATGTGAACGCTCAGAGACTAGCTGAAGTGGGAGGAATTAGAGATACAGGGATTGGGATGAGGAGATCTATAGCACGGTGACAAAGATAATGAGACCGAGGGGAAGGGAGAGAGTAGAGACAAAGGTTGGGATGGGGAAGGTTATAGCATGGCAACAAATAAAATTTGATTGAGGGGAGGGGAGAGAGTACAGACAAAGAGATTGGGATGGGGAGGTCTATAGAAGGTGACAAAGACAATTGGACTGAGAGGAGGGGAGAAAGTAGAGAAAGTGATTGGGTCAAGGATGAGGGAAAGAGAGTGAAGATAGTGGTGCTGGGATAGAGATGAGGGGTAAGAATGTGAACTCAGGATTGGGTGGGGTACATAATGAGTAGGAGGGCAGGGGTCACAAGGTTGAAAGTTTGGCTAGGGTCTCTAATAATCTTGTATCAGCCCTTTATATTAGAGTTACTAAGCTTTGCATTTCAGCCATGTGACAACCAGTTCCTCTGCTTTGACCATTTGTCCATTTGTACTTTTTTCTGTTGTAGCACATTTAGCCAAATTGTTCAAATATACAAGTGCAGTAGTTTTGCTGGGTATTAATTATATAGATAGGAATGCATTAAAACAAAGGACTAAAAGATACATATTGAATTATCTGAGGAAAATGTGGCTGGCAATGATGTTATTAAATGCATTAGAGATGTATGAAAAATCAAATTCCTCACAATGTGTTGAGTCTCACTGGCTTGCAGCCAGTTGTGTTCTGTGTTTTTTTTTGGTTTTTTTTACTGCTGAACTTGTTAACTCATTGTTCCAGTTCACAGTTTTACTGGCAAGAAAGAGAGACAGAAAAAAAAAATTGGACAAGGATGATCAAAATTCAGTTTGATAGCTTCATAAAAATCAAGAGTATGGTCTTATTAAAATTGGGGAGATGGAAACACTGCAACAAGAAGAACCAGATGGCATTAGTAAGGCCAGGAAGTGAAAGGTGAGACACTGCAAGGACTGGATTCCAAGCTCAGTGTAACAGAAGTTTGATTTAGTCATGGCTGTCACGAAAGGTATAGCCTCTAAAGGCTGTCACGAAAGGTATAGCCCCTATGGAGACATCTGGCTGTGATTTTATTTTTGAGACTAGGCCATAATTTCCAGTGAAATCTGTGAACAGCCATCAAAAGTGAGCAATATATGCCAGTAAAAAAGTTGTACATGATGCCTTTCTATAGCATTAACTTAATGGTGTATAGCCCCGCCCAGCGCATCCCAGGAGTTTCTCCAGATCTCCAGCCCTCCCTGTCGCTGGGGGGAGGGGTTGGTTGGTTGGTCACCCACTAGGCCACCAGGGACCCTTTGCTGGGGGAGTTAGGGAGGGCTGGAGACCCACCGGATCTCCAGCCCTCCCTGAACCTGGGGGGGGGGGATCGTCGGGGAGACCGGAGGACCGCCGGACCTTCATCCCCCGTTGCTCGGGGCAGGGGTAGTTGGGGCCTGGTGGTCCCATGGACCTCCAGCCCCTGTGTTTAACAGGTTTGGGCTTTTGACAGCCCATATCTATCAAACAAGTGCGGGAGGATTAAGCTGAGCACATGCTCAGGCACAATTCTCCCGCACTTCTACCCTATGATCAGAGATAATTGCGTGCTTAAATTTGTGTAATGCACCCTCGCTGTGGACCTCAGGATCTTACCAGACTCTAGGTGTGAGGAACTACAAGTAAGATCCCAAGCAGGAGGGTGTACAATTCACTAACCTCGTCTCCAAGCCTCAAAGGCCAGGAGAGGAATAAAAACTAATTTTAGGATTTAGATGGTGGTCTTCCCCAAAATTCAATGGCACCAAACACACTATTTTCCATGTTTTACCCATGCCTCATTCATATAAGGGAACTATTCTCTATTCAACTAAACAAAACCCTTATGACTAAGTCTTTCCCTGTCCCCAACATCCTTTTCCCAATTCAACCCAAAATAAAATTGTTTTCAAGAAATGAAAAACATATCCCCTTATTGCATCTATTTGAACTCCTTATTCCTTCAGTATTTTCAGTCTCACTTATATTTACAGCAGGATTGACCGTTACTTTGGTGTAAACAATGAAATCATACGTATTTTTTCCAGTTCCCCTCAGGTACTAACAACCCAACATTTTTATCAACTTTCTCACCCTGCCTTGGTGCCATTACAGATTCCTCCACCTCCAAATCATATTTTTTTTTTACCAGGCTCCTATGAACCATTCTCTCTCCAAATTTGTTATTCTGAGTTTTGATACCATTCGAATTTTCCTCCAAAATTTCAATCACCCTATAGGGACAAGATTCCCGCGTGTCCTGTATTTTGTGCCTGCCTGGGAATCTCTGTCTCCGCAACAAGACTCGATCCCCCTCCTGCAACACTCAAGACATCTGTGAGGAACCTTGACCAACATCCTTTCTTGTGTCTGGAGAAGATACGTAAACTCCGGTTGAATTTCTCTTGAAATCAGGATGATTCAACTGCTCCACTGACCGAGACGATCGGGATGAATAAGATCTCCTATCCCAGCATTCTTTTTCCATTCTTCAGCCTCAGCCTCTGTGAATTCCATATGTAAAACATCCTCTTTCCCAGGATCTTCATCAGAACCTGTCTCACCCAGAAGTGAGCAGTTAAAATCTCGAAGACTTAGTTCTGCAGCTTGTTTAAGATCCTGATCTTCCCTCAAATCTCGGATCTCAGGTTCCCGGGGACTCTGTGCCAGTGCCTGCTGCCAGACCTGTACCTTCCCCTCAGGTTCCAGATCATACTGTTGCAACCAGTACATATCTCCCTGGGAACCTTCCAGGGTCTTGTTTCCTTTGTTCTCAACAAATTCTTCGCTCAAGCCAATGCGGCTAGAAAAATCTTGCTCCGATGATGCGGCCGGATTCTTTATTTCCATTGTCTTAGAATTACTCGACATTTTCTGCATCTCTTCCTCTCCATATCCCATATCTAGGACACTTGTTGACTTTTTCTCCTTCTCATGTCTTCCAGACTGCAGCATCTCCTTCTTGCACGTCTCCTGCACAGCTGCAATCACCTTTTCTTCACTCTTCCCACTGCTTTTTCTGGAGGCAGGGACTAAAAACACTTCCGAATTTCTCCTAACTCGCTGGCATTTCTTTCTCAATATCCTCTTTGACATGACCTGCTTAATTTGGCTCACTCTTCCCTGCAGTTTCACCGAACTTTCAGGTTCTCTAGAAGCCACATGTCTTGTAGAAATCTTGGTTAGCACCCCAGCTGTTTTTACAGGTTCAAAGGTGAGGCATGAAAGCTCTTTAAACAGTCCTTTTAGATGTCGTATGACATTCATCCCTATAATTCCCGGACTAGAGACATTCTCCACCTGCCCCTCTCGGAAATTATCCTTCACAATAAAGATGTAGCACTTGGGGATTACCTGTCCCAGACATTTCACGTTGGCTTCAATATATCCCAGCACTGGGATCTCCGTGCCATTTCCTGCTACTAAATTTAGCTGGCTTGCATCTCTTAAACCGTTGGTGTTAGCAAAGTTCTTATAAAAAACTTGCTACAACAGTGGAAACACTAGACCTCATATCCAGTGTACAGAGTGTTTCTACTCCATTTATAACTACTTTGAGCAAAGGCTTTTTCTCCGAACAGTTTTTCTTCCCCTTCTCCTTCCTGATCTAGAGGTCTCTGCATCCGTACCGCAGGCTTCACCTCATTTCCTGGCTGAGAAGCTGGACCCTCCGCCCGAGAACTACTTTGGGGAGTAATATTACCACTGGTGCTTGGTCTCTCCGCTCTATTTCTGATATCCTCCGAATAGGTACGATTTCTCTCACTCTGGCAGTTTCTGGCTATGTGGCCAGGCTCCTGACACTGGTAGCAAACCAGTTCACCCATTGAGGTTCTTGAGGGAGGTCTTACATTAGGATAATATCGCTGGTATTCTCTTTGGACACTTGCATATCTTGCACTGTCCCTCTCCATTCTTTGTCTCCTCCACTCCTCTTCCTGGCATTCACACATCTTTGAAAATATATTTGTTAGCTGCTGCATCATAGCAACAGTAGCAGTTTCTTCTGGCCGACAGTAATCACCGGCATCTTCTCTTGGCCGCTGTAAAATCAGATTGAGTCCTTCTCTCCTTGGCGGATATTATAAAATTCTTGCATCCTCAAACCCAAGGCCACCTTGTCTCCATAGACCTGTCTTAATAGATCGAAAATATCTTCCACTGAGCAGTCTCTCGAAAGGGAGTATTTCACAGTGTCATGGGCAATCCCTTTCAGATGGTCACATATAATTTCCACTTGATCCTCCGGAGGAACTCTCATTATCCTCATTCTGGACTTCATCTTATCCACCCAGTCTCCAATCTTCAAATCCTCTGGACTTCTGGGGAATCCGCTAAAATCTGCTACATTCTGGTCTTGCGGGATGATCATGGTGTGTGTGTGAATCTGAGGAACAGGAGCAGCAGCAGCATGCCTTCCAGTCGCCTCACCTTCCATCTTCTGGTCACTTCCGGAACAGGAACTATGTGAGTGTTGCCACGCAGACAGAGATCCCAGGAAAACCCAAAACCCGTACTACCTTGTCACCCCAAAATAAATGACAACTTTTTTTCAAATCTTTATTAAAAGTGGTCTCAAAAATTTTCTTCTGAATATCAATCTTTTCTCCTCTCTCAGAATTAACCCTTTGGGGACCCTCAAATTCAGGGAAGAAATCCTGCCGACTATGCCAATTTTGTAATGCACCCTCACTGTGGACCTCAGGATCTTACCAGACTCTCGGTGTGAGGTACTACAAGTAAGATCCCAAGCAGGAGGGTGTACAATTCACTAACCTTGTCTCCAGGCCTCAAAGGCCAGGAGAGGAATAAAAACTAATTTTAGGATTTAGATGGTGGTCTTCCCCAAAATTCAATGACACCAAACACAAAATGTTAATTAATATACACTGTATTTTATTTGGAAATAAACAATCACCTTTAAGTATAATGAATGTGCAATGAATACTCTTATCAGCAATATATATAATGTATGAACCCTTCAATAAACAGTCCTATTTCTAACACATGTTTCTATTTTTTTTACAGGTTAAACCTCTAACAACAACAAAACAAACTTCATCAGATTAGTGTTTTCTTTCATTTTCCCTTAAAACCCTAATGCTGAGCTAATTTCTTCTAATTGGTTTATTAACTTTTACTTTTCAAAACAAGAATTTGATTCTTTCTGTATTGTTTTTGTTTCTTTTAGGATCCTCACTTCCCAGAAGGAGCCCAGAAATATCAGGTAAGTATGTTTGCTCAAATGTTTTTTCAAATCACTTAGCTGTACTCCTTTAGGTGGCGTCTTTCACAGTAGCACGGTCGTCTTTCTTGCACGGGGGACCAGTTCCGCTCACTTTTCAGATGGCTTGTTCTTCACCCTAAACCTTTCTTAATTAACTTAAAGGGAAGGAAAGCCCTTTCTCCATAATGGACAGCTTCCCTAAAGGTCAGTCAATTAAAATTAGTGTGGCCAGTTCTACTTTCAAAAATAAAGAACATAAATCGCCCTAACTTTTCAAACCTGCCCTGATTTTACTAGTCCCTACACTGGAGGAGCACTGGTGATGTACACACACACACACACGCACAGACAACTACCCTAACCCTTCAGCCCATCCACATACCTCCTAACTGCCACTTAACATTCCCGGTCAGTAACCTTCACTTCAATCACATTCCTCACTCACCCAGATATTTTATTATTTTTCTCTATCCTTTAATTCATGCACTTTTACAACCTAGGCACTCAAACTGCCTCAGACACCCAGCTGGACACAACCTCTCCGTCCGGCAGCTTCAGCTCCTCTGACCAACTGTCCACAGCTCCGTTGCCTAAGCAACGGAACCACGGCCAGAGTTCTGGAGACCTTCTAGCCAATCAGCTATCCTACCCAAGGTTCCATTTTTTTCTGCTGACCAATGGAACCCTGGGCAGCACAACTGAATCTCCATTTTAATGTTATTTTTCCCATAGAAAATAATGGGAAAAATACTAAAAACCAAATTAAAAAGTCACAATTCACCCAAATTGTCCCCAAATCACCCCCAACCACTAAACACTACTTTCTCCATTAAATCATGTTTTTAAAATTAAATTTTAACCCTTAATTAACCCCTTAAAACTAGCCTCCCTCCAAATCACCCCCTAAAAATATTCAAATTCAAAAACCAACCCACTAGAAAAATTCAGAAAAATCCCCCGAACCCGAAAACCAAATTTAAATTCAACAAATCCCTGAATTTTTAAAAATCAAAAACCTTATTTACACATTTTAAAAATAAATAAATTAAAATTTTGGGTCAAAAAACCCCTTACCTGAAATTAGATTTTCCGCTTACTCGACGACTTCCATCAGATCCAGTCCCAGACGTCCCGACGCGGAAACGGAGCCAAAAATAAAAAACCCCGGAGCTCCAGCCCAAAATTTAGGCCCAGGCTTCAGCCTAAATGGAGCTCCGATCCGACACGCGGCCCCGATTCGTGCATGAGACGTGCACTAATCGTGCACACGCCCGCACGTCTCCTGCTTCACCGGCTATCTTCCTCCCGACAGCCAGGCCTCCATCTCGCCGGACGCCTTCCCCTGCGCTGCTGCTTCTCCACATCTCTCCTTCTTCCGTGCTTGGGCCCCGATATCGCCGCTCTCCCTCAAGATGCCCTTCAAACCGCCGCAACAGCCCCGAAAACCCCAAAGCACTCGCCCAACCAGACGCCCTCGACCACTGGCCGAAATAGGCCCAAAATCGGCCTCGAACATGTCAGCGATGCTCCCTGCTGCTCCTTCCTCATCCGGCACTCTTCCTCTGATCACGCTAACCCCACAACTTGGCCCAACATCGTTCCCGGGCCCCGAACATCCAGTGCTACTCCCCAAATATGCCGGGGACATCCCCTTCCGTCCCCAGGCCCTGAAAATTACAGTGCTGCCTCCTGCAGCACTTCCCTTTCGTGACCAGCCCCTCAGATTGCCCCAGAACGGCCCCAAATGATCCCGGAGCCCCGAAACGGACCCCAGGTAAGTATATATATATTTTTCCTTTAATCCTATGTTACATTTGCATGCAATTATCTTTGATCATCGGTGTGGTAAAGCCCCGCAGTGTTCCAGCGCTATTTTAGAGCACTGTTTGGAACAGTGCAGGGCTTTTGATCATCTGCTTGTTAATCTCTCCGCTATGGCCTTGTCTTCCCTTTTATCCCTCAGTTATCTAGCGGTCCAACTGATTCTTTTGCCAACTTCTTGCTTCTAATATACTTTTAAAAATGTATTATTCTGTGTTTTTGCCTCCAATGCAATCTTCTTTCCAAAGTCTGCCTTGCTTATCAGAGCTTTGCATTTGACTTACCATTCTTTATCATAGGAGCCAACTTTTCAAAATTATTGGGGGTGCTAAGCCCAATGGAAATGACCCCTCCCTGGACACATATAAGGAATTTTCTCAATATTGGGGGTGCTCAAGCACCCACAGCACCCACAGAGTCGGCTCCAATGTTCCTTATGCTGTTTCCTATTACTTTCAGTCAGATCCTTCTTCCATTTTCTGAAGGATTTTCTTTTCGCTTTAATAGTTTCCTTCACCTCACTTTTTAACTATGCCTTCTGGTGTTTGTCCTTCCGTCCTCCTTTTTTTTTTATACGTGGAATATGTCAGGTCTGGGCTTCTAGGATGGCAGCAGAAATGGCAAGTCCACACCTTCCACAAAAAACACGAAAGCCCAACACACAAAAGGGGAGGTGAACAAATTCCAAGAAACCAGCCCAAACAGGGAATAAGAGTATCAAATCGAGTTTATTGGGACCCACACGGTCCATGTTTCTGCATACAAGCCTTCCTCAGGGGTCAAATTACATCAGATGTGCAACGGCACAGCTGGCAGCATGTGAGCCTTTAGAAAGGCACAATGATGAGACACTGTATCTGTGAAGTAACAGATCTTGAGGAGAACCAGGTTTCTTGGAATTTGTTCACCTCCACTTTTGTGTGTTGGATTTTTGAACAACATCCACGCCTGATATAAATTCTAGACCTTGATGCTGCCAAGTTTTTTTTTTTTTTACTGTTCTTCTCATTTTATCATAGTCTCCTTTTTGAAAGTTAAATGCTAGCATATTGGATTTCCTGTGTATACTTACTCCAGAGCTGATATCAAATCTGATCATATTATGATCACTGTTATGAAACAGCCCCAACACCATTACCTCCTGCCCCAGACCATGTGCTCCACTAAGAGAAATAGTGCCAGAACAGTGCAGAACAACTCCCTAATAAAGATATTTTTAAGTAGGAGGCGCAGGCATGACAAATGATTTGAATCTCATAACAGTCTTGGACTTGAAACAGCTGTACGCTGTAAGAAGTCCTAAGACTGAACTGAATATATTTCTGATGTCATTTCTTCCTTTGTTTGAAAATAAATGTGTGATTTAGATTCCCTGTTTTTGTAGTTTGTTTACATATTAAATATTAGGTTATATTGATTGTATTTAATATTTTGCACACTCTGTCTGTAATACATATAGAGCCCTGTTTACAAAGTTGTGCTAGCAATTTTAATGCTCGCTAACCATGTAGATGCCCATAATATTCTTATGGGCATCTACATGGTTAGCGTGTGCTAACAGGGTCTATAGGTTTTCCTCCCTTTCTTTTTGATATAGCACTTTTTCCTGACAATGAGTCTTTTTCCTCTTTTTGGGGTTTTAAATTCAGATATTCAACATCAGACACTATCTGGACATTAGCATTAAATATCCCGATTTAATTCAACTGTAACAGCTGATGTTTTAGAAAACCTGCTGACCACCCCTGCTGAATATCAGTCGGATAATTTTAAAAAATAACAATATATTGTATGTTCTTAGAATCCATAATTTTGTGAGAAGCCTATTTTGTTTCCATGATTCCAACACTTTCTTTGGCTGGAATAAACAGACATCTGGGAAAGAGAATGTTTCATTTGTTAAACCTGATTTGAGACAGCAGCCAATTGAAGGCAATACAAATTCTCCATGTGAATGTGAACATACTGTCCCAAAAGACAAAGCCTTAACTGATGCCATTGTCAGCTCATGCGAGCGAAACTGCTTAGGCTGCTCAGCAGACACAAATTACACAGTCTGTTCTAAAGGACTATATTAGATTAGATTGCATCTGAACTAGACCATCACCGGTGATAGAATAAGGTTCTTTCACCACTAAAAGCATAAATGGAAACGTATAAAAAAGGCAGTCCTACAGGACTGTCCATGGATCATTCACTGAACTCCAGCATGTGAAGAGTCAGCAGGCATGAAAGCTGACTAGTTTATGGACAGTGGCAAACCATACCGCCTCTTTGGGGAGATCTAATTTAGAAAGCAATTGACATAAGACCTACTGTCAGACTTTTACCAGGGAGAGGAAGAGAGAAGATTTACGGTTTTGCATTTTACCAGTCTGATCCAATCCATAGTTAAAATGTCTGATCTTCTCAGTGCAGTATCCACGCTCCGTTTCTGCCATTGTCCAATTTATAGAAATAAAGGTTAACAAATGAAAATAGCAAAATATAAGATGACATCTTTTTATTAGATTGTTAATACATTTCTTGACCATATATTACTTACTCCATTAAAACGATATCCCCTATATTGGTTTTATTTGTTAATCTTTACCTCTTTATTTGTGCTTTCAGTGGCCCTTTTACAAAGGTGCACTGAAAAATGGCTTGCGGTAGTGTAGAAGTGTGTTTTGGGCGTATGCAGAATCATTTTTCAGCGCACCTGTAAAAAATACCTTTTAAAAATTTTTGCTGAAAATGGACGTGCGGCAAAATGAAAATTGTTGCGAGTCCATTTTCGGTCTGAAACCTTACCACCAGCCATTGACCTAGCGGTAAGGTCTCACGTGGTATCCAGGCGGTAATGGTCAATGTGCGTAGAATGATGATTACAGCCCAATAAAAATATTTTGTGGTGCGCCTAGCGGACGTGCATCAAAAATGAAATTACTGCAAAGGCCACATGGTAGCCAGGCAGTAACTCAAAATTGATGCGCGTTGGGCACGCGTAGACGCCTACGTGGCTTAGTAAAAGGGGCCTCAATTGACTAACACAGCAATCATATTACTTTATGTCAAATGCATGTGGTTTTTTTAAAGGGATTATTGTGTAACTGGGCCTGCACTCAGATCTTTTTTTTACTAAGGTGTGCGCACGTTTTTAGCGTTTGCTAAAATTGGGCACACGCTAAACGTTAGAGATGCCAATGCATTCCTATGGGTGTCTCTAACATTTAGCGCTCGCCCAATTTTAGCGTGTGCTGAAAACGTGAGCGCGCCTTAGTAAAAGACCCTCTCAGTTTGGGAATGTAGTAGGTTCCCCCTTTGGGTATCAGTGGTACATTACATTGCCAGTGACAAGATATGTAATAAGTCTGGGTCATGACCGGGCATCTCTACCAGCTGAAATAAGTTTTAACATTTTTTACAAAATGTTGAAAACTTTTCTGTTCAGAAACTTTTTGGCTAAGTGATAGATTAGATGTTGAGGTTTTGTGTTTGCTTTGAAGTTAGGACTTATCTTCATTGTACTTTATTGTTTTTGATATTATATGTAAGCCACATTGAACCTTTGAGGTATATGTGGGCTATACGTGTCAAAATAAAGTAATCTTGCCTGTTGAGACTGCAGGAGAACATCTGAAAGGCTGTTCCCAGCAAGTTTGAAAGGCAGTTGTCAGCATTGGTTTTGTATAACTAGGAATGGGACACACTGCTTGGACAGGTAGAAAGTACTTTTATAAAGTTTATCATGTATAAAAGACTAGATTCTATTTTCCTGTGATAAATATCCATATATGTAACATCTTGAATCCCAATTGTGGCCTTGAGAAATGTCTAGGGAATCATATTTTCCTGTTTAATTTGTAAGAATTTGATTGTATTTTTGAAACTGAGCTTTCTTTTCTGTACAAGTATATACTTGAATATTATTTAAATGGATAAATAAATAAATTTAAAAAAAGACTAGTTTCTGTATATTGCACGTGAAAAATTGGCGCCAAAAGTATTTCCACCTAGGCGTATTCTGTAAACCGTACCTAGTGTGGTTTATAGAATACGCCTAGCCGGTTTATTGAATACACCTTTCAGCCATGCCTGCACCTAACTCTAGACAGGTCTATTTACACAAAGTAAAATTTGGTGTAAATACTGGCACCATAGGGGCCCTTTTACTAAGCTGTTTAAGTGTCTATGTGCGCCCAACACACACCAAAATGGAGTTACCGCCCGACTACCACGTGACTCTTGCGGTAATTTCATTTTTGTGTGTGCGTCCAATACACACGTCTGAAAAATATTTCTTATTTTCGGGCGTGTATAACGGACGCATGCCAAGTGGCATTTGGCACGTGTAGATCATTACCACCTGGTTAACATGTGAGTCTTTACCGCAAGGTCAATGGCTGGCGGTAAGGTCTCAGACCCAAAATGGACATGCAGCAATTTTCATTTTGCCGCACGTCCATTTTTGGTAAAAAAAAGGCCTTTTTTACAGGTGTGCTAAAATATTGATTGGTGCATGTCCAAAACCCATGTCTACACTACAGTAATCCATTTTTCAGCGCGCCTTTGTAAAAGGACCTCTAAGTTAAGCATGGAGCAGGTGCATTCTATAACCGTGTGCAAGATTTTTGGAACACCTACGGTCCACCCATTCTATGCCCATGCCCACACCCCTTTTTGGCAGCATGTATTAGAATTTATGTGCATCACCTTACAGAATACGCCTAGCATGTTGTGCATGTAAATTCTAATGAATGCCAATTAGTACTAATAATTGCTTGTTAAGTAGCAATTATCGGTGCTGATTGGTTTGGTAAGGAATTAAATTGTGTGCACAAATCCAGAATACAACCAGATTTGCGCGTACAACTATACGCTATATAGATTCCAGGGGGAAATGCTGTTTGATGCACATAAAAGGCCTCTTATACAGGTAGATGATGCCTAAAAGTATGTGTGGTGCAAGTAGGTCTGGGAGTATATTTGCAGAGAGTAAGCAAGCTTGGGGAGAAGTGTGTGGGCGGATTTACATACATTTTACAAAATACGTTGTATGCACATTCTTTATGCATTAACTAGTAAAAAAAGGCCCGTTTCTGGAGCAAATGAAATGGGCGCTAGCAAGGTTTTCCTCCCCAACACCCCCCCTTCCTCCCTCCCTCCCTACCCACCCGTTCATCATTCTGAAGCCACTGACACCATTGCTCCACACCTCGTGAACGCACCTTCATCACCTTCTTGGTTCTGAAGCCACTGACGCCATTGCTCCGCCCTCGATGCGTGACACCATTGCTCCGCCCTCAACGTCATCACGTTTGACGCGAGGGCGGGGCCCAGAGACTTGGTGCTTTCGGTGGCTTCACCACCACAAACCCTTCATGAAGGAAGTGACGTCAGTGTCCTCAGAACGGTGAGTTTTATTATATAGGATATTTACACCAGCTTCCAAACAGGTGTAAATGTCTGTGCCCACAATCTATGCACTACCTCTGCAGAATTTGTACTAGTAGTTGAAAAAGATACACAGATGCCTATAAAATATTAACCTATGTTCCCTGTTCCAGAATTATCCTTTTAAAGTGAAGGATGCCAGAGATCATGCTAGGATTTGGATCTTGTGGCCTATTCATTGAGATGCCTTGACAAACTCTGCATTGTGTACCTACAAATGAGAAATATTCACTTTATCTTAGATTTACAAGCAATTACAGTCCATTCTCATTTTCAGTCATTAATTACTAATCATATAAATAAAATGCTACAACACAAAATGACAAATCCTTGCTTGGATGTGTAAGGTCTCCACCACGGGAGACTCTTGGAAAATTCTCCTGTACCAGGAGACTCTTGAGTCCCTCGGCCCTTTAGCTGAGCTGTGTGCTGTAATCCACTGCTAAAGAGCACACGGCAATCCACAAGGTCAGATCATTATACTTTATTGTAATCCCTTTGTGTCAACTGCTCCTCCAAAGGCAGTTCCCACCACAGCATTTCTTAAGAAGCATAGCAGTTCAACAGCATAGTATTCAAAACAAACAACAAAAAAACCCCAAAAGGTTCCAAAATCTCAGCAGTTCATATAAAGCAGTTATGCAAAGCAATTCTTCAAACAAAGTAGCTACTACTACTACTACTTAGCATTAATATAGAGCTGCCAGGGCTCAAAAAGGGCTCAAACTCCAAGCAGTTCATGTATAGCAGGTATGCAAAATAATTCTCCAAACACGGTAACTCCAGAAAGGGTTCAAACCCTCCCCAGCAGTTCATGTCAGCAGTTAGGCAAAACAATTCCCCAAACACAGCAGTTCAGAAAGGGTTCCAGCTCCCAGCAGTTCATGTATAGCAGTTATGCAAAGTAATTCTCCAAACACGGTAGATCAAAAAAGGTTCAAACTCCCCAGCAGTTTATGTAAGCAGTTATGCAAAACAATTCCCCAAACACAGCAGTTCAGAAAGTGTTCAAACTCCCAGCAGTTCATGTATAGCAGTTATGCCCAAAACCACCACTCCTCCTCTCTCCCTTTCAAAAGAAATCAACCTAGGGAGAGTGGCAAGGGTCCCTCCCCAACCAGGCCAGCATTATACCCTGACCATCACCCGCATGACCCTTCCGTGGTAAACCTCATGGGATAGCCACCTTCTCCCTTCTTCTACCAGGCTCTCCTCCCGAGCAGCCCTCTCCTGTTTCACCTCCTTTACTTCCAGTTTAGTCAGAGCAACAATCTCCATTGGCCCCTCTTGCTCTAGTTCCTCCCCCTTTTCTTCCCCTTGCCAGTCCATAGGTTCCTCCCCACACCCATTGCTCAGCTGCTCTCCATTTGCTTGATTGGGCAGGTTCAGAACTCCTTCCCTCATCCTGCCTCTCTGGGACAGGTTTTTCCAACTCCCTTCTCTTGCCCTTCTCCTGACCTCCTCTGGGGGCTGTTGGGGATTGAAGTCCCTGTTTCTACCATGGGACCTACTCAGGGGCTGCTGGGAATTGTAGTCTTTTCCTTTTCTCCAATCCCCCAGGGGAAAAGACTCCTTCCTTTCTCTACCCAGTCTCCCTCCCTCTCAAGCTTCCTCGTTCCTCCATGTGCCTTCATTCTCCCTCTCACCCTCATATTCCTCACAGATGCCATTTTCATTTTAAGGATAACATTGATCTTTTAGGACACCTTCATTTTCTGAAATGGGAAATACATATTTATTTTTAAGTCTGCCCTTGGCCCAACCAAAATATGTCCAAATCACATTCCCTTACCATATGCACATCTATAATCCCAACAGCGTTTCTAAAACATGCACCATAATGTATATATAGGTCGATGGATAAATTGCACTTACTCCCCATTTTCTCTATTTATTACCCTTCATCCCTCCATTTCCTTTGCTCTTTCCAGAAGCTGTACCAAGTATCCCTTGTCTGTCTGCGGTCTGGAGGAAGGAGCAAACTCAGTACCATGCTATGGCCAGTGAAAGCTGTCATCACCAGGGCAGTAGCAAGGTAAGTGCAGGCAATGAGGCTGCAAAGGGCACAAGGTAGGCGGGTGCTCCAAAATTGTGTCCTATCCATTGCCTTCCCTGCTTGACTGTGATGCAGTAGGCGGGATAGGAGCTCTAGGAGGCGTGTTGCACTGGGTGCATTTCCAGCTCGGGATGGTTCTGGCCATCACTATAATGGCACTGGTCTTCATACCCCCCTTGGATCTGTACATGTTCCCTGTGGATGCTCTCTGAAAATTAACAAATATATATGCCTGCATCAGGGGTCAATTATTAAAATCCACTCAGTCAATAAACACTATCCAATACACTGAAAGCTGATTGGTCAACAGTTCACCCTACTGATACTACGTCTCAAATACCACCACAGCAAGAGAAAAGATTTCCAAAGGAAAAAACATATACAGGAATCAGAGACAGCGGCCATGTCAACCATCTTATTGTCTAAATTCCCATTGGTGCTTTATAATATGATTACTAATACTTAAAATCAGTCTTTTAAGATTTATTATGAACAATGCTTCATAGTACAACCTCAAGCATCGTTAAAATAGTAATCCCCCTGTTTTCTAAACCGCGCTAGCGGCTGCTGTGCGCTAATGCCAACACAGCCCATTCACTTTGAATGGGCTGTATCGGCATTGCTGAGCAGCAGTCGCTTGTGCAGCATGGTAAACGGGGGGGGGGGGGGGGGGGTAAATTCGGTGAAAAATCATTTACCACAGGGTTAATGATGGAAACAGAATCTAAAGGAATTTGTATTTGAAAATTTTAATAGATCCCAATTAACCCCCCCCCCCTCACAATATTTTATAAACCAGGCTGCCTAATAATTTCTATGTTAACAAAGTCTCCTGAGCTTGACTTTTAGATCCTTCTGAGATTTTAAAAAATGTCTATGACAATTTTTCACATTGTAGAAAAAGAAAGCTTTGGAAAGATGAAGAGAGGAGAGGTGATGTATGCATTATGTTCTAGGGAACTGATAGCTGATTGCCTTCTCTTGTTATGTCTGTTCAGTGAGAGATAACATCATGATGGCAATAACACATCAACCAGGGCCTCATTCTCCACATCATATAACTTGATTTAATCTCCAACTGGAAACCTACATTTCAAGTCTGTTGAGTGGTTTGACATTTATAGTGACATTGTTACTATGGCATGTGCTAATCTGGGACTGAGAATACTGTTAAAATATCTTGAGTTGGTATCAGAAGAAGGCATTTTGCTGAGCGCCAAAAGATATGTGAGCTCATTTCAACAAGCTTAGCCTTCCATGATTTCAATCAGTTAGAAAAAGGAGTACACAGGGATAACATGTCAGTTTTTGCCTTGAATAAAGCTGAGACACCCAAATAGAGGGACTGATCATGCCATTGCAGATGCCAATTCTAGGTGATGTGTTTGGACAGGGATGATTTTATTTGTTATTATATTCTTCTTATATTTCGCTTTTTCCTAGGGTAAAGCATAAGGTGGATGATGTGGGGCTAGATTCTATATATAGCAGCTGAAAAAAATCCATAGTTGTTAAACTTTCTTTTAGACATTTGGAAATGCAATTTTTGGGATCAAAAGTGTGGATATTTCCTGATCTTTCAAGAGAGACACAGATGAGGAGCATGGCTTTCTTGGCCTTTTAGACCTAAGATACAAACTTTGAGTGTCAACATTGTGCTTAGATTTCCTTGTTTGTGTTTGTAATTCATGAAGGTAAACAATTTCAATTTTTTGACCAAAAACAGCTGGATGAATTTCTTACTGCTAAAGAGGAAGTTAATGCTATTGTGTAATCCCAAAGACAAGCTGCTAGGGGCAGGCAATGGGAAGGTTTTCTGGGGAGGCAACTACCTGTTTGATTTTGTCTCTTTTTCTTGAACGTTAATTTCTAATTTCTTGGATCTCTAGTTTCCTCACTTGTGGGCCTAACGCTAAGTACTTATTTCTTTTTATTCAATTGTAGTGCATTTTCTTTATTTCTTTGTTATCCTGGATTGTTGGTGATATAAGGGCGAAGGCAGAGTGTGGATGCACAAAACTAAAAGTACTGGATTTCAGACGTACTG
This sequence comes from Microcaecilia unicolor, assembly GCF_901765095.1. Taxonomy (NCBI): domain Eukaryota; kingdom Metazoa; phylum Chordata; class Amphibia; order Gymnophiona; family Siphonopidae; genus Microcaecilia; species Microcaecilia unicolor. Next base: position 164,655,233 of record NC_044040.1, read on the forward strand.
ATTTTGATAAAATGGGGGAATACCTGAAAAAGGAGCTGTTGAAGTGGGAAGGCATAGGAGAAGTGGAACATTAGTGGTGAAAGCTGAAGGCTGCTATAAATATGGCGACTGATCTTTACGCGAGGAAAGTAAACAAAACCAAGAGAAACAGGAAGCCTATATGGTTTTCCAACCAAGTAGCTGAAAAAATAAGAACAAAAGAGGCTTTGTTCAAGAAATGCAAAAGAACACAACCAGAGGATCACGGAAAAGATTATCGGATTAAACTCAAAGAAGTGAAGAGGGAAATATGACTAGCGAAAGCACGAGCAGAAGAAAAAATGGCTAAAGATGTAGAGAGGTGACAAGACCTTTTTCAGATGTATTGGAGAAAGGAGAAAAGATAGGAATGGAATTGCGAGACTGAAATATAATGAGAATGGTTATGTGGAACGTGAGGAGGATAAAGCGAATGTGCTAAACAATTACCTCTCTTCGGTGTTCACGGAGGAAAATCCTAGTGAAGTACTGCGGTTGGCTGCTGAAGGAATATTTGAGAATGGAGTGGATACTGCGCCGTTTATGGAAGAAAGAGTTTATAAACAGCTGGAGAATCTGAAGGTGGACAGAGCTATGGGGCTGGATGGGATACATCCCAGGATACTGAGGGAGCTCAGGGAGGTCCTGGCAGGACCTCTTAAAGATTTATTTAATAGATCTTTAGAGAGGTTCCGCGAGATTGGAGATGAGCGGATATGGTCCCTCTTCACAAAAGTGGAGACAGGGAAGAAGTGAGAAACTACAGACTGGCAAGTCTCACATCGGTGGTAGGAAAAGTAATGGAGTCGCTGCTGAAAGAAAGGATATACTTTCTAGAAGACAATGGGTTACAGGACCTGAGGAAACATGGCTTTATCAAAGGAAAATCCTGCCAAACGAATCTCATTGACTTCTTTGACTGGGTGACAAAAGAAATGGATGAAGGCCGTGCGCTAGATGTAATCTACTTGGATTTCAGGAAAGCTTTTGATACGGTCCCCCACAGAAGACTCATGAATAAGCTAAAGGGCTGAACTTAGGACTGAAAGTGGTGAACTGGATAGAAAACTGGTTGACCGACAGGTGGCAAAGGGTGGTGGTAAATGGAATCTGCATGGAGGAAAGGATGGTGAGCAGTGGGGTTCCTCAGGGGTCGGTGCTGGGGCCCATTTTGTTTAATATATTTGTGAGAGATATTGCTGAAGGGTTGGAAGGAAAGGTTTGCCTTTTTGCGGATGACACGAAGATAGCCAATAGAGTGGATACCCTGGAGAGAGTAGAAATGATGAGAAGGGATCTCCGAAAGTTAGAAGAATGGTCGAGGGTCTGGCAGTTAAAATGTAATAATTAAATAGATTTCTGGAAGAAAGCCTCAAATAACTGCCTGAGTCTACCTTATATCAAATACTATAACTCAGACCTTACCCAAATAAAAAATTACTAAAATTAACCACACAAAGTGATAATAATAATGTGCTCAGTCCGTACCCATTCCAACCATTATATCCCCAAAAGGAATATGTGGCAGTGTCACAGATGGAACCATCATAGCACATTAAATATTCCGCCTCCTTAAATCGTGTATGCACATACAACAATGCCTACCACGGCTGTGTTGATAATTATTGATTGTTATAGTTTTACCCCCAAACCCTGTGTGCCAACATATATACTTAAATATGCATAGAAAATTACTTTTCATGTACTCATTTATGACAATAGCTCTTCGGTATACATAGCACACTGCATACTACAATGTTGTTCAAATCTAAGCTAAAAGCCCACCTTTTTGATGCAGCTTTTAACTCCTAACCCTTATTCACTTGTTCAGGACCCTTATTTTATCATCCTCACTTTAATATTCCCTTATCTCTTGTTTGTCCTGTTTGTCTGTCCTAATTAAATTGTAAGCTCTGTTGAGCAGGGACTGTCTCTTCATGTTCAAGTGTACAGCGCTGTGTACATCTAGTAGCGCTTTAGAAATGATAAGTAGTAAGTAGTAGTAGTACAATGCTAAAGGATCAGGACGTACAGCTGTACTGTTTTATAACCATAAGGAGATTTACTGAACCATGTGCTCAGACAACTGCAAAGCAGATATGTAACAGCCCTACCTAGGTATGTAATTTCACATATATAATACCATTAATATCCGAATAGCAGTATTTTGAAATAATTCAGAAAATACATATAAGGATAACTTGAGGATAACGTGTGCTCGTGTTCAAACTCTACATACTATCCATTCATCCTGAACAATTCTCACAGCTTCAAAACATAGTCCCCTATGACTCTGGCCAAGTTTCACGTTGTATCTTCAGAAAGGGAATCTACAAACAAACCTAAAAATTACCCACATACCTCTCACACAAGCAGGAACATACACTTTAACCCTGAGCTCCTACATAACCACACAAAATTCTACCATACTTACTAAACAAACTATAGAATTCAGTTTCAGACACAAACCCTGGGCGGGTCCGCACCAAGGCTCCTCCCTCCAACAGCGCGGAGCATGTGACATCACTGCCCCTGCACACTTTAAATATCCGTCAGAGTACCATCCCACATTCCTTATTGGTCAAAATCCAGATTCCCACACAAAGCTGACCCTCCTGCCCCCAATCAACCCTAAATGCCTGCTCGAAGAATCTGCACAAAGTATTGAAATACCCAGACCCAAACCCCCTTCGCAGTCTCACAGCCACTCAACCTCCCTATTCAAGCCACGAGGTTGCACCGTGTCCCAGGAAAAAATAAAGCGCTGCTCCTTTTGAATCAGTAAATTACTCAGCGAGCCCCCTCTCGTCAATGAGATCTGCAGGAGAACAATATCGCAAGTCCACAATACCATGTTGATGCTCCTACCAAAAAGTTGACAGGAGTGCCTCCGCCTGTTCTTTAAACTCTTCCTTAAAGGAACAAAGATGCTTCAGACGTAAAAATTGGCCTGTGGGAATATTGTCACAAAGATGTTTGGGATGAAAACTGGAATAATGCAATACCATGTTGCAGTCTGTGTCTTTCCTATAAATAGAAGTGGACAGACTCCCTTCATCAAGCCTAATTATAAAGAAGTTGATATGGTTTGCATTCCATGTAGCTATATTCCATTAGCAATATTCAAATTTGCAAGGCGGAGGCACCCCTGTGCACGCATTTGCACGCAGGATGTCAGGAGTCAGGACTCACAGAAACAGATCAGCGAATGCGCCAGAGACCGATGCTAAAGAAGACTTCGGCTGGTGGGGGAGGGTCGGCGGCAGCGGGAGGGGGGGTCGAAAGTGATGGGGGAGGGTTGGCGGGGGGGGTCAAAAGTAGAGGGGGCTAGGGCTAAATCTGTGGGGGCCCATGCCCCTCTGGCCCCACCTACCTATGCCCTTGATTTATAGCAAGGTTTCATCGGTGTAAATGGTCACGCCTAAATGTAGTCGCAGTTCCTGGCACTAAGTGCTATTCTATAAATGGTGCTCTTTTTCAGTGCAATTGTTTAGACACCATTTATAGAATTTAGGGGCCCTTTTACTAAGGCATGCCTAAAAGTGGCCTGCGCTGCTGTAGGTGCATGGTTTGGACGTGCGCAGGTCATTTTTTCAATGCGCCTGGAAAAAAGGCATTTTTTGTGGCTAAAAATGGGCGTGTGGCAAAATTAAAATCAGCACATGTCCATTTTCAGCCTGAGACCTTACCGCCACCCATTGACTTAGCGGTAAGGTCTCACGCGCTGATTGGGCGGTAAGCGGCCAGCGCATGTAAACTTCCGATTACCGCCAGGTAAGCGCTCTACCGTATGTTTTAGATGCATGGCAAAAATGGAATTACCGCCCATGGCACGCGAAAGCTGTGTGGTAGTTCCAATTTGGGGCACATTGGACACACATAGGCGCCTACACGCCTTAGTAAAAGGCCCCCTTAGTATGCAAAACTGCACACATAATTTATATAACACTGGCAGTTACGCACATAACTTAATGGATACATTAGGTAGTAATTGACACTAACAACTAATAGTTGATGATAATTGGAGTTAAATGGTGCTAATTTGTACTAGTTTGCAGTTATATGTGTAAATCCACTTAGTCGCTATTCTAGAAACTTAGCACCCAGAGGGGGCTGTTTACTAAAGCTTAGCTTGAGCTATCTGCAGCAGGGCTGACACAAGCTAGATGGTTTCCATGGCAGGCCTTAAGCAGGGTGAAATTGCCCCTGCTACCTCAAGGCAGTGGAGAGTTAACTGGCTTGCCTAAGGCCACAGGGAGCCACCATGGGATTTGTACCTGAGCTTTCTGTTTAAAGGCCAAATACTATCATGTACTAAACACAATAAAATGTTGGAAAACTGTAGAAATCAATTGACCATATCAATCAATCAATCAATCAATCAATCAATCAATCAGTAGTAGACCACAGTACCAATTTCAAAAGTAGCTCAAATAATCTTTAATTAGGAAGGTGAAATGGGAGTAATTCAGAAGAAAGTCTGAAATCTGGGGAAGAGATGAAGCACAGTAGCGTAGCCAGGTTGAGGGCGAAGGGGGAGCAGAGAGTGGACTGCCAATAGTGCCGGTGCACATTTTAAACACGACAGATCACGTGAAAAATAGGTGCCAGCGCCACCAGAAGTCCATTTGGGAGAGCAGCCACTCCCCTGGCGACCCACCTAGCTATGCTTCTGGTTAGAAGACCTAGAAAACAGAGGAAAAGGAAGCAATCTCAGACAGATAAAAAAACAGCAGAGACAGTGGAAGATATAGATCTGCCAGACTGTGAGAGCTGACTCCCTGAAATTCTGTTGCTACAGATCAAAATAAAACAACAGACCAAGGGGTTATTTTTGAAATCTTAAACTCTGTGGGTTGCCATGTTAGTCCACTTTAAAGGTTATAAACAGAAATAAAACCAAACAAAAGAAAGGAAAGGAAAGTGATACCTTTCTTTATAGGACTAACAATATCTTTTTTGATTCAAGCCATTCAGTTTGTAGAAGGTTGTCCACTCTTCTCTATGAAAGCAACAGAAATCTTGCTCCTGTTTTCAGATTAATTTGAATACTGTCTCTGGGAAATGTCTTCATAATGAGGATTTCTGTAACAGATAATGAACTGAGAAAGAATATCAAAACCTAAAAAGAGATAAGGGGAGCAGGACAATATCTCTATTCATAAAATGCAGAAAAGAGAGGAGTAGTCCAATTTATATACAAAGCATGTGCCCTTTTTTTCTTAGAGATGTGGTTAAGGAAGGAGAGAGGTGCTATATTACAAAAATCGTACATTATCCCTCTGATTCTATAAAAGTCACCAAAAATTGTGTGTGCAAACTTAGGTGGGCAGCTCAGTTGAATGCGTACTTTAATAGAATAACAAGCCAATTAGTGCTAATAATTAGTTTTATAACAAACAATTATTGGCACTAATTAAATGTAATTAGAAGTTATACGCATAAATTTAGGCATAGGATCCACGCCTGAAAAAGGGGGACAGAAATGGGTCATGGGCGTTCCGGGGTGGGTTGGGGGCGTAGTTTTGAGTTACGCATGTAATTATAGAATATGGGTGATCCGTGCATAAATTTGGGTGCAGGCATTTGCACTACATTTTCATTGGTGCAAATGGCGGTGCCTAAATTTACACGCAACCTGTCCGCTTAAGCGTTATTCTTTAAACTGCGCCTAAAGTTCAGCACAGTTTAAAGAATACCGCTTAAGCAGGGTTTTTTTGGTGCCGATGTTTTAGGTGCCATTTATAAGAATCACCCCTATATGGAAAGAAACCTTTTATTGTACTATCTAAACAATAAATATTTTTTTCATATAAAATTTGTCATTGAGGTCTGCAGTAAAATTATCACTCCATGCTACAGATACATGATTATGGAGATAACTTAAGAACATTGGCAAAAAATGCCATGTTGGACTGTGCCTCTTTTACGAAAATGTATTAGAAAATGTGCGTAGTGCATTTTAACACAGGACTTTCCCATGTACTAAGCCCATTTTTAGTGTCACTGTAAAAGAGAGCTTTTTTAACATTTGCAGGTCCTGCACTAATTTTTCCATTACCATGTAAGAACTGTAAAAAAATAAAATATTAACATGGAAGCACTTACCGCTTACTATTTAGGAGTATTAACTCTGCATTAATTAATTAATTACATTTATATCCCAAATTAGCCCGAGTAGAACTCAGGTTTGATGTGGCTTTCATAACAATTAGAAAAGCATGAACATGTTCAACAACAACAACAACAAACATTTCTAAAGCGCTACTAGGGTTACGCAGCGCTGTACAATTCAAACATAGAAGGACAGTCCCTGCTCAAAGAGCTTACAATCTAAAAGACAAGAGAACAATCTAAAGACAAGTGAACAATCTAGAGGACGAGTGAACAATTAATCTGATAGGGTGGATAGATTGGGGTATTTTATATTTCTCGAGCGGTTAGGCGCCGAAGGCAGCATTGAAGAGGTGAGTTTTAAGCAGAGATTTGAAGATGGGTAGGGAGGGGGCATGGCGTATGGGTAAAGGAAGATTATTCCAGGCATAGGGTGAGGCAAGACAGAATGAGCGGAGCCTGTAGTTGGCAGTGGTGGAGAAGGGTATTGAGAGAAGGGCTTTGTCCTGTGAGCGGAGGTTGCGGGCGGGAACATAGGGGGAGATGAGGGTGGAGAGGTAGTGAGGAGCCGCAGACTGAGTGCATTTGTAGGTAAGGAGGAGGAGCTTGAATTGTATGCGATATCTGATCGGAAGCCAATGAAGTGATTTAAGGAGAGGGGTGATATGAGTATATCGGTTTTGGCGGAATATAAGACGTGCAGTAGCGTTCTGAATGGATTGAAGGGGGGATAGATGGCCGAGTGGGAGGCCGGTGAGGAGTAAGTTGCAGTAATCAAGGCGAGAGGTAATGAGAGCATGGACGAGAGTTCTGGTGGTATGCTCAGAGAGGAAAGTGCGAATTTTGCTGATGTTGAGGAGGAAGAAGCGACAGGTCTTGGCAGTCTGTTGGATATGCACAGAGAAGGAGAGGGAGGAGTCGAAGATGACTCCGAGGTTGCGGGCCGATGGGACGGGGAGGATGAGGGTGTTATCAACAGAGATAGAGAGTGGAGGAAGAGGAGAAGTGGGTTTAGGAGGAAAGACAAGGAGCTCGGTCTTGGACATGTTCAGCTTTAGGTGGCGGTTGGACATCCATGCCGCAATGTCGGATAAACAGGCCGATACCTTGGCCTGAGACTCCGCAGTGATGTCAGGTGTGGAGAGGTACAGCTGGGTGTCATCAGCATAAAGATGATACTGAAAACCATGAGACGAGATCAGCGAGCCCAGGGAAGAGGTGTAGATTGAGAAGAGAAGGGGTCCAAGGACAGATCCCTGGGGAACACCAACAGATAGTGGGATGGGAGTGGAGGAAGATCCATGGGAGTGTACCCTGAAGGTGCGGTGGGAGAAATAAGAGGAGAACCAGGAGAGGACAGGGCCTTGGAACCCAAAAGAGGACAGCGTGGCAAGAAGTAAGTCATGATTGACAGTGTCAAACGCGGCGGAAAGATCGAGGAGGATGAGGATGGAGTAGTGACCTCTGGATTTGGCCAGGAGCAGGTCATTGCAAACTTTAGAGAGTGCCGTTTCAGTCAAGTGCAGAGGGCGAAAACTGAATTGAAGTGGATCGAGGATGGTATGAGAGGAGAGAAAATCAAGGCAGCGGCTATGAACGGCGCGCTCAAGTATTTTGGAAAGGAAGGGTAAAAGAGAGATGGGGCGGTAGTTGGAGGGGTAGGTAGGGTCAAGTGAAGGTTTTTTGAGGAGACGTGTGACAACGGCTTGCTTGAAGGTGTCAGGGACAGTTGCAGTGGAGAGAGAGAGGTTGAGGATGCGACAGATGGCGGGGGTGACAGTATGGGAGATGGTGTTGAGTAGGTTGGTGGGGATGGGATCAGAGGAACAGGTGGTGCATTTCGAGGAGGAAAGAAGGCGGGAAGTTTCATCCTCAGTGATCTCAGGGAAGGAGGAGAAAGAGACCTGGGTAGGTTGGATGAGGGAGAGGGTTAAAGGGTGAAGAGGAGGTGGTGGCTTGGTCGTGAACTCAAGGTTGATCTTTTGCACTTTGTTGCGGAAATAGTCGGCCAGTGATTGAGGAGAGAGAGAAGGGGGAGTAGGAGCGGGGGGCACTTTTAGGAGGGAGTTAAGGGTGGTGAAGAGATGATGAGGGTTGGAGCTGAGAGAATTGGTCAATTGGGTGTAATAGTCCTGTTTTGCACGGAATAGGGAGGAGTGGAGGGAGGATAGCATGAATTTGTAGTGGAGAAAGTCTGAAAGGGTACGAGATTTCCTCCAGAGGCGCTCGGTGGATCGGGTGCAGGAGCGAAGGTAACGGATGCAAGGAGTCAGCCAGGGCTGGGGATTGGTGCGTTTTGTGGGACGGGAGATTGATGGTGCGAGGGTATCCAATGCAGAGGAGAGAGCGGTATTGTAAGCGGAGACCGCTTTGTCGACAGTTGCGGAGGACATGATGGAGGGGAGGAGATTAGAGATAGTAGATGATAAGGTGGAGGGGTCAATAGCCTGGAGGTTCCTGGAGGTGGTGGTTAAAGTTGGACGGGGTGAAGGGGGGGGGGTGAAGAAGTGTGAATGTGATCAGGTGATGGTCGGAGAGAGGAAGAGCTGAGACGTGGAAATTGGAGGGTGAGCCGGAGGAGGAGAGGACGAGGTCAAGACAATGGCCGTCACGGTGAGTAGGGGTGGTGGAGCACAGCTGGAGGTTGAAGGAGGATGTTAGGGTGAGGAACTTAGAAGCATGGGGGTCGGATGGGTCATCAGCATGTAGGTTAAAGTCTCCGAGAATGAGGGACGGAGATGAGGGGTCAAGAAAGACAGAGAGCCAAGCATCAAAGTCGGTAAGGAAGGAAGGGAAGGATTTATCAGGGGGGCGGTAAATGACTGCCACTCTGAGTGGTAATGGGTAGAATAGCCAGATGGAATGGACTTCAAAGGATGAGAAGCAGTGAGACTGCGGAAGGTGGAGGGGTTGGAAACTACAGGAGGGTGAGAGTAGTAGCCCAACGCCTCCGCCGCGGCCAACTGGGCGGGGCATGTGGGAGAAGAGATAGCCTCCATGGCAGAGGGCTGCAACTGAGGCAGAGTCTTCCGGGGAGATCCAGGTTTCGGTTAGGGCGAGCAGTTGAAGGGAGCGAAAGATAAAGAGATCGTGGGTGAGAGACAGTTTGTTGCAGACTGAGTGGGCATTCCACAAAGCGCATGAGAAGGGGAGGGAGGAGGGGAATAGAGACGAGATTGGAGACGTCCCGGGATCGTTCGCAGGGATAGGATGGGGACAGGTGAGGGGGACCTGGATTAGGGTTAATGTCTCCCGCGGATAGCAGGAGGAGGAGCAAGAGAGTGCGGAGGAGGGTGGGGGAGGTCGGGCGACGAAGGCGACGAAGACGGGGTGTACTTAGGAGGAAAGGGGATGGGTTAATGGCAGGAAGGAAGTGCCGAAGGTTGAGAGCTAGGAAGGAGGAGGGGGACAAGAGGGATGGTGAGGTGAGGGATGGAGGTGAATAGGGTATTGCGGTGGCAGGGTGGGAGGGCAGCAGGTAGTTCTAATGGTAGACAGTGGGAGTGGGGGGGAAAGAAGATTAGAAAGGGACAGTGCAAGGAAGAGAACATGGACAGGGGCCATAGGTGGTGACTGAGGTGTAACAGGTGACTGTATAGTGAATGAGGTGTTAAGCAGATAACAGGTGTTAATGGGTGCCTATGTAATGATTGAGGTGTTAAGCAGATAGATAGGGCTTGACGCTAGGTTTTGGGTTGGCGATTAGGTAAGTCAATGGCTGATAGGCTAGCAGGCAGGTAGGTAAGTCAATGGCTGAGAGGCTCGCAAGCAGGCAGGCAGGTTACTCGATTTGTTAACAGGCAGATGGATTGGAGCAAGCCGGAACAAGCTGAAGCAAGCAGGAACAAGCCGGAACAGGCAGGAACAGATGGACAGGCTGGAACAAGCAGAAAGTAAAATATATTAACAGAAAGTAAAATACATCATATAATGTTAGACTAGTAAAACTTGAGTTAGGAGCAGATATAATTAAATACTTAGGACCCTGTTTACTAAGGTGCGCTAGTATTTTCAGTGTGAGCTAAAAATTAGCCCACACTAATGCTAGCGACACCCATAAGAATATATGTGTCTCTAGCATTAGCGAGCACTAATTTTTAGCACACACTAAAACACTAGCACGCCTACAGTGTGGTTTAGTAAACAGGGCCCTTAAGGCCCCTTTTACCAAGCTGCAGCAATATATTTTTATAGTGGCAGATATGACAGCATGCTGGGGGTGAGAACTACTGCCGGGCTTCTACGGAAGCCCAGCAGTACTTCCTTTTTAGCGAACAGTAAGCTCACGTTGGGCTTACTGCCGCTTTGTAAAAGGGGTCCTTATTGATTTAAGCTAGATAATTGAAATATGGAGGGGAAAAGGTAAGGGCTAGGGTTAGCTGAGATAGACAGGAGTAGTGGGAGGTGGGATGAGGTAAAAATTAATGCCATGATTTTATTAGAGAAGAGTGCTTATTTCCTTAAAGGCTAGACTGAAGAAGTGAGTTTTCAATAGACTTCGGAATTACAAATAATCATCAGTGCATTTGATGGATTTAGGTTTTAATCAATTAGCGCCCTTGACCTGCCTATGACCCTCCTATGGCCATTCATTCTTTTCAGTTGCTTGCTAAAAGATTTACGTGAGCATCTTTATAGAATGGCATGCAGCAAAACACACGTTCAAATCCAAATGGTTTCCAATTAATTCCAATAATTGATTCTTCAGTTCCTTGTTAATTAAATTGCGTGCATAACTGTGGACACCATATATAGAATCCGGGGGATGGTGGACCCTAGCAAGAAAATGACCCTTTCATGCCCATTTTCTGTGCATATAAAACTATACCATATAATTTTATATGTCCCACTGTGTCCCGGAGGTCTTGTTTGGAGTATATGGTTTGGGTCATCCTCTTTCACTGGATCTCCTGGGATTTCTTGCCCATACTGTTTTAATGGCAAAATGGATGATTCTTAATCTTTGATTATCTTCAGACCTGCCATCCTTGTCTTTGTGTCACCAACACATGATTCATTGTTTACAGATGCAGAGATTGAACATTTGAGATATCAACTCACCTGCTGGTTATCACTTGAAGAATCTGGGAACAATATTTGGAACACCTTAACCCACAGAGCTCGTAGTAGAGTACTTAGGGCCCCTTTTACTAAGCTGCGTAGGTGCCTACGCACGCCCAAGGCACATCAAATTGGAGTTACTGCCTGGTTACTGCGTGGCTTTTGCGGTAATTTCAATTTTGGCGCATGTCCACTATGCATCTGACATGTGTAGGTCATTACCGCCCAAATTCTTTACCACTAGGTCTATGGCTGGCGGTAAGGTCTCAGACCCAAAATGGACGCATAGCAATTTTGATTTTGCCGCATGTCCATTTTCAGCGCTCCTTTGTAAAAGGACCTCTTAATCTTTCTGTTTCAGTAACTTCTGGCGGGACACCTGGACAGAGTCACTTTTGTAGTGTTTTAAAGGGGGGAGGAAAGCTGTTGGGCTGCTCAGGGCTAAGGGGGATTTCTTTTTAGTTCTTTTTGTTTAGGCTTTACAGTTCACCATGTTGCAAAAATGTTTGTACCTTGGTTGCTTGTTTTGTTTTATTTTCTGTTGTAGTAAAAAGGATTTCAACATAATTTTATAGTCCACTTCCACTGAAAATGTAACAGAATCAGCACATAGACATCTGGCACAGCGCCAAACATCGTAGTGCTATTTAAAACTGACTCAAATATAAACAAAAAGAAGAAGGAAAAAAACAAGTCATCAGTTTCTTGAACTGGGAAATATTACAACTAATGTACAAAGATTCTAGCAGAAATCCTTTGACTGAGAATAAGCATATTATGCTCTTTTGGACAATAAAGCTACATACACTGCCTAATTCGATTTTTGTTGTACATAACAATAAACCTGGTAATCTCTAGTCAAAGCATCATTAAACATTTTAAACATCCCACCTTTATCCCTACTATAAAGAATGTCAATGAAGTGATACAAATTCATTCCAAGCAAATTAATCAGATATTTAAACAGTTTTATCAGTTCCTCTGCTCCGAAAAAGAATCAAATTGACAAATTTGAAAGAAAAAGAAATACAAATCCTCTATACTCCAATTACCATTTCGGAAATAAATAAAACCATAAAGGGGTCGGGTATTGCCAAAGCTCTAGAACCAAACAGCCTCAGTATTCCAACAAGTCACAAAATCACTGGAAATGTTTAATGGCTAGATGATCAAAATCATTCTCCCAAGGTCATCCTGGAGAGTTGTGATGACTTTTATCATCACAAAAGACAGCATTAAGGAAGCATTTATTTATTTATTGGGATTTATTAACTGACTTTATGAAAAGATTCACCCAAGGCGGTATACAGCAGTTACAATTTTGTTAACAGTATAACAATAGTAAATTAACCAAGAGTGGAGGAGTGCAGTGGCGTTCCTAGGGGGGGGGGGCGGTGGCTGCGGTCCGCCCCGGGTGCACGCCGCTGGGGAGGTGCCGCGCGCGCCTGTCCTCTGTTGTTCCATGCTTCTTCTCTGCCCCGGAACAGGTTACTTCCTGTTCCGGGGCAGAGAAGAAGCATGGAACAATGGAGTACAGGCGCGCGTGGCACCCCCACCAGTGGCGTGCACCCAGGGGAGTTCCTTCGTGGGGGGTGTCCTTTCGCTAGGGGGGGTCTGTGCTGCATCCGGGGGGGGGGGGGGGGGGGGGGCGCTGCACCCAGGGGGTGGGGCGCATCGGCGATCCGCCCCGGGTGTCAGCCCCCCTAGGAACGCCACTGGAGGAGTGGCATAGTGGTTAGAGCACTAGTCTTGCAATCCAGAAGTGGCTGGTTCAAATCCCACTGCTGCTCCTTGTGATCTCGGGCAAGTCACTTAACCCTCCATTGCCTCAGGTATAAGCTTAGATTGTGAGTCCTCCTGGGACAGGTATCCAGTGTACCTGAATGTAACTCACCTTGAGCTCCTACTGAAAAAGGTGTGAGTAAAATCTAAATAAATAAAAATATAATAAATGAGGTAAACTTGAAAACAGTAAATGAAAACCTTATAATAGAACTACTATGAATCAGTATCAAAAATATACACATTTAACAACATTGGAATTCCAGAGATATAATACTTATGATACACCTAATAAGCATACATTAGAACATTCAGCTAACACAGATATGATGCTAAAGATTTTATTACCATACAGCTGAGGGACCAAGAGCAGATATATGATGGGAACAAGATGTGTGGTACAGAGTAAGATTGAGATACTTTGATGGTTAGCTAAAATCAATTACTACGTGGTAACTGTTCGAGGCATTCCTCTCTTCCCTTTCCTGCTGAAGGGCCTTTAAGTACAGACCTGCATCCTACCTCCTCTGATGCAGAACGTCCTTTTTTTTTTTTGGGGGGGGGGGGTGCCTATGCTTAAAAGCCTTGCACTGGTTCTGCATTTTCTTTTAACTTTGTTCCAGTAAGAGGTGGGACAGTGGCAGCAGGAAAAGGGAAGAGGGGAAGATGCTGGACATGGGATAGAGTAAGGAAGGAGAGATGAGATAGTACTCTTCTGCTTTGCTGCCCCCCCTCAAATGTTGCCATCTTAGACAAATTTATGTAACCGCATGAGAGCCAATAAAAGATACTATCCACCTTATAATCGAAAGAGAAAAATGCCCATATTCCGAACTAAATCGGGAGATGGACGTCTTTCTCTCGCGGGCGCCCAAATCGGTATAATCGAAAGCCGATTTTGGGCGTCTTCAACTGCACTCCGTCGCAGGAACGAATAAAGTTGACGGGGTGTGTTGGAGGCGTGGCGAAGGCGGGACTGGGGCGTGGTTATCGGCTGAGGAGAGATGGGCATCTTTAGCTGATAATCGAAAAAAAAGGCGTTCTTACCGCGATTTTGGGTCACTTTTTTTGGACCCTTTTTTTCACAAGCAAGTCCCAAAAAAATGCCCCAACTGACCAGATGACCAGTGGAGGGAATCGGGGATCACCTGCCCTGACTCCCCCAGTGGTCAATAACCCCCTCCCACCAAAACAAAACTCACTTTACTAACTTTTTTTCCCAGCCTGTATGCCAGCCTCAAATTCCGTACCTACCTCCATGACAGCAGAATGTGTTCTATCCTCTGACAGCCTTTCCCTGGTTCTGATATGGGTCTCGGGTGAGTGTATGCTCACGATGTTGGTAGTTGGTAGGCTCTACTCCCATGGTGCTTTTCCCTCTGCTTACTGGGTCAGAGTGTGCCCTGTTTTGTTTCCGGTAGTCCATGAGGTAGTGGCCATTTTTGTAAGCCAGTTTTAGATCCTGTTCATGTGTTAGCCACGTTATAGCACTTAGTTCTTACCTTGAATGTTGCTGAAAGAGGGCATTGTACAGCATTCTGCCAGCTCGGACCTACTGCTAATCTCAGTACCAGCGAGACTCGTTGCCAGTGGGGCACAACTTCTGATCTGCAGTTAACTGTGAGTAAAGGTACTTATTCAAATAAAGGACGTTTTCAGCGAGATTAGTCTTCAGGTGTCAACTGGTGTGCCAAGGTTATACAGCAGCAACAAGTTCTGTCCCTGGAGCACTTTTAGTGGGTACTGCAGTGCACTTCAGGCAGGCAGACCCAGGCCCATCCTCCCCCCACCTGTAACACTTGTGGTGGTAAATGGGAGGCCTCTGAAACCCACTGTACCCACATGTAGTTGCCCCCTTCACCCCTAAGAGCTATGGCAGTGTTGTACATTTGTCCCTCCCATGACCAAATGGCTTGGATTAGGACATTTCTGAGCTGGACATTTTTATTTTCCATTATCGCAAAAAAAAACCCCGCCCATCTCAGAAAGGACCAAATCCATGGCATTTGGTCCGTCCAAACCGTATTTTCGAAACAAAAGATGGACACCCATTTTTTTTTCGAAAATACGGTCTGTCCCGCTTCTTCACGTACCTGTTTTCGGACATAGACGCCCATGGAGATGGGCATTCGCATTCGATTATGCCCCTCCACGTGATTTACACAGTCCTCCTAGTGGCAGGGACACCCCCCTCCCATCACCACAAAATGTCTATGGTATCTGGTTGGCTGGTGTTATTTTAGAGAATAGCAACAGCAGGACAGGAGTGACTGAGAATTCTTTTTGTCCCATTTTGATCCTTCAGATGATGTAAGATTCTGGTGGGGTCTGGAGAGGCTCAGGTAGTGGGAACAGGCCTAGGAGAAGATTTTGTTGTGTGGTAGAGTTGGGTTTTCTGGCAGGGACAGGACTAGCTACTAAAGTACCTATTAAAATGGAAATGAAATGAAAAATGAACAAACATTTTATTCAATTTTGTTGTTGTTGTTTTCAAAACAAAAGGAAACCATAGGATATTTTGTAGAAATTTTCTATTTCATTTCAAACAAAAGTATATCCCTAGTTAGAAACTTCTAACTAGGATAGGGTAACCCTCAACCATCCAAGTACATGTACATCTTGCTGAGAGATCATGAATGGTTTCTTAGAACTAAACACATGTCTCAGCCAGTTACAGTGTGGAAGGTGGTTCAGTCTTTTTCCCCATGCACAGGACTCTGCTGATTAACTGATAGAACATGTAAATAAGCACAATGCAAATATATTAGAGAAAGTGGAGAAAGAAAAAAAAAGAAAAATCATTTACAAGATGACTGATGATTGCAACAGGAAAATATAAGACCAATAATCCTGTCATCTTTAAATATAATGACCCCCTTTCATATTTGTCAATGATTTTGAATCATGCCATTAGAATTTATTTTCCTTATATGCCATCGAGTAGCATATACACAGGCTGCTTTCTAAGTGACTACATGATATATGGTCTGTGTACATTAAGAGCTCTTTTGTTTGTTGGTCACCTTATTCTCTATGTGTCATAAAACATTATAAGCCAATACAAATGAAATGTTCTTTACATTTACATTACCACAGCAGTTCAGAGTACGAAAGCCAACTGTACTGGAATGCTAGAAATGGCTTACATGGAACCACATGGAGAATCATAGGGGTTTCATGTTGTTTTCTGTTCCATGCATCTATAGCTACATGTACCTATGGAAAACAATTTTTATATAGTGTACATCTGGGTCAGCAAAATTCAATTAATGCCCAGATAAACTCAGATTAGGCTTGGAAATGTGTTATGCAAATATGGTTGGGTCACTGTTCAATCCGGGCAAGCATTGTTTAATTAAAATGCCGGCCACAGCTTTAAAAAAATACATATATTCATTGTGCTCTCCCACTCATTCTATAAACTTGTGCATCCAACTTGACACCCTCTAATTCTATAAAAGTCACCAAAAATTGTGCATGTAAATTTGTGAGTGCAATTTAATTGAATAACGAGCTATTTAGCACTAATAATTGGCTTTTTAACAACCAATTATTGGCACTAATTAGATTTTATTGGAATTTATGTGTGTAAATTTAGGCGTGGGATATACACTTAAATTTTACGCACAAGTAAAAAAAATTGGGGCACAAAAATGGGAGGGTCATGGGCAGAATGGGGGCGTTCCTAGCATTTATGCATGTTGTCATAGAGTATATGGGGATACATACTTAATTTAGGCATGAGTCCCGGGTGTAAGTGCTATTCTATAAATCATGCCTAACTTTAAGCAAAGCTTATAGAATAGCACTTTTTTGGCGCCATATATAGAATTCACCCCTTACCCTCGGATTCTATATATAGCACCTAGCATTCTATGCCAAAATCCAAATGTATTCTATAACAACACTTGTAACTTAATTGGCTTAACAAGCCAATCAGCATTTTTAACAGCAGTTAACAAGCAATAATAAGCACTAATTGGCAATAATTAGAATTTACACGCATAACTCGCTAAGCATATTCTGTAACACAGAGTGCCTAAATTCTAATTCGTGGAGCCAAAAGGGATATGGTTATGGGTGGGGAAATGGGTGTTTTGTGGGCATTACAAAATTTACACACATTGTAATAGAATATGGTCCTCTGTGGAAACAAATACAAAGAAAATACAAATACGCAATAAGACAGACCAAAAGATCATACTACAAAACTAAAATAGGGACAGATCACAAAGATACGAAGAAACTATACCAAGTCATGAATAAACTCCTAGACACCACCTCAGTAACTAATACCAGCACAGACCTCCCAGCTGCAGACAAACTTGCTAAGTACTTCAACAAAAAAATTGTAAACCTACGCAACACGCTGCCTCAGGACAATACCGATATCGAATACTTCCTCAATGGTTTGGACCCAACACCCGGAGAATACCAAGCTGACCGAATCTGGTCAAATTTTGCTCTCCTCACTGTCGGAACAGTCAACCAGACAATTAGAAGGTTCGTCAACACCCACTGTCAACTAGACACCTATCCAAGCTACCTAATAAAATCAGCCCCTGACCGCTTCACAACAGACCTCACATCCCACCTAAATTACTTGCTTCAACAAGGTCTCTTCCCTAAGGAAAATGGTAATATCCTACTCACCCCAATACCAAAAGACACCAAGAAAAAACCAAATGATATCACTAATTACCATCCAGTCGCATCTATCCCACTGGTAATCAAACTGATGGAAAGCCTGGTAACCAAACAACTTAATGATTATATAAACAAATTCTCAATACTACATGAATCACAATCAGGATGTGGCCCCCTCCACAGCATTGAAACAGTATTATTATAATTTCGGAAATCCTGAAAATTCTTGGAGTTACCATTGATCGGCACCTAACACTGGAGAATCACGCGAAAAACACAACCAAAAAGATGTTCCACTCAATGTGGAAATTAAAAAGAGTAAGACCATTCTTCCCTAGGACCGTCTTCCGGAATCTGGTACAATCATTAGTACTCAGTCATCTGCACTACTGCAACTCACTCTACGCTGGCTGCAAAGAGCTAATAGTAAAAAAACTCCAAACAGCCCAGTACACGGCAGCCAGACTAATATTTGGAAAATCAAAATACGAAAATGCAAAATCCCTACGAGAGAAACTACACTGGCTCCCACTCAAAGAACGCATCACGTTCAAAGTATGTACCCTAGTACATAAAATCATCCATGGCGATGCCCCAGCCTACATGTCAGACCTGATAGACCTACCACCCAGGAATGCTAAAAAATCATCTCGCACATTCCTTAATCTTCATTTCCCCAACTGTAAAGGTCTAAAATACAAATTAATGCACGCATCAACCTTTTCCTATATGAGCACGCAATTTTGGAACGCATTGCCACGCAACCTAAAATCGACCTATGAACTGACTAACTTCCGTAAACTACTAAAGACTCAACTCTTCGACAAGATATACCACAAAGATCAAAACATGTGATTCTCCCACATATATCCAGATATGTTAATAATGCCTTCTGTTATTTTACTATCATGTATTCCATTACCTTGCAAACCAAAATCCTTCTGTTACACCAAATATCTATTCTCTTCTCATTTCCATTATACATGATGTATTGTAAGCCACATTGAGCCTGCAAAGAAGTGGGAAAACGTGGGATACAAATGCAATAAATAAATAAATAAATAAATATTAATTACGCTACTAGCCAAATTCAAGCAGGAAATAGCAACAGGTAAAAGCATCCTTCTCCTCCAATTCGACATGTCCAGTGCCTTCGACATGGTAAACCATAATATATTACTAAGACTACTAGATTACTTCGGAATAGGTGGAAATATACTTAGCTGGATCAAGGGATTCCTAACCACAAGAACATACCAAGTGATATCAAACTCCAACATATCATCTCTGTGGAAAGCAGATTGTGGAGTACCCCAAGGATCACCACTATCACTGATCCTCTTCAACCTAATGATGACCCCACTAGCTAAGGCATTATCCAATCAAGGCCTTAACCCTTTTATATATGCAGATGATGTCACAATATACTTTCCATACAAACATGACCTAACAGAAATCAACAACAAAATCAAGCTCAGTCTAAACATCATGGACTCATGGACTAACGCATTTCAACTAAAACTCAACAAAGGAAAAAACACACTGTCTCATCCTCTCATCCCAATACAACACATACAACCCAACAAGTATTGACACCCCAGATCACACCCTCCCTATCTCAGAAAGCCTGAAAATCCTCAGAGTCATATTGGACCGTAACCTAACACTAGAGAGCCAAGCGTAATCCACAACGAAGAAAATGTTCCACTCAATGTGGAAACTCAAATGGCTGAAACCATTCTTCCCAAGGGAAACATTCTGCAATCTGATACAATCAATGGTACTAAGCCACGTCGACTACTGTAATGGAATTTATGTGGGATGCAAAGAACAAATCCTAAAGAAACTTCAGACCGCTCAAAATACGGCAGCTAGGCTTACATTTGGGAAACCATGATTTGAAATCGCAAAACCCCTCCTTGAAAAACTACACTGGCTCCCTATCAAAGAACGTATCGCTTTCAAAATCTGCACCCTAGTTCATAAAATAATCTTCGGCAAAGCCCCGACAGACCTCATAGACCTACCAACCAGAAACACATCCGAATCATCACGAACATACCTAAATCTCCACTACCCAAGTTGCAAAGGACTTAAATACAAATCAACTTACGCATCCAGTTTCTCCTATATAAGTACACAACTGTGGAACGCATTACTGAAAGCCGTGAAAACATCATATGGCCATCTAAACTTTCAGAAATCACTAAAAACTAACTTGTTTTAAAAGGCATACCCTAACGATCCAACTTAAATGCTCAAACTCCGCAACACATCAAAACCAAAGTACGTAATGGCATAACACAACCCTTGCACTTTATGATGCCCTAATGAGACTGTTCCACGAGAACCTATCTTACCACAACACCATTTTGTATTTGTTCATACCGGAGTCAGCGAACGCCTCTCCGGTACTATGCAAGCCACACTGAGCCTGCAAATAGGTGGGAAAATGTGTGATACAAATGCAACAAATAAATAAATAAATAAATCTATGCACCGGTATTTACACCACGTTTTCCTTGGTGTAAATGAATGCACGTAGTTCTAGGTGCTGGGATATCAACTATATACTAAGCCTAAATCTAGGCACCGCTTACAGAATACTCTTAGAAAGTTATTCCACGTGGATTTTTCAGGTGCCATATAGAGAATCTAACCTTTAGTGTGAAAAGTTGCACACTCTAGTTATAGAGTAAGGTCAGTTACTGCATAACTTAATTGAATAATTAGATGTTAATCGGCTTTAACAACCAGTTTTTGGCTATAATTGGTGCTGGTTGGCAGTAATTAGCAGTTATGCATCTAACTGCACTTAGTTGGTATTATACAAAATGTGCATGCAGTTTTCATAGTGCATAATTGCAAGGGGGCATGGACCTGAGAGGGGCATAAGAGGTATGGGGTATGCCCAGCAGTTCTGTGCACAGGTTATGGAATACTGCCAGAAGTTAGGTGTGAGTATTTTCACCAATCATTTGTCTAGCTTAAGTGCTAATGCCAAGTTAGGTGTGTAACTGGGGACTTAGCTAGTATTCTATGACAATTGTGTGCACAGTTGCGTTAGAGCATTTGTGCTTAGTGCAGCATCTTGGCACCTAACTTTAGGCAACCTATAGAGAATTATTCCTTCTATGGATTGTTAGGGCCACTAAATATATGTGTAGTTAGCTGTCCGCTGGTAGTTATACATATACCCCAGACTCTACATATGGCACCTAGAATTATGTGCAACTTAATTGAGTAACAAGCCCTTAATTATCTATAATTGGGATGCTACCAACCATATTATTGAATTTACTTGGCACTCATTAAACATTAGCACTTATTTATTTATTTGTTACATTTATATCCCACATTTTCCCACCTATTTGTAGGCTCAATGTGGCTTACATAGTACCAGAGAGGCATTACAGACTCTGGTGTAAACAAATACAAAGTGATGTTGTGGTAAGATAAAGTTCATGCGGCACAGCCACACTAGGGAATCGTACAACGGAAGAGTTGTGCTAGGTCCATTATGTTCTTTAGTTTTGTTGTGTTGCAGAGATCAGGCATTTATGTTGGATCGGTAGGGTATGCCTTTTTAAACAGGTTAGTTTTTAGTGTTTTCCGGGAGTTGAGGTGGTCGTTCGTAGTTTTCAAGGCTTTTGGTAATGCGTTCCACAGTTGTGTGCTTATGTAGGAAAAACTGGACGCGTAAGTTGATTTGTATTTGAGTCCTTTGTAGCTTGGGTAGTGCAGATTTAGATACGTTCGTGTTGATTCGGATGTGTTTCTAGTTGGTAGGTCGATCAAGTCTGTCATGTATCCCGGGGCTTCACCGTAGATAATTTTGTGAACCAGAGCCAACTTAAGTCTTTTTAATGGGCCAGGAGTCATTTCTGCTCAGTTAAATAGTGCTGAATATCAGGAGGCTTAATTTCAGGGCACAGTGTAAGTAAAGGGTTTGTGCTCATCTCTTTTGCCTCTGGAATTGTGTGTGTGGGAAGAGGGGAGGAGACAACCACCTCTGAGGCCTTATGTTCAGGGACACTCTCCTAACAGTAGTGTCTTATACCATTGGATCCAAGAAGCCCAATGTCCAGACAAGACTTGGTTGAACAAAAAGTACGATCTTTACTGGGTAATTCCTTAGTGGCCCAGCTAAATCTTTTGAAAATAGCTTCCAAATGTTCATATACCAGTAACAAATTCATTCCCATAGGTGAATCTTGAGTTGTATCAGATAGTTCTGGGATCACTAGTTGGGAACATTTGCCATCCCTATTTGCAAACCCACAGAGCCAAAAACACTAAACAACATTCTAGCATTTATCACAGCAGAGGTGACAATGTGGTGACAAAGTCTAACATATACTGACTGAATAAATAAAACAACATTTTCAGTTTGCTAGCAAGAGTTTAAACAGGTGGCATCTTGTTAACTGCCACTCTCCCCTGTTTGTCTCAACTGTGCCATGCAGTTTGACTCAAAGTAAACTTCATACAGATTAAAGTGGCACCTCAGATCTCTTGTTTGCATTTTTATTGTGGAGTAAGACACCGTCCTCAAATGAATTGCCAGTAATTTGGAGTTCAGGAAAGATTTAGTTTGACAGGAAAAGAGATAAAACTTATCACATGTCACGATTCACTTCACAGCCCTGCAGATAAATGATTCATTTCAGAAGTGGATAAAAAAGTATTAGTTCATTTGTCAGTCTATGATCTGTTCTATTCCGAACCAGTTTTTCATGATAAATAATAGCTATTAGTTAAAACCGGTTGTCTTCTTTCTACTGAGTCATGTCTGCATCTCAGGAATTGTGTTTTTGTCAAACAATCTTTGCTAGACATTATAAAACACAGAAGCTTGTTTAAGTGTGACAGTAGGAGTCACAGGTCCTGATTGTCTGCCATAACAGATAGTATTACTTGCAAATAGAAACAGGCAGAGTGTGAGAAACAGAGCTGCTAAGAATTCTTGTGTCTCAATCTGTGATATGTTGAGGCTTAGGCCATTTTTTTATGTCACGGAGAGATGCCCTAAACATTATGGAAAAATATGGCAATTATACAGTGATTTATAATGTTTAAGATTTTCATTTAGAATTAAGCAACAACCTAATCCTAGCTGTGTCTATATAGATAAAAACATTTATAATAACTGTGAGACTCTTTTGCACTCCACACACGGAAGAAATCCTATCTTATTTTGCCCTAGATAATTCCGGATCCTATTTCTGCTGGGTTATGAGCCTCAAAAATATTCCCTCCATGCTGTTTGTTATTCTCTAGCCTTCTGAGTGCTAAAATACCTGGCTCAATATTCAAAAGAATGTAAAGATTTATGGGTAAGGGTGGGGGGGGGGGGGGGGATTCCATAAATGGTGCTCAAAAATCAGTGCTGTAAAAAATCGGCACTAAGCACTATTCTATAAAGGGCGCTCTGGGATGAGCGTTCGTTATAGAATTGAGTGCCGGAATTTATGCCAGCTGAAACCTGGTGTAAATGCCAGCACTCAACTCATAGTCAATCCGCACTAAATATAATTACAAATTGAAGGGAGCTCATAGTGTTGGTAACAGCCTGAGTCCTAAAATCTGGCCTTCCACCCTTCCGGTGGGCATCCAGTGAGGGCCTCTTGCTGTACTATAATTATACATTCCCCACTTGTCACCCCCTCTGGAGAGGGGTGACACAAAGCTCGTCAAGCTCGTCATCATCCATTCCAGAAGGTGGCAAGCTATCAAACGAGAGGGGGAGTTTTGGTCTTACAAATTGTTAGAAGGTATGGTGCAAGATAGGAAACTTCATTCTCAGGTGATATATTATTTGGGCATACGGAATTCCCTTTATATTACCCAACCCCTTGGCCTTTATCCTGATGTCATCTCTCTTGAGACTTACTCAAACCCGTAGTGAGGGAGGTTTTACGAATAGGACAAATCCATGAGTTCTTCTACAAAATCTCATGAAGTATAGATATATGGGTAATAGCAATTTCAGGTGGATCATACTAATAAACACTTTCAGGTCTTTCTATGGCTTCTATTATATCTGTTGCATAGCGCATGGGGAGATAATCTAATGTATCTATCTCAGTAGTCCTCGGGAGGAATAGTGGTTTTGATTAAGCATTGTTATGGTGGCTCAACAAATATATGGTTAGCACTCAGACTGCAGACTGTTTTAGGTTGTAGGTATTCAGAATCCTTAAACAGGTATGAGGTTGTCTTATACAGCAAAAAGGGTCAATCCTAGGAAAATTTATATTAACAAAGGTCATGCATGGATCTTGACATATGCATAATGACCTGGAAGTATGGGAAGCATTTTATATATCCGTTACCCCACTTGCAGCTTAGTCAAACCAACAGAAAAACATGCAGCTTAAATAAGCCTACACCAAAGTTAAACAATTGCATATGTGGTTGATACTAACAGGGTTTATACCTACATTATGATATCATAGCCAGTATTAGGGTTTGATGTTACCCTTGTATCTGAGCAATATCAACTTCAATTTTAAATTACATAAACAAAAATAACAGGGAAACTCTTAGAAAAACAATTAGAACAATAAAGGAAATAATAGGAAAATAAAAATAAAACCTTTTCAATATCTAGACAGGATTACTGCTAAACTGAAAATAAAACAAAATATGAATCTATAATGTCCATAAACAGCAACAGTAATTCTCAAATTAAGTATCAGTTCTAAAGTCTCTTTCATCGATCATGGTTGAGGCGGTGGAAGCGCTGAAGAATCTGGACGGAGATCTGGGTTTTCAGGCTGGCGTGCTGAAGGAAGTGGCCGGTCTTGAGATGGTTAGGCTGGTAACATCTGGTTCTGCGGCTGAGTAAACCCGTATATCTCTCACATGGACCCAAAACTTGTGGTCCAGTAGTTTGCAAGGTGTAAAGATTATTGCCACAACCTTGGGGGATCTAACATCATTTGGGCCTGGATAGATCTTGAAGACTTACTTGTGGTGTACAGACTTGGATCTTTCCAAGTCTTTATTCTAGGCATGCACAATCATAATTAGTCTATCAAGAGTCAGAGTTTGGCAAAGGAATAAGCAAAATGACTGTATGCCTGAATGATACATTGCTTTATCTTGGTGGGCATAATCAGCAAAAATAATATATAGATGTCAAGAGACATGAAAGACAATGTAAACATGGAGAAAACAGTGCTAATTAAGTGCAAAAGCAAAAGCGAAACCATAAGGGTTCAATAATGAAAAGCCAATTTACATAAATAGCAATAGTATATATGAAATTATATCTCCTGATTGGTAGGGGTCAGAGCTTCAACTTAAACCCTCTTAATACTAGGAATTGGGATTTGCATAATATATCCCCACTTCTGGCTTGCATAATGTGCAAGACAGATTGGTAATTATTACAAAGAGATGATCAAATAACTATGGTAAAATATATGGAACAAACGAAAAGGGTACAACAAAAAAAAAAAACCCACAATAAAATTATTGATGTATGGAGGGTCATGAATATGGTGAACAAAATTAGGCAACACGGATAATGCATTGCAATGTATGGCCAGTAGGTATAGAATCTTCACCTGCAATGACTACCATTCACCAAGGGTTGAGCCCCCAGTTGCAGGAGGCCAGCAGGACTTACGAGCTAGACGATTCAGAAAGAAGGGTAGAGGCCAACAGGTAGAGGCCAAAGCTTCTTGCAACTCCAGTAAGTGGAGAGCCTGTCTTTTTCGCGCATGGACCAATTGATGCATCTGTTGAAACTCAAGAGTGCTCAATAATGTCTCGTTTCTCACACCGGGTAATGTTGGGGTTTGTGCATCTGTCCTTCAATCTAGTGATTCTTTGCTGCAATATAGCCTTCAGATCAGATACATTATCGGGTAGCTCTTCTTTGCTAGCAGTCGTCTCCTCGGTGAGGGACGTCAACGGAATTCCTGTATCCATCTGGGGAAAGGCAAAACTTAAATAGACCAGTAGTGCAATTAATGCGGTTAATTTATTAGGAGGCGGGTCGTGGGTATAAATGGGGGCCAGGGAGGAGGATATGAGGGGCAATTGGAAGGAGGAAAATAAATAAATTATGTAAGAGGAGAGCATCAGAGAGGAGGGCAGGGAACAAAATAAAAAAAAAAAAAGTGGCAAATTTACTCAGAGAAGCAGTAACAACGGGAGCTTAAGGCAGACAGCTGCCAAGATTTGTGCAGGACTTTTGGGACTTTTAGCAAACACAAAATACAAAAGTAGAAGGCTTAGAGCATAGTAACAGTTTCATATATAGTGAGTATGGCAGAAAGGTGCCGAAAGTGGCAGAGACGGGGTCTATGCAGCGAAAATTAAACCCGGAAGCATCTAAAGTGGCTGCGGGGAACAGAGACAGAATACAGACCGGGACTTCTCAAGTGGAGAGTTATAATATCATGAAAGTTTCAGACGGGAGTTTCCAATGCAGACGGGCATAGAAATAAGTGTGGTTTATCAAGCCTAAAGCTGTATAACAGGAAGGAAGGGGGGGTTCTGTGGGCTGTCAGTTTTGAAGAGTAGTTTTGAAAACACACAGAATGATTTTAGGATTTCAGGGAACTGCAGTGAATAGGAGCGCAGACAAAAGTAGGAACACTAGATCTACAGGTAGGGATGGAGGGAAACATAACAGGGATCAACTTCAACATACACCGAATAGCCTAAAAAGAACAATCGTTAGACAGACTCACAAAAGGACAAGAACAGAAAAACAAATGTGCCAGCTCAGGGCAGAAGGAGAAAGCGATAAGAGAACAGAGGAAGAAGGCAGAAAAAACAGAGGAGTACCAGAGGAAGGGGTTAGAAAAGGAGCGGACTGAATACCAGTTCCCAGTACCCCTCAAATGGGCACTTTTCACCAGGGTATATGCCAGTCCAGTGAAATTAAAGCAGAAGAATAGGGTTAGTAGACATTCATAAGATACATAACGGTAACTACACAAAATAGGCAAGTGAAAGCAGAAGTGAAAAGGTGGGGGCTGTCAGTTTTGAGTTGTCAGTTTTGAAGAACAGAGAAACAGGCATAGTGTTTCAAGAAATTTTAGTGGTGCAGACCAGGGTAAAACCACCGAGTCGAAAATGACAATGACAAATGGTCTGCGTAGATGCAGAGAAAGAACAGATGACAAATCCAAGTACGGAGAAAGGAGCGGAGAAAGCATAGAGTGCACTGCAGGAGATGCGAAGGTTATAGAGTTCACTGACAGTAATAGAAAAAGTATAACGGAAGAGCAAGTGGCGAGGAGATAACCACAGGGAAAAGTGAAATCATAGAGAGTAGGAGCAAAAAACTTAAATAAGGGACATGAAGGAACAGAAAGTAGAACTGTGTCTGGATCAGACTCAACCCAAGATCTTCAGACATATAAGTACAGAGAAGACATAAGAGAGAGAAAGCACTGCATCCCACGAATACAGATGTATTGAGGGAAAGACAAAAAAGTTAAGAACAGAAAGGAGGCGGCGAAGGAACCGCACAAGGGAAAAGAACAGAGGAAGTCAGAAGGGCAAGTAGGGGAGTTCATAGGTAGAGACAATAGATGTGAGAATAAAGGAAAACCGAGAATAGAATGGGAAGGGAACAGAAATGCGTCTGAAGCAGGCAGAACATCTGTAGTAAGCCAGAAAGCATACAGAGAGCGTAGGGATATAAAAGAGGAGAGAAAAGAACAGGAAAGAGAAAAAGAGAACGCGCAACCTCTAAGGATCGTTGAGCCAGAATGCTCGCATCAAGACCAATCCAAAGAATTGAGCGTGATATAAACAGTCAGCAAACTCCAAATCGCAGTCGCCTGGATTCGTTGTTATGCACCAATCACACAGCAAGCACACTCTTGCGCACATCACGCAAATCAAAAAAGATGGACAGGATAGAAGAAAGAAAAGAGGGTGAGAAAGAACAGAACAGAATATTGAAAGACAGAAACGAAAGTTTGAACGCAAATATTCATCCCCACTGCGTTCAAAAATTAGGGAAAGAAGGACAGTATTGGGGGGCTATTGTGTTAGATCAGCAATCCGGGGTCACCAATGTTGGGAATGTAAGGGGTCCCGAGCCTGCCCAAGAAGGCTAGAGTGACCTCAATCTGACTCCATCTCTAAATAACACTAGTACTGGGGTAATGAGGGGGTTGTGAAGTTCTAAGAGAAATTGCCACTGAGAGAGACGTTAGGTCTCAAATCCCCGCATTAGTCCGCCTCTCAGCACTGGCAAGGAATAGATACCAGCCTTATGACAAACTGGATTTAGGCTACAGGTTATATAATGCAGCGAATGATAGCCAGATGTAGCAAAAGCATTTGTACTTACAGCCTTTCATCATTAAGTGAAGCCCACAAACCATCGTTTAGAATGGAGAGTTTATTTGCATATCAGATTTTAATCAGGTACATTCATCAGACAAATTCTGGATTCAGCTGACCGGAGCTCTGCTGCTTCCGAGGCGTTGGAGAAAAGTTCTCCCGAGGGCTTGCATGCACCCTGCTTTTATACAATTTGGTCACCATACAAGTCTATGGAGACAGATTTTTTTCTCTAATATTGCTTAATCTATGAGTCATGCCCTCCGGCCAGGTGCTCTTCCGTTTTAGTATTGCAACTTGTTGTGCAACTTCCCTTTTTGTAATCACTTCCTTAGATACGGACATCCAAGCATCAAAACATGAACAAAACAACTTTTTTATGAAGATATCTAAATTTGGATATATTAGGTTCAAATCATTTTGTGATCTGGGTTAGGATTTTAGCCATCAATTCCTTGATCTTGGCTTTTGCACTGCTTTTGAATGTCACACCAAATTCTAATGAGGCCTAGTCAGTGCTCTTCAGCTGTTTAAAGCTATGTAGCTTGGCCCACCACTATTCCAGTGGATAGGTCTCAAGCTAGAACACATATTAACTTGCAGGAAAAGCAAGTCCTTGCTCAGCCAGTCATAGATTTTTAAACCTAGCTGGTATTTTTACAGCCTGAGTCCTAAAATCTGGCCTTCCACCCTTCCGGTGGGCATCCAGTGAGGGCCTCTTGCTGTACTATAATTATACAATAGTCATACAATTCAAGATATGCTCAGCTTCTTCACATTAATCTAATGTTCTTAAAGGTCAATAGGATCAGGGAATCATAGTAGGATCTATCAGATCAGCGTACTTGCCCCTATTTGGCTGAATTATTCAATGCTGGAGACCAGATGTCACCGACATAGATCCATGTTTCGCGTTTCTACAAACACTCGTGGAGACTACCTTGAAACAGTGTAGAAACGTGAAACATGGATCTATGTCGGTGACATCTGGTCTCCAGCATTGAAAGCTTAGTGCAAGCTAAGTATTATCTTAAGATCGCTACATACATATAGTGCAAAATATAGCACAAAGGAAATTGAAATTGATATATACGCATAATGGCCTTGACATAATGATATGTTGTATACGTGACGTGGAGGGGCATAATTGAACAAAAACGTCTATCTCCATGGGCGTTTATCTCCGAGAACGGGTCCGTGAAGGGGCGGACCGAACCGTATTTTCGAAACAAATAGACGTCCATGTTTTATTCGACAATTTGTGAGCTGGGCGTTTTTGTTTTTCAGTGATAATGGAAAATGAAAGCGCCCAGCTAAAAAACGAATATATCCAAGGCATTTGTTCGTGGGAGGGGCCAGGAGTCGTAGTGCACTGGTCCCCCTCACATGCCAGGACACCAACCGGGCACCCTAGGGGGCACTTTTACAAAAAAAAAAAAAAAAGGTAAAAGAGCTCCCAGGTGCATAGCACCCTTCCCTTGGGTGTTGAGCCCCCCAAATCCCCCTCAAAACCCACCGCCCACAAGTCTACACCATTACTATAGCCCTAAGGGGTGAAGGGGGCACCTACATGTGGGTACAGTGGGTTTGGGGGGCGGGTTGGAGGGCTCCCATTTACCAGCACGTGTAACAGGTGGGGGGGGGATGGGCCTGGGTTCACCTGCCTGAAGTCCACTGCACCCCCTAATAACTGCTCCAGTGACCTGCATACTGCTGCCAGGGAGGTGGGTATGACATTTGAGGGTGAAAATAAAAAGTTGTGAAACGGCATATTTTGTGGTGGGAGGGGGTTTGTGACCACTGGGGGAGTCAGGGGAGGTCATCCCCAATTCCTTCCAGTGGTCATCTGGTCATTTAGGGCACTTTTTGGGGCCTTATTCGTGGAAAAACAGGGTCCAGGAAAAGTGCCCTAAATTCTCGCTAAAAACGCATATTTTTCTTCTATTATCGGCGTAAGGCGCCCATCTCTGATCGCCTGATAACCACGCCCCAGTTCCGCCTTCACCACGCCTTCGACACGCCCCCATCAACTTTGTTCGCATCTGCGACGGAGTGCAGTTGAAAACGTCCAAATTCGGCTTTCGGTTATACCGCTTTATTCGTTTTTGTGAGATAAACGTCTATCTCCCGATTTGGGTTGCAATATAGGCGTTTTTCTTTTTCAATTATAAGCTGGACAGGCTTCATGACAAAGTAAATACTAATGAAAAATCATAAAAAAATATAATAAGGATTAAATGATGATTGTGATACCACCCCTGAAACGTATGCTTGGCACACTGAATAATTCAGCCAAATAGGGGCAGGTACGCTGATCTGATAGATCCTACTATGATTCCCTGATCCTATTGACCTTGAAGAACATTAGATTGGATCAAGATGGCGTCCGTGGGAGGAACCGCTACCTGAAGCTCCAGAACCTGAAGCTGTGTTACGGCGCATTTTTCTTTCTAGGACCCAAAAAATGGGGAAAAGAAAGGGGAAAAGCTGGGCTAAGCCCACTACTAGCCCAGCCTCTACCTTAACGCTCCGTCAATCGACTTTGGAGATGTTTGGACTCCAGGCGCGAAGTGCTCCGATCCCTGCCTTGGTTGGATCCCCAGTACATCCGGGGGATCTTGGCACAGAAGAGACTTCATTGAGTCCGCCCCTGAAAACTGCTCCTCCGAGACTGGGTGGCTTGAGAGCGATGGGAGAGCCGGAGTTTGTCATTACTGAGGCTCCTAGTGGTCCTATCGGCTTCTCGACGCCGGATCAAAGTCCATCAGAGGTCAGGACGGGAGGCGTTGAACTCTCATCCTCTCCAATTGTGGCAGAACCAGCCATGCAAATCGGAGAGATTACAAGACCAGCAGTTGTTACCCTAGAGGTTCTTTGGGACGCTATCCAGGCATTAAATTTGTCTCTGCTCCAGGCTTCGACACTTGTTAACCCTGAGGTAAAAGACCTTAAACAACATCAACAAACTATGGAAACAAAGGTTAAAATGCAAGAGGATAAGAGTGAACCAAATTTATTAGAGATTAACAAAATGCAAAGTGTTGTCGGCAATCTAGTGATGGAAAGAGATAATATGTTAAGGAAAATTGAATATTTTGAGAACCAGCTTAGGGGTAACAACCTAAGATTTTTGAATTTCCCTAAGACTCCTCTAATACCTCCAATGGAAATGTTAAAGAAGTATCTTATTGATATATTAGGAATCCCAAAGGAAGTGTTACTTCCAATTGTGAAGGCTTATTATATCATGGGAGTCAAAACCTCCGTACTAGAAGTCCTGGCAAACTTAATTCAGTTTCTTGAAACTTCATTGGACAATATATATATTTTTTTTTGTTACATTTGTACCCCACGCTTTCCCACTCATGGCAGGCTCAATGCGGCTTACATGGGGCAATGGAGAGTTAAGTGACTTGCCCAGAGTCACAAGGAGCTACCTGTGCCTGAAGTGGGAATCGAACTCAGTTCCTCAGGACCAAAGTCCACCACCCTAACCACTAGGCCACTCCTCCAGAACATACAACTCTTCTTGCATCTTTTGCCTTTGAAACTGATAAAAACAATATTCTTAGGCTATACTTCAGATTTATGTCTCATCAGTTTCTGGGATCAAGGATACAAGTTTTTCCAGACATCAGCAAATCTACTCAGCGAAGATGGAGAGAATTTCTGGGAAATTAAATCCCGGGTTATTTATTTATTTATGGTTTGCTTATATCCCACATTTTCCCACACATGCAGGCACAATGTGGCTTACAAAAAGTTAAATAAAATCACAAAATAGGAAACTTAGCCTTAGTTAGGACTTTTAGGTTGAAATTTGCATGCAGATGTCTTATTTCTTTGCGCACAGTTTATTATGTATTCTTTGATCCAGAAAAATTGAAACAATTTCTAATAGCAAAGGAGAGCAGTGGCGAAACTGTCTTGACAGCAACCGAAGTTAGCTGAAACCGCTGGCAGCGATCTAGCCCTTATCCTTTCATTATTTTTGGAGGTTACTCTCCAGTATTTTCCTTAAAACGTTACCTTGTATCTTGATCTGTGTGTGGTCTAAGTAACAATAATATTTCCTATCCTAGACTATGTATTAATAGTGAAGGATTATGCTTTATTACTGTTTAGTATTGCCTGATCTCTGACATTTATTTACTAAATGAATGTATATTTTGAAATTCATAAAAAAAAGAACATTAGATTAATGTGAAGAAGTTGAGCATATCTTGAACTGTAGCACCCATTTCAGCGCATAAATAGCGCTATCCTATAACATTACGTGGAAATTTTTGGAATGCCGCTGACTCATCCATGCCACTTCCCTGGCCATCTGTGAATTGCATGCAATCCACTTTGAGCTGCACAGTATGGGATTTAGGTGCTTGATGTTATAGAATAACATGTAGGAAAATGTGCACACAAATCTAAATTAATGCCAATTAACTTTACTAATTGATTGTTGAGGCCAATTAATACCTAGTTAATGGCTTATTAATTAATTTAAGTATATAAATACATAAGTCTTGCCATACTGGGACAGACCGAATATCCATCAAGCCGAGCATCCTGTTTCCAACAGTGGTCAATCCAAGTCACAAGTACGTGGTAAGATCCCAAAAAAGTAGAATACATTTTATGCTGCTTATTCTAGAAATAAACAGTGGATTTTCCCCAAGTCCATTTTAATAATGGTCTATGGAATTTTCCTTTAGGAAGCCATCCAAACCTTTTTTAAACCCCACTAAGCTAACTGCTTTTACTACATTCTCTGGCAACAAACTCCGGTTCAATTTAAATTTACTACTTTGTAGCTTCATTACGTGCCCCCTAGTCCTAGTATTTTGGAAAGAGTGAACAAGTGATTCATATCTACCCGTTCCACTCCACTCATTATTTTATAGACCTCTATCATATCTCCACTCAGCTGTCTTTTCTCCAAGCTGAACAGCCCTAGCCACTTTAGCCTTTCCTCATAGAGAAGTTGTCCTATCCCCTTTATCATTTTCATCGCCCTTCCCTAAACAATAGCCTCCGACCATCCTGCCGACTTTTGCCCGCTGTAAGCAAGATCTTGCTTACTGGAGTATACGGAGGTCTATGAAGTATAGTAGCTACCTCTGATTGGAATTGTATGAAATCTAGCATTTAACTACAAATGCCTGGGCTATCATTCTTAAAATATAGGCACATATTAAACCTCTTATGCATACTTGCAAAATAATGTGCAGCCAGAGTATTGTCATCTATGAATTTTTCAGGAAGCAGATGAAAGCCTGGTTCATCCCCCAAGCCTGCTCACTATATCTTACTCTGCTATCATTATTTATTTTTTTTTGTACGCTGTGCTTTCCCACTCATGGCAGGCTCAATGTGGCTTAAGTACTTATTTGTACCTGGGGCAATGGAGGGTTAAGTGACTTGCCCAGAGTCACAAGGAGCTGCCTGTGCCTGCAGTGGAAATTGAACCCAGTTCCCCCGGACCAAAGTCCACCACTCTAACCACTAGGCCACTCCTCCACTCCTTTTTGTAGTTCTTTTCATTTCTTCTAATTATATTTATTGTGAACTGCTTGTATAGTGCGCTCAAGGGCAGTATATCACAACTGAGTAAAAATTGAAACTCTGCATCAGGACTAGCTCGAAGCACAGCCTGTAACTTAGACCAGCTGCTCATATCTTATTCAGCTCAATATATAACTTGCCTTCAGTTTAGCCAACCATCTATTTATTCCAATGACTTTCTACTACTCATCTTGTCTTGTCTATATATCTCGGCTACCTATTAGGATATTGCATTGTATCGTAATGACATTACGTCAATAATTGCTTCTTAATTGGCAATTATCAGTGCTGATTGGCTTGTTAGCTAATTAAGTTGCACACACATATCCAGAATACAACTGGATTTGCATGTGCAACTTAAGTCATGCTGTATAGAATCTGTGGGTAAGGGCCTGATAGTCAGCCAGCATTAAGCCCAGCAAGTCTGGGCTCAAGCATTGAATTTCTGGGTTTCTGGAGCCGGTTAACACATTACTGGTTACATATCATATTCAGCACTTAACTGGCTATGGGTCACTGCATAAAGACAGGACTGACTTTTATGCGGTTCTATTTATGCAGTTAACCTTACCGGTTAAGTGCTGATATTCAGGTACCAATTGCCAACTCTGCCTCTGGAACACCCTCCAAAGTAGATGGTTTTCAGTTCAGCATTAATTGGTTATTTTCAGTGGAACTAATCTGTTAAGTGTGGCAGAAAATTAGCAGTTAGCCCTTCTGAGGGAGTGTATAGGATGCTGAAACTTCCCCTTAAGGATACTTCCTCATAGTGACAGAACCACCTTAAAACCCACAGTCCCGCCCAAGGGGGGAAAGTGACATGGGAGGGGTTGAGGCCAGGAGGGCATGGTTCAAGAAGAATTAAAGCCCAGGGCACAGCTAGGTTAAGAAGGTCCAGAGGGAAGCAGCAACGCCCAGCTGTATTTGCCTCCACCACCTAGGTGTGAACTGCAACTGCTACTGTCAGGAAGGTCAAGTTCAACTTGGAACCTTGCAACTTTGGATTTTTTTGACTCAAGTAACTGCTATAGAGTATATTCGTAACTTTGAGGAACCAGACCAGAGACAAGTAAAGTGTACTGCTGTGTAAGAGCAGGCCACTGGAGAACCTTGCAACATTTAAAGAACATTTTTGTTTATTTTCTCTCGCCTACCTCTGAATGAATCAGGAAACCTACCTGATATTCATAATAAACAGTATTTTCTTTCACCTGTAACGTCTGTGTGACTCTAACTTACCTGGGTTCCGGGGCCACACTCGTTCACATTACCATAGCTATGAGCAGGTGGTTTAACCAGTCAGAAGCCATTTCTGGCCAGTTAATCTCTCTGTGTAATAGTCAGTTTTGAGTATGAAAAAGTCATTTTATAAAACCAAATGGCATTTGTGCACATTATCTATCTATCTATCTATCTATCTATCTATCTATCTATCTATCTATCTATCTATCTATCTATCTATCTATCTATCTATGTACAATGACAAGATGGTGCATGCATATTTATACATGCATGAGGGCATGCACAGAGGAGGTGTATGGGTGGGGCATGGGCAGATCAAACATTCAAATGCATAGATTATAGAATATTGTCATTTGTGTGCTAAAGTGCTATATTTAGGCGTATACATTTACACCTGTTATTGACATGGTGTAAGTGGGTACACCTAAATGTTAGTCTGAATGCCTTGTACTTGCTATCAACCGACTGGGCAAACACCTTGATGGTAGTATGTAAGCCCCACTGAGCCTGCAAATAGGTGCGAAAATGTGGGATACAAATGCAACAAATAACTTATGCTTGTATTCTATAACTGAATCTGTTCATCTAGATAATGTTATAGAATTTGCGCTCAGTGCACTGTATTTTGACATTTAAATTTTGGTTCACTTTCTATAATTATACCTATACTATTTTGGGGCTGTAGTTTGGGGAGCATGGAGGCAGACTTGCAAAGTATGCACATATTTTATAAGTTACACTTAGTAAGGGGAATTCAGTAAATGGTGCCTAAAGTTAGGCACTGGGAAGATCTGCACTAATCTAATATTCTGCAAAGTGCGCTCTGTACACAGCACCAGTTGCAAAATAGTAGCTTAGCGGGGATCTCTACCTATCATTTGGGACGATGATCAATTTCCCTGCACTGTTCAGAACAGTGCTGTAAAATTAGAACCAGAACAGTATGGGGAAATAAAGCTCCAATGATAAAAACTAATACCATGCAAATTTAGGTGTGCTATTAGTTTTGATCATCGGGGGGCTTGTGTCGGAGGTTTCACTAATCTGGGATTTTCTCCTTGGCCTGTTAAATCTAGACCCAGGGCCCCCCCATCCAGTCAAAGGGACTGGAGGCCCAGTGGACCCTCAGGCCCCTCATCCCCTTACCAAGCCTGACCTGACCTCACCCCCATGAAGGCTAGCCCTACAACCCAACTCCCTCCCCAGTACCTCAAATGTTGAAGGAAGAGAGACTAGCACTTCCTCCTCTTCAGGGCACCTCCTCAAAATGGTGGCACTCAGCCCTGCCTGATACATCCTGGGATGAGCATTCCTGAGGAGGAGGGAGTACTGGTCTCTCTTCCTTCAACGTTTGAGGTACTGAGTTGGGTGGACCCCCCAACCGCTAGCCCACCAAGGCTAGCCTTCGGGGGAGTCAGATCAGGTTGGGCCCCCCCTGTTGCGGATCCTGACCTGACCTCCCAGGGGGTGGGGGAGCAAGGGTCCAGAGAACCAGGGCCCCACTGGACCACCACTACTACTATTACTATTTATCAGTTCTATAGCACCACTAGGCATACACAGCACTGAACACTAGAACATGAAGAGACAATCCCTACTCAACAGAGCTTAAAATCTAATCAGGACAAAAAAGACAAATAAGAGATAAGGGAATTACTAAGGTGGGAATGATAAAACAGCCATGGGTACTGAAAAAGTGAATAAGGGTTAGGAGTTAAAAGCAGCATCTAAAAGGTGGGCTTTTAGCCTAGATTTGAAGACAGCCAGAGCTGGAGCTTGACATTCTGGCTCAGGAAGTCTATTCCAGGCATATGGTGCAGCAAGATAAAAGGAATGGAATCTGGAGTTAGCAGTGGAAGAGAAGGGAACAGATAAAGGAGATTTACTTAATAAACAGAGTTGGGAGGAGTGTAGGGAGAAATAAGAGTGGAGAGGTACTGAGGAGCTGCAGAGTGAATGCACTTGTAAGTCAATAAGAGGAGTTTGAACTGTATGCAGAAATGAATAGGCAGCCAATGACGGCAGTTGAGGAAAGGGCTAATATGAGCATAGCGACAATCGGGGAATATAAGTCATGCAGCAGAATTTTGAACAGAGTGAAGGGGAGAGAGATGGCTTAGTGGGAGACCTGTGAAAAGCAAGTTGCAATAGTCTAAGCAAGAGGTGATAAGAATGTGGGTAAGGATTTTCTTAGTGTGCTCAGAAAGGAAAGGATGAATTTTGGTGATATTGTAGAGAAAAAAATGAAAGGTTTTAGCAGTCTGTTGAATATGTGCAGAGAAAGAGAGAGAGAGAGAGGAGTCAAAGATGACACCACCAGGGTGTTTTTGTTATTTGTGGGGGGTCCAGGTGCCCCAGGGTCTTACCCATTGGGGGTAGGGGTCCATGGACCCCCAGAACTGACAGCCCAGTCTGCCTGCTGGCCTGGTCTGGACGGGGAGGGGGGAGGAGGAAGAGGAAGCCTTAACTTAATGCCAGCTCCGAGCTGGTGTAGGGTTAAAGCGGTAGGAGTGCTGTTGGATCAAAGTGCAGTTCTCTGATCCTGTGGGCGGAATACTGATGAGCTCATTTAAATATAATTTAAGTGAACTCTGCAGTATTCCTTGGTGTGCTCGTTGTTTGCTATGCCAGAGCCCACTGGTCATTTGGCGCAGGTAAATGAAGGCAGTAGTCCGGCGCTAGTGGCCTCTAGCACCTGCATTTATCTTTGATCATCTGCACATTTGAGCGACATTTACTGACTTTTGGCATGTATGTTATAGACCAGGGCACAGGGCAGATTAGCGCATAACTCCAAATGAGTGCTAATTAACACCAATTATCGTTAGTGGCTCATTAACTAATTAGTTTCCATGCAGATCTGGGATCCATGCCCAAATTTGTGCACCTAACTTTGGGCAACCTCTTTAGAATTCAGGCGATAGAGTACCCAATATCATTTATCCCTATTTTGGAGCAGGTGTACATGTGTGCATTGGCATTGGTCTGCTATTGGGGATGGTTCTGGGAGTCTATTTTACAATGCCACATAGGCACTCATGTTGCTTTTAGAAAATAGGTGTCTTTTTGGATTTCTCACATATGTGTCCTGTTATAAAATCATACCCTATGACTGTGCTGGATTTATGCGTAACATTTATAGGAAATACATTTAATAGACAATAAATTTGGCTGATCTGATTCAAGATGGCGGACTGAACCTGTTGTAGATCTCTGCATCTCCTTCTTACAGCTGTTATGCCGAAGCGTTGAGGAAGGTCGACAACCACGGGGACCCCTAGTTGGCCTCCCATACCAACTGTGGGTTTGTCAGGCTTTCCAAAGCAGGAACTAGGATCATGAGCCCTTGGGCCACTGCTGAGGAGCAGCAGTGGCAGGCAAAACCACCCCACACAGGGATAAGACAGAACTCTGACAGGGACGGCTACACTTCACCTGCACTTAGCCACCCTTCCCCAGGAGTTGAGCCCCTGGGTGTAGGTGGCTGGCAGGACTTGCCGGACAGGGCCGGAACAGGATACCAGCAGGATACACACAGGGACCAGAACACACACAGGGAGGCTAGGCAGAATACTAGACTAGGACTTTCAGACAGACAAGGGACTGAACTGAAAGCTGCAAGCAGTCACTGAAACAGGGAACAAACACTGATAGATAAGGGACAGGACTAAAAGCTGCCAGGCAGTCACTGAACAAGAAACACAGGCAACCAAGAACTAGACAAAGACATACAAACAAGAAACAAGACTGGGGAACAAACAATACAGTAAACAAGCAATACAGAACACAAAGCTACACAAAGACTAAACTAGAATCAGGCAAGAATTACAGACTATAAACTGGACTAGGCAGAAGTGCACTAGCACCCACAAACCAGGGCCTTAGGCGATGCAAAGGCAAAGCAGAGAGTTTTCAAATAGCTAATAAGCCCAGCAGCAGCTGAGACTCAGCTACAGCAATCACCAGGCAGCTACAGGTGCTGTGCTGGCTCAAACAAGCCAAGCAAGTCTAGCAGGCCGGAAGATCCGGACTGGACTGGGCTGAAGTCTGGAATGGGAAACAGCACACAGACAATACAATGCAGCCAGCACATAGAGACAGAGGCAGAACTAACTCAGAAAGAACAGATAGAAGCCAGCTCAGAAGATGACTGCCGGGAAAAAGGTGAGTCAGAGAGGGGTCACGACCACAGACGTGACAAGGTTCAATTGAACCATTTATGCAGAGACCCGAAGTGTCAATATGATCGGAGGGTGACACGCTTGCGATGCCAAGGATGAGTGGAAACCTAGAGACGCCGCTAGTGCTTGATGTTACCTTAAGCCCCGATCACAGAGCTCCTCCCCTGCAGCCCCAGAGTGCCAGCTCTCCAGTGTTGGTGTTGCTCCTTCGGCAGTCAGGAAGTGAAGCCGAAGTGGAACGTCAGGGATCCCAAGAACAACCACCGGAGAGCAAGGGAGTGACACGTTTTGTTAACTCCCAACAAGCCTTGTAGGAATTAGATAATTCTGCGGGAGACCATTTGGCTACAAGTGAAGAGATTGCTGGTGGTAATGTTTCAACAGACCAGGTACAATCTTTAAATCTTCCAAATTTCTTAGAGGAGAAACCAGCTGAAGTTACCCTGGATAATTTGTGGGTCCTAATAGTAAATTTGAGTAAAGTTTTATGTCCACAAACACAAATTTTGGAGACACAAATTAAAAAACTAGAAAAACAAGTGGAAAAAGAAACTTTGGAGATGAAGAAATTATCGGAAAAAGTAGAAACTCAGGAGAAAGTTCTAGCCAAAACTAAAGAAACTCAGATAACTAAAGTAAAAGATAATACAAACATGCGAAGGAATATAGAGTCTTTGGAAAATTCCCTAAGATCTAATAACTTGAGATTTTTGAATTTCCCTAGAGTACCATCGGTTACTCCTAGGGAAATGTTGAACAGATACATAAAAGACATATTTGGAGCTAAGGATGAAGTAATTCCTCCTTTCTCCCAAGTGTACTACCTGCCGAGTAAGCCAACAGGAACCCAAGTGTCCGCACAACAATCTGATCCTCCGTTGGATGTGTCAGCAATTTTAGAATTATCAGATTCCGATTTGGTAACTTCTTCCACTTTATTGGCAACTGTGGCCTTAACTCTTGATAAAGTTTGGATAATGAAAATGTTTTTTTAAAAATCAAGACAAAGAATTTATGGGTCTTAAAATACACATATTTCTGGATGTTTCTAAAGAGACTCAGAAAAGACGTAGGCAGTTTCTACTGCTTAAGCCAGGAGTTCTTCAGCTTGATGCAACCTTCTATTTGCGTTACCCATGCAAATGTATAATCCGCTATCAATCGATGAAATATGTTTTCTTTGAGCCATTACAACTCACGGAATTTCTGGGAGCCAAAAGATCTTTGGAGTTGAGAGAAGGTTAAGGAATATTACCATCAAATTTGAGCTCTGTATAAAATGGGACACTTAATTGATACAGGTTTCTATATTTTCCTGAAGTTTTATTTTAATTAAAATTTCCACTAATGTTAATCATGAATCAATAATTGAGGAATTGAGAGTAACTATTCATTGAAGAATTATGTTCTTATTTGTTTGCAGAAGTAACTGATATTGTATAGTTTACCTTTTCTGTACAAGTTATTAGCTTGATGATTGTAATAATTAATATATAAATAAATAAATAATAGACAACAAATTTAAAAATACATAAAACAACCAACAGTTGATAATAAAAACAATAATTATGATTATTTTATATTAGGATTTTCATAATTTACAGATACATTTAATTTATTTTTAGTGAAGCTTGAGTCAGCTTGTCTAGTGTGTACCTAAAGCCAGCCTTGCTTACGACCCTACTTAAGTACATAAAATACTATTCTGCACGCTCAAGTCTCTTTTAAAATTACTGCTCATGCGCTCCTAGTAGCAGACTTTTCTCTCAGGATTCACAGTAGTTTTAAAGCACTTGGGAGCAGAGTCCTTTAACACGGACTTTAGAATATGAGCGGGAGATATTTTGTTCATCACTCAGGCAGACCCCCAGGCAGTTAGGCATTCAGCCAAAGACTGCGAAATAACTCTAATTACCGATCTAAGGTTGCAAGTGGCAAATGCATTGCCATTTTCAAAATTCAATCAATTTGACCAACAGCCTGGCAAAAGCCGCAGGTGGAAGGCTGCTACTCTATTTCAGATCCAAATGCTAAAATTAAAAAAAAAAATAAAAGAAATCACTCAGTTCAATAATATGAAAAAGAAAAAAATGTGAAACTTTAGATGGTCAATATTCAAAATCATTTAACTGGCCAGAAACGGCCGCTGACTGGTTTAATCGCTTATTTGGGACTATCTTCTAATTTTCAGCAGCTCTTAATTGGTTATTGTCGCTGAAAATTTGTGGTTAGTGCCTAAGTGAAAACTGGATATTTTGGGGGTGAAGTCAGCACTTGGCCAATAACTCCCGGATTCTATATAGAATGCCTAGAGATCTGTGCTGAAATCTAAGTGTATTCTGTAACAGCTTGCATAAGTTAATTAGCTTAACAAGCCAATTAGCATTGTTAACAGCACTTAACAAGCACTAATTGGCAATAATTAGAATTTACATGCACAACTCCCTAAGCATATTCTATAATGCACTGTGCTTAAATTCTAATGCACGCAGACAAAAAGGGGCGTGATTATGGGCATGGAAATGGGCATTCCATGGGCATTCTGAAATTTACACATGTAGTTATACAATATGGCCCAGTGTGAGTAAATATACGCGCCAGGATTTATGCCACATTTTCATTGGTGTAAATGGATGAACATAATTTTAGTTGTTCTAGTATCAACTAAGCGTATTCTACATACTGCGCCTAAATCTAGGCACCGCTTATAGAATATTTTTAGTCAACACTGTTTTCTGTGTGGATTTTTTAGGCACCATATATAGAATTTCCCCTAAAAGCCTATATTCAGCACTTAACCGTCCTTTATGAGGCAACCCATGGCTGGTTAAGTTCTGAATATTGACTTAACCGGTCATGTGTTAGCTGGCGCAGCCTAAACTGGATATTCAGTGCTGAAGCTTGGGCATGGTCTGGCATTGAATATCTGGCAATAATGCTGGTGGTGGTCAGCAAAACACTCACCACCACCGCTTGAATACTTACCCCGAGAAACCCTGGAAAATCTACAATATGTGCATTTGTAGATATGCATTCAATTTGTAAGTGTCCCTTAAGAAGGTTAGTGGTGCTAAATAGAAACATAGAAACATGATGTCAAATAAGGGCCATATGGCCCATCCAGTCTGTCCATTCTCAGTAACCACTAGCTCCTCCTTTTCCTAAGAGATCCCACGTGTCTGTCCCACACCTTCTTAAACTCTGACATATGCATCCACCACCCTTTCTGTGAAAGAATATTTCCTCAGATTCGACCTAAACCTACTACCTCTTAACTTCATCTTATGCCCTCTCATTCCAGAGGTTTCCTTCATTTGAAAAAGGCTCACTTCCTGTACATTAATGCCACTGAGGTCTCTATCATATCCCCTCTCTCCTGTCGCTCTTCCAGTATATACATGTTGAGGTTCATGAGCCTGTCCCTATATGTTTTATGACCGAGACCGCTGACCAGTTTTGTAGCCGCCCTCTGGACTGACTTCATCCTGTTTATATCTTTCTGTGAGTGTGGTCTCCAGAATTGCGTACAGTATTCTAAATGGGGCCTCACCAGAGATCTGTACAAGGGTACTATCTCCTCTTTTTTTCCTACTGGCTATACGTCT
Source organism: Microcaecilia unicolor (assembly GCF_901765095.1). Classification (NCBI taxonomy): domain Eukaryota; kingdom Metazoa; phylum Chordata; class Amphibia; order Gymnophiona; family Siphonopidae; genus Microcaecilia; species Microcaecilia unicolor. Next base: position 164,697,762 of record NC_044040.1, read on the forward strand.
CCTTATGCACCCGAACATCTTTCTGGCTTTAGGTGTCGCCTTTTCTACCTGTTTGGCCACCTTAAGGTCAACAGACACAATCACCTCCAAGTCCCACTCTTCTTTCATACACAGAATTTCTTCACCCCCTACACTGTACCTTTCCCTCGGGTTTTTGTGACCCAAATGCATGACCCTGCATTTCTTAGCATTAAATCTTAGTTGCTAATTTACGGACCATTCTTCAAGCTTTGCCAGATCCTTCCTCATGCTATCCACACCCTCTGGGGTGTCCACGCTATTACAGAGTTTGGTATCATCCACAAAGAGACAAACCTTACCAGACAGCTCTTCCATAATATAACACAAAGATGTTAAAAAGAGCCGGCCCAAGGACCGACCCCTGCGGTACACCACTTGTAGCATCCTTTTCCTCTCAGCAAACTCCATTTACCACTACCCTCTGTCTCCTTCCATTTAACCAGTTTTTAACCCAGTCTATCACTTTAGGTCCCATACCGAGGGCACTCAAAATTTATTTATCAGTTGCCTGTACGAAACTGTGGCAAAGGAGAGTGAAGCCCAAACATTTTGTTTCCTTCTGTTCCCGTGTTATTTATTTTCATTTTTTAAAACTTTTTCATTATGGGAAAAATATTATTACCATTGCACATTCTTTCGGAAGAGTGCTCACTATTAATAACTTATAAAGAATTCTCCCAGCTAGTATCAGCCACCCAGAAATACTACCATTGGAACTGATAGCATTATTTCACAAATTCTTCTAAACAGTAGTGAAGTCTGAATTCTTTACAGGATTGGACAGAATCTCAGTATAAACCCTGAATCTCCAGTTTGCTACACACTCCACATGTCTCATGTCATTTCAAATGAATGCCATTTTGTTATATCATACAGTCCACAAAATACAGGAAGGCGTTTTAGAGGGAAAATATCCAAATAAAATATCTTCAATCCCACATCCTTCAAATATAATCTGTCTTCTTAAACCGTACTCTCATGCATATCACTTTTCTTCCATAAACATAGAGAGATTTGACATACTATCTCTCCACTTAAATTGGTGACTCCAGCGATGCAACCTGCTAGTGTATGACCACTATTGCAAGGCTATCCTGCATCCACTTCTTCATCTGTACACCCAGCACACAATCTTCAATATATATGTATAGATATACGTATTGAAATAGATATATAATTACCACAAGGTACACGGAATTTAATTTCCAGTAGATGCCTAAACAGAATAGATCTCACAGCAATTGCCTGCTGAAAACCAAGCAACCGCTCATTTATTATTAAGGCCAAGGGAAGAATTCTCAGCCTAGAGAGGCCTCGTGGCTCACGGGAAGATTTTCTTGTTTGCTGCATGATGTGCCGCCGCTGCTGCTGCTGTTACTGGCAGTGTTTGTATATAATCAGAAGAGGAGGAATGCAGCTGACTAAGTGTGCTGAACCAACTGAAATTGCTTTTATAGCGTTTTCAATACTGGGTTGTAGTCTTACATTGCCCTATTAACAGGACTCCATTTTGTGTAGGTGGTTGGGTTAGGAATTGAGACATCTAGGTCAGGTTATGCTGAATTCCCCCTATATTTTACAAGAGGCTCTGCCAAATGTGATCTTTTGTAAAATGCCTATATTGATTTTTGGTAAATATATGACTATTTAGCAGGATGTCAAGCAGGAGCAATGAGTTTATAAATCCACATGTGCAGGAAAAGAGTGGGATCACTTAGGGCTTTACACATGTATGTACCAACATGTACATGCGTATGTGCCAGTTTTGCAGCATACATGTGTTCTTCCTGCATGTAAAGTATAAGAGGTTCAAGTTAAGGAGAAGAGTGAAATAAGTCTTTCCTCAGAGTTTCTGAGGTGTAAGTAACAGGGCAGTGAACACCTTTTTGGTTGGTGTGTCCAAACAAACCAGTCTCTGGCCCTACCGCCAAGCTTTATAGTTGATGCTATATTGGACAAAATTTTGCTACGGTCATGACCCTGGTGGCCCACACCATTCTGCTGCCTATGGTCAAAGGAACCAGCTCCATGGATGCTATGGGTGATTGAACACCCCCAATATTGATCACTCTCCTTGACTATATCCAGGAAGAGATAATTTCCATTGGGTTTAGCACCCCCAATAATTTTGAAAAGTTGGCTCCTATGTCTATGGTTGATAGACACCACAGAAGTTCACGCTACTGCCCCTGAATCACTGATAGAGAATCCACCTCCAAGTGAGCAGGTAGCTGGCACTTGCACATGCCTCAGAGCAGGTGCAGAAGCCATTAACATTCATTCTATAAAAGACTACTGACAGAGAAAGCTTTAAAAACAATTCTTTCACATGTTCTTACACATTTAGATTCTTGTAATTCCTTATTCAAAGGAATTTGCCTTACAAATATTCAGTGTTTACAGCTGATACAAAATACTGCAGTAAAACTCATTCATGGAGCAAAATAATTTGACCAATGTCACCCCACTTTTCCAAAAGGAACACTGGTTTCCTAATAAACATTGTATAGTTTTTAAGCTCCTTACATTAGTATATACAATTCACCATTCTGGTTTATGAGCTTTTTAATCTCGGTTTCTTCTGATTCCACATCCTACCTTACGAACTTTACGTTCATCATAACAACATCGTTTAACTGTACCTTCCTTCCATGTTATATTTCTGGATACTATTCATGTATCTATTTTTAGTGTTACAGGGTCAACCCTTTGGAATTCATTACCACAATATTTACCATTAGAGTCTTCATGTTCGTCATTTAATAGACAACTTAAAGTGTAACTATTTACAGATGCATTTGGTGGATAGATATATTGATTTGATGGATGCAGTTCAGGCGACTCAAACCGGGGCTGGAGGACTCAGCAGTTCCCCACTTTTAACTTTTATTTTATTTTGAAGTAATTTCTTTCCTAAGATTTTATTGTAAATTTTATTATTGTAAATTGTTATGAAGGCATTGGCATTAGAGGTATATAAAAAATGAATAAACTTGGAAACTTGGAAATTTCTTACCATATATGTGTATCCCCATTGTAAAATGGGATGTACTTTCATACATGCTTGGCCTGTCCAAATCATGCACAAAACATGTCCACTTGAAACTTCAGTGTCCTAACCATCTATACACAGAAATAGCGGCTTTCTAAAATCACTATCAGGCTCATTTTCGAAAGAGATGGACGTCCATCTTTCGACATAAATCGGAACATGGACGTCCATCTCCCAGAGACCTCCAAATCGGTATAATCGAAACCAGATTTTGGACGTCTCTAACAGAAATCCATCACAAGGACATCCAAATTTCAAGGGGGCGTGATGAAGGCAGGACTTGAGCGTGCCTAACACTTGGACGTCTTTGAGCCATAATCGAAAAAAGCAGGGACGTCCTAGTGTAAAACTAGGACGTTTTCACCCGAACGTGTTTTTTTACAAATAAGGCACAAAAAGGTGCCCAAAATGACCAGATGACTACTGGAGGGAATCGGGGATTACCTCCCGTTACTCCCTCAGTGGTCACTAACCCCCCCCCCCACCCTCAAAAAACATGTTTAAAAATATTTCGTGCCAGCTTCTATACCAGCCTCAGATGTCATACTCAGGTCTATGACAGCAGTATGCAGGTCCCTGGAGCAGTTTTAGTGTGTGCAGTGCACTTCAGACAGGCAGACCCAGGCCCATACCCCCCTACCTGTTACATTTGTGGAGGAAACAGCAAGCCCTCCAAAACCCACCACAAACCCACTGTACCCACATCTAGGTGCCCCCTTCACCCGTAAGGGCTATGGTAGTGGTGTACAGTTGGGGGTAGTGGGTTTTGTGTGTGTGGGGGGGGGGGGGGTTGGGGGGGGCTCAGCACATGAGCAAGATGGCCGACTAAGAGGATGCAAGGTAAGGAGCGCCGCTGAGATCCGATCTGAAGATCGGTTCTCCAGCGCTCCCCACTGCCTTGCACTTGCGGTGCGCGCCCCACGTGAACCTGGGACACGGAACCCTCTTGTGGTAGAGGTACAGCGACCCAGAGACTGTTTGCCGACCCTGAGGACTCTCGAACCACTGACGTGCTCCCCGGCAGGAAGGCCTGGGAGCGAGTCAGAGAGAGGAGCGGAGGAGTCCCCCCAGTCGACCCCCCCGTGCTCAACTGTGGTGCGATCCCCCCCCCAGAAGAGCCGGAGGCAAGGATCGACGCGGCTGCCACAGCTGCCTGGGGTTTGCCGACTCCGGGAGCTGCGTCATGGACGGGCCCGGACTCTGCCCTCCATCGCTGTGGGTTCCCAGGCTGTGAGGTAGCAGCGTGCTGTCGGCCGCTGGGCGCTGAGTTCGCTGAGTCCGCGGGCGAGTCCAGGTCAGCCGCCGCGCTCGCCGGCAGGAACTGCCTGGGACCGTATCCGGTGAGAGCTCCAGGAGACCCGGGTGAGCCAGAGCGAGCTCACCCGCGGCCTCGTGGTGCGCACCCGACCTCGTGGCGCGGCCCGACCCAACCCAGTGGTCCAGGACCACCGTGGCGCTCCTGGTCCCAGCGGCCCGATGCCCACGCTGCCCGTCCTCCCGCGGCCTGCCCCCATCGCGGTGCCGAGTCCTCAGAGCTGGGGCAGTCAGGGCGGAGCACTATGCATCCACGGCGGGGCTGACTTCCATGCGCCCTGCTGCTCTGTAGGAACTGAGTTGCCCAGCTGCTCCAGCTTGCCCCAGCCCAGTCCACCCTCCCCAGCTTCTCCCTGCTTGCTTGCTCCAGTCCACGGCTGCAGCTTCCCCCCTGCTGGCTCCAGTTCATCTGCTCCAGTGTCTTCCAGTCTGCCTGATCCAGCTCCTCCTTGCCTGCTCCTATCCATCTGCTCCAGCGTGTTCCATCTGCTCCAGCGTGTTCCAGCTTCTTCCAGTCCTCCTATCCATCTGATCCCAGCTCGTTGCAGTCCACTGATCCAGCCTTCCCCCTGCCGTCCAGTCCACAGATCCAGCCTTCACCCTGCGTATTCCAGTCCATCGACTCCAGTGTGTTCCAGTCCGCAGACCCAGCTTTCCTCCTGCGTGTTCCAGTCCATCAACTCCAGTGTGTTCCAGTGTGCTCCAGTGTGTTCCAGTCCCCGTTCCAGTCTGCCTAATCCAGATTCTTCCTGCTTGCGATCCCAGCCTGTTCCAGTCCACCGATCCAGCTTACTCCCGGCCTGTTCTAGTCCATCGGCTCCAGTGTGGTCCAGTCTGCCTGATCCAGACTCTCCATCCATCTGCTCCAGCATGCTCCAGCATGTTCCAGTCCTCCTGTTCCCAGCTTGTTCCAGCCCGACAATCCAGCTTACCCCCTGTTTGTTCCAGTTCACCGGCTCCAGTGTGTTTCAGCCTGCTCCAGTCCGTCTATTCCAACTTGTTCCAGCTCATCTGCTCCAGCCTTCCCCAGCATGTTCCAACTTGTTGTTCCAGCTTATTCCAGCCTGCCCCAGCTTGTTCCAGTCCATCCATCCCAACCTACCCAGCTTGTTCCATCCGTTCCTGCATGACCCACTTGTGTCAGTCCGTCTGTTCCAGCTTATCTGTTCGAACTTGTTCCAGCTTGATACGACTTGTTCCAACTTGCTCCGGCTTGTTCCAGCTTGTTCCAGCTTGCTCCTGCCCATCTTGTTCCTGCTTGTTCCGGCGTGTTACGACTTGTTCCAACTTGTTCCGGCTTGTTCCAGCTTCTTCCAGCTTGCTCCTGTCCATCTACCCCAGCTTGTTCCTGACCGCTTGTTCCAGCTGCTACCTGCCTGCCTGTCAACACATCGAGTAACCTGCCTGCCTGCTCGCAAGCCTCTCAGCCATTGACTTACCTACCTGCTTGCTAGCTTCTCAGCCATTGACTTACCTACTCGCCAGTCCAAAACCCAGCTTTCCAGCTCTATCTATCTACTTAACACCTCAGTCACCTCAGTCACTCCATAGTCGCCTGTTAACACCTGTTAACTGCTTATCACCTCAGTCAGTACATAGTCACCTGTCTCACCTCAGTCACTACTTATGGCCCCTGTCCACGTTCTCTTCCTTGCCCTGTCCCTTCCTAATCTTCTTTCCCCCCCACTCCCACTGTCTACCACTAGAACCCGCTGCCCTCCCGCCCTACCCGCCACGGCAATACCCTATTCACCCTCATCCCCCACCACCTCACCATCCCTCCTGTCCCCCGCCTCCTTCCTAGCTCTTAACCTTCAACACTTCCTTCCTGCCATTAACCCATCCCCATTCCTCCTTAGTACATCTCGTCTTCGTCGCCTTCGCCGCCCGACCTCCCCCACCCTCCTCCGCATTCTCCTGCTCCTCCTCCTGCTATCCGCGGGAGACATTAACCCTAATCCAGGTCCCCCTCGCCTGTCCCTGTCCTATCCATGCAAACGATTCCGAGATGTCGCCAATCTCATCTCTATTCTCCTCCTCCCCCCTCTTCCCTCCCCTTCTCATGCGCCCTGTGGAATGCCCACTCAGTCTGTAACAAACTGCCCTTCACCCACGATCTCTTCATCTCTCGCTCCCTTCAACTGCTCACCCTAACCGAAACCTGGATCTCCCCGGAAGACTCGGCCTCAGTCGCGGCCCTCTGCCATGGAGGTTATCTCTTCTCCCACACTCCCCGCCCAGTTGGCCGCGGTGGAGGCGTTGGGCTACTACTCTCGCCCTCCTGTAGTTTCCAACCCCTCCCCCTACCGCAGTCTCACTGCTTCTCATCCTTTGAAGCCCACTCCATCCGGCTATTCTACCCGCTGCCACTCAGAGTCGCAGTCATCTACCGCCCCCCTGAAAAATCCTTCTCTTTCTTCCTCACTGACTTTGATGCGTGGCTCTCTGTCTTTCTTGAACCCTCATCACCGTCCCTCATTCTCGGAGACTTCAACATTCATGTTGATGACCCATCTGACTCTAACGCTTCTAAGTTCCTCACCCTAACATCCTCCTTCAACCTCCAGCTGTGCTCCACCACCCCCACTCACCATGATGGCCATTGTCTTGACCTAGTCCTCTCCTTCTCCGGCTCACCCTCCAATTTCCACGCTTCTGCTCTCCCTCTCTCCGATCATCACCTGATCACATTCACACTTCTTCACCCCCCCCCCTGCCCCGTCCAACTTTAACCACCACCTACAGGAATCTCCAGACTATTGACCCCCCCCCCCACTCTATCCTCTAGTATCTCTAATCTCCTCCCCTCCATCATGTCCTCTGAGACTGTAGACAAAGTGGTCTCCGCTTACAATGCTGCTCTCTCCTCTGCTCCTCTCCTCGCTCCATCCACCTCCCGTCCCACAAAGCGTACTAGTCCCCAGCCTTGGCTGACCCCTTGCATCCGCTACCTTCGCTCCTGCACCCGATCCACTGAACGCCTCTGGAGGAAATCTCGTACCCATTCAGACTTCCTTCACTACAAATTCATGCTATCCTCCTTCCAGTCCTCCCTATTCCTTGCAAAACAGGACTACTACACCCAATTGACCAATTCTCTCAGCTCCAACACTCGTCGTCTCTTCACCACCCTTAACTCCCTCCTGAAAGTGCCCCCCGCTCCCACGCCCCATTCACTCTCTCCTCAATCACTGGCTGACTACTTCCGCGACAAGGTACAAAAGATCAACCTTGAGTTCACTACCAAGCCACCTCCACCTCAGCCTGTAGCCCTATCCAAAAACCAGCCAACCATGGCCTCTTTCTCCTCCTTTCCTGAGATCACCGAGGATGAAACCTCCTGCCTTCTTTCGTCCTCGAAATGCACCACCTGTTCCTCCGATCCTATCCCCACCAACCTACTTAACACCATCTCCAATACTATCACCCCCTCCATCTGTCGCATCATTAACCTTTCTCTCTCCACTGCAACTGCCCTGACACCTTCAAGCATGCAGTAGTCACACCTCTCCTAAAATAAACATCACTTGACCCTACCTGCCCCTCCAACTACCGCCCCATCTCTCTCCTCCCCTTCCTCTCCAAAATACTTGAACGCGCCGTTCACAGTCGCTGCCTTGATTTTCTCTCCTCTCATGCCATCCTAGATCCACTTCAATCCGGCTTTCGCCCTCTACACTCGAAACAGCACTAAGTCTGCAACGACCTGCTCCTCGCCAAATCCAGAGGCCACTATTCCATCCTCATCCTGCTCGATCTATCCGCTGCGTTTGACACTGTCAATCATGATTTACTTCTTACCACATTGTCCTCTTTTGGGTTCCAAGGCTCCGTCCTCTCCTGGTTCTCCTCTTATCTCTCCCACCACACCTTCAGAGTACACTCTCATGGATCTTCCTCCACCCCCATCCCACTATCTGTTGGAGTTTCCCCAGGGATCTGTCCTTGGACCCCTTCTCTTCTCAATCTACACCTCCTCCCTAGGCTCACTGATCTCATCTCATGGTTTTCAGTAACATCTTTATGCTGACGACACCCAGCTATATCTCTCCACACCAGACATCACCGCGGAGACCCAGGCCAAGGTATCGGCCTGTTTATCCGACATTGCTGCCTGGATGTCCAACCGCCACCTGAAGCTGAACATGTCCAAAACCGAGCTCCTCGTCTTTCCACCTAAACCCACCTCTCCTCTTCCTCCACTCTCCATCTCAGTTGATAACACCCTCATCCTCCCCGTCCCATCTGCCCGCAACCTCGGAGTCATCTTCGACTCCTCCCTCTCCTTCTCTGCGCATATCCAACAGACTGCCAAGACCTGTCGCTTCTTCCTCTTCAACATCAGCAAAATTCGCCCTTTCCTATCTGAGCACACCACACGAACTCTTGTCCACGCTCTCATTACCTCTCGCCTTGACTACTGCAACCTACTCCTCACCGGTCTCCCACTTAGTCATCTATCCCCCCTTCAATCTGTTCAGAACACTGCCGCACGTCTTATATTCCGCCAGAACCGATATACTCACACCACCCCTCTCCTCAAGTCACTTCACCGGCTTCCGATCAGATACCGCATACAATTCAAACTTCTCCTCCTTACCTACAAATGCACCCGGTCTGCGGCTCCTCACTACCTCTCTACCCTCATCTCCCCCTATGTCCCCGCCCGTAACCTCCGCTCACAGGACAAATCCCTCCTTTCAGTTCCCTTCTCCACCACTGCCAACTCCAGGCTCCGCTCATTCTGCCTTGCCTCACCCTTTGCCTGGAACAATCTTCCTCAACCCCTACGCCAAGCTCCCTCCCTACCCATTTTCAAATCTCTGCTTAAAACTCACCTCTTCAATGCTGCGTTCGTCACCTAACCTTTCGTGAAATATAGTATTCCCTATCAGACGGACTCCACACTTGTCTTTAGATTGTACACCTGTCTTTTAGATTGTAAGCTCCTTGAGCAGGGACTGTCCTTCCCTGTTAAATTGTACAGCGCTGCGTAACCCTAGTAGCACTTTAGAAATGTTAAGTAGTAGTCAGCACACAAGGTAAGGGAGCTATGTACCTGGAAGCAATTTCTGAAGTCCACTGCAGAGCCCCCTAGGGTGCCCGGTTGGTGTCCTGGCATGTCAGGGGGACCAGTGCAGTAGAAATGCTGGCTCCTCCCACGTCCAAATGGCTTGCATTTGGACGTTTTTGACATGGACGTCTTTGGTTTCGAAAATCGCCGAAAGTCAAAGACGTCCATGTCTAAGGACATCCAAATCCAAGGACGTCCTTGGTATTTTCGAAACTATTTTCGAAACTAAAGATGGACTTCCATCTTTTTCTTCAAGAGGACGGAACCTTGACACCAGTGGCTGATTTTATGCAATGGTGCTCAGGGGGGCTGGCGATGATACTGGCATATCATCAATTAGCTCATTATGCACATAGCCTGCTGAAAGAGGGGCTGTCTCCTCGTTTTGGGAGACAGCTGTGAGAATTCCTGGAGGGCGACGCGTTGGGCTAGGTATCGGTGTCCTGGTTTTGTAAGGAATTAGAGAAGGGACAACCAGAAAGACTAGTTCTAGATGTGGCTACAAGGTGGAGTGCAGAAGTACAGCACCAAATATCTGAACGTCACATACAACAATCAGTGAGGGGGATATCGAAGATAGCTCACAGTGCAGAACTCCAAGAATACCAGTTTAGGGCAGTACACAGAGCCTATTTCTCACCCAGAAGGGCATTCCATGCAAAAGTTATAGAATCTGACACCTGCCTAAAATGTAAACAGAGAGGGGCAACCCTGGTGCATTGTATATGGACGTGCCGATGCATCCGACATTTTTGGTGGGGCCTCCAAAATTTCCTGAGTAGGGTACTAGGATATCCTGTGGCCATCACCTTTGATAGAATGCTATTTGATATTCCAGGGCAGTGGAGTATAGATACACAAGGGGAACGATTGTTCTTGAGTAAATATTGCATAGGGGGGAAAAAGTGTATTCTCAATCACTGGGTTAGGGACATGCCTCCCTCCCACTGATACTGGAGGAACAAGCTACATCAACTCATGCTCTAGGAAGTGAGAGGGGCACGATTGACACCAAAAAGACAAGGGCGGTTTCTGAGTATTTGGATGAAATATAAAAATGTGATATCCCCAAGAGCACGCAGTCAAGTACTTAATGGGCTACCATGGGGCAACGAAGGAGAACAGAACTGACAGGGTTTGGGATATGGGAACAGGATGAGGGAGGGAGGGGGGTGGGGGGAAGGGGTAGAAAGTGTACGCAAGCAGACTGCCGAAGGCCCAATTAGTGGGCCTCCTAGTTGACCTACTCTGCCGCAGTTATATCTATTTGAGATTGTATTATCATAAACACCTATGGCTGACTGGGTTGTTGGATAACAAGCAGAGATGGAGGGGAGGAGGGGGAGGGAGGGGAGGTGGGAGGAGACAGTTATAAAAAAAGGGGGGGGAAACAATGTTAATTGCTAGTTAGTACTTTGTTGTCTAGTTATCTCAAAGTTTGATGCGAGTTGTGTGCTGAGATATGTATGGCAATGTTTATTGTGCTGTAGTATCAATAAAAACTGTTTAAACATAAAATACGCTTTTCCCCAACCCTGGGTTTGGACGTTTTACAAAGACGTCCAAATCCCAACTTGGGCGTTTCTTTCGAAAATGCCCCTCCACTTATGATGTATTTGATTGACATGAGTAAATGCAACTATTTCAGCATGTAGAATTCTACAATTATGCCTTATGTATCATTTCGGTGGATAATGCATTACCACAGAAATAAACTTTTCTAAAACCGCCCATCTTATATGCAGAGAAAAAGCATGCTCCTAATGCCATCTGAACATACTAATACCCATTACAGCGGAAAGCATTCCTTGGGTAAGGATTGAGGAGTGATTAGGAAGCATGGAGACAATTCTATATCAGGGCTCCTCCACTTAGGTGCCCCAAGGGTAGGCAGTAGAAGCTTATTCTATAATGGAATCTATGGACCTAGATTCCATTATAAAATCTAGTGTAATTTGGTACCTTTTACGCTGATATTCAGCCCACAGGATGCAGGCTGGCTAAGTGCCGTGATCGACACTGAGTCTGGATATTCAGTGGCAAAATGAGATACCTACTGTCACACCTCACCAGCCCAGGGCCCCTTTTTCCCACAGCTTGGCAAAAAGGCCAATCAGTGAGGAAGTGATCTACAGTATTGTGAGTAGTATACTTTCAAAACTTGTTGTTCTGGACTCTGAGTGATCCAGGAACTCAATTTCATTTGGATTTTACTGGCTTTCCCCCCCAGTCTTAGCCAAAGAGAAAAGAGAGACAGATCTTTTTGCTGAGGCTCTGTGAACAGTTATATGTCCTGATCTTCCCAGGCACTTTTTAGAAAGTAAACAAATGTTTTGTTAGTGTTATAATTGTTCCATATTTCAGTTACCTGTTATTGTTCTGCTGATTGTACTTTTTATGTTTCACTGTTCCATATTTTTAAGACAATAAGCAATTTTCAGTTTGTCTTTGCTTTGCTTTCTGGACTGATAAAGAATCCTGGTGGTTTGTGTGTTTATTTATTTATTGCATTTATATCCCACATTTTCCCACCTATTTGCAGGCTCAATGTGGCTTACAATTTTCTGTCATGACTTATGCCATTTCAGAGTAAAGATACAATTGGTAATAGATATATAACATAGATTATAAAGTGAACAGTCAAGTAACAAAGGGAAGAACATACAATAGTTATCACATATTGAACATGAATGACATAATAACATTAAGCAATACAGTATAGGGAGAAAATGCTCCGATTGTTAAGTAAATGATGGTGAATTATGGTTCAATCATGAGTCTTTATGGTATATCATGTTAAAGAGATGTGTCTTTAGTGCTTTGCAGAAGTTAATTATATTGTGAATTATTTTCAGGTTAAGTGATGGAGCATTCCACATTTGCAAACTCAAGTATGAAAAGCTGGATGCATGTATTAATTTTAGACCTTTACATCTGGGGAAGTGAAGATTTAGGAATGTGCGTGCTGATCTTTTAGCATTCATAGGTGGTAAATCAATAAGGTCTAACATATAGGGTGGGTCTTTGAGTTCTTTGTGGGAACTGTGGGACCACTGGGAGTGTGGCCTCCAGTAGCCTAAAAATCACTGGGGATAATTTGAGAGCAGGAGACTCGCCCATAGGCGGTTTTGACCCAGTTGGTGGGAGGAGGGTGCTAGTGTAGAGCACAAGTGGCAGGTACAGGCAGACCTGAGCTAAGCTGGCGATAGACCCTCTAAGTGACTGCAGGGTAACCCCAGGCGGGTGGCTAGGCATTTCGTGACAGTCATTGAATGCAATATATGAAAAAACAAAATTAAGCACGTGGTTTCAAACCTCAGATTATACACTCTTCCATCAATTGGAATCAATTGGATTACAAAAACTTGATTAATTCATCATAACAGTGTACACCACACATGTTGTGCAAGCTGAATGCGCACCAGTAGTTTCTCTGGGTTTAATGTCATAGAGACATCATAAGGACATAGAATTCCTTTAATATTCTTGCCTCTACTAAATGCCACTCTTAACCTACTATCAGCAAAACCTGGCAGCATTTTAAGAATGTTCCTAATGCCTCTTCATAATCCTCACTAGTGCATTAGCTTTAGTGGTAAAGTGTAACACACACGTCAAAGTGTCTGGATCGTCCCTTCTTGTTGGGGAGAATTCAATAACAATTGTCTATCAAACTTTGATTTTCTTACAGATAATATGACCAACCAAGCATGGGTACCTACTACTATACTACTATTTAGCATTATATAGCGCTACAAAGGAACCTTTTCTTTAATATTGTGCTTTAAGCAAATCCTTCTATAACGCAAAAAACAGCAATACCAGTAAAACTGTCTTTTAATGACTGAGGATGACAACTGTCATACTGCATGAAACACATTCCTGTCTATTTCTTTATGAAAATGGTAGTCACAAATGCATGTCGATCTTTAACTATCTTGACATCCAAAAAAGATTTTTCAGTGAGATGCCAATGAACAGTAAGCTTCAGTGCAGGTTGACTCCCATTCAACCAAACATAAAATCTTTCAACACCCGTATTGAATCTTTCCACAAAAAGAAAATAAATAAACCAGATCTACAGTTTCATGGCTTCAAACATAGAAAAACGGTAAACAGTCATTTCCTCAAAAAAGTATCAAATTGCGATAGACGGGACCATCGTAGCCCCATCACCATTCCTGATACTTGTTGAAAAATCTTGTCATTATATTTAAAAAAATTATTCTTCATCGCTAGTTCAGCTAATGCCAAAATAATGGCTATAGGAGCTTTTTGATTATCTCTTTTATTTAAAACATATTCAGACACTCTTAATGCCTCTTGTTGCGGTATCATGGTATAGAGAGATGTAATGTCCAATGTTACCAGTACCAAATGGGAGAAATCCTGTGGTGCTCGAGCAAAATATTCCATACTTTTCAGGAAGTCAGTAGAATCTTTAATAAAATATTGCTCTTTCTGTACAAGTGGCTTCAGGAAGTGTTCAACATAGATCGATAGGGCTTCTAATGAAGAATCCTTACTAAACACAATTGGGCGACCAGGTGAATTTTGCAATGTTTTATGGATTTTAGGAAGAATATAAAACATTGGAATTACTGGATAGGCAGTATTCAGGAAGTCAGATTCTTTCTGTGTCAAAACACCCATCTTCAGAGCCTCCCGTCAGATGTAATATCTGTCCTTGTAATACAGGAGTGGGATCTTCTTGCAATTCCCTATAGTCAGTTTCCTTCATTACTTGTTGAAAAACTTTGGGTTCATAGGCATTCCTATCTTGCAACACAATTTCTCTGCTTTTATCAGCTCTTCAGATTACCACATCAGGATACTTTTTAAAGCTGAAATAATTGAGCGGTCCCATCTCGTACAAGTCAAAACCTCTTATGGGGATCACTGCTCCAATTGCTCAATGTCTTTCAATACTAGCTTCTTGAATGTCAGTAGCACAGGATCAATATGACCGGAGGTACCCAGACAGACTTGTTCCTCACAATTGATGTCTCCGCATAATTACTCTGCTCTTCACTGAAGACATATTTAATATGTAGTACCTCAAAAAAATTCTCAAAATCTACACGGCATTGAAAAGCTGAGTGAGCAAAAAAGTGGGCTAAGTGGGCACAAAAGACAACCTTTAGATAAAACAGCCAATTCTTCAGGAGTTAAATTTAATTGAGATAAATTGATCACAGCTGTATCTATTACTTTTGTGATCATGTGTAAGGTCTTTCCTGCTGAACCGGTTTGTCTGTCTAGTCTCATCGATACTGTCATTCTGACCACTCCTGCCTCATCCTTGGTTTCCTCTGTGGCCTCTGTTGTTATCTAAAAAAACGGGAATCACCTGAACTGGATGAACTCTTTGATTCTGACTGTACCTCAGGTTGAAAAGGAGGCTTAACCTTCTGTTCAGCTTCTAGCCAGGGATGCACAATTATCTTGGCATAATCTTCCTCACCTCTTTTGAACTTCCAGACTTTTTTTTACTATGAAGATCTTGATGGAAGTTGGAACGAATCTAGTTTCAATTTATATTCACTATATTGTTTTTCAAACTCTTCTAAAATCATCTTATTCTTCAATGCGACTAATTTATCATCTACTTCTTTTTGAATGATCTTAGGCACTTTATTTGTTTTCTCGATTATGGGTACCATTCGGTTGAGAGAGTATTTATTGAAAATGCCTGCCCACTTATTCAAAAATTCTTGATCATCCAAAAATAATGTGGGGCCTTAAGCCCAATGGAATCAATTCATGTTTACAATATTCTAACAAAGTCACTCTGTGCAACTCAGCGTTAATCAATCTTTTAGAATCATTAAAAAATCCTTTCCATGTTAACCCCGCTGATCCTTCAAAGTTCACTTAAAACATGGAGGGGCGCTGTAGCACATCTGCGACAAAACCAGTTGAAAAACTGAAACCACTTTTAAAATGCCTGGTTCTATACAGCTATACAAAGCAATAATAATCATAAACATATTAATGTTAGGCTACAGTCTGCATATTCTTGTCTGCTTCCAATTCATTAAATAAAATATGTTTATACATCCCTCAAAGCTTATGTGGTTTCCATCGTATAACTTCATTAAAACAGGAATCTACAATCACAAGTAAGGTCTGTGATTTACTTGAATCTGTTAATGGCCTAAGATATTTTACTGCATATATTTGCATACTTTAAATTAGCTTTGTGCTTTGTGTTGGGCATTGTTCATTCCATGAGGCATTTGCAAGTTGCCATATATTCCTGCAAGGTTTTAGTGTTTTATGAGGAGTGGGTTTTTGGTGGAGGAGGGAGGAAAGTTAGTTTATCCTTTTTTTGCTGCTACAACAGCTAAACCTAGAAATATGCACAAACACATGAGCACACCCTCCAAATGATCTTTTTCCTGACCCCCATTGTATTCTGCCTCTGTACAGGCTGAGTAGATATTGTTGATTTTATGGATTTTTGTTTCATTTTTACCAATGATATTATGTAGGGACAAGCGGAGTCTCTCTCCATTTAATCAGGGCAATGATTGCAGACTCTGAGAAGGGAACCGATATCAGAGGAAAATAAGGACTTTACAATCATTCCTCTTGCATTTCAATCAAAACCTCACTCTGTAAAACACTAAAGAACAAGGTGTAAATCAGTTTGGGAACATAGTTCTGCATTCAGTGCATTGTGGTTTACAGCTCCCAAATGACCTTCATCTATCTTCCTTAGCGGCTGAGGTGCATAATTGAACTAAAGAGAGACTTGAATAATGAGGTGGCAAACCGCAGCTCCACTGCCTTTGCTTAATGGGGTAACAGGCTTGTGCTTTCTTTTTTTTTTAAATCTAACAAAATACTCCATCGGGTCCAATTCTTTATGGTGACATTCGCTGATAGCCCATATTTTAAAATAAAATGAAGCAGGTTTTGTAAGCAAAAAACTATAAATCTTTTCATCGTAAGAGGGGTTCTAAGTACTTTTATATGAACCATCTTCCAGCAAACATCTGAAATAAAAGCAGATTTAAACTTACTCAATGAAACTGGGGAAAAGGGAGATGCATGTAGCTACAGACCTGTCAGTCTAGCATCAATATGGGTAAAGTTATGGAAACACAAGTGAAGAAAGTAACAGGGCTTAGTTGCAGATGTGTTTTGTCCAAGCAACTGCGCCTATTAGAAAGGCATCATCCATGTGTCCATCTATTTGTCTGTTCATCTGTATGCAAAGGCATAAAGACACAAAGAGAAAAACACCAGAATGGCATTGATTATAGAGGTGTTGGTCCCAAGTGATTACTTAGTGAATCGCGTGGAGAGAGGAGAAATCCTAGCGTACCAAGAAATACAGTCCAAGACCAAGAAAATTTGGCAAAAAGATATAGAAATATTTCCCATCATTTTGAGTGGCACGGTCTTGATGAAAAAACTTCCAAGTGCACCTATTACTACTACTACTACTTATCATTTCTATAGCGCTACTAGACGTACGCAGTGCTGTACACTTCAACATGAAGAGACAGTCCCTGCTCAACAGAGCTTACAATCTAATTAGGACAGACAAACAAGACAAACAAGAGATAAGGGAATATTAAAGTGAGGATGATAAAATAAGGGTTCTGAACAAGTGAACAAGGGTTAGGAGTTAAAAGCAGCATCAAAAAGGTTGGCTTTTAGCTTAGATTTGAAGATGGCCAGAGATTGAGCTTGACTTACCGGCTCAGGAAGTCTATTCCAGGCATAAGGTGCAGCAAGATAAAAGGAACAGAGTCTGGAGTTAGCAGTGGAGGAGAAGGGTGCAGATAAGAGAGATTTACCCAGTGAACAGAGTTCCCGGGAAGGAATGTAGAGAGAAATGAGAGTGGAGAGGTACTAAGGAGCTGCAGAGTGAATGCACTTATAGATCAATAAGAGGAGTTTGAACTGTATGCGGAAACGGATATGAAGCCAGTGAAGTGACTTGAGGAGAGGGCTAATATGAGCATAACAACACTGGCGGAATATTAGTCGTGCAGCAAAATTTTGAACAGATTGAAGAGGAGAGAAATGGCTAAGTGGGAGACCTGTGAGAAGCAAGTTAAAATAGTCTAAGTGAGAGGTGATAAGAGTGTGGATGAGGTTCTGGTAGTGTGCTCAGAAAGGAAAGGGCGAATTTTGGTGATATTATAGAGAAAGAAACGACAGGTTTTAGCAGTCTGTTGAATATGTGCAGAGAAGGAGAGGGAGGAGTCGAAGATGATCCCAAGGTTACAAGCTGATGAGACAGGAAGGATGAGAGTGTTATCCACAGAAATAGAGAATGGGGGAGGAGGAGAGGTTGGTTTAGGGATAAAGATAAAAAGCTCAGTCTTGGTCATGTTTAGTTTCAGATGGTGCTGAGACATCCAGGCAGCAATGTCAGACAGGCAGGCTGATACTTTGGCCTGGATTTTGGCTGAGATTTCTGGTGTGGAGATGTAGATCTGGGCGTCATCAGCACAAAGATGATACTGAAAACCATGGGATGAGATCAGAGTACCAAGGGAAGAAGTATAGATGGAGAAAAGAAGTCCCAGGACAGATCCCTGAGGTACACCAACTGACAGTGGGATAGAAGTAGAAGAGGATCCACTAGAGTATACACTAAAGGTACGCTGGGAGAGATAAGAAGAAAACCAGGAAAGAACAGAGCCCTGAAATCGAAGTAAGGACAGCGTATCAAGGAGTAGGCTGTGATCAACAGTGTCAAAAGCAGCGGATAGATCGAGAAGGATGAGGATAGAATAGAGACCTTTGGATCTGGCCAGGAACAGATCATTGGAGACTTTAGCAAGCACTGTTTCAGTTGAATGAAGGGGGCGAAAGCCAGATTGAAGTGGATCAAGAATAGCTTGAGAAGAAAGAAAGTCAAGGCAACGGCGGTGAAAGCACGTTCAAGTATCTTGGATAGGAAAGGGAGGAGGGAGATGGGGCGATAGTTGGAATCTGAAACTGAATAAGTTGCCTATAAATGTTACATCTTATGGACTCCAGAAAGAAGCTCTCTCTTTGGCACAATGCAAGTACTACAGTGAGCGTTTGTAGTACATTTGAGAGACTAAGATCATACTCCACATACCCTGATTTAGGAGTGAGATTCATTCCTGTTGTGGTATGCGCAAAACTAACCCATTTGGAGAAATTGCCCCAATAGACACACTTACAAAGGGGCAGGGTGGAGTATATGATGCCAGAGGGAGGGACTGGAAGGGGTATATAACGTTAGAAGAGAATCAGAAGGGGTGTCTGATATTTTTGGGGCGTGTAGCCATGGCAGTTCTTCTCATATAGCTGCATTGCTGGATTGCCGACAGCATGGCTGAATTTAACACCACCTCTCAAGACGGCATGAAGTACAGCCGCACTAGTGGCTTTATTCCAGATTATATAATTGAATTATTTACGTTAGGAACATCAGTCCATTCATTAAGATTGAAGGATCATTGTTTATTACAATTTCCGTCTGTAAAAAATTTAAGGTATAAATCTTATCATAGTTCCAATCTTGTATACTGTTCAGTACAATGTTGGAATTCTCTTCCTTTATTCTCTTCCTTTGGAGTTGAGTGATGTCCTCTTATTTTAGATTTTGTAAATAGTTGAAAGCTCATTTATTTTCAGCATATGGGGTTAATAAGATATTTGTTTGATTGTTGTACTTTTCCTAGTGGTGGACTAATTTTTTTTACTTACATTGTAATCTGCATTGATCCTTTATGGGTAGATAGTGGAAAATAAATTTGTATTGTATTGTATGACAGTTACTGCTTCATGCACTAGTTGGCACTGCCCCAGTCACACCCATCTATTGCCTATTCTTGTATTAAGCAGCTAATGTGGGGTTTTTACTGTGCTGGCTTTTTTTTTTTTCTTTTAAATATTTTAAGGTCCGCCACAGAGAGAAAGAATATCACATCCAGTTCTGAATCTCAACACTATACAACTAAAAAACAAATCTCTAATACAACCAGAACATAGTATATAAACAGTAGGGCCCTTTTACCAAGCTGTGGGAAAAAGGGCCCTGTGCTGATGGAGGGGGCCATTTATCCCACGTGCTAGGGCCTTTTTTACCTCAGCGGGTAAAAAATCCCCCAGCACACATGGCCATGAGGTAAGAGAAATCTAGGAAGTGGATGAATAGATAGGTGAGAATATGTGTTGAGTGAGTAAGTGAGACATGTTTGAGAGTTCTAGTCTTGTGACAATGATATGTATATGACTTGAAAAGCAGTTGAATAAATAAATTAATATTTGCATAGTTGTGTTGGAGAAGCATATTTACAATTTACAACTATATTTGAATTGTTATAACTCGAGGGGTATAGATTGTAAGAGAAATCTTACCACATGGCCATGCGACAGGGAGCCCTTACCGCCACCCAGCGGTAACCAGGCAGTGCACAGCGATGCACGATTACCACCGGGTTACCACCACAGCCATTTCTGTGGGTTTTCTTTTTACTCAGAAATGGCACATGCTCAAGGCGGGACTACTGCCAGCGGCCATATTGGGCTGGCGGCAGTGCCTAGCGAGGGCAGCTGACACCTGGGGTGGGTCGCCGCTGCGCACTCCCCCACGGGTGCAGCACGGCACACTCTCCCCCCTCTGGAGCGCACCCCCCCCCCGAGCGCCTACTTACATCGCAAAGCGGCGAGGACGGGCGGTAGGGCCAATCCGCCCCGACTGCACGTTGCTGGGAGCTGCGTCGGCTCCGCTGGTTCCCTGCTCTCTCTGTCCCGGAACAGGAAGTAACCTGTTCCGGGGCAGAGCGAGCAGGGAACCAGCAGATCCGACACCCCACCCAGCGGAATGCACCCGGGGCGGACTGCCCCCCCGCCCTCCCTTCCTATGCCACTGGCTGGCAGTAGTCTTGAAAGAGAAAGCGGTAAGCCCGCATTGGGCTTACCGTTGCACTGTAAAAGGGCCCCATTGTAATTTTCCCCTTTTAATCCCCCCAGCCTCCCCAATAGTGACTATCAAGGAGGGGTGGGGTTCATTACACCCTTTCCTTGAGAGTTAAGCTCTGGAACTTATTGCCAGAGGATGTGGTATCAGCAGTTACTGTATCTGGTTTTTAAAAAGGTTTGGACAAGTTCCTGGAGGAAAAGTCCAATAGGCTGCTATTGAAGTAGACATGGGGAAGCCACTGCTTGTCCCTCAGATCTGCAGCATGGATCTTGCTAATATTTGGGAGTCTGTCAGGTATTTGTGACCTAAATTGGCCACTGCTGGGAGCAGGATACTGAGCTAGATGAACCATTGATATGACCCAGTATGGCTATTCTTATGTTCTTATGAGACAGTGAGTACTCTAGTAACTAAGGGTAGTTCAACAGCCCTACTTGCAAATAGCCCTTCCTCCCCATCCCCTCCCACCACATGCTCCAGCAATTGCACATTCCATGATCTGTTGTGCAAGCTGTTTTAACACACATTATACATTAGCGAGGGCCACACTAGCTGCTTAACGTAGCTTAGTAAAAGGACCCTTTCATCTGTCTCTTCAAATGAGATCTGTTTTGGCTTAGGTGAGCCTACTGATAGCTAAGCTACAGACAGTATAGCTCCTAGTATCCTCAGAGCATATAAGCCCCTCCACCACATCAAGGCAGTGTCCCACGGATGGATTATTATTACTCTGATTGCTACTATTATTAGCAACTTGCATTATATAGCATTTTTCAACTCTGATGCCCCCCCAGAAGATTTCACGGTCTAGCAGGCTAGAGTCATGCATTGTCACTTCAGTGGCTGGCTGTGTATACGGGTTCACAGAACCAACAGGAGGCTTGCAAAGAAAAAAAGAAAGCTACTATTTTTGACAAAGAACAAAGAGAATCAAATGAGCATTGTGTAGAATATTGGTAGAAATTTTTCATCCAGGATGTGAGAAAAATGAATTTCTCATTATGAATAATCTTGTTCAAAAATGTGATATTGTTTGCTGTGAAAACATGCACCATCTGGCAAAATGCAAATGTGATGTACTGGTGTTTTAAGGCCTAATAAATATTATATTAGACCTTAAAACACCAGTACACCACCGAGTGAGAAGAACACACAAGTCTGCTACAAGATCTCCACAAAGAAACTACTTGCTACAAGAATACTACATTTTGGTCACATGTGCAAAATACAGGCAGACCCTCAACAAATATGAAACAAGGGACTGCAGATCAGTAACAGAGATTGGAAGGCAAAAGGCTGAACTGGAAACCTCAAGACTCTGCATGTGCAGTAATTCTAGAGATATAGAAAATGAAATGCAAAATATCAGAGATGTGCACTTCCCAAAGCTGACATATTCTAATTAATAAATTCAAAATAAGATACTTTCTTGTATCTTTGTTGTTCGAGCATTTTTTTTCCATTCATTTTGGTCCCAGTGTCTTTTTTCTGCTTTTCTCTGTTTGCTGTCTTTGCAGGGATATTTTGTCCATTTGACATTTCTTCTCTCTCCATCAGCTTTCCTCTCACAAACTACCAACAAAAGGGAAGTAAAGTGCAAACCAATCACCAAAATAGTAATACTTCACTATAAACACTATATTCAGTTTTATGTATTTCAAAAAATTATATATTTATGTTTATATATGAAAAATGGGAAGGAAAAGCCTCTGACTTCTGATGGGTGCCTTTATGCTTTTCTACCCGTTTATATATCCATTACAGGCATAAAACCTTCCAGCCTCCCTACTTTCACTCAAAACTTTATTTTTAATTAATATGTTTCAAAAAACTTTCATTTAAATTATACTTAGCTTCTCAGCATAGTTTCATGGTGTCCAGCATGTCCAGTAATCATCATTGCCCCTCTGTGTTCCTATCTTCCCCTTTTCCAACACCAGTCTCAACCCCATGTGCCTATCTCACTCCCATGTCCAGCATTGCCCCTCTGTTTCATACTGTTCCTACCCCTCCCCATCCAGCATTGCATCTCTGTGTACCTATCAGGCTCATTTTTGAAAGAGAAGGATGCCCATCTTTCGACACAAATCGGAAGGTGGACGTCCTTCTCCCAGGGTCATCCAAATCAGTATAATCGAAAGCTGATTTTGGACATCCCCAACTGCTTTCCATCGCAGGGATGGCCAAAGTTCAAGGGGGTGTATCAGAGGCATAGTGAAGGCGTGACTTGGGCGTACCTAACACATGGATGTCCTCGACCCATAATGGAGAAAAAGGGCGCCTCTGATGAGCACTTGGATGACTTTACCTGGTCATGTTTTTCTTAAGACCAAGGCAGAAAAAGGTGCCCAAAATGATCAGATGACCACAGGAGAGAATCGAAGATGACCTTCCCCAATGGTCACTAACCCCCAACCACCCTCAAAAAATATATTTCAAAATATTTTTTGCCAGCCTCTATGCCAGCCTCAGATGTCATACTCAAGTCCATGACAGCAGTATGCAGGCCCCTGGAGCAGTATTAATGAGTGCAGTGCACTTCAGGCAGGCAGACCCAGGCCCACCCCCCCCTACCTGTTATGTTTGTGGAGAAAACAGCAAGCCCTCCAAAACCCACCGTACCCACATCTAGGTGCCCCCTTCACCCGTAAGGGCTATGGTAGTGGTGTACAGTTGTGGCTAGTGGGCTTTGAGAGGGTTTTGGGAGGTTCAGCACACAAGTTAAGGGAGCTATGTACCTGGGAGCAATTTCTGAAGTCCACTGCAGTGCTCCCTAGGGTCCCCGGTTGGTGTCCTAGCATGTCAGGGGGACCAGTGCACTACGAATGCTGGCTCCTTCCATGACCAAAAGGCTTGCATTTGGTTGTTTCTGAGATGGGCGTCCTTGGTTTCCATTATCGCCGAAAATCAGAAACGACCAAGTCTAGGGACGACTATCTCTAAGGACGACCTAAATGTCAAGATTTGGGCGTCCCTGACAGTATTATTGAAATGAAAGAAGGACGTCCATCTTGTTTTGATAATACAGGTTTCCACGCCCCTCCATCAGGATGATTTGCGAGGACATGCTCAACAAAACTTGGGCGTCCCTTTCGATTATGCCCCTCTATGTTTTTTCCCTGCCCAGCATCTCTTCTCTGTGTCCCTATCCCTCCCCTAAAACATAAGAATAGCCAAACTGGGGTAGACTAATGGTCTGTGTAGCCCAGTAAATGAAGCCAAACAAAAGCTGGAAAGTCAGAAAAAGAAAACAGGAGTGAAAGAAATAGTTACAAGTACAACTAAAAGTCTAAGGGCCCCTTTTACTAAGTGGCGGTAAGCCCAACGTAGGTTTACCACTCGCTAAACAGGAAGTACTGCCAGACTACCACAGCAATCCTAGCGCACCGTCCTATCTGGCGCTACAAAAATATATTTCTTTTGTAGGACTGGAGTGTACTCAACGGTAATCGGGTACTGCCGGGTTAGTGCGGGAGCCCTTGCCACCACCTCAATGCAGCTTGGTAAAAGGTGCCCTAAAATTTTCAAAAATAAGTTTATTCTCCAGCTTCCAGCAGTGACCAGTCCAGGTCACAAATACCTGGCAGAATCCTAAATAGTAGAAAGTTTCCGGGCTACTAATCCCAGGGATAACAGTGGTTATCCCCATCTCTTCTATTTCTCCTGTCTGCCTGTCCTCTACCATCCCCCCCAATCATTGTGTGGCATCTGTGTCTCTCCTTCCCTCCATAAATCCATCATCTCTTCCTCTCTCTCGCCCCCCCCCCCCACCTCAATCTGGTCTCTCCCTCCACTTTCCTCCCTCCTCTCCCTACCTTCCCCATGATCCTCAATCTCAATCTCAGGATTTATAAACCAAATCCCCCCCCCCCCCAAAAAAAAGAAACAAATTTGGTAGAGCACTGTTAAATATGCCAGGTGAGTTCTGAACAATTTAAACAGCCAGAAGCCATTTCTGACTGTTTAAATTGCTTAGAATATGAAACCTTTTATGTTTTACTTAACCACTGCTGCCAGTGTTTAAAAATAACACAGATAGTTGTGGCTTAATAATGACCTGTAGGAACTGTAGAATTGCGCAGAGGCATGGCACAGTCCTGGTCACCACTTTCAACTGCTCCAACTCCAGTATTGAGAAAGAAAAAGACTTAGAAAGAAAGGCTTAGTATTCTGGGATTTACCCTCTTGATTATTATAGAGTTTATCACTGTTTTTCAGCTTTATGCATCTAAATTAGGCTCTTAAATCTAAGCAAATAAAAGGCAGGCCTTAAATTTAGGAGCGTAACTTCAGTACATTTATTTACAAATAAATCTCAGAAGCATCGCACCTCCTCGTTAGTAACCCAATAAATACATTCAAAACTGAGTATAGCAGGGACGTTATCCCAGTACCATCCACTACGGACTGTTGATGAAGAATAGGTATGTAGAACATCAAGAGTTAAGATGTACAGCGATAAACCTCACTAACAGGGTGGAAAGGCACCATATATACGTGGAATGAGACTTCTCTGAACATCTGAAAATCTCATCAAAGAAAAGTAATAAAGGCACCAGTACACTCTCTAGGGACTTCAGAAAAGAGAACCAGGAACATGTCTTAGGAGAATGAATAAGGTAGGTGACATTCTAGACTTTTCCAATTTCACACTTCTGCTACCTGCCTGCTTTGGTTATAGAGAACCAATAGCACATGTGTGACTGACCGTCTGTTTGAGTTTACACTGACATATAGCAATTGTTTTTCACAGAGACACTGTGTATTTATTTTCAGCCCGCTACCATTGACGGGTATACATGATGCTCCTGCTTGAAGGTAATTGAGAAATCTGGCAGCAAATTGTCACCCTCCAAATCCCTTCTTCTGTGTCTGCCTTTGTATGTTTTATTTAAGAAAAACACATTTTTATGAAATCTCTATAGGTCTGTATTTTCACAGATTATACTTATCTGCATTAAAGAAGCAGGCCAGTATTTGGCTAAAGAAAATAGGTAGCAATGAGAGATACACTTTTGAATAGGATGGGAAACATATTTTACAATTGTTTTAATATCATTAAAAATGAACCACATCTGTTCATGTTCTCTAATTGATTTATATTGTATTAATTTACTAACAGATAAGTTTCCAAGTTTTATTAAAAAATTGATATACAGCCCATGGGAACGACTGTCTGGGCGGTTTACAATATAAAATTATGTATATTAAACAAAAAGGAATGCCAAACCAATGCTAGATAACTATAGAACTCTTGAGTCATTAGGGTACACAAAGGGTTAAAATGGGCAAAGTTATAAGGATGTCTGATGCAATTAAAAATAAATCTCTCTGTGTGGAAAATGATTGCTATAAAATTTCATGTAGGTATAAATGTACTGAAGATTACACCTAGACGTTCCCAGAGATGCACTTTAGGTGGAACTGAGGTGGAGCAACAATGTATATGTGAAAGTCTAAATTTGTACAAGAGATGTGCTACTAGGGATCATTGTATCAGCTTAATTTACAACAGCATATAGGCATCTATTCTACATTTATAAATCAAGGATAAAATATAGGACTGTTGCAAAGATATTAATCACCCTAGACAAACCTTCAGCCTTGCAGCCCCATCCCCAGTTAGACTTTAGGCTCCTGCCCCTCCCCCAACAATCACGATCACCTCCAACACCACTCTTCCAGAATAATCGGGGTAAATGCACTATTGCATAACTGCCCACCCTCCCTGCAAGTAAAAGCAGAAGCTGCTGAGTTATTGAGTTTGTGTGGTTGTTTTGCATTGACTGTTGGTGATGTTTGGTGCCCCTTCTCCTCAGAAGCTGCTGCCCTAGATGACTGCCTAGTCTTGCTTAATGGTTAGGCTGATAAAATATGCACCTTTTTGGACATTTCACATAGCTGCCCAATTATATAATTACCTTTTGTGAAACGATAGTCTCAGATCTAGGATAATGGGTGAAGTTCAAATGATGGATAGAGTTCAACTGAAGAAGAGATCTGCCCTACCTAATAAGATGAATCAGCAGGAAATCCTTGCCGTAGAAACTGTCAGGACAATATTCAGCTGTTGGAGTCAGCCCTGCTTTTAAAACACCAGCTACAGTGGTAAAACAAATTCTGAAAATACCGGAACCGGTACACAGATTGCAGCCCTCACTGAATATCGAGACAGAGCGGCAAGTGGCCACAATATCTGGATAACTGTGTTATTCACACCACTATCCTGATAGCTAACCAAATAAAGTTTTTCTGTCCTATTTATTTATTTATGCACTTATCGGGATTTATTAACCACCTTTGTGAAGGGATTCACCCAAGGCGGTGTACAGTTATACTGTTTTGTTAACAGCATACCTTTTGTTAACAGCATAACAGTTTTGTTAATAGCATAACAATAGTAAAATGACCAAATGTAAACATAAATACAATAAATGAGATAAACTTGGAAACAGCAAATTAAAACCTAATAATAAGACTACCATGAAACAATATAAAAAATATACACATTTAACACTGCAGAACAATCATATAACAAACATATGATAAATGTCAGTACAATACAAACAATACTATAATAGACAGTGGGGAAAAACATTCAAATAACAGTTACAATACGATGTCAGCATAATACCAATGAAACACCTAATAAGCATGCATTAGAATATTCAAGTAACATAGATCTGATGCTAATCATAGTTACCTGATGTTGGCACCCAAATGGAATGGATGAGTAGCCTAATGGTTCGTGCAATTGGCTTTGATATTGGTGACCTCGGTTTGATTCCCACTGCAGCTCCTTATTGCCTTGGACAAGTCATTTAACCCTCCATTGCCCCAGGTATAAAAACTTAAAGTGGCTTAGTAAACAGGTGGGTTAGATTATGAGTCCTCTAGGGACAAAGTACCTACATATAATGTGTATAGCACTGCATATGTCTAGTAGCACTATAGAAATGATTAGTAGTAGTAAAAAGATCTAGGTGTCATCATAGTGTAACTTATTAATTACTGTTTCAATGTTTTATGTTTATTTTGAAAGGTTGTAACTTGTCATTATGATAGTGCCACTTTACTAGTTCTGAACTTCTGAAATCTAGTACTCAAGGGAGTTTCTAAGATGAAGGCTGTAAGATTACAAGCCTGTCTCTTCTCTTGACTGC
This sequence comes from Microcaecilia unicolor, assembly GCF_901765095.1. Taxonomy (NCBI): domain Eukaryota; kingdom Metazoa; phylum Chordata; class Amphibia; order Gymnophiona; family Siphonopidae; genus Microcaecilia; species Microcaecilia unicolor. Next base: position 164,725,310 of record NC_044040.1, read on the forward strand.
TCTCTATGCCCCCTCCCCCACAAAAAATATAACTTGGGTTGTGTTCTCGTTAAATTAGTACCTTGTTTTCTTACTTCTGTTACCCTCTTACCTATCTGTATGTTCCATCTTTTCTTATACCCTATGCTGTCTATTAAAATGTTTTATTGTGTATTGTGTTGACTTTGAGGGGCATAATCGAATGGGGCGCCCAGGTTTTCCTGAGGGCTTCCTCACAGGACGTCCCGCGAAGGGGCAGGGAAACCCGTATTATCGAAAGAAGATGAGTGGCCATCTTTCGTTTCGATAATACGGTCGGGGACGCCCAAATCTCCACATTTAGGTTGACCTTAAAGATGGTTGTCCCTAGAGATGGTCGTCCCCGATTTTCGGCGATAATGGAAACCGAGGACGCCCATCTCAGAAACGACCAAATCCAAGCCCTTTGGTTGTGGGAGGAGCCAGCATTCGTAGTGCACTGGTCCCCCTGACATGCCAGGACACCAACCGGGCACCCTAGGGGGCACTGCAGTGGACTTCAGAAAAAGCTCCCAGGTGCATAGCTCCCTTACCTTGTGTGCTGAGCCCCCCCCCAAAACCCACTCCCTACAACTGTATACCACTACCATAGCCTTTAGGGATGAAGGGGAGCACCTAGATATGGGTACAGTGGGTTTGTGGTGGGTTTTGGAGGGCTCTCATTTACCACCACAAGTTTAATAGGTAGGGGGGATGGGCCTGGGCCTGCCTGCCTGAAGTGCACAGCAGTACGCACTAAAACTGCTCCATGGACCTGCATACTGCTGTTATGGAGCTGGGCATGACATTTGAGGCTGGCATAGAGGCTAGAAAAAATATTTAATTTTTTTTAGGGTGGGAGGGGGTTAGTGACCACTGGGGGAGTAGTGGGAGGTCATCCCCGATTCCTTCCAATGAGCATCTGGTCATTTAGGGCACATTTTTGTGGTTTCGTCATAAAACAAAAGGACCAAGTAAAGTCGGCCAAGGGTTCGTCAGGGATGCCCTTCTTTATTCCATTATCGACTGAGGACGCCCATGTGTTAAGCACACCCCAGTCCCGCCTTCGCTATACTTCTGACATGCCCCCCTGACCTTTGGTCGTCCCCCACGACAGAAACCAGTTGAGGACGCCCAAAATCGGCTTTTGATTATGTTGATTTGGGCAACCCTGGGTGGACGCCCATCTCTCAATTTGTGCCGAAAGATAGGCACCCTTCTCTTTTGAAAATAAGCCTGATTGTAAAATAGCATACTATCATACTTTGTATTGTTTGAATATTTTTACTGCAGTAATTGTCTATTACTTATGTTTGACTTGTTCTTGCTGTACACCGTCTTGAGTGAATTCCTTCAAAAAGGCAGTAAATAAATCCTAATCATAGACAATATGCTGAAATCTTGTGCCCAGTGTGTGGCAGCAGCTAAAAAAACAAACAGGATGCTAGGAAGTATTAGGAAAGGGATGGTAAATAAGACCAAGATTACTATAATGTCTCTGTATCGCTCCATGGTGTAATTTCACCTTGAGTATTACGTTCAATTGTAGTCACCATATCTCAAAAAAGGATATAGCAGAATTATAAGAGGTTCAAAGAAGAGCAACCAAAATGATAAAGGGGATGGAACTCCTCTCATATGAGGAAAGAGCAAGTTAGGGCTCTTCAGCTTGGAAAAGACACAGTTGGGGGGAGATATGTCTGAGTTCTACAAAATCCTTAGTGGTGTAGAACAAGTAGAAGTTAATTAATTTTTTACTCTTTCAAACAGTACAAAGACTAGGTGACACTCATAGAAATAATTTTAAAACAAATAGGAGGAAATATTTTTTCACTCAATAAACAGTTACGCTCTGGAACTCATTACCAAAGGATGTGGTAACAGCAGTTAGCGTATCTGGGTTTAAAAAAGGTTTGGACAAGTAGGTGCCTACACAAGTCCAGTGCAGGTCAAATTGGAACTACTGCCTGGCTACTTGAATGCCCCGGGCAGTAATTCCATTTTTGATGTGCGCCCAAAATACGCAGTAGAAAATATGTTTATGCATGCTGATGCTTATCGCCTGGTTAGCGCGTGAAACCTTACTGCTAAGTCAATGGGTGGCGGTAAGGTCTGAGGCTGAAAATGGATGTGCGCTGGTTTTAATTTTGCTGCACATCCATTTTCGGCCACAAAAAAGGCCTTTTTTCCGGGCATGCTGAAAAATGGACCTGCACGCATTCAAAACATGCGCCTACACCAGCACAGGCCACTTTTCGGTGTGCCTTAGTAAAAGGACCCCTCAGGCAAAATATGTGAGTTATTCAGGAATGCATTAATTTTCCCACAGTGAAGGCAGGGGTAATTCTTTCTAAACTAACCAGATTATAAAATGGATGGGATAGAAGAATTCTTTAAATAAATAAATAGCATATCATAAGTTAAGTGCCAAAATGGAAGATAATGGTAGTTGAGCACCAAAACAGGGGGAAAATGGCAGTTATGTGAGAATTCTATAACTGGGGACATGTAACTGCAAAGGGGGCATTCCCATGGGAGGAGCACAAGGAGATCATGACCATTCCCATTATTTTGCACACACTTTATACAATCCATTTACACATGTAACTGCTTTATGCATGACTTTTTACATAAAAGCAGAACACATGTCTTCAGTGGTTTAAAAAGGCTCTTATTCCTACCACTTTAAAACACAACCCGACGTGTCCATGTTTCGTCTCTCCAGAGGCTGCTTCAGGGGCTACAACTATTAGGGGTCCCAAAGGGCACTTGCACCTAATAGTTAGTAGACTAGTCAAATCAAATCAGCAATGAAAACAGCTCAGCAGCAAGCAGCAGGATTCATACTCGCGCATTAACCCTAATAGTCGTAGCCACTGACGCAGTCTCTAGAGAGGTGAAACGTGGCCACACCAGGTTGTGTTTAAAGTGGCAGGAATAAAAATTTACAGTTTTATTAAATTTGGTGTATTGCTGTAACTGACGAGCAAAGCGGTGTACAAATCAGTGAAAAACACATAGAGGGGCATAATCGAACGGGGCGCCCAAGTTGTCATGAGGGCATCCTCGCAGGACAGCCCTGTAAAGGGGCGGGGCAACCTCTGTTATCAAAATAAGATGGGCGTCCATCTTTTGTTTCGATAATAATGGTCGGGGACGCCCAAATCATGAAATTTAGGTCGACCTTAGAGATGGTCGTCCTTAGGTCGTTTTTCAGATGGTCGTCCCCAGCGATAATGGAAACCAAGGACGCCCATCTCAAAAATGACCAAATCCAAGCTATCTGGTTGTGGGAGAAGCCAGCATTCATAGTGCACTGGTCCCCCTCACATGCCAGGACACCAACCGGGCACCCTAGGGGGCACTGCAGTGGACTTCACAAATTGCTCCCAGGTGCATAGCTCCCTTACCTTGGGTGCTGAGCCCCCCCAAACCCACTCCCCACAACTGTACACCATTACCATAGCCCTTACGGGTGAAGGGGGGCACATACATGTGGGTACAGTGGGTTTTGGAGGGGTTTGGAGGGCTCAACATTTACCACCAGAAATGTAAACAGGTAGGGGGGATGGGCCTGGTTCCGCCTGCCTGAAGTGCACTTCACCCACTAAAAAAACTGCTCCAGGGACCTGCATACTGCTGTAATGGAGCTGGGTATGACATTTGAGGCTGGCATAAAAGCTGGCAACAAATGTTTTTAAAAAATTTTTTTAGGGTGGGAGGGGGTTGGTGACCACTGAGGGAGTAAGGGGAGGTCATCCCCGATTTCCTCCAGTGGTCATCTGGTCAGTTCGGGCACCTTTTCGAGGCTTGGTCGTGAAAAAAAATGGACCAAGTAAAGTCGGCCAAATGCTCATCAGGGACGCCCTTCTTTTTTCCATTATCGGCCGAGGACGCCCATCTCTAAATCACGCCCCAGTCCCGCCTTCGGTATGGTGCTGACATGCCCCCGTGAATTTTGGTCGTCCCTGCGATGGAAAGCAGTTGAGGATGCCCAAAATCGGCTTTCCATTATGCCGATTTGGGCGACCCTGAGAGAAGGATGCCCATGTCCCGATTTGTGTTGGAAGACGGGCGTCCTTCTCTTTCGAAAATCCACCTGCAAATGTAAGAAAAAGAAATACAATTTTGATACAACATTCATAAATAAAAAAAAGGATAAACTAAGGGGCAGGAAAACATCAACAATGTATTAAAAAAAAAAAAGAGAGACTAAGGGGTCATTTTACTAAGCCATGTAGACGTCTACACGTGCCCAACACGAGTCAATTTGGAGTTATCGCCCAGCTACTGTGTGTCCTGTGCGGTAATTTCATTTTTAACATGCATCCACTTGCCAGAAAATATATTTTATTTTCTGGTGTGCAGTGAAAATCAGGCGAGATACATTACCGCTAAGTCAATGGCTAACGGTAAGGTCTCAGACCCAAAATGGATGTGCGCCAATTTTTATTTTGCTGCACGCCCATTCTCAGCAAAAATGTTAAAAAGGCCATTTTTACAGGCGCACTGAAAAATGGATCTGCGCCTGCCCAAAACGCACGCCTACACTAGCGCAGCCCATTTTTCGGCACACCTCAGTAAAAGGACCCCATAGTTAGGTACGTTACTATGTACTTATGTTAGCATTCTATAACAGACTTGATGAACAAACCTGTACTTATAGAATACTAGATGAGCACCCAAATTTTAGGCATCTAAGTTTTAGCATCCTTTATTGAATTGACCCCATAATGATTTAAAAGGAAAAAAAATAATTTCAATTGCTGTCCTGGAGACAATCCACTACATCACACTGAAACTTGATATATCCAACTGCCATAGTGGACTCTGGTCCCCAAAAGCTCATGTCTGAATATATCACTTAACAAATTTTAGGGATCCTTTTACTAAGCTGCGGTAACAAATGGCCTTAGTGCACCCTTACGAACGTGGGTCATGACTAGGGTTACCATATGTCCGGATTTACCCGGACATGTCCTCTTTTTGAGGACATGTCCGGGCAACCGGGCGGGTTTTGCCAATCTGCCCGTTTGTCCAGATTTCTGGACAAATGAGCAGATTACTAGCCTCCCCTCCCCTTAGTTACTACTGCCATGGTGGTCTAGTGACCTCTTCCACCTTCGAGGCAGGAAAGAGCCCCCTCTTTCCTGCCCGGAGCGCTGCCCTGCATGCATCCTTCCTGTTGGTGATCTCGGCGCCGATTCAAAATGGCCGCTGAGAGTTGAAGTGACCTCGCGAGACTTCAACTCTCGGTGGCCATTTTGAATCGGCGCCGAGATCACCAACAGGAAGAATTCATGCAGGGCAGCGCTCCGGGCAGGAAAGAGGGGGCACTTTCCTGCCCCAAAGAGGTCACTATACCACCAGGGCAGTAGTAAGGTAAGGGGAGGGGGGTGACGGGGGGGGGGGTGATGGGGTGTGTGACAGGGGGAGGGGAAAATGTGACAAGGGGCGGAGTGAGGGCATGAAAGGGGGCGGGGTGGGGTGTGAAAGGGGGCGGGCGGGGTGTGTGGTGGGGCCGGGGCATGTGTCCTCCTTTTTGGGGGACAAAATATGGTAACCCTAGTCATGACCACTCACTAAGGCTATTTGTACCTCGGCTGTAAAACCCCCCAGTTTTCTATTTATTTCATTAATGGCTGGCTGTATGCTGTTGCAATTAGTGTGGCTATTTGTAAAAATTATCGTGGGAGCACTTATCACCACCTATTTTGTAGGGAGGGAAGGACTCCCCAATTATCCATGTGCTAAACAGATAGCATGTGGTAATTATAGATGCACTAATTGTGTGCACAGGAATGTCCATTCTCCTCCCCTGACATGCCCTGTCAAACAAAACAAAAAAAAGCAATTACCATGAGGTTAGCGTGCACACATATAAGAACACAGGATGTGCTAAAAGCATCCCGCTTTAGTCCATTTTTGTTGCATTAGGCACATTAGTGCTTAATGCAACTTAATAAAAGGACACCTTAGTCCAGTGGTTCACAAACGTGGTCCTGGAGGTACCCTGGCCAGTCAGGTTTTCAGGATATCCACAATGAATATTCATGATATTTGCATGCACTACCTCCACTGCATCTCTCTCATGATTATTCATTGTGGATATCCTAAAAACCTGATTGGCCTGGGTGCCTCCAGGACTAGGTTTGGGAACCACTGCCTTAGTTTGTAAGGTGCCACCTGATCTATATCAAATATTATTCTGCAGTACTCTTCCCTGTCCTTCCCAGCTCTCATCTTTATACAGTCATTCTTTCTGCCTAGCCTGGGTTTCTAGCCTTCTCCTTCCCTCTTTATTTTGCTTTGTAACCATAGTGGTGCTGAATCAGCAGCTTGGGAACCCAACCACCTCCTGAGTCTGAATTCAGCAGTTCTAAAAAGCTGACAGGAAGTGAAACTTTCAAAATTGCCTATTTAACACCTTGAGGGAGGATGGCAGTCTGGCACCAGCTGAATTGGTTGCTTAAGCTAGGCAGGTGCAAAGTGGCCTGAAAATTGCTGAATACAATTGCTTGTTTAGACACAGTCTACTGTGATACTGGGACACAGGTGAGGTGTTCATTGTAATTTTTTGGTATATTATGTAGCTAAATTAAAATGTAGCCATCTGTTGACCAGTCAGCATCTTCCTGTTTTGATATTTTCACACTTCAGGAACAGAATTAAGAATTATGCTTCAGGAGATTGGATGGATGTTCATTCAGAATGGATGTAAATCCCTCCTTTCTAGTGGTAGTGTAAGTTTCTCACATTGTACTTGCACAGTAGATATCACTGTACAGCTCTGCCTTCCTGCGGGTTAAGTAAAAGGCTCCTTACTATTCATTTTAATATGCTGTGACAGTTAACCCTTTATATATCCAGCAGCCAATAACGAACAAGTAACCTTCTTGTTAACCCTGTGCTTCTGCATCAGACCCTAAGGCCTAGAATTACTAACGTGTGCAGCTGGTTTTGCATGCATTAACAGGGTTAATGTATGTTATTTGTAACTAAGTGATTGAGACTTGCATTAAAATAACACACACTAACCATCTTTTAGTAACTCTAGGACTAAGTTTCTACCTGAGGCATTAAGAGTAGAAGTGACATCTCATGGCGTAGTAGCAGCAGGATTTGAATTCTGGTGTCCCTGGATCACAACCCACTGCTGTACCCACTAGGGCCCAGATGCACTAAACAATCATTAGAGCCCTTCCCTTACCGATTCCCTTAGCGAATCGGTAAGGAAAGGGCATGCATCAAGGAATAGGAATGCAAATGAGCTGCTCGTTGTAGCTCACTTGCATTTTCTATTCCATCGTTAAACACTTGGCCAATCGGCCGGTCGAGCATGCGCAGAGCAGCCAAGAGTTATGCTGGCTGCTCTGCGCATGCCAAATACGCCTCCTTGTGCCGCCTGAAGACGCCGCGCCACTCACCCCCTCCAATGCAGCTCAATCCAGAGGACAGTGCAGTTGCGGACGCCCATCCAAATAAAAACGTCCATTTTTGCCGTCATCCCCCCCCCCCCCCCCCCGCAATAATAAAAATGTCCTTTTTGGCCGTGCTTCACTTAGCTGAGAGACCTGGAAGACCCTGAGCCAATCACAACGTGTTTAGCTGAGCTAAACACGCTGTGATTGGCTCAGGGACTTCCAGGTCTCTCAGCTGAGTGAAGCACAGCCAAAAAGGACGTTTTTATTATGGGGGGGGGGGGGGGGAATGACGGCCAACATGGACGTTTTGTTTTTGATGGGTGTCCTCAACTGCACTGTCCTCTGGATCGAACTGCATCGGAGGGGGTGAGCGGCGCGGCATCTTCGGGCGGCACAGGGAGGCGTATTTGGGGGGGGGGGGGAATGACAGCCAAAATGGACGTCCTTTTTTGAAGCAGTGCGCTTTTTTTTTTTTTGAGTGAAGGACGTCCATAAAGGACGTCCCTGACAAGCACTTGACTTTTTTTCCCCCCAATTTTTTTTTTTACTTTTGTAGCAGTTTTTCAATCCTGCGCAGCCCCAACGAGAAGTACAGACCTCTATTTAGATTTTCCAGCGTTAAGGCAATCGGAAAAGGTTAGTGCATCTCATTATAATAGGGTTTCTACACAATTTGCTCATCTGCATTCCATTTTCGTTAGCTGCTACCGTCGTCGGAAAATGGCTCGGAGAAGTCTTTAGTGCATGCCAGGGTTTACTACTTGCTCGTTAATGGCTCATTAATGGCTCGTTAAGTTTAGTGCATCTGGCCTTAGGTGGCTATTCCACTCCATTGAGCCTTACTTCCCACATTGCTATTAGATTTCTGCTTCCCAATATGTTTCTCCCATTTGGCTCATACAGTGAAAGAAGTTTGAAAATAGGATCTGTAGTATTTCTGGGCCCCTTTTACCAAGCTGTGCTGGTAAAAAGGAAGTCTTGCTTTCCTACAGGAAATGGCTGGGCGGCAAGTAAAGTACTTGTCACATGGCCATTTCAGGAGGACGCCGTTACCTCCACCCATTGAAGTGGCGGTAAGGGCTCCTGCGTTAACCCAGTAGTAACCGGGCAGCGCGCCGCACTGCCCGATTACTGCCGAGTACACTCCGGCGCTACAAAAATAAATACATTTTTGTAGCGCTGGAAATGATGGCACACTAGGGGTGGGAAGTGCCGCAAGGCTGCTGTGGTAGCCCAGCGGTACTTTCTGTATAGCGAGCGGTAAGCTCGCATTGGGCTTAACCGCCACTTAGTAAAAGGAGCCCAGATGATTTATTCCACAGTTTCTCTCCAACTTTCCAAAGCTGCTGAGCAGTTTTACAGTATAGCAAAAATACGAGAAACAAGTTTCAAGAATGCTTCCTTCACCTCATCTCAGTAATCAAAAGTATTTGCACAAATTAGCTGATCTATCTGAATATCTATTTGTATCCATATATCTCTATCTCTACTGTATATCTAGATTTAGATATAAAGGTAAATATTTGTGACCCATGGAGCGAAAATATAGCAAAAGTGGGGTATGTCACTTATTTATACCACAAGATAGAGGGATATCAACTGCATAATCTTGCAAAATTTCAGCCTCAGGTATGGACTAATTGTGTCTTTTAAAAATGAGAAACATTTATTAATAAAGGTACTTAACCCCAGAAATCATATACTCCACTTTAGGTACCTGCAGTTTTTAGGCTGTAGAACATGAAAAACATCAAAGTTGTAAAAACAAAATTGCATATTCCCATTCTACTGACCCTATATTACACAAAACGTATTAACTCTGTTATTTGCAGTGTGTTTTATTCTAGCAAAAAAGGTGCCGGTACTCAAATGCTAGGACACCCTTCGGAGGTGAGGTGATCACTGAGGGACCCACCCCACAATAGCCAAGCCCCCTGCAACCAGTCACAGAATCTATGACAAGGCAGAATTGGTGTGTAGAGCCTGAGCTCTTTCACCAAAACTTTGGGGACCATGGGCCAATTTTAGCAGACAACGGAAAAGGTGCCAGTGCTCAGTACCCTCAAGTACCCCCTCAAAAAAAGCCCCGGTTATTTGCAACCCCTCTTTTGGTACCTTTTCGTTCAGCAGGTCACATATCTATATATACATGTATAGAAAGACATAGATATATGACCATGGATATGTGTAGTAATTCATTTAGACTTGCTCAAGTGTATTTGTTTTCATGTGCTCTATGCCAAGCAATCCTTTTAAAAATATCAAGATAAATATGTTAAATAAATAATAAACTTCTATACTTGCATATGCCTTTTTCAGTAATGTATCCAAAAATATGGAATGAATTACCCCCAAAACTTAGAGTAGAGCAGGATTATTTACATTTGTGAAAGCTGCTGAAATCTTTCTTTATTTAAACAACCTTTTGAATTTTAATGTAAATTTTATTAGCTATTTAATTTTACTGTTTGTCATATTTATTGCCTATATTATAATTTTATATTATGAATGTTGCTCAGAAATGTTATAATGGATGAGTTATAAATATGTTAAAGAAAAACAAATAAATAAATAGAGCTGAGATATGCAAATAGCAGGAAATTTGACAGTGCAAGGGTACACAGCTGGGGCAAGACACTGCCCTGCCCCAAGATGTCCCCAGGGCTGAATAATCTAAAATCACAACACACAAAGGTTAAACCCACTTTCCTTCAAATAAATCCCAGTTCTGTCCCAGCTGGGTCCCATTAGTTTTCAAAAAAAAGAAACAGTTCCATATTCTGGTCTGCATTTCTAATCACTACAGTCTAATTGCATTGGAAAGGAGAGAAGGTTAGTAGCCTTTGGCATATCTGATATCCCTAAAGCATCATTGCCCTATAACTGCAGAATAAATTATACATGTGGAGGGTAATTTTATAACCAGACACCTAGGCTAAAAGCCAAGTAGGTACCTGTTTTAGGCTTGTTTTTAAAGACATACACCCCCCCCCCCCCCCAATATTCAGCTGGTGGCAGGCAGCACAGTTAGCTGTCACCACCAGCATTGACCCCAGGATATTCAGTGCTGGGTCATTTCCGGTGACCAGCATTGAATATCTGGGGTTTTTTGGCCAACTAACTTAGGGGCCCTTTTACTAAGCAGGGTAGGCGCCTACGCGTGCCCAACACAGGTCAATTTGGAATTACCACCCGGCTACCATGTGGCCTGGGCAGTAATTTCATTTTTTACGCGCGTCCACTACGTGCGCCGAAAAATAATTTTTGTTTTCCAGCGCATGGTGCTAACCGGGTGGTAAAAGCCATTCTACTTGCATAGACTATTACCACCTGGTTAACGCATGAGACCTTACCGCTAAGTCAATGAATGGGTGGCGGTAAAGCCTTAGACCCAAAACAGACATGTGCCAATTTTCATTTTGCCGCATATCCATTTTCAGCCAAAATTTTAAAAAGGGATTTTTTACAGGTGCGCTGAAAAATGGATCTGCGCGTGTCCAAAACACGTACCTACACCAGCACAGGCCATTTTTTGGCACACCTTAGTAAAAGGACCCCACCAGCTCTGTGAATATTCAGCGCTGGCCGATTAAGTTAATAACGGGTGAAGATAGCAAATCGGACCCATAAATAGTATTCCTTTTATGGGTCCGATTTGCCTGCTAAACTTAGCTGGCCAGCGCGTCAATATTCATGGATAACTGACTATGTCATGCACATAGAGGCATATTTTCAAAGCACTTTGGGAGGCTAAGTTCCATAGGTTTCTATGGAACTTTGGGAGGCTAAGTGCTTTGAAAATAAGCCTCATAGTCTCAGTGGAGGTATCTGGCTGTCTCACGCTAAATGTTAGCACTTAGCCACCTAAGCACTATTTAACTGTCCAGGAGCTGTTTCTGGCTGGTTAAATAGTGCTGAATACTGTGCCCATAGATGCCTAAATGACTCTATATAAGGCTAGCACACAGCCTGCTGAAACTGTGGCTACAATACAGCCATGTACATTAAGACCCGCTTGGTAGTTGATATAAATATATGTGGCTAATCTCCAGGCATAGTTGTGTATTGTATAACCTCCATGCATACTTTGTAAGTCTGCTCACATTTCACCTGAACTCCACCTCCAAATATGTCTAGCCCAGGACACATACAACTATGTGCATGCTTGTCATAGCACCTACTTATATATTGGGGCTAATATAATAAGATTCATTTCAAATGTGTATAAGAGGAAATTCTATAACTAGGCACCCACATTTGGGTGCCCAAGTGAGCCTACTCTACAAAGACACTTATGGGCTTATATATTTATGTAATCATTGTCTAAACACTGTGGAACCCAGTGAACACTTACATACACTGGGGATGCTTTACGTGAAACACATCTCCATTGTGAGCCACGCCGGAAGATGTCGGTCACTTCAGGCAGAGCCACTAGATAGAACACGCTGCTGCCATGATGCGGACATGGAGGCTTACCAACAAGAAAGCTAAGCAAACGTGAGCCGTGATGATGATTGCAAGTACTGGAACAACGCATTTAAGGAGAGTGGTGACAGGCTGTGTTTTGTTGCTACAGGTCCAGTGCTGTATTTATCCCTTGACGAAGCTTGAAAAGCGAAACAGGCACCTGTCGGGATTCACCGTTACACCGGAATGCACAGATAAGTGATTCTTAAGCCTACCATCTCCATGGCATAAACTAAAGGTTGTGAGGAGATATGCCGAGTGTGCAAGGGCGTAGCATTTAATAGACTAAGGAATTAAAAAATAAAAGAAAAAACTAAAAATAAAAAATGAGATATAATTGTAAAACTGTTCCGTTTGCACACATAGGAAGGCTGGGTGTTTAGTCGATGGTTACAACGATCACCTATAGGGGTTTATCCGATTGATGTATGAAATATCACACAGACCCTGGTGAAGATATGAGACTTTCCCCTTAAAAACCACAAAAACAACCAGAAATCAATTGTTGCCCCTGTACGGATTTCTTCTACATTGTGTGTATCATTATGGTCAAGGGTTAGTAGACAAGCGCCAGATTAGGCTTGTATGATTTTAGGCATTTTTTCCAATTTGTCCATTAATCATTGGATTTGTTTTTGATCCAAATTCTTTCTTGTCTTCTACATTTACGTTTCATTTGTAGAAGGTCTTCGTTAAACCATGGAGATAACTTCTTGGTTGGGATTTGTTTGTAATTAGTGCAAGTTCGTCTACAACAGTTTTGCAAGTGTTGTTCCATTGTTGGATGAAATTAGTAGATGGGTTCGAGGACAGTAAGTTACCAAGTTGTTCATTTGGCCCAAACTTTGAGGGGGCAATTTGACCTCTGGTTTTGAAGATATGTGATGTGTTAGTAGGCTTAGATGAATGGGTGGATGGTAATTTTATAATGGCATTTTAAGTGCATGTATGTCAGTATACACTTGTAAAATGCCTCATAAGAGTACCTCACACACTTGTACACAACGTTTGTGTAGGTACATTCTGGGGTGGCTTGGGCAGAGCACAACTGGAGTTGCAACATAAGTGTGTACAAATAATATTGTATGTGCATTTATTAACACCAGCCCAGGTGTCAATGTGAAGCCACTCTTGGATTCTCCCTGAATATCTGATTTCTATGACTGTTTATAAACAGTTGTGAATAGGAGATGAAATATGCCTGGAAAGGCTTATAATCAGCCTCTAGCTGATGCTGCTATTCCACATGCACTTTCCAAACTCAGGGGCCCATTACCAAGCAGCGCTAGAAAGTGGCCTGTGGTAGCCCCAATGCTGGTCCTTCCTATGCGCTAAGGCCACTTTTAGCACTGCTGGTAAAAGGCAGCTTTTTCTATTTTTCCAATAATAGCCATGTGCTAATTTCCCCATTAGCGTATGACCCCTTCCCGCCACCTATTTTGTAGGTGGTAAGGGTGCACGTCCTCATGCTGCGCTAATCAGCACACAGCAATGTCCACGTACTAATCAATTAGCATAGCCACACCCACTCTCCACCCACAAACACACCCCCAGCGCTAAAACATAATTTTTATTTTTTAGTGTGCGCTGATTCCAAAACTACTGCAAGACACCTGAGCATGTGTTAGTGCTTCCTGCAGGTCAGTGAAAGGTCCCTTCATTTTAAAAAGGAAACTAATCCCAAAAATGTCCTTGGAAAATCTGGCTGGTTTACAGAACGAGGTATAAAATAGCTACAGACATTTGTGCCTGCAACGAGACAAAAATGATGTGTGGAGATGGGTTATGCAATTTCTATGTGCAATTTGTCTCCCCTGACCCAATTGCCTCCACTTTTACTCACATCGGGAAGTTGCAATACTCAAGCCAATGATTTTACACGGTTAAATACAAGTTTCTCCCATGAAAATCACTCCATTAGAACATAAGAACTGCCATATTGGGTTAGAGCAAAGCTACATCAAGCCCAGTACCCTGTTTCCAGCAATAGCCAATCCAGCTCACAAGTTCCTGGAAGGGTCCCAAAAAATATATTCCATGCCTCTTAATAACCCCCAGGGATAAGCAATGGTCTTTTCCTTATCTACCTGGTTAATGTTCATAGATTTCCCCCTCACAATCAGGAAACTTAAAACCTCTTTATAATACCCACATATCTAATACAATGTGTGATCCATGCCATAGTAACATTATTCTAACGTTTTAGGTAGCATGGAAATTAGAGAAATTTGTAACTTTTTAAACACTACTTTATTTCTCCAGAAAACAGATGGAGGATGGTGAGGAGAGGGGGAGTTAAAGCAATTTAGCATCTTACATTTAAATAGAATATTCTGAAGGAGTAAGTGAAAAAAAAAAGTTCACCATCACAAGCATGGCACAGTAATACAGTTTTTTTCACTCAGCGGGGGTTCCTGCTGAAATTTTAACATGGGGCCTCAAACCAGATTTTAAAAGAAAAAATGCTTTACATGTGGTTCAGGCAACTTGTCAAAGCATCCAGCCATCAGATCTTACCATTTCTAAGATTAATATTTGTTCATAAACTCTTGCTTGTAACTGATGCTTTATCTTTTGGCAGTCAGCCAAGAATGACTCAGCTGTTTAATGTGTCTGCTTCCAACATCTGTATTCAGTTGTAGCTTATAGACTTGAATTCTGCTACAAGTGGTGACCCCCACAACCTTCCAATTGTTTTGAATGTTTTTACATTTTTAGCAATTAATAGCAAAAATGACGACTAGATCTCACTGCTCATTGGTAGGTAGTGATAGAAATTTTCTATTGTTTAGTATTATTTATGAGACAATAAACAAACTGGGTACTTTGGTACAAAGCAGGGCTGGCTCAAGGGAAAAGAATATAAGAATTGCCAAACTGGGTCAGGCCGAAGATCTGTCTAGCCCAGTATCATGCTTCCAACAGAGGTCAATCCAGGTCAAAAGCACCTGACAAAATCCTAAAATGTACCAAGATTCCATGCTACCAACTCCATGGATAAATAGTGGTTTTCCCAGTATCTACTTTAATAGCAGTTTATGGACTTTTCTTCCATTGAGTGAAAAAAATATTTTCTCTTATTTGTTTTAAGGGTATCACCATGTACATTTCATGGAGTGTCCCCTGGTATTTGTACTTTTTCAAACAGTAAATAATCGATTCATGTTAACCTGTTCTACTCCACTCAGGATTTTGTAGACCTCTATCATATCCCCCCTCAGCTATCTCTTCTCCAAGCTGAAGAGCCTCTTAAGCCTTACCTCATATGAGAGGAGTTCCCTTTCCTTAATCATTTTGGGCACCCTTCTTTGTACCCTTTTCTAATTTGGCTTTATCTTATGTGAAATGCGGCAACCAGAATTGCCCACTATACTCAAGGCGTGGTTGCTCCATAGAGTGACACAGAGGTTGGATTGTGGCACCCCAAGCCAACTTTTTCACCCAATTTTTGGATCAGTCTTGCAGTATGAGCCATGCAGGCAGGGATATATTTTCAGCCAGTACAGTTGCTGGCATTTAGCTAAATCCATATATTTAGCACCACTATCCTTATAAGTAGTGACACTGATTATAAGGATAGTGCTGTGACCATGCTGACACTGTTCTCTCTAAGCTGAGTGGGAGTCCTCCACTTATAGTCCTGCCAGTAGGTGGTGCTGTTTCACTATCACATTTTCAATTGTAAGGTGCAGACAAGCTTTGCTGGACTCTAGGGAACCTGCCTGTCTGTAGCCCTTGAAAACAGCAACTCCCACTGGCAGCAATGCAGTTGGAGGACTGCTGCTGTGCTCAGAGGAAACAGTGAATGCTGGCACTATTTGTTTAGGCTTGCTACTCAGCAGACTTAAGCAAAACGTATAACTTATCTGAATAGTGGTGAAATATTGCTGCTATCTGGAAAATTTTTTGGTCCATCCTATCTTCTCCCCTAGCCTACCTCACAAATGGTAATTTCATATCTGATCATTTAAAGACTGAAGTGACCTTTTTTTAAATACATTAATAAGGGAATGCACATATGGCTTTCAATATTGCAGGAAAGCTAGGATGAGAGTATTTTCTGTTTTGGGGTCCTGGCTGGTAGAAGAAGTTGTCAGATGGAGTTCACCAAGAAACAAATCAAATCAAATTCTGTATACCGCTATTATCCACTTTTCGGGGTTCAGTGCAGTTTTACATTCTAGGTGAGAAAAAAGCCAATAATGTTAGTTTGAGATATGAGAATAATTAGAGACCATTGGTGTAATGCATGAGACAAAAAACATTATAAGAAAGGAAAATGGATGATACTAGGAGGCAGAGGTCAATGGATTGTTATGAAGCAGTCTTTCGGAAGAGAAAGGTTTTTAGCCTGTTCCTGAAGCTAAGCGTTTTCTCTTCTGATGGCAATAGGTAGAGTTCCATATTTTAACTCCAAGTACAGGAAATAGAGAGTTAAAAATCTTCTGATTTCGAATTGTCTTTTGAAACAGTGACGCTAGCATCAGTTGTTCTTTTAGGGGTCCTTTTACTAAGCCACTGTAAAAAGAAGCCTGCGGTAGTGTAGGCACATGTATTTGGTGTCTGCCGGGCCAGTTTTTACCACGTCTGCAAAAAAGGGCTTTTTTTTAATGGGATGGAAAAAAGGGCCTGTGGTAATGTAACCAGTTGTATAAATTGGTTTAAATTGTTTACCTTACTGCTGAGAGAGCAGGGGGGGTTGCTAGAAGTGTCCTGAGTTGCTATGGAAATATTCAGCCAGGAGGACTTCCTACACATGAGCAGTTGATACCATAGAGACCACGGTTGCCAGATGGGCGGTTTTCCGCAACCCGCCGTGGGCAACTTTTGCCCGCGGCAGGTTGCGGTTTTTTGGGCTCGTTTTGTTTTTTCTGTGCGGGTTTTGGGGCGGTTTTTCGGCCGGCGGAGGGTGGGGATAATGGCGACAGGCGGGGTTTGTGACATATTGGGCGGGGTGATTATGGCGGGGGTGGGGCTGATGACGGCGGGGGCGGGGTGATGATGGAAGGGGCGGGGTTGATGACGGCGGGGGTGGGGTGTGTGCGGTTTTTGGGCTGTTTTGTGTGGGAATTTTTTTTTTTTATTTGGCAACCCTGATAGAGACTCCTGCACATGAGCAGAACATACCATAGAGATTTGCACTGACACCTAAGATATTAAAAGTGCTAAAAATAAGTTTGAAAAGTATTTGCATTAAATCTAATTGCAGAATTTAGGTGTTAGGAGATGGGATTGATATGCTATGTACTCAAATTTGTTTAAATCATATGCAAATTAGTCTGTTTTTGGGAGGTTCTCATTTGCCTATTTATGGATAAAAATTATTAGAAATGTTTACAGCCTTAATGCTAGGACATGACTCTGATCAAAAATGTGAAGTTTGACCCAAAAACGAAGGGTTTATCTAGTGTTTTTGGACTAAAAATTCCCATTAGAGGGTCTATGTTAATCTACATTCAAATAGAGCTCTTGTTAGGATTCTGCCCGGGAAGGAACAGAGCAGAGGAGAGCAACTGAAGATTTAACTGAGCCAGGACCTGCATTCTGTGAGCTCTGTGTGTAACAATTGAAAGAAAGAATTGATAAAATTTGATTGATATATTAAAAGAGTGACTGATTTGGTTGAAGTAAAACAGGAAATTGAGGAGAGATTTGTACTAGATTTGAAAGTTTTAGTTCTCTCTTCTGAGGAAAGGATTGTGAGTTTCCAAGTTGATTTGGTCCTATAGTAAGGATCAGAAATCATTAAACATTTAAGGAAAAAGATTTATTTCTGAAAGAGATTGGTTGAGATTTACAAGTTTGAGGTTTCTCTGCTGAGAGGGGAGTGGATCTATGAATGTGTGTGTGTGGATGAGATCCAGCAGTGGGCTTCAAGATCTCAGCAGCTTGGAAGAAACAAAAAGGGTTGCTCTTTAGATAGTCAGGGTAAAGTTATAATAAAGCTACTTAGGAAATTAGAACTGAGGAAATTCAATTTATTTTATTTTTTTCATAGTTTAGCACTCAGTCCAGGTTCCAGTTTCAGGCAGGCTGATCTAAAAGACACACACACTGCAGAAAGGCAGTATTTCTCCTTTTATTTTATTTTAGATTAAGTTTAGGAAGAAGACAACTTTTAAAGGAGAGATCTCTTGAAGACTGAGTCTACAACTGGAAGTTGAGTCTGTAACTGGAAGTTTCCTTCAGCTAAGTACAGAGAGAGACAATTCACATTTTTTCTGAAACTCCTGTTTACCACAAAAGGGAACTGAGATTTTACATGAAATACACCTAAGAAACATTCCTATTTTGAGTTGGAAATCTTTGAAGTGTTATACTGACTTGTAACTTGGTTAGAAGACCAAATGTTTGGTTAGTAAAGAAATTAGAGTGTATACTGGATCCAGTAGGGAATCAGCAGTTTTACTGGTCTAATCTTGTACAATCTAACTGAAGAGTATTTCTTTCTGTTTACCAGTACAGTTAAATAATTTCATTCCACTTTAATAAATAATTTCTTGTTATATATATATAAGGGAGTAGTATCTGGATTTATTATAAATCAAATTGATTCCATTCACAGGAATTTATATTCACCTTTATGCATTCATCCGGTATTATCTTTTAAGGATGATGTTTTATTTTATGTTCACTCTGTCTCTAGTGACCTGAGCACAGTTAATTCCCTCGGCTGGCAATATTAGAGGTATTTTGATATTGTGTGAAGTCTTACCACAGACGGGTGACAGTAAAACTGAAACCAGCCCGCCCAAAACCAGCCTGAGCACTTAACGCCACCCATTGATCTAGTGGTAAGGGCTCACGTGCTACATGCACGGTAACTGCTTCATGGTGCGACCGCACCTCGAATATTGTGTTCAATTCTGGTCACCGCATCTCCAAAAAAATATAGTGGAATTAGAAAAGGTGCAGAAAAGGGCGACAAAAATGATAAAGGGGATGGGACAGCTTCCCTATGAGGAAAGGCTAAAGCGGCTAGGGCTCTTCAGCTTGGAGAAAAGGCGGCTGAGGGGAGATATGATAGAGGTCTATAAAATAATGAGTGGAGTTGAACGGGTAGATGTGAAGCGTCTGTTTACGCTTTCCAAAAATCCTAGGACTAGGGGGCATGCGATGAAGCTACAATGTAGTAAATTTAAAATGAATCAGAGAAACGTTTTCTTCACTCAACATGTAATTAAACTCTGGAATTCGTTGCCAGAGAATGTGGTAAAGGCGGTTAGCTTAGCGGAGTTTTAAAAAGTATTGGACAGCTTCCTAAAGGAAAAGTCCATAGACCGTTATTAAATGGACTTGGGGAAAGTCCACTATTTCTGGGATAAGCAGTATAAAATGTTTTGTACATTTTTGGGATCTTGCCGGGTATTTGTGACCTGGATTGGCCACTGTTGGAAACAGGATGCTGGGCTCGATGGACCTTTGGTCTTTCCCAGTATGGCAATACTTATGTACTTATGACTGGTCAGCGAGTGCCAAGTGACGATTACCGCCGGAAACGACACCCGTGGGAGGAAATAAATAAATCATCCAGGCGGTATGGGCACACGCCAAATATGAAATTACTGCCAGGGGATGCGGTAGCTTGGCGGTAGTCTCATTTTGGTGCATACCGCACACACGTAACGTCTAATGCGCCTTTGTAAAAGGGTCCTTCAGTCTGTTAGACTGGACCAAACGTAGCAAGGCGGTCTTAGTCAGCAGTTCAGAGGTGAAAGTCTGTAAGATTTAAAAAATCAAGCAGCTTTGAACCTGAGTCTTTCTGCTATGGGAAGCCAGTGCAGTTTGTTAAGACGAGTTGAAAAACACTAGTATATCTATTCAATCTGTATATTAGTCTAGCAGCTGTATTCTGTATGATTTGCAGTTTTTTCTGATATTGACACTTAGGGGTCCTTTTACAAAGGCGTGTTGAAAAATGGCTTGCAGCAGTGTAGGTGCGGGTTTTGAGCACGCGCCTGTAAAAAAGGCCTTTTTAATATTTTGCTAAAAATGGACGTGCAGCAAAATCAAAATTGGCGCGCATCCATTTTGGGTCTGAGACCTTACCACAAGCCATTGACCTAGTGGTAAAGACTCACGCGGTAATGACCTAAGTTTGTCAAATGCCACTAGGCGCGCGTCCGATAAGCGTGTCCGAAAATTAAATTTTCTGATGCGTGTATCAGAATGAAATTACCGCAAGAGCCACGTGGTAGCCAAGCAGTAACTCCATTTTGGTGTGTGTTGGGCATGTGTAGACACTTATGCGGCTTAGTAAAAGGGCCCATTAATACCAAGAAATAGAACATTACAGTAATCCAAGTGAGGTAGGACTAACATTTGGACTAGTAGTACAACGGCTTTTTGGTTGAAGAATGATCTGACTAGACATAGCTTCTCATTTTGAATAGTGTTTTCTTTGACCGATTTCATAAAGAGGTGAGGTGAGAGTGTGTCAAGTGGCTTTTGTAGATGTGGAAGGATGAAGGGATTGGTTAATGGTGTGGTAGTTGTGTACTGGATGTAGTTAGTGTGTTAGATGAAGTACGTTTTGTGTGTTCTATATATGTATTTTATTTGGTATCATAAATCACAATAAATAAATAATGGTGGTCCAATAGATTAAAATCATTCATTCATTTGCAACATTTTCAGACAAACTGGGTGCAGATCAGAAATAGGATATTTCCTTTTATAACTCAACATGAAAAAATGATTCTGTTCAAATTCTGGTGTCACATCAGTTACAGGAAATTAAACTAGTTTAGGGGCAGAAATTTACACCAAGGTTTCATTGGTGTAAATGGTCACTCCTAAATGTAGTCACGGTTCCCGGCGCTAAACGCTATTCTATAAACGAAGCCTAACTTTAAGCGCCGTTTATAGAATAGCACTAAG
The DNA here is from genome assembly GCF_901765095.1 of Microcaecilia unicolor. Taxonomy (NCBI): domain Eukaryota; kingdom Metazoa; phylum Chordata; class Amphibia; order Gymnophiona; family Siphonopidae; genus Microcaecilia; species Microcaecilia unicolor. The sequence continues at coordinate 164,746,081 of NC_044040.1, forward strand.
CTTTGTTTTTTAAGTTCAGTGTTTTAGTTCTATATGGATGATGCTACTGAAAATTACCAATGACCACTTCAACGATATCCAGATAGTGCCTGAACAATCCAGGGTGGAACTAAGGCAGAGCCAGGAGTTACACAATTAAGGCCAGATTCTATCTATGTCACCTAAAAAATTGGCGCCAAAGGAAAACACGGTTAGGTGTATTCTGTAAATCATGCCTAAAGTTCAACGTGGTTCACAGAATACACCTAAATCTGTCATCCAACTAGAATTTAGGCGCATCCAGTTGCGCCAATGAAAAGCTGACGTAAATGCCCATGCCTAATTTTAGGCACCGAGTTATTCTATATCACTGCAGGTAAATTTTTTCTTCTCCCATAGCCACACCCCCTTTTGGGAGCCACATGGTAGAATTTATCTGGACTAGGTTACAGAATACATTTAGCAAGTAGTGCACGTAAATTCTAATTATTGCAAATTAGTGCTGATAATTGCTTGTTACCATCCAATTATCGGCGGATTGGCTTGTTAACTAATTGAGTTGCATGCACAAGTAAGAATATGCCTAGATTTGAGCGCACAACTCTAGTCGCACTTGTTAGTCTCACACACACACACAAGGAGTGACATGGGCTGCACACACTGCAGCAGGACATGTTTATCCACTCCTACGCTAGCTGAGATATTACTTAATCACCTCTCTGACCTCATATGCAACTTTCTTTAAATTAGTCACCTTATTTCCTAACTCCTCTTACTCTCTTAGGTGCCCTTTTACTAAGCTGCGGTAGGGCCTATGCGTGAGAAGTGCGCGCCATAATAAGACTACCGCCAGGCTAGCACGTCCCCTGGTGGTAATTTTGGATTTGGTGCATACTCATTCAGGCGATAGAAATAATTTTTTTCATTTTCTACCATGTGCGACATTTATTGCGGTAATCGGCACTTGGCATGTGCTGAACGGTTACCACACGTGTAGCGCATGAGCCCTTACTGCTAGATTAATGGTTGGCGGTAAGGGCTCAGGCTGTAAATAGGCATGCACCAGTTTTAATTTTAGCGCACACCCATTCCCCAGCCCATTACAAAATGCACTTTTTCCAAGACACGGTAAAAAATGACCCAGAGCGCGCTAAAAACACGCACCCACACTACCACAGGCCACTTTTTACAGCAGCTTAGTAAAGGACCGCTTATCTATATGTTCCATCTTTGCTTATACCTTTCACTGTCTATTAAACTGTTTTATTACGTGTGGAGGGGCATAATCGAATGGCGCGCCCAAGTTGTCACGAGGGCGTCCTCGCAGGACGGCCCCGTAAAGGGACGGGGCAACCCGTATTATTGAAACAAGATGGGTGCCCATCTTTTGTTTCGATATTACGGTTGAGGATGCCCAAATCATGAAATTTAGGTTGACCTTAGAGATGGTCGTCCTTAGGTCATTTTTGAGATGGTTGTCCCCGGTTTTCAGCGATAATGGAAACTGAGGACACCCATCTCAAAAACGACCAAATCCAAGCTATTTGGTCATGGGAGGAGCCAGCATTCGCAGTGCACTGGTCCCCCTCACATGCCAGGACACCATCCGGGCACCCTAAGGGGCACTGCAGTGGACTTTACAAATTGCTCCCAGTGCATAGCTCCCTTACCTTCGGTGCTGAGCCCTCCAACCCCCCCCCAAAACCCACTCCCCACAACTGTACACCACTACCATAGCCCTAAGGGGTGAAGGGGGGCACCTACATGTGGGTACAGTGGGTTTTTTTGGGGGGGGGTTGGCGGGCTCAACATTTACCACCACAAGTGTAACAGGTAGGGGGTGATGGGCCTGGGCCCGCCTGCCTGAAGTGCACTGCACCCACTAAAAACTGCTCCAGGGACCTGCATACTGCTGTGATGGAGCTGGGTATGACATTTGAGGCTGGCACAGAGGCTGGAAAAAATGTTTTTACATTTGTTTTTTTGGGTGGGAGGGGGTTGGTGACCACTGGGGGAGTAAGGGCACCTTTTCGAGGCTTGGTCATGAAAAAAAATGGACCAAGTAAAGTTGGTCAAATGCTCGTCAGCGACGCCCTTCTTTTTTCCACTATCACCTGAGGATGCCCATCTCTAAATCACGCCCCCCAGTCCCGCCTTCAGTACGGTGTCGACATGCTCTCGTGAATTTTGGTCATCCCCGCAACGGAAAGCAGTTGAGAATGCCCAAAATCGGCTTTCGATTATGCCGATTTGGGCGACCCTGAGAGAAGGACGCCCATCTCCCGATTTGTGTCGGAAGATGGGTGTCCTTCTCTTTCGAAAATTCACCTGATTGTGTTGACATTGTAAGTAGTATACTATGCCATACTTTGTATTGTTATTTGAATATTTTTACTGCTGTAATTGTCTAGTGCTTATGTTTAATTTATTCTTACTGTACACCACCTTGAGTGAATTCCTTCAAAAAAGAGGTAAATAAATCCTAATTAAAAAAAAAAACAACAACCCTATATAGAATCTTGGTGTTAGTGACAATACTCAACCCGCTAACTGGGAAACTATCCGGACAAGTTCAGGCAGCAAAAAGGCTGAATTTCATGGGCACCCCAATAATGCTGGTGGCAGCTTTCTACCCAGATATTTTTATTTATTAGGATTTATTTACCGCCTTTTTGAAGGAATTCACTCAAGGCTGTGTACAGTAAGCATAGATCAAACATGAGCAATAGAGATTTACAGCAATAAAAATATTCAAAAACAATACAAAGTATGGCATGGTATACTATTTACAACATCAACACAGTATGTAATAGAACATTATAATTGACTAGTAAAAAGGCCCTTTTCTGGCTGAAATGAAACGGGCGCTAGCAAGGTTTTGCGCGGAGTGTGTATGTTTGAGAGAGTGTCTGTGAGAGTGACTGTGTGAGAGTGAGAATGTGCAAGTGTGTGTGTGTGACAGAGGGTGGGTGTGAGTGTGTCTGTGAGAGAGTGTGTGTGTATGTGAGAATGAGTGTGTGCGAGTGCGTATGTGAGACAGTAAGTGTCCTTCCCTGTCCCCCCTGTCAGGTGTCAGGACTGGGGGGACTGTGGACAGTCATGAAGGCAGCCCCTACCAAAATAATGAAAGCAAGACCATTTGTATAATAATCACTGCATTCCAGAGAACAAAATGGAGCAAGTTCCCACATGCTATCTTTTGCTTTCTGTATTCAGTAGCTGACAGGCTTGCTAGACTTACCTAAGTGGCTGCAGCTGCAATACACTGAAAAGAAAGCAAGGAAACCTAGATACGGCCGTCCCCTTGGCCTCTGACGCTCCTCCCTTCTTCTATTTGACTTCCCTCTGATAGGCCCGTCATTGGGTGTGACGCTCCTCCCTTTTCCTGTTTCAGTTCCCTTTGATAGGTCAGAGCGGTGCATCTGTGACACTCCTCCCTTCTCTGATAGGTCAGGGCGGGGCAGAGATGTAGTGTGCTTAAAAATGGTTACAGAGCTTCGAACATACGAACTGTTGAAGCCTCAGTGTGCTTTAGAACGTTGAGGGTGCTTTTTATGTGCAGATGGGGTGTGGCCTACAGCCCAGATGAGCGTGGCTGAGACTGAGGGTGAGTAGTCCGAATAGCCTAGCCTACCAGAAGGACAGGAGTTCAGGACAGATGGAGTGAGCTTCAGAACGTCTGAGGGGGGATTTTATTTATATAGATAGCGAAGGGTAAAGCAGAGATGTAACATACAGAAGGGTAAGAAAGTAGGAAAAGTTAGAAAGTAAGGTGATTGATTTAAAGAATGAGGTCAGAGAAATGGTTAAATATTATCTCAGCTAGGGTAGGAGTGGATAAAAGGCATACCACAATGATCCATCCTAAATATCAGACAACAAAACCCATACCAGAATTGGACAAAACCAAACTCTCTATACCTGACTGCTTAAATTACTCTGTCACTAATGAACTTTAACGCAATTACCACTTTATCTATCACTACGAAAATGAATTCTCTATTCGTGATTGCTTAATCTACTCTGTCACTTATGAACTTTAATGCAATACCACTTGTATTTCTCATTCCGGAATTGGCGATCGTCATTAAGGAACAATGTAAGCCACATTGAGCCTGCAAATAGGTGGGAAAAATGTGGGATACAAATGCAACAAATAATAATAATAAACATGTCCTGCTGCAGTATATGTAGCCTGAGTCACTCCGTGTGTGTGTGAGTGAGACTAACGTGTTTGGTACTTCTTCCAGTAAAGGCCTGGTTGATATTTTTTAGTACTAGATCTGGATAGACCAGCACCGAATACCCAGTTGAGAAAATTCCTTGCCAGTCAGCCTTTTAAAAAACACTGATTGCCACAAGGGTTTGTCTTCTGCAACCCAAAACATTTTCATTATTTTCCCATTTCTTATAAGAACATAAGCATGGCCATATTGGGACAGAAGGACGGACCATCAAGCCCAGTATCCTGTTTCCAACAGTGGCCAAGCCAGGTCACAAGTACCTGGCAGATCTCAAAAGAGTGAAACAGATTTTATGGTGCTTATCCGAGGAATAAGCAGTGGATTTTCCAAAGTCCATATTAATAATGGCTTATGGACTTTTTCCTTTAGGAACTTGTCCAACCTTTTTTAAACCCTGCTAATCTAATTGCTTTTACCACATTCTCTGGCAACGAATTCCAAAGTTTAAATATTCCCTGAGTGAAGAAATATTTTCTCTGGGTTGTTTTAAATGTGCTACCTAGTAGCTTCATTGCATGCCCTCTAGACCTTGCATTTTGCATCTGGCTATACCTCTCTTTTAAAGAAATCTTTTCCTCTGCAGCTTGGTTGCACTGCTCAAACTAGGAGATTTTATTTTTCACATTTTGTCAGGTTTAGCACCATAAAGTTAGCAGTTTAGCAAAGCCTGCCAATAAACAATCTGCCCAAATTCAGGACAGTAGTGCATATAATGCCATTATTAAAAGTTTTTTTTATACCTCAGGGCCTATTGTATAAAATGGGCCTATATTAAATAACATTTGAAAATGGCATTAGTGTATGCTGTTAGCAAAGAACCCCATTATGTTTATTGTTTTATTAGGTACTATTAATTTATTTTTATGGGCTTTATAGAGTGTGTCTATGTTCTGACTCGGTAATACACTGTGAATGAATTTTTGGAATAGTAGACTAACAAAGGCCTCTAAATAAACTAAAAATAAATAAATTGTGATAGTACAATATAAAAGCTGCTGTTGTTAAAATGTATAAATGTTAAAAAATATATCATATTCAATATTGAAGGTGCTATGAAATACACATTAATCTTTTGAAATACAAATGAACAAGCACACTGGGAATCGACTTGCAAGAGTGTTTTTTTATTTCTTGGCTTCATTTCTGTGGAATAATTTTCCTCTTTCACTGCGATCTACCCTATTTTTTGGGGCAATTTTAAGATAGACCTGCAATGCTTTTTGACCAATTTTTTTATTTTTAAAGTGTATGTAGTGGTCGGCTAGCAGTACTGACGGGTGGATTTTGATGACTGATTGTTGGTGTCTGTCCTATATTTTAATGGAGTTTCTTCCTGCTTTTTGAGCTATTTTTTGGAATGTACATCGCTCTGATTTGTCTTGCAACAAGGGCGGTTCTATCAAATTCTTAATAAACATAAATAATACAAAGATTATTGAAGCAGTTCATATTCTAGCTCTGTAATTTTCTGATGTTCTAGAATTATGAATGAGACATTCAGAAAAAAAGAAAAAAAATGTAAAATTCAGTAATTCATGGTCGATTTAGTTTTATTCCTTTCTTGTTTGGCTCATATGTTTGGCTTTGAATGGTTTGGTTCCTCAAACATTTCAGAATACAGAAAAGTATGGCCTTCCAGGAAGAACAATAGGTGATGCAGCTTTCCCCAGTGTTTGGTTGTTTGCCTGTTTGCAATCAATAGTGAACCAAGAAATCTTTCAGCGCCTCAGGTAAACCTTTGTTTTTTTATGTCTGGTGGGAAAACAGGAAGCACATTTGTCAGTGGACTGTTGTGGGGTAAAATTGTCAGCTGTCAATATGCTTCCCACTGAGGTGATTGACTAAATTTCAGCTAAGGATCCAAGAGCCATACCATATGGTCATTTTGTACTGATGAAGTAGATTGTCAAAGAGAAAGGATAACATAGTCCAACCTTAAAACAGCTTGCAGGTTGTAAGTGCCAAATGTCTTTAGCTCCTACTAACTGTTAGTGAATGACCTCCCCCCCCCCCCCCCCCCCCAGGGTTATTTGCAGCAACCCACCTCCACGCTTAATTTGCAGGCCCCTGGCTAGTTGGTGAATTTTGAAAAAGAAACCCCCATTGAAGTTCTGTTTCAAAATTCAGTGGCTGACTGGTACCATGTGGGTTAATACCAATTTATGGCACCAATCAGACATTTAAGTGCAGGCATTTTATAAATAGCATATTTATTCAAGATGCATGTGTTGCATATTCACCCCGTCACACCTGCCCCCCCCCCCCCCCCCCCGCCCTGCCTTAAAATCAACTCCATTACAGTCTTTGTCCAGGCAGCAGAGGCAGCAACAGTGGCACTCATAGGCTGCCTGCACTGGGACTTTCTCTCCGAACCATCCCACCCCTTCTGATGAGTGCCACTACCTGGGCAAAGACCGGAGCAGAGGTGATTTTAAGTAGAGAGTTGCATGGGCACAGAAATCTAACCCATGCCTGCCCATCCCCGCTGAAATTTAACCAGTCTTTAAAATGGCTGCTAAGACTTGAAGTGGTGGTCTCACAAGACTTCAGGCTTGAAGTCTCGGCAGCCATTTTGTTGAAGCAGTGGCAGCGAGAGGATCAGTGGCAGTGGACAGGAAAGAGTGGGGATCTTTCCTGCCCTGAAGAGGCCACTAGACCACCAGGGTGTATTGAGGTACATTCAGGGAGAGTGCCCTGAAACTCGGAGGGGCGGTTCAGTGGGAACCCCGCAGGACCTAGGTCCATCCCCGTGGATCTGGAGGGGATCCCCGTGGTATCCGTGGGATTCCTACTAACTCCATTCCTGTGCAGCTCTCTAATTTTAAGGTACCTGGGGGGTACAGGGGATACAGGAGGGGGGGGGGTGGTCACAGGATATGCACCCCTTGTTAAAAATTCCTGTCTATCTTAATTGGTGCCTTACATTAGGCATGTATAATTGCCTAAGTGTCCTCATAAGATAGGCAATCAGAATCAGCCCCAATAGTGCAAGTGCTCACATACAAATTCTTAACTGCTCCGAACCTACCTTAAATGTGTGTGTTCAGATAGAACGAAGAAGAGTTTGCAGATGCTTTGAGGGTGTGGTTTAAACTTAACCAGATAGCAGTGATACTCATATGCTAGTTGATATTCACCGGTCTGACCAAAACAGATAGTGGAGCTGTATATCTGCATAAAGATAAATGGATGTCATCTGCTATTCTCTATATGGTGACCACATACCTAACCATCAATGTCTAAGAATTCAGGTTAATATTGGAGTACATTTTCATATTCATCATGCAAAAAAAGTTTAATTACCAGATGTACTTAGACTTATCATCAAATGGCAAACTTGTGCTTTATAATAATGTCCTTCTAGTGCAGAGAAATTTTGAAAGGTGATTTTAGCATGTTCAGAAGTGAGGCGTGAAAAGAAAGAGAGAGAGAGGAAAGCATAGTTCTCAACTGCATGTGGAAACACATAAGGTCACAGCTGTGAAGTTAACAAAAAATGAAAATGGATTTTATTAGTGCTGCAAAAAATATAGCAATTGCCAGTTAGCCAAACTGATGTGATGCTTATCTATGAAACCATGAATAATTAAAACAACCAAATAAGCAGAACTATTAAAAATGTGTTTGCTCATGCTATTCACTTTGGTCTTTTCCACCAAAGAGGGCATGTAGCGCTTGTGCCTTTTAATTACTGATCATGCCTGAGAAGAATTTGATTCTACCTCTAGCTGAAAAAAGGGCCTTTGCGACACTAACATGGAAAATAGTCCCTGCTCTCTTTGCTCTGTGTCAGGATGAGAGAGCAACACTGAATAGCAGTTATACTGATCTCTGGTCTGCAAGAGCCATGAATAGGTCAGGCTTTATATACAGCCATATTATATATGTGTTAGCCTGCTTTGCACATAAAGGGCAATTAGAAAAACTGAAAGATACACAAGTCTAAATGTCAATAATTGGCCTAACACTATTCTGTATATACCCATTTAACTTGTACAGTGGGTATTTGCAAGAGGGGTGATAAGGAGAGGGGAAGGGAAGACTGGATAGGCTATATGGTCGTCTATGGGTATACACAAAGGCAGGGCATGGATGGGACATGGCGGGGCTCCCACTCAGTGGCGTAGCCACAGGTGGGCCTGGGTGGGCCGGGCCCACCCACTTTGGACACAGGCCCACCCAAAATTATGACAATCTTGCTGTGGCTGGTGGGGATCCCCAAACCTTGCCAGCTGAAGATTTTCTCTCCTTCGGCACCAGCACTCTTCCAAATGTCAGCCAGAAGCATTTGCCTTAAGCTGACGCTGAGACCAGTCCTTCTGCACATGCTCAGTTTTCGCACATGCAAAAGCACTGAACATGCACGGCCTGCTGGCAGCAGCCTCAGTTTGAGGCAAGTGCTACCAGCTGCTGTTTGGAAGAGTGCTGGAGGAGGAGGAGGAAATCTTCAGTATTTAATATTTAAGTATTTAATATTTGGGGTTTGTGGGTAGGGAGGTAGAGAGGGGTGGAGAGAGGAGCAAACCCAAAGGGGGACCGGTGGGGGGAGCAAATTCCATGCCCACCCACCTTGGGCTCAGGCCCACCCAAAATTGGCCATCTGGCTACGCCCCTGCTCCCACTTACACATATAACTTGCAAAATACTGTAAGTTATGCACATCCTCGCTGCATCTAGGGCCTACAGTTAATACCATCTCTATAGATGGCATAAGTTAAGGCACCTACATGTTAGGCACATCAATACCAGACTACACTTGTATTTTATGATGGTGCCCAAGTTTCATTATACAATAGATTCCTACTGTGAGCCCTCAGGGTGCTTAAATGGACACTCACTTATACAATTGCCTCCATAATGCATGCAACACAATTGCATGTTACTGTCAGCTAGAAAGGGATCTTTTTGGTTCAGGACAGAAGGTGTAGAAACAGATCTGGGGGCCCTTTTACTGCTTTCCGTCGCGGGGACGACCAAATTTTCCCGAAGGCGTGTTGGAGGCGTAGCAAAGGCAGGACTTGGGTGTGCCTAACACATGGGCGTCCTCGACCCATAATCGAAAAAAAGGGCGTCCCTCACAAGCACTTGGGCGACTTTACTTGGTCCTTTTTTTTGTTACGACCAAGCCATGAAAAGGTGCCTGAACTGACCAGATGACCACCGGAGGCAATCGGGGATGACCTCCCCTTACTCCCCCAGTGGTCACTAACCCCCTCCCACCCTCAAAAAAAAAACTTTACAAAATATTTTTTGCCAGCCTCAAATGTCATACCCAGCTCCATGACAGCAGTATGCAGGACCCTGGAGCAGTTTTAGTGGGTGCAGTGCACTTCAGGCAGTCAGACCCAGGCCCATCGCCCCCTACCTGTTACCAGGGGCGTAGCCAGACTTCGGTGGGAAGGGGGTCCAGTGCCCGAGGTGAGGGGGCACATTTTAGCCCCCCCCCCGCCACCATTGCCGACCCCCCTATTGCCGACCCACCGCCACTTTTCACAACCTCCCACCCTCTCGACCCCCCCCCCCCGTGAACCCTACCCCGCCGTCGCCTACCTTCGGTTTTGCTGGCAGGGGATCCCAATCCCCGCCAGCCGACGTCCTCTTCATCCTGCAGTCAAAAAAGTCTTCTGTTGCATGCTGACGTCTTGCTTACTAGGCGGTAAGGACACCCACACTAACTCCACGGTAATCAAGAAGTGTATGGCAATTACCTGCATTACCCGATTAGCAAAAGGCACACCTACTCTCTGCCTCTAAACATGCCCCACACTAAAAAATATTTTATATCTTTTAGCGTGGGAATGGCGCACATCAATCCCAGAACTACTGTGAGATGCCGGAGTGCGCCCTGCCGTAGTGCCTTTTTAGCGTGAAGTAATCATGCATTAGTGCTTACTGCCACGTAGTATAAGGGTCCCTAGAGAGTTAAAAATAGCAACAGACTTAAATAGAAACCCTCAGTTTCAAAACCCTTAAATTAATTAAGGGGTGCTTTTACTAAGCTGTGGTAAAAAGTGCCTGCGGTAGTGTGAGCGCGTCTTTTGGGCGCGTGCTGGGCCATTGTTTACTGCATCTAGGATAAAGGGCCTTTTATCAAGGGGCCGGAAAATGGGCGTGCACTAAAATTGAAACCAGCGCGCATCCATTTATGGCCTGAGACCTTACTGCCACCCAATGATCTAGCGGTAAGGTCTCACACGCTACCCATGCTGTAAGCATGCATCGCACGCCAAGTGCTGTTTACCGGTCGGGTAAGTGGCCCACAGTATAAAATAGAAAATTATTTGCTACCGCAGGATTCGGCGCATGCCAAATTCGGAATTACCACTCGGCTCACACACTAGCCGAGCGGTAGTGCCAATTTGGCACACACTGTATGTGCATAAGTCCATACACAGCTTAGTAAAAGGGCCTTTAAGTATTACGCTATGCAGAAAAACAAATAAAATCATGTAGGGTGTAATTTACTTAAGCTAGGGAGGTGGAAAATGCTCGTTATCTACCTGAGCGTCATAACCCAAGCACTTCATTTTTAAAAGTCTCTTAGGGGCCCTTTTACCAAACTATGGTAAAAAGTGGCCTTGGCGTGCTCTTAAGCAGATCATTCCCATGCGCTAAGGCCATTTTTACTGCAGGGGTAAAATGGCTGATTTTTCTGTATTAATGGTCATGCACTAATTTTCCAATTAACACATGGCCATCAGCACCTGAGCCCCTACCATCACCTTTATTGTAGGCAGTAAGGGCTCATGTGCTAAACACACATTAATCAGTTAGCAAGTGGCAACGTAGCTGCACTAACTAATTATTTATTTTTTATTTATTTAGATTTTGCTCACACCTTTTTCAGTAACATAGTAACATAGTAGATGACGGCAGAAAAAGACCTGCATGGTCCATCCAGTCTGCCCAAGATAAACTCATATGTGTATACCTTACCTTGAATTTGTACCTTACCTTGAATTTGTACCTGTCTTTTTCAGGGCCCAGACCGTATAAGTCTGCCCAGCAGTATTTCCCGCCTCCCAACCACCAGTCCCGCCTCCCATCACCGGCTCTGGTACAGACCGTATAAGTCTGCCCTCCCCTATCCTAGCCTCCCAACCACCAACCCCTCTTCCCCCCACCTGCTCCGCCACCCAATTTCAGCTAAGCTTCTGAGGATCCATTCCTTCTGCACAGGATTCCTTTATGCATATCCCACGCATGTTTGAATTCCGTTACCGTTTTCATCTCCACCACCTCCCGCGGGAGGGCATTCCAAGCGTCCACCACCGTCTCTGTGAAAAAAATACTTCCTGACATCTTTCCTGAGTCTGCTCCCCTTCAATCTCATTTCATGTCCTCTCGTTCTACCGCCTTCCCATCTCCGGAAAAGATTTGTTTGCGGATTAATACCTTTCAAATATTTGAACGTCTGTATTATATCACCCCTGTTCCTCCTTTCCTCCAGGGTATACATGTTCAGGTCAGCAAGTCTCTCTTCATACGTCTTGGAACGCAAATCCCATACCATCCTCGTAGCTTTTCTTTGCACCGCTTCCATTTTTTTAACATCCTTCGCAAGGTACGGCCTCCAAAACTGAACACAATACTCCAGGTGGGGCCTCACCAACGTCTTATACAGGGGCATTAAAACCTCCTTTCTTCTGCTGGTCACTCCTCTCTCTATACAGCCTAGCAATCTTCTAGCTATGGCCACCGCCTTGTCGCACTGTTTCGTCGCCTTCAGGTCCTCAGATACTATCACCCCAAGATCGCTCTCCCCGTCCGTGCCTATCAGACTCTCCCCGCCTAACACATACGTCTCCCTTGGATTTCTACTCCCTAAGTGCATCACTTTGCATTTCTTCGCATTGAATTTTAATTGCCAAACGTTAGACCATTCTTCTAGCTTCTTCAGATCTTTTTTCATGTTTTACACTCCCTCCGGGGTGTCCACTCTGTTGCAAATCTTGGTGTCATCCGCAAAAAGGCAAACTTTACCTTGTAACCCTTCGGCAATGTCACTCACAAATTTATTGAACAGAATCGGCGCCAGCAAAGATCCCTGAGGCACTCCACTACTCACCTTTCCCTCCTCCGAGCGAACTCCATTTACCTGTCTGCCTGTCAACCAGTTCCTAATCCAGTTTACCACTTCGGGTCCTATCTTCAGCCCGTCTAGTTTATTTAAGAGCCTCCTGTGTGGAACCGTGTCAAAAGCCTTGCTGAAATCTAAGTAGATTACGTCCATAGCACGTCCTTGATTTAATTCTCCTGTCACCCAGTCAAAGAATTCAATGAGATTTGTTTGGCACGATTTCCCTTTGGTGAAACCATGTTGTCTCGGATCTTGCAACTTATTGGCTTCCAGGAAATTCACTATCCTTTCCTTCAGCATTGCTTCCATTACTTTTCCAATAACCAAAGTGAGGCTTACCGGCCTATAGTCTCCAGCTTCTTCCCTATCCCCACTTTTGTGAAGAGGGACCACCTCCGCTGTTCTCCAATCCCTCGGAAACCTCTCCCGTCTCCAAGGATTTATTAAACAAATCTTTAAGAGGACCCGCCAGAACCTCTCTGAGCTCCCTCAGAATTCTGGGGTGGATCCCATCCGGTCCCATGGCTTTGTCCACCTTTAGCTTTCCAAGTTGTTAATACACACTCTCTTCCGTGAACGGTGCTCTATCCACTTCATTCTCAGGTGTACTTTTGCCAGTCCTTCTCGGTCCTTCCCCAGGATTTTCTTCAGTGAAAACAGAAAAGTATCTATTTAGCAAATTGGCTTTTTCTTCATCATTTTCTACATAGCGTTTCGCTGTATCTTTTAGTCTCACAATTCCCTTTTTAGTCTTTCTCCTTTCACTAATATACCTGAAGAAGTTTTTGTCTCCCCTCCTTACATTTCTAGCCATTTGTTCTTCCGCTTGCGCCTTCGCCAGACGTACCTCTCTCTTGGCTTCTTTCAGTTTCATCCGGTATTCCTCACCGTGTTCCTTCTCTTGAGATTTTCTATATTTCTGGAACGCTAACTCTTTAATCTTTATTTTCTCAGCCACTAGCTCAAGGTGAGTTACATTCAGGTACTCTGGATATTTCTCTGTCCCAGCAGGGCTCACAATCTAAGTTTGTACCTGAGGCAATGGAGGGTTAAGTGACTTGCCCAAGATCACAAGGAGCAGCAGTGGGACTTGGACTGGCCACCTCTGGATTGCAAGACTGGTGTTCTAACCACTAGGTCACTCCTCCACTCCATTTAGTGCAGAACATGCTCACTCTCCATCCCCAGACCCGCCCCAGCATTAAAAAATACGGGCCCTGCTTACTAAGCTGCGCTGTAGGCGTGCTAGCATTTTTAGCATGCGCCCAAAATTAGCATATGCTATTGCTAGACACACCCATAGGAATATATGGGAGTTTGTAGCGTTAGCATGCGCTAAAAGCATGCCTTAGTAAACAGGGCCCTGAATCTTATTTTTTAGAGAATGGGTAGTGCTTGTCGATCCCAAAATTACTGCAGGATCCCTGAGCGTGCCACCCGATAAGACATTTTTTACTGCATTAACCACGCATTGGTGCTTAGTGCATACCTGACCCTTAAAAATCAACAACTATTTGAGAAAATTGGGATTATGGATAAAGTCTTGAATTGGTTTAAGGGCTTTTTCTCTGCTAGATCATATAAGGTAAAGCAGAATGGAATCTTTTCAGAGAGCTGGTCTAATCCACGTGGAGTGCCACAGTGATCGTCTCTCTCACCAAGCCTTTTAAATGTATATTTACGTACACTGGGAAGGGAGTTAGCAGATAAATGATTTTTTACTCACAGTTATGCAGATGACATCATTGATCTTATGATCTTATTCTAATATTAGATTCACTGGATAGTATATTTTCATCTATGCAGAGTTGTGTGTCCGTAATTGGTTGTTGGATGCTGAGCTATAAGCTTAAACTAAAAGCCATGTTTACAAAGCTGCATTTTAGGCACGTTAGCATTTTTAATGCACGTTAACCATGTACATGTGTTAACAGTGTACGTGCCTACAGTATCCCTATAGGCGCCTACACAGTTAGCGTGCATGCTAATTGTAGGTGCGTTAAAAACGCTAACGCTGTTTAGTAAACAAGACCCTAAATTCTGAAAAGACTAATTTTTGCTTCTGAATAATCCTGATCCATTAATTGACAGCATCAGTTGTTGGTAAACTTAAATATTCTCTTTCTCCTTGTATTAAGATTTTGGGAATTCCTTTGGATCAGTCCTTTTAGAACCACAAGTTAATTCTCTTGTCAAGAGCTCTTTTCCTTCTCATGAGGAATTTGAGAAAAATTAGAATCTTTTTTGAAATAGATCAGTTTAAGTTACTTGGCCAAGCTTTACTTTTCTTCAAAATTAGATTACTGTAAAAGGTTATATCTGTAGGAACATCTAGATATAACCTTTTATGCCTACACAATTCAAAATACTGCAGTTAGATTAATTTATTTTTTAAGTATTTATGATAGGATTTCTAAATTCTGTATAGACCTTCACTGGCTTCCTGTGGAGGCCAGGATTTTGTTTATGTTGTCCTGCTTATTGTTTCATGTTTTTCATGGCGAGTGTCCTGCATACTTGTTGTCTCACTTTGAATTCCTTGGCTTCTCTAGAAACAGAAGAGCTTTAAATTGTTTTCCTTGTGGCTTTCCTTCTGATAAAGGTGTAAAGAGGCTGAAGATATGTGACTTGCTCCTTGCTTACCAAGCCTCTAAAGTATGACCTGTTTTCTGGATAATTGCGATTATATCAACTTTAGAAAACTGCTCAAAACTTCTTTTTTCAAGGATTTCCATATTGTTTCTGGTTAAGTTTTCTGTTTTGCCAACTTTTTAAAAATCTTTTATTATGATGTATTGATTCTACCTTATCTTAGCGGTATATAAATTAAAACTGTAACTGTATATACTTTTAGGTGTTTTTTTTTTTTTGCTTTATTTTTTTCCTTTGTTGTGTTTTGATATTTTATTTCCTTTTCTGACTTAATTTTTTTGAAATCATTTGTGTCCTCAATATGGAGAACTAATAGAGGGAACTAGGTACTGACACTCTGTTGAGCTTAGTTTTAAAAATACAACACTGGTTTGCAACAATCCTAAAATATTCCCTGTTCTTGTCCTGAGTTCATTTCTACAGCCTAGATAATATGCTGATGTGTTAATGGTGCCAACCAGATACACTCATAACATATGATATGATACAATATAACAAATGCATACTTGATCTTGATCTGTCCTTTCCATTTTCGGGGCATAGACCGTAGACTCTGCCCAGCAGTGGTTTTAATCCTCAACTACTGGAGTTGTCATCGAAGCCCACTTCAACCCAATGAGATCTGTCTAGCCATAATGGAGGAACAGACTGTAGAACTCTGTCTTATTAAGTACATAAATACATAAGTTGCCATACTGAGACAGATCGAAGGTCCATCAAGCCCAGTATCCTGTTTCCAACAGTAGCCAATCCAGGTCACAAGTACCTGGCAGATCCCAAAAGAGTGAAACAGATTTTATGCTGCTTATCTCAGGAATAACTGTTAATCTTGGTGGCGTTTAACTACTACCACTACTTAATATTCAATACAAAAATAGTAGATTTCCTAAACGAGCATCGAATGCCTTCAATCAACTGTCTATAGCACTATGGTGCTTTGAGGGGAAGTCTTATATGGTCACAGGGGTAGTTTGACCCAGCAATGAAGGTAAACCCCTATCTTATGATAGTTGTAATCATCGACTGACCCCCTTCCTGCCTATGTTAGTGATTTTTATGTGTTCACCTTTTTTTTCTTTTTTTATAGAGTTTTTTTTTGTTTTAATTAATTTCTTAACTTTTATATTTCTAATGTGATATAATTGCCTCACGGTTTCCGTTGTTCATCCAAACCATCGATAGACTCGTTTATATATATAATCTTGTGCCAGACGGCTTCTACAATACCACGGCTGTGCTTGATATTTTGTTACAACAAAGTAATTTAAGTTATCACTTATCTGCGTGTCCAGGTGCTGTGCTTGCCCCAACAGGTGCCTGTTTCGCACAATGTGGCTTTTTCAAGGGATAAACACACCCAGGACAGTCTTACAGCCTCCTCAACAGTTCATAGTGAGGCTATGAGTATGGCATATTCCCCAATTATGCATGTAGTTTATAGAACACGGCGCATATAAGTGCACCAGCTTATGCTTTCCATTGACATAGAGTAAAAGGACTTTCCTAAACATGAGCATATGGAATCTTGGTGCTAAGATGCCATGATAGAATTGGTACAGCGCTGCGTATGCCTTGTAGCGCTATAGAAATGATAAATAGTAGTCGTACTAAGTACAATGCTTTGGACATCTAAACTGAGGTTAATGTTAATACTAAATGTTATATTTCCCTCAACATCTAATAATAGGTTTAGAATGGAATACAATTCAAAGTAAAACCAGTCTACAAAAGTGGGAGCTCACAAATTGATGTAAAAAAAAACCCATAGCATCCACAACTAATTAGAAAGCGTATATTTTCTAAACAGATTCGTCTTTAAAAGCTTATGAAATGGTAAATAATGTGATTGAGATTTCACCAAGATTTGCAAAGAATTCTAAGTTTGAGAAACTTGATAAGAGACTAAAGCCATAAAATATTTCTTAGAATGTAAACCCTTATAAGAGGGGAATGATAAATTTAGATTATTACGAGTACCATACTTGGAAGTCAATACATTCAATATGGAGTACATGTATCAAGGGGCCACTCTCTGTAATATCTTATAGACAAAACAGCAAAGATTAAAAAGGACCCTAGCCTCCACTGGTAACCAGTGGAGCTTTTCATAACATGGGGAAACGCTATCAAATCTACCTGAGCCATAAATAAGACAAATCACAGTATTTTGGGATGGTTCTAAGTTTTCTCAGTAAATATTTTGAACAACCTAAATATATAGTATTACAATAATCCAGCTTTGAAGAATTAGTGCTTCTACTAACAGTTGGATAGATTCCAAAGAAAAATATTTGCAAATACGTCTTAGATTACTCATCATCCAGAAACATTTTTTTTACAAGACAGTTAATCTGAGAATCCCAGGACATATTCAGGTGTATTTTCAAAGCACTTATCATAGTAACCTATGGAACTATAAATCTGAGGGGTCCTTTTACTAAGGTGCACTAAAAAATGGCCTGCGGTAGTGTAGGCATGTGTTTTGGGCATTCTCAGATCCATTTTTTCAGCGCACCTGCAAAAAAAACCTTTTTAAAATGTTTGCTGAAAATGGACATGTGCCAAAATCAAAATTGGCACGCGTCGATTTTGGGTCTGAGACCTTACCCCCAGCCATTGACTTAGTGGTAAAGTCTCATGTTGTAACTGGGCGGTAATGACCTACGCGCATTAAATGCCACTTGGCACGTGTCCGATATGCGCGTAAAAAAATAAAAATTATTTTTTGAACGTGCGTATCGGACACGCGCCAAAAACCACATGGTAGCTGGGCAGTAACTCCATTCTGACGTTCGTTGGGCGCACGTAGACGCTTACGTGGCTTAGTAAAAGGGCCCCTAAGTGCTTTGAAAATGAGACTTAATTTGTCCCTAATGTGAACTCTTGGTTTACTATGGGGCTCATTTTCAAAAGAGGAAAAAAGTTTAAAAAGTGACATAAACCAGCATTTGAATGTTTTTCTCAAAAGACTTAAACATTTTTCAGCCATAATAGAACAAAACAAAACTGTAAAGGACTAAAACTAAGACATTTTGAACGAGGCCTGTTTTTAGAATGAATAAGGCAGAAAAAGGTGCTGTAAATGACCAGCTGACCACTGGAGGGAATCAGAGGTGACCCCCAATACCCCCCCTCAATTGTCACTGACCCCCCCCCCTCCCACCCACCAAAAATGTGAATAAAAATATGACTTACCAGCCTCTCTCACACTTTCAGATGTTAAAGTCAGGTCTATTAGAGCAGCATGAAAGTCCCTAGAGTATTGTAGTGTCAAAGCAGTGCACTATGGAGTGGGGGACTCAGGTCCCTATCTCACTCTACATGTCACACTTGTGGTGGAAACTGTGATCCCTGCAAAAGTCACCAAAATCCTACTGTACCCACATCTAGGTGCACGCTTCACTTCTAAGGACTATTGTAGTGATATATAGTGTGGGGTAGTGGGTTTTGGATGGGTTTAGAGGACTCAGGAGACAAGATAAGGGAGCAAAGATGAGATGTGTACCTGGGAGCATTTTTATGAAGTGCACAGAAGTGCCCTCTAGGGTGCCCCATTGCTGTCCTGGGATATCTAGGGGACCAGTCTACTAAACGTGCTGGCTCCTCCTACACCCCAATGGCATGAATCTCTATGTCTTGCACTTATTCAGGTGTTTTTTTCAAAAACATACCAAAAAATAAAACGTCCAAAGCACAAAACCTTGTTGAAAACAGTATTTTTTGGGGGAAAAAAAGATAGACTTTTTCTTTTTCGAAAATGACCTTCTTTCCTATTCGGATTTTGGATGTTTTGTTCAAAATGTCCAAAGTCAAACTTAGACGTCATATCGAAAATGCCTCTCTATCAGTGCATAGTTAAATAAATTTGACATTAAAAATAATTTTAAGATGGATGCTTTATCATTGCCAATAGACTATAAGCAGTACCATTGACTGTATACCTATCTCTGAATCAAGCAGACATGCAGACATGCCAAGTTACCTAATTCCAG
Source organism: Microcaecilia unicolor (assembly GCF_901765095.1). Taxonomy (NCBI): domain Eukaryota; kingdom Metazoa; phylum Chordata; class Amphibia; order Gymnophiona; family Siphonopidae; genus Microcaecilia; species Microcaecilia unicolor. The sequence continues at coordinate 164,765,028 of NC_044040.1, forward strand.
GCTGAAGATTTTGGGGCAGTCCTGGATTTCTCACCAACCTATCCTAGTACATTATGGAACTTGCAGCACTGATTTCAATGGTCAGGATCAGACACTACAAATCCTACACAGCTTTGGTCAAAACGTTTCTAGTCTGGAACTGGGTAAACTGGCATCTTTGGAAAGATCCTTCCAGATCAACAACTTCTCCTCTCATAAGTCCAACAGAAAGGTTTCTCTGTGAACAGGACCATTCCTCACCCCTGGGATAAATATAAAGGCTCTTTAGTTGGTGGTCTCTCTACCTTCATAAGTGTGTTACCTCCCTCCCCCCTTATTGTGTCAGAGATGTCTTCATGCTAAAAGGACTACCTCCCCTCAAAATGAAAAAGCCTGGTCAGTCTAATAAAGCCTTTCCCAACCCCCTTCCTTCTCTTCTGGCCAGTTAATCTTCAACAAAGGTGTTCACGATAATAGAAACAGATCATTACCACCTATGGCCATAGTAACTTGAAATTAAAATACTACTACTATTAAAATGTATAATTTCTAACATGCTACCAAATGTATGCAGTGCAGTACAGATACATAGAAGAGAGACTTGCCAGATGAATAGAAAATGGTACTAGATGACCTCACACAATTCAGGGTAAAGTCATCAGGTCTACTTCTACTTATCATTTCTATAGCGGTACTAGACGTACGCAGCGCTGTACACTTGACCATGAAGAGACAGTCCCTGCTCGACAGAGCTTACAATCTAATTAGGACAGACAAACAGGACAAATAAGAGATAAGGGAATATTAAGGTGAGGATGATAAAATAAGGGTTCTGAACAAGTGAATAAGGGTTAGGAGTTAAAAGCAGCATCAAAAAGGTGGGCTTTTAGCTTAGATTTGAAGACGGCCAGAAATGGAGCTTGACGTACTAGCTCAGGAAGTCTATTCCAGGCATATGGTGCAGCAAGATAAAAGGAACTGAGTCTGGAGTTAGCAGTGGAGGAGAAGGGTGCAGATAAGAGAGATTTACCCAGTGAACGGAGTTCCCGGGGAGGAATGTAGGGAGAGATGAGAGTGGAGAGGTACTGAGGAGCTGCAGAGTGAATGCACTTATAGGTCAATAAGAGAAGTTTGAACTGTATGCGGAAACGGATAGGAAGCCAGTGAAGTGACTTGAGGAGAGGGCTAATATGAGCATAACGACCCCAGCAGAATATTAGTTGTGCAGCAGAATTTTGAACAGATTGAAGAGGAGAGAGATGGCTAAGTGGGAGACCTGTGAGAAGCAAGCTGCAATAGTCTAAGCGAGAGGTGATAAGAGCGTGGATGAGGGTTCTGGTAGTGTGCTCAGAAAGGAAAGGGCGAATTTTGCTGATATTATAGAGAAAGAAACGACAGGTTTTAGCAGTCTGTTGAATATGTGCAGAGAAGGAGAGGGAGGAGTCGAAGATGACCCCAAGGTTTCGAGCTGATGAGACAGGAAGGATGAGAGTGTTATCCACAGAGATAGAGAATGGGGGAGGAGGAGAGGTTGGTTTAGGGGGAAAGATAAGAAGCTCAGTCTTGGTCATGTTTATTTTCAGATGGCTGTGAGACATCCAGGCAGCAATGTCAGACAGGCAGGCTGATACTGGAGTAGAAGGACTGTTCTGTTTGACTAAGGGGGGTTGGGGGTGTGAAGGAAATCATGGCTCATACCTAACCTTGCTTTAGCTGTCCCTGAGAAAGATTTGAGCTAAATCCAAATCCAAGTTCAAAATCTAGAGGCCTAATGCATTATCCAAAATACACCTACCAAGATGTGGGAAAGTTTCTGTTTTAGCCTGTACATTGATGCAAATCACATGACTTAATAAAATTTGCTGTATCCCATGTGAATAGTTAAGTCAGGAAATTTAGTATTAGGGTTGTTAACAGTGACTTAACATGCATTATAGGTGTTTAGTATGGTAATGCCCTTTAGTAAATAAGTCCCTTTCAGGGGCATTTTCGAAAGAGAAGGGCGCCCATCTTCCGACACAAAGCAGGAGATGGGCGTTCTTCTCTCAGGGTCGCCCAAATCGGCATAATCGAAAGCCGATTTTGGGTGCTCTCAACTGCAGTCCATCGCGAGGACAACCAAAGTTCACTGGGGTGTGTCGGAGGTGTAGCGAAAGCAGGACTGGGGCGTGCTTAAGTGATGGGCGTCCTCGGCCGATAATGGAAAAAAGAAGGGTGTCCCTGATGAGAATTTGGTCGACTTTGCCTGGTCCATTTTTTTTCATGACCAAGCCTCAAAAAGGTGCATGAACTGACCAGATGACCACCAGAGGGAATTGGGAATGACCTACCCTTACTCCCCCAGTGGTCACCAACCCCCTCCAGCCTCTATGCCAACCTCAAATGTCATACCCAGCTCCATGACAGCAATATGCAGGTCCCTGGAGCAGTTTTAGTGAGTGCAGTGCACTTCAGGCAGGCGGACCCAAGCCATCCCCCTCCCCCCACCTGTTACACTTGTGCTGGTAAATGTGAGACCTTCAAAACCCACCCGAAACTCACTGTACCCACATGTAGGTGCCCCCCTTCACCCCTTAGGGCTATGGTAGTGGTATACAGTTATGGGGAATGGGTTTGGGGGGGGTTGGGGGGCTCAGCACCCAAGGTAAGGGAGCTATGCACCTGGGAGCAATTTGTGAAGTCCATTGCAGTGCCTCCAAGGGTGCCCGGTTGGTGTCTTGGCATGTCAGAGGGACCAGTGCACTATGAATGCTGGCTCCTCCCATGACCAAAGGACTTGGATTTGGTCATTTTTGAGATGGGCGTCCTTGGTTTCCATTATCGCCGAAAACCAGGGACGACCATCTCTAAGGTCGACCTAAGGATGACTATCTCTAAGGTCAACCTAAATGTTGAGATTTGGGCATCCCCGACCGTATTATTGAAACGAAAGATGGACGCCCTTCTTGTTTTGATAATAGCGGTTTCCCTGCTCCTTCACGGGGCCGTTCTGCGGGGACGCCCTCAGGAAACCTTGGGCACCACGTTCAATTATGCCCCTCCACGTCTACAAATTAGCTAAGATAATCATGAACTATTTGAATATGCTGACAACACAACCTCAACATAGCTGTTACTGCAAGTCTGCTGACAGATAACAGAAAGAATATAGTTAAGCAAAATATAACAAAATAAATAAACAAAAAGGTCTGAGAAAATCTTCATTATGCTAGGCACACACTCTGATAAAGATGTGAATAATATTTCCGTTTTTGTTTCCAAGTCTACTTTAATTAAATCTAACTTTAACAAGTTGTCAAGATTGATGCTTCAGCTTCCCATGATATGGATTTGTTTTTGACTAGCCAAGATTAATAGGTTACCATATAGCTTATTATAGCATGATAATGTAACAGGTTGTGCCATCCTGCTAGAGACAGAGCTGAATATTCTATGAAGAGAAGGTTCATGGGCAATTGTGTTTGAAAGGAATTTTGTTTCTTTGGATTTATAGCTATTTAGGCTCAATTTCATTAAAGCATCCTTGTGTGAACATTTAAATATGAAAATTGCCATTTTGTGTCTTATTTTTTCCCAATTTTTTTCATTCACAGATTGCTTGTTTTTTTTTTGTCTGAGAGCAGGTTAGCATGAGTTATGCTAAACAAAGAAGCTACCGGGTGCCATGCACCAGCTTGTGCTCAGAGGACAATCTGCATATCAGCTATACATTTCAGGACTCTGTAAATCCAAGGTCAAGTAGGTCTAACCAAGCACCATGGTGGAAAGGAATTTAACACAAGAGAACATAGTGTTGGTCCACAAAATTTTGTTCATCCATATTTGTCTTCATATTTCTACCAGGTTGCCATTTCAATTGAATGTAAGCCACATTGAACTCGTGCTTGCATGGGATATTTTGGGATATAAATGTGAATAAATAAATAAACAGCCACAAACAGGTCTAGTTTTCATAATGTCCAAATATATATTCACAAGATGCATGTGCACATATTTGGTCTAAGCAGGGCTTTTTTTGAGGGGGTACTTGGGGGTACTGAGTACCGGCACCTTTTCCAGTGTCTGCTAAAATTGACCCATGGACCACAAGTTTTACTAAAAGAGCTCATGCTCAACACACCAATTCTGCCTTGTCATAGATTCTGTGACTGGTTGCAGGGGGCCTGGCTATTGTGGGGTGAGTCCCTCAGTGATCACCCCACCCCTGAAGGGTGGCCTGGCATTTGAGTACTGGCACTTTTTTTGCTAGAAGAATTGCACTGGGTCTAAGACAGTGTTCTTCAGTGAAAAGCTAGAGGGCCATTGGCAGCCCCTAGAGACTTCTGGGATGGCCTAATCATTCTTTTTTTATTGCTATTCTCTACCGCTACCCAAGCTTGTGACAGTAAGGGGGAAGTGGAACGAGTGAAGACCGACATGTTTGAAGGATAGGGCATTTCTCAGTAGCAAAGAATTCATTTGGAAACACCCAGATACTCTCAATGAAAAGTTTGAAGGCAAGCTGGAAGGAATGGATATCATTGACATATGCTGGTCAGCAGTGCCCCAGCCCCACAAGGGAAGATATTTGGTGACTCTCTTTCAGCTCATTTGGATCCAGGGTGGACCTGATTAAAAATTAGTGTAGGCCACTGGTCTAAGAAGAGTTAGGGCTAGATTTACTAAAGTGCCACTCTGAATTAGTGCACAGTAATACCATTAATGCACATTGGGATCTTTTACTAAGCTGGGCTTAGTGTGTCCTAATGCAGGACTTTTCCCATGTGCTACACCCATTTCTAAGTATGGCCATAAATTGTGGCTTTTTCTATTATATCTTTTTTCTGGCTGAATACTAATATTAGCATTTGTGTGTGGCCACTGAAAAGCAGGCCCTAAGGTCTCCTTGTCAGCGTCATTGTTAGTGTTTCCATGGCCATTCTCTGCCCCTAATGTGCCCCCTCCCCTCCAAAAAAATAATTTAAATTTAGTTGTACCTATTGTGTTAAAAATAACAAAACACTTTACCACATCCCGCATTGGGCCATGTATATGTCAGACATTTTGCAAACCTATATATATATATATATAGGTTTGCAAAATGTCTGACATATACATGGCCCAATGCGGGATGTGGTAAAGTGTTTTGTTATTTTTAACACAATAGGTACAACTAAATTTAAATTATATTTGCAAACCTATATATATATATATATATATATATATATATATATATATATATATATATATATATATATATATATATGTGTGTGTGTGTGTGTGTGAATACTGTTAATTAAATACAGAGGTTGCCATTTTTATTTATTATCAGCTTGGAAGGGAAATATGGCAGTTTTTGAAAACTTATACATGCCAGGTAGCAGCAGTAAATCCCCACATAGAAATATTGTTATACACTTGTATTCCCTTTATAAAGGAGAATACATCTGTAGTTTTTGACCTGCTCAGGCCATGACCAATCATGTTCCCAACAAGCCCTCTTGCAATTTCTATTTATTATGAACATCCTTGTGTAAATTGAACCATTTCTAGAATCGCCACAATGATACTTCATGAATTCAGAGGTTCTTAATGAAACTATAAGCGAGTCTGGTTTTGAGATATCTACAATGAATAGTCAGCAGATTGATTTGCATCTCTGTAGTCTAAGATTCATTTTCAAGGCTTCTTAACCATGAAAACTAGATCTTTTTATGGCTCTCAGGAGCTGGAGTTAAGAACCCATGAGCTATATGCCGTGTGCAGGTCTGGTCTCTTCATCTCAAAAGGGGTATAGAACAGCTGGACAAAAATACAGAGAAAGGTAATAAGAATGATTAGGGCTATGGAAAAACTTCCATAAGAGAACATGAATGACACAGAATGGCTTGAATCTTAATTTAAATAAGACAGAGTTGTTATGGGTTAGCCATTCATTTGCCCATGAAATGGTGCTTATGAGCCGGCCTGAAGCCTCTCTTTTGTCTACTGCCTCAAAGGTTCACAATTTATGAATTAATTTTGCTTCAAAATTAACATTTAAAAAGTCAGATATAAGCAACAATTTAGTTCGATAAACTCTGTCTTAAAATAGATACTGCTGCCAGGTTTTTGGCTGACTGTGGTCAATTTGAATATATGACTCCATATTTGAAGTCACTTCATTGATTATCTAACTACTGATGAACTAGGTTTAAGATCATATTACTGATATCTAATCCCTAATGGGGGTGCTCTTACTTATTTGACAGCCATTTTGCAACCACTGTGAACAGCCATGATTTTTAATCATCTAATATAGGATTGCTATGGTTTCTTCTCTTAGGGGGCGGGTGTGTGTGTGTGTGTGGGGGGGGGGGGGGGGGGTGCTCATCTATCAGTAAGTTGTTGTCAAGCATTGTTGTTGCTGGATCACACCTGTGGAATTTCCCTCTGGTTGAGCTTTGGCTCAAAAGTAATATATTAATATTTAAAAATAAAAATAAGGCTCATTTGTTTGCCCTAGCATTTTGTAATTTGTTTCAGATGTATGTTTGAATCTGTATAAAAGAATTAATGTGCTGTTATTGTACAAGATATTATGCATCTATCTCGTTAACCACTATGAACAAAGGATGTGGATTTGGTGAGGTACAAATGAAAATAAATAATAAAAGACTGAAACTAAGAATTCTTCAGCTTTGAAAGAAGATGACTTAGAGGAAAGCCCTTAATCTCCTACAATTTCAGTCAAGGGAAGGGCTGAAAAATCTGAATCTTTCCTCTGAAAGACTGTGGGCCAAGCCATATTGGAGTAGTGGAGGTTTTCAGATGATGGGCTCCTAATTCCTTCCCCTCTTCCCCATCTGATTCCACTTCTCTTGCACTGATCAGGTGGCAGAAGATTGAGGACAGTGATAACACCTTAGGCCGCATCCTTCTCTGCTGATGAGGGCTCAATTGCTGCATTGAATTCAAAGTAGCAGTCAGGTAGCATGTGGGGGAGGAAGAGGACAAATCCCAAAGGGTTGCCACTCTCCTCCTACAACCCCAATTAGTGTGAGGGGGCGGAAGAGAAATAGATGTGGCAAGGAGAGACTAGAAGGGTCAGAGCATGGAAGGGATGTGAGAAATAAGGGCTCAAATTTGTGTGAATAGAGAGGTTGGGGATGAAAGATGGGTTGAGGCATGCTTGGGTTGTGAGAGAAGGAGAAATGGCATTATTTATTTATTTTGATATTTATATCCTGCATTTTCCCAAACATTGCTTAGGTTCAATGTGGCTTACAGTTACAAATATTTAGAGAAATACATACTGTATAGTACACGACTGCAATTAAGCATAATGTAGTTTACAATAAATCTTATGTCAAAACATAAAAACATGCAAATTGTTTCACAATGTTACAGAATGATTAAATTTCAGTTTAGTGATAAGAAAGATATATAGAAATATTCAAAGGCCATATAAGATTGGATTAGAATTAATATTTTTGTTATAAGAACTTTTTAAAAAGAAAGGTTTTTAGTAATTTCTAGAAGCTTGTATAATCTGGGATACCTTTGATGTTTTTTGGTAGTGAATTCCACCACTTGGTTCATCGATATGAATAGTCAGCTGAAAGGACCAATTTATATATAATTATCTTACAGTTGGGGTAGTGAATTGGAAGCCAATGTAATGAATGAAGCAACAGAGAGGCTTTGTTAAATCATGAAACATTATAAACAAGTGTTGCTGCTGTGTTTTGAGCAATTTGTAATTTATTCACTATTTTGTCTTTGCAGCCCACATAAACTGTGTTGCAATAGTTGAAACGGGACAATACTAGAGTTTGAACTATATAGAGAGGGGATCAGAATGGATGAAATATTGAGGAAGAGAGGGTAAGTGACAGTTGGACTGGGGAATGGTGTGGGTGGGAGGGAGTTTGTGATAAAAAGGAACTAGAAGGAGGATGTGTGCGTGTATGTGTTTGTCATGAGATAAGAGAGAGAAGGTACCTGGGATGGGAAATGAAGGAAGAGAAAGAACACCAAGGTCAGAAGGAAGAACGAAAGGGATAAAGACTGGAAGTAGGGCGAGAAGGATAGAGAAGACAAGCTTACTCTTGTCTGGAAATTCAGGAGTAGAGTTGCATTTTTATTTTTGTTTAATTCTATCCCTTGTGTTTCATTTTGTTTTTTAATTTTAATTTTTACTTTTCCACTGTGTCATCAGGGATTGGTTAAGATTGATGATAATGAGATACACTTACTTTACTAGGCAACACCAACAAGATTCACAAACTTGCTGAACACTGGATTTTGTTTACCAATCCCTCCAGTTGCGACAGATGGCTAGAGCCTTCAATAGAAGGATCAACTCAGTTACCTTGTTAAGGAAGCCTTCCTGAGATTGGGGTCTTTGTGCTACAAAAGAATGTATGACTGTTTATTTCATTCTTTTTAGGGCATGGGGTCAGAAAGAGAGCTTGTCCTGTGTTTGTTGTAGTGTGAGTCAGACCACCTGATATTAGGGAGAGTGTTAGTAGAAGTGAAGAAGTTAGAAACTATTGATAATAAAAACATTACCAGATTGCCCTAGTAGCTGTCTTCCAAGTCTATAATCCATCTTTATTCACAAGGTAGTTTTCTTGTCAGAGTTTGTATTGGGCATGACAACCATTTTAGGGAAGCAGCCACAATGGCTGCCTATTCCCCCAGGGGACCACCAGGGAAAAGGGCAGGTAAACCCATGTCAATGGCGGGGTAGGGGTAGGGATCTTGCTGTTCTGGAGGGATGGAGATGGGGGAGGGAGGGGAATCCAGTGAGGTGGTCTTGCATGCCATTCAGGGGTAGGTGGGAGGGAGGGTGATCTTACTTTGCTTCCCGAGGAGTGGAAGGGAGGGTTGGAAGGGAGGGAGGGGGGATCAAAAGAGGGATTTTGGATGCTCCAGGGAGATTGCAAGGGAGAAAGTGGGATGACAACACTTCAGGCCAGAACCCAGAAGTTAACCGGGCACTGGTGGATATTCAGACCAATAGGTTAACTCCCCACATTAATTTAGGATGGTTGTGAAACCAAACAAGCAATTTCAATGGCCAGGAGCTTTTCATGGTCATGTAAATTGCTTTGAATATCTACCCCTAGATAAATAAACAAATAGGACTATGATAATGACCAGGCTGGAGCCAGAGAAGGGATACCTCCTTTTCTTCTTTTTCTTTCCTCCCCAAAGATACCAGAACCTCCTTCTCCCACCTCCAGATATTCCCAAAGATTCCAGAACCTCTCTCTTCTCTTTTTCCTTTCTTCTTCCTCTGATCTTTGCTCATTCTCTCCATTTCTCTTCTTCTCTTCCTTCTTCCCATTTTCCTTTCTTCCATTTTCTCTATCCCCATGTCCTCAACTATGATTCTTATTCCTTCTCCTCTACTTTCCCAATCCCAGATCTTCGTTTGTTCTCATCCTCCCAATGTCTTAATTGTGTGTCTTGACTAAATTGTAAGCTCCATGGGGAAGGGACTGTCTCTTACATTTGTTTATATAGATAAGCCTACAGCTTATAGGGTTACATATATGAATAATATCGGTATAGTGGGTCAGTTCAGCAATTCTTATGTTCTGTACATGCTGAATGGAATAAAGCCATGAACTTATGAACTTGTAGTAATCCGCTTAAATTAGACCCCCAAAAAGAATTTGCTGGCATTGTGAAGTGTCTAACAACTTTCTGTAATCACGCTGGCCATAGAATTTTGTTATTATAGCTGTAATGCTCTAAAACATTTGACATTATTGCAAAATACTAAGTGTAATGTGATGTTCTTATTTACTATTATATGTTTCACCTGGGTTAAATGGGCCATAAAAACTCAAAATGTGCCAGCAGTGTAATACCAGATTCCATTTCCATCTGACAGGAGCAGGGCAAATGGCAAAACTCTCTGGGAAATCACTAATTTCTACCTGCTTTTATCAAAAATGGTAAGCTTTAAGAGGGCTGCATTTATCAGCCATCAGGTCAGAATCCAATACTGAAGTACTAATTGCTTTATACTTGTAAGCAAGTGTTTAATCCTCTTCTAAATTGTCGTCTACAGTTGCTGGGGGGCTCAGCTTCAAATGGAGCCATTTCCTGGATACACTCTAGTAAAATGACTAAGTGCTTCATTTATTAGAGTCCAGGCCGAAAGGCTCTGGATACCTCTCTTCTACTTGAGAAAGTTGCTCACCAAGTATAGAGCATCAGCCTGCAGCTTTGAATGAAAGGTGAAGGATTCTTGAGGCTGCTAGCAGGCTGAGAGGAAGAGCCTTCTGTCAACTTCTAAATTATTTTAGACTAGGTATACCAGAGCTGCCAAGTTACCCATTTGCAGGAGGGATACTTTTTGGCTGGTCCTGGATTTCTGCCAACCGTATGCTGGTGCATTATGGGACCTGCAGCACTGATTTCAATGGGTAGAATCATGGACTACAAATACTACACTGCAGTGGCGTTCCTGGGGGGGGCGGTTGGTACGGTCCGCCCCAGGTGCACGCCGCTGGAGGGGTGCCACGCACCTGTCAGCTCCGCTCGTTCCATGCTCCCTCTGCCCCGGAGCAGGTTACTTCCTCTTCCGGGACAGAGGGAGCATGGAACGAGTGAAGCCGACAGGCGCGCGGCACCCCCCCAGCAGGTAAAAATGCACCCGGGGGAGGGATGTCATTTCGCTGGGGGAAGGTGTCGTTTCACCGGGGGAGGGGAGGTGTCGTTTCGCTGGGGGGGCGCATCGGCGATCCGCCCCGGGTGTCAGCCGCCCTAGGAACGCCACTGCTACACTGCTTTGGGATGTAAGTTTAAAAGCAGGACCAGCCAAAATGTCTCCCTCTTGGAATGGGTAACTTGGTAGCTCTGGTATACTTTTGGTACCTGGCGTTTCCAGAGATGCCAAGTTACCCAGTTCCAGGCTGCAGATTTTGGGACAGTCCTAGATTTCTGACCACCTGGTGCATTATGGTACTTGCAGCACTGATTTCAATGGGCAGGATCAGGCACTACAACTCCCACACTGCTTTGGGATGCAAGGTCAAAACCAGGACTGGCCAAAAAGTCTCCATCCTGGAACTGGGTAACTTGACATCTCTGTGCTTGGGAAGTAAGAGACATTAAGAAACTGGGGTAGGCCTAAATAGCAGTTAAGAGGGATGGATGAGGCCGAGACCCCAGGGTACAGACCCTAAGGAAGCCAGAAGGGAAGCAGGATAGAAGGTGGCCTGTTTACCTGGAAAACTCCACAAGTTGAAATTACCCAGGTCATTGGACCCTAGAGCCAGAAAAGTGGAAGCCAGCACAGAAGTCCCACAGCCAAGAGAATGATGTACAATAAATTCAACTAAGAGTGCACTTGATGCAAACAGTGCCCAGTGTGAATGTTTGCACAAGTAAGGATTTTTTTTATTCTTCTGTATTTTGATGTTTGTTGGAGGCTGAAGATATTCCCCAGTAGTGGATGTGCATTGTGGGTAGACTAAAAGTAAACGTAAACGCCATAATAAATAAAATGTTCTATTCAATGTGGAAACTTAAATTAATTAAATCTTTCTTCCCAAGGGAAATTTTTCGAAACCTTGTACAATCAATCGTCTTAAGCCACGCAGATTTCTGCAATGGAATCTATGCGGGATGTAAAGAAAAATTTTGCAAAAAAAATCCAAACCGCCCAAAACACAACTGCCAGGCTGATATTTGGTAAAACACGCTTCAAAAGTGCTAAACCCCTCCGAGAAAAGCTGCACTGGCTCCCAATTAAAGAACGGATCATCTTGAAAATCTGCACCTTGGTTCACCTTCAAATCATCTACGGCGTAGTCCCAGGATACATGACAGACCTCATAGATCTACCAACCAGAAACAGAATCGGATCATCACGATCATATCTAAACTTACATTACCCAAATTGCAAAGGACTTAAATACAAAACAACCTATGCATCTAGCTTCTCCTACATAAGCGCACAACTATGGAATGGACTCCTAAAAGCTGTGAAAACAATCCATGACCATCTAAACTTCAGGAAATCACTAAAAACCAACCTCTTCAAAAAGGCTTACCCCACCGATCCAACGTAAATCCCCACATCCAGCAACACAGCATAACCAATGATCGTACTGGACAATATACAATCTTCACTGCCTCCGACCCTCATGATGCATGACACACAACTACCTCATTCGACCACAACGTAACCTTGTATTTGTTATCAACTGACTGGCGAATGCCTTTACGGTATTATGTAAGCCACATTGAGCCTTCAAATAGGTGGGAAAATGTGGGGTACAAATGTAATAAATAAATAAATAAATAAAAGACTAAAGGCTGAAAGCAACCAGGACTGCTTGAGAGGATTGCTCAGCCTTAATTAACCCAGCTGTGCAATCAGGCAGGTAACGTTACAGAAGAAACCTGCAACATGAGTTTTTGGACTGCCGCTCAAAACCAAAGGAGAAGAACAATTTACAGAAAGGCTGCCAGCTGGATCCAGAGTCACAGAACAGGGTTGATCCAGGCCTAGGTTTACACTGTTGCATGCAGGGACTTTTAGTTCTGATTTCCCCATTTCCTTTCCGTTGAAAAGCAACCGTGTCCTGCAAAGCTGAACCTGATTGGAAGCCTTAATTTACAGGATTTGCTAAAGCCTGTTTCTAAGAGGACTGCAGAACATTAAGAATCTAGAGCAAGGATTATCTGTGCACTGTGGTGAAAGATTTGTGTTTAAGAGCAATTGCCAGCATTTGAATATCCTATTGAATATCCTAAATGGTGTGCAGTGCTCCATGTGTCACCAGCAACTTTATTGCTAGCCTTTTTGAAACCAGCATTTTCTTCAGTGTGTGCAAGTTTTATGAGCAATTCCTAGCCATTATAAACTGATATTCCCGATTTGGGTTAATGTTTATAATAAAAGAAGTGTATGTGAAATGACATGTCTCAGGCTACTGCTTTATTGATGGTGAGCCATCCAGGCTGGGAGTCTGTTATTAAGAGTCCAGTAGCATTTCAAGAGTACCCAGGCAACTGTCTTCCCATCTGACAGGCAGATGCTCAAAAGGCGCCGTTAAATACCGTGTACATTTATAGCCGCAGTTGAACTTACCGATTTTGAAACAGCGACCGATGCTTAAAAGAAATCACATGCAAATGAGGTGCGCAGCAATTCTGCAAGTGGCTCGGTAGGGAAAGCACCTAGGAAATGTGCAGAACAGACTCTAGGTAAGCGTCAATGTTCTCCGCATGTCCAGGAAAAAAGGCATGCATCCAGTGATGTCACATTCGGAGTTTTCTTTTTTTGATCCACAGCAACTTTTTAACAGTACTTACGTGTGGGGCACACATACTTAATACACGCACATGGCACATTTCACATACATGCACAGATACAGGGCCAGTCTTAGCAAGTGCGGGGCCCTATGCAGACCAATTTGGTGGGGCCCCATCCTAGCCCTGCCCCATCCTAGCCCCGCCCCCACCCCAGCTCCACCCCATTGATAATATTATTCAATTTTTAGAAAAACTTTTATTTATGAAATTTCAAATAAAGACAAATGAAGCTAAACTTGTACAGAAAAACTGATTGAAATAATAAGCACAATGCTATCATGAAACTCCCCCTCCCCAGAAATTATTCAGTTCAAGTCCACTACAATTAGTAGTTCCAATTCTCATAACCCCGGGGGGGGGGGGGGGTCAGAGGTGCGGACACACAATCTCTTCACTGCAAAACACTATACACAAACTTGTGCAAAAACACACTCATAACCTTACCAAACCATAACAGCACTAATTCCAAGGACAGGACGAGCACAACCTTATGCGTGGAAAGGCAGAACTGTAATTACACCAGGCTCTAAAACACCACCTCGTAAAAAAAACAAGACAAAAAGGGCTGCAAATGCTACACGCTAGCAGGATACTGCACCTTGATCACACATGAAAAACACATGACACAACAGATATGAAGGCAAAATACTGAACTGGGAAGTTACCTCAAGAAGTCAGACTCAGCATGCAGCAATACTAGAAAAATTGAAACTTACAAGCAAAATATCACAGATGCACATTTACAAAAGCTGACATATTCCAATTAATAAATTCTGAATAAAATACTTTTTTCTACCTTTGTTGTCTGATCATTTGGTTTTTCTATTCGCTTTGGTCCCAGTGTCTTCTGTTTTATGCAGTGTCTTCTTTCCATTTGATATTTTTTCTCTCACCATGTCCACCATCCTCCTGTGTCCTTATGTGTCCTGTCTACCATCTGTAGCCCTGTCCCTATCCTTTCTTGAGTTTCAGCATCTGCCTTCAGTGTTCCAATGCAGCCCTTAAATTCAGCAATTTCCCCTCCATGCATATCCAGCATTTCTCCTCACTCCCCTCCTTCCATGTGCATCTACTTTCCTCCCCTTCCCTACATCCATGTCCAGCATTTCTCCTCTATCCCTTCCCCTCCATCCATGTGCATCTCCTTCCTTAGTCTTTCCTTCCCTCCATTCGTGCCCAACATTTCTCCTCTCTCCCCTGCCCTCCATGTCCAGCAATTCCCCTCTCTCCCTGAGCCCTGCCCTGCCCTGCCATGCTCCTCTGTCCCCTGCCCCCTCCATTCATCCCTATAAAGCAATTCCCCTCTCTCCCTGAGCCCTGCCCTCCCATGCTCCTCTGTCCCCTGCCCCCTCCATTCATCCCTATCCAGCAATTCCCCTCTCTCCCTGAGCCCTGCCCTCCTCCCATCCATGCTCCTCTCTGTCCCCTGCCCCCTCCATTCATCATCCCTATATCCAGCAATAACCCTCTCCCTGAGCCCTGCCCTCCCATCCATGCTCCTCTGTCCCCTCCATTCATCCCTATCCAGCAGTCCCCCTCTCTCCCTGAGCCCTGCCATCCATGTCCAGGTCCTCTCTCCCTTGCCCTCCCGCTCCCATGTTCAACTGCCTGCCCGCCCTGGCGCCCTCTTCTCCCCCCCAACCAACAAGGATCCTTTTTCTTTTAAATTTACCAGGCCTCCGTCGCCGACTCGCTGGAATCTGACTGGACAGCACAGCAGGCATCGTCGCTGAAAGCGCTCCTCCCCTCCCAAGTGCACCCGACGTCTCTAGCAGAAAGGAGAAGCTTCCTGATTCGTTCATTCTCAGTGTCCCGCCCTCGAGGGCGGGATACTGAGAATGAATGAATCAGGAAGCTTCTCCATTCTGCTAGAGACGTCGGGTGCACTTGGGAGGGGAGGAGCGCTTTCAGCGACGATGCCTGCTGTGCTGTCCAGTGTCCAGTCAGATTCCAGCGAGTCGGCGACGGAGGCGGGTAAATTTAAAAGAAAAAGGATCCTTGTTGGTTTGGGGGAAGAGGGCACCAGGGTGGGCAGAATAGCGTGTCGTCGGATCGCCGCCAGCCCTGGGAAGAGGCTGGCTGAGGCGGTGCGCGGGGCCCCCCTAAGCGCGGGGCCCTATGCGGCTGCCTCGGTCGCCTTGGCCTAAGACCGGCCCTGCACAGATACTATTAAAAATGTTCCGCGACAACTTTTAACACTACTGTTATGTGCAGGACACACACACATAATGCATGCACATGGCACATTTCACACACACACATGCAGATACTATTAAAAAATGCAAGCAGACTGCTCCTTTGAGAAATCGCCCTCATGCAACAACAGCTTCAGACCTACCGGAAAATTTTGCACATTACAGATAGGCGCTCCTTTCTGTGCAGTGTACGGAAATGTCTATGCATCGAACAGAATGCTCATTTTAATACTAATGAGTTTATTGTTATACATTTGCATAGGTTTATCGGTAGCTGCTACTGCGAATGGTAAAAGTGACGCAGAAACACTTTGTGCATTAGATGCTGAATAACGTGCCTACTAGACTGTCTACAAGCAGTCTAAATCAAACGTTGCAAGCATGGTAAACTTTGGGCATTGGAACCTGAGAGTCCTTAATGGAATCCATCTCCAGATAACCCAGGCTGCCTCTTCCTCACTGCTGGTCCAACTTATAGGATCCTGGTGATGTTCCACCATCGGGGTGGCACAACAAAGAACTCTGAAGTTTATGTGGTTCTGATGACACAAACATATGTACGGTAGGTATAGACTAAGCTACACACACAGGGGATGGGGGGGGGGGGGGGTTCTTCAGTTTCTTAAAAAAAAACTCTGGAATGCTTGTGCCAAAGCTTTTTGATATTAATAACTTGTTTATTACTGTGAACAAATAATGATATATCACTCTATCTTTATATAGATATGTAAAAGATAAAAGATAAATCATATGATTACCATTTCCCTTCCCCAGTGAGTTCTTGATTCATTTCCCTTCCTCAGAGAGTTCATGATTCAAAGCTGAGTTCAGAAAGGTTAAGTGAGTCATTAAAGGTGTTCAAAATTCAGTTCAATTAAATAGGGCCTTTTTTCATCTGTGAAACAGGTGCAAAAAAGGGAAAGGGTGTATAATGGAAATGCAGCAGTATGTACTGAAGGCTGCATGAACCAGACAGTTTGCAAAATCCTTAACAGGATCTTGTTCATAGGAAGCATTGGGAAATTCTAGCAAATGTAGGGGCCCTTTCACTAAGCCGCGCTAAAAAGTGTCCGGCGCCGTTTGTAGCATGTGAGTTTCATGGCGCAGTGGTAAAATGGCTGCATTTGTATTTTTTCCAGTAATGGCCATGCACTAATTTCCCAATTAGCACAGGATCCCTTCCTGCCACCTATTTACTAGATGGTATGGGCTCCCACGCTAATCGGGTAGCGTGTGGCAATGTATCCACCCTACCCAATTAACGCAGGGCATGCCTACTCTCCACCCATGGACATGCCTCCCGCTCTAAAAAATAAAGCCTATTTTTTAGCACGGGCTTAGCACTCAGTGTTCAGCACACTGCCGCAGAATGCCTCAGTGCATCCCACAGTGCTGTTTTATGGTACACAGTAGGCACACACTAATACCTACCACGATTTAGTAAAAGGCCCTGTAATAAATAAAACACAACTGAAAATGTATGAGCCTTTGTAGCACAACCTCATTAAGGTGCTACTTTGGGCAGGAAAGAATCTATACAGAGACCTTGTCTCTGAATTTTGGTTAAATGTACAATGAGATATTGGTGCAACGTAAATCATTTAGGGGCCCTTTTACTAAACTGCCAGATTCTATATATTGCGCCTAAAAAATCCACGTGGAACTAAGCGTATTCTATAAGATCTGGCGCGGTGTATAGAATATACTTAGTCGATACTGTAGCGCCTAAATCTACATGCTTCCCTTTACGCCAATAAAAACCTGGTGTAAATCCCTGCACGTAGATTTAAGCACGCTGACCCGTATTCTGTAATTGCGTGTGGAAATTTTGTAACGCCCATGAAATGCCCATAAACATGCCCCTTTTACACTATGCACATTTATTTTGAACTGCATGTGTTGCAATTTAGGCGCAGTTCTTTATAGAATACGCTTAGCGATTTCCACGCATAAATTGTAATTATTGGCAATTAGTGTTTGTTATCACTTGTTAAGTGCTGTGAAAAATGCTGATTACCTTTTTATGCCAATTAAGTTATGCACATTGTTATAGTATACGCTTGGACTTTGGAGCGGATCTCTAGGCGAGGGAAATTGCTAACCTGTGCTTAATGCAGGAAAAAAGGCTTACCATAAAATGCATTTTCCAGTGATTTCCTCTTAGCATATGATAATCAAGTGCTATTAATTTTTTTGGAATAGGTTTTGGGAGGGGTGTTGTATGGGCGGGGAACGGGCATGCAAATATTATACAGCTAACGCATTTACATTAGTGTGCACTAACCCCAGATTCCATAAAAGGCACCCAATTTACATGCACAACTTAAGTGAGTAACAAGACAATCAGTGATGATAACTGGCCAATTACAACAATTTATCATCACTAATTGGCAATGATTGGAATTTACGCATGCTTCTTTGTAGGTGTATTCTAAAAAAAAAAGGCATGTGTAAATTCTAACGTATATAGTTCCAAAGTGGGTGTGGCCATGGGTGAAGTGTGGGTGTGTCAGGCTTTACTCAAATTTACATGCATGATTATAGAATTTGGGGGAACACATCTACATTTAGGTGCAGGTATTTCCACCAGGTTTTCACTGGCATAAATGGCCTCACCTAAATGTAGGTGCATTCCCCTATGCATTATTTATTTATTTATTACATTTGTACCCCGCGCTTTCCCACACCTGGCAGGCTCAATGCGGCTTACATAGTAACAATAAAAAGAATTGCAAAGTTGTAAGAAGAATTTACAGTTTGTAGTGAACGCAAAATTTATAGGGTTAATGGATAAGTAAATTGAGCATAGGAGGAATTGGGAGCAGAGAAATTGAGCGTTGGGAGGTAGGTGTAGGAAGATGGAAAGGAAGGGATAAGGGTAGCAAAAAAGGATAATGGGAACAAGGTCAATGTAAAACAAATGTCAATAATAATCATGTGGGTAACTTTAGGCTGTAATCCGTTGGGTTGGTCGTGAGCCCTTGAGCCCCGGCCGAGGCCCGCAGATCACAGACCAAGGCCAGAGGGAGACCAACCCACCACTGCACACCCCCTAACTACCCAACCCATAGCCTACCCCTCCCCCCAGCACCTCATGAAGAAAGGGAAATAGGCATACAAGCGGGCCTCGCGGCCGAACTGGAACTCAGACACTCAGAGCCACTCGTACAGACCTCACGGCCAAACCGGAACCCAGACACATCCAGGGAGGGGGAAAAAGAACACAGAAGTCCCCCCCCAGACCCCAAGGTACCAGCCACACGCTGTACCCTAGCCACAGGGCAAGGGAAAACAAAAGAACCAGAGCGGGGCCACACCCTCTCAGGGGACCAGCGCAGGACCGGGGAACTAAAACAGGAAGCCCCCTGAACCCACAGTCGGATGTGGAGACAACAGCCCAAATGACCACCCCCACTGACCCGGGGACCCCTGACCCGGGACCCCCACCCCAGGGCAGAGGGGAGAATGAACACACCAACCCCACAAGCCAAAGACAGAAGCAGTAAACAAAAGGGTACTAGGCCCCAACCAAATACCAGGGGAAAGACACAGCAAAAGAGAAAGGAAACCTCTGACAGAACACCCAGAAGACAGAGGCAGAGCCACAGTGCACAGGGGTTTAAACTTACTGAGCCAGTAAGCTGGGACATGAGGGAGAGATATCCTTCAGTAAACAAACAACCAGAGAGAAAGCTGCCGACCAGCAGCCTGCTGAGTCACCTTCCCACAGAGACCTGCAAGCAGCAAGGGAAAGCCCAGCTGGAGTCAAGTGAACTGATTACACCCACAAACACACGTTGTAACCAGCTATCGCAAACCAAGGGAAAGGAAAGAAACTCTGAACAGGAAAACATAGATCAAAGCCAGAGCACAGCACAACGTTCTGGCAGAGAACTGCCCAGGCTTGTAGTCACAAAGAAATGTAACACCAAAGCACGGAAAGCAGAAACATGCAGGCTAAAGTACTACCCACTGACGTCAGTACAACCCTGACAGCCAATCGGGAATGAAGTCCACCACCTTCCCCTGCCAGACCGGCAGAATCATAACATAGGCACTTTTTATAGAATAGCGCTAAGTGTTTTTTTCGATGAATCTATATTTTAGATGTCATTTATAGAATCTGGCTCTAACTGAATAACACAGACTTAATACAAGAGCACTTACCCCAGGATTCTATATATCGTTCTTTATTTTCCATGTGGAAACTGAAGCATATTCTCTAACAATGCGCATAACTTAATTGGTTAACTAGTTAATCAGCACTGTTAATTGGATTTTAGCAAGCAATTATCAACACTAATTGGCATTAATCATGATTTACGTGCACAACTCGCTAAGCGTATTCTGTAACATGTTGCGTGTAAGTTCCAAGTTGCCCAGTTGAAAAGGAGGCATGGTTATGGCAAGCAATGGGCGAGTCATGGGCGTTTCAAAAATCTATGTGCATTATTCTAGAATACACCTGCTCTGCGTCTAGGTTAGGTGTTGGGATTTACGCCAAGTAATACAGGGCCTAAAAGGACATGACCATATTTGGTCATGTGGAAAGACGCTCTGCGTTATTCAATATACCACATGAGAATTTAAGCCTATTCTATAAAATTTAGGCGTACTTTAGAGAATATGCCTAGGCAAAATTTTTTACTGCGTGGATTTTTCAGGCACTATACATATAGATTCTAGCCCTTAGTAGGAGGTAGTAAGTGCTCCCATGTTATTTTGTTGCAAGTCCTGTGCACTAATGGAAAAAATAACATGGAGCCTGCAAAAAAAAAAGAAAATTCCTTTACATACTGCTGCAGTAACTCTAGGTTTAGTGTGCATGAAAGTCCTGCAATAGCACGTGCTAAGCCCAGATTTTGCTGCAGCCTAGTAAATGGGTCCCTTAGAAACTAAACATGTGATTAATTTTCATATTTTATTTATTCTGCAAACCAGACCTCTTTCTGGCCCTCAAAATCCAGAGCTGTTCACTTTAGCAGTAAAAGTTTCTCATCCTAGAAGAGTGACCGCTAAGTGCCTGTGCATAGACCAAGTTTTTCTGGAAGGTTTATGCAATAGCAGAACCATTACTAGTGTTAAAAATCATGTCTGCCTACTCTCACTGGGGTCAATTTTATAAAAGGGTGTCTAAACATTTTTCAACCCCCCCCCCCCCCCCCCCTCAACACCACCAGCTACTAGGAGTAGCCTTGTGGTTAGTGCAGTGGACTTTGATCCTGGGGAACTCAGTTCGATTCCCACTGCAGCTCCTTGTGACTCTGGGCAAGTCACTTAACCCTCCATTGCCCCTGGTACAAAATAAGTACCTGAATATATGTAAACTGCTTTGAATGTAGTTGCAAAAACCTCAGAAAGGCAGTATATCAAAGTTCCATTTCCCTTTATAAAAGCAACACTGGCACCTATATGCCTTGATAGAATAGCTTCCTACAATAATCCCCAATAGCATGCAAATACTCTTGCACAAAGCTGCTCTGGGGGAAGTGTAAATGTTTGCATGCATGTATGTATTTTATAAACCATGCATGTACTTCACAACTGTTCCACCTGACTTGTGTAAGTGCCCATGCCTTTCATATAGGCATGTTTTCAGCCACATATGCTAGAAATTCTATAAAAAGTAAGCACCTGATTTTCTTCATAGAATAGGCTTCAAATAGACGCTTTCCTTGCATCTAAATTTAGGTGCCCTTTCTAGAATTAATTTCTTACAGCCGTAGCTCTCAACTCACAATGAATATGCATGAGATAGATGTACATACAAGGGAGGTAATGTATGCAAATGTAGCTCATGCATATTCATTGTGGATATCTTGAAAACCTGACTGGCTGAATGTGTGCCAAGGACTGGGCTAAGAACCCCTGTCTTAGAAGGTAATCCTATAAAGAGGCTCCTATTTGTAGCTACCATAGGGGGAAATCTATATATGGCGCCCCAAAAAAATTGGCACTGAAAAAAAAATATGCTTAGCGCTATTCTATGAACCTTACTTAAAGTTAGGTGTTGTTTATATAATACGCATACGCCCATCCCTGCGACTAAAATCACGGCCATTTACACCAACTAAAACCCGGTGTAAATGCCCACGCCTAATTTAGGCGTGGATTGGGCATATTCTGTAATAGTGTGCGTAATTTTTAGGAACACTCATGAAACACCCATGCCCCTCCCACATCCATGCTCTCATTTGAGATCTACACTTTAAAATTTATGTGCACCACTTTACAAAATACAATTCGAAAGTTGCGTGCATAAATTCTAATAAGTGCCAATAATTGCTTGTTATAGGCCATTTGGTTTGTTAATCAATTAAGCAGCGTGCACAATTTGGCTGAACTGCCAAATTTGTGTGCACAGCTTTAGTCTCCATATGTAGAATCTCCTCCCCCCAAAAATGCTTCACTTAATACAAGACTATCTCTACTTCAGGAAGCCGCTGAAAGCTTGACTGTTCAATCAGGCCTTTAATGGAAGAAGTCACTATCTTGCTAGTCACACACACACAAGGAGTGACACTGGCTGCACATACTATAGCAGGACATGTATATCCACTCCTACATTAGCTAAGATAATTTTAAAGCACCATTCTGACCTTATGTGCAACTTTCTTTAAATTAGTCCCCCTCATTTTCTTACTCCTGTTTCTCTATCTTATCTATCTATTCCATCTTTGCTTATACCACAAGCTATCTATTAAAATGTCTTACTGCATATTGTGTTGACATTGTAATGTAACATACTATGCCATACTATGTATAGGCAAACATTTCTGATTCAGGAGTCTCTATTGGGCTCATTTTCAAAAGAGAAGGATGTCCATCTTTCGACATAAATTGGAAGATGGACGTACTTTTCCCAGGGACGTCCAAATCAGTATAATCGAAACCCAATTTTGGACATCCCCAACTGCAGTCCGTCGCAAGGACATCCAAAGTTCAAGGGGGCGTGTCGGAGGCGTAGCGAAGGCGGGACTTGGGCATGCCTAACACTTGGACGTCTTTGACCCATAATCGAAAAAAACAAGGACGTCCCTGACGTACACTTGGACGTTTTCAACCGAATATGTTTTTATTACAAATAAAGCACAAAAAGGTGCCCGAAATGATCAGATGACCACCGGAAAGAATCGGGGATGACCTCTCGTTACTCCCCCAGTGGTCACTAACCCCCTCCCACCCTCAAAAAAATCTTTAAAAATATTTTTTGCCAACCTCTATGCCAGCCTCAGATGTCATACTCAGGACCATGACAGTGCATGCAGGTCCCTGGAGCAGTTTTAGTGGGTACTGCAGTGTACTTCAGACAGGCGGACCCAGGCCCATACCCCCCTACCTGTTACATTTGTGGAGGAAACAGTGAGCTCTCCAAAACCCACCACAAACCCACTGTACCCATATATAGATGCCCTCCTTCACCCGTAAGGGCTATGGTAGTGGTGTACAGTTGTGGGTAGTGGGTTTTGGGGGGCTCAGCACACAAGGTAAGGGAGCTATGTACCTTGCAGCAATTTATGAAGTCCATTGCAGTGTCCCCTAGAGTGCCCAGTTGGTGTCCTGGCATGTCAGGGGGACCAGTGCACTACAAATGCTGGCTCCTCCCATGCCCAAATGGCTTGCATTTGGACTTTTTTGACATGGACGTCTTTGGTTTCGAAAATTGCCGAAAGTCAGAAACGTCCATGTCTAAGGACATCCATCTCTAAGGACGTCCAAATTTAAGGATTTGGACGTCCCTGATGGTATTTTCGAAATAAAAGATGGCGTCCATCTTGTTTCGAAAATACGGGTTTCCCAACCCCTGGATTTCACCATTTTGCAAGGACGACCAAATCCCAACTTGGACGTTTCTTTCGAAAATGCCCGTCCAAATGTACAATTATACAAAAAAACGTAACATTAGAAGAAGCAATATAACAGTCTAAGGGCCCTGTTCACTAAGGTGCATTAGTGTTTTTAGCGCGCCTACACTTAGCGCACGTGGTAACCATGTAGGCGCCTATAGGGATATTGTAGGCACGTACATGGTTAACATGCATACATTGTTAACGCGCATTAAAAATGTTAACGTGCCTATAACGCTGTTTAGTAAACAGGGCCCTAAAATTGCATGTAAACTGAACACAATAGAGTACGATGAACATGGACAATAAACACAGGATTATCAATTTGTAATAATAAAAAAATAGAAAAATACAGACAAAGTTTGTGTAAATGTATAAATACCACCATATAGTAAGATAAGTGGTATACATAATAAATTTTAAAAACCACAAATAGATAGATATAGGAGTCCTTTAACCAACCTGCAGGAAAAAGGGCCCTGGCGCACATAAAAAATGGCCCCGCTATTAGTGTACAGGGTAAAAAGACCCCAGGCACACATGGCCATGCGGTAAGAGAACTCTTGCTGTGTTGCCATGTGATAAGGAGCCCTTACCGCCATCCATTGAGGTGGCGATAAAGGCTCCTGTACTAACTCGGCAGTCACTGCCCAATTACCGCTGGGTTACCGCCACACAAGCCATTTCCAGGGGTTTTCTTTTTCACACAGAAATGGCACATGCTCAGGGCGGATAATCTGCCGCTCTGTAAAATGCCCCCATAGATATGTGACAATGTACACATGGGGGTATAACATATATCCTTAGTTCCATATAAAACATATTAAAGACATAAATACAGAGCAGATAAATCCAAAAGAAATAATTAAATTCAAATTGAACACACAAAGCTTCAAATGTATCCATATGTGGGACACAATACATACTCTAAATAACATATGTGATATGTAAAAACTACCACGATTGCCAAAACCTAAAGCCATAACTGGTGAAAAAGACACCTACTAATTAAGAGATAATCTATAGAGAAATTGCATAATCATGAAAAATAGGGAAGATAAATAAACTAACCTGATTGCTAATTTGTATAAAATCTTTCCCCCCTCTGTCTTTCAAAAAGATCACTTATACAGCTATAAGAAAAAAGGCCAGTGTTAATGTAACAGGCAGCTCTGATGGAATCAGCAACACAAAAGTCGTGAGATGCAGAATGTAAGCAGCCACAGAGGGAATCACAAGGTGGAGCCTAGTTGTAGAGGAAGCAGTATGCATTTGAAGACCCGACACCGGCCTGTGTTTCAGCGAATGCCTATGTCAGGGGTCAGTAGAAGTATGACATGAAAAGTAATCCTCTCAGATTCTTCACTGTATCAAACAACAAATATGAATGAAGCCACAACGTGAAAACAAGCAGGAACTGAAGAATCTGAGAGGATTACTTTTCATATATACGCCTTGCATCTCTTCATAAACACGGTTAATAAATCCCAATAAATAAATAAAATAAATATTATACTTCTACTGACCCCTGATGTAGGCATTTGCCAAACCATGGGCTATGTCAAATATTAATGTAAGGCAGAGAGGTGGCCTAAAACTGCATCATAAAAAAGAAAATTAAATGTAAAAAGTTCTGATGTTCTATGGACACATTTCTAGGTAAAATAGCCAAGCTCATTACAATTTGTAATGAATTAAATAACCCATAAGTACACAAGTATTGCCATACTGGGACAAACCGAAGGTCCATCAAGCCCAGCATCCTGTTTCCAACAGTGGCTAATCCAGGTCACAAGAACCTGGCAAGATCCCAAAAAAGTACAATAAAGTTTATGCTGCTTATCGCAGAAATAAGCAGTGGATTTTCCCCAAGTTCATTTTAATAATGGGTCTATGGACCAGTGGCGTAGCCAAGGGTGGGCTTGGGTGGGCCTAGGCCCACCCACTTTGGACTCAGGCCCACCCAGTAGCAGCACATCCATGATGTGGTTGCTATGGACTTTTTCTTTAGGAAGCCATCCAATCCAAACCTTGTTTAAACTCCGCTAAGCTAACTGCTTTTACTACATCTCTGGCAACAAATTCCAGAGTTTAATTACACGTTGAGTGAAGAAATATTTTTTCTGATTCGTTTTTAATTTACTACTTTGTAGCTTCATTGGGTGCCCCATAGTCCTAGTATTTTTGGAAAGAGTAAACAAGCGATTCACATCTACCCATTCCACTCCACTCATTATTTTATAGACCTCTATCATACCTCCCCTCAGCCGTCTTTTCTCCAAGCTGAAGAACCCTAGCTGCTTTAGCCTTTTCTCATAGGGAAGTTGTCCCACCCCTGTTTACTAAGCCGCGCTAGCAGCTGCAATGTGCTAATACAGACAGAGCCTATTCGCTTTGAATGGGCTGTGTTGGCATTGCTGTTCAGCAGCCGCTAGCGCAGCTTAGTAAACAGGGGTGTAAGTGTGTGTGATGCTCTACAATAAAAAACGAAGAGTAAAAACAGAGCGTGTAGAGCTTTCTAACTGATCCGTTTTCTTCCACCCCCTTCAAGAAGTTGCTCTTTCATTCTGATTTTAATGCTAATCTCAGCAGCATGATTTCCAAACCATGCCACCAAATAAATTAATCATATCCATATACTGTATGTTATGGCATTACAAAGCAATTCCCTTTCTGATATTGCAGCACAATCAGATTTTCTAGATGATGGGATGAAAAAAATGAGCTCAATTTAGAAAAAAATGTAATAATTTTTTGTCTGCTACTGATAGACTTTTCCTCTGGCTGAACTTATGCTATTCACTAATGCCTGTTCGGTAATTAAACTTGCCCAGAATTAAGGGTGATGATGCCTTATATGAAGCAACTTTCAAAAGAATCGTCTCAAATTGCATGAATTGTCAGCAGACATAAACCATACATTGGCAAGCCTCCTTCATCTTAAGAGTGATTCATAGTGAATTAAAAACCATAGAGTGATTCTGAAACTAATTAAAATTAAAAATGTATTATGCAGTACTGTGCATTTATGATGAAGTTACTGCACTAAGGGGGTCTTTTTAGCATGCATTAATGATTACTGCATGCTAAAAGCTAAAGACGCCCATAAGAATATACTAGCGTTTAGTGCATACTTTTAGCACATGCCAAAAATGCTACCATGGCTTAGTAAAAGGCCATATCAGTGGGCCTTTTACAAAGACACGTTAGCGTTTTTGGTGCACACTAAAAATAAGTGTGCACTAAACACTAAAGACGCCCGTATATTCTTATGGGCATCTCTATCATTTATTGCATGCTAAAAATGCTACCATAGCTTAGTATAAGACCCCCTCAGATTTCTGTTGCAGAATTCTGCTTTACTCACTTTTAGATGGTCTCTGATCAGTTGGGCCAATATTCAAAGCAGTGGCGTAGCTACGTGGGGCCAGGGGGGCCTGGGCCCCCGTAGATTTGGCTCTGTATCCCCCTGCCAACGACCCTCTCGACCCCCCTCCCGCCGCCAACCTGCCGCCGCAGTTGTCACCTACCTTTGCTGGCGGGAGACCCCAACCCCCGCCAGCCGAGGTCCTCTGTCTTTTCCCGTGTAAGGCTTCATTCTTCTGAGTCTAACGTCCTGCACGTACAACAGGGCCCCTAGTTTCATATGGTGTAAATCTGTGTATCCAAAGGTGAGCACAGATTCCAGCACTATGCGTTATTTTATAAAGCTCACCCATCCTGGAACACCCTTTATAGAATACTGTTCAGCACCATTTACCAGTGGCATAGCTACGTGGGGCCAAGGGGATCTGAGCCTCCTCAAGTTTCCTCTGGGCCCCTGGTTTTGCTGGCGGGGGTCCCCAACCCTCGCCAGCTGAAGCCTTGTCCAGCACTGGTCTCCAGCGCCGCTGCATCGCCTGCCCTGCTCTTTCTTCCCCCTCACATCCTGCACACTCCTTTTAGTGAAATTGAGCATGCCGGTCTCTGGCGCTGGAGAAGGCTTCAGCTGGCGGGTTTGGGGACCCCCACCAGCCAAGGTATTTGCTGCAGCAGTGGGTGGGGAGCGGAGGGCAGCGGGAGGGGAGTAGCGAGGTGGCGGATCTGCAGACCAATCTTGCCCCCCCACCTTGGGCTCTGGCTCCCTCCCACCGCGAGGTCTGGCTACGCCTCTGTCATTTACTGAATCCAGCCCCATGCGTACACATCCTAGGGATACGCATTCATTTGAAAGACGTGGGAAATGTAAATAAAATTTCTCATGTCGTTTCTCATGTTGTTTTGAAGTAAAAATGATAGAACAAAACCTGAAATTTTAATTTTTAACCCTGTTTTGTCAATAGTGCATACTGCTGCTCAAATAGTGAACATTATTTATTTATTTATTAGGATTTATTTACCACCTTTTTGAAGGAATTCACTCAAGGCATTCATTTATGTCAGCTTGGAGTTGGTGTGCAGTAAGAATAGATCAAACGTAAGCAATAGACAATTACAGCAGTAAAAATATTCAGATTACAATACAAAGTATGGAATAGTACACTACTTACAATGTCGACATATGTCCACTATTTATCAATAGGCAACTTATTGCACAATAAGGTGCACCTTTTGAGTAACAGGATGCACTGTTGGGCAATAGGCTGCATTATTTGGACCACAAAACCTTGTAAGAATAGATATAATTTTAACAAAATCCACTCTTTATTAATATTAATTACTCCATCATTATTTTAAAAAACATACTTTACATAGTCCATTCCAGTTGTACTCATGTTCTTCCCAAAGTCCAAAAGTCTATATCGTAAATTGAAGCTGTTTTAACTTGTTATCCATCAGTTATCCATCTGAGCTGCAAGAAAGGATTTTTTTGTATAAAGAACTGATGGATAACAAGTTAAAACAGCTTCAATTTACGATATAGACTTTTGGACTTTGGGAAGAACATGAGTACAACTGGAATGGACTATGTAAAGTATGTTTTTTTAAAATAATGATGGAGTAATTAATATTAATAAAGAGTGGATTTTGTTAAAATTATATCTATTCTTACAAGGTTTTGTGTTACAAATTTGGTGGAATAGTTAATATAATTGTTCCCTTGTGGTAGTTCATATCTGCATTATTTGGACAACAGTGTGATCTTATGAAGTACTATGTGGTAGTCTGCAATACTGGTG
This sequence comes from Microcaecilia unicolor, assembly GCF_901765095.1. Taxonomy (NCBI): domain Eukaryota; kingdom Metazoa; phylum Chordata; class Amphibia; order Gymnophiona; family Siphonopidae; genus Microcaecilia; species Microcaecilia unicolor. The sequence continues at coordinate 164,793,510 of NC_044040.1, forward strand.
ACATTTCCCATTTTTAAACCCTCAAATAAAACAAACAAACAAAAAATCCCCTAAAGAAAATTGGAAACTAAACAAAACAACATTTTTGGCCTGTACACCCCTAACGTCTTTAAAATCCTTAATGGTACATAAGAACATAAGAGTAGCCATACTGGGACGGACCAATGGCCCATCTAGCCCAGTATCTTGTTTCCTAACAGTGATCAATCCAGGTCACACGCTACTGGCAGAATCCCAGAGAGTGACAAGATTCCATGCTACCAATCCCAGGGATAAGAAGTGGCTTCCCCCATATCTATCTTAATAGCAGATTATGGACTTTTCCTCCAAGAACTTGTCCAAACCTTTTTTTAAACCCAGATACATTAACTGCTGTTTTACCACATTCTCCAGCAACAAGTTCCAGAGCTTAGTTATTTACTAAGTGAAAAAATATTTTCTTCTATTTGTTTTAAAAGTATTCCCACATAACTTCATGGAGTGTCCTCCAGTCTTTGTACTTTTTGAAAGAGTAACTACTACTACTACTACTTATCATTTCTATAGCGCTACTAGACGTATGCAGCACTGTACACTTGAACATGAAGAGACAGTCCCTGCCATACGCGGTCGGTGGCCCAACTGTTTGGGGAGGCTAAAGGGGGCGGGGTTAGGGGTGGAGCCAGGGGTGGAGCTTAAATCCATAATTGACTGATACACAGAAAAAAATAAATAAAAATAAGTCACAATTAATACCTTTTATTAAATTTAGATATTAGATATGTATCATATGTCAAAGAATAAAGTGGTTGCTCAAAGCATTAACTAACCACAATCGCTCAACTGTAAAACACTATGCATAAATTTGTGCAAAAACACACTCAGAACCTTACTGTACCATAACACTAGGCAGACCCTAATACACCAATATACCACCCATATGGAAAATACAGACCGTCAACAATTTGAAACAAGGGATCATAATATCACAATTCTCACGTAGACCCACAAAACACCTTTTTAGGGTGGATAGTGTTCACAATGAGCTCCTTTTATTAACAACTATATGTAGATCCTTCGAGAGGTAGTGTGTCGTGATTTAGGCTCTAAAACCCTTTCTGATGTTTTGGTGCCACCTCAGTAAGGCCAATACATAATCTCTCCACTGCAAAACACTATACACAAACTTGTGCAAAAACACACTCATAACCTTAGCAAACCATAACAGCACTAATTCCAAGGACAGGACAAGCTACAACCTTATGCGTGGAAAGGCAGCACTGTAATTACACCGGGCTCTAAAACCTAGTGAAACAAAAAAAAACCAAACAGGGCTGTAAATACTACAAACTAGTAGAATACTGCACCTTGATTACACATGAAAAACACACGACACAACAGATATGAAGGCAAAACTGGAAAGTTACCTCAGGAAGTCAGACTCAGCATGCAGCAATACTAGAAAAATTGAAACTTACATGCAAAATATCACAGATGCACATTTCCAAAAGCTGACATATTCCAGTTAATAAATTCTGAATAAAATACTTTTTTTTTACCTTTGTTGTCTGATCATTTAGTTTTTCTATTCACTTTGGTCCCAGTGTCTTCTTTCCATTTGATATTTTTTCTCTCACCATGTCCACCATCCTCCTGTGTCCTTATGCGTCCTTGTGTGTCTTTATGCGTCCTGTCTACCATCTGTAGCCCTGTCCCTATCCTTTCTCCAGTTTCAGCATCTGCCTTCAAAGTGTTCCGATCCAGCCCTTAAATTCAGCAATTTTCCCTCCATCCATATCCAGCATTTCTCCCATCCCCTCCATCCATGTGCATGTACTTCCTTTGTCTTTCCTACCCTCCATCCTTGTCCAACATTTCTCCTCTGTTCCCTGCCCTCCACTCCATCCATGTCCAGATTTCTCCTCTCTTCCCTCCCTTCCCTCTTTCTCTCCTACCCTTCTACCCATTACCCTCTCCCAATCAGGGGCGTAGCTACGGGTGGGCCTGGCTGGGCCCAGGCCCACCCAATTTCAGCCCAGGCCCGCCCAGCGCCAGCCCCCAGCGCCGGCCACTGCTGCAGTGACGTAGGAGACGGGAGGAGCCTGCGAGCCAGCAGCCAATGCCTCAAGGCTGCCTAGACAGTGCCTGCCGGTGCCGCGCTTTTTTTTAAAAACATTTTTGTCCTTAGTGCCGTTAGCGCTTCTTCTTTTTGTAGCGCCGGCCCTGCTGCTCAACAGGAAAAGCAGCAGTGGCCGGCGATGGGAGCTGGGGCTGGCTGGCGCTGGCATGCAGGGTGGGCCTCGTCGAAGAAAAGAGGGAAAACATGGAAGAATGGGGAAAAAAAGAGGGAAAACAGATGGAAGGATGGAGAGAAAAAGAGGGAAAACAGATGGAAGGATGGCAGAGAATGAGGGAAAACATGGAAGGATGGGGAGAAAGAGGGAAAACAGATGGAAGGATGGCAGAGAATGAGGGAAAACATGGAAGGATAGGGAGAAAGAGGGAAAACATGGAAGGATGGGGAGAAAAGAGGGAAACAGATGGAAGGATGGCAGAGAAAGAGGGAAAACATGGAAGGATGGGGAGAAAAGATAGAAAACAGATGGAAGGATGGCAGAGAATGAGGGAAAACATGGAAGGATGGGGAGAAAGAGGGAAAACAGATGGAAGGATGGCAGAGAATGAGGGAAAACATGGAAGGATGGGGAGAAAGAGGGAAAACATGGAAGGATGGGGAGAAAAGAGGGAAAACAGATGGAAGGATGGCAGAGAAAGAGGGAAAACATGGAAGGATGGGGAGAAAAGATAGAAAACAGATGGAAGGATGGCAGAGAAAGAGGGAAAACAGATGGAAGGATGGGGAGAGACTGGATGGAAGGATGGGGAGAGAAAGGGGAGAGACTGGAAGGATGTGGAGAAAGAAGGGACACTGAACAGAAAAGGGTAGAGTGATACAGAGACACTGGTTAGAAAGCGGGAGAGAGAGACATTAGATGGAAGGATCAGGAGAGAGGGTAGATGGATGGAAGGATGGGGAGAGAAAGAGGGAAGACGCTGGATGGAAGGGTAGGGAGAAAGAGGTGACACTGGACGGAAGGATGCAGAAAGAAAGAGGGGAGACTACTGGAAGGATGGGGCGAGAGAGGGGAGACTGGAAGGATGGGGAGAGAAAGAAGAGAGCTGCTGGATGGAAAAGGAGAGTAGTGAAAGACTGGAGAATAAGAGGAAGGGGCATGGGGAGAACAAGGGAGAGAAAAAGATGAAAAGCCATAAGTAGATGAAGGAAATTAAAGAATGGATAGTAAGAATGAATTAAATCAGGACAGAGAGAGAGAGAGAGGCAGAAAAATATTGAAGAAAGCAAAGAAAAAGGAGAGAAAAATGAGAAATGGCCAGGAAACCGTGGCAGAAGAGTTAAGTGAAAACGAAGGAAAGCAGAATCTAGAGACTGGGAGCGACACAATGAGAAAAAGTAAATGGCCATACAAGAAAGGTAAAGAAAATAATTTTATTTTTAATTTAGGATAAAGTAATATGGTACCTGTGTTAATGAAGTTTCAGAGACCAATACTTCCTTCCTTAGGTCAGGCGAGGATACCGTAACAGCATTATACTGACCTGAGGCAGGAGGTTCTGGCCTCTGAAAGCTCACTGAAAAGGGTGTTAGGCTATTAAATAAATTTTCTGAAATCTGATGCACTGAAAAGCAGCACTTTACCCTGTGTGACAAATGCATCTGATTAGCGTGACTACATTTTGCTGGGGGAGGGGGGTAGAGAGAAAATTTTGTGCCCACCCACTTTGGGTTCAGGCCCATCCAAAATTGGCAGTCTGGCTACGCCACTGCTCCCAATCCTTCCATCTATTGTCTCCCTCTCCTTCCATCCATTGTCTCCCTCTACATCTCCTTCCTTCTAAACAGTTCTCTCTCTTGACCCTTTTCCATTCAGCATGTCCTCTCTATCCCCATCCTTCCAGTGTCTTTCCTCTTTCCCTCCCTACCCTTACGTCCATTGTCTTCCCTCTTTCTGCCCCCTCCTTCCAGCTTTTCCCTCTTTCTCCCTCCTTTCATTCAGCATTTCTCCGTCTGACAGCTAGGGTCTCCCCCAGTTTCTCCCCAGCAGCTTCTCTCTTCTGCCCATGTCCCCTCTTTCTCACCCATCTTTCCACTAATCTCTCTCTCTCTGTACCCCTCTTCCATCCAGCATCTTCTCTCTGACTCTCCCTGCTCTTTTCCATGGCCCCTCTTTCTCTCCCCATCTCTCTCTGGCTCTTTCCTGCTCTTTTCCATGTCCCTGGCTTTCCTCTGCTCTCTTCAATGTCCCCTTTTTCTCTCCCCATCTCTCTCTCTGGCTCTCCCCTGCTCTCTTCCATGTCCCCTCTTTCTCTCCCCATCTCTCTCTGGCTCTCCCCTGCACTTTTCCACTTTCTCTCTCTCTCCTCCAGCATCCTCATGCATCTCTCCTCTACCTCATGCATCCCCACCTTTCTCTTTCCTCCCCTTCTTGCTTCCATCACTCTTACTCCTTTCTCCACCCCCCCTTTTCCCATTCCCATGCCCTTCCATTGCTTTCCTTCCTCCCTCTTCCCCTTACATGTGGCATCTCACATCCTCCTCTCTTCACCCCCCTTTCCCTTTGGTCGGTCTGTCTGGCATCGCTTCCCCCCCCCCCCCCCCCGGACTAGTGCGGTACCGTATTGCTCTCCCCCTCCGCTCCTGTCATGTCGTCTTTCAACGAGGCTTCCTGTTCCCATAGCAGCAGCAGCATTAGCAATGATGTAAGCGCCGCTGCTTTCAGCCTGCCCCGGAAGCACTCTCTGAACAGCTTCCCGCGTAGGAGGGACGCTGTCCAGAGAAGGCTTCCGGGGCAGGCTGAAAGCAGCGGCGCTTACATCATTGCTGATGCTGCTGCTGCTACAGGAACAGGAAGCCTCGTTGAAAGACGACGTGACAGGAGCGGAGGGGGAGAGCGGCACCGTACTAGTCAGGGGGACGGGGGTAAAGATCGGGACCGTTGCGCACCAGTCGGGGGGGGGGGGAGGGAGAAGTTCACGAGCTGCACCCGCCCCGCCCTTGCTGCACTTCTGGCTGGGGAGGCTTAGCCTCCCCAAGCCTCTTATACCAGGCGCCTATGGTCCCTGCTCAACAGAGCTTACAATCTAATTAGGACAGACAAACAGGACAAACGAGATAAGGGAATATTAAGGTGAGGATGATAAAATAATGATTCTGAATAAGTAAATAAGGGTTAGGAGTTAAAAGCAGCATCAAAAAGGTGGGTTTTTAGCTTAGATTTGAAGACAGCCAGAGATGGAACTTGACGTACCGGCTCAGGAAGTCTATTACAGGCATATGGTGCAGCAAGATAAAAGAAACGGAGTCTGGAGTTAGCGGTGGAGGAGAAGGGTGCAGATAAGAGAGATTTACCCAGTGAACGGAGTTCCCGGGGAGGAATGTAGGGAGAGATGAGAGTGGAGAGGTACTGAGGAGCTACAGAGTGAATGCACTTATAGGTCAATAAGAGGAGTTTGAACTGTATGTGGAAACGGATAGGAAGCCAGTGAAGTGACTGGAGGAGAGGGCTAATATGAGCATAAAGACACTGGCGGAATATTAGTCGTGCAGCAGAATTTTGAACAGATTCAAGAGGGGAGAGATGGCTAAGTGGGAGACCTGTGAGAAGCAAGTTGCAATAGTCTAAGCGAGAGGTGATAAGAGCGTGGATGAGGGTTCTGGTAGTGTGCTCATAAAGGAAAGGGCGAATTTTGCTGATATTATAGAGAAAGAAATGACAGGTTTTAGCAGTCTGTTGAATATCAGCAAAGAGTAAACAACGGATTCATGTTTATCCATTCTATCACACTCAAAATTTGTAGACCTCTATCATATCCCCCCTCAGCCTTCTCTTTTCCAAGCTGAAGAGCCTTAACCTCTTAAACCTTTCCTCATATGAGAGGAGTTCCATCCCTTTAATCATTTTGGTCGCCCTCCTCTGAACCTTTTCTAATTCTGCTATATCTTTTATGAGATACAGCAACCAGAATTGCATAAGAATGTCTCCAATCTGTCAACATATATCTCACCCTAGAGAGTGTCACCTTGAAATAACTATCTGAAAATGTGGTTGAATCACAGGAACTAAAACAATCAGTATATCCAGGTGCAATAAGCAAATTATTGGTTAAGACCATAAAAATAATTAAATACATGATTTATATATTGGTGTGTCACTGCTGCAGTTGCTGACAGGTCAGGCCATGCATCATCCTTGCCCTGGGCTTCGGGGTGTTTGCCAAAACAAAGTCTGCATGTTAAAGTCATTTACAAGATGAGGCACTGTATCTGAGCAGAGATTAGTATAATTAGGTCTTGTTTCTTGGCCAGCAAAATTCCTTAAGAATAAATGGGAGTTATGTGCTTAATTTTATACACAGAAAAAGAGTCAGCCAGCAAAAAATTCACCTGGGTATACAGCCAGCCATGGTAAGATAAGAAATTTGCACTTGTCTGCTATAGTTTTCCAGATTTCCTTTCTTCTTGTCTGGTACATAGTGTAACCCCTCTGGGTTCTTTCCACCCCAACCAGAACCTCTGCCCTGAAGGGAGACTGAGAACACATATTTCTGAGGGCTACTGCTTATTCTGCACACAGCCACTGGTAGCAGAGTTCTCGGAGTAGGAGCATCTGTCGCCGAGTGGCGGTTTACCCGGGGATCTCATACTCTTGTCACTCTTCTTTCCAGCAAAAGACACAGTCCTGTCTAGATGTTGGTTCTGAATGAAAAAATTGGAACAGATCGAAAAATAATAAAAGAAGCACGGTATAGATGTCAAAAGAACACATGCGGTCCAATATTCATCAGGACACGTAGGTAGGAGCAGATCCTAGGTCATACTTAGATTTTCAGCTGCACTTATCCAGATACCTCCTAATTCTAGAAAGTTGTGCACCCAAATTTCTGACTAGCAAGCAAATGGGTTCGATATTGAAACCACTGGAGGCAGCCCACATAAGTGCTGCCATCGGCGCTGACCTCGGATATTTAATGCCGGTGACCGGGGGTGGGCCAATATTCATCAGGACACGTAGGTAGGAGCAGATCCTAGGTCATACTTAGATTTTCAGCTGCACTTATCCAGATACCTCCTAATTCTAGAAAGTTGTACACCCAAATTTCTGACTAGCAAGCAAATGGGTTCGATATTGAAACCACTGGAGGCAGCCCACATAAGTGCTGCCATCGGCGCTGACCTCGGATATTTAATGCCGGTGACAGGGTGGGCCTGGCTCAAACTTAGGCACCTGTTTACAAAGTCGTGTGGCAATGCCAACACAGTCCATTCAAAGTGAATGGACCATGTCGGCATTACCATCTGGTAGCGTGGCTTTGTAAACAGGGGTTAACCAGCTATGTTAATATTCAGCGCTGGTCAGTTTTTAGGATAGGACTGCTATTTAGGTGATCTGATTTGCCTGCTAAACTTAGCCAGTCAGCACTTGAATGTTTGTGGATAGCTGGCTATCTTGCGCTGAATATTAACGCTTAGGTGGTTAAGTGCCATTTAAACGACCAGAAGCTGTTCTTGGCCGGTTAAATAGTGCTGAATATCGGGAAAAACGTGCACATGCAACTTACAGATTATGGTCAGTTGTGCATTGCACTAAAAGGTCATTTTACAAAGGTGCACTAGTGTTTTTAGCATGTGTTAATGATTACTGCTCACTAAGGGCATTATTCTATAAAGGTTATGCTCCTAATATATGAGCATAATTTACGCTCTTAAATTATGAGAATAATCTATTTTTGAGCATAGAGTATGCTTGGCATTTAGGAGCATAATTTTTAGGTATGTAACCGGGAGTGGAGTAGCCTAGAAGTTAGTGCAGTGGACTTTGATCCTGGGGGACTGTGTTCAATTCCCACTGCAGCTCCTTGTGACTCTGAGCGAGTCACTTAACCCTCCATTGCCCTAGGTACAAAATAAGTACCTGTATATATTATGTGAACCGCTTTGATTGTTTTTCTTTTCCCTTTATAGAACAAGGCCCTAAATTCTAGAGATACCCATAGGAATATATGGGCGTCTCTAGCATTTAACGAATGCACTAAAAATGCTAGCATAACCTTTATAAAAGGACCCCTTAATGAATTAATTAGCTGCTAATCTGCCTTAACAACCAATTATCAGCTATAATTGGTGTTAATTGGTGCAGATTGTCAGCATTCTATCATTTGTATCAGTGGCTTAGTCAGACCCAGTATTTTGGATGGGCCCTTCCATGGCATGTCACTCCACAGCCCCCCCCCCCCCCCCCACTGAAATATAAAAAAAATTATAGACTGTTTTCACCTACCCCACATCAACGTCTGCCTCCTCCATGGCGTCCTGGCATCTGCCTGCTCATCGCTGAACCCTGTCCCTCCCTGATGTACCTTACAGGCGTCCCTGGTACCTGCAGTGATTCAATTATTGCTTCCTGCGCAGGCCCTTCAGGCTTCCATCGGTCGGTTCCCGCCAGCCAGGAAGTGATGAAACCAAGTCCAAGCTGGCACAAATGCAGGTACATGTTACCACTGTTATGCAGGTACATTTTACCACTATTTATACAGCTTTTGTGAGGCTATTTTATAAAGACACGTGGGTGTCTATGAGGGCAATTTTATATCAAGGCTCCTAGGATAAGAGGGTAAGCAGGCACCTATGTGACTTTATATAATTTGAGTGAAAGTGGCAGGGACCACATCTTAAAAACAGGTACATAAATACATCAAGCCTAATATCCTGTTTCCAACATTGGCCAATCCAGGTCACAAGATATTTATACATAAAATACACAAGTGAACAAGTGAATTGTAGTATTTTAAAATCAACAGGCTGAACTCCATTTGCACTCTGTTCAGCCTGCATCTGCAGCTACACCTATTGGCAAAATATCAACATTCATGCCAACACGCATACTTATATGCCAGTCATGTATGGGCAAATATTACCACATACATTTGAAAATCAAATACACATCAAAGGGGAAGTAGAAACAAGCAGCAACACCAAATCAACTACTTAAACTGGCAGACCTTAAAAAAAAGGGACGCAGAAACAATGGCGTAGGAAGGGGGGGCGGTGGGGCGGTCCGCTCCGGGTGCACGCCGCTGGGGGGGTGTCGGTTCCGCTGGTTCACTGCTCTCTCTGCCCCAGAACAGAGCAGTGAACCAGCGGAGCCGACGCAGCTCCCAGCGACGACGTGCACTCCGGGCGGAGCGCCAATGGTAAGAATGCGCTCCGAGGAGGGGGAGTGCGCGCACTGGGGGGGTGCGCAGCGGTGACCCACCCCGGGTGTCAGCCGCCCTCGCTATGCCACTGCGCAGAAAGCTAGGAGGCATCAGATAAACATATAAGTGAGCTATCGGATCTCTTTTAGCCCCAGCTATTTCAGATCCAAGTTCCTTTCAATTTATCAATCATTTGTCACCAAAGCCTAGAAGACCCACTTCAACGTTTTCAAAAATAATTTGTTGACTGTTTATCTCACGCCACACAAGTGGGTACAGCGTTGTAGAGTTCTTAGAAAGCTCTCGATGCTCTCTACTATAAAAAAGGCATTTCGGTCAGACCAGACGTACATCGGGGGATCAGAAAGCAGCCAAAATAAGCAAAATCTTCATGTTTATACGCTGGCATGTAACACCATGGCGGGCAACTGAACATGTGAAAATGACTAATAAAATTATCTCCACATTGTCTCAAACTAGGCACCTACTTGAACTCAAAATATAGGTGACTTTTTATAAAATGTATGTATGAATCAAAGATCAGAACTAAAGAAATGTCCCAATAATCTTAGGGGTCCTTTTACAAAAGCACGCTGAAAAAATGGCCTGCGGTAGTGTAGGCGCGGGTTTTGGACACATGCAGAATCATTTTTCAGTGCACTTGTAAAAAAGGCCTCTTCCCCCCCCCCCCCGCCCCCCCCCCCCCCCCCCCCCCCCGAAAATTGACATGCGCAAAATCATTCTGGGTCCATTCTGGGTCTCAGACCTTACCACCAGCAATAGACCTAGCGGTTAAGAATTTGGGTGGTAATGACCTATGCGCGTCAGATGCCACTTGGCGCGCGTCTGCTACGTGCGCCAGAAAATAAAAAATATTTTGCAGATGCGCATAGCGGACGCACGCCAAAATGAAACTGCCACGAGTTAGTCGGGCAGTAAGTCCATTTTGGCATGCATTGGGCCCACGTAGGCGCCTACACGGCTTAGTAAAAGGGGCCCTTAGTGATAATCTAGGAGAGACACACATTTTGCATGAAGATTTACCAGTGTGAGTACATCGAGAATGCTGAAGTGAATTTTTTACAAACAATGATAGGTGGATTGATAGATTTAAAGATGGTATCATTTGCACAACATCAGGATGGCGAAGAAATGGTTTTGTAGTTTTTTTTTGTCAGGAAGGAAGGAAGCACAAGTTAACAACGGATGGGAGAGATTAGTGATGAAGGACAGTAGGATCAGGGTTCCTCCCTCTCAGTTGCTTTGTTTAATCTTGTAATGCAGCCTTTAACCTCTTTGTTATGTCGGAATGGCTATGCTTTTTGGTTTATGCTGACAAAGTTCAGGTTTTGCTGCCGTTGAAGATCTGGGTGGCAGTCTCAGCAATAGTTTTACCCTGTGTTCAGCTTGTACGTGATTGATTAAAGTACAATACTTTGGTTTAGAACATTAAGGAGACAGTGTTGGGACTACATTTATCTGAGGATTTCCTCCCTGGCAGAGGGTAGTGATCAAGAGTGTTGAGATTCCTATTGTAAACATTTTTCAAAGTTCAGGTTGATACAAACTTGAACTGTTCAGCTCCAATTAAATCTGTAGTAGCAGGTAGCTTTTTCAAACTTTGTTTATTGTGTAAATTACATTGGGGTTTTGTAGACTGATATTTTCTATATAGTTGTATAATCATTTTCTATGGGGGATAGTTATGTTGTGGTAAAAGTCGGGCTTTTACTGCACCTTAATTTAACACCGAAGTCAATGATCTGTGGTATCCCAGTACCACAGGTTAGTGAGTCATGCAGTGCAGTACATAAGTAATATAGCTTGTGATAAACCTCAGAAGCTGTTATTCATAATGCCCGGAAGTATCATTTCGCTTGAAATGTTGGCAGCCATTTTGAAGCGGCGCCAGCAGCAAGTGAGCAGCGGCATCAACAGGTAGGAAAGAATGAGGTCCTTTCCTGCCCCAAAGAGGCCATTAGACCACTAGGGCACGATAAGGTAGGGAAGGGGAAGTGGAATGTGGGTAGAGGGTAGGGGAGTGAAGGAGCTGTAAAAAAAAAGGTGGGTGGAGAGAGGATGGAAAAACATTTGGGGGAGGGAAATATATAGAAAGGGATGGCTTTCTTTGGGGGATCAAGTCAAGGTGACTGTGTGGCATGGGGGTGGGGAGGGGCATGACAGAGGGAGTGGGGTGGGGAGGGGGAGGGGCGTGGCTATTGGTGTCCTCTTTTTTTGTCAGGGCAAATATTGTAACCCTCGTGCTGACCAAATTGGTAGTTACACAAATAAATTAGAGACCAACACTGCTTTTTTCAGTTTTGCACAAAACCGAAACTACCACCGAAATTGTCTGAAAGCTTTTGGCTGAAACTGAAACTGCAGCCGAAACTCATCACATAAGTTTGGTTGCGTGAATGTGAGCCAGTAAGGGCTGCTGGGGATTGTCAGAGTTTACAGTCTGCATTCCTCTGCTAAATCCACAGTATCCAAGCCAGAATATAACAATTTAAATAATGAAGACCCTAGTTTACCTCCATGCAAAATAGCCTCCACACACATGGATTCTAGCTAATTAAAACTGAAACTAAAAGCCAAAGTGGTTTAACAGTGGCTGATTTTTCACCACACTTAGAGTGACAGCTGATGTCATAATGCCACAGAGAAGCTAATCCCTAAGCAGCTTCTCATCACAAATTTACAGATTTAAATTCCTGCTAAAATTTTATATCAAAAGCATTTATTTGGGGCACTCTAGTACATAAACTATTGTGCAAAATCAACAATGCATTATTTGCAATTACAGTAAAAAAAAAATACAAAGAGTAGCCCGCCCCCTAGGCCTACCTTACAATTCCTGGTGGCCTAGTAGTGTAATCAAGATAGGAGAGATGCCCCAGTCTCGGCAGCCATTTTGAAAGCAGAGCTGGAATAGGAAGAAGTAACTGGGGATCACCTCCTGCCCTCTCTGAACCCTTAGACCACCAGGGATTGTAGGATAGACTGAGGAGACTTACAGGTGGGGGTGGAGGCATGCACAGGAGCCTGGGAGGAGGGGTAACTTCTGTTCTGGGGAGAGAGACAAAGCACAAACGAGACAAAGCACAAATTTTCAGCTTCCACTGAAAACACATGGGGACCAGTATTCAGTCCGCAGGAGATATCTCTGCTGACTCCCGTGGTCAGCGATAAGTGCGTATATTCAATACCAGACTATTTCTGGTGACCATCATTGAATATCCGGTTTATTTTTGGCCAGTTTATGGATAACCGGCTAAGTCAATATTCAGACAGTCAGTTATCTTTAAACCGGCCAAAAATAGACCAGGCTTTCACGAGGCAAAATATGGTCGTTAAACTGGCTTTTAAAATCGGCGGATAGCCAGTTATGGCTATCTGCTAGCCGCTAACTGGCCATATTCAGTGGGAGATAGCTGGTTATCCCCCATAGAATATTGCCAGATAATTGTGTATGTACCATTTAGCCAGCCATGTGCCATTCCTGGCCAGTTAAATGGTTTTGAAAATCAGGGGCGTGGTCATTTTTGGCCAAAACCCGAAACTTGGCTGAAAATTAAAATATTAACAACAAACAGTACTCCTGTTCTATAAATTACAAAATCTTATTATAACTTTGGAGTATACCAACTATGTGGGTTTAATTTACCTATCCCTGGAAGCTTCCCACTGACCCGAAGCATTTTTTGGCTGCCGTTAATTTAAAGGTTTGACTGTGTGCAGGAAGATCACAGAAGATTTGTGTGACTCTGCAATTCCCAGTGTTTCCCTGTGGTTTTTTTTTATCACAGGGACAAGAACAGTGGCTTTATATTGCAGTGGAGTTTTTTTCTTCACTTGAGAACTTGTTGGATGCAAAGATCAGTAACGTTCAATATCTGCTGTGATTATTAAGAACTGGGTTTTGTGTGCCCTTGTGTGTTTTTTTAAGGCTCACTGACTGATCTTTTTTGAGATTTTGCTCTGGTGATACACAAAGGCAGAAGAAACTGCAATTTAGGGTTTTTGTTCAATGTTCTGTGTGGGATTTACATATGTGATCAGGGTATAAGTCTGGTGTGGATGGCAGTGTGAGTGAGTTGCAGGGATACTATTTGGTAACGCTTTTAATGCACTGGTTTGTTTTCACTAATAAAGATTTTGTAATTTATAGAACAGGAGTACTGTTTGTTGTTAATGTTTTAGGTACCTCCTATTATATATATATATATCCCCTATTAGGATTAAGATTTGAAAATTAAAATAGCCAGACAGAAAAAGGATTTGGGGCTGGTTTTAGCATCATAACTGAAATCTTACCCAAAACTCTGTGCACTACATGCTATTTTCAAATGGAGCATGATTCCAGGAATAACATGTATAGAATGTTTGTACGTTTGGGAAGCTTGCCAGGTGCCCTTGGCCTGGATTGGCCGCTGTCGTGGACAGGATGCTGGGCTCAATGGACCCTTGGTCTTTTCCCAGTATGGCATTACTTATGTACTTATGCTATAGCGCACAACTGCAAGGGGATATAAACGTGGGCATGTGTGTGTCTTCAACTTCATGCATGTAACATAAATTACTATAAGTTATGCATGTGGCTTGCTGCCCATTTACACCTACCATTGACATGGCATAAGCAGGCATGCCAAAATGTAGGCACACCAATGTCGACTTGCTTGCATTCTATAAAATTAGTGCTCAGAGGGTAGCTGAAATTATTTTTCTAGGAATAATACTGTTCACTGCAAGCTGTGTCATTCGATTTACTTATTAATGAGGTGTTTTGCATGCATTTGCATACTTTGCATTTCATTATTGTGTATTCCATGGTCCATGGTAGCATTATAATGTGTTATAATAACATAAAATGTTATTACCATTTAATGCGCGTTAAGGAGCAAATAATGTGCGTTATTGCCTTTAGTTTTTAGGAGGCAGAGCATAGAAAAAAAACTGCATAATTCTAGCAAAACTGCCATATTTTCTCCCAAATACTCGAGGCTACCCTGTGGCTGGAGAAATGCTTAAGCATCTCATATTCTACTGTCAGACTGAAATCTCACAACAACTGCATGATTTCATCCTCGTTATTCTGAGACTTCAGCATGACTTCGGGAAATGAGGCACGAAAGCACTTCGTGGGCTGCCAGGGGGGTGGTACTCAGTAATTTAATCAAAGAAAGCTGACAGGAAGTGGTGCAGCAACTTTTTAATATTTTAAGTAATGTTTGCCACACTAATTGCGTCCATTACAACAGTGCAGAATAACTGGGCTCCCCCTCCCTCCCCCCAGTTGACTAGAATTTATATCAGTGACTACTGCTGGTGAGGTGTTTTGAGCATAATCTTGCATTGACACTGTCTCCTTTCCCTTACCTCAAAGCCATTGCCATGTGGCAGGGCAAACTTGAACTCACTGGTAGGGATGGTCACCCAGAACATTTTCATTTTTGTTTTTCTAATGTTTGCTTGAACAAATATTAAGAGTGTGCATTTTGTGTACACACAGCAAGCTCTTCTTAAAATGTGACGTACATTCTCGAACCAGTACACATGTATGTGCATGCATACTCGCTTAGAAAAAAAGTGCAACTTATGTACAAACTAGGAAAGAAGGCCTGTTTCTCAGAGCAATGAAACGGGCGCTAGCTTTTGGGGGGGGGGGGGGACTCACATACAGAGAACAGTGGCGATTTTCCTGGGCCGCCCCATGGCTCGTTGCGGTTGTAGGTGGTTCGTGCGCCACCGCTGTTGTTACTGTTGTCGTAGCTCTGTGTGTGTGGCAATTTTCGTGGGCCGCCCTCGATGTCATCGCGTTTTGATGCGAGGGCGGAGCACAGGTACAGTAATAAAACTCACCCTCAACGTTTGCTCCGCCCTCGATGTCATGACGTTTGACACGAGGGCGGGGCCCGGTGGCTTCACCACCACGAACCTTCGAACTTGAAGGAACTGAAGTCAGTGGCTTGGCTTCACTGACGTCAGTGTCCTCAGAATGTTGAGGGTGAGTTTTATTATAGTAGATAGTGCACCCAGTTAAGAAGAATGTGCACTCTGGGGGTAATTCTCAAACAGTCACCTAATATTGAGCTCTGGGATATTGAACGCTGAGCATAGATTCTATAATGTTGTAGAATACTAGCGTGAGCCCTCATTTACAGTGCATGCCTAACTTTAGAAGAGAGCAATTACACTAGCCAAATGGCAGTTAGGCAATTACAGGCTGATGCTCAAAGGTTTGCAGTGGAATCAAATTCTACCTTGAACCTAGCACAACAAAATTATTGCAACATGCTCTAAATAATGAGCATGTAAATTAGTGTTAAAATGTGGTATTAATTACCTGCTCACTGTTTTGCGCTAATTTTCCTGTCAATGCCCGAGCGCTGATTGGCTCAGGCACTGACAGGAAAGTTGATGTTTGGAAGAAAAAGAAAAAATGCCATCACAAAAAATTGGCCCTGGCCGTGGCCTGAATTTCCCTCCTCCTCCTCCTCTCTTTCCCCCTGAACATCAGGTGACCCTCTCCCATCTTAAAAAAAAATCCCTAGTGGTCTGGTGGACTCCTCCTAGCCCCACTCACAAAAGGCCCTGGTGGTCCAGTTGACCCCTGGCCTGGCCTAGCCTAGCCAGACACCCCCCCCAAAGTCCCCCCCCAGCCCCAACATACTTCCCTCCTCCCTCCTGGGCGGCATCATCAAAATAGCAGCGCCTTGCCCAGTGAATTCTGGGATTCAATGGGGGGGCCTAACTACCAAATACTACCTGGGCAGAGCACTACCATTTTGATGATGTCACCTGGGAGGGAGGAGGGAAGGATGCCTGCTCCCTCCTCCCTGTTATCTAAGGGTATGCTGGACTTCGAGGGGGGGGGGGGGTCTGGCCTGGCCAGGCCAGGGTTTCCACTGGACTACTAGGACTTTGGCTATGGTTATTTTGGGAGGGGGGGGGGCAGGTTCACTGGACCATCAGGTCTTTTTGTGAGGGGGGGACCAGGAGGTATCTTCTGGACCACCAGGCACATTTTTAAAGATCTGGGTTAGGGTCAGGGTTGGGGGTCAGCACGGGAAGCCTGTTTGGGGCAGGGTGGTCATGTTGGTGGGAGCGAAAGGGTGTTGTTAGACAAACCTTCTCTCAACCAACTCTTCTTACACCACCCCGGACCTGGTGTTGTTTTTGCTGGCACTCAATTTGCCTGAAAGCTCTTTTTTTTTAGCAAGCTGTGCGAATACTAAATGCAGTTTGTGCTAATGGTTTCAGCACAGGCGCGGAAACCATTAGAGCGTTGGGCAGCACACTAGCACCAGTGATAATGGCCTTTAGCGCCTGCATTAAGTTTTGAGCATTGGGCCTTTAGGCATATGAACTCAGGAAGCCCCCTTTGCAGCTGCACATGCTGGAATTTGCGCATGCATAACTGCTAATTACTGCCAATTAGTGCCAATTAACATCAATTATAGCCAATAGTTGGTTATTAATACATGCTAGTCGCAATGTTGGGCACACAACTTTATAGACATAGGGGATATGTGTACACAGTGCGTATTCGTATCAGCAAATGATGGTTATTTAAACCAACAGTCCATCCCTACTCATTGACTCTCGGTCATAATTAAGGTGATATTTTGCTGGACAATGTAACCAATACAAAGTTGGTCTTGAGATAATACATTACAAATATTTGTAGCCCCAAAAATGCTGTAAAAGATGCCCTCTCCCACATATATTCTTGGATTAACATAAAGGTTATAGAAAAGCAAGGCGCAGTGCCCCCATGGGTGCACAGAGCCGGCTATAGTATGGTGTCGTGCCCCAATGGGCATGCGCACCGGGCCAGCGGGGTGCAAGCGAGGCATTATGGGCATGTTCCCGCCGCCCAAAGGGCACCCCGCTGAAAAAGGGGAAGAGCTACAAAGAGATTTAAAAGCCCCTGGGCGGAGCCTGGACGGCCTCTTCAGGCATCCGGGCACCAGCATACACCCAGCCCCCCCCTCCCCAGTTTACTGGGAATTGTACCTGTATATATCTTGTCGCAGCTTTGGCGGGGTACCCAAGCCTGATGGTATAAGCTAGGCAGCTAGGATAGCTGCGCTTACGGTTGAGCTCCACTGCTGTGCGGCAGGGAGCAATGTTTACGATTGGTCAGTCTTGCTAATACGGCAGACTCGGTTGGTTAATGAGCCAAAGGCTGAATGTTGGATAATGAGCCGAAGGCTGAATTCGGCTTGGGTATACCTAAGGTTTTAAGATGTGTTGTATCTAAATAAAGCTGCGGCTAAGTTGTGCCATATTTAAGAAAATACCATGTGTCGGGTGATTATTATTGTGTCCTTATTGTAAATATCAGATAACCTATATGCCCGAGGGGTCTCAGTTGCCTATATTAAGCAGTTGTACACATGAGCCTTTGAGAGGATCCTTTCTCAGACTGCTAGAAAGACCTTTCGAAAACATTTAACACTAAAACCACTTCAGCAATGGTGCACAAATTAGAATGTGTTATCAAGTTTGCATCTGCTCCCCATGAAAAATGTAAAAATATGCTTTAGTTTCTACTGCCTTAAGTCATTGACTTGTTTAGCGACACATTTATAAGCCCAATTAACATTATAATAGTCAGAGCTTTGTTTGTATTCATATTTAGCTCTGAAGTAATTAGGGGCTGCATGCATTTTACCTAATGTATGCTTTAGAGGAATAACAGACAGTAACTGTGGCAAACATGCCCTCAAAATTAGATCAGCTTTCTTATTGCAGTAGTTGGGCAATTGCTGTGGTGCAAATATATCCATTTATTGTATCAGAAGCAGCACTTTGGATTCATCAGTGCCCCTTTTTTTTCCAAGCCAGCATTTATCTATCCTTCTACCTAGGCCTGATAACTGGGACTGCACTGCTCCATTTAAAAGCATCTGCTGCGTTTCAGAACATAGCCACAGTACAACACATGGCTGACATTGTTCCTCCTCCAGGTACTCCTACTCCCCAAGAACCCAGCTGTGGATGTATGAGATAAGGGAAGAACAGAGAAGCCGGCCCACAGAGGAAAGTCCTGTATGTAGGAGGCTGGAACCTAGGGAGCTCCAAGTACAAGAAAGGTTTGCAAAAAGGCAGAGTGCTGAGTATGTGTTCCCAGCCTCACCAGCAGGATACTAAGACACAAAAGCCCTTTTCTCTTCCCTGGAATTAAACTTGCAAATTCTGTAGCTGGCAGGGCTAGTATTGTAATTCAAACACTCTGTCACTTGGAAGTTAATGGTTTACCACTTCTTACAACCCACACAGAGTGGGGAACAGAGATTTGTGAGCAATTAATTGACAATCTGTTAGAATCAGAGGCACACATTTATCTAAACCAAGCTCGGAGTTATCCACAGAGCAGCATACCAATAGTCCAATAAAGCCATTTTAAAAGAGCATAATGCTTTAGCTCAGCAGTGTAATGTGGTATGCATTATTTCAGAGTGCTGATGAATTAATGATGTACCCAGCGCTGTATCTTACATAAGCTATAATACTCTCTTTTACCCTAAATCTCCAATAATTCTCTGTTTCCCTGATTGATGTGATTACTCAGTGATACACGGCAGATCTGATGGAATGTTTTACTAACAGGCTTATTTTCGAAAGAGAAGGGCGCCCATCTTTCGACACAAATCGGAAGATGGGCGTCCTTCTCACAGGGTCACCCAAATCGGCATAATCAAAAGCTGATTTTGGGCGTCCTAAACTGCTTTACGTCGCGGGGACTACCAAAGTTCATGGGGGCGTGTCGGAGGCGTAGCGAAGGCGGGACTGGGGCATCTCTAACACATGGGCGTCCTCAACTGATAATGGAAAAAAGAAGGGCGTCCCTGATGAACACTTGGACGACTTTGCCTGGTCCTTTTTTTCTTATGACCAAGCCACAAAAATGTGCCCTAAATGACCAGATGACCACCGGAGGGAATCGGGGATGATCTCCCCTTACTCCCGCAGTGGTCACCAACCCCCTCGCACCCCAAAAAATAAAATTTAAAAACATTTTTTTCCAGCCTCTATGCCAGCCTCAAATGTCATATCCAGCTCCATGACAGCAGTATGCAGGTCCCTGGAGCAGTTTTAGTGGGTGCAGTGCATGTCAGGCAGGCGAACCCAGGCCCACCCCCCTACCTGTTACACTTGTGGTGGTAAATGTGAGTCCTTCTAAACCCACCACAAACCCACTGTACCCACATGTAGGTGCCCCCCTCCACCCATAAGGGCTACGGTAGTGGTGTACAGTTGTGGGGAGTGGGTTTTGGGGGGGGGGGGGGGTTGGGGGCTCAACACACAAGGTAAGGGAGCTATGCACCTGGGAGCAATTTGTGAAGTCCACTGCAGTGCCCCCTAGGGTGCCCGGTTGGTGTCTTGGCATGTCAGAGGGACCAGTGCACTATGAATGCTGGCTCCTCCCACGACCAAAAGACTTGGATTTGGTCATTTCTGAGATGGGTGTCCTCGGTTTCCATTATCGCCGAAAATCGGGAACAACCATCTCTAAGGTCGACCTAAATTTCGCAATTTGGGCGTCCCCAACCATATTATCAAAACGAAAGATAGATGTCCATCTTGTTTCAATAATATGGGTTCCCCTCCCCCTTCGCTGGGACGTCCTGCGAGGACGTCCCTAGGAAAACTTGGGCGCCCCTTTCAATTATGCCCCTCTATGTGTAGCTTAAAACTCTTCCTTTATATTTGACCTTCTATTCCTTTAAATAGTTTACTCCAAATATTGCATATTCAATAAAAGTCAAAAGATAGTACTTGACACTTTTTAGAGAAATGATCACTAATAAAGGGGGTCTTTTACTACGCCACAGTAGCATTTTAGCTCACAGCTAAAAATGATTAGCTTGAAAGCTATGTCCAATAAAAAAGGTATCATCTTATTTTTTTTTTCCATGTTTTATTTTGTTGTATTCTATTGATTACCTTTAAAAGTGGACTAACATGGCTACCACATCTCTTTAGCTCACAGTAGAAACCAGTTGGTGGTAAACACCGAGATGCCTATTATATTCCTATGGGCGTCTCAATGTTTACTGTCAGCTGATTTCTACCACGAGCTAAAAACGTTACCACGGCTTAGTAAAAGACCCCAAAAGAGATAAAAACACAAGAAGGACAAATGTGTGCAATGGACTTCGATCCTGGGGAACTGGGTTCGATTCCCACTGCAGCTCCTTGTGACTGAGCAAGTCACAAGGAACTGCCCCAGGTACAAAATAAGTACGTGTATATAATATATAAACCACTTTGAATGTAGTTGCAAAAAAAACACAGAAAGGCGGTATATCAAGTCCCATTCCCTTTCCCTAAGATACCATGTTTATGGAGGTTAAAATCAAATACCAAGGGGGAATGACTGGCCAGGTGGCACTGCAAAAACAAAAGCAAAAGATCTGGGAGATGAAAGCAGATTGTACGCAGAATACAAGTCAGCAGTGCATTACTATCGTAATGTTACTAACACCACGGAGTCTTTTTTACAAAGCTGTGGCAAACACTGGCCTTGGAATGCCCTTACGTGAGTCTTTCCTGTGCTCTAAGGCCAGTGTTTGCCACAGCTGGAAGATGGACGATCTTCTATTTTTTCCATTAATGGCCATGTACTATGTTGCCATTAGTTCATGGGCCTTTAATGCCACCTATTTTATGGGCGATAAGGGATCATGTGCTGTGCTAATCATTTAGCGGGCGCTAATGGTTTATGGTTTATTGAGACTTGCTGAATCACCTGTTTTTACAAAAATAATTCAAGGCGATGCCAGGGGCGTAGCCAGACCTTGCAGTGAGAGGAGGCCAAAGCCCGAAGTATGTGGGAGGGGGGGGGGGGACATTGTGGTCTGCTGCCCTGCAAAACATCCAACGTCGGACTTAGACATCATATCGAAAATGCCCCTCTACGTAAACCGCTTTGAATGTAGCTGCAAAAAAACCACAGAAAGGCATTAATTTTGAAAGGGAAAAATGTGCATAATTCCCTTTGAAAAATTCCCTGCAGAAAGTACATACACACATTTGCACTTGCTGTTCAGAATGCACAAATTTCCCCGCTTGTTTTATAAAAATTACTTACCTTGGATTTTCCCTCACATATTTTCCAGTAATAGCTATGGTATTTCAAGTTTATTTTTATTTACTATTCCGCCCAATGGAAGACCTTCTGGGCAGCTTACAGTCTAAAACCAAAAGGAGAGGGAGAGAGAAAAAAAAAAGAATTAAAATTCAGACATGACTTCCAGGATAGGGGGTAGAACTACAATAATCGATAGGACAGAAGAGGGAGAAAAACAAAAGGGAACGCTACAAGCAGGGCTTTTTTTGAGGGGGTACTGAGTACCGGCACCTTTTCCATTGTCTGCTAAAATTGACCCAAGGAACCCAAGTTTTAATGAAAGAGCTCAGGCTCTACACACCAATTCTGCCTTGTCATAGGTTCTATGACTGGCTATTGTGGGGAGGGTCCCTCAGTGATTACCCCAACCCCTGAAGGGTGGCCTATCATTTGAGTACTGGCACCTTTTACACGAGAAAAAGTGTACTGGCTACAAGTGTCCTTGGGGTATTCCTGAGGAGGCTGCCAGAAATGCATATAACCATTATTGGAATGCATCAATGAAAAGGTGGATCTTTAGGTCAGTTTTAAATTTTCCTAGTGGTGTCTGTAAGCCGAGAGAAGTAAAGAGACTATTCCAAAATTGAGGCCCCTGTATGCTAAAAATAGTGTGTCTAGTATGCTCATGGATTATATCACGGTGACTGGGAATTACTAATTGATTAAGTTGTGGAGATCTAAGTATTCTCACTGGGAAATAAAGAATGAGGTGATGGAAAAGATAAAGGGGTTGCCCAGATTGTAATGTTTTGAAAACGAGCAGTATTTCCCTTTGCAATCTAATTTTTTTGTACCTGCAGCAATAGAGTTAAAATGAGTTACCTAAGATCACAAAGAGCAGCAGTGGGATTTGAATCAAAACTCTCTGGTTGACAAGCTAGTGCTCTAACACAATGCCTTTAAAATTTTACAAAAATATGCCTATTTGGTAAATGCAACATAGGTGAGTATGTATGTTTATGAAATAGGTTCTTAAAATAAGAACATAGGGCTAGATTCTACACATAGCACCTGAAAATTCTGCGCAGAAAAGAATTATGGCTAGATGTATTCTCTACAGTATGCCTAAATTGTATAGAATAGGCTTAAATTTCACGCAGTGTGTAGAATAGGTCGAGCACAAGTCCACACGATTATATATAGTCACAATCAATTAGGCCAACTAAAACCTGGTGTAAATCCCAATGTCAATATTAGGCACAGAGCAGATTTATTCTGTAACAACACACATAGGGGCCCTTTCACTAAGACACACCCAAAAGTGGCCTGCGCTGGTGGTGGCGTGTGTTTTGGACGTGCGCTGGTCAATTTCTTGAGTGCGCCTGGACAAAAGAGGATTTTTTTAATGTGCCATAAAATGGACGTGTGGCAAAATGAAAACCAGCGCGTGTCCATTTTTGGCCTGAGACCCTAATGCCATCCATTGAATTAGCAGTAAGTTCTCATGCGCTAACCGGACAGTAAGCATGCAACGCACGCCAACTGCTGTTTACTGCCAGGTAAGGGCCCCGTGGTAGAAAATATTTTCTACCGCATGTTTTGGGTGCACCAAAAATGGAATTAACGCCCAGGGCACGCGTTAGCTGGGTGGTAGTGCCAACATGCATTGGACATGCATAGGCGCATAAGCGCCTTAGTAAAAGGGCCCCATAGATTTTTAAAATCCCTATGACCTGCCCTTTCCACACCCATAACTATGCCAACTTTCCAACTATGCAGCTTAGAATGTATACACACCACATTACAGAATATGTTGAAAGTAGTGCACGTAAATTCTAATTAATGCCAATTAGTGCTGATAATTGCTCATTAACATCCAATGATCAGTGCTGATTAGCTTGTTAACTAATTAAGTTATGCACATTGTTATGGAATCTGTTTTGATTTCCACGAGGAAATATCGGCGCGATGTATAGAATCCGTGGGGTAGCGGGTTAGACCAAAGCACCATTAAGCCCAATACCCTTTTTTCAACAAGTACCTGGCAGACTGCCAAAAAGTAGCAAAATTCGATGCTGCTTATCCCTAGAATTAAGCAGTGGCTTTCTGCCAGGTCTGCTTTAATATTGGCAAATGCACTTTTCCTTCAAAATTTTGTCCAAACCTTTTTAAGCCCAGCTACATTAATTGCTTTAACGACATCTTCCAGCAATGAATTCCAGAGCTGAGCTATGCATTGAGTAAATTTCCTTTTTTAAAAAAAATGTATTACTCAGTAACTTCATGTCATGTCCCTTAGGAGCCCTTTTACTAAGGTGCACTGAAAAATGGCCTGCACTGGTGTAGATGCGTGTATTGAACGTGTGCAGGTCCATTTTTCAGCGCGACTTCAAAAAGGTCTCTTTTTTTAAAGCCAAAAATGGCCGTGCAGCAAAATAAAAATCAGCACATGTTCATTTTTGGCCTGAGACCTTACCGCCACCCATTGACTTAGCAGTAAGGTCTCACACGTTAACCAGGCGGTATTCATCAGCATGTGTACAACTGCCGATTACCGCCTGGTTAGCGCCACATTTTGGATGTGCGTCAAAATTAGAATTACCACCCGGGGCACATGGTAGCTGGGTGGTAGTTCCAGTTTGATACGTGTTGTACGCGCATAGGCACCTACGCATCTTAGTAAAAGGCCCCTTAGTCTTTGTACTTTTAGAAAAAGTAAACAATCAATTCACTCCACTCAGGATTTTATAAACCCCCTATCATATCTTTGTCAGCCACTACTTCTCCAAGCTAACCTCTTTAGTTGTTCCTCATAAGAGAGTCTTTCATCCCCTTAATTATTTTGATCACTTGTCTCTGTACCTCTTCTAATTCTACTCACATCTTTTTTAGATGCAGCAACAGAATTGACCAGAATCTCAAGGTGTAGTTGCACCATGGAGCAATACAGAGGCATAATGACATTCTTTGTTTCATTCCCTATTCCTTTCCTAATAATTCCCAACATTGTTTACCTTATTGGCCACTGTCACACACTGAGCAGAAGATTTCAATATATTGTCCACAATGACACCTAGATCCTTTTTCTGGGTGGTGAATCCTAATGAGGAACTTGGCATTATGTAACTATGGGCCCCTTTTACCAAGCTGTGGCAAAAGGGGGCCGGCGCTGGCATCAGCGCATGTTTTACACGTGTGCTGAGGCCCCCTTTACCACAGCTGGTAAAAGGGAAGTCTCGCTTCACTACAGGAAATGGCCAGGCAGCAAGTAAAGCACTTGCCGTGCAGCCATTTCTGGGGGAAGCCCATACTGCCACCCATTGAGGTGGTGGTAAGGGCTCCCTCGTTAACCCAGCGGTAACCAGGCAGCATGCTGATTATCACCAGGTACACTCCGGTGCTACAAAAATAAATACATTTTTGTAGCAGCGGAAATGACGGAGTGCTAGGGGTGGGAAGTACCGCCGGGCTGCTGCGGTAGCCCGGCAGTACTTCCTGTATAGTGAATGGTAAGCCTGTACTGGGCTTACTGCCGCTTAGTAAAAGGAGCCCTATAGCTTGGATTATTCTTCCCTAATAGCTCCTTTTACAAAGCAGCAGTAAAAGAAAAGAAACATCTATTTTTTACCCACTGCAGTAAAAGGGGACCCTGGTGTTCATCAAAAACACATGCAAATATCAGTGCAGGCCCCCTTTTTGTCACAGCTTGGTAACAGGGTCCCTAAATGCATATATTTGCACTTGTCCACATTAAATTTCGTCTGGATGCGTGGTCTCCCATTCTTGCAAGGTTTCTCATAGTCCACACATGATTTATCAAGGTTCAATAATTTTGTGTCTTCTACAAATCTGACCACCTTGCTTGTTGTTCCCATTTTCAATTCGTGTATAAATATGTTAAAAACCACAAGTACCAGTACATATCCATGGGTATTCCACTATTCAGTAGTTATGGCAAGTAGTTCTTTTCTACACATGCAAATGAATTTTGTTTTACATGCAAAAATCTAAATCTGCCTGCAACATGACCTGAGAGAATAGGTGAATGGTTTGATTAGTCTGGAAGTGAGCGGGTGAAAGATTGATTTGATAGTCATCTTTAAGCAGGTAAAGGAAGTTTACAATGAGGACAATGATTGGTTCTCTCTCTTCACTGAGGGGCCCTTTTACTAAGCCGAGTAAGTGTCTACACGCACCCAACGTGCGCCAAAATGGAGTTACCGTCTGACTACCGCATGGCTCTTGCGGCAATTTCATTTTTGGCGTGCGTTCAATACGCGCATCTGAAAAATATTTTTTATTTTCGGGCACGCATAATGGACGGATTCTTTACCACTAGGTCAATGACTGGCGGTAAGGTCTCAGACTCAAAATGGTTGTGTGGCAATTTTGATTTTGCAGCACTTTCATTTTCAGCCAAAAAAGGCCTTTTTTTACAGGCGTGCTAAAAAAATGGATTGGCGCATGCCCAAAACCACGCCTACACTACCACAAGCCATTTTTCAGCGCACCTTAGTAAAAGGACCCCTGAGGAAAGGAAAATATGGAACTTAAAATTAAAAAAAAAAGAGATTTAGATTAGATTTTTACAATGTAAGGAAGCAGTAGAATATTTGTTCTTGGAGGTTTTAAGGGCAAGTTGGAGAAATATTTCTCTGGTGCTATACAAATAGAACAGATCCATCCTGAAGGGCAGTTGATCGACAAGATGAATTCTTGAGGCTCTTTCTAGCCCTTTTATTCTATGATTCCCAGGTATCACTTTGTTCTTGAAAGCTATTAAAATGAACACCTAAAATACTAATGTCATATAGTAATAATTCATTCCTGTTGCTTCCTAATATGTTCATAATAAAAGTTACCATGGCTCCTCAATGCCTATTACACAGTTTGCCATTGTGGTGGTACTAATGTGCCATGCAGGCACTCTATTAGTCTGCATACTGTGATGGAATGAAAGAATATCTTAAATAGACCCTTGATGAATTCCTTTTTTTTTTTTTTTAACTATTATTGTATTTAAATATGTGACTTTGGTCAAATGGAAAGTGTTGGCTATTTTCAGTAACGTCTCAAGTGAATCTACTGCTCCAGTCCCTGTTTGCATCTTATATTTTGAAAAATCCATTACATTTGGAGGCCTGTTGAGTACTTTACAGTGCTGGCAATGAAAACAGATATACATATGTAATTGTGAAGGCGATTTACAAGTCTGTAATCACTGGAATAGTCTCTTGTCATCCTGTGAAGATCATATATCAGCCTCTATGCTCAATCAAAAGACTTCCACACTTTCAGTGTATATTTCTATAATGATATATGAAGGTGCAAATGTCGCTTACAATCCAAAAAGCATTTTATTTTATATGTAGACCCTTAAGGTTTTTATATTTATTTTCTACCTTTTTATCTCAGGGAAGCTAAGCTTTTATTCCAGTTTCCAGTGAGTAATAAAAACATAAGTATTGCCATACTGGGACAGACTGAAGGTCCATCAAGCCCAGCATCCTTTTTCCAACAGTGGCCAATCAAGGTTACAAGTACCTGGCAAGATCCCAAAACAGTACAATACATTTTATGCTGCATATCCTAGAAATAAGCAGTGGATTTTCCCCAAGTTCATTTTAATAATGGCTTATGGACTTTTCTTTTAGGAAGCTATCCAAAACCTTTTTTAAACCCCACTAAGCTAACTGCTTTTACTACATTCTCGGGCAAAGAATTCCACAGTGTAATTACACATTGAATAAAGAAATATTTTCTCTAATTCATTTTAAATGTAATGTAGCTTCATTGTGTGCCCCTAGACCTAGTATTTTTGGAAAGAGCAAACAAGTGATTCATGACTACCCGTTCCACTCCACTCATTATTTTATAGACCTCTATCATATCTTTCCTCAGCCATCTTTTCTCCAAGCTGAAGAGTCCTAGCCACTTTAGCCTTTCCTCATAGGGAAGTCGTCCCATCCCATTTATTATTTTTGTCTCCCTTCTCTGTACCTTTTCTAATTCCAATATTTCTTTTTTGGGATGCGGTGACCAGAATTGCATACAGTATTCAAGGTGCAGTTGCACCATGGAGCAATTCAAAGGCATTATAACATCCTCATTTTTGTTTTCTATTCCATTCCTAATAACACCTAACATTCTTTTTCCTTTCTTAGCTGCCAATGCACACTGAGCAAAGGGTTTCAATGTATCATCAACGATGTCACTTAGATCTCTTTCCTGGTCGGTGACTCCTAATGTAGAACCATGCATCACGTAGCTATAATTCGAGTTCCTCTTTCCCACTACTACCTCTCTTACGAATATATTACAATCAATTTTTTGAATAATACTACAAGATGTTTTCTTGTGGCAGTACCTGATAACTAGAGACTGCATCCTCCTGCAGAGATCATTACATACTGCCCATGCATGGCAGTGATTGTAATACTGCTTCTACAGACCTTAGCCTTGTTAGACAAGGATCCATATGAAGACCACAGTCTTTACAGGAGAAGAACTGGGACTGAAACAAATCTGTAGTGT
Source organism: Microcaecilia unicolor (assembly GCF_901765095.1). Classification (NCBI taxonomy): domain Eukaryota; kingdom Metazoa; phylum Chordata; class Amphibia; order Gymnophiona; family Siphonopidae; genus Microcaecilia; species Microcaecilia unicolor. Next base: position 164,821,378 of record NC_044040.1, read on the forward strand.
ATACCTGAAACAAAGAGACAAACCACTTGAGGTACAGTGGTGGAAATAAGTATTTGATCCCTTGCTGATTTTGTAAGTTTGCCCACTGACAAAGACATGAGCAGCCCATAATTGAAGGGTAGGTTATTGGTAACAGTGAGAGATAGCACATCACAAATTAAATCCGGAAAATCACATTGTGGAAAGTATATGAATTTATTTGCATTCTGCAGAGGGAAATAAGTATTTAATCCCTCTGGCAAACAAGACCTAATACTTGGTGGCAAAACCCTTGTTGGCAAGCACAGCGGTCAGACGTCTTCTGTAGTTGATGATGAGGTTTGCACACATGTCAGGAGGAATTTTGGTCCACTCCTCTTTGCAGATCATCTCTAAATCATTAAGAGTTCTGGGCTGTCGCTTGGCAACTCGCAGCTTCAGCTCCCTCCATAGGTTTTCAATGGGATTAAGGTCTGGTGACTGGCTAGGCCACTCCATGACCCTAATGTGCTTCTTCCTGAGCCACTCCTTTGTTGCCTTGGCTGTATGTTTTGGGTCATTGTCGTGCTGGAAGACCCAGCCACGACCCATTTTTAAGGCCCTGGCGGAGGGAAGGAGGTTGTCACTCAGAATTGTACGGTACATGGCCCCATCCATTCTCCCATTGATGCGGTGAAGTAGTCCTGTGCCCTTAGCAGAGAAACACCCCCAAAACATAACATTTCCACCTCCATGCTTGACAGTGGGGACGGTGTTCTTTGGGTCATAGGCAGCATTTCTCTTCCTCCAAACACGGCGAGTTGAGTTCATGCCAAAGAGCTCAATTTTTGTCTCATCTGACCACAGCACCTTCTCCCAATCACTCTCGGCATCATCCAGGTGTTCACTGGCAAACTTCAGACGGGCCGTCACATGTGCCTTCCGGAGCAGGGGGACCTTGCGGGCACTGCAGGATTGCAATCCGTTATGTCGTAATGTGTTACCAATGGTTTTCGTGGTGACAGTGGTCCCAGCTGCCTTGAGATCATTGACAAGTTCCCCCCTTGTAGTTGTAGGCTGATTTCTAACCTTCCTCATGATCAAGGATACCCCACGAGGTGAGATTTTGCGTGGAGCCCCAGATCTTTGTCGATTGACAGTCATTTTGTACTTCTTCCATTTTCTTACTATGGCACCAACAGTTGTCTCCTTCTCGCCCAGCGTCTTACTGATGGTTTTGTAGCCCATTCCAGCCTTGTGCAGGTGTATGATCTTGTCCCTGACATCCTTAGACAGCTCCTTGCTCTTGGCCATTTTGTAGAGGTTAGAGTCTGACTGATTCACTGAGTCTGTGGACAGGTGTCTTTCATACAGGTGACCATTGCCGACAGCTGTCTGTCATGCAGGTAACGAGTTGATTTGGAGCATCTACCTGGTCTGTAGGGGCCAAATCTCTTACTGGTTGGTGGGGGATCAAATACTTATTTCCCTCTGCAGAATGCAAATAAATTCATATACTTTCCACAATGTGATTTTCCGGATTTAATTTGTGATGTGCTATCTCTCACTGTTACCAATAACCTACCCTTCAATTATGGGCTGCTCATGTCTTTGTCAGTGGGCAAACTTACAAAATCAGCAAGGGATCAAATACTTATTTCCACCACTGTACCTTTGTGCTAACATAAATTTATTCTCAGGAAAATTACTGCTATATATCTGGGTGGAGCCCTTACAAGGTGTCATCTTTTAGTCAAGAACCACTTCAAGGAGTTTTTGTGGCTCGTTTTCAAAGCACTTGACTTACAAAGTTCCATAGGTTATCATGGGGCTCATTTTCAAAAGAGAAAAACATCCAAAAAGTGTCATAAAGCAGCATTTGGATGACTTTCTTCTCAAAACGTCCAAATCGGTATTTTAAAAATCTATTTTGTAGATGTTTACCTATGCAATTCATCTGCAATGCTTCCAAATCACAAGGGTGCGTGTCTGAGGTGTTTCAAAGGTGGGATTAGGGTGCACCTAACACTTGAACATTTTACAGCCATGATGGAACAAAACCGAAACATCTAGGGCAAAAACTTCAACAGTTTGATCTAGACCTGTTTTTCTAATGAATAAGACACAAAAAGGTGCCCAAAATGACCACTGTAGGGATTCAGGGGTGATCCCCACTTACTCCCCTAGTGGTCAATAACCTTCTCCCACCCCCAAAAACGTGAATAAAAATAGTACTCACCAGCCTCTACAACAGCCTCAGATGTTATAGCCAGGATATCAGAGCAGCATGCAGGTCCCTGGAGTAGTCTAGTGGTGGTTGCAGTGCACTATAGACAGGTGGATCAAGGCCCATACCTCCCCCTACCTGTTCCACTTGTGGTGGAATCTGTGAACCCTCCAAAACTCACCAAAAACCCACTGTACCCACATTATAGGTGCCCTCTTAACGTAAAACTGGCCTAAAAATATAAACGCACATAACTCAAAACCTTGTTCGAAATGGTACTTTTGTTAAAATTTTGAAAATGGTTACATTTGCTTTTTCAGATTTGGGATGTTTAGCGCAAAACGTCCAAAGTCCGACTGAGATGTCATATTGAAAATGCCACTTCATGTAACTTTGTAATTCTAAGTGCTTTGAAAATATGCCTGTATGGTTCTTTGATCATTCAGCAGAGAAAGTGAGGCCACGACTCTCTTTTCAAAGTACTGTCATCTGCAGGTGAGGGAGCAGGGGAGAAAGACATGATTTTAGATCACTTGGAGAGCCAGCAGTGAGTTTCATCAAACATGGATGTGCATGCGCAATTAAAGACCTACTTACTAAAGTATGTTAATGTACATTAAACAGCTGTATTCATGCAGTAAGCATATTAAAGGCCTCCATGCATTATTAACCATAAAACATGGGCTTGCATTGCCATTAATGCCAAAAATACCACATAACACAAAAATATTGTAATGAGCTGTGTCATACGCAAACAAATGCAAAGCTACTCATTAATATTATAATGATATACTGTATATCACATTAAGTTGCATGATTTATAGTAACCCAAAAATGTTAACTACATGTTAATTTTAACACAGTTTAGTAAACAGAGGCCAGTGGTTTCACAAGTAGGATAACATGTACAAAACTATCAAAGAGCATACGTTATAGAATTTGAGAAAAATAATGCATACTATTTGGAGATTTTGCATACCTTAGCTTTCATTAACCCTGTACAAAATCACAAAACAGCTAAGAAATCAGACAAATAAGCTTATTAAAAATTCTGCATAAGTAACATTTTCAATGGAAAATTATTTAAATGGGTGGCTGCCCATGATACTTAGGTGCACCTCAAAGATGTGTAATTCATTTTGAAAAACCTAGCAATTTCTTGCAAACGTTTTTCACATGGAAGTCACTACAAGAGCCATTTTCATTTGCATATTATGCAAATAGCCCAGCATCATGAGTGAGTCTCACTGTATCAGCTCATTCCCTACCGGCGGTTGATTGATCAGCCACAGTAGGAGTTAAGTGGGTAAGAGCAGCTACTGTTCAGTTAATGCCTGCTGACCTGGGCCAGCACAGATATTCAATGCCACTTAACCAGAGAGTGCACTTGAAAATCCATTCTGACCACCTCAGCGCTATCCAGTTTGTGCCGGTGTAATCTGGGGCCAGAACTAAGGTGGAGCTGGAGGTTATCTGAGTACTGTTGTTATTCAAGCCCTGGTGCCCGGAAACCTATCTGGGCAAGTTAAGCCAAAGAAAAGGCTTTCCTAACTTGTCCAAATAGCAGTCAACATACTGGTTCTGAATATCGATAGCACCTTCAATGCTGGTATCTGGGTTTGGCCTGGCACTGATTATCTAGCTCTAACTCAGTATCTAAAAATAATTAGCTGTGATGATTGTGAAATACAGTGAGCTCACTCCACCTAATATAGAGAGGTCATTTTTGGACAGTGTATGGCATGTACCTATGTAAATAGCTATATAACTAGTTTAGCCCCTATAGAAAAAAAGCATTATGGGATTGAAACAAGTGCACCCAATCTAACTTGCCATTTGAATATCCAGTAAGGATCAAAATAGTTGAATCACTATGATATTTGTGCTAAACCAGGGAAGACCTCAGAATCTGAACCAATACCTACCTTCTGTTTAGCAAGATAAAGTAATGAAAATGTGGTTATTTTGGCTGTTCATTAACTGAGCATGTGCAGGGTGCCAGTGTTGGCAGCTCAGAGCTCTGCTGCTGACTGCTGTAGTTGTCTCACGGGAGTTATGGAGGGCTGCGGATGTCTTCAGCTGGCAGGCTTGGGGATCTCTGCCAGCAACACTGATAATATGCTGCTGCTGGGTTTGCTTGCGCCAAAACGTGGATGAGCCCCTGCCCTCCCAGCCCCACCCATGGCTACACCCCTGCCCCAGAGATAAAGATCCTAAAAAACAGAGATTTAAGCAAGGGAGGTTTGATTAGACCTGCATTGCCAATGTTTGAATTGATTTAAATGATCTCTATTATGTATAATTTACAGACTACTTTATCTTATGCAGGAGAGAGGGTTATGGTGGGTGCAAGTGCTGGACGTGATGTATGTGGCCTCAGACAAGAATTATATCTCAATTCCCTAGTAATACCTCATGAATATGAATTAAGTCATTTGCAGTCTCTGAGAAATTGCTGACTCCATATTGTAAATGCTGCTTTCATTACTTAAATGTAAGATGTTAACAAGTAAAGATTGTTTTTCATTTCTGGTTTAGAGAAATTTAAAACAAAGGCCTGAGAATGGCACAGAAACTGATTCCAGGAATGTGGGCAGACACTACCTCAATTCGTCTTTAAGGGCTATCAAAAAGCTCAGTTTCTGAATGGTAATAAAATAATGAATGAGGCATTCAGGAGTAATTTTATAAAGTGTAAAGCATAGTTTACATGTGGAAAATGACTCATAAAATTGCATGTAGGTTTGCAGGTGTCAAAAGTTGGAGATTATGCCTCTCTTTTCATGATCTACATGTAGGCATTCCCGAAAGTGTGATTGAATGCAAGGGACAGATTGTAAGGTGTGCAAAACCATTTATACCTTAATTAGGGGCCCTTTCACTAAGCAGTGGTAGGGTGCCGGCGGTAATTTTGAAGTTGGCGCACTTTTTGCCCATGGTAGAAAATATTTTTCTCTGTCTCTATTTATTTATTTATTTTATTTATGACATTTGTACCCCCCCCCACATTATCCTTAACACGCTCAGGTTCAACATGGCTTACAGTCAAGAAAAATGTCAAAAATATGTTACAGTCAGATAATTAATTATAACATTTAACATATTAGGAATAATTGTGTGTCATGAAGCTAGGCTAGCGTATTTGGTATGTTGAAACATATGAGAGATATGGCAACATTAGGGGCCCTTTTACTAAGCCAAGTAGGCGCCTACGCACGCCCAACACGCGCCAAATTGGACTTATCGACCGGTTACCATGTGGCCCTTGCAGTAATTTCAATTTTGGCACGTGTCTGCTATGCGCATACAAATTTTTTTTTTTTCTGACGTGCAGCAGCGACGTGCTTCAAGTGGCATTTGACGCACATAGACCATTACGGACCGGTTACTCTGTGAGACCTTACCACTAGGTCAATGGTTTGCGGTAAGGTCTCAAATCCAAAATGGACGTGTGACAATTTTCATTTTGCCTCACGTCCATTTTCACCAAAAATAAAAAAGGCATTTTTTACAGCTGCGTTAAAAAATGATTCTGCATGCACCCAAAACACGCGTCTACACTACCGCGGGCCATTTTTCAGCGCACCTTAGTAAAAGGACCCCTTAGTTTATTGTCTTTTGATAAGATATGCACTTAATAGAAAAGCATTTAGTAATTTATGGAATCTCAGATAATCTTCTAAGGGGGTCTTTTATTAAATATTAGCTTGAGTTATCTGCAGCAGGAATAAAATGGGACCTGCCGCAGATAACTCGAGCTAAACTTTAGTAAAAGACTCCCTAAGTACCTGAATTGCTTGGGTAGAGAAGTTTAACGTTTGGTACCCTGATATGTGAAGCCTGCAACAAGAATTGATTGGTAAGAAAGACCTTTGCAGTTTGGATAATGGAGCGTGAGGTATTCTCTAGATGTTTTTACTGTATTACGTGAAGGCAAATCAATTAGTTGTTGTGATAAGCCCTCCTAGTTGCATCATATCTCTGTTAGTTGAATGTTCTTATGCATGCTTATTTGGTGTATCATTAATATTATTCTAACATTGGTTATATTTCTGGTACTCGAATTGTAGTGCTGTTAAATGTGTATATTTTTTATACTGTTTCATGGTAGTTCTATTATTAGGTTTTAATTTACTGTTTTCAAGTTTATCTCATTTATTATATTTATGTTTATTCCTGGCTATTTTACTATTGTTATGCTGTTAATAAACTTGTAAGTTTTATGTTAAACTGTATCTGCTGTACACTGCCTTGGGTGAATCTCTTCATAAAGGCGGATAATAAATCCCAATAAATAAATAAATATATGATTTGGTAAATAGTCATGCATATTTTAAAGGTGATCCTTGTGTTTTTGGGAAGTCAGTGAAGTTTTAACAAGAGAGAGGCACTGCATACAATGCGGGCAATGGTATTTTGTGCTGCTTGTAATTTTTTAAGGAGTGAGATTTTAATACTCGCATATATGGCATTACAATAATCAACTCTGGATAGCACCAGAGGTAATTACCATGTGATTAGCCCGTGAGCCCTTACAGCTAGGTCAATGGGTGGCAGTGAGGGCTCAGGCAGTAAATAGCTGCACGCTACTTTTGATTTTAGTGCATAGCCATTTATTGCCCCATAAAAAAGCCTTTTTTCCAGCTGCGATAAAAATTAGCCCAGCATGTGCCAATTTCATGCGTCCAAACTATTTTACAAAGGTGCATACAGTAGACTTTTTAGACATTTCACATAGCCATTCTGTAATGAAATTATCACTTAAAGGGTAATTTAATAATTTAGGTGCTGACATTTTTATGGCCATTACCCCTGGATTCTATATATGGTGCTTAAACTGTGTGCAAAAATTTAGGTGCGTGCTCAAATAGAGCATGTGATTTAATTGAGCAATGAGCCGACTAGTGCCAATAATTGGGCGCTAACAATCAATTATTGGCTTTCATGTGAAACAATTTGGATTCACCTGTGCATCTTGCTAAGTGCTATTCTATAAAGATGCGTGCATAATTCTTAAAGAGACCCTTTTACTGAGCAGTGGTAAGCCCACGATGGGCTTACCATATGGCAATCTGGAACTATCTCCAGCCCATCGCGGGCATCGGTGGTAGTTCCACCTCCAGCACACACCATTTCCGGCACTAGGGAAAATAGGTCCCTATTTTTTACTGCAGAAGTTACCCGGCAGCACTAACCAGTTAACAGGAGCCCTTACCACCACCTCAATGGGTGGCAATAAGTGCCCCCTCCCGCATGGCTATATGGTAAGCATAATCTTACTGCATGGCCATTTCTTTTTTTGGCCTTTTTAGCCACTGTGGTAACTAACGCAGGACCCCTTTTAGCTCAACTTAGTAAAAGGGCCCATTTAGTATGCAACTGAAAAGGGAGTATGACCATGGGAGGGGCATGGGTGGGTCAGGGCATTCACTAAAGATGCATGCAGTGTAATAGAATTTGGTGGATCTGCGCCTAAATTATGTATGAAGATCTACATCAGCTTTCAGTTGGTGTAAACCTTTACACCAAAAGTTGGGTGTAAATCTCAGTGCTAGGCGCTATTCTGGACTGGAGGAGTGGAGGAGTAGCCTAGTGGTTAGTGCAGTGGACTTTGATCCTGGGGAACTGAGTTCAATTCCCACTGCAGATCCTTGTGACTCTGGACAAGTCACTTAACCCTCCATTGCCCTGGTACAAAATAGGTACCTGAATACATGTAAACCACTTTGAATATACTTGCAAAAACCTCAGAAAGGCAGTATATCAAGTCCCATTTCCCTTTCCCTATTTGAGATTCTACATGGAATGTTGCTACTATTGGAGATTCTAGATGGAATGTTGCTACTATTGGAGATTCTACATGGAATGTTGCTATTCCACTAGCAACATTCCATGTAGAAGCCTGCCCTTGCAGATCAGCAACACGGCCGCGGAGGCTTCTGTTTCTGTGAGTCTGATATCCTGCACATACGTGCAGGACGTCAGACTCACAGAAACAGAAGCCTGCACGGCCGCATTGCTGATCTGCAAGGGCAGGCGTCTATATGGAATGTTGCCAGTGGAGGAATAGCCTAGTGGTTAGTGTAGTGGACTTTGATCCTGTGGAACTGAGTTCAATTCCCACTGCAGCTCCTTGTGACTCTGGGCAAGTCACTTAACCCTCCATTGCCCCTGATACAAAATGGGTACCTGAATATATGTAAACTGCTTTGAATGTAGTTATAAAAACCTCAGAAAGGCAGTATATCAAGTCCCATTTCCCTTTCCCTAATCTATAAACAGCGCCCAATTTGGATTGCCACTTATAGAACATCACTCAGCATATATTTTTTTGACATCCAAATATGGGCGCCATTTACTGAATCTAATCCTGCATGCATAAATGTTTAGAATAATGGCATTTATACACACATGTGTGTAACTATGCATTTAGTTGCCAAAATTCTACCTAAGTGCTATTCTGCAACTACTCGCTTGACTTACATAGCCCATATTTACAAGGATTGTGCACATAGGCTGGACTTACATTTATGTAAGAAAAACAGAAAGCAGACACTGGAGGTCCAAACCGTTCCTTTATTCTTACAGACCCAACGTGGCCACGTTTCGCCAGAGTTTTGAAGCAGCTGCTCCACTTCTGTGAAGGAACCGCTGCTAAAGTCATCTTGGATGATCAGTTGTGCTATCCGGGCTAAGCCTTTTTTTTGTCCCTGGCTAGCTATTTTATATTAATACCCCTGATGCAGCCTTAATTGGCGAAACGTGGCCACGTCAGGTCTGTAAGAATAAAGGAACTGTTTGGACCTCCAGTGTCTGCTTTCTGTTTTTCTTGTGTCACTGCTAGACACTCAGCGCCTCTTTGCTATTCCAATCTCACATTTATGCATGCAGACTATAGAATACTATAATTCATGCTTGTGTCTCTGGCTTTTAGGGTCCCCTTTACTAAGCTGCGGTAAAAGAGGCCCTGCGCTAGCAGCGGCAGCCGTTTTTACTGTGCGTTGAAGCCCTTTTTATCGCAGGGGGTAAAAAGCCTGAAAAAAGAAATGGTGGCGCAGTAAGTTGGCACTTACTCTGAGGTCATTTTGGGGGAAGAACTTATCGCCACCCACTGAGGTAGCGGTAGGGGCTCACACACTAACCCAGTAGAAACCGGGCAGCATGCAGAGTTACCCAATTACTACCAGGTAACACCCTGCAGTAATATTTTTCTGGCATTTCTGGTAGCAACAGAAATTCTGTGTGCTGGGGCTTGAACTACCACTGGAGGCCACAGTAAAAATCCTTAGACGTGAGAATAACATTAAAGGCATTAAATACGTTTTAGGGCTACAGTATTTTAAAACAGTAAAAGGCTGCCGGGGACAGAACAGCAGGTATATGCTGGTATTTTGGTCCTTTATGCATGTTATTGGCACCTAAATGTTGACACCCTCCTTATAAAATTACCTCCCATCGTGTATATGTATTAGTACTAGCTACAAAACATATTAGTATTGGATGAAGAGTGTATATTATGATTAGAGAACATCTCATATTGCACTTATTGCCAAATACAGTAAATAAGCTGCTCATTGTTCAGCCCACGGAGGTCAGTGGTTTTTAAGCTGCTGAATTAAGATAAATATTCAATTGATATTGAATATCCAGGTAAGTGTGGTCACCTGCCCAGTTAAAGCCTTTTGAATATTGGACCCATTAATTCTACTGCATCATCTGAATATGTCTTGAGTTCATCTTGACCCCTGGGTTGGTGGTCCCACAAAAATAGGTGTTAGCCTTTTAGAAAATGTGCTTATTAAGAATAACTGATTGTTATGATCTATATGGGTCACCAAAGAGTTTTTCATCCTTGATAAGATGATTTATTTAGTTTCATTTCTCTGTTAAATGATTTTAACACTTGAGGCGGGTGTGATGCTGAAATATGGCTACTCTGTTATTGTAATCAGCTTTTAAGTTTTACTGTATTTCTGTTGTTATAATAAATCCACATCTGTTAACAATTTATTGTTATTAACACTTTTAATTATTGTATATGTGAATACAACAGGAAACAAAGAAAAATTGTAATCATGCAGAAATATTACAAAAAAGAAAACAATTCAAATTTTAGACCACTTAACTGTTATCCCATCAAAACATTATCATAATTAACATAGGGAGTCTTTTACTAAAGCTTAGCTTGAGTTATTTGGAGCAGGGCCCATTTTATTCCTATGGACCCTGCTGCAGATAACTCGAGCTAAGCTTTAGTAAAAAAAAAAAAACCCATAAAGACAGGCAAATATAACATTCGATAAACTATTCTTATATCTCCCAGATTAAAATACTGTAATTCAGCACCATTTAACTAGTTAGGAGCATCTCCTACCTGGTTAAATAGTTGTGAATATTCTGCTAGTTGCCTGTTTTCCTTTGTAAAATACTAGCATAGAAGCACAAATACATGTGTATCAATTAAGGGCAACCACTTTACAGCAGCCATAGAGCTGGTGTAATGCTCACCCCTAGATTTCTAAGAAATATACATACAATATTCTGTAATTTGCAGGTGTATCTGTGTGCCCCACCCATGCTCCACCCAGACTCCATCCATGTGTATGCCCACCTTCAATCTAAATGTATTTATTTATTAGAATTTATTTACTGCCTTTTTGAAGGAATTCACTCAAGGCGGTGTACATTAAGAATAGATCAAGCATGTCAGTACATTTATGGAAGGGGGGAAGGGAAATGGGACTTGATATACCGCCTTTCTGAGGTTTTTGCAACTACATTCAAAGCGGTTTACATATATTCAGGTACTTATTTTGTACCAGGGGCAATGGAGGGTTAAGTGACTTGCCCAGAGTCACAAGGAGCTGCAGTGGGAATCAAACTCAGTTCCCCAGGATCAAAGTCCACTGCACTAACCACTAGGCTACTCTAGCATGTAGCCAGAATACCAACATGTACATGTGTATGTTCTTACATACGTGCCAGTATTCTGGTCATTGACGTGCATTCCTAGTGCCTAAATGTTGTCTCCCTCTTTATAGAATTATCACAAAATGGAAAGTGCTGGCATGCTTTACCTATACAGATAGATACTTAGGGCCCGATATTCAAAACGATCGGCCAGGTAATTCCTATCTTTACCCAGTTCACCATAGCCGGTTAAGGGCCTTTTTCACTAAGGCTCGCTAGTGTTTTTAGTATACGCTAATATTTAGGGTGAGGTAAACATTACAGACATCCTTAGGTATATGTAGATGTCTCTAACATTTAGTACACCCTAAATATTAGCGAGTGCTAAAAACGCTAGCGCGCCTTAGTAAAAGACCTCCTAAGTGGTGAATAACACACTTCACTGCCTCCATAAAGCTGGAAATTCAGGGGCTCTTATACTAAGGCGAGTAGGCACCTATGCGTGTCAAATTTGCACTACCACCCGGCTACTGCATGCCCTGGGTGGTAATTCCATTGTTGGCACGCGCCCAAAACATGCAGTAGAAAATATTTTCTATTTTCTATCACGGGGCGCTTACCTAGTGGTAATTGGCAGTTGGCACTCACTGGACACTTACTGCCCGGTTAGTGTGTGAGAGCTTACCTCTAAGTCAATGGGTGGCGTTAAGGTCTCAGGCCGAAAAATGGACACACGCTGGTTTCCATTTTGCCGCATATCCATTTTCTGGCACAATTTTTAAAAAATCCCTTTTTCCAGACACGCTGAGGAAGTGGACCAGCACACATCCAAAACATGCACCTACACCGGCGCAGGCCCTTTTTGGGCTCACCTTAGTAAAAGGGCCCGTCAGTGGTGCAGCTCAGCATTGAATTTCAAGGGATAACATCAGCGGCAGTTAGCAAAACGCTGATCGCCACCGGCTGAATATCAGACCCTTAGTATATGTAGTAAGTTAAACACAGGAGCCAGCTCTTAACTTAGGAGGCTTCTTTACTAAGCTGCATTAGGCACTAATGGACACCTAACACAGCTTCAGGATGCATTCAGGTGCCCTGCGATAAGTGCCAAAATTGCATACGCTAACCATGTGCTTAAAAAATATGTTTACATTTTTTCTTTTTGGAGGGGTCATGTCTGCGGGCAAATAGTGGGCATGAGGTCCACTTTCTGACAGAGGAGGCTGGAGCAAATGCAGCCTGATTTCTGTCAGGGGGCTCACTTTCCGTCAAGGGGACCATGCCATCCAGGTTTCGGTTTCGGCATCTGTTTCAGCCAAAACTGTGCAGCGAATTTCATCTGCAGATTTGGTTTCTGCTGAACCTGAAAAATTCGGTTTAGGTCGCTTTCTAGCACTAAGTGCGTAAGTGATAGCGAACACTAACTGCAATATGAAGTTCAGAAACATTCTTCACCTTTAACCCACCCATTTCTCACCCTCTAACATGGTGTGCAGTTAATATATGAATTAACGTGCACTATAACAGTTACTGTGCTCATGCGCTAACACTGCACGCTAATTTATGCACTAACCCCCGGATTCTATAAAGCATGCCTAGAGATCTGTGCAGCAATCCACTTGGATTCTATAACAACATGCGTAACTTAATTGGCATAACAAGCTAATTTGCGTTGATAAAAGCACTTAACAAGTAATAATGAGCACTAATTGGCAATAATTAGAATTTACATGCATAACTCGCTAAATGTATTCTGTAACGCACTGCGCCTAACTTCTAACGCACGGAGACAAAAGGGAAGTGCTTATAGGTGGGAAAATGGGTGTTTCATGGGCATTCTGAAATTTACACGTGTAGTTATAGAATATGGTCCTCTGCACTTAAATCTATGCACCGGGATTTGCACCATGTTTTTGTTGGTGTAAATGGATGCACGTAGTTTTAGGCTCTGGGATATCAACTAAGTGTATTCTATATACCGCACCTAAATCTAGGTGTCACTTATAGAGTACGCTTAGACGGAAATGTTTTCTGTGCAGATTTCTTAGGCGCCTTATATAGAATCCTTCCATAATTGCTTAGTGCATTTTAGTAACCAGGCCCTAATGTGATTATAGTGCTGTTTTAGTTCTTATCAGCATTTTGCTAGATCCAATGACTTTAAATAACTCTGGTCTCTTGCTTTCTAGTGTAAAAAACCATCAAGACTAAATCAGAAGGAACATGCAAGAAACAGAATTCCCATAAGGTTGGGGGTGGGGGGATACTTTTAACAGAGACCATATTGCTAATAATGAATTTTCTTCATCCTGATTTCATAATGGAATGAGCGAGATTATTTATCAACTGTAAAAAGGATGAAATAGTTCAGATAAGTCATCTTAAATGTGATTTGCCACCTGCCTGAATGTTCAGGATTACCTGCATGCCTAATTAATCTAATTAGTCAATGCATATATCAGGAGCAAATTTACAGCTCCCCTGTCATCATAAATACAGTTGTTTTGTTTTGGTAGGATAAATAATTCATTTTAAAGATGAACGCTAACAAGTAAACATAGAAGCCAACCTCTTTTAAAACATGTGATCACTGGGGATACTCCTCATCCCTCCTCTCTTAAATCATGCTCCAATGACATCTTGCTAAAACATCACTTTCTATAAATGGTGGCAGAAAATGAGAGGAGGCAGATGGAATTAGCAGACACCAGTATTTACTAGGGAATCCTTTTACCAAGCTGTGGGGAAAAGAGCCCTGAGCTAGCGGGGAGGGGGTCTTTTTTCCCGTGTGCCAGGGCCCTTTTTACCACAGTGGGTAAAAATGTCCCCAGCACACATGGCCATGCAGTAAAAGAACTCTTAGCGTATGTCCATGTGGCAGGCCTTACATTTTTGGAAAGAGTACACAAGTGATTCATATCTACAGTTTCCACTCTAATCAGTATTTTATAGACTTCTATCATATCTCTCCTCAGCCATCTCTTCTCCAAGCCGAAGAGCCTTAGCCGCTTTAGCCTTTCCTCATAGGGAAGTCGTCCCATCCCCGTTATCATTTTCATCACCCTTTTCTGTACCTTTTCTAATTCCGTTATATCTTTTTTGAGATGCGGTGACCAGAATTGCACACAGTATTCAAGGTGCGGTCGCACCATGGAGCGATACAAAGACATTATAACGTCCTCATTTTTTGTTTTTGTTTTCCACTCATACCATTTGTCTGACTGCAAATATCAGGAGCTATTACCACACATGACCAAGATGAAAATATTGAAACCTTTGCCTTCTGTACTTGCTGACTGAATGGTAATTATTATTTCATAGTTTATATTTACAGACTTCAATATCCATAAAATGCTCAAAGTGGTGCACAAAAAAAATGCATATAACATCAAGGAATGCAACAGGCTTCCCACGTTAAATTCTGGTTCCAAATGTTCCATTAATCTGTTCGTAATGTTAATACAGCTGGCTGATGCTGTGGTGCTCTGTCTTCATTACAAAAAGCAGCAGTATCATCAATTTTTAAAGAGGACAGTCATACTTTCCCTAAGGCAAAAAAAAAATCTAAACTCATTTTGTCCTATGTTTTGTATGTAAGGTTTCAAGCAAAACAATCCATTTTACATGATGGCTGTTCACATTTCAGCATTAGTCACCAGAGAGCCCACTACTTCTCCGTAGAATGCTTAAGGTCATGGGTATTAGAAGAAATGTCATATTTAGCCACGACTAGGTCTGTTGTTTGCTTTTCTGCATCTTCAGATCTTATCCACCCATGTACAGAAGCTCTCCAAATGTCATGTTTTTGTATTTGTGAATATATTCAGAAAATATTTGGAAAGGATTGTGAAAGCGGACAAATTTTACAAAGATGATTTCACTTTGTGAAAGTACAATATGTACTGTTATTTGAATATTTTTCTGCTGAAATGATCTGTTGCATATATCCAGATTGTTCTTGCCTTTGGTGAAATTCTTCAAAAGGGCAGTAAATAACATTTTAATAAATAAGGATGCAGCTCCTTGTGACTCTGGGTAAGTCACTTAGGGGTCCTTTAACCATGCTGTGGTAAACATACCCCTGCGTGGCATTGGCATGTAGGTTTGCCGCATGCCGAGGCCCCCATTTATCGTAGTGAGTAAAAGGCGTTATAAAAAAAGGAAATAGCCATATGGTAAGTTAACCACTTGCCGCACGGCCATTTCCTGGGGGGAGCCCTTATCGCCATCTACAGTATTTAGGAGGTGGGAAGGGCTCCTGTGATAACCCCCCAAAATTCTAAAACACCAGAAATGGTGCACGGTGGGGAAAGGCGCCTGGAGATAGTGCTGGATTGCCATGTGGCAAGCCCGCAGTGGGCTTGCTGTGCTTAGTAAAAGGGCCCCCTAATGCTCCATTGCCCCATGTGTAAAACAAGCTCCTGCATATGATATGTAAACCACTTTGATTGTAACCATACAAAGGCAGTATATCAAATCCCATTCCTTTTCTCTAAATAAAAATAACTTTATAATTGTATGTATGCATAAAACATGTGTTCAGGTCAATGAACATTTAAAACAAAAGTATTTGCATGCTTCCATTTTGAAAATATTTTGGAGGAATTTTATTTTGATCTGCTTTTTATTCTTGTAGTCATTTTGAAGTTTGTTTGTTTTTTTTAGTGTAAAGCATGATATCGAGTTATTAGAAATTAATAAATCATGCACAAAATTTCTGGGCTAATTTATGCACCTGTTTTCAAACATATGTGCATAAATGGAAACCCCTTCCCCAATCTGCCACTGGAAATACTGCAAGAAAATCTAGACTGCACAGATGTAAATTTGCAAAACAGCATTTTCCAATATTGTGAAGCTCAAGTCACACCTATATTTTCAAAAACATTCCTTCCATGAAACAGGCACTGTGGATTAGGGAGAAGAGTAACCTATTGGTTAATACTGTGGGCTGAAAACATGGGGAACTGGGTTCAATTCCTACTGTGGCTCCTTGTGACCCTGAACAAGTCACTTAGGAGTCTTTTATAAAGGCACACTAACGGTTTTAGCATGCGCTAATGATTAACGCATGCTAAGTGCTAGAAACACCCATAGAAATATATGGGCATCTTTAACATTTAGTGTATGCTTATTTTTAGCACACGCTAAAAACGTTAGCTCGCCATTGTGAAAGGACCCCTTAATCTTTCATTGTACCAGGTACAAAAACGTATTGGTCCTTTTACTATTTATTTTTTTTATTCGGATTTATTTACCACCCTTTTGAAAGAATTCACTCAGGGTGGTGTACAGTAAGAATAAATCAAACAAACATAAGCAGTAGACAATTACAGCAGTAAAAATATTCAAATAACAATACAAAGTATGGCGTGGAGTGGCATAATCGAATGAAAACGTCTATCTCCATGGGCGTTTATCTCCGAGAACGGGTCCGTGAAGGGGTGGACCGAACCGTATTTTCGAAAAAAATAGACGTCCATGTTTTATTCGACAATTTGTGAGCTGGGCATTTTTGTTTTTCAGCGATAATGGAAAATGAAAGCGCCCAGCTCAAAAACGAATAAATCCAAGGCATTTGTTCATGGGAGGGGCCAGGATTCGTAGTGCACTGGTCCCCCTCACATGCCAGGACACCAACCGGGCACCCTAGGGGGCACTTTTACCAAAACAAAAAAAAAAAGGTAAAACAGCTCCCAGGTGCATAGCACCCTTCCCTTGTGTGTTGAGCCCCCCAAATCCCCCTCAAAACCCACTGCCCACAAGTCTACACCATTACTATAGCCCTAAGGGGTGAAGGGGGGCACCTACATGTGGGTACAGTGGGTTTGGGGGGGTTGGACGACTAAGCATTAAGCAGCACAATTGTAACAGGTAGGGGGGGGTGGGCCTGGGTCCACCTGCCTGAAGTCCACTGCACCCCCTAACAACTGCTCCAGGGACCTGCATACTGCTGCCAGGGAGGTGGGTATGACATTTGAGGGTGAAAATAAAAAGTTGTGAAACATCATTTTTTTGTGGTGGGAGGGGGTTAGTGACCACTGGGGGAGTCAGGGGAGGTCATCCCCGATTCCCTCTGGTGGTAATCTGGTCATTTAGGGCACTTTTTGGGGCCTTATTCGTGAAAAAACAGGGTCCAGGAAAAGTGCCCTAAATTCTAGCGACAAACGCTTACTTTTTTTCCATTATCGGCGAAAGGCGTCCATCTCTCCTCGGCCGATAACCACGCCCCAGTTCCACCTTCGCCACGCCTCCGACACGCCCCCGTCAACTTTGTACGTTTCCACGATGGAGTGCAGTTGAAAACGTCCAAGTTCGGCTTTCGATTATACCGCGTTATTCGTTTTTGTGAGATAAACGTCCATCTCCCGATTTAGGTCGGAACCTGGGCGTTTTTCTCGTTCGATTAAAAGCAGGATAGTATACTACTTACAATGCCAACACAATACATAATAGAACATTTTAATAGACAACGTTGGGTATAAGTAAAGATGGAACATATAGATAGGTAAGAGATTAAGAGGAATTAGAAAATAAGGTGACTAATTTAAAGAAAGGTACACATGAAATCAGAGAGATGTTATGTCAGCTAAGGTAGGAGTGGATAAACATGCCCTGTTGCAGTATGTGCAGCCTGTGTCACTCCTTGTGTGTGTGTGTGTGTGTGTGTGTGTGTGCGTGTGTGTGTGTGTGTGTATGAGAGTGAGACTAAGAAGTTAGTTACTTCTTCAATTAAAGGCCAGGTGAAGAGCCAAGTTTTCTCCCGCTTCCTAAAGGCTCGCTGTGAGTATCACATCGTGTAATGTCTTTTGTAGAGGGTGTGGTTAGTGACACTCCTTGAGAGGACCTTAGTGTCCCTGGAGGTGTGTAGGGGGTCATCCTGTTCTTCAGTTACCGGAGGCCATTTCCTTTAAGGGCCTTGAAGATCAGGCATAGAGTTTTAAATTTAGCCCTGTATTGTACTAGTAGCCAATTATGTTTTTGCAAAAATGGTGTGATATGGTCACGTTGCTTGTAACGTTCTATGAGTCTTGCTGCAACATTCTGAATCTATTGGAGCTGGTGCAGACCCTTTGTACTCAGACCATTGTAGAGTGCATTACAGTAATCCAGTTTTGATGTTATCATGGCATGCATAGCTGGGATAAGATTTTCCTTCTTGATGTAAGAAGAGAGGCAGCATAGTTGTCGCGAATAGTAGAAGCAGCTCTTGAAGGTTGCTTGGATTTAGGGAATCAGAGTAAGTGTTGAATCTAACTGTATTCCAAGGTTCCTGACTTGTGATATGACAGGGTGTTCATACTTTCCAAAAGAGATCTTGATGTCAGATACGTGTCCACTTGTGTTAGGGACCCAGAGAGCTCAGTTTTACTTGGGTTCAGGCAAAGTTTGTTGTGCTTAGCCCATTCTTGAATTGATGTTTGACAGATAATCAGTTTATTCAAGGCTGTAGGTAAGTCAGGTTCAATGGGTATGAGTAGCTGCCAATCATCTACGTAGATGTAACTGAATGTCCATTGACCAAATCAGCTCGGCTAGTGGCTTGAGGTAGATATTGAACAGAATGGGTGAAAGTATCGATCCTTGTGGTACCACAAAGGGCAGTGCCCATGGTAGCGATGAGGTGCTGCCAAACATTATGGACTGTTGCCTGTCTGATAGATAGGATCTGAACCATGGAAATACTGTTCCATTGATACCTGCTTCATTGATACCTGTTTCAGCCAGTCATGCTAGCATGATATCATGATCCACAGTGTCAAAAGCTGCTGAGAAATCTAGCAGTACTAACACCGAGGCAAATCCCGTCTCGGTTTCTGTGAAGATCATCTAGTAGGGATGCAAGGACTGTTTCTGTTTCATAACCGGGTCTGAATTCAGATTAACATGGATCTAGCCAGTTTCTCTCTTCCGGCCAGTCACTGAGGTGAACACAGACTGTTTGTTTCATAAGTTTGCCTAGAAATAGGATGTTGGATACTGGCCGGTAACTTTCAAGTTTGTCATGGTCAAAGTTGTTTTTCTTTAGCAAAGGGTGAACCACTGCCCTTTTTAATGCTGTTGGTAGTTGTCCATTAGAAAGAGAGCAGTAAGCACTAATACTCATTTACTGCAACTTAAAATGGCTTACCATGGGACACACTCAGATATCCTGCAGTAAATTAGTGATCTGCACGCAAACCGTGAGTTGTAAAAGTATTTATTTATTTATTTATTATTATTATTATTAGGATTTATTTACTGCCTTTTTGAAGGAATTCACTCAAGGCGGTGTACAGTAAGAATAGGTCAAACATGAGCAATAGGCAATTACAGCAGTAAAAATATTCAAGTAACAATACAAAATATGGCATGGTATACTACTTGCAATGACAACACAATACGTAATAGAACATTATAATTGGTAGTGAATGGTAAGGCAAAGTTCTAACATATAGATGAGTAAGAAAGTAAGAAGAATTTGAAAGTAAGGTGACTGATTTGAAGAAAGTTGCACATGAGGTCAGAGAGATGGTTAAATATTATCTCAGGCTAGGAGTGGATAAACATGTCCCACTCCAGTATGTGCAGCCCGAGCCAATCCTTGTGTGTGTGAGTAAGACTAACAAGTTAGTTACTTCTTCCATTAAAGGCTTGGTTGAAGAGCCAAGCTTTCACCTGCTTCCTGAAGTAGAGATAGTCTTGTGTTAAGCGGAGCCTTTCAGGCAATGCATTCCAGAGTGTGTGGGCTACTCCGAAGAAGGCTCGCTTGCGGGTATCACATCGTGTAGTGTCTTTTGGAAAGGGTGTAGTTAGTGAAAGTCCTTGGGAGGACCTTAGTGTCCTTGGCAGTGTGTGGAGATCATCCTATTCTTCAGATACTCGGGGCCATTTCCTTTCAGGGCCTTGAAGATCAGACATAGAGTTTTAAATTTAGCCCTGTATTGTACTGGTAGCCAATGAAGTTTTTGCAAAAATGGTGTGATGTGGTCACGTCGCTTGCAACCTTCTATGAGTCTTGCTGCTGCATTCTGAATCAACTGGAGCTGGTGCAGGCCCTTTGTAGTCAGACCATTGTATAGCACATTGCAGTAATCCAGTCTTGATGTTACCATGGCATGCACAACTGGGATGTAAGGAGAGAGGCAGCGTAGCTGTCGCAAATAGTAGAAGCAGTTCTTGAAGGTTGCTTGGATTTGGGGAATCAGAGTAAGTGTTGAATCTAACTGTATTCCAAGGTTCCTGACTTGTGATTTCATGGGGAGTTCATACTTCTCAAAAGGGATTTTGATGTCAGGTATGTATCCACTTGTGTTAGGTACCCAGAGAGCTCGGTTTTACTTGGGTTCAGGCAAAGTTTGTTGTGTTTAGCCCATTCTTGAATTGATGTTAGATATGTGCTCAGTTTATTCAAGGCTGTAGGTAAGTCAGGTTCAATGGGTATGAGTAGCTGCACATCATCCACATAGATGTAGAACTGAGTGTCCATTGATCGAATCAGCTCAGCTAGTGGCTTGAGGTAGATATTGAACAGAATAGGTGACAGTATCGATCCTTGTGGTACCCCGCAGGTCAGTGTCCATGGTGGTGATGAGTTGCTGCCAAACATTATGGATTGTTGCCTGTCAGATAGATAGGATCTGAACCAGGCAAGTATTGTACTATTGATACCTGTTTCTGTCTGTCGTACTAGCAAGATATCATGATTCACAGTGTAAAAAGCTGCTGAGAAATCTAGCAGTACTAACATCGAGGCGAATCCCTTGTCTCGGTTTCTGTGAAAATCATCTAGCAGGGATACGAGGACCGTTTCTGTTCCATAACCGGGTCTGAATCCAGATTGACATGGATCTAGCCAGGTACTCTTTTCTAGCCATTCATTAAGTTGAACACAGACTGCTTCTTCTATGAGTTTCCCCAGGGCCGTGCCAACCCAGTAAGCGGGGTAAGCACCGCAGGGGGGCGCCTGCCTTCAAGGGCGCCGCTGCCGGTCGAGTTCTATTTCAAAATTAAAAAAATAAACCGTACCGTACCGCGTTGGCACGTCGGCACCTATGCGCATGCGCAGCTGCCTTCCTGCGTGCAGCGCTTGGGCTCGGCTCTCCTCCCTCCCTCCCCATCAGCGCCTAGACATGTCCGCCTGCGAGCTCTACACCCGGGTAAGTGAAGCGGGGAATCTATCTCTTCAGCTGCTCAGCGAGCGGCGGGGTTAGGGGCGCGTTGAGAGAAAGGAGATGCCACACGGAGGGGGGGGGGGGGGGGGCACCAACTGATAGTCTGCAGGGGGGCACCAACGACCCTAGGCACGGCCCTGAGTTTCCCTAGAAATGGGATGTTGGATACTGGCCTGTAAATTTCAAGTTTGTCCTTGTCAAGGTCGTTTTTCTTCAGCAGAGGGCGAACCACTGCCCTTTTTAATGCTGTTGGTAGTTGCCCATTTTATCATAGAGGAGGCATGTCTGTGGGGGTGGAGAGTGGGTATTTCTGCACTAATCAGTTACTGCACATACATTACCATGCAGGAACTGATTAGCGCAGGATTAGCGCGTGAACATGATTAGTGTATCAGTAAGTGCTCATGCACTAATTTTTTTAATGGCTGTATGCTAATGGCAACATCAGTGGATGGCCATTAATTGAAAAAAAATGGAAAATCAGCCATATTACTGCAACAGTAAAAATGGCCTTAGCACATAGCAAAAACCCATGTATGGGCACACTAAGGCCACCTTATACCTCAGCTTAGTAAAAGGATCCCTTAGATTGTGAGTCCACTAGAGACAGAGAGAGTATTTGCATATAATAAATGTAAACCACTTTGGTTGTACCACAGAAAAGCAGGGGCCAAGAAAACAGCAAGACAGACGATCCGCAAACTCCAAGATGGAAAACAACAGAGCAGATCAGTGGAAAATCAACATGAATTTATTAATAAAACATTAAAAAGCCTGACACAGGCTGCATGTGGGGCCATCAGCTGTTTTTTGCCTAGCTCTTAAAAGGATATAATCGTTGTCTCTCATACATTTATGCAGGGTTTTTTTTGAGGGGGTACTTGGGGGTACTGAGTACCGGCACCTTTTCCACCGTCTGCTAAACTTGACCCATGGTTCTCGTATTTTAATGAAAGAGCTAAGGTTCTACATACAAATTCTGCCTTGTCATATAGTAACATAGTAACATAGTAGATGACGGCAGAAAAAGACCTGCACGGTCCATCTAGTCTGCCCACGATAAACTCATATGTGTATACCTTACCTTGATTTGTACCTGTCTTTTTCAGGGCACAGACTGTATAAGTCTGTCCAGCAGTATTTCCCGCCTCCCAACCACCAGTCCCGCCTCCCATCACTGGCTCCGGCACAGACCCCGTATAAGTCTGCCCTCCCCCATCCTAGCCTCTCAACCACCAACCCCTCTTCCCCCCGCCACCATAGATTCTATGACTGGTTGCAGGGGTCCTGGCTATTGTGGGGTGAGTCCTTCAATGATCACTCCACCCTTGAAGGGTGGCCTGGCATTTGAGTACCGGCACCTTTTTTGCTAGACAAAATGCACTGCATTTATGACAACTGGGTTATACAGTTTCCAATATTGGCAATAAGGATCTGTGAGTAGCCCCTGACGCAGCCCTATTGGGCGAAACATGGCCTGTGTCGGGCTTTTTAATGTTTTATTAATAAATTCATGTTGATTTTCCATTGATCTGCTCTGTTGTTTTCCACAGAAAAGCAGTACATCAAGTCCTTGACCCTTTGTGTGGCCAAAAGAAAAGGAAGCAGTGAAAGCCTCAATAACAACTCTGGACATGAACCAACAAAGAGGCTCAGGAGAAAGAAGGAGACAGTGTGCAATATTTGTGCTGCACAAAGCAGGACCAGGTTATCCATGTTAATTACCACACTCACCCCCAGATTCTATATAACATGCTTAGATTTAGGTGCTAAAATCGGCATGGATTCTTTAACACCACACATAATTGGCTTAACAAGAAAATGAGCACTGATAACAGCACTTAACAATCAATAATGAGCTCTAATTGGCACTGAATAGAATTTAGGTGCACAGCTCACTAAGCCTATTCTGTAACGAAGTGTGCCAAACATCTAATAAGCGGAGGCAAAAAGAGCATGATTATGGGTGGGGAAATGGGTGTTTCATGGGCGTTCCAAAATTTATGTGCCTAGTTACATAATATGACCCAGTGCGCCTAAATCTACATGCTGAGATTTACACCAGGTTTTCGCTGGTGTAAATGGATGTGCGCAGATGTCGGCTCTGAAATATCAACTGAGCATATTCTATAATCGGCACCTAAATCTAGGTACCGATTATAGAATACGCTTAGTCAGCACTGATTTCAGCGCCAATTTTTTAGGTGCCATATGTAGAATCTCCTCCTCTGGAGCTCATGCTGGATCTAGGAAAGAGAGAGGCACATCTGAGTACATTTAAGAGCCCCTGCTAATGTCTGTTGTTGCTGCAAAGTGCTGAGAGCAAATCCAATGTGCTACTTTGGACCTGAACACTGGGCAGTGGATTTTTTTTATCCCATGGCACACTTGATCAGATCTGAAGACAAACTAGTATGCTATGGCACACTGGTTGGGAAACATTGGTTTACATGCATATCAAGCTTGCAATTTTGCATATTTTTACATGCAAATCACTGCTTTATCCACAGAAACGCTTTTGAAAATTCCTCTCCTTAAGACCAAAATATTCAGGCCCTTATTTTAGAAATTTTACTAGTGTTTTGGACATCTGAAAACCAGTTTGCAAACACCATATTGCATGGACGTCCAAATCCCGATTTTATAAAGCTGGGATACAGATACCTAAAACTGCTGTATGTCTTTATGGCAAGGGGGCGTGGTCTGAGAATGTTTTGGGTGGGACTAGGCAGGGGCTGTAATATGGACATCCAGCTCTGGTGTCAAAAAGGTGGGTGTTGGTATTTAGACCTCTTATCCTGCACATCCAGGTTACAGAAAGGTGTTCAAACTGAGCAGCTCTCCATGGGAGGGATTAAAGAAAGTCATCTCCTTAATCCCCCAGTGGTTACTGTCCCTCTCCATCCCTAGAATGTGAAACAGTGGGATCTGTGACAGCTTCAGGAACTATAGACATTTATGGTACTAAAATATTTTTAATTTCTTATATACCACCTGCAAACCCAAAGGCTATTGAAGTGATATACATTCAACTACAGTAGATATTTGTCTGTCCCTGGAGGGCTCACAATAATGACAAAAAATTACTGTACACCTCCTTGAGTGAATTTCTTCAAAAAGGCGGCAAATAAATCCTAATAAATAAAGAAAGAAATAAAGAAAGAAAGAACTGCAGTGGGATTTGAACCAGATTCCCCATGATCACAATCCACTGTTATAACCTTAAGGCTACTCCTGCACGCTACATGGATGTTTATGTGGTCATTTTATAACATGGATGTCCCTATGCTGCCACAATGATGTTCATGTCCCTTGTTTTTGTCCTATTCATAGTTTGGACATAACAGTTTGTAAAATAAATGTTCATATTGAATGTAACCAGCATATGGACGTCCATTTCTCAATTATTTTAGAACAGGCTATACTTTGGCAGATCCTGTTCTAAAATACTTGTACCACCAGCGACCTAAAGACCTGGATATCCTTTCTAAAATACAAGTGAAGATGTGGGAAGTGGACCAATAACTCCAGGAAGCTGTGATGTATGATAAATAAGTTTTAATGCAGACTCGAGTTATTGGTCCACTTCCCACGTCTTCACTTGCATTCTGTCATTCGTGGGATTTTGTGTTCTTCCACCCTGGTGGGTCATCTATCCTTTGACTTTGTATCCTTTCTAAAATGCCATTTTCAGTTGTCTAAAAGAAAAGCTATGTTTTAATGTTGTTATTTCTCAGCCCAATATTCAGAAGCGCTACATACTTTGAATCTATTTGGCTAGAGCTAGTGTGGTCTGTGATAATATTCAACTTGATAAGTGCCTAACGTTTTCTAGTTGGCTACCTGGATAGTGGGTTTAATATTGCCAGTGTCCAGATTGCCCCAGCACTGACCACCCTATCTGGATATTCAGCTCTGGCCATATTTGATTCTGGTACCAAATATCTGGATTTTTTATTTTAGCCACAGCAGCTGACATTTTAAAAAAAACATGCTGATCGCTGTGGCTCAGTATTGACCCATTTATTTTTAACAGTTGATTATCTATTATTAAGGGGTCTTTTTTTACTAAGCTGCAGTAGCATTTGAGATGCATCTTGGCGTTTACCGCCAACTGATTTCTACCACGTGCTAAAAATGCTACTGCAGCTTAGTAAAATACCCCCTAAGTGCCTAGATGTCTTGTAACCATGGGTTATATAATCAGATAATTTTTAAATAGATAAATACGTTTGCTCTTATCCCTACTTTGCTAGAATTCTATAAATGAAAACCTGTTTATCACAACACTACTGAAGGAAAGGAAAACATAATTCTGACTAAAAATGATATTCACACCAGAAGAATGGGGTTTTTGTGTGTGTGTGGGGGGGGGGGGGGTCTAATTTTTAATGCTGTTGGGCATAATTTAATCCATATGTTGTGCTCTACCCAAGAAATAGTTGCAAAATTATTATTTTTTAAAATCTAAGAAGCCTCAACCATCAGGAATAAATGAACTCCTATGAGTGCATCTAAACTCAAAGCCTGGAAAAATGAACGCCTTCCAGTTAATTTTTCTCTGTCTTTGATGGCAGCTTGCCATTTTGCTGTGAGGTAAAAAGGAAGAAGCAAGCAAATGATGGCATCTAACTCAGCAATAAAATACTGGTACAATATAATGTTTTATCGGAAGCAATTAATATGCTTTCATTTATCTGACCAAAGCTGAAGTCAGGATATAAAAAGTAAAATTAATGAAGACGTTACCTGAATCTGTTGGAACAAGAAGACCAGGAGTTTATAAGAACCCTCTGTTTCCATGCTGAACCAAGTAGATGCAAATCTGTTGCTGTTAACCAACAGGAAGCAGAGAACGTGAATTGGCAATAGACATAATTGCAGTAATACCTTTCCCTGCAGCTTTTCACCTCACTGTGACCCGACCCCCCCCCCCCCCCCCCCCCAAGCTTCATGCCTTCTCTCTCTGGGAATATTTGTCTTACAATATTTTCCTCATTCCTCACCCTACTGACTGTTGTCTGGCATGATTTTCTTTCTCTTAAATTATACATGTAGCAGGATGCCAAATGTACCTTCCTGGGAGAACATCCTGAGCCTTTGCCAAAGAAGGTGCCAATCAAAACTGAGTAACAGGGGTCTTTTTGAAAACATGCCCAATACTATTTCACATTATGGGGGTAATTCTGTAACTGAATGCATGCATTGATCTGAGATATGTTCAGATCAATGAATTTTCCAAGTGAAAGTATACAGTACATATACTTCTATTAAAAAAATTTCTCTTGGGAATTTATAAGGCCCTTTTACCAAAATGCGGCAAGCCCACTGTGGGCTTGCTGTGCAGTAACCTGGAACTACCTCCAGCCCAATGTGGCTGCTGGTGGTAGTTTTGGCCCCAGTGTGCAGCATTTCTGGTGCTGCTGGAATTTTGGTAAAATTAATACCGCAGGGAATTACCCGGCGGTGCTGCCTGGTTACTGTTGGGTTAACATGGGAACCCTTACCACCACCTCAATAGGTGACGGTAAGTGCTCCCCCAGAAATGGCTATGTGGCAAATGCGAACTTACCACACAGCCATTTCTTTCTTTGGCCTTTTTCCCCTGCTGCTGTAAAAAGGACCCTAGCGTGCGGCAAAAATGGCCACTGTCGTTGGCGCAGGGCCCCTTTTACCGCAGCTTAGTAAAAGGGTCCCTATGTGCTTATATTTGAACTTTTGGAGGAAAGTATACAAACTTAAGTACAATTGTAGGTCAGCAGATAATCTTGCAATAGGGTGTCTGCATAGATTCCCACTGCCAGTACTTTAACCAATAGAATGTCACCTTTTGTCTGCCCTCAGTGTTAAGCAAGCAGAATAATACCTGAACAGCTGGACATTCTGGCTTATTCCAGAAAGAGGCAGAAGCTAGGAGTGACATATTATAATCAGAGGGAAGAACTGGTTGCAGAAATAAACTCCTCTGACTATAAAAATTTCACTCATTGAAATGATGTCTTAGTTTCCTGTTCCTCCCCATCCTCTGACCTTCAATGTAATGGGAGACCCTTCAAGCCTTAGCTTTATAAACAAGACGTTATAAGGACCAAGCCAGTACTGTACAGTCAAAGGGGTACTCAAGAATATTAGATGATGGAAAGCTGATTAGGCACCTGCCATATTGGATGGCAGAGAGAATGGGGAACACTCATCAGCCTCTTGAGTTACTGAGAAGGAAAGACAGTCTATCTGTGTATCTATTACAGCAAGATGACCTGGATTTCATCCCAAGTACTGGTGATCATGAAATATTAAAGGACTGAAGAAAATACATCATCTACAACATCCACAGGGTTCTTGAGGATTCCAGCGTACATCACCAGATCCCAAGTACAAAGATCTGGCAGAGGCCCTGAGTCTTTTGGCCAACAACGTCTGACCTGTAAATGGAACCTCTAATGAACTGTACTGTATTGCTACCCACTGTAGCAGGAACTGTGGTTACTATCTGCTACCCTCAGTAAGAATAAGGAGATAAGGAGAGTTGGACTTTTATCTGAGATTTGAGTTGGGAGTTAATATCCTCAATGACTTTGTAAATATTTATTGTTGTTATTACCTTTTCAGTGCTGTTGCCTGTACCACATTGTACTTGAACTCTCAAAAAGAAACTTTAGGAAATACATGGTTTAGAACAGGGGTAGGCAACTCTGGTCCTCGAGAGCATCAGGCAGGTCAGGTTTTCAGGAGATAGATTTGCATACCATGGAGGCAGTGCTTGCAAATCTATCTCCTGCATATTCATTGTGGATATCCTGAAAACCTGACCTGCCTGCGGCTCTCGAGGACCGGAGTTGACTACCCCTGGTTTAGAACAACAGCTTTGGGAGTCATCTGAGCTGATTGAATAAAACTCTGAAAGAACTGCTTATACAGCCTTTTGGTGCAAGCCTGGGTCTGATCACAAAGCCATTAAATACTGTTTGTGTGTTGGGTACCAGCTAAGTGACTGCCGAGGTGAATCCCCTATCCACTGAGATAACCCCATTGATTCTCCAATCACCCCACCCCCTGAGATGGCCTCACTGATCCTCTGACCCCCCCCCCCCCACCTGCCCCTCTGATCCCACTTCCTCCCCCCCAAAAAAATCCCTGGTAGTCTAGAGGACCCCTAATACTCCCCCCAAAAAAAATATTGGTGGTAGTCTAGTAGTCCCCTAACCCCATGATCCTTCAACCTGCCTCTGTACATATCTTGAAGAAGAGGCAGGAGCAGTGCCCACTCTCTCTTGCCTCCACACTGCTGTCTTCCAGAATGGTGGCACCTGACTCTACAGTGCATCCTAGAATGCACCTGACTCTACAGTGCATCCTAGAATGCACTGCCTAGGGTCAGTCTGCAAAATATGGCAGACTAACGCCATGTGGTGTGTCCTAGAATGAGGACAGGCACCACAATTTTGGAAGATAGCAGAATGGAGACAGGAGACAGGAGTATATAGACTTCACTCTTCTTCAAGGTATATGGGGGAAGGCTGGGGGGGTCACAGGGTTGGGAGTCCACTAGACTACCAGGGATATACTTTTAGAGGTAGAGTTGATCAGAGGGGATATGGTCCTTTAAGCTACCAGGTATATATATATATATCAGGGGTGAGGGGATGTCCACTAGACTACCAGAGATTTACTTTTGGAGGGTCAGAAGGGAATTGGAGGGTCATGGGTCTACTAGAAAACCAGGGATGTACTTTTGGGGGCCCAGAGTGGATCAGAGGTAGGGAATCCACTAGACTACCAGGGATTTACTTTAGGGTGGTTGGGAGGTGATTGGAGGGTTGAGGGTCCCCTAGAATAACAGAGATTTACTCTTGGGAGGTCAGGGTAGATCAGGGGTGGGGGTCCATTAGACCACTAGGGATTTATTTTTGGCAAGTCAAGGGGTTAGGTATGGGGGTCTACTAGACTACCAGGGGTTTACTTTTGGGGAGTCAGAAAGGAATCATAGGGTCAGAGGTCCACTAAAATACCAAGGATATACCTTTGGGGAATCAGGGTGGATCAGGGAGGTCCATTAGACTACCAAGGATTTATTTTGGGGGTCTTAGGAGGGATGAGGATTAGGGTCTGGTAGACTACCAGGGATTCACTTTTCAGGTAACAGGAGGTAAAACACAAGTTGATGTAGGGGATCAGGAAATGGATAGCCATTCTAGGGTAGGGGATTGGGGTATGGGGACACAGGGGGGTTATTAGCTATTCTGTCATGATACAACTGATGCAGAAGAGTGAGCTAACTCTTCTATGCCTCCTCAGACAGGTTGCTCAGGTTTCCACATTGTGCTCACTTTAAAGTCTTCTGTAGCAGTTCTCTGCAACAGCCTTATTACCATCCATTTTAATAGGATGTATGCTGGTGTCTAACACAGGAATTTGCTTCTGCACAAAACTATTTTCTGTATTAGATGACCTGAAAGTCACATTAACTGTGCACTTCCGTATGTGCTAGCTTTCTGCCTCAGCCCCTAAGGGAACTCAGAGAAACGCCAAAGAGAGATAACTGAAACATTGAAGGGATAAGAGCACAGAAAGAAATCCACCTGGAGAAAAGGAGAACCACAACCCCAAAAGACACACCAACTTACTGAAGAGAAAAGGGCTACAAAGTAGCAGATGAAGAGAGAAAAAAAAAAAAACAAACGCACCATCATGAGGACTAGTTTTGCAGTTTACATTCTGGAAGTGAGAGAGTATGATGTTGGAAGTGGACGAGACTGTTCCAAGGAGATCTAGAATTCTTAACCCAGCTAAATGAAGAAGTTATCAATGTGGGCTACCATTAGGCCAAGTTATTTTACTGTTAACCCCTGTTATTAGTAATTAGGCAGTTTAGTTATAATGGGATCTATGCTGAAATAGCATGAGTTAGTGGTAAGATAACACATCTTAATGATTGCCCATAGTGATACCTACAATCCCTAGTTTTGCTAAAAGGTGAAGTTAACAGTGAAGGAATACATCTTAGGGGGTAAGTTATCAACTTGGGCCACCATTAAGTTGGTTGATCATATTTGCAACTCTGATTTAAACGGCTAGTACAAGCAATACTTTGCAAGGACAGAACACAAACAAAGCTGCCTTAATTTAGAATTTTCTGCCTCCCTCAATTAGATTATCTAAAAAGTATTTATTGTTTAGAAAATGACTAGAAATACATTTTGCTTACAGATTAATGTTTGTTTAGAATTGGGATGGATAATGTGCATGCCATGATAATATCAAAACTGGATTATTGCAATGCACTCTACACTGGTCAGACTACAAAGTGTCTTTATCAACTCCAGTTGATTCATAATGCTGCAGCAAGACTAATAGAAAGTTGTAAGCGATGTGACCACATCACACCATTTTTGCAAAAACTTCACTGGCTACCAGTACAATACAGGGTCAAATTTAAAACTCTATATTTGATCTTCAAGGCCCTTAAATGAAATGGCCCAGATTACTTGAAGAACACAATCTCCCTCTACACACCTCCAAGGTCACTAAGGTCCTCCCACAGAGTATCCCTAACCACACCCTCTCCAAAGGACATCACATGATGGGATACCCACAAGCGAGCCTTCTCCGGAGTAATCCCCACACTCTGGAATGCATTCCCTGAAAGGCTTCACTTAACACAAGTGAGCCTACTTTAGGGAGCAGGTGAAAGCTTGACTGTATAACGAGGCTTTAAAGGGAGAAGTAACTAACTTGCTAGTCACACACACACACAAGTATTGAATGACATCGGCTGAACATACTATTGCAGGACATGTTTATCTATTCCTATCTTAGCTGAGATAATGTTCAAGAACCTTTCTGACCTTGTTTGCAACATTCTTTAAATTAGTCCCTTATTTTTGTAATATTGTTACTCTATCTTATCTATCTATATGTTCCATCTTTGCTTACACCCTATGGTGTCTATTAAAATGTTTTATTGTATAAATGTTAAATGTTAACATTGTAATGTAGCATATTATGCCATACTTTGTATTGTTTGAGTATTTTTATTCCTGTAATTGTCTATTGCTTATGTTTGACATATTCTTGCTGTATACTGCTTTGAGTGAATTCCTTCAAAAAGGCAGTAAGTAAATCCTTATAAATAAATAAATAAATAAAATAATTGTATTTCCTAGAGTATTTTCTAGTTCTTCTTATTGTTACCTGCATTGAACCTCTTAGGTACAAGTGGTTTATAAGTCCCATAATTTAACATTATGTAATGTAATGATAACTTCCCTACTATATATTTTTCTTATGCACATATGGCCATGGCAAAGTAGAACAGGTCAAAGATATTAGATACAATAATATAACCCATAAGATAACCCATAGCCTTACAAAACTACCTCACCAACCCAGCCAGTATTATAGTCCACCTTCTATACTATCCTGCATAACATCCTCCTTCTTTCTGCCCTTACTTAAACCTTGTACATTACCAATTGTATCTGATAAAATTGTATCTGATAACCTGGAATGACTATGTCATAACAAAACTCTGTTAGCCACATTGAGCCTGCAAATAGGTGGGAAAATGTGGGATACAAATGCAATAAATAAATAAATAAATAAATATTATACCCAAAAGGGGAGAAGGCTCATTCCAGATTGAAGGTACCAGATTTCAAAAGAACTAACTTTGCTGAGATGGGGGCATTTCTCAGAAAAGAGTTAGTTGGATGGGAACAACTGAAGGAAGTAGAACAGTAGTGGGTGAAAAAGGAGCTATTTTAAAGGTGACAAACCTTTATGTTAAAAAATGATATAAAAGTAAGAGGAAAAGAAGGCAGCTCTGGTTCTCAAACATAGTAGCTGAAAAGGTAAGGGAAAGAAGGTTAGCCTTCGTACGTTACAAGATGACTCAGAAAGAGGAGGATAGGCAAAAATATCTTGAAAAGCTAAGAGAAGCAGGAAGAGCTGTCAGGAATGTGAAGAGACAAATGAAAGAAAAGATAGCAGATATTGTAAAATTGGGAGACAAGACATTTTTCAGATATATAAATGACAGGAGGAAGTGCTACAATAGCATTGTGAGGCCAAAGCTGAGGGGGAGGAATATGCAGAAGCTGATAAGGATAAAGTTGAACTGCTTGACAATTATTTTTGTTCTGTGTGCATGGATGAAAGGTCCAGGATAGGACTGCAGAAAACAAGTACAAATGCGGATGGTGTATGGTAGACCTGGATCGATTCTCAGAAGACTGTGTTCATGAAGAGCTAGCTAAACTAAAACTAGACAAAGTGATAGGGCCTCATGGGATACATCTAAGGGTGCTCAATGAACTCAGAGAGGTTCTTGCGGCTCCACTGTTTGAAATCTTCAATGTTTCCTTAGAGTCTGGAGTGGTCCCAGAGGTCTGGACAAGGGCAGATGTGGTCCTTCTGCACAAGAGCGGAAGATGTTAGAAATTATAGACCCATCAGTCTGACCTTGGAGGTGAGCAAACTAATGGGAACACTTCTAAAGCAGAGGATTGTAAGGTTTCTCGAATCGAATAGACTGCAGGACCCAAGGCAGCATGGCTTCACTAGAGGCAGGTTATGTCAGACAAACATGATTGATTTCTTTTATTGGGTGACCAAACAATTGAACTTGGGAGGTGTGCTAGATATGGTGTACTTGAATTTTAACAAAGCCTTTGACATGGTTCCCCACAGGCAACTGATAAATTAACTGAGTGCCCTCAGTATGGGACCTAAAGTGACTGAGTTAAAAATTGGTTAAATGGAAGGAGACGTGGAGGGGCATATTCAAACGGGGCGCCCAAGTTTCCTTGAGGATGTCCTCGCAGGATGTCCCCGTGAAGGGGAGGGGAAACCCGTATTATCGAAACAAGATGGGTGGCCATCTTTTATTTCGATAATACGGTCAGGGACGCCCATGTGTTAAGCACGCCCCAGTCCCACCTTCGCTACACTGCCGACACGCCCCACATGAACTTTGGTCGTCCCCGAGGCGGAAAGCAGTTGAGGGCGCCCAAAATTTGCTTTCGATTATGCTGATTTGGGCGACCTTGAGAGAAGGACGCCCATCTCCCGTTTTGTGTCAGAAGATGGGCGCCCTTCTCTTTCGAAAATAAGCCAGAGAGTGTAGCTTGCTCTGAAGAAAGGAATGTTATCAGTGGTGTGCCCCAGGGGTCAGTCCTCAGGCCAGCTCTTTTTTACATCTTTGTGAGTGATAATTGTCTGGTAAAGTTTGTCTCTTTGCAAATGATACCAAACTCTGTAATAGGGTGGACACCCCGGAGGGTGTGGATCAGTGGCGTAGCCAGACAGCCAATTTTGGGTGGGCCTGAGCCTAAAGTGGGTGGGCACAAAATTATCTCTGCCCCGCCATTCCTCCACCTCAAAATATAAATACTTTAGCTAATGAGGATCCTCAAGCTCTGTTAGCTGAAGACTTTCTCCGAAGGCAGCCAGAACTCCCTTTTACCAAGCTTGGCAGGCAGCAGCAATGTCCCTAAGCCACTAATGCCAGCACCACATGCGTGCTTAGTAGTCGGTGGCTCAAGGATGCTGTCACTGACTGGAGAGTTTGGTAGAAGGGAATTCTGGCTGCCTTTGGAGGAGGTTCTCAGCTGGGGATGTTTGGGGTTCCCCACCAGTTATAAAGCAAGGGTCAGGGCCAGTGTTAGACATGCTATGGCCCAGGTCAGAAAATAAAGGAGGGCACTTTCTCTGATCCCCTCTCCTCCCTGCCTCCCCTCCAATTTCCCCACCTGCCAATACTAATCACATTGACAGACCTTCACCAAATACAGACCAAGGGATCACAAATTAGAAATTAAAATAGTTACACAAAAATTGAATTGAGAATCCCAAGAAGTTAAACTTAACATATACTACAACACTGGAGAAATAACAACAGAAATACATTTCCTTTCTATTGAACACAATGCAAAGACAATTGCTATGCTCATTTCTGAAAGCTAATATATTCCATTTAAAACATTCAAAATAAAATGCTTTTTTCTACCTTTGTTGTCTGGATGTTTTATTTTTCCATTATGTTGGTTCCAATTTCCTGTCTGTAATCTACTAATTCTCCTTCAAGTGGCTGCTGTACATTTGTCTTCTCTCTGCTGTCTATTCCCTCACTACACCTACCTCTGATATAATGATCATTCCTTTTTAGTTCTGTCCTCTCATTTTTTTTCTTTTCCGCCTCTGTCAACTCAAATTTCACCCTCTTTCTCATCCTTCTCCTCCTTTTTACTTTTCAGCTACCTATCAGATTTCTATCTTCTTCCTTCACCCACTAGCTCTCTCATTTCCCATCTCACTCCTTCCCCAGGCTTCCATTCCCTTCCATCTTTATCCATATTTCTACCCTCTGTAATCACTATCATCTCATCCATTTTCTTGCCACCCTTCTCCTCTCCTTCCTGGCCTCTCCCACATGGTTCCACCATTCCCAGCGCCTTCCTCCCTCCACCTTTCTAGCCCAGCATCTGCTCTCTCTTTCTTCCATCCCCACCTTTGTAGCCTGATATATCCTGTCTTCTCTTCCCTCCTGTCCTGTTCCCCATGGTCCAGCATATCTCCTTCTCTCTTCCCTCAATCCCATTGTCTGGCATCTCTCCATCATTTTCATCTGCTCCGGGATCCATCTTCTTCTCTTCCCCTCTCCACCTGTGCATCTCTTCCTGTCTCTCATCCAATCCCATGTCCTACATCTCTCTATCCCCCTCCCTTGTACCCCAGAGCCAACTTCTCTCTTCCCCCTACCTCCCACCCACCCACCCATGCAGCATTCATGCCCTTCCTCCGCCATGTCCAATATTTTTGCCTCGATCTCATTGTCCACCATTTCTCTCTCTTCCCCTCCTTTGTGCCCCAGGTCCAACATTTCTCTCTTCCACCCCCCCCCCCCCCATGCAGCATCTCTCCCTTCTTCACTTCCAGTGCCCCCCCCCCCCGGTCCAGCACTTTTCTCCCCTTCCCCTCCTCCAACCGGTCCAGCACTTTTCTCCCTTCCCTGCCTCTAGTCTCCGATCTGGCACCTCTGCACTTTTTTTCCTCCCTGCTTCTAATGCAGTGTCTGCAACTTACAGCATTGGAACTACCCGGCAGCGATTCGCACACACAGGCTCGCACGAGTCGCACCTCGCAGTAGCTCCGTAGTTCCCGCCACGTCCCGTCCTAATAGGAAGTTGCGTCATTGAGGGCATGCCGTGTGACTCGTCAATGAGGGCGTGACGCGTCAGAGCGAACGCTGGAGCCGGCCTGTGCTGTGAGTTTGAATCACTGCTGGGTAGCGCCAATCCTGTAAGTTGGAAGCACCGCAGCAGAAACAGGGAGGCAAAAAAGAGAAGTGCCAGATCTGTGGGAGTGGAGGGAAGGGATCATGGGTGGTCGGGGTGCGCTATTCCTGGGTGGGCCTTGGGCTTTAGTGGGTGGGCCTGGGCCCACCCAGGCCCACCTGTGGCTATGCCCCTGGTGTGGATGGCATGAGGAAGGATCTAGAAAAGCTTGAAGAATGGTCCAATAATTGGCAACTAAGATTTAATTCTAAGAAATACAGGATCATGCACTTGGGTTACAAGAATCCAGGGGAGCAGTATGATATGTGGGGTGAACTGCTTCTATATACAAAAGAAGAGTGGGACTTGGGGATGATTGTGTCTGATCACCTTAAGGACTCCAAACAAGTAGATGGTCAAATAAGAAGGATGCTTGGTTGCATAAGGAGAGGGATGATCAGCAGGAAAAAGAGATGATAGTGCCCTTGCATAAGTCTCTGGTGAAGCCCCACTTAGATGACTGTGCAATTCTGGAGACCACACCTACAGAAGGATATGAACAGGATGGAGTCAGTCCAGAGGGCGACTACAAAATTGGTAAGCAGTCTCAGTCATAAAACATATGGGGACAACCTTAGGAACCTCAACATGTACACGCTAGAAGAGAGGCAGGAGAGAGAGGGGATATGATACAGACATTTAAAGAACTCAGTTGTGTTAACGTACAGGAGGTGAGCCTTTTTCAAATGAAGGAAAACAATGAAATGAGGGGACATATGATGAAGTTAAGAGGAAGTTGGCTTAGGAGGAATCTAAGAAAATACTTTTTCACGGAAAGGGTGGTGAATGCGTGGAATGGCCTCCAAGTGGAGATCATGGAGACAAGGACTGTGTCAGAATTTAAGAAAGCTTGGGACAGGCATGTGGTATCCCTTAACAAAGGAAAAGATAGTAGTTACTGAGGATGGGCAGACTGGATGGGCCACTTGGCCCTTATCTGCTGTCATATTTCTATGTTTCTATCAACTTAGCATCACATGCAAACATAAACAAAATCATAAAAAAGGCAAGTGAGCTAAATGAGCTAAATATAAACAGAGAAACACAGTTGTAAAATATTTCAGTGACCTTTCCATATTGGACCTTTAATATTCCTCATGTATCATTTCACCTGCAATTGCAATGAAAAAGTAAAACACCATACATGATTATTTTGTGTATATACAGTAGTAAACACATATCCAGACTCCAAATGTATTTGCATTTTGTACTTATTAGGTCTATTGAAATTCCCAGGAATCACTGAGCATATAATTCAACACATTGTCATGTAGTGAAGATTAAATCTTTGGGTTCAGAGACAGTTTCTTCATTAAACATACTGAAAACAGGACAGATTCAATCTTCATATTTAGCTTTTTATACATTACAAAAAACCTATTTAATTAAAACATACATTGTGAGATCTGACCTCCCAAAAGGAATACAATGAATTCTTCTGGTTCTTGGGATATTATGGGCAAAAGCATCATTCCTTGTTGTGCCTATAATCAATCATCTCGGCATCGCGCTAATATTGGAAATGATAAGTGAAGCTATTAAACTCAAGGTTCCTTTACGGCTACTTGTCAATGTGTGTGGTATATATACTTACTGTGGAGAGAGTTTAATTATAGTGCCAAATAAATTATTGCATTTCCTGGCAGAATACATGACTTGAGAACGGTAACAGCAAGAAGGGTGAAGCAATGGAAAGTGCCTATTTGCAATTTTGAAAATGTAACATCATAACGAAAAACTATTAAGGTAATCTATTGCATTACTCCAGGATGTTCTAATAACTTATTGGTTTAATTACTGGTTAGATAGGTTATATTATCTTTAGTGCAATGTTTTTGTGTTCTTTTAATTTTATAAATCTTTCCCAGTATAAACATAATTAACATGTGGTGAGAATAGCAATACTAAGAAAAAGAATCTGAAAATTTCAGAACTCACAATACCACAGTATGAAAAAAGACACTTAGATTGCTTCAATACATTTCAGAAATGTAGACATGACTGCAGGAAAGGACAGTGAGCCCATGTAATGTGCCCTGGTCTGCAGCTGATTTCTGTTTTTTATTCTCTGTCTTTCTCCCAAGTTTCCTTGACGTCTGTTATTGTACTTCCTCCACCTTCACTGGGAGGAAATCCATGCTTCTACACCCTTTCTGTGAAGTATTTTCTAATCTTCTTTTTGTGTTGAACCCCTTTCTGCATCCCAACTTGACTTCTTGTTCTTCAATGTTCTTTCCACTGAAAAAAGGATTGCATTTTGTGTATTGTCTGTATTATTGAAGTACTTAACAAAACCCTCTATATATCCAAACGTAGCCCATTTACTAAGCTGTGGTAAAAAGTACCCTTAGCATGCCCTTAAGTGGGTCTTTCCTGGATGCTAATGCCTTTTTTACCACATCAGTAAAATGGCCGATTTACCATTATTTGAATTAATGGCCATGTGCTAATATTGTCATTAGTGCACTGCCATTAAAAAAAATTAGTGTGTGAGCATGCACCAACACCTATTTTGTAGGCGGTAAGGGCTCATGCTAATCCTGCACTAATGAGTTAGCACGCGGTAATGTAGATGTGCTGATTACCGCAGAAATGCCCATTCTCCACCCCCAAGACACACCCCTTCACAAAAAATTATTTTTTTAGCAAACAGTTTGCGCACACAGATAGAGATCATATTGCAGGATATCTGAACCTATCGTGCAGTAAACCCTTTTAAGCTACGGTAAGCACACTCTAGCACTAAATCACTGACCCAAAGTTGCAGTATCATAGATAGATATTTAGATAGATAAATAGATAGAAAACAGAGGGTAGGGTTAGTCATTTCTCTCAGTGGAGGAGGGTGAATAGTCCAGTGCTGCAGGGATCAGTATTGGGACCGGTGTTATTTAACATATTTATAAAAGATGTGGAAAACAGAATGACAAGTGATGTGATTACATTTGCAAATGACTCAAAACTATTCAAGGTTGTTAAAACACATGCGGACTGTGAAAAATTGGAATACTGGGCATCTAACTGACAGATGAAATTTAATATGGATAAATGCAAAGTGATGCACATTAGAAAAAATAATCTGAAACAGTCGCCTGATGGTAGGGTCCGCCTTGGGGGTCAGCACCCAAGAAAAAGATCTGGTGTCATTGTAGATGATACGCTGAAATCTGCTCAGTGTGCGGTGGCAGCCAAACAAGCAAACAGGATGCTAGGAATTATTGGGAAAGGGATGGTAAATAAGACCGAAAATACTATAATGCCTCTGTATCATTCCACGGTGCAACCTCACCTTGACTATTGCATTCAGTCACCGTATCTCAAAAAAGATATAGTAGAATTAGAAAACGTTCAAAGAAGAGTGACCAAAATGATATGAGGAAAGGCTAAAGAGATTAGGGCTCTTTAGCTTGGAAAAGAGACAGATGAGGGGAGATACAATTGAGGTCTACAATATCCTGAGTGGTGTAGAACGAATAGAAGTGAATCGATTTCTTACTCGTTCCAAAAGTTCAAAGACTAAGGGACACTCAAGGAAGTTACATGGAAATACGTTTAAAACAAATAGGAGGAAATATTTTTTCACTCAACGAATACTTAAGCTCTGGAACTCTTTGCCAGAGGATGTAGTAACAGAGGTTAGCGGATCTAGATTTAAAAAGGGTTTGAACAAGTTTCTGGAGGAAAAGTCCATAGTCTGCTTTTGAGACAGACATAGGGAAGCTACTGCTTGTCCTGAGATTGGTAGCAAAGAATGTTGCCACTATTTGGGTTTCTGCCAGGTACTTGTGAACTGGCTTGGTCACTGTTGGAAACACGATACTGGGCTAGATGGATTATTGGTCTGACCAGTATGGCTATTCTTATGATAGATACTACTTTTCTTTAAAGAATACTAGAATGACCAGGTATATATGTGAGTATATAATTAAGCATCAATGTAGAACTGGTAGAAGTAACCGTGCCTAATTGCCAGAAATAGATGCATAATTTAAAATTGTTCTATAAGTTATGTGCATAAAATGAGTCCCACTCATGATCCATCCAGACTCCAGCATATTTTTGGCATTTGCACCTGTATATGTGCACATTCGTGTGTATACACCAGTATTCTAAACACTTACACGTGTAATCGGCATATCAAGGGTAGTTTTATAACAGGGTACCTAGTTTAAGAAATCAAGTATGTGCCTACTTAGATGCTGCATTCTAAACAGCCTCATTTTGGACAGGACATTTTACTAAATACTGCCTGCTACCGGCTTATTATACCTGGATTTTCAGTCCCAGATCATTCAGCACTGGTGCTAAATATCTGAACATTTATCAGCCGCCAGCACTTATCTGGGTTCTGGCAATATTCAGACCGGTACCCAGATAACCACCTGGTTAAGGTTGGCACAGTCTTTTTGCTGTCTTAAAGATCCAGATAGCCACCCAGTTATCAGGCTGAACTGGTTGCACACAGACACTGTTTCTAGACCACCCTGACACTGCTCATATTCCCCCTCATTCTACACTGTTTAAAAAAAAAGCATAAAAAGCTTGTTTTCTGCTTAGCTCTTTCAAAATTTGACCAATTTAACAGCTTGTTAAAACAATTAATAATCATGCATAGTTATAAAATACGCTTAGATGTACGCTCTGAACTGCACTTAACTCTAGGTGCACTATATAGAATACAGGGGTTAGCGCTCAAGTTTTTTGGCACCATTTATTGAATTCCGTCCCTCGTGTGCATAAGTGGTACCTTAATTGGCACTTGTGGTTGCAAATACACAAGTGTAATTCTATAAGGGAACACAGAAGGATTATTGTGCATAACTGTAAGGGGGTTGTACACATGAGTGGAGCATAGGTAGAACATGAGCGTGTCTCCTACTTATGCATGCACTTTATAGAATGCTATAAGCACCATGTGATGCGTGGTGCACTTAAGCATGTCAACATATGACAGCCATAGTACTAGTGTAAATTGGCATGCCAAAACATAGACACGTTGATGCCGACTTATGCTAGTATTTTTATACTATGGTAGTGTTGTACAGTTGTGGGGAGTGGGTTTGGGGGGGTTGGGGGCTCAGCACCCAAGGTAAGGGAGCTATGCACCTGGGACCAATTTGTGAAGTCCACTGCAGTGCCCCCTAGGGTGCCCAGTTAGTGTCCTGGCATGTCAGGGGGACCAGTGCACTACAAATGCTGGCTCCTCCCATAACCAAATGGCTTGGATTTGGTTGTTTTTCAGATGGGCGTCCTCAGTTTCCATTATCACCCATCTCTAAGGTTGACCATCTCAACA
The DNA here is from genome assembly GCF_901765095.1 of Microcaecilia unicolor. NCBI lineage: Eukaryota > Metazoa > Chordata > Amphibia > Gymnophiona > Siphonopidae > Microcaecilia > Microcaecilia unicolor. Next base: position 164,862,256 of record NC_044040.1, read on the forward strand.
TTTAGGTCGACCATCTCATAGGTTGACCTAAATGTTCAGATTTGGGCGTCCCAACCGTATTATTGAAACGAAAGATGGACGCCCAACTTGTTTCGATAATACAGGATGCCCCATCCCTTCACAGGGACATCCTCAGAGATAGGTGCCCGTTCGATTATGCCCCTCCACGGATACGTGAGCTTATTTGATAAAAATGTGATAAACCTGTCACATTCTTATGGCAGTTTTGAAAACTGTGCAGCTGAAAAACCCTTATGTACTTTGAAACTTTCTGATTCCTGTTTCTAGCCAAAACAACAAGTATAGTTTTGAAAAAGCAAAATTATATATTCATTATTGCCGCCCCCCCCAAAAGATCTTCACAAAACAATGAGTGTAAGTACCTACACTGAAGAACAACATGTATTCATTTATTCAAATAGAGGTTGGGCAATTATCCAAAAGTTAAATAGCCCTTCAAATGGTTAATGGATTTGAGAATTTCCCTATGTTCAAGTATTCCGTAATAGCTGAGGAGGATGGAGATTGACATAGAACATTCCTAATTACTTAAAAGAGTTCTTTAGGACAATTCTGTGCCATTGAGATAGAGGTGGAGAGGTAATTTCTCTTTGCTATTATAATTGCTAAATTATAAGCCTTGAGATGGGTCTTGCACTGTAATTTATTGGTTTCGCTTGAAGATTTCCATCAGCATCTTTCTAAAATATCTTATACTCTCCATCTCATGAGCACCTTGATCAGGGATCAAATTGAACTGAGGAACTAGGTCAATCTTTTTCTGGAGCAATTAAATCGATTGCTTCAGCTAGCTCATTATTCCAAATTTCCACCAAAGTTAACAGTCTAACCTGTTCTCACTTATCTAGTCTAGCATGGTAAGTACAAAACATCCCTTCTAATGGTGATAGGTATGAAGGTTTTGTGAAAAATATTCCTGACTGCATGTATAGAAGGATATTTAAGCATGGAAAGACAAAATAGTAGCCTATTAGAAGAAAAAAGACACATTAAAAATTCTATTTCATTCCCTGCAGGGGACTGCACTTTTCTCATTAGGGTAAAATAATAGTGATTAATTATTGTGCTAAAGAATTCCTATATTGTGACAAACAATGGTACTGAAGCTTAAATTATGTGTAAGGTACAAGACAGACAGGCTGAATAATAAAAAGGTAAAAAAGTAAGAACAAAAGCAGGAGGGAAAAAGGGAAACAACCCATTTTCATGACTTAATTTCATACTGCCAGGGGATTATCTATTAAACGCTGGATCTCTTATTGATCAGGTTCAAAGTAGGAATTCATCAATTTTCCATTCCCCAGTGGCTGAAATATTAGATGTTTTCTTTTCTGAAATCTAAGTCATTAAGAGGGGCATTTTGATATTTATTTAGATTTTGCTCATACCTTTTTCAGTAGTAGCTCAAGGTGAGTTACATTCAGGTACACTGGATATTTCTCTGTCCCAGGAGAGCTCACAGTCTAAGTTTGTACCTGAGGCAATGGAGGGTTAAGTGACTTGCCCAAGATCACAAGGAGCAGCAGCGGGATTTAAACCGGCCACCTCTGCATTGCAAGACTGGTGTTCTAACCACTAGGTCACTCCTCCACCCCATATGATGGCCAAATGGCAAAATACACTTTTATTTAAAAAAATATTTAAAAACTGAAGCCCATAATAGAAGAAAAGATTACCCCCCCCCCCCCCTCAGTTTATGAAGCCGCGCTAGCGGCTGATGCTTGGCAATGCCGACACAGTCTATTCAAAGTGAATGGGCTGTGTCAATATTAGTGCACAGGCAGCCACTAACATGGCTTGGTAAATGGGGGTGGGTGGATAAATGTTTTCTGATATTCACAAATACACACACACAAAAAAAACATTTTGTAAGAGGATGTACCAAAAACATTCTAGACATTTGGAGATGCCTCAGGGATTGGTGCTGGGGCCGATTCTGTTCAATATATTTGTGAGTGACATTGCCGAAGGATTAGAAGGTAAAGTTTGCCTATTTGCGGATGATACTAAGATTTGCAACAGAGTGGACACCCGGGAGGGAGTGGAAAGCATGAAAAGGGATCTGAGGAAGCTAGAAGAATAGTCTAAGGTTTGGCAATTAAAATTCAATGCGAAGAAATGCAAAGTGATGCATTTAGGGAGTAGAAACCCATGAGAGACGTATGTGTTAGGCGGTGAGAGTCTGATAGGTACTGGGGGGGAGAGGGATCTTGGGGTGATAGTATCCGAGGATCTGAAGGCAACGAAACAGTGTGACAAGGCGGTGGCCGTAGCGAGAAGGTTGCTAGGCTGTATAGAGAGAGGTGTGATCAGCAGAAGAAAGGAAGTGTTGATGCCCCTGTACAAGTCTTTGGTGAGGCCCCACCTGGAGTATTGTGTTCAGTTTTGGAGGCCGTACCTTGCGAAGGATGTTAAAAAAATGGAAGCGGTGCAAAGAAAAGCTACAAGAATAGTATGGGATTTGCGTTCCAAGACATATGACCAAAGACTTGCTGACCCGAACATGTATACCCTGGAGGAAAGGAGGAACAGGGGTGATATGATACAGACGTTCAAATACTTGAAAGGTATTAATACGCAAAAAAATCTTTTCCAGAGATGGGAAGGCGGTAGAACGAGAGGACATGAAATGAGATTGAAGGGGGGCAGACTCAAAAAAGATGTCAGGAAGTATTTTTTCACGGAGAGGGTGGTGGATGCTTGGAATGCCCTCCCGCGGGAGGTGGTGGAGATGAAAATGGTAACGGAATTCAAACATGCGTGGGATATGCATAAAGGAATCCTGTGCAGCAGGAATGGATCCTCAGAAGCTTAGCCGAAATTGGGTGGCAGAGCAGGTGGGGGAAGAGAGGTTGGTGGTTGGGAGGCGAGGATAGTGGAGGGCAGACTTATACGGTCCGTGCCAGAGCCGGTGATGGGAGGCGGGACTGGTGGTTGGGAGGCGGGAAATACTGCTGGGCAGACTTGTACGGTCTGTGCCCTGAAAAAGGCAAGTACAAATCAAGGTAAGGTATACACATATTTTATCTTGTTGGGCAGACTGGATGGACCATGCAGGTCTTTTTCTGCCGTCATCTACTATGAACGTTTACGCTAGTCAAAACTACACTATGCAAAATGTGCAACAGCGGTACTGGTCCCCACGTGGAAAAAAGCAATGACAGGACATTCCCTCCATGTGCAAAATGTGCATATATACCTCTACACGTGGAGGAATATTCATCAGAGTGCCTAGCTATGTCTTTGAGAAGGGAACCAAATTCAGTGAAGAAGACAGAGCTATAGGTCCTCCTGTGCCTCAGGAAACAAATAATGAAACACCACCACCACCTGCCCCCACAAGGCATGAAGATCTATAAGGAGCAGCCTAGAAAGGTGAATGTGCAGCATTGCCCCCCCCCCCCCCCCCCGAATCACAGCACCATTTATGTGCAAGCACCACACATAGGCAGGATCTCATGCACTGAGGTCCTGTTGTTGTTGCAATACTTGTTATTGCTTTTTCATAAGAAAGCAAAAAATAGATTGCCAAAGATCCTAGGTAGACATTTGCACTGCAGGTCCCCTCCTTCCCCCCACCAACCCTTTCTTTAGAGTTACCCAAAACCACAATATCCCCCAAATCAGAATACTGGCTATTATTAGCATCTCTACCCCAGTCAAGGCAGGATAGAACTCTGCCTCATGCTGATGCTCATCTAAAGCAGAAACCACCTTCCGGGCAGAGCCAGAATCAGAACCAGCATTATTAGTTTATGTCACTTTTTTTATTAGAAGATATTCCAGTCTGAGAGTGCAAAGCAGAGCCCTTACATTTTGTATGACCCCTCCCTTTCCCCTTTAAATTACATTGAACACCACTGGGACCACAACTTCCTCCACTAAATGCCTAGGCTTCTTAGACATCCTTTTTACCAACCTCAATTGAAACACCACACACTCCTGTAGCCTGAGACTTCCTTTTGGGATCTATCCCAAACAAATTCACACTTCAACCTCACACAACTCCCCCCTCAAAATAACCCACATCCCAATAAAATACAAACACCTTAAACAAGACAAATTTACAAACCACACTGCAAGCCTACCACAGAAGAAAGTAGCAGACACTAGGACCACAGCCCCTGAACTCCCTGGATATCACTGCCAACAAAACAGTGCACTCCGGGAGCAGTTAATTTCAGTAAAGCTTCAAAACCCAACATGATCATGGAATCTTCTTCATCACAAACAGCCGAAAGAAAAGTCAAGCTATCACAGAATTAGCATCAGCTGCAGTGGGCCTTCCTTTAACAACCCTCAAAGAAAACAAACATCAAGTCCAAACTGCCCAAACAGCTGTGAAACACCTCCCAGCTAAAACTGATATAAACAAGGTCAACACAAAAACAAGAAAGCTGAGACTCTTGAAGAAATGAAATTCACTCAGAGGACCCTATAAACAAACCACCATAAGCACCACCAAAGTAACTGTCCTCTCCTGCTGCAACTCTCCCGCCTGATTGGCTACATCATAGGTAAGCTAATTCTAAACAAATAGGATTGGGGAAGAGGCTAGTTCAGCCCTGTTATCCAATCCCTGCCATATCTGGGGCTTTCATCCATATCTGGGACTTTCCTACATACCAATACAGCTTTGAGCACATTTTTAGGCTTTATTTTTATGGTTTTCCTTCTGTTTTGGTTTAATTTTTTTTATTAATGACTTCATTGACCTGATCTGTCTCTTTTTCCAATTTATTTATCTGTTTCTTCAAGGCATAAACGTATACCTGCCAGTAGGCCTGATTTATAAGCTATGGCAACATAATCCAATCATGAATCTTCTCTTGGAATGCCGAGTCTGCATGAGAAAGAGCTTCCATGCTCTATTTAGTCTTTTCTTTTTTTAAAACAGAAAACAAGTTCCACAGTCCCTGAAACTTTCCAGACTTTGACAGCCTAGATCCTCACACAATATCTTTTTTTATGGGCTGCCATTATCTCTATTTTTTATGTCAACCAACCAAACCCTTTGACCTCTTACAATTGCCTGTTTCTGATGTATATTTTCCAGATGTACAAGCAGCACATTGGTCCTATAAATGTATTCTCTTTTTCTTACAATGGACCTTGTTCAGTAGAGATTTCTCCCCCCATCAGTAGTGAGTGGAGAAAAGTCATTTTTGATTAAAGCCCAATGTGTGTTGTCTAGTCCTTTTTCAGACACTTCTCATTAGGTTTTTCCATTATGTTACAGAGATTTGTATTTATTAATGCACATTTGATTCATTAGTACAGCTTAAAAATGTAGTGCCTGATTCTATATATGGTGCTTAAAATATCAGCTTGAAAACATTTCTGCCTAAGCGTATTTAGGCACGGTATATGAAATATGCCTATTTGATATCCTAGCACCTAAAACTACATGCCTTCTTTTACACCAACGAAAACATGGTGTAAATCCCTGTGCATAGATTTATGTGGACTGGGCCATATTCTATAACAACACACATAAATTTGGGAATGCCCATGAAACGCCCATTTCCTTGCCCATGGTCATGTCCCTTTTGAACTGCGTGCTTTAGAATTTAGGCACAGTTCGTTATAGAATACGGTTAGCGAGTTATGCACACAAATTTTAATTATTGCCAGTTAGTGCTTATTATTGCTTGCTAAGTGTTGTTAAAAATGTTGATTGGCGTGTTATGCCACTTAATTTACGTCCTTTGTTATGGAACAGGAGTGTAGCTAGGTGGGGCCACGGGGACATGGGCCCCCACAGTTTTAGTCCTGGCCCCCTCTACTTTCGATCCCCCCTCCCGCCGCCACTTCCGCTGCCTGGTATCTTTGCTAGCGGGGGGTCCCCAACCCCCACCAGCCGAAGTCTTCTTCAGCGCTGGTCTCCGGCGCCTTTGCTGATCTGTTTCTCTGAGTCCTGACTCCCCTACCTGTTACACTTGTGGTGGTAAATGGGAGCCCTCCAAAACCGCCCCAAAACCCACTGTGCCCACATGTAGGTGCCCCCTTCATCCCTAAGGGCTATGGTAGTGGTGTACAGTTGTGGGCAGTGGGTTTGGGGGGGGGGGTTGGGGGGCTCAGCACCCAAGGTAAGGGAGCTATGCACCTGGGAGCAATTTGTGAAGTCCACTGCAGTGCCCCCTAGGGTGCCCGGTTGGTGTCCTGGCATGTCAAGGAGACCAGTGCACTACAAATGCTGGCTCCTCCCTTGACCAAGTGCCTTGGATTTGGCCGGGTTTGAGATGGCCGCCATGAGTTTCAATTATCAGGGAAAACCAATGGCAGCCATCTCTAATGCCAGCGATCTCTAAGGCCAGCCCAAATGTTGAGATTTGGCCGGCCCCGACCGTATTATGGAAACGAAAGATGGCCGGCCATCTTTTTTGATAATACGGTCGGGAACGCTGCTTTACGGGGCTGTCCCCGGAGATGGCCGCCCTTAGAAATGGCCAGCCCCGTTCGATTATGCCCCCATTAGGCACCTAAAATATGAGCACTAAGCGTGAATTCTGTAACAGCAGTTGTGTACCTAATAGCCATTATAGAATATTAGCATTAGTCTGAATTTACATGCTTAAACTGAAGAGCAACCATTTATGTCAAAGACTGGTATAAATGCTTGCGCCGAAATGCTCAGTTACACCTGCCACTGAAAATGCCCAGTTAATGCTCAAGCCAAAACCAGTTATTTTGGAGGTGCCGAGCAACACACATGCACATGTCATCATGGCAGGAATGGATTAAGCTCATCGATCCTGCAAAAACCAGCCTCGCATCAAAATATCCCTAGGCACTTTTATTCTACGTAGGCTCCAGAACCTCACTTCTCACTGTAAAGCATATCCATCCTATAGCTATAGGTGAGGGTGCAAAATAAACACGATCACAGTCCTTCCCCCACGTTCTCTGCGGCCGCCAGCGCCCCTGGTTTTGTCCTGCTCTTACATTCCCGAGCCTTCAGCAGCACAGTGTTAGCTACAATGTTTTCAATCTCCATCATCGGTACGCGAAGTGGCAGAGAAGAGAGCACATCTTGGGGCTTAGAAGCAGTGTACGCCTGCCGCAGCCTGCCTGGAATCATTTTCCCTCTCCCACATGCTCAATCTCAGTGTCAGGCAGCAGCAGCTCTCCCTCAGCTTCATCCCTTCTACATCCTCCGGCTCCTGCACAGACTGCCTCCTCCTAGTACGGCTCTGCATCTGACTTGACTCCCCTTTCTTTCTTCCTGTTTTGGTTGGGGGGAGAAGAAGACATGCTGGACTCATCAGGGGTTGGCTGAGGAGAGAAGAGCAAGAGGTCTAGGGGGCTGAGGGGAGAAGAGGGAAAGTGCTAGACTCATGGAGGAGGGATGAGAGAAGAAGAGGGAGAGGTCTTTGGGGGCTGAGGGAAAAAGATGGAAGGTACTGGACACATAGGGTGGACTGAGTGGAAGAGAAAGAGGGAGAGGTGTTGGAGGTGGATGAGGGAAGAAGAGGGAGAGGTCTTTGGGGGCTGAGGGAAGAAGATGGAAGGTACTGGACACATGGGGTGGACTGAGAGGAAGAGAAAGAGGGAGAGGTGTTGGAGGTGAATGAGGGAAGAAGAGGGAGAGGTCTTTGGGGGCTGAGGGAAGAAGATGGAAGGTACTGGACATATGAGGGGGGCTGAGGAGAGATGCTGGACCTGTGCAGGGAGGGGGCATGAGAGAGAGGGGAGATGTCAGACTATGGATTAGGGTGATCTGTGTTTGTGAAAAAGACATGGCTTTCAGTTGGCATTGACTGTGCAGGATTGACAAGCCTGGAGCTGGGGGCCTTGGAGCTCGGAGGGAGGGGTGGCCAGCCCTGGAGCTAGGGTGGGGTGGAGCTAGGGTGGGGGTGGGGTTAGGGTGGGGCGGAGTTAGAGCGGGGCTAGGGTGGGGCCCCATCACATTGGTCTGCATAGAGCCCCACACTTGCTAAGACTGGCCCTGCGCTTGTATCAACATGGAATCAAAGCGGGTTACAAAATAAATGAATTACGATAAACACTTATTAAGCTGAATCAAAATATTTACTAAATAAGTCTTCAAAGTTTTTCGAAATTGCAAATAGCTAGTGTCTGAATTTAAACTGGAATCAAGTTCCATATTTTACTTGATTGATAATTAAGGGCCTCTTATCAAGCCCCACTAGCAGTTCCTGTGTGGCGATGCCGACAGAACCCACTCAAAGTGAATGGGCTTTCTCGGCATTGCCACACCAGGAACTGCTAGCGCGGCTTGATAAAAGAGGCCCTAAATGAACTATCATGAAAACATTTAAGCTGTATACATTTAACAATATGATAACTCAGTCTTAATAGGAAACCAAAACAAGATGCGGACTGAATAGGAAGGATAGTCAACAACTGAACATGGGCACTAGGGCAGTAGCCACTAATAATTTGAAACACTAGGCACACCATCTTAAACTCTATACATGCACAAATAGGCAACCATTGCAAATCTCTAAGCAATGGGGAAGCACGATCAAATTTCATACATTCATATATCAATTTTGCTGTGATGTTCTGCAAAAGTTGTAGCCTATTAAAAAGCTTTTGGTGCATTCCTGCTTACAAGGCACTACAATAGTCTATTTGAGATACAATTATAGCTTGAACTAGCAAGCAAAAATGTTCTGGAAACAAAAGGGATCTAATTATCCGTAAATGACACAACTTAGAAAGTTTTTTTTACTCAAATTATTTACCTGACACTCCATTATCAATTGAGAATCCAAAGTAAATCCTAGGACTCTTGAGGAAGTCTCATAACTTTATTGTTCTCCAGTTCTTAATGTAATGGTCTTAGAAACATTTATTAAGGTAGTACTAAAATATAACAGCTTAGTTTTAGCAGTATTAAACTTCAACAAATTCTGAGACGCCCAGAGATGCGTATTTTCAGTACAATCCAGAATTAAATTAGCAGCAACACAATCTGAAACTAATAGAATTAAAATAAAAAATATCACCTGCATAAGAAGATACATAATTCTGAAATGACCTAATGAAACACCCTAAGGAACTCATAAAAACAATGAATATAATTGGCGACAATGGAGAACCTTGTTGTGTGAGTTGCCGACGTTAGTGCCGTAATGTTAAATTTACTGTAGGTCCTGTGACGTTTTGTATTATTCACAATATGTCTGGTACTGAGAGGGTTTATGTAGCTGCAATTCAGATGATTCTAGAATCACACATTTTTTTTTTGGTATGGTAAGTTTTATGGGGAAATGAAAGCCTGTTGAAGCTTTTTAACAGTTTATTACAATAATCTACTTGAGCATTCTAAATGATTATAGCCTGCTGTTTATAAGGCAGTTCTCAACCTTCCTTGCTACAAGCAACTCCATAGAAAGAAGCTTTGTTGGGGATTGCAAAAAATTGCTTCCCCCCACCTCCTTGGAGACATTCCTCTCTATGCCCATGATCACTGGGCAGTGTTTTATAGTAGGTAAGTAAATGTAACTAGTTACTGTACTTAAGTAAAATTTTTGTTATTTTTACTTGTAAGGAAGTACAGGAAAAATGTTTTACTTTTACTTTTACTAAAGTAGTAATTTTGGCAATTCTTACTAATTTTAGCTACTTCTGATGCTTGCAGTTAAAAGTAAAAAGCAAAAGTGGCAGAGAGGGGCGTTCTGAAACAGGAAAGAAGGTCATTTTCAAAAAAGAAAGACATCTATCTTTTGTATTCGAAAATACTATGGACGTTTTGTTTTTTGGATGTTTTGTGATTTGGACATTTTTTTTATTGGAGCCATTTTCGAAAAAAAAAAAAAAATGTCCAAGTGCAAAATGTCCAAAATCAAGCCATTGGGATGTAGGATGAGCCAGCATTTTTAGTAGACTGGTCCTCCTGACATCCCAGGACAGCAATAGGGCACCCTAGGGGGCACTGTAGTGGACTTCATAAACTGCTCCCAGGTATACATCTGACCATTGCTTCCTTACCTTGTGTGCTCAACCCCCCAAAACCCACCCCCAAACCCACTACCCCCAACTGTACACCACTATCATAGCCCTTACGGGTGAAAGGGGCACCTATATGTGGGTACAGTGGGTTTATGGTGAGTTTTGGAGGGCTCACAGTTTCTGCCACAAGTGTAACAGGTAGGGGGAGGTAGGAGTCTGGATCCCCTTGTCTGAAGTGCACAGCACCTACTACTAAACTACTCCAGGGACCTGCATGCTGCTGTAATGGACCTGAGTATGACATCTGACGCTGGCATAGAGGCTGGCAAGTAATGTTCTTAATCACAATTTTTTGGGGTGGGAGAGGGTTAGTGACCACTGGGGGAGTAAGGGGAGGTCATCCCTAATTCCCTCCAGTGGTCATCTGGTCATTTGGAGCACCTTTTTGTGCCTTATTCATAATAAAAACAGGTCTAGCTCAAAATGTCTAAGTTTTAGTCTTGGGTGTTTTTGTTTTATTCCATTATGGCTGAAAAACGTCTAAGTCTTAGGAACGCCCAAGTCCTGCCTTGAACATGCCCCTGGCACGTCCCCTTGAGATTTAGACGTCCTTCTGACGGACTTCATTGAAAAACATCTAAAAAGAGGTTTTGAAAATACTGATTTGGACATTTTTGTGAGATAAACATCCAAATGCAGACTTATGTCACTTTTTGGACGTTTTTCTCTTTTGAAAATGAGCCCCAGAGAGACCTAAATGATGATTCCTCAGCAAACCATGAAACAGCAAAACCTAGAACAGGATTTTTCTATTGCAAACCTCATCACACAAACAGTGGATCATCTCATCTTAAATTTTGCTATTCAGGGAATATAGCCTATGAGAACAGTAGAGTTGCCTGTGCCAGGGCTGCCAAGAGACTGAACCGGACCCGGGGCAGGGCCGCCCCACCCCCCACGTTCTTCGCCACTGCTGCCCCCCTGAATCGTTGTCCACTGCTGCTCCCACCATGATCATCATCACAGCTGCCGCCCCCCCCCCCCCCCCAGATCACTGCCACAATTCAAATACCTTGGCTGGCGAGGATTCCGAAGCCCCGCCAGCAGAAGACAACTTCCTCCAGCGCTGACTCTTCACTCTGCCGATTGCCTGCCCCTGTGGCTGCTTTTTCTCTCATGGCATGCTCGGTTTCAAAACTGAGCATGTGTGCCTGAAAGGGAAAGCAGCCACTCAGCAAGCAATGGGCAGAAGAGCAGTGCTGGAGGAAGACCTGCAATGTCTGCTCCTCTGGATCCTCTCCAGCCTCCAAGGGGGGGGGGCCTGGTGCCAGAGTTTTCTCTCTCCTGCTCATTGCATCCCGACAGGAGCAGGAGAGAGAGAGAGAAAACTCTGGTGCCGGGCCCCCCTTGGAGGCCCAGGCCTGGGGAAAATTGCCTCCCTGTCCCCCTCTCAGCGGCCCTGGTCTGTGCTTGTTGAACTGGTTGCTAGTCTCCAGCCAAACAGAACAGTGAAGAGTTGGGTCACTTTGAAGTGGTGATGAAGCTGAAGCTATTCTTGGTGAATAGACATATGTCTCTATCACAGCAGAACTGCTGGTCATCCTATGGAAAATTTTACATTGGCATGACTCTCCATTGGATTGATAGTCTGCTTGTCTGGCCTTAAGACTGAAGAGTTTCTATGCATTTGACATTCTTGCATCAATTCTTGAAGATATTCCAACAGAGTTTGCCATCAGACAAAAAATTGTTAGGCCAAGCAGACAATGATTTCAACTTTGTGAAATCCTTCTCTGTAATTGGACAGCATGACAATGATAACGAAGATGAAGACGCAAGTGATAAATTAGTACTACTACTAATGATAATGACAATGATGATGACAATGCATTCTTTGCTATAAGGACGTCAAGTGTTTCAGACAGAGATTCCTTTGATCAATACCTGCAGACCCAGTTAAAAGGCATCAGCATTAATGCATCTTGGCCTAATTTGAAGGAACGTTTTGACAGACTGAACAATTTACTTCCTAATAATGCAGTTGTTGACCATCTTTTTAGTTGTGGTGGATTAATGACTCCGAAGCATACTTACATTTTCAAAATTTAGTTTTTCTAAAAGTGAAGTAGATTGAATAAATTGTTGGGAAAAAAATGTTAACAACCCCCCTCCCCCCCAAAAAAACAAACAAAAAAAACCCACACACAAATGCAAGGGTAATGCAGTGGTTCCTGAGCCTCCAGCCTTTCAACTATAAGGTGTAACATAAAGCAGTAAGGGACCAACAAAATGTGGACTTCTTTCTCATGAGATGTTCTAAGCAGAGGCAAGCATGCAACTAAAGATCAAGTTGAGGAGGAGGCAGTGGCATACCAAGGACAGGACGGTGGAGGCAGTCCACCCTGGGTGTATGCTGCAAGGGGGTGCAGGGAGCAGCTGCATGGCTGTCAGCTCTGCCGGTTCCCTACTTTTTCTGACGTTACTTCCTGTTCTGGGGCGGGGAACCGACGAAGCCGACAGTCGCATGACTGCTCCCTGCATTCCCAGGAGGTCAGAGCAATGTGGTTGGGGGGGGGGGGGTAATACGGCAGGGGGTGTTATGATTCACGATGGAGGTGATTCTCTGGGGGGGGGGGGGGGGGGTGATGCACCAGGAGACTGGCACAGTGGCGATCCACCCCGGGTGGTAGCCGACCTAGGAACAGCACTGGGAGGAGATTATTTTTGAAAGGGTATACTGAAGGGATCCAGCCTACCTTAACATGGTCATAGCTAGGGAACCCAAATACAACTACAGGGCCTGGGAATGGAGCTCAGGTCCAGAAGAGAACAAGAAGACTAGAGAGAAGCACCCCTGTGCTTAGTCACCAGCCCACTTCCTGTAGTATCCAGTGGTCCTTAGTGGTAATAATGTAGCACAATCCTGCTCATTATCTAAGATCTCACACAAAATTAAATTCAAAACTGGAATGGAAGAAGTCCAACAAACAATGTTTTAATATAAAGGAAATTATGTGCAGGCATCCCAAGCAAAATGTAGTACAAGATTAATGATAGCAGGACATTTTAAAAAATTTATTTCTACTCATGAATTGGCTAACCGGATCAGGCTCCAGGCAATTTTTGCTGTTGTTTCAATTTTGTGTGCATTGTTAAATGATCCATAACACTGAAGACATTTGAAATTATTCATCTAGAATGATTCATTAGGGATATGCTTCCATTTCAAAATATCAAAGAAAAACAAGCAATATTTAGTTGCATTTTATTCTTCTGTTTCAGTGCCCTTTAACTGCAAAGAAAGCATTAGTGAAGGTGGGTTAATTTTATAATGGATCATATGTTTAAATAGTTCGCAAGTGTTTTTCACTTTCCTGGGTATCAGAAATTTTTTAAATTAAAAATATGTACAAACTTCCATTTTGAAATTATCTCAGGGGATTCATGAGCTTACATTTACATCTGCTTTTTGACATTCACACATTTTCTGGGTTAATTTACGCTCCTATGTGCATATTTTTAAAAATATGTGCATAACTACAAACCCCTCCCCAATTGCATTCCAGGAAAGCCTCCGCTTAGTCTAGGTAACAGGTTGCACACATGTAACTATAATATTGTAAAACTGGAATGCACCTAAACACCTATTTCCATGTATAAAACACTATGTTATGTGCACATTTGGTTTTTAAAATTGATCTCTATGGGGTCAACATTTAAAAGAGTTTAACTCACCAGGAGAGGTTCCTGCACAGATAAACCCTGCTGAGCAAGCTGGCACCTGATATTCAGTGACACTTCACCCGAGAGCCGTGCCAAGGGTCTCTGGTGCCCCCCTGCAGACTATCAGTTGGTGCCCCCCCCCCCCCCCGTCTCGCTTCTTCATTAGATGTTTCTCCATTACTACCTGTCTTTCCTTTAGACTGAAAACTACAGGCCCAGCCAGACCTGACAAAAGGGTCTACCACACCCTTCAATGTCAAGCATATACTAGAAAACTGTAAATTAGCTTACACAGGAAAGCAGTTTAAAAAAATAAACACAATTCCTGCTGTTTCTTAACACTGCTCTCCAGAGAAAGCACTGCCTTTATAAAGAGGCTTTTCAGTGGGACTTAGCCTATTAAAAACTATTAGCATAATTAGGAATGGCCAGCCCTTGTAACTGGAGAGACCTAAGCTTTGATTATGCATGTTCCTGTCTTTGTTACAGTGGGGGGGGGGGGGGGGGGGGTCTCTTCATCTCATTTACACAGTCTGACCTCCCTGGCTCACTGGGAGCCCAGTCTCTTGGAGACTGCTATACATTGCAAAATAAGATAGCAGATGTAAATTCTCAAAGTGGACATATTCCAAACACTAAAATGAAAATAAAACGATTTTTTCTACCTTTGTTGGCTGGTGACTTTCTTTTTCTGATCATGCTGGCCCAGTATCTGATTCTGTTGCTGGTATCTGTCCTCTTAACTCTGTTTCCAGGGCTTCCTTTCCACTGTATGTATCCCTCATTGATAAGTCTCTGACTCTAAAGTTTAGCAATTTCATTAAAGCAAAATGTATTTTCAAATATCACAAACTCTCCCTATCCAAGCAGAATGTTTTATATAAAAACAAACACACAAAAAAAGCAATCAGATTTTTACTTACCAGCTATTCTACACTATACGTCAGCTAAACTTCCTCTTTGAACCTCAGCCAATTAAATGGATTTTAGCTGTAGCTATGATAATTATGTACACATCATTGCAGTCATGCCCTCCTCTCAGTGTACATGCTCAAAAAACAAAAACTTTGAACCACTTACAGATAACAATTACACTATTTATTTTTTATTTCTCCCCAGTCTCACTTGCACACCTGCCTCCAAACCTGTTCTCTTTAATTTGAATGTTGTTCCAGCTCACCCTGAATGAAAGTTGTTCACACACCAAAGCCATACATAGCTGCTGGTTGTACTCTTTGAAGCAGCTTTAGCAGAGCAGCGTTTCTGTCTCAGCACTGCTGGGCTACCTTCATTTCCTGATGCGGGAAGGGCAGGGGAGAGAGGAGAATCACAACTTCAGGTAAAAGATTTTGCAAGTGAGTGGCGCCCTCTAGAGGTCGGTGCCCCCCTGCGTTGCTTACCGTGTCAGCACGGCCCTGCTTCACCCCCTAACCAGCTAGGGTAGGGGCAAGCTGGGGGTGGAGTAGAGTGGAATGTCAGCTTAGCCGGTTAGCAGTGATTTTTGGTCCATTAACCCCGGGATTCTATATAATGTGACTTAAGTTGAGCGTGCAAATTCAGTCACTTTCTGAATTTGTGTGTGCAACTTAATTAGTTAACAAGCCCATCAGCGCTGATAACTGCCACTTAACAAGAAATGATTGACTCTAATTGGCAGTAATTAGAATTCACTCGTAGAACTAAGTGTATTTTATAATGTGATGCGCGTAAATTCTAAGGCATATAGTTAAAAATGGGTGTGGCCATGGGTGTGGAATGGGCAGGACATGGGCATTTCTAAAATCTATGCACGTGATTACAGAATACACCCAGTCCACATGTAAACTTAGGTGTTGGCATTTACACCAAGTTTTACTTAGTGTAACTGCCGCTACTAAATTTAGGTGCGTGGATGGGTGCTCGGTATATTCTATAAACTGCACAGACATTGAGGCTTATTCTATAAAGTACACCAAAATTTAAGTGCACTTTATAGAATACGCCTAGGCGTATTTCATTTTGGCGCCAATTTTTTAGGTGTCATTTATAGAATCTAGTTCTACTTGTCCAAGTAATTGCATAAAGTTAGGGCAGCAAAACAGCTGTCCTAACTTTATGTGGTCAGTTAACTGGGCACTAGTCTGAATATCGGCCTGTGCCTGGTTAACTTCTGGATCAGTGGACATACTTGGATGTTCAATGCCAGGAGCTTTGCATGCCCTGACATTGAATATCAGGGGTTAGATCAGCTCTCTATGGTTTTAACATGCACAAATGGTTATAGGCAATGTTAAAACCATTTAGGTAGTAACAATGGTGTAGCCATGGCGGGGTCTTGGGAGCCTGGGCCCCCTAATTTGGGTTCAGGCCCTACCAAATTGATGTGCTGTCTGCTGGTTTGGCTGGTGGAGGTCCCCAAGCCCCATCAGCAGAAGCCCTCCTCCTACCAATGCTTGAGCCACCACACTGCCTGCCATGCTTCCCTCCTCACGTACATGCTTGGTTTTAGTGAAATTGAGCATGCATGAGGGAGGCTCATCCCATACACCTGCGTGTGTGGCTGCATCATCCCTTCTTGGGACCTGTGGCAGCACCAGCAGTCACTCACAACAGTAAAGAACAGCGGGGCTGCATCAAGCCTGTGAGCACACTGAAAATAAGCCGCTGCCACGTACTGCCCTCTCTGTTTCAGACTTCGTGTTCCTGTGAGGATGGCATGTGGCAGAGGCTTGTTTTCTGCACACTCACAAGATCCATGCAGCCCCACAGTTCTCTACTGTTAGAACTGCTGATGCTACTGAAGATCCCAGGAAGGGTTGATGTAGCCACACAATACACCAGTACAGGTTGGATAGCAGATGGGGAGGGGAGATACTGGATAGAGAAACTAAAATTTAAGAGTGGGGGGGGAATGCCCTTCTTGGCCCCCTCCTTACACCCATGCCAGCAGTTCGTGTCAGAATGCATCTAGTGCCCATTTTATTACCATTGCCTCCTTCTTAATCACAGCATACGTTTTCTCCCAAGTGAGTAGCTCCTGACTTATAAAGCCCATTGAGTGATCCTGGCCTTTCTCCTCTCAATTTTAATTTTTTAAAATTCTTTATTCCAATTATTTACATCTTTATATACCACTCTTCATACATTTTGTTTTAGAAAAAGAGAAAGAAAACAAAAAGAGCTATCAGCCACACTGGCACTAGCAAACACAGGGGCAGGCTCAATCCTCAAAAGCCTGGGCAAAGTATTAGGATTTAAGCCCTGACTTAAATCAAGAAAATAAAGTTTCTTGGTTCAGAATTGCTCCCGGGCCTATTTCTGAGGTGTCCGTCTGGACTACTTTATAAAGGGCAGATTGAAGTTGGAGTTCATCAGAACTGGTTTTAACAAAGATCCTCTTTTAACCAGTGTAAGGCTTCATCTAACTCTTCCAACCAGGAAATCTTCTCTGATGCCCGCTTCTTTGGCAGGCTGGTTTATTTATTTATTGGGATTTATTAACCATCTTTATGAAGAGATTCACCCAAGGTGGTGTATTACTACTACTACTACTATTTAACATTTCTAAAGCGCTACTAGGGTTACGCAGCGCTGTATAATTTAACATAGAAGGACAGTCCCTGCTCAAAGAGCTTACAATCTAAAGGACAAATGTACAGTCAGTCAAGAAGGGGCAGTCAAATTGGGGCAGTCAAGATTTCCTGAAAGGTAAAAAGGTTAGGTGGCGAAAGCAACATTGAAGAGGTGGGCTTTGAGCAAGGCTTTGAAGATGGGTAGGGGGGGGGCTTGGCGTAAGGGCTCAGGAAGTTTATTCCAAGCATAGGGTGAGGCGAGGCAGAATGGGCGGAGCCTGGGGTTGGCGGTGGTGGAGAAGGGTACTGAGAGGAGGGATTTGTCCTGTGAGCGGAGGTTTCGGGCGGGAACTTAAGGGGAGACGAGGGTAGAGAGGTAATGAGGGGCTGCAGACTGAGTGCATTTGTAGGAAAGAAGGAGAAGCTTGAACTGTGTGCGGTATTTGATCGGAAGCCAGTGAAGTGACCTGAGGAGAGGGGTGATATGAGTATATCAGTTCAGGCGGAATATAAGACGTGCAGCAGAGTTCTGAACGGATTGAAGGGGGGATAGATGGTTAAGTGGGAGGCCAGTGAGGAGTAGGTTGCAGTAGGTTGCAGGCGAGAGGTAATGAGAGGTAATGACAGCAGGTACGATTTAACATAAAGCCCCAGATTCTATATATGGCACCTAAAGTTTTGTGCACTAATCAGGTCGTATTCTGATTGGCACAAACAACTTAATTAGCTTAACTAGCCAATCAGTGCCGATAATTTGCCATTAAACAAGTAATAATTGGAATTATTTGGCAGGAATTGGAATTTACGTGCACAACATGCTAGGTGTATTCTATAAAGTGGTGCATGTAAATTCCACGGCGCAGATCTGAAAAGGTGGCATTTATTTATTTATTTATTTAATACATTTATATCCCACATTTTCCCACCAATTGCAGGCTCAATGTGGCTTACACATATCTGTAGAAACAGCTACAGTGCATGAAATACAATTATACAGTTTAAAAGTAAAATAGTAAAGAACATTTAAAACAACAATATGTAAACGATAATAAAGAAATTAGTGTCCTTGAATCATTGTTAGACTAAAAGTTATTTGAAATTATATAGAGTCTGAAGGATAAGCCTTTTTGAACAGAACATGACGTTCCTAAATTCTATACGCGTGGTTATAGAATTTGTCACTCTGCGCAGAATTTTACCACAAGCATTTCCACCAGGTTATCCTTGGCGTAAATAGCTGTGTCTATCTACACAGCGCAGATTCCACCTTTAGACGAATTCTCTTTATGGCACCATGGACTTAGTCCTTTTTTGGGGGCAGATTACTTTTGTTATGGATTAGCATGGTCCTGTAACTGAGTTCTGATATATTTCCTGCTTTTCATTGCCTCAGAACAATGCTAAATAGACATTTGTCTAGGTTGAAGAGAATAGCTGGGTGTTCCTCTCGGTTTGGGAGAACTTCCAGGTCATAGCTGGCAGGACACTTCCATCTGTGCTGAAAGGTGTCTTATCACTAACAAGCCTAAAAGCTGTCTAGGTAGTGTACTCTAATGGCTAGCACACTGACCTTTGATACTAATGTGTGGGGTTCAAGTTCTAGTGTAGTATTGGGTTAGCATACGCACGCTCACCATATCAGCTAGCTAGAGAGAGAGAGAGATACTTTTCTTTGGAGCACAGGCTCAGCAAGGGGAGGACTGATAATGAGTTGAGCCCCGGGGGGAGTAAACGGATATGGGCTCCTCCCCACCTCTTAGCCAAGTTACCATTCCAGGACGGAGACCTTTAGCCCAGTCCAAGATTTCTCACAACCTCATCCCGGTGCACTATGGGACCTGTAGCACTGATTGCAATGGGTAGAATCATGGACTATAACTATAACACTGCTTTGGGATGTAAGTTCAGAACCAGAACTGGAATAAAAGGTTCCCTCCTGGAATAGGTAACTTTGCGGCTCTGTTGCCCCCACAATTCTATGCCTGTTTCTTAATTAGAAACCTCTGTGCCACAAAGAATGAGGACATGTGGTAAAGAAAACTACGTCCAGTACTCACCCCTGCTGCTGCAGAGGCACAGTCAGCAAAAAGTTTGTGGATTCTCCCCCAAATGTAGAATCTTCCACCTGCTGTTCTGAGAAGATATGGCTTCCCAATGTTGAAGCTCCTTCAGCATTGGGAAGCCCGCTCCTTCAGCATTGGGAAGCCCTATCCTTTGATGATGACACAAAGTTAGTCAAAGTCGTTAAATCGCGGGAGGATTGTGAAAAATTACAAGAGGACCTTACGAGACTAGACTGGGCATCTAAATGGCAGATGACGTTTAATATGAGCAAGTGCAATTGATGCATGTGGGAAAGAGGAACCAGAATTATAGCTACGTCATGCAAGGTTCCACATTAGGAGTCAGGGACCAAGAAAGGGATCTAGGTGTCGTTGTTGATGATACGTTTCAAACCTTCTTCTCAGTGTGCTGCTGTGGCTAAGAAAGCAAATAGAATGTTAGGTATTATTAGGAAAGGAATGGAAAACAAAAATGAGGATGTTATAATGCCTTTGTATCGCTCCATTGTGCGACCACACCTAGAATATTGTGTTCAGTTCTGGTCGTCACATCTAAAAAAAGATATAGTGGAATTACAAAAGGTACAGCGAAGGGCGACGAAAATGATAAAGGGGATGGGACGACTTCCCTATGAGGAAAGGCTAAAGCGGCTAGGGCTCTTCAGCTTGGAGAAAAGGTGGCTGAGGGGAGATATAATAGCAGTCTATAAAATAATGAGTGGAGTTGAATGGGTAGATGTGAAGCATCTGTTTACTCTTTCCAAAAATACTAGGACTAGGGGGCATGCAATGAAGCTACAATGTAGTAAATTTAAAACGAATCGGAGAAAATATTTCTTCACTCAACGTGTTACTAAACTCTGGAATTTGTTGCCGGAGAATGTGGTAAAGGTGGTTAGCTTAGCGGAGTTTAAAAAAGATTTGGATGGCTTCCTAAAGGAAAAGTCCATAGACCATAATTAAATGGACTTGGGAAAAATCCACTATTTCTGGGATAAGCAGTATAAAATGTTTTGTACTTTTTTGGGATCTTGCCAGGTATTTGTGACTTGGATTGACCACTGTTAGAAACAGGATGCTGGGCTTGATGGACCTTTGGTCTTTCCTAGTATAGCGATACTTATGTAGTTATCTACAGTTGCTTGCAATGGAAGTAAAACCTGGACTGTCACAATCTGTCTTCCTTTAGCTATATGGTAACCCTAAGCTGACATAATATGTGTCCTGTTCACCAGGAGCAGAGATCCAGAGAAAATGGCACCAATACCAGTACTATGCCCACAAAAATCAACTTCAGCACTGAAAAAGGTTAGTGGCAAGTACACCATCACCTAATGAAGTAGTTAGGACAATTACTTCCTTATGCAAGGGTTGCAGGCTTGATTCCCCACCCCGAGAAGTATTTTCCTGGGTTCTATAATTATAAATAAGGGTTCACACATTACACCATTTTTTCAGTGCTAAGGCAGTTGAGCTACTTGTGCCTTGCAATTATCTCACCCTCAGGTAGGCAATGTTTCACAAGGAAGAAGGTAATCTAGTGGTTAAATCACTAGACATATCATCGTGGGGTGGGGTCAGATCCCATCTTTGATTCCTTTCCCCTCATATATGCATTTTACACTTGCCTCATCAGCATACAGAATACACTTACAGTTCTATACCATTTTTTCAGTTCCAAGGCTAATTGTGTTTTGCACTTCCTGTACCCTCTGGTAGACAGGGAAATAGGTGGCCTAGTGGTTAGATCACTAGACCAGCACTGATTCCTTTCCCCTCTTATGTGTAGTTTACACTTCCCTCATTATGGATGCAGGCTTTCCTCTTCTTGGAGGCACCAATCCTCAGGGAAAGAGATGGCCTCTTGGTTAGATCACTAGATATATCATTCTGGGATGGTGTAATTCTAATCTCATCACTGCTTGCTTGCTTGCTTGCCCCCCCCCCCCCTCGAAGCTTGGGGTTCTTATATATTTCATTTTGTGCAAACCATGCTTTCCACTTCCTCAGGACAATCAAACAGTCATTTGTCTAGATTGATGAGAATAGCTGGGTATTCCTCTCAATTTGGGGGCGCTTCCATGTCACAGCTGCCTGGAAAATTCCAAATGTGCTGAAAGGTATCTCCTCAATACCTAGGCTCTAAACTGTCTTGGTTGTGTGTTCTAATGGCTAGCACACCAACCTTTGAGACCCCCAAGTGGGGTTCAAACCCCACTATAGCAATGGGTTAGCATACACATTTTAACCAAGTCAGCTCTCTGTATTGGAGAGGAGGAAGGAGGATGTAGGAGACCATTTCCCCCTCTAGCAGGGCCTCTAATCCCCTCCTGAGGCTAGTCCAGCTGTTCCTGAGGTGGGAGATGAGATCCAGAATGGGCAGGTGAGGGTGGCCAAAATTGTGGCCATCGGGGCAGAAGTGTTGTCTTCTTCACTTTCCCCTTTCTCCTCCTCATTCTCCTTTCTAGTGGTGAGAACACATGACTTATCATTCAGGGGTGGCTGGTTCAAACTTCAAAGCCAAGCACTAGTCATTATAACACTGAGCTAGCTATTTACTTGACCTGCTTGCATTTTGTACTTCATTATAACACAGAGCTAGGTATTTACTTGACCTGCTTGCATTTTGTACTTCCCTCCCACTAGGGAGATAAACCTCTAAGAGGCGGTAGGCTAGTGGTTAGAACACATGATTTATCAGTCCATTGTAGCGGTAGGGGCTCATGCACTAATGGACACGCACTAATGGGAAAATTAGCAAATGGCCATTAATATTGAAAGTGGAAAAATTGGCCATTTTGCCCCTCTGGAAAAATAGCCTTAGCATGCGGGAATGATGCACTAAGGACACACTAAAGCACTTTTTACCACAGTTTGGTAAAGTGTCCCCCTTTGTGTGTTTGTTTCTGGACCTATTTATTGATTGTATTTATATGCCACCTTTACCCAAAGCGGATAACAAAAAATAAACATGCATACAATTGATAAAAACACTCAAGCATAACAAACACTCATCGAATACTGATTAATATATCAATCCAGATAGAATACATAGATTTACTTCGATACAATTCATTCTTCTAGAAAGGCCTTTGAAAAATAATGAATCTTCAAAAATCGTTTGAAATGCTAAATACTGTCACATAATCTTAACTGTCCAGGCAAAGCATTCCATAGTAAAGGACTAGCAATCGACAAAGCTCGCAGCTTTGTATCTGCATAGTGATATCGCTGGAGAAGGCAAACAGAAGTTTCGACCTGGCTTTTATATTTTTAAGACTTTACAAAAGTAGTTGGGAACAATCCCATATACATGCTGGTGTATCAACACAAGAACCTTAAAAATAACTCTAAACTTAACAGGCAGCCAATGTAATTTTTTTCAAACCTGGAGTAATGTGATCTGACCTAGACACTCCAGTAATCAAACCTAATGCACAGTAATTACAAAATTTTACTGCAACCTTAGTGAACAGGCCCCCCCAAGTTTTCATTTCATCTCAGTTTCTTCCTTTTTATAAAATATGCTTCCATGTATTTATGTCATATAAGAGAACTTTGGCCCTCTCTATCTATAATGAATTTGACAACAATCATTCATACCAAGGAACTTAACAGAATTGATTTTTGTAATTCTCATTACCAAGGCCTTCATTTGAATTTGCTGTGAAGTCTATTATTCAGCATCCTAGAAGATGGGATACAGACGAGATCATTTTATGCTCTTGGAGATTTCTCAGAGATAAGCCCTTCTTTGTATAGTAGTTTTTGATTCCCATTTTTGCAATTCTTATTCTATATATTGGTGGAATTACATGATGATTTTTATATTTCATCAAGTGTACGAAGACTAATTTGTTAATGGGGTTGTTTGTATGATTTCTACTGTGTTTGCCCATTCTTTTATTGCATCCTATTGTTGGGTGAGTTATGATATGGCAGATAATCAAAGTACAATAAATAAATAGCAATCTAACTTAACCGCCTCTATATGTATGTAGATATCCTTCATCTACAGTAGAAAGATTACAGCTGAAATTATAATGGTCTCTGAAGGCCAACAGCATTCTGCTCTTAAAGCTTCTTTCATATCACTTTATAATAAGTGCCGTGAGTTGACTAAGAAATTACATGTTATATTCTCAACTATCAAAAGAGCCCATCAAAGCGAGAGAAGTTCAGTCAACAGAAAAATTTATAATGAGCATCTACGCATTGTTCCAAAGCATCACCAGCTGTTTAACACCTATTATTTTATGATTTAAATCCTAAAATGAGAGCTAAAATATACAGGGACTTATACAATAATTTGTTTCCCAATATGAAAAATTCTCCAGCTTAACTGTATTAATAGGGATGTGCATTTGTTTGAAACAATACAGGAAATGGCATATCCGATGTTTCATGCCATTAGCAAACAAAAATAAGCAGAAAAATACATTCATGTTTTTTTTCATATGCTATCAATAGTGCATACTCTTTCGAAAGAGAACATGTTCTCGAGAACAGTGACGCTCACACTCTCATCAAGAAGCTCAGAAGTTTTTCTCTATTTTCCTAAGGTGTTGTTAGAGAAATCCAGTGTTTGCACAAGACTCTCCTTATGAGAACCAATAGCACTTTGCCATACAGGGACTCCTGAGGCAGGCCTGAATGGCAGAAACACGACTCGTGTCAAGTCCAGTTTTTTAAGAATAAACTCTTGCTGTGAACTTTTTTCTGAGTCCAGTAGAAGTTTGTTTGGCGTCATCCATCTTGTCACCTTCGCTGTGTTCTTTTCTTGGTTTTTCCATTGCGGAGGTCCGCTTTCTTCTGTGTTTGCCGCAGTCCTGCTAGACTACCAGGTATTTGGGGGAAATTAGGGGGAGGGTCTGTGAGATGGGGGTCCAGAGGTCAACTAGACCACCAGGACTTTTTTTAACATTAGGGGAAGGGGTCAGGTTGGGAGAGGGGCCGTGGGTCCACTAGACCACCAGGGCATTTCTGTAATGTTTGGGGCATGTGTGGTCAGAGTGAGTGCCGCTAGACACCAGGGATATGTTTGGGCTGGGCGTGAAAAGGTGTTGGGGATAAGGGTCTGATGCATACTGCGAGGATGCTTGTGTGTGCTTTTTTTTTTACGTAAGTAATTGGTTCATAAATGTATACGCTCACTTTATGGAATTACCCCAATGATGTCTGTACCTCCTGGATTGACACCCTGTAGATTTCCTTTTATAGTCATCTTTGCAGTGCTGTGGAATACTGAGGGGCAGAATAAAACAAAATAACATCTATTCCACTTGCTAAAGAGATTAAAAAGAGATGCAGCAGCATGACTGCCAAAACAGCAAAAGCAATACCTGCACTTTCTATCAATCAGTCCTGTAACGTGCAGCACTCTGAATGTCTGAAACTCCGTGTCAAAGGTTTACTATACCTCCAGGGTTAAAGTAATATTCAGTGCTAAAGAGGAAGTGAAAGATTGAGCTAAAATTTAGTGCATTTTACTAATTGGAAATTATTCTATGTGCAGTTGATCAGCATGCATTTACATGGAAAGTGCACTAAAATTTAATTTCCAGGTTAGCACTTATTTTATTTTGTACTAAAATCCTTCCAGCATCAGAAATAATTGTTGCACACAAAATACATGGCTCTTTTGCTACAGCTTATAACATAGTAACATAGTTACTATGTTATAAGCTGTAGCAAAAGAGCCATGGCTCTTTTGCTACAGCTTATCATGCGCCAATGAAATTAGCATGCACTAAATGTTAAGAAGCCCATATTAGAAGTGTTGCCATACTGGGACAGACTGAAGATCCATCAAGGCCAGCATCCTGACAGTGGCCAATCTAGGTTACAAGTACCTGGCAAGATCCCAAAACAGTACAATACATTTTATGCTGCTTATCCTAGAAATAAGCTGTGGATTTCCCTAAGTCCATCTTAATAATGGCTTATGGACTTTTCTTCTAGGATGCCATCCAAATCGTTTTTAAACCCCGCTAAGCTAACTGCTTTTACTACATTCTCTGGCAATGAATTCCAGGGTTTAATTACATGTTGAGTGAAGAAATATTTAGTGTGTGCTAATTCCATTAGTGCTCACTAAGCTTTTGTAAAAGGGCCTTTGCATGTTTTATTATCAAACAAACCACTGCACTAAATCTAGCACAATTTATTCCTTATGTTAGTCATTAATCAATTTTAGCCCTTCATTATACTTTTGATGGAGGTGTTTCACATCATAAGAACAAGTTGATCACACATGGCATCTGAAAAATCTGCTTGGAAACAAAATACGCCTAGGCATATTCTGTAAAGTATGCCTAAATTTATAGAATAGGCTTAAATTTCAGTGCGTTATGTAGAATACTTTGAGCGCCAGTCCACACAACTAAATTTAGTCATGGTTAATTACGCCAACTAAAACCTGGTGTAAATCCTGATGCCTAAATTAGACGCGGAGCAGGTCTATTCTATAACAACACGCATAGATTTTAGAAATGCCCATGACCCGTCCATTCCATGTCCATAACCACACCCACTTTTCAACTATAAGACTTAGAATTTATGTGCACAACATTACAGAATACGCTTAGACAGCAGTGTGTGTAAATTGTAATTAATACCACTTAGTGCTAATAATCCCTTGTTAACATCCAATTATCAGCACTGATTAGCTTGTTAACTAATTAAGTTATGCATATTGCTATGGAATATACTTTGATTTCCGCATGGAAATCTCGGCGCGATATATAAAATTCTGGGGATAATCTTTTGTTTCCCCACTTTAAAAGTCTACCTACAATATTTAGCTGATTAGCTGATTGGGTTTCCGTCCAACCCATAGTACAGAAACTATCCTACTCACTCTAATATCCAAATTCAAACAGGAAATCTCATTTGGAAACAACATCCTCCTTCTACAATTCAATTTTCCAGTGCATTTGACATGGTAAATCATAATATTCTAACCAAACTACTGGGTAAACTTGGGATCGGCGGAGATATCATTAACTGGATAAAAGGCTTCATCACCTCAAGATCTTACCAAGTTAAATCAGCCTCAACTATTTCATCTCCCTGGTCACCAATCTGCGGTGTACCTCAAGGATCCCCTTTATCCCCGATCCTCTTCAATCTTATGATGATCCCCCTGGCCAAAGCTATATTCAGGCATGGTCTCAACCCTTTCATATACGCAGATGACGTCACCATATTCATGCCCTTCAAATCTAATCTAACAGAAATCTCAGACAAAATATCCTTGGGCATGAACATTTTAACCTCTTGGGCCAATGCCTTTATGATGAAAATGAACAAAGAGAAAACGCAATGCCTAATTCTCTCTTCCCAATACTCCGCGCTCCTCCCTGCTAAGCTTAACATCTCCAGCATCACAATCCCCATATCTGACAATCTAAAAATCCTTGGCGTGACATTAGACAACCCTATCTCGCTCGAAAGTCATGCAAAATCCACTACAAAGAAAATGTTCAACATGATGTGGATACCGAAATGCGTAAAACCATATCTCCCCCTGAAAACATTCCGGAACTTGGTGCAATCCACAGTACTTACCCATGCTGACTACTGTAATAGTATTTTCTTAGGCTGCAAGACCAATATCCTAAAAAAAACTTCAGACTGCCCAAAATACAGCAGCAAGACTCATTTTTGGCAAATCAAGATTTGAATACGCAACACCTCTTCGTAAAAAACTTCACTGGCTCCCTATCAGAGAACGAATCAACTTCAAGGTTCACACATTAATCCACAAGATTATCCACGATGAATCTCCGGACTATATGCTCAATCTGACTGACCTTTCCTCCAGAAACATGTCTGTAACTTCGCAAACTTACCTCAACCTACATTACCCTAGTTGCAAAGGACTCAAGTACAAAACCTACTATGGATCCAACTTCTCCTTAGGCAGCCAACTCTGGAATGCATTCCCCAGACCTATCCGCTCAATCACTAACTATCTACCCTTCCGGAAATCACCAAAAAACCCATCTGTTCAAACAAGCTTACCCAAATGACCCAGACTAATCCTATGTACCCATCTACCCAGCACATATCCAGGAAACAATGACAATGACCTAGACCACATCTCCCACCAAATCTCCATTTGCTTATTCTGTGTCCCATCCCCCTCCCTCCTCCTCTACCCCTCCTCCAATGCTCACCTACCCTTGCTCATACCTCTCCTACTCCCTTCACCCCTGCCCATCTCTTTGTATCCCTTTCATTATTCTGCTATACTTACTTATATTTTCTCTATCAATACTTTGTAATCCCTATTACTATGTAAGCTGCATTGAACCTGCTTTGAGTGAGAAAGCGCGGGGTACAAATTTAATAATAAAAAAATAAATATAATTGTGCTTTTTTAAATTTCATTTTCACTTGTTCAAGCAGCAGAAACTTTTCTCTCCACCAGAAATGTGTTGTCTTAGCTGTGATCGATTCACTTCCATGGATTGCATTTTTTTTCTGAGGTATAGGCAATAAGATGGGAGTACCTGCAGGTTATATTCTCTGGCAAAACAGACCACTGGCCTGCATATTTCTCCTGCACCGATTCCACAGTAACATTTCCAGTATATCTGTTCTTTTCATAGAATTCTGCTTTTACCATGTTGCTTTTTCTTGTGAAAGTATCATATGGTATGATTAAGTGTAAGAGGCATATCGTGGTAATGCTAGAGTGTTACTGCAGAGGAAGCATGCCCTTTAAAAGAGAGAGAATCTGCAGTATTACGATGGCTTCCCCAATTAATCCATCATTTTCTGGCACCTGTGCTTTAAAACAGGGGTGTAACTAATGCGAGTGGGCAGGGCATCTTGCCATCCTAACAGATTGGACATGAGGGAAGGCAGTCAAGATGCCATCTCTGTGAACTGTGGGAAGGATGTTCTAAAATGCAGTGAAACCATGCTTTCTTTTTTAATTTGTCAGGCAAAAAAAGCCAGATAAAGGTAAATGATTTGTTTTTAACTGAGTCCTAGAGACACAATAGTAATTAATTGCAAGAGGGATTCTTGAACGTGTATCTCAGAGTGACTTCTAAACTCTAGCCCAATATTCTGGCCATCTGTATGGCTGATCTTGACTAATTTTTAAGTAAGGCCTACTTTATATCCAAAGGGGCTGATGGAGAGCTAAGACATATCTTCCCATACAGGGTCATGACACTGCTGAATAGCAAGTATCAAAGATGTTGTATCACAGTCAATATCTTTATTCTCAGCTCCCCTTATCTTGAACTACCAGTCTCTTGCTCTCTCTTTCTCTGTCAGATCATCTCTCTCTCTCTCTCTCTCTCTCTCTCTCTCTCTCTCTCTCTCTCTCTCTCTCTCTCTCTCCCCAGCAAAGGTTCCACTGGAAATAGGGAATTCCATGGTGGGGGGGTTGGATTATATAGCCCTTACCATAGTTACAGAATCACAGAAGACTGGGGGAGGGGGCTCTCCTGTTTCTTAGGAATTGATATTCATAATAGATGTAGCAGGTCTCCAAATGTGCATTGCTATGCAGTTAAAGGAGGAACAATTTAGAATCCTGTTCCAGAAAAAGGTGCAAATCAAAGCTGAATTGGAAGAGGTCTATTCTAAGAAAATGGTCCAATAACATTTGAACTTTTGGAGGAAAATATAAACACTGAGTACATGGGAGGGGATTCAGCAAAGTGGAAGTATAACAGCAGTAGTTGGGGAACCCCACCAGGGACCCACCAGAACATTGACACCCCGGTTTGGGGACTACAGAAGCACAAGAGTTGCCACTCTGAATCCCAGCTGTCCCCTGGTGCACTGAGCAGAGTGGAGTGTTACCAGACATACCAGTCTGAGCAAGGGTTGCCAGCCTGATCCATAGTTGCTCCCTGAGGAATAGGGGTGCACAAAGGAAGAGAGATCTGGGCATGGGAAGACTGGATATTAATCCTCTGTCAGGAAGAGTCAAGAGAGTAAAGCTGCTGACAACAGATAGTCCTATCTGAGGAAGGGACCTGAAGCTGAAAGCAGTGGAGCGGTGAGTGCTAAATCAGCCACTCTAGGTCCTTTCCTTTAACCTATCTACTCAAGGAAACCACAGCACTTGGAAAACACAGAAGCCTTGGATAGAGATAGAGGGACCACTTGAAAGATTATGAGCATAGCAATGCTGTCTTTCCTTCTAAGAGAGAGAGAGAGAGAGAGAGAGAGAGAGAGAGAGAGAGAGAGAGAGAGAGAGAGGACCCTAGGTTGAGCATTGCTTCCAGAGATACATGTCAAAGAAGGGTGAGTAGCATGATCAATGAGACTCTTCCAAGAAACCAAGGAGACAAGATAAAAAAAGAATAATATGGTTTATTCTGTATTATAGTTTTTTGAAAGAGTCTCCTTGATCGTGCTACTCCCTCTTCTTTGACTTGTCTTATCTGTAGCGAACCCTGTTTCTCTACCTCAATAGTTGACTCCTCTCCAGAGATACATCCCATCTGATGATAGAAGGGCTACAACGTAGCAGTGAGGAGATAGGAAAGCACCATAGGTAAAAGCAAGGAAGAAAGTTCATCTACCCAGCCTGAATACAAGTGTGAATGATGCTGAAGTTTGAGGTACATGATACTGTGTGAGGAGACCAAAGCCTGCATCAATTATAACTGTGTACTTCGTCTGCAACTACTGTATTTTGATTTTATGAACAATCTGCCTTATTGTTTTCATTTGCCTTTTGTGTATGCACTTGTGCATGACTGAAGAGCCCATTAAAGGTCATTTTAATGTTATTTAAATATAAAATGGTCTCCAGTCCCTTTTACTTTTACCTTTATTGTGTCTAAATACCCTTGTCAGTTTTGAGGTTCACTGGAAAGGGTACCCTTTGTCTGTATGCCTTGAGCACTAAATCTGGGAGTATCGGAGTGCATTTTGGTCATAGACACCATTGATTTGATTATGTACCCACCTCTGGGGTAAGCCTCAGTCCCAACCAACAAGGGGGCTTCTACATATAGAAATCTTCTCCTTGGTATAACAAAGATAAGAATGTTGGAAACAGGAGGGCCACAAATTAGAAATACATTTAGGAAATCACAATGAGGCAGTGATAAAATAAATGGTAAACTGTTCAAATAGGTCATGCATGACAGGAGTGAAAACTGCTAAGTAAAAGCATTACTCAGAGACAATTAGGTCATCACTTAATATACAAAGATGTTTTCTGTGGTAAAAGGGTTAGCTTTGTGCCATTCCCACTATGAAAGTGAGGAAATGTATCTGGACAGTTTGCTTCCTGCTTTATTGACAAAACTATCTTGGTATTTCAAGACCTTGAAAATGGCAAGGAGTCCCTAGAATGTAAATTCCTACTAAAGGAGGAGCTTGAATATAGTGATACTTATCAAGGGGTGCCAAGATCTAACTATGAGAAAAGCTGTCCAGAATCTAGAGGGTTGGAGATGTATCCAACTGGAACTTGAAAACAGAGTAGTACATTAGTGGTCTATAGCCCTGCTTCAGTTGAAAACCCAATTCTTGGACACTTTTATGCGTGTTGATGGTTGATGAATTCTTCAGCATGACGCATTAGCGATCCACAAAAGTCTTGCAGTATGGTTCCCTGAGGAAGAATACTGAAACAAGACCGTAGGAATCAACACGCAAGCTGGAGCTTACAAGATAAGTGGATTCATGCACTTTATGAAAGATTGCTATTTAAAGCGGATAGTGCATTAATTGACTAAAGAGCAATAGAGAAATAAAAATTTAAAACCTTAAAAAAAATTGACGAGGGTTTTTCAGTCGATGATGACTTTTTTTGCGAGCAACTTATTATTTTAAGGTGTTGCCGCAACTGTTGAGACTTTCCCCCCCTATTTTCAATATAGGCACTACAGTACTGCTAGTTTGGGTCATATTGGAATTGCCATAACAGCATTCTTCAGGCTCTGGTTTCGAATTGGTTGCAGCGCTGCAGTCCCGCACTGAGAGTCTCCTGACACCTCTGCGCTCACTGCAAGCCTGCAGCTAAGGCCACCATTTCAGCAGAGGGATATCTCGTGCTTCTCTGTCTTTTTTTTTTTGCATGGAATTAATTTGACAACAAAGCGCTGACAGCATGACTTAGATCTGGAATGAAGAGAGTTGAAAGTCTGTGGGGAAAACCAAAAACCTGTCCACAAAAACATCCGTAGGAAGCAAGCATGTTTATTTCATACCAACAACAGGTTTGAAAGTGAAAGTACAAACATGTAAATACACTTTTCACTCTGAGAAACTGTCCCAAAGTGGACAATTTCAAAACTGCAGTAGTAGTTGAATGGTCTGTCAAAAGCTTGGTAGGTTAGAGGATTATTAGTTAACAATAGAATAAGTAAATGTCAAATTTAAGCTTTGGGGAAAAGCACTAAATATAGTATGGAAATCTATTTCATTACCTGCAATGTTAAAATGGGAAAAATAATCATGGGAAAAAACCGTGAGCAACATTTCTACAGTCACTGCAAAGCATGGAATTGAGAATACAAGATGGAATGTCGACTGATGGGAGAAGGTCAGGGAAGTAAGAAATCATGAGATTGGTGGGCTTGACTAAATGAGCTAAGGAGCAAACAGAGACCTTAAGCATGTGCAGCCCCCAGGGGGATAATTACTATTTTTTAGTACTGCAATGCGGTTTGACACCATATAATACTTTAGAACAGATGGCTTACGAATCAGAGAATCAACTTATTCTGGGAAACTACTTCGTTAGGTCCAATGAAAAAGAATTACACATGAAGCTTGCTTAAATATAACACATGCAGTCCCATGAGGCCAGAAAAAGTTGAATTAAAATACCCATTCTCAATACATTTGTACAAGGGTAAGGGAGGAAGATGGTAGCATGTCAAAACAAGCATTAAACCAAGGCATCATTTGCTGTTCTACATTTATTTATGGCTGCATTTCATGCAAAGAGCTGTTTAAATAACGTATTTATAGTATTCCAGGAATCCTCACCAATATTCAACTCTGTGACATTCAACATGTAGACAGAGAAATGAGACCTTAATCATACATAGCATTCATATAATTACAATAAAAACAAGTGTCTCACCAGGGTGTCCACAATACCCACAGAATGACAGGTAGCTCCATAGTTGATTTTGTGGGCTGAACAAAAACTGAAAAGAAAAATAATTACAAGTTAATACCAAATCCTTAAGGTGTCTCGTCATTGTGAGTAATAGCACTCGTGGGCATAATGGAATTCCAAATAAAGATAATTTACAATCTCATCGTGCATCGTTAAACAGCATAGTAGGTGTTGGCTGTTTTCCATCCAAACTTAAATTGGCCTTAAAAGTAAACATAGTAATGTCATGGTGTCATCTTTTTCATGCATGATTGAAATTACGACAGCAAAAAACCAAGAGATTTTACTCACCGTTGAGAAACTTCTCAGAATTTGTGACCCTCAGTCTACAGTCCAAAGAAAAACAAACTGACTCAATCGTCACTACGTGGTATTTAAATATCTGATAAAATGTACGTGGTGATGTCATTCCCTATGTTATCACGATATTGGAGAGGGTTGTATCTAGACATTTTAAAGAGACACCATGGCTTGATATGATTAAAAATCAAATAAAATCATAGCTATCTATAAGCGTGTTGCAATGTTTAATGTTTGTTTTTAAAAAAGTTGTCTAACATGTCTCATATTAATAAAATGTTTGATATCATAAATACAATATATGAGATCAGT
Organism: Microcaecilia unicolor; assembly: GCF_901765095.1. Lineage (NCBI taxonomy): Eukaryota > Metazoa > Chordata > Amphibia > Gymnophiona > Siphonopidae > Microcaecilia > Microcaecilia unicolor. The sequence goes on from NC_044040.1 coordinate 164,895,264, forward strand.
ACAGAGTCTGCATGTGTCTTATAAAATATATGTAGAATATTATATCACAGTATGCTGTATGCATGTAAAGTATTATATCACGGTGGGCATACAAAAGTTTGAGATCATAAATGCAATATATGAGATCAGTACGCATCTGCATGTGTCTTAAAAATATGTAGAATATTATATCATAGTATGCTATATGCATGTAAAATATTATATTATATTTTTTATTTTATTTGTTACATTTGTATCCCACCTTTTCCCACTTATTAGTAAGCTCAAAGTGGCTTAGACAGTTCCGGAGAGGTGGTTCCAGACTCCGGTGTGAAGAAATACAGTATAGGGGTACTATTACAGTGACAAGTACAGTAAAGAAGTATCAGTAAATAGGTTGGGGTGATTCAGACAAAATGTTAGGGTGTGAATATGTGTCGGGGTAGAAAACTGTCCGTTTCCTGATTAAAATGCCATATTTCATTATTCGGTGTTTATGTCAGATACTGTGGGGTATGCCTTCTTGAACAGGTGAGTTTTTAGTTTTTTTCACAATGGCCATACAAAATCTTTACCTTCCTATTGTTCAAAAGTATTTGACCATCATTCTCCATTTGATATGAAATTTGTCACACTATAGTAGAATTGGAAAAGGTGCAGCGAAGGGCGACAAAAATGATAGCGGGGATGGGACGACTTCCCTATGAAGAAAGACTAAGGAGGCTAGGGCTTTTCAGATTGGAGAAGAGATGGCTGAGGGGAGACATGATAGAGGCATATAAAATAATGAGTGGAGTGGAACAGGTGGATGTGAAGCGTCTGTTTACGCTTTCCAAAAATACTAGGACTAGGGGGCATGCGATGAAACTACAGTATAGTAAATTTAAAACAAATTGGAGAAAATTTTTCTTCACCCAACGCATAATTAAACTCTGGAGTTCGTTGCCGGAGAACACGGTGAAGGCGGTTAGTTTGGCAGAGTTTAAAAAGGGTTAGACGGTTTCCTAAAGGACAAGTCCATAAACCACTACTAAATTAAATTGGGAAAAATGCACAATTCCAGGAACAACATGTATAAAATGTTTGTACGTTGGGAAGCTTGCCAGGTGCCCTTGGCCTGGATTGGCTGCTGTCGTGGACAGGATGCTGGGCTCGATGGACCCTTGGTCTTTTCCCAGTGTGGCATTACTTATGTACTTATATGGTATACTAGTAACATTGTTAACTATAATATCGCTATTACACGGTAAGAAATAATAAAACATAATAGCTTGTGGTACACTAGTGACAACATTAACCAGCCATTACATGGGACAAAATAATAAAACATAATAGCTTCCATAATCTAATTTTGAATAATGAGGAGGTGCCATCACAAGATAATTATATACACATCTATCTGTGCTGATTTAATATGGAAATTGTGTTTGTCTAGTTAACCATTATGTAAGGTGCATCTAATACTAATGTAACACACCAATGTAGAGAACCCCTAGGTTGATGTCTGTGGAATAATCTATATAAAAGATGCACAGTTCCGCATGTGTTTTAACAACTTTGAATAGATTTGTGTCATCTGCTAATTTAATTACCTCACCTGTTGTTCCAATTTCCAGATCATTTATAAATATGTTGAACAGCATCAGGCCCAGTACAGATCCATGCAGCACTCCACTATTCACCCTCCTCCACTGAAAAATTGCTAAGGATATGGATGCATTAGGGTGCTTTTGATTTTTTAAAATAGAGCACACACAATCAGTATAATGCACAGTAATTTACAAATTATCATGCATGCAATCAATTTGCATGCATTAAAAAGTTCTGATGCGTGGTTTTAAAAGTTATTAAAACAAGTGTGTGTAACAAACTGGAAAAACAATGCACAAAAATTGGAGTGTGTAATTTTTTGGGGGGGGAAGGGAGGCAAAGAACTCGTAAGTGAACTTTGGGCCCTGAGATGCCTAAAAATGTGCTGCTATGAAGAATTCCAGTAACTGTATGAGACAAAACAATAGTCCAGACAAAGCTACAAATCAGCATTTGCGTCACTTTTCAAAGTTTTAAGTGTAAAGAGAGGTTTAGTTGCATTGAGTGTCCACTTAGATATTTAGAAAAAATAGTCAACAAATAGTTCATTTTGGGGTCCTTTTACTAAGCTGCGGTAAGCACTAATGGATGCTTACTGTAGGTTAAAATGCACTACCGTGGGATGTACTCAGGCGTCCCATGGTAGGTTCTGCATGTGTGCACACTACCAACATTTGAAAAAAATAAATTTTATTTGGTAGCACTGGGGGCATGTTTATGGTGGAGAATGGGCATGGCTATGATAATCGGTTAGCGCATGGACTTTGCCCAAAGGGAGTGGTGTTGGAATAAACTGCAGAAAGAAAATGGGTTTTGCTTTTTGATTGATTTGGGAGGTGGTGCTGGAGGTGATAAAGGCTCCTGTTCAGGGAGAGAAGTGGTCATTGGTTGCCTGTATCCCCTTGATGGTGAGGGGGATCCCAAAGTGGATATAAGTACATAAGTACATAAGTAATGCTGTACTGGGAAAAGACCAAAGGTCTATCGAGTCCAGCATCCTGTCCCCGACAGCGGCCAATCCAGGTCAAGGGCACCTGGCAAGCTACCTAAACGTACAAACATTTTATACATGTTATTCCCGAAAGTGTGGATTTTTCCCAAGTCCATTTAGTAGCGGTCTATGGACTTGTCCTTTAGGAAACCGTCCAACCCCTTTTTAAACTCTGCCTCTGGTTAAGGAGTAGTTGCTGCCCCACTAAGTAGTAACTGTGAAGGTGTCAGAGCTGAGGATAGGTAAGCGGAGCCCAGTCCAAAGCAGGAACCTGAACGGAGGAAATCTGTTGAAGGCCAGGGTGCAGCTCCAGAAGTGCATCTCTGGAAGGTGGACAGCCTAAAGGGTCTGTGCCTGAGGGAAGCGGATTGGATTCAGAGGAGTTGATTACAGCCTTGGATTATTATCAGTCCTGGGATGGATAAAGTACAGGTATTCTTGTAAATGTGTAAATACAAAATCTTATTAAGGAGATAAAGTTGGAGAATGTGGTTCACAATCTTGAGGAGACAGGAGGAGTAGTACTGTGCATATGGAGTTCCATTGAAACTGTTTGTTTGCCGTTTGCAGAAAGTTCAGTAAAGTTAAATTGTATTAAATCAACAACCTTGGAGTACAGTGTGGTTTGTCTCTGCAGCAAGAGTGGGAATGCTTGCTTCTGGGACTGATAAGACTGGACAAAGAAGTCCCACTTAATTTCCCAATCCCTGGATCTCTATTCCAGACCTTATCCCAGACCCAAGCTCAAAGTGAATGGACTATGTTGAGTGGAGTATGTGAAGTGAGTGGAGTGTGGTGTGGAGAGTACAGAGAGAAAAAAAACTGTTTCCCTGTAACCCGGGTTGGGAGGTGTTGAAACTGAGCTAGTGGAAGATTTTGTGGTGACACCCGGGTTACACACAAATAGGAGAGAACTTTAGAAAAGATTTGTAGGCATGTTTAGGAACAGATGGGTCGATGATCAGAAGCAAACGCAGGTGCTAGAGGCTGTTAGCACCATACTAACACCTGCGTTTGCTACCGCCCCATGATCAGAGCCCCTGAGTATGTGAAACAATGCGCTCACGGGCTCTGAACACAACTAGCATGCAAATGCATGCAAAACAGGGCTCTTAGTGCAAGTAGCATGCAAATGCATGCTAAATATATTCTTGCCTAATGATCAGCGAGTAGCGTGCCAAACGTTGGCCCCCCAACACAAGTACAGGGGTGGCTGGAGATCCAGTGGGTCTCTAGTCCCCCTAACCCCCCCCCAACATCCCCTCAAATAGAGCCCTGGTGGCCAAGTGGGCAGCGAATCAACCTCCCCCCCCCCCCCTTATATGGTATGAAGGCCTGCACTGAGCAGGGCTGGGTGCCACCATTTTTGAGGCAGCACTGATGGAAGAGAAGGGAGGCCACTTCCCTCCTCCAACAAAGGTAGGGGGCTAGGGAAGAGGGCCACCAGACTACCAGTTCGTGGAGGGGTTGATTCATGGCCCACTGGGCCACCAGGGCTCTTGAGGGGATGCTAGGCGGGTTAGCCCCTGTGTCGCTTGGCTCAGGGTGGAGGTACTAGGCTACCAGGGTCATGCTGTTTGGGGTCTGGTGGACCTCCAGCCCCTGTGTTTGACAGGTCTGGGCTTTAGACAGCCCAGATTTGTCAAAGAAGTGCAGGAGGATTGTGCCTGAGCTTTCGATCATCTGCCCAAGAGTTTGGCAAGTATAAATATCTGCAGCTTCAATCTAGCCGCAATTTCTACTTCTTTGCCTCTAGTAATTCATAATAAAATTCCAATTCCTATGTATAGTTTGGAAATAGGCACCCACTTTGCCTCTACACATAGGCAACCCTCTACAAAATTACCTTCATACTATTCCCATGTATAAATGCCATATTCTTCTCCTGAACTAAACATGCCCATAGGAACAACTCCTCTTAATGGAGGTTGTGAATACTTTTATCTGCATTTGAGGAGGGAAGTTTCTTCTCAGGCCATTTTATCCAGGTAAACACCTATTTGCCCTTCCTCCCCATGTTAGCACACGTTATTAATAAACAGGCCCGATTGTGTACAGTGGGACCTACCATAAATAACACACACATAGGTGCCAACATTTGAGGGTGCCAAACACAATACAAATTACCCTTCCATGGATACAAATGAAAACTGGGTGTGCTCTGCATCCACTGCACCCATAGAACCGGTTCCGATGAACGTACATTAATGTGTGTTAACATGGCAGTCTTCTTTCGTTAACCTAGCCTTATCTTCAACTTCAGCTTTTGGGATTACATAGATCCCTTCTTCATATGTGACAGGATTAAAAACTGACAATATCTTTGCATGCCTAGGCGCAGAATGGTCTACTTACAGCAAGCTCTGGTTCTTAAAAGGGTCAGCAGAATAGTACAGCTGTCACAATGCCCTTTGAGTGAGAAAATATAAATGAATGGACCTTGTGTGATTCTTGTCTTCTCCTAAAAAGCCTTTCTTGGCTTTGTTTGTAATTTATTTTCCAGTTGCAGAGGTCATTTGGAAAGGATAAGGACATTACATAGAGTTTTGCAAGCACAAATGTGGAAAGAATGATTGTTTTATGAGAAAATAGCCTGTCTGGCCACAACACAGTATGAGCAATTCTGATTGCTGCCCTTGCATCCTGTATTACTTTCACCTGGAGGGACCTCACCAGTAGATGGAAATAAATTATTTTCCATGTGATTTGAGAGAGGTTAACTGTTGGTTAAAAAAAAGGGAGAGACCAGCCTACTAGCTGAATGCTACAGTGCAAAAGATCTCTGGTTTGATTCCAGGATCAGGCTTTCTGCAGACCAGATTTGATGGGGGGGGGGGGGGGGGGGGGACAAAGGATGTTGTAAAGACAGCATTCACAGCCCTTGTGAGGAGAGAGATCTCATTCCACTCGGTATAATGAGAGGAAAAATACAGGAGAAAAATCCCTAGGTAGTTGTAAATGGGGGCAATTCTATATTTGGGCACCACATTGAAATGCCATATTTGCGTGGACTGTGAGCCTATTCGAAAAGAGCACCTATGTGTGTGTTAGTATGAAATTGGCATACCTAAATTTAGGCAGTCAAAGGAGGGTGTGATAAATTGCATAGATCTTCAATAGTTGGGTGCATGCAGACTCAACACGGGCTGTGTTTCGGCATTGTGATCTACATCAGGAGTCCATGAGTACTGAGAAATAACGAATGAAGTAAAACTCATGTGGTCTTCCTATACAGTAAGAAAGTTTTGGGCACAATATAAGATACAATGATGATTCACTGTCGGCTGCTTAAAATAAGTTGATTCTGCAGTGCCTGTGTTGTTATATCTGAAGATCCATATTATTTACATGATATGTTTGCAAAGTAGTTAAAGACTCCTGTACTTACAGGCATTTATTGCTACTGTGGTTAAGATTATGTTCAGCTAATTTTTATAAACCTGCATGAATGTTGTCTCAGTTAAATCTTGATCACAGAAAATGTTTCCTATAACTTTTTTTTCCACTGTCATTGGGGACCATCAACTTCCTTATTGCAAAGTGGAGGAGTGGCCTAGTGGTTAGGGTGGTGGACTTTGGTCCTGAGGAACTGAGGTCAATTCCCACTTCAGGCACAGGCAGCTCCTTGTGACTCTGGGCAAGTCACTTAACCCTCCATTGCCCCAGGTACAAATAAGTACCTGTATACAATATGTAAGCTGCATTGAGCCTGCCATGAGTGGGAAAGCGTGGGGTACAAATGTAACAAAAAAAAGTGTAATAACTCCTGTTTTGTTTTAGTTTGAGTTTTGTTGAATATACTTTTACTCCAGTCTATACTTTTGAATTGTCCCCTTCAGATCTCTTGGAAATCTGCTTTTCCACTCCATTTCAAGAAAATCTTCAGGCTTGCGCACCTCAATTAACTTTCAGACCCCTAAAGCCCCTCCAAAACTTTGATAAGCTCAGCATTCATAATCATCCTAAAACACTCTCTCCCAGAATTATCCTGAAATTCAAAAACATGTGGGATAAACATAGAGGGTCCTTACAGAAACAGGATGAAATCAAAGCAAAGCTTATATGACTTTCATACTTTAAACATAGAGGGGTGTAAGCTATTTGGATCAGCAGAAGCAACTCTGGACGCCTTGTTCATTAGACTGGAAGGACTATGTGGGCATTTCTCTGCCATCAGTGACTCAGTTACTTAGATTTTTGTCCCACCTAAGCTCTTTCTAAATCATGCCCCCTTGAAATCTCTGAACAGCATGGATCTCCATGTGTAAATTGCAGTTTCATGAAATAGCCATTTTACACATAACCAATCTACATATGTAAATATCACTGGGGTTGCTTCTAAAATAAGGGATATATGCATGTATCTGCAGATACAAATAGTGCTATCACTATCGCTCCATGGTGCGACCGCACCTCGAATATTGTGTTCAATTCTTGTCACCTCATCTAAAAAAAAGATATAGTGGAATTAGAAAAGGTACAGAGAAGGGCGACGAAGATGCTAAAGGGGATGGGACGACTTCCCTGTGGGGAAAGGAAATGATAATGGTCTATAAAAAAAGAGTGGATTGGAATGGACAGACGTGAATCATTTGTTTACTCTTTCCAAAAATACAAGGACTATTAGGCACACAATGAAGCTACAAAGTAGTAGATTTAAAATGAATCAGAGAAAATTTCTTCACTAAACATGTAATTAAACTCTGTAATTCTTTGCCAGAGAATGTAGTAAAAGCGTTTAGCTTAGTGGGGTTTAAAAAAGGTTTGGATAGCTTCTTAAAGGAAAAGTCCATAGACCATTATTAAAATGGACTTGGGAAAAATCCACTGCTTTTTTTTCTAGAATAAGCAGCATAAAATGTATTGTACTGTTTTGGGATCTTGCCAGGTACTTGTGACCTGGATTGGCCACTGTTTGAAACAGGATACTGGGCTTGATGGACCTTCGGTCTGTCCCAGTATAGCAATACTTATGTACTTATGAGGTTGGGGCAGGCTGGTGTGGTGCCACAAATCCATATAAATACTTCCCCTCGATATTCAAAACCATTTAACTGGCCAGGAATTGCACCTGGCCAATTAAATGGTACTTAGCTGACTAAGCACTAATATTCAGTGCAAAATAGCTGGCTATTTCAGCTGAATATTAGCACTTAGTGGCTAACCAGATGACTGTTATTTTGCGTGACATAGCCAGTCAGCACCAATATTCAGCATCTGACCGGCTATGTTTAGCGGCCAAATATAGCCATGTCAATATGCAAAATATCTTTGGCCAGTTTCAACTTAACCAGCCAGTGTTGAATATCAGCTTGGCCAGTTAAGTTAAAACCAGCCAAAATAAAACGGATATTCAATGCTGGTCACCAGAAATAGCCTGGCATTGAAAATCTGGGCTCAGTGCCCACTGCAGAAGACAACCCATGGTGGTGTGAATATGGAGCCCTATGTGTATAAGTACCATTATTCAGCTCCTGTACATGTGCAGCACCATTTTAAGCAGGTCCTAAAACTAGGAATCAAGATGTGTAGTTCACTGTTGGGCTCATTTTTGAAAGAAAAGGACGTCCATCTTTTGACATAAATCGGAAGATGGACGTCTTTCTCCCAGGGACGTCCAAATCGGTATAATTAAAACCCGATTTAGGATGTCCCCAACTGCACTCCATCGCAAGGATGGCCAAAGTTCAAGGGGGTGTGTCGGAGGTGTAGCGAAGGTGGGACTTGGATGTGCCTAACACTTGGATATTCTTGACCCATAATCGAAAAAAACAAGGATGTCCCTGACGAACACTTGGACGTTTTCACCCAGACCTGTTTTTCTTACGACTAAGGCACAAAAAGATGCCCATAATGACCAGATGACCACTGGAGAGAATCGGGGATGACCTCCCGTTACTCCCCCAGTGGTCACTAACCCCTTCCCACTCTCAAAAACAGCTTTAAAAATATTTTTTGACAACCTCTATGCCAGCCTCAGATGTCATACTCAGGTCCATGACAGCACATGCAGGTCCCTGGAGCAGCTTCAGTGGGTACTACAGTGTACTTCAGACAGGCGGACCCAGGCCCATACCCCCCTACCTGTTACATTTGTGGAGGAAACAGCGAGCTCTCCAAAACCCACCACAAATCCACTGTATCCATATATAGGTGCCCTCCTTCACCCGTAAGGGCTATGGTAGTGGTGTACAGTTGTGGGTAGTGGGTTTTGAAGGGCTCAGCACACAAGGTAAGGGAGCTATGTACCTTGCAGCAATTTATGAAGTCCATTGCAGTGTCCCCTAGGGTGCCCAGTTGGTGTCCTGGCATGTCAGGGGGACCAGTGCACTAGAAATACTGACTCCTTCCATGACCAAATGGCTTGCATTTGGTCGTTTCTGACATGGATGTCTTTGGTTTCGAAAATCACCAAAACTCAGAAATGACCATGTCTAGGGATGTCCAAATCTAGGGACGGTGAAATTTAAGGATTTGGATGTCCCTGATGGTATTTTCAAAACGAAAGATGCCATTTTGCAAGGACGTCCAAATCGCAACTTGGGCGTCCCTTTCAAAAATGCCCCTCCGTGTGTCAAGTTTCACCAATATTTTAGAACATAATCTGTTGATGTAGAACCTGTTCTAAAAAACAGGAGAAATGGACGTTTGTACACTGGTTATATCTTTGCAATCTTGGAAACTTGATTGGTTATTATCCCAATGCTTTGGCATTTGAGGGGACAAAAACAACCGGTGGATTAAGAGGACACCCCCCCCCCCCCCAAATGAAGCACTGCTCAAATAGCAGTCATTGCCCAAATCCTAAATGTGGATCAGAACAAGTGTAACTCCCAATGTCAATCTTTTAGGAAATATACATTTACACCCCCCCCCCCCTGATATTCGAAACCATTTAACTAGCCAGTAATGGCACCTGGCTGGTTAAACAGTATTTAGGTCCGTTTACTAAGGTACACTGAAAATGGCCTGCGGTAATGTAGGCGCGTGTTTAGGCCGCACACAGGATAATCTTTTAGTGCACCTTTAAAAAATGTCTTTTGGGGGGGGGGGGGGCTGAAAATGGACATGCGGCAAAATGAAAATTGGTGCGTGTCCAATTTGGGTCTGAGACCTTACCACCAGCCATTGACTTAGCGGTAAAGTCTCACGCGTTAACCGGGCAGTAATGGTCAGAGCGCATCCTAATGCTGATTACCACCCGTGCGCTAGAACGGGCATCAAAAATAAAATTACCACCCGGGCCACACAGTAGACAGGCAGTAACTCAGAATTAGTGCACTTGGGTCGCACGTAGGTGCTTACGTGGCTTAGTAAAAGGACCCCTTAGCTGGCTATCTGGCAATATTCAGTATGAGCTAGCCAGCTGTCTCCCGCTGAATATCGCCGGTTATATCATGTGATATAACCAGTGTGTTTCTTCTAGCAAAAAAGGTGCCGGTACTCAAATGCTAGGCCACCCTTCAGGAGTGGGATGATCACTGAGGGACCCACCCCATAATAGCCAGGCCCCCTGCAACCAGTCACAGAATCTATGACAAGGCAGAACTGGTGTGTAGAGCCTGAGTTCTTTCATTAAACCTTGAGGTCCATGGGTCAATTTTAGCAGACAATGGAAAAGGTGCCGGTACTCAGAACCCCCAAGTACCTCCTCAAAAAAAGCCCTGGATATAACTATCAGCTGATTTTCAGCGTGAGTTTGGCCGCATGAATAGCAGGTATATCTTTCGCTGGTTCCAACTTAACCAGCCAGTGCTGAATATCGACTTGGCCAGTTAAGTTGGAACCTGCCAAAAGTAAATCAGATATTCAATGCCAGTCACTGGAAATGGCCTGGTATTGCAGGAGGCAGCCCAGCTACCTCCTATGGTTTGAATATGGGCCCCTTAGTCCCCTTTTGAAATGGGGAGTAAATGTCTATCAACTTGTCACACCCTTGTCCCACCCAAGACATGCCTAGACCATGCCCCCTTGCCATTTGCACCCTCTTGAGTTTGATATGTGCATATCTCAGCTTTGTAAAACGGGGTCTTAAGACATTCATGCAAGGTAAATATTTAATGGCTTATTTATGCACATATCGAATGTGAACAGGGCTTGTAAAATGAGGGTTATAGATTATACATTTGACTTGGATGTTGGAAAATCAGGCATAACTTTGGACCAACCAAGCCAAATTTAAATTTATACACATAGAGTACATTTTCAGGGTGTAACATATATAGCATATGCATTGAGGCCCAATATTCATCACAATTATATGTATAATTTATACTGGCACATTCAGTAGTGCTAGCTATACATATAGGCAATTCTATTTAAGTGCTTTGAGGCTGCATAATAGAAGCCTAGTGTACAACAGAACCTTGATACCTGGGTTCCATTGTTCCATTATATAACATGAGTAACCCAGTATCCGCACACCTAACACTGAGGCACCTTCAGTTTCACCAGCCCCAAAGCTTCAGCAGAGATGCACATTACTTATTCTCTAAGGGGTCCTTTTACTAAGGTGCACTGAAAAATAGCTTGCGGTAGTGTAGGCACAGGTTTTGGGTGCACACCAATCCATTTTTCAACGTGCCTGTAAAAAAAGGCCTTTTAAAATTTTTGCCAAAAAAGGACGTGTGGCAAAATCAAAATTGCCGTGCGTCCATTTTGGGTCCACGACCTTATCGCCAGCCATTGACCTAGTGATAAAGACTCACGCGGTAACCGGGCGGTAATGACCTACGTGCTCCAAATGCCACTTGGCGCATGTCTGGTACATGTGTCTGAAAATAAAATTTATTTTTCGGATGTGCGTATCGGACACACGCCAAAATTGAAATTACCATAAGAGCCACGTGGTAGCCAGGTAGTAACAAAATACAAAAATTCACTCCTGCTGTATGCTCTGTAGGTTGATGCAAAACCATGAACAATATTGTATAATATATATAGATATCAAGTAGCCTCAATAGCCCAGGGAACCTTAAATTAGGACTCCACTGAATTGGCCAGCATCATAGGCTCCTCCTCCCTTCCGAAAAAAAACCCACAAGTGCCAAAAAAACTCCCTATCTTGGGGAGAAAAAGGCCCTGTGAACCAAAAAACGGAAAGTGGAGTATTTCAGTTAATTATTAAGAAGTCCAGATAAATGCTCAACACTACAGAGAATACTAAATGGAAGAAAAGAACTTATGTAATTACTTCAAAAACCTCTTAATAGTGTGAAAAAAATTCTTTTAAATGGAAACACATTTGAATAATGGACTCATCTAATAGAATCCACTCTAGTATTCAAAAACAAACACTTATCTTGAAACGTGGATACTTTTGTCTCTTCTGTGTCTAAGGTGTCCTTAATCCACGTTATCAACAAGTGAGAAGTTCAATTCATATGTTCAATGTTTTAAATCACACGTAACTCCGGTTGTAAAGTTGAATAATTTCAAAGTGGGCAATACTGAAAGGTATTGCTCTCACTCGCTTTATCTTGCTAGATTTCCCGACAGCAAGGGACCCACTGTTTCGCAATCTTCGTCAGGAGAAATGTTGAAAAACAAAAACTAAAAGTATGTTTCCTTTCAATCCATCGCGAACAATGGTTCAGAAAATGGCGAATGGTGATATAGGACGCCAACTATGTAGCTCCACCCCATAGATGTTACATCATTGTCTCTAGTGTCCAATCGTTGGCTGCACTCCTTGTTTCAATTAACGCACCACTAATCTCGAGAAACCTTAAAGAGCTAGTGTTGAAAAACTTCAAAAAAATATTCTGACAAATAAAATCTGTATATTAACATACTGTTGTACTCAAAACATTCAATTGTAAGAAAGGGGGCGTTCTCGATTTAGAAAAATGCCTCCCATTCCATCGGTCCGTTTAAACCATTAGGATGAATGGTTTGTAGATGGTAAATCCATTTCTGTTCTTTTTGATGAAGGACGCGTGAAACATTTCCTCTCCTGTTATTATTGGTAAGCTGTTCTATTACTAAACATCGCAGTTGGCTGAACTCATGGTTATTATCAGCACAGTGTTTAGCTAGAGGCATATGAACCTTTTTGGACTGTATAGCATGTTTATGTTCAGATAATCTGACTTTAAACATTCGTTTCGTTTGTCCTATATAGCGTAAACCGCATGGGCATGTGATCATATAGATCACTGCTTTTGATGTGCAGGAGGTCTCTCCCTTCAAATAGAACCAGTCTTTTTTCGTTTTGTCCCAAAATTTGTTAGTTTCCTCCATCACTACACACATGACACATTGCCCACATTTCTTGTGACCAGGCATTGCTTCTTTGTATTGGTGAGTGCCCGTTCTAACGTCCGGATGGCATAACATCTCTGATAGATTCGCGCGTCTCGAATATGATATCAGACATTTCTGTCTAGCAAACACTTCATGAGCAGATAGTATTTTCCAATTCTTATATATAATGTTGGCAACCCTAGGTGCCAACGATGTGTATTGCATAATGCAAACAGTTTTTTGATCTTTCACTTCTTGGTTACTCTGAGATTTAAATCCCAATAAGTGTTCGCGATGGTTGTACAAAGCTCTTTTGTACGCGTGTTTCACAATTTTAGTGGGATATCCTCTTTCGATTAATTTATCTTTTAATCGGACGGCAGAGTGTTTATATTTCTGAGAAGTGTCACAGATGCGTCTGTAACGTAGAAACTGTGCAAATGGGAGATTATTTCTAATGTGTGTAGGGTGCATGCTGTCATAAGACAACAACGAATTACGATCTGTAGGTTTCGTGAAAACATCAGTTTCAAGTTTGTCTCTGTGTTTAATGATCTTAACATCTAGAAAACTAATTTCGTTTATATGAACTATGTGTTGGAATTTGATGGTAGGGTGGCATGCATTCAGGTCTGTCAGGAAAAAATCTAACATTTCCAATGTTGATTCCCATATTATAAAAATGTCATCGATAAACCTCCACCAGCATTTAGCATGTTGGTATCGAGGAAGCTTATAAATGACATTTTCTTCTAATGTGCCATGAATAGATTGGCGACCGTAGGGGCAAAAGCCGCTCCCATAGCAATTCCAGATAGTTGTAAAAAAATTTCTCCATTAAACAAAAAATAGTTATTAAATAAAGATAACTTCAATAATTTCAACAGAAACTCAGTGGGGACAGACACCGGCTTCGGACGTTGTTCTAAGACCTGTTCCATTACGCTTAATGCCTCACATTGGGGTATCGCAGTATATAGGGATTGAACATCCAACGTGACCAAATATCCCGTTTTGTTCTGAGATGGTAAAGCTTCCAACTTTTTCAGAAAATGAGTCGTGTCTCAACATTAAGGGTTGCCAACATTATATATAAGAATTGGAAAATACTATCTGCTCATGAAGTGTTTGCTAGACAGAAATGTCTGATATCATATTCGAGACGCGCGAATCTATCAGAGATGTTATGCCATCCGGACGTTAGAACGGGCACTCACCAATACAAAGAAGCAATGCCTGGTCACAAGAAATGTGGGCAATGTGTCATGTGTGTAGTGATGGAGGAAACTAACAAATTTTGGGACAAAACGAAAAAAGACTGGTTCTATTTGAAGGGAGAGACCTCCTGCACATCAAAAGCAGTGATCTATATGATCACATGCCCATGCGGTTACGCTATATAGGACAAACGAAACGAATGTTTAAAGTCAGATTATCTGAACATAAACATGCTATACAGTCCAAAAGGTTCATATGCCTCTAGCTAAACACTGTGCTGATAATAACCATGAGTTCAGCCAACTGCGATGTTTAGTAATAGAACAGCTTACCAATAATAACAGGAGAGGAAATGTTTCACGCGTCCTTCATCAAAAAGAACAGAAATGGATTTACCATCTACAAACCATTCATCCTAATGGTTTAAACGGACCGATGGAATGGGAGGCATTTTTCTAAATCGAGAACGCCCCCTTTCTTACAATTGAATGTTTTGAGTACAACAGTATGTTAATATACAGATTTTATTTGTCAGAATATTTTTTTGAAGTTTTTTGAAGTTTTTCAACACTAGCTCTTTAAGGTTTCTCGAGATTAGTGGTGCGTTAATTGAAACAAGGAGTGCAGCCAAACGATTGGACACTAGAGACAATGATGTAACATCTATGGGGTGGAGCTACATAGTTGGCGTCCTATATCACCATTCGCCATTTTCTGAACCATTGTTCGCGATGGATTGAAAGGAAACATACTTTTAGTTTTTGTTTTTCAACATTTCTCCTGACGAAGATTGCGAAACAGTGGGTCCCTTGCTGTCGGGAAATCTAGCAAGATAAAGCGAGTGAGAGCAATACCTTTCAGTATTGCCCACTTTGAAATTATTCAACTTTACAACCGGAGTTACGTGTGATTTAAAACATTGAACATATGAATTGAACTTCTCACTTGTTGATAACGTGGATTAAGGACACCTTAGACACAGAAGAGACAAAAGTATCCACGTTTCAAGATAAGTGTTTGTTTTTGAATACTAGAGTGGATTCTATTAGATGAGTCCATTATTCAAATGTGTTTCCATTTAAAAGAATTTTTTTCACACTATTAAGAGGTTTTTGAAGTAATTACATAAGTTCTTTTCTTCCATTTAGTATTCTCTGTAGTGTTGAGCATTTATCTGGACTTCTTAATAATTAACTGAAATACTCCACTTTCCGTTTTTTGGTTCACAGGGCCTTTTTCTCCCCAAGATAGGGAGTTTTTTTGGCACTTGTGGGTTTTTTTTTCGGAAGGGAGGAGGAGCCTATGATGCTGGCCAATTCAGTGGAGTCCTAATTTAAGGTTCCCTGGGCTATTGAGGCTACTTGATATCTATATATATTATACAATATTGTTCATGGTTTTGCATCAACCTACAGAGCATACAGCAGGAGTGAATTTTTGTATTTTGTTGTATATTATTGCACTCCAGACAATTGAAAAAAATTTTTGATTAGCCAGGTAGTAACTCCATTTTGGCACATATTGAGCGCGTGTAGACGCTTACGTGGCTTAGTAAAAGGGCCCCTAAGTTATGTGCATAAGTGGGAGCTTCACCTATGTCCCGTCCATGCTCCACTCATCTAAGTTAAGTGGGTGTTAATATGAATGAGGGCAGACCCGGAGCCCAAGCAAGACAGAACCACACAGCGGTTACAGACAAATTTAAAATGACCTTTATTAAATCTGTAGATGAGGGCCCTGTAATATCAAGGGTGGACTATTGCAACTCTCTGTATTTGGGGGTATCTAATGCTAGAGTTAAAACTTTACAGGTGGTGCAGAATGTTGCTGCGAGGGTGCTTTAGGTGCTTCAAAGTGGGATCATGCGACTCCCACTTTGAAGCAGCTACATTGGTTACCTGTGTGTTTTAGGATACAGTTTAAAGTACTATGTTTGCTTCATCAGACTGTCTATGGGAATGTTCCATGGTATTTACATTCTGTGATAAAAATTGTATCCGCTAGGGGTTTAAGATCTGATTCAGTGAAGAAGTTAGCAAATGATTTGTTAGTGAGTACCCATTATGCTCTTATGAGGGATGCAGTTTTTTCAGTTGCATGTCTGGTTTTATGGAATGCTTTGCCTAGCTACTTGCACCTTGTGTGAATGTAGGACAATTTAAAAAGCTTTTGATAACCTATTTTTTTGTTCAGGCCAGCAGCTATTGATTGTTATTTTTAGGTGGATTTATGTAGATTATGTTGCATCTGTGGTATATGTGTTTTGATTTTATTATTATGTATGTTATGCTGTGAACCACTTAGATTTAAGCAGGGTATAAGTTTATAATAAATCAAGTCCTCATGTGGCCTGCTGCTGCAGGGCCACTGTGAACCCTACTGTCTCTCAGCACAGCAGCATGCTTTATATGTCCCTGGCCTGGTTCATCAAGTAGTCAGGTCAAAATACAAAAGCTGCAAGGTTAGAACGTAATATCATAAGAGTAGCCATACTGGGTCAGAACAATGGTCCATCTAGCCCAGAATCTTGTTTTCCAAACAGTGGCCAAGCTACGTCACAAGCACCTGGCAGAAACCCAAATCGTGGCAACACTCCATACTACAAATCCCAGGGCAAGCAGTTGCTTCCCATGTCTGTCTCAATAGCAAACTATGGACTTTTCTTCCAGGAATTTGTCCAAACCTTTTTTAAACTCAGATACACTAACCACTGTTACCACATCCTCTAGCAAAGAGTTCCAGAGCTAAACTATTCATTGAGTGAAAAAATATTTCCACCTAACTATTTCCAAGTAATTTCCTTGAGTGTCCCCTAGTCTTTGTACTTTTGGAACAAGTAAAAAATTGATTTACTTCTACTTGTTCTACACCACTCAGGATTTTGTAGACCTCAATCATATCTCCCTTCGTCCGTCTCTTTTCCAAACTGAAGAGCCCTAACCTCTTTAGCCTTTCCTCATACAAGGGGACTTCCATCCCCTTTATCATTTTGGTCACTCTTCTTTGAACCTTTTCTAATTCCGCTTGGCCTATCTGACTGTAGCAGTCACAATTCACACACAGATGGTGGCAGCATATGCCCTAGGGCGTCGCTACCTTCTTCTGGGCCACTTGCTATTATATTTCCTAGTTTGTGCTCTTCTAGCTCCCCCCTCCCCCATGTCACTTCCTTCTTGGGCGGGACTATGGATCTTAAGGTGGTTCTGACACTGTGAGGGATTATCCTTAAGGGGAAAGGCAGCATCCTATCCTTCACAAGTGGGTATCAGCAGAATTTTGCTTAGGCAGATCATTGGTATTTATGAATGCAAACAGTACCAGTTACATGGGCAAGTGCACACATATGCTTGTAAATGCTAGAATTCTAAACATTTACATGGGCAATGGCTGCAAGCATGTTAGCACTCAAGATATAGAATTAACCTTCACAATGCCACTGAACATAGGAATAATTTGAAACATCTAGATTAGATAGTTCACATTATTCCCTAGACATTTTAATGAATATTGACTTTTGGGTACATGAACATCCAAAAAAAGGTAGAAAGCAAAACCTTTACCCAGAATAGACATAAAATTGTATAGCTGATGTTGTCTGGATCATGTGATATATTCTGAGAATTAATTTCTCTGTACTCATTAATCATATCATGTAAATTTTTATTATCATTCTGCCATGGGAAGAGGAGGGGAGGGGAAGTCTGGGGGGGAGGGAGGAGATACTGTTAATTTTTTATACTTAAGAATCACTCAGCTCCCAGGACTTGAAAAATGTACAAAATCTAAACAATAATTAATGAATGAAGTTAAACAAGCTTAAGAACATGACATCATTATTAGTATTTCACATAAAATGTTCCCATTTGTTTTGATAATTATTTACGTTTATAAGCCTGCTACATTAATTATCTAGAATAGCTTAAAAGGCATCTACGAGCACACACACACATCACATTTTATATGAAACAAGCATAATTGAGCAGTCTAAGCTTGAGTAATTTCTTTTTTATGAAGTTGGAGACATTACCATTCAAAGGCTTCATACACTAATAGCTCTCCACAAAGGAGAAAGCCCTTGGAGAAACAAATAGAGTATAAAGTGTCCTTTCACCAGCTGAAAAGACTGTGAATCCCATTGAAGGTCTTTTCTGTCTTGCTTCCTAAGGTGACTTTCAGTGCAGCCATTTATACTGCACGTCAGGCCTCAAGGAGTCTCAGAGCTATTTTACCAATAGTAAATTTTCACCATTATTTTTTCTGCTACTTGCTACAGAGATTTTAAGAAGTATTTATTTATTAAGATTTTGCTCACACCTTTTTCAGTAGTAGCTCAAGGTGAGTTATATTTGGGTTTCTGCATCCCAGGAGGGCTCACAATCTAAGTTTGTACCTAAGGCAATGGAGGGTTAAATGACTTACCCCAAGATCACAAGGTGCAGCAGTGGGATTTGAACTGGCCACCTCTGGATTGCAAGACTGGTACTCTAACCACTAGGCCACTCCTCCACTCAGCTAAGTATGATTGTAATCGTTTATTGACGGGTGCTTTCGAACCATGAGATATACAAGTTTCCTCCACTGCATTATTTTTACTATTTATAGACCTTTTCAATATTTGATACGTATTTGATACGTTGAAACCCTCTGCTCAGTGGTGGCGGCGGCTAAGAAAGCAAATAGAGTGTTAGGTATTATTAAGAAATGAATGGAAAACAAAAATGGTTAAAGTATCTCTGAAAATGTTATTATAGCTTTTTACTTGGCAAAACTGTTGCCTTCTTTTAAATGAATTCTTATTTTAATCTTTGTTTTGCAGAATTGGCTTTTATTGCTAGACTAGAGGGAAGCAAGTTTTGTCTTTTTCCCCCCTGTAGGTATGTGCCATTCATCATTTTGACATACTTTCCGATTCCTCTCTGTTTCAGACACACCATTTTCTTCTGGCACAATACTTGGCTAGTAGTGAGCTATTTTTCACTTTAAATTTTGTTGACACAGGCCACTGTTCCATAAAAAACAACATTGTGTTAACAATAGATCTGGTCCTCACTCTATTGTCTGGCGTTAATCTACAGTTCATGTGTTGTTTATTCATGACACTATGCATATTGAACACTAACATGCTTATTTTACATTCAATGCTATTACTTTATTTATTTATTTGGTGCATTTATCGAGTCATATATTGACTTATTGTTTTATGTCTGGTTAACAGTTACCTCTGATGCAGCCTTGTAGGTGAAATGTGACCACGTCGGGCTGTGTTTTATGTATGTGTAACCCTGGCTTACCCATCACTCAGGGCTGCTGGCTAAGCTCCTCCCCAGGTCAGACACCCAGGACCAGGGCTCACAAAAACAGATTGTACTTCAGACGAGCCAGGCGCAGGTCGAGGCTGGGCTAAATTCTGGTAGGCCGAAGATAGTTTCCTTCCGGGATGAGTCACAGTTCACTGTCGCACAACCAACCAGGAGTCTTCAGGGTGAAATTTTGACTCTCTTTACTGAACAACAACTTAGAAAAAACAGTTCATGAAAAACTACAACTTAGTATGTACAATTCAGGGCATTTGATGGTTATAGACCAGATTCAGACATGGAGGGGCATAATCGAACGAAAACCTACATGTGGGTACAGTGGGGAGGTTGGACGACTAATAAGCATTAAGCAGCACAATTGTAACAGGTAGGGGGGGATGGGCCTGGGTCCACCTGCCTGAAGTCCACTGCACCCCCTAACAACTGCTCCAGGGACCTGCATACTGCTGCCAGAGAGGTGGGTATGACATTTGATGGTGAAAATAAAAAGTTGTGAAACATCATTTTTTTGTGGTGGGAGGGGGTTAGTGACCACTGGGGGAGTCAGGGGAGGTCAGCCCCGATTCCCTCTCGGGGTAATTTGGTCATTTAGGGCACTTTTTGGGCCTTATTCGTGAAAAAACAGGGTCCAGAAAAAGTGCCCTAAATTCTAGCTACAAACGCATACTTTTTTTCCATTATTGGCGAAAGGCGCCCATCTCTGTTCGGGTGATAACCATGCCCCAGTCCCGCCTTCACCATGCCTCCGACACGCCCCCGTCAACTTTGTACGCTTCCGCGATGGAGTGCAGTTGAAAACGTCCAAGTTCGGCTTTCGATTATACCATGTTATTCATTTTTGTGAGATAAACGTCCATCTCCCGATTTAGGTCGGAACTTGGGCGTTTTTCTCGTTCGATTATAAGCAGGATAATCTCCTATATCCAGGGCTGCCAAAAGACTAAGCCGGGCCCAGGGCAAGGCCGCCCCCAGCCCCCCAAGGATTGTCGCTGCCACGTCCCCGCCTCCCCCCAATAGCTACTGCTGTCGCCTCCCTCTCCTGCTCCCAGGCCCACGGCGCCGCAGTACCCAGTCTCCACCTACCTACCCGCAGCTCCCTTCTGTCAGCCATTCGACCTACTTCATTTAAAAAAAGAAATCTTGAAACCGACAGCGCAGTGCCTTCTGTGTAAAAGCAGCAGATTGCCTTGGGCGGGCCTTCCTTCACTGTGTCCTGCCCTCCTCTGATGTAATTTCCTATTTCCACTAGGGTAGGACACCATGAGGGAAGCCCGCCCAAGGCGATCTGCCGCTTTCACACAAAAGGTGCTGCGCTGCCGATTTTGAGATTTTTTTTAACTGCAGGGGACCAGGTGGCAGACAGAAGGGAGATGAGGGTAGGCAGATAGAGACTGGGGACTGCGGCCTGGGAGCGGGAGAGGGCAAGAGACCCCGGCGCTGGGCCCTCCTTGGAGTCCCGGGCCCAGGGAATTTTGCCCCCCCCCCCCCATCTTGTCAGCCCTGCCTATATATCCAGTCAAGCAGCAATTGCAAGTCAGTATCATCATACTCTTTACAGATCTGTCCCATCCTGGATTTGGATCCCTTTGAGCATCAATGAATGAAAGTCCACCAGAAGTGAGGCTCCTCTGCTCCCACTTCTCCCATCTGAGGTGTCTGTTTCCCCAGTCAACTCCTTCCCTTATGATTCCCTGCTTCAGGAAATCAAACTGCAGGCACCCTCTGCCCTGTGACAGGTGTCACATTCACTGCTGTGATGTATGATACACCCTTCTGAACTGCCTGTTGTTTTCTTATCTTATTACCCCTGAAAATACTAATATAAAGGGAAAAGAATTTACCTGGATAGATGGCTGTGCATCCCTGGAAGGCTTGTAGCAGAAGAGGGGCAAGCAGAATTTCCAAGAAGGGAAATCCCCCCAGGTTATAAACCCTTCCCTTCCCTTCACAGTAATGCTTAGTGATGTCTTTTTCAGGACAAATAGCAAAAGAAAGCACCAAGAACCTTCAAAATCGGGACAGAATTCCTTTAATCACACAACTTGGGAAACAATCTTCAAAATATGACCCGACACAGGCCGTGTTTCGACGCACAGTGCCTGCTTCAGGGGTCTGCATCAAACACAAACAAAAAATACAATTAAAATTGTAACAAATAAAATGAGTTAATTGAGGAACCAATAGTGAGTTAATATGTATTTTTAAAAAATGAAATTAAAATATAAAATATAAAACATATAAAATATACCAGATGAGTCAAATATATGTATGAACATGCATATATGGTATTTAATATGTTAAATGAAGATAAGCATAAAAATAAAGATAAATATAAATAAAATAAAGCAACCAGCAAGTATTATCTATCCAAGACTGCATATTCAAGTATGATGATGATGTATATGTATTGGTGAATGTGAAGACATATAACATTACAGTGAAGATGTTATCTAATTACGATAAATAAATGGGCTTAAAAGTACTCATCACAAGGGTTATAAAAGGACCGTGTGCAGTAGCAAAGCTGCTCCTTTAGGGAATAAAAAGAAAAAGAGAGCATATTGAAGCAGAGCTGGACTGAATATATAAATATCTGAATGCTTGGAGCGAACAGTGAAGAGATTACTTGAAAAAGCTGTATATCTGGGATGCCATATTCCCAGCACATCCAATAGAAAAGCTGATATCTGTCTTAATGGTAAGGCCATTAGATAAAAATGCCAAAGCGGCTGTGTATTATAAGAACGATGTTTGGTCAACAGTAAAAACATCAAGCTGCTGGCTAAAACAAAGAAAAGTGTGTTTAAAAAATACATGAGAGAATATTTAAAAAGTTATATTTAAATATGGCCAACCGTGATTGTGTTGCAGGTATGCCAGTGAGTAAAAAAACGTTGCCAAAGTGACAACTGAGTGGCGATAAATAAATAATAAAATAGAAGCAAATACAAAGGTAAACATGTATTTGTAAAAAATATGTAATAATAATAATGATGAAACTAATAATAATAAATAGAACAATCAACTGCTAAGCTCCGTTCTAAAATAATTAATGAAATAGAGGAGCAGCGATGTGAAAGAAACACTGAAGTAGTGACAGAACAGCTATGCAACACACATGTTTACAATGGCCCTTGTGGTCCCTTAAACATCCTCAATTGGTGTGAAACCCAAAAGAGAGATACCGAATAGGAGGGGAGAGATTAGTAAGCTCGACTCAGGAGAGAGACCTTGGGGTATTGGTGTCAGAGGATATGAACGTCAAGAAACAATGTGAGAAGGCAACGGCTGTCGGCCAGAAGGATGCTAGGCTGCATAGAGAGGGGTATAACCAGCAGAAGAAAGGAGATGTTTATGTCCCTCTACAAGTCATTGGTAAGGCCTCACTTGGAGTATTGTGTTCAGTTTGGAGGCCGTATCTTGCTAAAGATGTAAAAGACTGAAAGTGGTGCTAAGAAAAGCTACAAAAATGGTATGGGATTTGCGTTGCAAACCATAAGAGAGACTTGCCTGACCGCTGAACATGTATACCTTGGAGGAAAGGAGAAACAGGGGTAACATGATACAGACGTTCAAATATTTGAAAGGTATTAATCCACAAACAAACCTTTTCCAGAGACAGGAAGGTGGTAGAACTAGAGGAATGAATTGAGGTTGAAGGCGAGCAGACTCAGGAGTAGATGTCAGGAAGTATTTTTTCAAGGAAAGGGTGGTAGATACGTGGAATGCCCTCCCATGGGAGGTGGTGGAGATGAAACAGTAATGGAATTCAAACATGCATGGGATAAACACAAAGGAACCCTGTTTAGAAGGAATGGATCCACGGGAATCTTAGCGGAGATTGAGTGACACCGCCAATAATTAGGAGCAAAAACCGTGCTGGGCAGACTTCTCTGGTCTACGCCCTGATCGTAACTGAATAGATATGGATGGGCTGCAGTGTAAATTTTAAGGGGCTTCGACATTACTTCAGAACTTTTAGTGCAAGAATAGTGTTGGGGAGACTTCTACGGTCTGTGCCCTGAGAATGGCAAGGACAAATCAAACTCGGTTGTACCATATAAAGTATCACCTACCATGTAAAATGAGTTTATCTTGTTGGGCAGACTGGATGGATAGTTCAGGTCCTTATCTGCCTCATTTTACTATGTTACTATGTTACCAGATTTAAATGTCTTCTGCATAAAGACAAGGGGGTTGATATTCAGACCATGGGAGTTAGCTGGGCTGCCCCTCGCAGTCTACGCTGAGCCTGAATATTCAATGTCAAGCCATCTCTGGTGATATTCAGCGCTGGCTGGTTAAGTTTAAACGGCCAAAGATAGGCCTGCTATTTCAGCGGCCCAATTTGGCTGCCAAACTTAGCCAGTGATGTGCAGATTATTTGCGATATAGCTGGTTACCTGCTAAGTGCTGACCAGGAATATTCAGCAAGAGATAACTATCTATCTCCTGCTGAATATTTTGAAGATAGCTTGGTTAAGCATTGTTTAATCGACCAGGAACCATCCTGGCCAGTTAAATAGCACTGAATATCAGGCAGTTGGTCGCATCTGAGTGACTGTATTAGGAGGGGGTAAGGAGGCAAGAAATACATTAAATAAGACAGCAGCCAGTATGGACCCTTGAGAGACTCCACAGGTGGTGGAGTAGGATGAGGAAGATAGGAATCAGTACAGACATGATAAGATCAATTTGAAAGATATGAGGCAAACCAGTTAGGTACAATACCATGAATATAAGATCTTCAAGATGACAAATAAAAGGAGTGATCAAATGCAGCTGAGAGGTCAAGAACAACCAAGATAACTGAGCAACAGTGGTAAGTATTACAGGGAGGAGCGTTTTGATACTACTTGCCGAAGATGAAAGGCTAGGAATTGTCAATATAGTGAAAGAGTTGGTCTAGGACTAATTATACAATACTTGAGAATAATGACAAGTTAGAAATTTAAAATGTGATAAATTGGCAGGATCATAATTTTTGTTTTCTTAGGGATACGAGTATGATGGCATGTTTGCATGCAAGAAGGACATAACCCTGAGAAAGGCTGCCTTTCAGTTAAGGTAGGAAACAAGAGGATGAAATGAGACATCAACTTAACAAAAAGAGAAGCTGGACAAGGATCAAAGGAAGAGGAGAAAGATGCAGGGTAGAAGAACAGTTGGTAACAGAAAAAAGGGTAGGAGGATGAAACTCTTCCCAGGTGGATAATGAGGAAAAGTGGGCAATTTATCCTACAGAAAAAAATGTGGTGGTATTGGAAGGAAGAGGCCATATTAACAGAAGTATGCAAGGAGGTTATTGGCTAAGATCATCAAGGGGTAAACAACATGACATGGTGGTCAAGTGAGGAGCAACAATGCTACCATATTGAGTTGAAGATTTGAAAGTGTTTTCTAGGTCTTTGCAACTGTGGTCTCAGTAATAGTCTGGTTTAGCCTTCCTAACACTAATACAGTATTCGGAACATATAAGTTTATGGACAGTTAACAAAGAGGGAAATTGTTCCTTATACCAGAAGTGCTCCATACATATGACCTAGCATTTGAGGAAATGCAACCAAAATGATAGCAAGAGGTGTAGGCAGCTAAAGTGGTTCTGGCCTCATGAAGCTGTGACTACATGAACCAGAGTACTGGATGAGAGTAACTGAGAGGGCCAAGAGTTTATGATCTAGGGAAGTATTAGAAGGGGGCAAAGGGAGGTTCTCAACCAATTCACTCATAGCATCCAAGGCCTAGATACCTTATAAGAGAGGAAGGTTTCATGGTTGAGAAGGGTGAGGTAGGGGAGGCAGATAGGAGGTGACAAAGTAATGGTCAGACCATGACATAAGAATGAGGAAAAGTCATGGGGAAAAAGAGAACATTCAGCCAACATGAAAAATATGTCTAAGTGTAGTCCAGTCTGTGGGCAGGAAAAGGAAACATGTTGAATAGGCCCAGCCCAAGTTGGTTAGTAATGTTAAAAAAAATCTGAAGAATAATTGGAAGGAGTGAGGTTAAGATGAGGAGACCTTGGAAACATGGAACTAAGTGATGTAGAAGACAATTCTTCAATACGGACAGAGGTAGGAGGTGTGAAGGGTAAACAAACTATGATGAAAAGTTTGAACCAGTTGAGATGCACAGCACTTAGTGCTCTGCTTGAATCCACACTGGGAATGGGAGGCTCAGGTGGATCCTTGGGGTATAATGTCTCACTTAGCCTGGACTCACAAAAGCCCTGCCTCGCTCAGGTACAAAGTTCATCGGTTTTGGAAGGTCCTCCACTGCAATGTGTTGATTTGGGACAGGTGACCGCAAGAGATGAAAACGAAGTTTTGAAACCAGTGAGGATTAATGAGAACCCTGGTGGTGTGAGAACCAGCTTATCTTAAGGAAGGGGTATGGGAGAAAGAAAGGAGATCTAGGGTAGTTGTTCCACAGGTTCTGCCTTCTATGATTCCTAATATGGAGATTGAGACTGGGTCATGCTACAGAGAAATAGCTGCTCGGCTATATTTCAAACTAAACTTGCTATTGTAACTATGGATATTCCTTGGGAAGCTATAGCAAGTATAGCAAAATTAATTACTATTCAGTTAATGAATTGATTCAAACTGTTCAGACTTTGCAATCTAAGGCTGAAGGCTCATGAAATGGAAACCTCAACAAGTTTCATGTAGATTGAATTCTTTGGAGAATGAAATCTAACAAATTATTTCAATCAACAGTTTATAAAGATCTAGTTTTGTTGAGAACTAAGTAAGGTGGAGAATTTAAAGAATATGTTAGATCTTGGAAACTCAGCTTTATAAATGTCCTTGATCTTCAATGATTATCCATGAGAAATGTTCCAAACAACATATGACAAGTTATTCCTCAAGAAAAGATTCCTCTATGCCCGAAAGTGTTTTATCTTCCCTTAAGAGGGGGAATCGAACCTCCGCCAGTTGACCTTTCCTCAGATTATGTTTTACCTAAGGTAGGGACATATTACAGCTCTTCTTAGAGGTTTCTATTTCAGAATCTGTAATGCCTACTGTTAATCGTGACTTTCACTTTAGCCACAGATTGTGCATGGTTGTTCAGCTTATATTTCTGTAATTGTCAGAAATTGCTTTATAATTTGAAAGTTTGGGCCTTTCCTGATGTTTCTAGAGAAACTCGCGAAGCAGAAACAATTTATTTTGATGAAGCCAGGTGTATTCCAATTAGATGCTTGTTCTTCTTAAAATTTCCCTGTTAATGTGTCTCAGAAATATGCATTTTGCCTCCCTTCTCAATTATCTTCTTTTTGGCAGAAGACTACCCGTGGACTCTTAGGACAGGACTTCTGTTAATGCTGCATAAATCTCTAATGTAACGCTATTTGTGCCTCAATTGAGCTAGCAGGGACCTCTTTTGCTGTGTGTATTTTTTTCCTGTTTCTCCTTTAAATAATTGATACTGATCCTTTATTTGCAGACTTGAAGGGTATTTTTCCTTTTGTCTGTATATATCTAAAATACATGGTTATTATTGTCTCAATTTATTCCTCTTTACTGTACAAGTGATTTTGCTTATTCACGTTTATAAAACTTTGCAAAAATAAAAATTGTTAAAAAAATGTTTGGTCCACATCCATGTTACCCATTACTCTTATACTCCTGCATTCTCTCACCCTCCTTTCATTTAACAGCTTGTTTCACATGCATATAAAGAATTATGAAATTTTAGTCACAATCAACTGACAGAATTAGGTTTCTTAGAAGCATCTGTCAGCTTTCTACATTTCCTGATATATTTCACTTCTGTCCTTATAATGTTTTCTCTGTGTTGTTTCAGAATATCTTGACATTTATATTGGCTCTTATAACTGATTTTCCCAGTGCCATTCCTTTGCCAAGCACTTCCCTGACAATCAGTAAAGTTTCAGCAATTATCACATACATTCAGTTTGTCAACTTGCTATCCTTTCATTCATTCAGTTAAACAGAGAACTATTTCAACTGCTGCAGCTCTGTCTCTCTCTCATACCAACAACAACAACAACAACAACAACCATTTCTAAAGCGCTACTAGGGTTATGCAGCGCTATACAATTCAAACATAGAAGGACAGTCCCTGCTCAAAGAGCTTACAATCTAAAAGCCTCATGATCAAAAGCAAATGCCGACACTAGAGGCTGTTAGTGCCATATTAGCACCGGCGTTTGCTACCACCCCATGATTAGAGCCCTCGAATGCATGAAACAACATGCTCGAGGGCTCTTTACGCAAGTAGCATGCTAATGCATGCTAAACAGGGCTCAGCGCATTCATCGCCAATGATCAGCAGCCAGCGCATGAAAATTTGGGTCGCTGGCTACAGCAAAACCTATGCCAGCTCCGAGCTGGCGTTTAGGGTTTGCAGATCATTGGGGAGGAATGGTGAGCCCTGTCCAGCATGCAGTTGCATGCTAGCAGGCCCCCGTTCCCCCCCCCAAGCAAACCTGCCAAACAGGGGGCTGGAGGTCTGGTGGACCTCCGGTCCCCCCCCCCGACGACCCCTCCCCCCAGGTTCAGGGAGGACTGGAGATCCGGTGGGTCTCCAGCCCCCCAAACCCCCCAAAAATGACTCCCTGGTGGTCCAGTAGCCGCAAGTCAACCCCCCTCCTCCCAGTGAGCGACCCCCCCCCAGCGTTCTCCTCTGAAGAAATCCATGGTGGTCAAGCGAAAAAGAACCCCCTCCCGGCCCCCCTACCTTTTAGTTGGAGGAGGGAGGTAGCCTCCCTCCTCATCCTTGGTTGACGATGCACAAAATGGCAGCGCCCAGCCCCGCCCAGTGCATCCTGGGATGTGCTGGGCGGGGCTACAGTCCATATAAGGGAACACTGGGAGGGGGGAGTTGGGGTGGGCTGGAGATCCACTGGACCTCCAGGCCCCCCTCCCGTCGCTTGCTGGGGGAAGGGGGTTGACTGGCCGCCACTGGACCACCAGAGAGTCATTTTTCTGGGGGGAGGGGGTTGACCGACAGCCACTGGACCACCATGGATTTCTTCAGAGAATGCTGGGAGGGGGAGTTGGGGTGGGCTGGAGGTCCGCTGGACCTCCAGCCCCCCATCTCTCACTGGGGGGAGGGGGTAGGGGTTGACCGGCGGCCACTGGACCACCAGGGAGTCATTTTTCTGGGGTTTGGGGGGCCCGGCTGGAGACCCACCGGATCTCCAGCCCTCCCTGAACCTGGGGGGATGGGATCGTTGGGGGGACCAGAGGTCCGCCGGACCTCCAGCCCCCGTTGCTCAGGGCAGGGGTAGTCAGGGCCTGGTGGTCCCATGGACCTCCAGCCGCTGTGTTTGACAGGTTTGGGCTTTTGACAGCCCAGACCTGTCAAACAAGTGCGGGAGGATGACAATTCACCCGCACTTCTACCCCATGATCAGAGATAATTGCGCTGCTTAAATTTGCATGCATTATCTCTGATCATTGGTGTGGTAAAGCCCCGCGCTGTTCCAGCGCTATTTTAGAGTGCTGTTTGGAACAGCGCGGGCTTTTGATCATCTGCCTGTCAATCTCTTTCTCTCTCTCTCTCTCTCTCTTAATATTATTCTGCTCAATCACATAGCAATACTCATCATCTTCCAGCTAAACACTGGTTTTAATTTCTTTTCATACACATCAATATCACAACCTTAATTTTTAAACATTTTCCTCATAGTCTCACTTTGGCCAGGCACAATTTCACACTCAGCTTGCCACTCTTGTGGTTCCCTCCCAACTGCCACTAAAACAGCAGATTATGATCTTCTCAGCTTTGCTCAGGGCTCAGACAGCATGGATAATTCTGTATAGATCACCTAAAGTTAGGCGATGGGATGATGTGCATTAAACACAAAACCCCAGATATTCAGTGCAGTTTAACCGGCTAGGAACAGCGTCCTGGCCGGTTAAATAGTACTTAAACCGGTTATCCACAAATAGTTTAGCAGGGTGATAGCCAGTTATCTACCGCTAAATATTCCCATTCAGTGCTTAGCGGCTACCTGGCTGTTCTGCCCTCATATTCATGGAGGGCAGGGTGCTTGTTGTTTATGTGTCCTGTGCTCTTTAAGTAGGATAGGATTACAAAGTGATGTAATTGTAGTTCTGTTGTGATAGACTCTTCCTGAGCACACTGTCCCTGTTCCCTATGCTTTGTGGGACTTTCTTATTGGCTGGTCTTTGTCCCAGTGTATATGGGCTGCCCCTTCTTTTTCCATTTTTGGGGTTAAGAGTGAGTCTGCAGCCTGGGTTTCTAAGAACTGTAAGCTAACTATTCACATAATTGGATCCCCTGGAATAACTAACTAATATGGCCCGAAACGTGATCTGTCATGAAACTCCTTCAATCTTGCCACCAACTGTATAATGCTCTCTATGTAACATCCAAAAATTGTAACCTCATCTCTTGATATAAATCAAAATGAACTCTATATGGGAATATTAGTGTCTATCTACTATAATAAAAAGCACCTCCAACGTTTCTGAAGCTGACTCCGTGGCACTGTGGCAGTGTAGGGTTCGTAAGTCTGTCATTCAGCGTTTCATTGGCCTCACTGTCACACCCTCACATCGTCACAAGACTGAGGAACCAATCAACAGTGTGAAAAAATCGCCCAACACGCCTGCCCGGTCCATCATTGCAATACGCACGAGGGTGTCCGTTGTCCCTCCCCTTCCTCCCACCCCTCCATCCCAGTTCCAGATCCGTCGTCCCTCCCATCTTCCCTCCTCCCTTCCAGTTCCAGGCCCCATCCCTCCGATTTTTAAAAGTCATCTTCACTTACAAAGTCAGGGTTACGGCTGCCAGCAGCAGCGGTAAAACGTGTGCAGGCTCGGCCCTTCTTTCTCTTTCTCAGCTGTGGTCCTGCCCTCATTTCCTGTTTCCGCAAGGGCGGGATCACAGCTGAGAAAGATAGAGAAGGGCTGAGCCTGCACGCGTTTTACACTGCTGCCGGCAGCCGTAACCCCGACTTTGTAAATGAAGATGACTTTAAAAAAATCGGAGGGATGGGCCTGGAACTGGAAGGGAGGGAGGGAAGGAAGAAGGGAGGGATGACAACCCTGAACTGGGAGGGAGGGGGACCCTGGAACAGGAGGGAGGACCCTGGAACTGGGAAGGAGGGAAGGGGGACCCTGGAACTTGGAGAACGGGAGGGAGGGAGGGATGGAGGGAAGGAGGACCCTGGAACTAGAAGGGAGGGGGGGGGTGGACATGAAACTCAGAGGGAGGGGGAGGGGACGAACCTGGAACTCAGAGGGGGGAGACCCTGGAACTCAGAGGGAGGGAGGGGGGACGACGACTCTGGAACACGGAGGGAAGGGGGACACTGGAACGGGAGGGAGGGGGGCCCCTGGCACACACTCTCAATCTCACACACACTCTCTCTCCTTACAGACACACTCACACCAGTCTCACTCTCTCTCTGTCACACACCACACACACTTGCACATTCACTCTCTCACACAGGTCACTCTCACACACACTCCAAAACATACACACTCCGAGGAAAACCTTGCTAGCGCCCGTTTCATTTGTGCAGAAACGGGCCTTTTTTACTAGTAAGAAATAAGTAAATTAAAGTAAAGGGTGAGCTGGAACAGACTCCCAGTTCTGCAAGGCAGAGGACTCTTTTTCAGCCACATCTAACTGTAAGTTATTTCTATTTGAGTTTGCATTAAAGAAGATTTTGGTTCCAAGAGTTCTGAGTCTTCACAGTGATGTTCTATACTCTGGTTATCTGCATGCTAATCTCCTGAGTAGAGAGAGTCTATAAGGAGAGAGAGCAGAACACTGGCTATCCGCAAATATTCAGCGCATCATCTGCTAGGTTTGGCGGCCAAATCGGGCCGCCCAAATAGCAAGCCTATCTTTGGCCACTATAAACTTAACTGGCCAGTGCTGAATATTGCTTAGATGGTTTAATTTTATATTTCATAATTTTTATTAATTTATATTAAACTTAAACAGAAATATACTGTTAAGTGAAAAACAGCCACACAAGAAAACATTTCTTACATATCTTTTAACATTCCATATTTAAATGGCTTTCTTAGACCTCAAAAAGTTGGGGGGTTTAGAATAGGTGAAGCCACCTTTATATTAACAATTTCTAAAAGAAATAATGACACCGCATTCTCAATCTACTATTTGTTATCTCTATCGTTGTTTTGAATCTAGGAGCAATTTAAGCTGTTCAGGAACATAAAAAGCGTATTTAGTATATTAAACCTCACAATACATTTGCATGGATACGCTAACAGAAAGGAACCTCCCAATTCCATTGTTTTTAATCTCATTGAAGAAAAATGCTTTCGCTTTTGTTGAGTCATTTTATTACATCTGGATACAACATATTTTTCCCCACCAAATTGTGATTCGTTGTTTTAAAGTAAGTCTCATTACAGCATTCATATCCTGTTGAAAAAGAAAAGTCACCAACAAAGTCGCCCTTTCAGTGGCAGTTTCTATTGACTGTTTCCAAAATCGCTGTTAGATTTTCCACATCTATTTTCATGTCCAGGTTGAACTTTTGTTGCTTCATCTGTTTTTTTTAATCGTATTTGGTATAAAGTATAAAGTAAATTTTTTCTAATGGAGGAATCGCTTCTTGAGGATATTTTAAATTTTCTTTAAAGAAATCTAGCAAATAATTCTTGGGGAGGAACCCCATACAATTTAGGAAAATTAAGCAAGCGCAAGTTCAGTCTCCTGTTATGATTTTCAATATATTCAAGTTTTTCTCCTGATATCCACATATCTTTTATCACAGCAGCTTTAAATTCATTTGTTTGTTCGACCTCATTTTGTAAACTCTCAATTTCTGGTGAAAAATCTTGTTTAGTCATATCAACAGAATCTTTCAATTCTTGGATCTTAACAGCTAGGGATTTTACCTCTCCAGATGACTGCTGAAGGGTTTTTTCCATTTCTAGTAATTTCAGCCATATTGTCCCCAGATTAACCTCCGTTTCCTTCCCAGCAGATTTAGATGTTATCGGTGAGTCGGTCCACCCACTGGGACCGCCAACTTCCACTCTTCGGTGGTCCGTCAGTTTCTCCTGCCGACTCACCCCGACTGCTGGGCTTGGAGGAATCATAGAGAGCGGCGGGGGGGGAGAGAGATATTTCGCATTCCGGCGAGAGTTCCGCTCCACTCGAGACTCCCGCCAAGGAATCCACCCCGCTTACTGCATGAGAAAGAGCGGGGAAGAAACGCTCCCAAACCGGTTCTCGCTGGCATGGACGTCCCGGTAGGTGGGGGAACTACCGGACAGCTCCCTTTCTTTTAGAATGAGGCTAGTTCTCAACGAAAACAGAAATAGCGGAGCTGGCTGGAGCGATCTCACTGAGCGTCCGCTCTCGGCGCCATCTTGACACGCCCCCCTACCAACTGATTTTTAGTGCAAACTAAAAATGCTGGTTTAATTTTAAACCAGTCCAAAAATAAACCAGATATTCAATGCCGGTCACCAGAAGCAGCCCGGCATTGAATATCTGGCCTCACTGTCGACTGCGGGAGTTAGCCCGACTGCCTCCCACGTTCTGAATATCAGCTCCAAATTCTATAATAGCAGTTGTGCACTTAACTTCCATTATGGAATACTTGCATAAGTCAGCATTTATGCTCTTAACTGTAGGCACAGGCACTTATGTTAGTTCAATGGCTGGTTGTAAATGCTTGCACTAAATGTAGGCAGTTAGGCGTGTAAATGCAAGTATTCTTATAACCCTGTGTGTAACTGCCTGACATGCCTCCAACCCTCCCAGGCCCTGCCCGCCTTCCTTGAAGTTGTGTGTTCTAGAATTTGAATCCCGATTAAGGGCAGCTACTCGCCTAAGTGCTAATTTGTGCCAATTAGTGCCATTAAGGCCAATTATAGTCTATTATTGTTCACTAGCACTAATTAAAGGCTGATTATTAAATTAAGCTGCACATGCAACTGACCTTATTGTATAACTTGTTGCGTGTAAATTTGCGCACTAGTCATGAATTTGGGCACGCAACTTTCTAGGATTAGGGGGCATGTGTCAGCCATAAGCTCCCCTACCTGCAGGCATACTTAAAGAAAAACACCCACTGCACCCATGAAAAACTTCTTTCTCAATTGTCGCCCATTCTTTTGCCAGGGCCTTCTGTAATGCCCAATGTCACTAGAACAGTGGTCCCAAACTTCTCAGTTCAAGGCGCCCTTAGCGAGTCAGTAATTTTTTTTCATGGTGCCTTAAATCAAAAGAAATATCTAAAGTTCTGCTTATTAAATAGAAACCAAATTCTCTGCTTCTCTATAACTCACTGTCTACATGCTAGAGTGGGGGAGGGAACAAAGATTCAAAGACACTGACTACACATTATAGGAAAATGAATTTATGTAACACAAAAAGTTATTCTGGGGAACAAAATTTACATGGAGGTGCTCCTTGTAATTCCCTCTGCATAGAAAGAGCTGCCTTGTTCTCACTGCTGTCTACTGTCTGCTGTCAGATTGTTCAGCTGCTGCTGTGGCCCAGTGCCAGTAACCTCAATGCCTCTGCTGTGCTCCCTCAGTCTGTCTCCTGCTCCTGTGTGCCGGGACCCTGGTTATTGCATGGTAATGTGTTAACTCTGCTCTGCCGCCGGACATGAGTCAGGTCCTTCTTCCTGTCACAGGAAGTACTTCTTGTGACAGGAAGAAGGATACAGCCCATGGCCAGCAGCAGAGCACAGTTAACGCGTTAACCAGGGGCATATCTGGACTTCAGCGGTAGGGGGGCCAGAGCCAAGGTGAGGGTGCTCATTTTAGCCCCCCCGGCCCCACCAACCCCCCCCCCCACGCCGTCATTGCTGACACCCCCCGCCCGCCATCGCCGACACCCCCCTCACACCGCCATTGCTGACACCCCTGCCGCCGCCAGCACCACCTCCAACAAGTTTGACCCCCCCCCCCTCGACCCACCCGCCCGCCTTCCGTCGCCGTCTGTATCTTTGCTGGGCGGGGGACCCAACCCCCGCCAGCCGAAGTCTTCTTCCTGCATTTGGTTTCTTCTGAGTCTGACGTCCTGCTGCATGTACAACGTGCAAGACGTCAGACTCACAGAAACAGAATGAAGCCCTGCAGATCACAAGGCTTCATTCTGTTTCTGTGAGTCTTACTTCCTGCACGTTGTACGTGCAGCAGCACGTCAGACTCAGAAGAAACCAACAGCAGGAAGAAGTCTTCAGCTGGCAGGGGTTGGGGTCCCCTCGCCAGCAAAGGCACAGACGGCGACGATGGGTTGTGGGGGGGGGTTTAGAGGGGCGTCGGTGGGGGGTCCAGGGCCAAATTTACGGGGGCCCAGGCCCCCGTGGCCCCATACACCCCTGGCGTTAACATGCAATAAATCGGGTCCCGGACCACAGGAGCAGGAGACCAATCAGTGTATACTTATTATGCATCTCCCTCTGCGGCACATCTGTGAGTTTGCTGCAGTGCACCAGAGCGCCGCACTTCACAGTTTGGGAAATGCTGCACTAGATACTTCTGGCATGGGGGATCTTTATATCTCCAGCTTCATCCCCGACTCAGTAGACTCCTCTTTTTCTTGTGCTCATGGTATATAGTAAGATAGAACTCAGAAAAGGGATGAATATCCTAATCCAACAATCTCATAAAGAAGAGAAGATAGAATTAGTCCAGATCATAAAAGAAAATATGCAGGGGTCATTCAGATCAGGCATTTAATCCAGTTGCTTCCTTATCTGCTACATCTCTCAAAACCAATGTTGTACAACAGGTATTTCAAATAAACCCAACTCTGATTTATTTGAGAGGACAGCAAAAAACAGAATGAATCAGTTTGCACATAGAAGAAGAGGAAGGGCAACACAGAACAGTCTCAGAACAGATAGATGACAGCCTCCTGGTGTTCTCAACTCTTACATTCAAACATTAGAACTGATCTTACATGATGTGGAGGGGCATAATCGAACAGCGCCGGCCATCTCTATGGTGGCCATCTCCGGGGCTGGCCGCCGTAAGGGGGCGGAGCCAACTGTATTTTCGAAAAAAATGGCTGGCCATCTTTTTCTTCGCTAATACGGTTGGGCCCAGCCAAATGTCAGAGTTTGCGGGTTTGAGATGGCCGTCATCGGTTTTCGGCCATAATGGAAAATAATGACGGCGATCTCAAACCCGGCCAAATCCAAGGCATTTGGTCATGGAAGGAGCCAGCTTTGTAGTGCACTGGCCCCTCTCACATGCCAAGACACCAACCGAGCACTCTAGGGGGCACGTCTAAACATTAAAAAAAAAAAATAGCTCCCAGGTGCATAGCTCCCTTCCCTTGGTTGTTTAGGCCCACCCCAAAACCCACTCCCCACAAATCTACACCATTACCATAGTCCTAAGGAGTGAAGGGGGGCACCTACATGTGGGTACAGTGGGTTTTGGGTGGGTATTGAGGGCTCCCATTTACCACCACAAGTGTAACAGGTAGGGGGGGGATGGGCCTGGGTCCACCTGTCTGAAGTGCACTGCACCCACTAAAAACTACTCCAGGGACTTGCATACTGCTATCAGGGAGCTGGGTATGACATTTGAGGCTGGCATAGAGGCTGGGGGCAAAAGTTTTTTTGTTGTTGTTTTTTTTGGGCTGGGACGGGGGTTGGTGACCACTGGGGGAGTAAGGGGAGGTCATCCCCGATTCCCTCCGGTGGTCATTTGGTTAGTTGGGGCTCCTTTTTGAAGCTTGGTCGTGAAAAAAAAGGGATCAAGTAAGCCGGCGAAATGCTTGTGAAGCCTGGATTTTTTTTTTCCATTATCAGGCGAAGCCAGCCATCTCATGAGCACGCCCCCGTCCCGTCCCCGTCCTGCCTTCACTACCCTACCGACACGCCCCCTTGAAGTTTCACTGGCTGGCGCCGGCCAAAATTGGCTTTCGATTATATCGATTTGGCCAGTTTCAGGAGATCGCCGGCCATCTCCCGATTTGTGTCGGAAGATGGCTGGCGATCACTTTCGAAAATGAGCTGGATAACCCTTCTTGAACAGAACCTTATCGCAACCTTAGTAAAAAGGAGATATCGGCAGCTCAATCATTCTGTAATGACCCCTCTATAGTGGATTACAGTTGATCTTAATTGCAGGTAATAAAGTTCATTAATAATCTTTTTCTGGATCAGCTGCCTTATCCATCCTATCCAGCATCTCCCCTCTATACCCCTGTCTCTATCCTCCCACATTTCAGCAACTGCCCTCTCTGTGTCCCTATTCCTCTCCCTGTGACCAGTATCACCCCTCAATGTCCCCTATGCTCCCTCTATGTTCAGAATCTTTATTTTCTTTCCCTGGCTCTTCCTTTGCCCAGTTTATCTCCTCTATCTCTTCCTCTCCCCCATAACCCCTACTCTGGGGTCAGAATCTCTCCCTCTCTCCCCCTCTGCTCCTCCTACAGTACAGTCAGACATCTCTCTCTTCCTCCCTCCCTTTGTTGCTCCAGCATCTCTCCCTCTGCCTGGTCTGGTATCTCTCTCTTTTCCCTCCACTCCTGAATTGAGGTTGCAGGGGGGCAGACTAAGGAGTAATGTCAGGAAGTATTTTTTCACAGAGAAGGTGGTGGATACGTGGAATGCCCTCCCACGGGAGGTGGTGGAGATGAAAACGGTAATGGAATTCAAACGTGCGTGGGATAAACACAAAGGAATCCTGTTTAGAAGGAATGGATCTATGGAATCTTAGCGGACATTGGGTGGCGACGCTGGTATTTAGAGAATAAAACCAGGGCAGGGCGGACTTCTACGGTCTGTGCCCTGAGAAAGGCAGGGACAAATCAAACTCGGATATACATATAAAGTATTACATACCATGTAAAATGAGTTTATCTTGTTGGGCAGACTGGATGGACCATTCAGGTCTTTATCTGCCATCATTTACTATGTTACTATGGATCCAGCATCTAAACCCCTCTCCCCCTCCCCCAGGATCCAATATTTCCCCCCTCCCTTCCCCTTCCCAATCCAGCCTGTCTCTTCCCGCCATCCCCCTTCCTAGGGTCCAGAATCTCTCCCCCTTTCTTTCCCAACCCCTCCTGGCCTGATATCTCACCCCCTCTACTCTCTTCCCCCCATTGGTCTCTCCCATCTTCCATCTTTCTCCCTGTCAGAATAGTATCTCTCCCTCTTCCCTCCCCAGCAGGTCTAGAATCTCTCTCTCACTCCCCCTCCTATTGTTCTGCCATCTCTCCCTCTTCCCCCTCCCTTTCTGGGTTCTGGCATTGCTCAATCTCTCCCTCCTCCCTGCAGTCTCCAAATAGTGTGAGTCACCAAAAGTGGCAGTGTGAAGACATGCTGTTTCCAGCCAGCCTAGAGGCCTTCCCTCTTCTGGGTTCCAACTCCTCTGATACAACTTCCTGTGAGTGGACTCTTCACCTGGCAGAGGGAAGGCTTCATGGCTAGTCATGAAGAGCGTGTCTTCATGCTGCTGTCAGTGACTCACTCTGTTTGGAGACTGTCATGCTTATTTTCGAAAGAGAAGGACGTCCATCTTTCGACACAAATTGGGAGATGGGCGTCCTTCTCGCAAGGTCGTCCAAATCGACATAATCGAAAGCCGATTTTTTGACACCCTCGACTGCTTTCTGTCGCGGGGATGACCAAAGTTCATGCAGGCATGTTAGCAGGGTAGCGAAGGCTTAACTGGGGCATGATTAGGAGATGGTCGTCCTCGGCCGATAATAGAAAAAAGAAGGGCGTCCCTGACGAGCACTTGGTCGACTTTACTTGGTCCATTTTTTTTCACGACTAAGCTTCAAAAAGGTGCTCAAACTGACCAGATGACCAACGGAGGGAATCGGGGATGTCCTCCCCTTACTCCCCCAGTGGTCACTAACCCCCTCCCACCATAAAAAACAAGTTTAAAAATACTTTGCCAGACTCTATGCCAGCCTCTAATGCCATACTCAGGTCCATCGCAGCAGTATACAGGTCCCTGGAGCAGTTGTAGTGGGTGCAGTGTATTTCAGGCAGGCGGACCTGGGTGGGGGGTTGGGGGGCTCAGCACCCAAAGTAAGAGAGCTATGCACCTGGGAGCAATTTGTGAAGTCCACTGCAGTGCCCCCTAGGGTGCCCGGTTGGTGTACAGGCATGTGAGGGGGACCAGTGCACTACAAATGCTGGCTCCTCCCATGACCAAAGGGCTTGGATTTGCACTTTTTTAAGATAGACATCTTTGGTTTCCATTATCGCCAAAAACCGAGGACGACCATCTCTAAGGTCGACCTAAATGTCAGGATTTGGGCATCCCCCACCGTATTATCGAAACAAAAGATGGATGTCCATCTTGTTTCAATAATATGCATTGCCCCGCCCCTTCGCGGCAACGTCATTAGAGTTGGGCGCCCTTAGAGATGGTCGTCCCCATTTGAAAATGCCCCTCCATGAGAATGGGGGGGGGGGGGGAATATGCCAAACTTGCAGGAGCCTGGAAAAAGGGGGACAGGGAGAGGGAGAAATGCCTGACCCAAGGGAGGGAAAGGAAGGGAAGGGAGAGAAAGCTGCTGCACCATAGGGTAGTAGGGAGCCTGAGGCTGCAGAAAACAGATTTTCTGTTGCGAGTTTTAAGGGTCTGGCATAAGCTGGCTTAGCCATTGAAAAACCAGCCAGGCCAGTTGAAAACTGGCCATCTGGTAACCCTAGACCTGATATCCAGCAGGACTTATCCAGGTAGAAGTGACTCCTACCTGGCCAAATGTTGCTCATTGGGGTCATACCCAAATTTTCATTGACATTATCCAGATAATGCCACTATCCTGACACTATCCGGAAAGTGCTGGGGTGCTGTGGGGGTGAAGCCTAAGCGGAGTTAAAGGACAGCAAAAAAGCTGTATTTGTTATCCTGGTATGGTGTTAATACTGCTTTGACCTGGATAACTGTCAGCAGTCTACTTATACTCATATATTCATTGTCAGTATCCAGGTACCAGCCAGCAGTACGGACCATGGAGAATACATATTGTGGGGTTTGTTTTTCATAATGCCATTTTGATATCCTTGCTGTATATCTGAGTCAATGTTTGTGTCCATAATATTTAACCAAAATGTATTTGAAGGTTGAAGGCTAGAAATGTAAGGAGGGGAGACAAAAACTTCTTCAGGTATATTAGTGAAAGGAGAAAGACTATAAAGGGAATTGTGAGACTAAAAGAAACATCAAAACGCTATGTAGAAAATGATGAAGAAAAAGCCAATTTGCTAAATAGATACTTTTGTTCTGTTTTCACTGATGAAAACCCTGGGGAAGGACCGAGAGGGACTGGCAAAAGTACACCTGAGAAGGAGGTGGATAGAGCGCCATTCACGGAAGAGAGTGTGTATCAACAACTTGGAAAGCTGAAGGTGGACAAAGCCATGGGGCCGGACGGGATCCACCCCAGAGTACTGAGGGAGCTCAGAGAGGTTCTGGCGGGTCCTCTTAAAGACTTGTTTAATAGATCCTTGGAGACGGGAGAGGTTCCGAGGGATTGGAGAACGGCGGAGGTGGTCCCTCTTCACAAAAGTGGGGATAGGGAAGAAGCTGGAAACTACAGGCCGGTAAGCCTCACTTCGGTTATTGGAAAAGTAATGGAAGCCATGCTGAAGGAAAGGATAGTGAATTTCCTGGAAACCAATAAGTTGCAGGATCCGAGACAACATGGTTTCACCAAAGGGAAATCGTGCCAAACGAATCTCATTGAATTCTTTGACTGGGTGACGGGAGAATTAAATCAAGGACGTGCTATGGACGTCATCTACTTAGATTTCAGCAAGGCTTTTGACACGGTTCCCCACAGGAGGCTCTTAAATAAACTAGACGGCCTGAAGATAGGACCCGAAGTGGTGAACTGGATTAGGAACTGGTTGACGGACAGACGCCAGAGGGTGGTAGTAAATGGAGTTCGCTCGGAGGAAGGAAAGGTGAGTAGTGGAGTGCCTCAGGGATCGGTGCTGGGGCCCATTCTGTTCAATATATTTGTGAGTGACATTGCCGAGGGGTTACAAGGTAAGGTTTGCCTTTTTGCGGATGACACCAAGATTTCCAACAGAGTGGACACCCCGGAGGGTGTGGAAAACATGAAAAAAGATCTGAAGAAGCTAGAAGAATGGTCTAAGGTTTGGCAATTAAAATTCAATGCGAAGAAATGTAAAGTGATGCACTTGGGGAGGAGAAATCCAAGGGAGACGTATGTGTTAGGCGGGGAGAGTCTGATAGGCACGGAAGGGGAGAGGGATCTTGGGGTGATAGTATCTGAGGACCTGAAGGCGACGAAACAGTGCGACAAGGCGGTGGCAGTAGCTAGAAGATTGCTAGGCTGTATAGAGAGAGGAGTGACCAGCAGAAGAAAGGAGGTTTTAATGCCCCTGTATAAGACGTTGGTGAGGCCCCACCTGGAGTATTGTGTTCAGTTTTGGAGGCCGTATCTTGCGAAGGATGTTAAAAAAATGGAAGCGGTGCAAAGAAAAGCTACGAGGATGGTATGGGATTTACGTTCCAAGACGTATAAAGAAAGGCTTGCTGACCTGAACATGTACACCCTGGAGGAAAGGAGGAACAGGGGTGATATGATACAGACGTTCAAATATTTGAAAGGTATTAATCCGCAAACGCACCTTTTCCGGAGATGGGAAGGCGGTAGAACGAGAGGACATGAAATGAGATTGAAGGGGGGCAGACTCAGGAAAGATGTCAGGAAGTATTTTTTCACGGAGAGGGTGGTGGACGCTTGGAATGCCCTCCCGCGGGAGGTGGTGGAGATGAAAACGGTAACGGAGTTCAAACATGCGTGGGATATGCATAGAGGAATCCTGTGCAGAGGGAATATATCCTCAGAAGCTTAGCTGAAATTGGGTGGCGGAGCAGTTGAGGGGAAGAGGGGGTGGTGGTTGGGAGGCGAGGATAGGGGTGGGCAGACTTATACGGTCTGTACCAGAGCCGGTGATGGGAGGCGGGACTGGTGGCTGGGAGGCGGGAAATACTGCTGGGCAGACTTATATGGTCTGTGCCCTGAAAAGGACAGGTACAAATTCAAGGTAAGGTATACACATATGAGTTTGTCATGGGCAGACTGGATGGACCATGCAGGTCTTTATCTGCCGTCATCTACTATGTTACTATGTTACTATGAGTTAAAAATGTATATAGAAATTTGTAGAATATCCCAGTCCTTATACATGGTTTGAATGTATAGATTTATACATGAGAGGATTTATTTTATCGGGGGTAGGGGTAGGTTTGCACAGATACATCTTTTGTGTGTGTGTGTGTAATTGTAGAAAGAAAACATAATCCCAAGCTATCTGACTGCTTACAATTTTCTTCCATCATATTATTCAGAGCATCTTGGCCTTAGGGAAACTGTTCTTATCATGTTTCTTTCCACATCGAGCAGGCTGGAAGGTCTTCATGAAAGATTCACTAGGACCAATTTTCTCTGAATATAAGCAACAGCAACATCAATATTTCAGCCTAAAAATTATGCGGCTATTCGCTCTTCTTGGTAAGATTGGAAGGATCATTGCCTTTTAAATGAATTCCCCAAATATTTGGAACGGTGCAGCTGATACATCGCTTCTGCACACCCATGAGGAAAAGGAGATTAACAAGTAATGTCAGAGCAAAAATTGATCTGTTTTACAGTGTGTGGATAGCATTACTGGTGAAACTTTGACAGGTGATGTTTTCATCGTGGTCCTTGAGGACTGAGTTTCCAGGCAGTTCTCGGCTGTCACAGATGCTTAGAGTTCACAGAGCTGTTTTTGGCTTCCTATTTCAAATATTCATAAGTGAGAGCAACTGCAGTTTGCTGGTTGTTAACAGCTTCATTTGCTGTTCCCTTTGAACTTGCCCTTGTGGGTTCCCTCTGAACTTGTCCTTTTGGGCTGCCTCTGCACTATGATTTGTCTCTTTGTGGTCACACAACCTTCCAGGGATAATGGATTTTCCATGGGAACAGGCAAGAGAAACCTGCTCTACTTTTTAACCATGCTTGACTGGGCAATGAAAATAACTTTAGGTGACATTTATAGGTTATCAAGCAAACAGATGACATGATCAAGCCTGTATCAACACTGATCTATATGACTACAGAATAAACACCTTTTAATTATTTACATTGAGGAACAGCTCACACCTCAGGAAACCTTAACGCTCTCACATTGTTATGCAAAACTTTACTTAGCAATACTTCCCTCGTCTGCTATAATGGAAATAGGCATAACCTTGTACAATATTCTTGGGAAAATCCAATGGCATGTGAATATTCTCCGAATGGGAACGCCACCAAAGTGTTGGGTTTTCTTTATTTCATTCAGGGGGTAATTATCTATAGCTTGCCTGACATTAGGCACCGGGATGGTGCGCACTAAGTTCAAATTCTATAACGTCAGTTCTGTGCGGAGTTCCTGTTATAGAATACTAAAGGACCCTTTTACTAAGCCATGTAGGCGTGTACTACGTGTGTCAATTTTGAACTACTGCCTGGCTACCGCGTGGCCCAGGCGGTAAATTCATTTTTGACGTGTGTCCACTACGCACGCTATGCGCAGCGCTAACCAGGTGGTAATCGGCATTGTACGCAATCTGATGATTGCTGCCCGGTTAACATGTGAGACCTTACCGCCAAGTCAATGGGTGGTGGTAAGGTCTGAGGCCCAAAATGGACCTTGCGCCAATTTTAATTTTGCCACACGTCCATTTTCGGTCAAAAAAAAGGCTTTTTTTTGCAGGTGCACTGGACCTCTGTGCATCTAATACATGCGTCTACACCAAGACAGGGCATTTTTCGGTGCACCTTAGTAAAAGGACTTTCACACAAATGAAAGACCGGGGGTAGGGCTGCAAAAAAACAAAGGCTAAAGGGGATGAATGTATGGTAGACCAAGACCCGTTTACAAAGGACTGTGTTCGTGAGGAGCTTGCCAAACTAAAAGTAGACAGAGCGATGGGGCCTGATGGGATACACCCGAGGGTGCTTAAGGAACTCGGAGAAATTCTGTCAGCTCCACTGACGGACCTCTTCAATGCTTCCTTAGAAACTGGAGTGGTCCCGGTGGACTGGAGAAGGGCGGATGTGGTTTCTTTGCACAAGAGTGGAAGTAAGGAGGAGGTTGGGAATTACAGACCTGTCAGTCTGACCTTGGTGGTGAGTAAGCTAATGGAAACGCTTCTGAGAAAGAGGATTGTGACATTTCTTGAACTACATGGAATGCGAGACCCGAGGCAGCATGGCTTCACTAGTGGCAGGTTGTGTCAGACGAATCTGTCTTTTTTGACTGGGTGACCAAACAGTTGGATGTGGGAGGGGCGCTTAATGTAGTATACTTGGATTTCAGCAACGCCTTTGACACGGTTCCGCACAGGCGACTGATAAATTGAGTGCCCTTGGTGCGGGACCTAGAGTAACGGATTGGGTAAAAAATTGGTTGAATGGTAGGAGACAGAGGGTGGTGGTGAATGGAGCTTACTCTGAAGAAAAGGAGGT
Source organism: Microcaecilia unicolor (assembly GCF_901765095.1). Lineage (NCBI taxonomy): Eukaryota > Metazoa > Chordata > Amphibia > Gymnophiona > Siphonopidae > Microcaecilia > Microcaecilia unicolor. The sequence goes on from NC_044040.1 coordinate 164,939,061, forward strand.
CGTCAGTGGAGTACTGCAGGGATCGGTCCTGGGGCCAGCTCTTTTTAACGTCTTTTTGAGAGATATTGCGTAAGGGCTGTCTGGTAAGGTTTGTCTCTTTGCGGATGATACTAAACTCTGCAAGAGGATAGACACCCTGGAGGGTGTGAATGACATGAGGAAGGACCTAGCAAAGCTGGAGGAATGGACCGATATTTGGCAACTAAGGTTTAATCCCAAAAAATGCAGGGTCATGCACTTGGATCGCAAAAATCCGAGAGAATGGTACAGTATAGGGGGTGTGGTGCTTCAGTGTGCGAAGGAAGAGCGGGACTTGGGGGTGATTGTGTCTGATGACCTTAAAACTTTCAAACAGGTAGAAAAAGTGACGGCCAAAGCCAGAAGGATGCTTGGGTGCATAAAGAGAGGCATGACCAGCAGGAAAAAGGAGGTGATAGTGCCGTTGTATAAGTCTCTGGTGAGGCCTCATTTGGAGTACTGTGTGCAGTTCTGGAGACCACACCTACGGAAAGATATAAACAGGATGGAGTCGATCCAGAGGGCGGCTATGAAATTAGTAAGCGGTCTTGAATGCAAAAATTATACGGACAGGCTTAAGAACCTCAACATGTATACGCTGGAAGAGAGGAGGGAGAGAGGAGACATGATAGAAACGTTTAAATATCTACAGGGCATTAATGTACAGGAAGAGAGCCTTTTTCAAATGAAGGAGACCTCAGGAATGAGGAGGCATACGTCAAAGTTGAGAGGGAATAGACTTAGGAGTAACCTAAGGAAGTATTATTTCACAGAAAGGGTGGTGGAAGTGTGGAATGGCCTCCCGGTGGAGGTGGTGGAGTCAAGGACTGTTCCAGAATTTTAAAAGGCATTGGATAATCATGTGGGATCACTTAGGAACAGGAAGAATTAGGGGTTACAGAGGATGGGCAGACTGGATGGGTCATATTGCCTTTATCTGCCGTCATGTTTCTATGTTTCTAACTTTAGGTGCAAGCATTTATGCCTATTCAAAGGCCAGTGTAAATGCTCGTACCTAAGTACTGGCAGTTAGGTGCATAAATAATAGTATTCTACAACATCACATCTAACTGCTTGACATGCCTCTGACTCACCCATACCCTTCCCAGGTCCATGCCCCCCTTGGAACTGTGTGCCATAGAAATTACCACTTGACGTGAAAAAAAATGGGTGACAACCAACTTTCAGAAATTACTGAAGACTTACCTTTTCAACAAGGCATTGACCCATTTTTTGAACTTTAACGTATTATATGAACTGTAACGTATTACCACTGTATCTATTATTCCAAATTTGATCTCTTTATACCTGTTTGCTTAATTCTACTATATCACTTATGTTCTTTATGTAATACCACTTGTATCTTTCACTCTGGAATGGCGATCGCCATGACAGATCAATGTAAGCCATATTGAGCCTGCAAATAGGTGGGAAAATGTGGAATACAAATTCTACAAATAAATAAATAAATAAAAATATTCAGTGTTATCTAACCGGCCAGGAACGATTAGCCCACTAAGCACTAAAATTCAGTGCAAGATAGTTAGTTATCTCTACTGAATATTAGCTCTTGGGGCCTTATTCTATAAAGGTTATGCTCCTAAATTTATGCTTCTAAAGTTTATGCTCCTAATTTATGAGTATAATTTACGCTCCTACATTTATGCTCCTAAATTATGAGCATAATATATTTTGGAGCATACAGTATGCTTCTAATTTAGAAGCATAAATTTATGAGCATAAATTATGCTCATAAACTTAGGGGTATAAATTTTAGGAGAATAAATTTAGGAGCATAACCTTAATAAAATAAGGCCTTAGCAGTTAGAAGCTAACCAGCTATGTTGCACAACTAATCCAGCTAAACATGTATATTGAGCGCTAAACCAATTAAGTTGAGTGGTTAGGATAGGCTGCTTAAATAGGATGCCTATCTTTAACCACTATTAACTTAACTGGCTAGCGCTGAATATTCGCTTAGCTGGTTAAATTGCCACAGCCAAAACTAAACCCAGATATTCAATGCTGGTCTCCAGATATAGCCTGGTATTGAATATTCGGAATCAGCACCAGCAACAACAGCAGCTAACCACACTGCCTACCACCAGCTGAATATTGGGGGTTTATAAAATAGGGGCGTAAGTCAGTTATGCATGCAACTCTGGGCAAGTCACAACCCTCCATTGCCCCAAGTACAAATAAATACCTGTATATACTATGTAAACTGCTTTGAATGTAGTTGCAAAAATAACCACAGAAAGGTGGTATATTAAGTCCCATTCCCCCTTCCCCCTACAAATTATTACCAATTATAGTAACATAGTAGATAACAGCAGATAAAGACCTGTACAGTCCATCCAGTCTGCCCAACAAGGTAAACTCATAGTATAAGGTATGATGTGATACTATCCTATATAATAAAGCGCACCTCCAACGTTCTGAAGCCGTAGTTCCGGAACATTGCAGGAGTGCTTCAAGGCTTGAAGGCTTCACTTTCTCGGCTTCAGAACATTGGAGGTGCGTTTTATTATATAGGATGAAAAAAATGATTCTTACTTTAGAACTATTGATTTTAAAAAATAATAATTTCCATTTTGAGAACTAAAATATGCTAGTGTATATATATTTGATCTTGATTTGTCCTTGCCATTTTCAGGGCACAGACCATACAAGTCTGCCTGGCACTGGCCTTTATCTCCAACTACTGAAGCTGTCATTGAAGTCTCACTCCAGCTCATCCAAATCTGTCCAACCACGATCAGGGCACAGACCATAGAAGTCTGCTCAGCACTGGCTTTGCTTCCCAGATGCTGGAGTTGCCATCCAATCACCGCAAAATTTGGTTCCATTCTTTCCATACAGGATTCCTTTGTGATGCTTATTGCCAATTAAGTTCCAATTTAGTACTAATTAGCCAATTAAGGGGGTCTTTTACTAAGGCACGCTAGCGTTTTTAGCATGTGCTCAAAATAGGCGTGCACTAAACGCTAGAGACGCCCATAGGAATACATTGGCATCTCTAGAATTTAGCGTGCACCTATTTTTAGCGCACGCTAAAAATGCTAGCGTGCCTTAGTAAAAGACCCCCTAAGTTATGCAAGTAACTGAACTTATTCTATTACCACGTACCCAATTTCATGCAAAACTTTGGATGCCATGTATAGAATTTGGGGGTCAGTGTCTCATGCAAATGAAAGATTCCATACCCTGGGAGTACATGTGAGTTTCCATGTTGTTGCAAACTTTTAGCAGAATTTTAAAAAATGACATTCCTGGGGGGCATGTTTTAGTTAAGAAGGAAAGCAATATGCATACTTTGGATTTCCAATGCATGTGCACTATTTACAAAAGAAAATGAGGCAAACTGTGTCTGCAGTAAAACTACGGAACTGCAAAAAAGAAGAACCAATATCTACATGCAAATTAGAAGTATGGAAGACCAAAAGGGGTCTCAAAGAGAAGGCCTGGTCCTCAAGGAATAAGCTGGCCCACAAAGTTTAGGTTTAAAATTGCTGTATATAATTTTCTTTTTGATACACAATAAGAGCAGCACAATGTTAATCAGTGGCCATAAATGAAAATAACTTTTATTGAAAGAACAACCTTTGTACAGTGTTATTAATCAACTTGTCCACTTGTTCATATGCCCAATATCAGGGGCAACTTACAGGCCCTTTTACTAAGCCACGATAGGTTCCTACGCGCGTCCTACATGCATCAATTTTGAACTACCACCCGGCTACCACATGGTAATTTCATTTTTTTACGCGCGTCCACTAAGCACAGCAGAAATTTTCCGGCACATGGCGGTAATCGGGATTGTATGTGCATAGACCATTACTGCCCAGTTAACGCATGAGACTTTACTTCTAGATCAATGGGTGGCGGTAAGGTCTCAGACCCAAAATGGAAACGCACTAATTTTTATTTTGATGCACATCCATTTTCGGACCAAAAAAAGAGGCCTTTGTTGCAGGTGTGCTGAAAAATGGACCTATGCGCGTCCAATACACACGTGTATTTTATTTATTTATTTATTTGTTACTTATATCCCACATTTTCCCACACATGCAGGCGCAATGTGGCTTACAGAGAATTAAATAAGAGTACAATCTTAACAGCTTAGGCAAGCATAAAGAAATACACAGGAGGGAAGAAACTAACAAAGTGAACTAAGTAGGGAAGGGACAAGGGATGCTTTAATCAACATGGTAAATTGAGGGGTAAGTCTTAGCAAAGAGGAATGTCTTTAATAACTTCTTAAAAAGGGCATGGTCCACTTGGGTTTTAAGGTGACGAGGTAACGTGTTCCAGTATTTGGGACTCCAATAACGGAAAGACGAGGCGAAGATTTTCTTATACTTGACTCCCTTACAATTCGGAAAATGGAGATGGAGATATGACCGAGCAGCAGGGTTGGCATTTCTAGGCGGAAGGTCGATCAAGGGGAGCATGTATTCCGGGGCATCCCCATAGATGATTTTATGTGTTAGGGAGCAGATCTTAAAGGCAATGCGCTCCTGTACAGGTAGCCAATGAAGTTTAAAGCGCAGGGGGTCGGCGTGTGCGAAACGCCGTTCGTTTAGGATGAGCCTCGCCGCGGTGTTCTGAGCCGTTTGGAAAGTTTTCAATAAGGAGGCCTGGCAACCCACATATATACCACTACAATAATCCAGGTGGGATATGACAAGCCAATGGACAAGGGTACGAAGCAAGTCTCTGGGAAGGAGGTATCTAATGCGTCGAAGCCTCCACATGGCCTGGAACATTTTTTTGGAGACCAGGTGTACATGATCAACCAGCTGGAGATGTGAATCCAGGTGTACTCCTAAAAGTCTCAGGCTTTTGGCAATCGGGAGGGCCGAGCCCAGAGCTGGAAGCATTGTGTCAGTTACATGAGCGTGCGTGGACGAGAGGATGAGACAATGAGTTTTTTCCCTGTTTAGCCTGAAGCGGAACACCCTAGCCCATTGTTCTAAAGTGGAGAAACAGGCATCTATGAGCTTGGCAACTTCTGATACTGTGGATTGAAAAGGGATGTAGACTGTAATGTCATCCGCATAGATGAAAGGGTTGAGGTCCAGATTTGCAAGTGCTGTGGCTAGAGGCATCATCATTATATTGAATAGGGTGGGTGAGAGGGGAGAGCCCTGGGGGACCCCACAGGAAGCATTCCACGGTTCAGAAGTGTTGGAATTCACCATGACCTGATAGGACCTTGAAGTCAAGAAACCCTTGAACCAATGCAAAACTGGTCCTCCTATACCAAAAGAATCCAGTAGATGGAGCAGGAGTTCATGATCCACCATGTCAAAAGCACTAGACATATCAAATTGTAGCAGGAGAATCTTCCGTCCAACAGATAGTTCTCGTCGAAAGTTGGATAAGAGAGTAACCAGGACAGTATCCGTGCTGTAATGAACTCGGAAACCTGATTGCGATTGATGGAGGATATCAAAATTAGTTAAAAATTCGTTGAGCTGAACATTGACCAGGCTCTCCATCAGCTTGATAACTAGAGGTATCGAAGCCACAGGGCGACAGTTAGAGATGACATCTGGCTTGATCTTTAAATTTTTTGGGATTGGGGTGAGAAGGATGTTTCCATGACCTGGCGGGAAAAATCCTGCGCTTAGCATATTGTTAAGGTAACAAGTCAGATCTTCAATGTAACATTTTGGTGCGACTTTAAGGAGATGAGTCGGACATACATCTAATTTGCAGCTTTTATTTGTGAATTTACGTAGAGCAGCAGTTACTTTGTCAGGTAACAGGCGATTGAATTTGATCCAAAAGCGGTCAGCAGGGCAAGCACCCGAAGGCACGTCCAAGGATGCCAGAAAGTCATCCACATCAGAGAGGCAGCTGACGGTTGAAGACCGCAGGGTAAGAATTTTCTCCTTGAAGTAAGATCCAAGTTGTGTAGCTGAGGGAGGATCAACACTGGAGCGTTCTAGCTTGCGAGTATCTAGAAAGGTGTTCAGTAGTTGATATATCTGTCGGATGTCCCGGCCAGCCACGTGCATCTTAGATGACAAGTAGGTGCGCTTTGCAAATCGGATGGCGTATTTATACTTGCGGTGACTACTTTTCCAGGCCTCCCGAGCCTGATCAGATTTATCTTTTCGCCAAGTTCTTTCCATGCGTCGTACCTCACGTTTCAAAGCTCTCAGATCTATTGAGAACCAGGGTGATAATCTACGGATGTACGAGGATTTGAGACGCAGAGGTGCAATTGTATTCAGCACTGCATTACAAGTGTGGTCCCAGTCAGTGAGATAAGTGGGCGAGGATGGATGCAGATCCGAGCCGTGACTATAAAGAGACCTCCAGAACAAGCTGGGGTCAATGATACCTCTGGTGTAATGTTGGTGAGACTGACGAGGTCGGAGGGGACCTGAGGTTTGCCAACGTAGTGTGAACTGTAGTTTAAAGTGATCCGACCAGGCCACTTCCAGCCAGCTAATATCATGAACAGAAAAATTCTGATCGTCTAAAAATTTAAATGAGAGGAGGTCAAGTGAGTGACCCTTACTATGAGTTGGACCAGAGATAGGACATTCAAGGTCACAAAGGTGGAGAAAATCCAGGAACTGGGATACTTCTGGGGATGTGGGATTATCCAAATGGAGGTTGAGATCACCCAAGAAAAGAATATTCGAGTTGTTCATACAGGTATTAGAGATGAAGTCCAGAAGCGCAGAATGACTGCTTGACCAGGTAACTGGAGGCCTGTAAAACAGCACACAGGCCAGCTGGCCATGAAGGAAGGGATGATGAACCTTGACAGCAGCAACTTCCAGCGACGAGGAGATCAAAACCGAACTTTCATCTACTATGAGGTGGGAGCGGTAAATGAGCGCCAACCCGCCCCCTCGCTTGTCTAATCTGTCCCAGTGGATGATCTTGTAGCCTGCTGGGCAGAGATCCAGCACAATGGGATCTTTAGGTGTTCTTATCCAGGTTTCCGTGATGAACAACATGTCTAGAGCATCTGAGGAGATCCAGTCAGATATCAGTTCAGGGTTACTCACTACGGATCTCGCATTTATATAGCCCACATGGAATGATTGGAATTGCACTTGATCCGCCTGCACAATGGGAACCAGAGTGTGGTGATATTGCTTATGAGGATGGGGCTTAGGGGCAACAGAGGCAGATAGTTGAGCAACTTGTGACGAGTTGCGAGATGGCATGCGGGACGAGAGCCTCCTGTGTCCAGAGATGATGGGGATGTGAGCGTAAGAGGGTTCAGTAGCAGTTAGGGCAGAATGCAACAGGGCTGACAGGTAGAGAATTTGAATTGTGGAAGATGAGAACATGATTTCCAGTAGGAGGTGAGATGGACGAAGACTGTAATCCAGCAATAGAAGATGAGAGGGACAGCTGATATGCGAGAAGGTTAAAATTAAAATTAAATCTTTAAGTTGAAAAGTACCGCCCTCCTTGAACAGCTGGTGTGTGGGGTGCCGACAATCCCCAGCTAAATCAGTGCGGAGAAGGTGGAGCTTCTCAACAGTAAAAGAACAGTGCAACAAACGCCTCCCAGACACCTCCGAGCAAAGTAAATAGAGACTGGATTACTCTCCGCTGACCCACACTTAGGGCAAACAGAAACAGGAGGAAAGGAGATGCACGGAACAGCTGATTAGTTGCAAGATGAGGCTCCTTCTTCTTCTCCTTGACAGCGCGAAGACAGACTCCTCCTTCGACAAGCAGATTAGGCAATTTAGGCAGATGAGCGTTGAGACGGAGCTCCACCTCTTCCGGAGCGGTGAAAAGCGGCAACAGCACTCAGTATCGACGGCAGATTTGGAGAGATGGTGGCACATGGAAGGAAGGCCACATCACTTGAACAGATGAAGCAGGATCTGCAGGAGACCGTTAAATGGCGGCCTTAATGCTGTTGCTGGGACGCGACCTCTACAACCCCGTCCTAGGGAGAAACTGCTTGTGCAGTTGCCGCAGAGAGAGGGTAACAGCTGATCGACGATAACAGCGGTAATGAGGAAAACAGCGCTGGGAACCACTCTCTAGCAATGAGATTGAATAGCGATCAGCTGGGAGGAGGAGGTAAGTATATCGGGAAGGCCCGTTAGGAGAAGTTACAGGCAATCTTCTAACTAGGAAAAGTTAATGATCATTCAGGATCTCAGCGGGGACCAGGGAAGGCTGTCGAAATCGAAACTGGCAAAAATAGTCAAGATGTTGGGGAGAAGCAGTGATGGGACCCGGAGCTGTAGTTTTTTGAGTCCGTTAGTTGGCAGCCATCTTGGTGCTGAAAAATGGACCTATGCGCGTCCAATACACACGTGTACACAAGTGCAGGCCACTTTTCAGCGCACCTTAGAAAAAGGACCCCTAGTAAGATTCTAAGACATGGCCCACACCTTTGCAGAAGTCAGTTAATACTCCAAAGGCTGCTTACAGAGAGCTCCCTGAGCTCTATGTGTACTTTAGAAAAACGTCAAAATAATTCATTTTCATAGGCTGCTATGAAAAATGACTTATTTTGGCAATTTTATAAAGTTGATATCCATGTCCTGGAAAATTATTAAGTTGCCCCTGATTCAGGCATTACATGTGCCAAAACACGTCAGATGTACGAACAAGTGAACTCCTTCAAAAAGGCACTAAATAAATCCTAATAAATAAAATAAATACAATAAAAAGTAGACAATTTGTTCTACACCACTGTACAAAAATTGCTCTTTTAATAAAAGTTACTTTCATTTACGATCACTGGTTGACATTGTGCTGCTTTTATTTTCTGGACTTATTGTATGCTATTTGCTCCCTCTTCCCCCCCCCCCCCCCCCCCCCCCAACATACACATGGAGAGGTGCCAATGCAAATAGCAAACACAAAGTACACAGCTGCTTTTAGCACACATATTTTATGGCTGCTAATTTTCAAAGGGAAACAATGCACAAGGGTTCTCTTTGAAAATTTGTTGCAAAGTACATGGAATTGGCTAAAGAGGGCAGTTCTATATGGAGGGGTCCAACCTTTAGTTGCCAAGTAATGCACATATTGTCTGCACGATCCCCTTAATTCGGTGCCCAACTTTACGCGCAGAAAGCACAGCTGTGCATGCAATTATAGAATAAGGTCAGTACATGCCGGACTTAATTGTTTAATTAGATGCCTAATTGACCTTAATAATTGTCCATAATAGCATTAATTGGTGCTATTTATTTACTTATTAATTTAGTATTTATTTACCACCCTTTTTTGAAGAAATTCACTCAGGGAGCCCTTTTACTAAGCTGCTAAGCTCTTACACGTACCCCACATGCGTCAATTCTGAGCTACCACCTGGCTACCAATGGACCAGGTGGTAATTTCATTTTTGACACACATCCACTACTCGCATCAGAAAATATTTTTATTTTCTGGCGCGCGGGCAGTAATCGGCCTTTGAACGCACATTAACCATTACCGCCCGGTTAACACATGAGACCTTACAGCTATGTCAATGCGGTAAGATCTCAGACTCAAAATGGATGAACACAAATTTATATTTTGCCACAAGTCCATTTTTTGGCCCGCCCCCCCACCCCCCCCCCAAAAGGCATTTTTTACAGGTGTGGTGAAAAATGATTCTGCGTGTGGGCCCAAAACACGCTCCTACACTACCACAGGCCATTTTTCAGTGCACCTTAGTAAAAGGACCCCTCAAGGTGGTGGAAAGCAAGAATTAATTTTAATTGGCAGTTAGGCATGTAATGTGACCTTAGTTGGTATTCTCTAAACTGGGCATATAATTTCTATAGCATAACTACAAAAGGAAAGTGGACCTGGGTTCGGGCAAGGGCGAGTCAGGGGCATGCCTTGGAGTTGCGTGCGGGTTCTAGAATACCATCAGTTATGTGTCTAACTGCCTACAGTGACGTGCAAGCATTTATACCTGCCATTTGGCTGGCATAGGTGCCTGTGCCAAAAGTTAAGCATAGAACTGCAGACTTACTCTACTATTCTATAATGGCAATTCTGCACAGAACTGCTATTATAGAATTCGTGCTTAGTGTGCATCTTCCTGGTGCCTGAATTTCAGCAAATGTTTGAGAATTTACCTCTAACCGGCCAAAATCCAGCCTGCAGGAGGCAGGCCAGCTAAGTACCGCAATCGGTGCTAAGCCTAGATATTCAATAACAAGCTGTTTCTGGTGTCCAGCACTGAATATCCATTTTTTCGTCCAGTTTAAACTTAACCAGCCAAGTTAATATTTAGCGCTGGCCAGTTAAGTTTATAGAGGCCAAAGATCAGGACTGTTGGCTGCCTAACTTATGCCAGTGCTAGCACTGAATAGTCATAGCTAGCCAGTTATATCGCATGAGTATAGCACATGTTAGCCTGGTATCCCCCAGATTTTGCTATGTCATGCCTAGATTTTCATAGTGGAAATCCAGCGGATCCCATAACAATGTGCATGAACCTATTGGTCTAACAAACCAAGCAGCTATTGTTAATTAGGATGTGAACAAAGCTATTATCAGCACTAATTGGCAGCTATTAGAATTTACTGCGCAGAACTCAACTAAGGGCCCTGTTTACTAAGCCGTGCTATAGGCACGCTATCATTTTTAGCACTTAGGTACACTAAGACACCCATAGCAACATATGGGTGTCTCTTAGCATTAGCACACTAGCCCGTCATAGTAACAGGGCTCTAAGTGCATTCTGTAATGTGGTCCATGTAATTCTATGTGCATGGTCAAAAAGGGGGCATGGCCCTGGGCGGGTTGTGAGACATTCCCAAAATTTACATGCAGGATTATAGAATACACCAGCTCTGCGCCTAACTTATACAACTATATATAATCGCGCAGACAGGCCATAAGGCGTATTCTATAATGTAGTTCCTGGGGGGGGCGGTGGGTGCGGTCCTGCCCCAGGTGCACACCGCTGGGGGGTGCCGCGTGCGCCTGTCTGTCGTTCTTCCATGCTCCCTCTGCCCCGGAACAGGTTACTTCCTGTTCCGGGGCAGAGGGAGCATGGAATGAACGACGGACAGGCGCACGCGGCACCCCCCCAGTGGCGTGCACCCGGGCGGGGGGTTCTTTCACGGAGGGGTGTCCCTTCACCGGGGAGGTCGCACTGCATCCGGGGGGGCGCTGCACCCGAGGGGGGGGGGGGCGCATCGGCGATCCGCCCCGGGTGTCAGCCCCCCTAGGAACGCCACTGGTATAAAGTTTAGGCATACTTTATAGAATATGCTTAGGTGGAAATTTTTTTCATGTGGATAAGATTAAGCACCCTTCTATAGAACTACCTCCAAAGTGTCTACATATACTGTAATCAAAGTAGGCTACTCAAAGCGCCCCCTTGATGAACTAGGGAATTCTATTCCAATGCAAGTAGAAGATTAGAGCATTACTGAAATAATGAAGTGGGAGGTTGTTTTATTTCATCCTATGCATATGGTGTTCATTTTGTGTGCTTAAAAGGCCAGCAATCAAGTGCTTATGTACTTGTCTTAGTTCACTGAGGCTTTATCCCATAGCAGCTCCCTGATTCTTACTTTCCTGTGTATGAGCATTTGTCAGCATATATGTAGAGGAGTGTGGTAGCCGTGTTAGTCCACTCTTAAGGTTATCAATAGAAATCAAACAAAATAAAACATGGAAAAGAAAATAAGATGATACCTTTTTTATTGGACATAACTTAATACATTTCTTGATTAGCTTTCAAAGGTTGCCCTTCTTCGTCAGATCGGAAATAAACAAATGTGCTAGCTGACAGTGTATATAAGTGAAAACATTCAAGCATTACTATGACAGTCTGACAGGGTGGGAGGATGGGGGTGGGTAGGAGGTATGCATGGGGACATCAAAGCATATCATTGATATTCTAACAGGATAGGTGTGGATAGGTGAGGGGAGGGTGAATCAACAGAGAAATACAGCTTTATGGTTTATAATGGGAATAGGAACCCCAGATCCTTGTTAAGTCCTTTCTTGTTGGGTGTTAAATATTCAATCATTCTGACTTCAAAGTTCTTACGTTCTTGTATGGTTTTTAAAGTTACCTTTCAGGATTCTCACTGTGAAGTCACTGGGTACAATGTCCTGGTCCTGTAAAAGGCTGACCAACAGGGTGGGAGCCCTACTGGCACCAGTATTGTTCATGTGATGTCTATGTAAATTGAATCTTGTCTTAAGCATCTGGCCTGTTTCTCCAATATATCATCCTTCGTTACATTTTTTACACTGAATGATATATACCACATTGGAAGATGAGCAAGTGAGAATCCTGAAAGGTAACTTTAAAACCATACAAGAACGTAAGACCTTTGAAATCAGAATGATTGAATATTTTAACACCCAACAGAAAGGACTTAACAAGGATCTGGGGTTCCTATCCCATTATAAACCATAAAGCTGTATTTCTCTGTTGATCACCCTCCCCTCACCTATCCACACCTATCCTGTTAGAATATCAATGATATGCTTTGATGTCCCCATGCATACCTCCTACCCACCCACATCCTTCCACCCTGTCAGACTGTCATAGTAATGCTTGAATGTTTTCACTTATATACACTGTCAGCTAGCACATTTGCTTATTTCCGATCTGACGAAGAAGGGCAACCTTTGAAAGCTAATCAAGAAATGTATTAAGTTATGTCCAATAAAAAGGCATCATCTTATTTTCTTTTCCATGTTTATTTTGTTTGATTTCTATTGATAATCAGCATATATGGAAACTCGATAACCATCTATAAAAGCACAGGAACAGAAGTGGAGCTAGGAGCTCCACCTTTCCTTGGTGCTATAATATAAAGTTAGCTGCTAATATACTGGTGTATACGAACACAACACCACATTTTCAGGTAACACGAAGGGCAGTGGTGATTTCCTGCAAAGTCATGTCAGGTTGCTGACCTGGAACATCATTAACCTGGAAGGATTATACCTACAGGTCCTAGAATGTCTGCCCATCTGTCTGGGAGTAAAAGAACTCTCCAAAACCTTTACAGAATGGAGACACTTGACACTTTTGACATGGAAGGAAAAAACAATGAAATGACACATCAAATTTGAAAAATGGGCCATAATGGACCGAGGGTTCCAAAGAAATTAAATTTTCTCTCCCCCACCCCCCACCCCTACCCCCCAAAAATACCACTTATTTCTAAGAGCCAGAATTCTACAGCACTGAAACTTTGGTACAGTGAAACATAATACTTAGGTAATTGCTCCTTTCAAAGTACTTCTCCCCTTTTCTCTACGTTCCTGGTCACAGATACACACAGATCCAACACATAAACATCTCATATAGACACACACACACACATTCCCTTTTGAACTCAGGACTGAGGTTTCTATGAGCAAATTTAAGTCCAATTTAACATTCTTTGGCCTGATATTCAGTCACGGCAGTCAATGTTTATTTAAATGCAGGCTGCCACGGTAAGTTATACTTGGAAATAAGAATTTAATCAGAACTGATCATGTTCATTTGCATGTCAGGTTCATTAAAATATTGCCAGTGTTTCAGATGCTGTATAAACCTCAATCAACAACTAGCAATAGTCATACAGAAAATGTAATGCAAATCTAGGTCACAGCTGACTTTCTTATTGTGAATGTATTTATTGCTCATCTGGATGATGGGATGAGGCAGAATTCTATTTTATAATTGATCCTGCAGCAAGTGGAGCAAGACACATACAGCATCAAATGCCAAATCAGCAAGCGCTATAAACCTGCCAACCTTAAATCAAGAAACTGATTTCCATTGATATTCATAACATGCACAGGCTCTCCAGCTTCTCTTCCACATCCTTTATAAAAAGGCTTGACATTTTATTCAGACTTTATTCTTTGTGGTCAGACCAAACTAAAGATGGTCTCTTGTAAACTTGCTCCAGATAATTTGCAAAATAAAAGGGAAACATATAAATTGTTAGTGATAATTTGACCTAATAGTTTGACTATGGGGCTCATTTTCAAAAGAGAAAAACATCCAAAAAGTGGGATAAAGCTGCATGTGGATGTTTTTAACACAAAAATGTCCAAACTAGTATTTTTGAAACCAATTTTTATACATTTTTCCATGAAGTCCATCAGAAGTGCATTCAAATCACAAGGGGGCATGTCAGGGGCGTGTTAAGGGTGAGATCTGGACGTCCATAACACTTGGATGTTTTTCTGCCATAATAGAACAAAACAAAAACATCCAGGGCTATAAGTTGGACATTTTGTTTTAGATCTGTTTTATTAACAAACTAGTAAAAAAGGCCCGTTTCTGACACAAATGAAACGGGCGCTAGCAAGGTTTTCCTCGGAGTGTGTATGTTTGGGGAGAGTGTATGTGAGAGTGACTGTTTGAGAGTCAGAGTGAAAGAGTGAGTGTGTGAGAGAGAGAGTGAGTCTCTCCCTGAGCCCTGCCCTCCCAATCCATGGCCATCCATGTTTCTCTGTCACCTGCCCCCTCCATTCATCCCTATCCTGCATTTCCCCTCTCTGCCTGAGGCCTGCCCTGCAATCCATATCCATCCATGCCCATCTGTCCCCTCTATTCATCCCTATCCAGCAATTTCCCTCTCTCCCTGAGTCCTGCCCTCCCAATCCATGCCCATCCATGCTCCTCTGTCCCCTGCCCCCTCCATTCATCCATTTCCAGCAATTCCCCTCTCTCCATGGGCACTGCCCCCTCCATTCATCCCTATCCAGCATTTCCCCTTTCTGCCTGTGGCCTGCCCTGCAATCCATATCCACCCATGCCCATCTGTCCCCTCCATTCATCCCTATCCAGCAATTCCCCCTCTCCCTGAGTCCTGCCCTTCCAATCCATGCCCATCCATGCTCCTCTGTCACCTGGCCCCTCCATTCATCCTCTCCAGCAATTGCCCTCTCTGCCTGAGGCCTGCCTGCAATCCATATCCATCCATGCCCATCTGTCCCCTCTATTCATCCCTATCCAGCAATTTCCCTCTCTCCCTGAGTCCTGCCCTCCCAATCCATGCCCATCCATGCTTAGGGTTACCATTTTGTGTCCTCTGAAAAAGAGGACACATGTCACGCCCCCTACCCGCCCCCGCCCCGCCTCATGCCCCGCCCCTGCCACGCCCCCTTCAGGTCCGGTTCCGCCCCTATTCCCCCCCCGTCACATAGTCCCCTCCCCCCCATCACATACCCCCCCCTCACTTACTGTCTAGCCCTGGTGGTCTAGTAGCGTCTTCTCTTCGGGGCAGGAAAGAGCCCCCTCTTTCCTGCCCGGAGCGCTGCCTGCCCTTGCCTGCTGCATCCTCCTCGGTATGGCTGGGGATTCAAAATGGCCACCGAGAGTTGAAGCGGCCTCGCGAGAGTTCAACTCTCGGCGGCCATTTTGAATCCCCAGCCAGACCGAGAAGGATGATAGACAGGGGAGGCAGCGCTCCGGGCAGGAAAGAGGGGGCTCTTTCCTGCCCCCAAGACGTCACTAGACCACCAGGGAACATGGTAAGGAAGGGGAGGGGAGGGGACGGGAGACCACGCGCCGATCGCCCGCCCACACGCCCACCGCACGCACGCGCCTGCCCGCACCCGCGCCCACGTTTGTCCAGAAATCCGGACAAACGTGGGCGGGGCAAAATCCGCCGGACGCCCCGGACATGCCCTCAAAAAGAGGACATGTCCGGGGAAATCCGGACGTATGGTAACCCTATCCATGCTCCTCTGTCCCCTGCCCCCTCCATTCATCCATTTCCAGCAATTCCCCTCTCTCCATGGGCACTGCCCCCTCCATTCATCCCTATCCAGCATTTCCCCTCTCTGCCTGTGGCCTGCCCTGCAATCCATATCCATCCATGCCCATCTGTCCCCTCCATTCATCCCTATCCAGCAATTCCCCTCTCCCTGAGTCCTGCCCTTCCAATCCATGCCCATCCATGCTCCTCTGTCACCTGGCCCCTCCATTCATCCCTATCCAGCAATTGCCCCTCTCTGCCTGAGGCCTGCCCTGCAATCCATATCCATCCATGCCCATCTGTCCCCTCTATTCATCCCTATCCAGCAATTTCCCTCTCTCCCTGAGTCCTGCCCTCCCAATCCATGCCCATCCATGCTCCTCTGTCCCTTGCCCCTCCATTCATCCCTTTCAGCAATTTCCCTCTTTCCCTGAGCCCTGCCCTCCCAATCCATGCCCATCCATGCTCCTCTGTCACCTGGCCCCTCCATTCATCCCTATCCAGCAATTGCCCTCTCTGTCTGAGGCCTGCCCTGCAATCCATATCCATCCATGCCCATCTGTCCCCTCTATTCATCCCTATCCAGCAATTTCCCTCTCTCCCTGAGTCCTGCCCTCCCAATCCATGCCCATCCATGCTCCTCTGTCCCTTGCCCCCTCCATTCATCCCTTTTCAGCAATTTCCCTCTTCCCTGAGCCCTGCCCTCCCAATCCATGCCCATCCATGCTCCTCTGTCCCCTGCCGCCTCCATTCATCCTTTTTCCAGCAAGTCCCCTCTCTCCCTTCCATGGCCCCCCCCCCCCCCCCTCGCATCCATGCTCCTCTCTCTCCCACGTCCCAGCCTGGCCCGCCCCCCCCCCTTCGCATCCATGCCCCCGCCCCCCTTCGCATCCATGCATCCCTTTTTTGTTTTTTTTATTCTTTTTAACTTTACCTCCGTGGCGTTTCCGGCAGCGAAGCGTCAGGGAAGGAGGCGGCGCTCCCGACGTCTAGCTTTCCCTTCGCTGTGTTCCGCCTTTTTTTGAAGGCGGAACACAGCGAAGGGAAGGCTAGACGTCGGGAGCGCCGCCTCCTTCCCTGATTGCTTCGCTTCCGGATTTGTTTGTTTAGACGCGAGGGCGGGGCAGAGACGGCTGGCTGGCTTGAAGGCTTCACACCACGAATCCACGAACCCTTCAGCCTGGGAGTGACGTCAGATGGCTTCATGGCTTCACGGCTTCACGGCTTCACAGAACGTTGTCCTCAGAACGTTGAGGGTGTGTTTTATTATATTAGATAAGCCACAAAAAGTGCCCTAAATGACCAGATGACCACTGCATGAAGAAAGGAGTGACACCCCCTTACTCCTTCAGTTGTCACTGCCCCTCTCCCATCCCAAAACACTATATACCAGCCTCTATGACAGCTTCAGATGTTATGGCCAGTCTTATTAGAGCAGCAAGCAGGTTCCTGGAATAGCCTAGTGGTCAGTGCAGTGCACTGTAGCGAAGGTGATCAGGCCCATAATCCACTCTAACTATTAGACCCCCCTCCCCCAAAAAATCCTAAAATCTACTGTACCCACATATAAGTGACACAGCCGTAAGGGCTATTGTACTTGTGTATAGTTCGGTAGAGTAGGTTTTTCGTGAGTTTTGAAGGGCTCACCATAAAATATAAGTGGGTACTGGTGAGATGTGTACCTAGGATCTTTTATGTGACGTCCACTGCAGTGCCCCCTAGGGTGCCCCACTGCTCTGCTGGGATGCCTGTGTGATCAGTCCACTAGGAAAGCTGGCTCCTCCTACTTCCCAATGACTTGATTTTGTGCACTTTGCACTTGGACACATTTTTTTGTTGTGTTTGTTTTTTAATGGTCCAAAAAGATAGACATACTAAGCACAACAACATCTAGGAAATGGTAATTTTCAAAGAAAAGAGAGAGAGATTTTTTCTAGTTTGAAAATGGTCATTTTCACTATTTGATTTTTGGATGTTTTCAGCAAAGCGTCCAAAGTCAAATTTAGACGTCATATCAAAAATGTCCCTCCACATATCAGGAATGTATACAGAAAAAAAAAACCTCCAGCTCATTAAAAAAAAAATTTCCTTTAATTTTTAGATAGTTTTTCAGTTTGGAAATCAAATTTCTGCACTAATTTGGAAATTTTATGTGCTGAAATTTGCTTTATATACAGTCATTAGTACATTAAGGTGGTTATTTTAGAAGCTCTATTCATGATTTAAATGTGTAAATCCTGAAAATCCAACCAAGATGGCACAATTGTCAATAGTATGTTGTCCTATCCAAAATTAAACAGGAGACAATATCTAGAAAAATTATAGTAAAGAAAAAAGACCTCAGAGATTCATCACTCACATTAAATCCCACCTGTATAATGTGCCATGGGACATAGTCATAGCTCAAAAAACCTCCACTATTCAATATCCAAAATGCCTTCTTTTATATCTTACTTCTTTAAGGGGCCCTTTTATTAAGCCTTGTAGGCGCCTACGCATGCCCAATGCGTGCCAGTTTGGAACTACCGACTGGCTACCGACTGGTTACTGCATGGCCTAGGTGGTAATTTCATTTTTTACGTGTGCTGGAAAATATATTTTATTTTCTGGCGCGCAGCACTAACTGGGCAGTAATCGGCATTGTATGTGTGCTGACAATTACTGCCCGGTTAAAGCATGAGATCTTACCGCTAAGTGAATGGATAACGATAAGATCTCAGACCCAAAATGGATGTGCACCAATTTTCATTTTGCCGCATTTCCATTTTCAGCAAAAAAAAAAAAAGGCCTTTTTTACAGGCGCGCTGAAAAATGGATCTGCGCTCTACTAGTGCAGGCCATTTTTCAGCGCACTTAGTAAAAGAACCCCTAAATTACTTTGGAACATGGACTGGAAAACAGAATACTTAAAGGAGGGAAAACTATTCACACTAATAGAAATGCACTATAAGTCGCGTGGAGGGGCATAATCGAACGCAAACACCTATCTCCATGGGCGTTTATCTCCGAGAATGGGTCCGTGAAGGGGCGGGCCGAACCGTATTTTCAAAAAAATGGATGTTTTTGAGCTGGGCGTTTGTTTTTTTTTAGCAATAATGGAAACTAAAAACGCCCAGCTCAAAAATGTCCTAATCCGAGCCATTTGGTCGTGGAAGGGGCGAGGATTCGTAGTACACTGGCCCCCCTGATATGCCAGGACACCAACTGGGCACCCTAGGTCAGTGCGGTGGACTTCAGAAAAAGCTCCCACACGCATAGCTCCCTTACCAAGGGTGCTGAGCTCCCAACCCCCCTCCCCCAAAACCCACTACCGACAAATGTACAACACTACCATAGCTCTTAGGGGTGAAGGGGGCACCTACATGTGGGTACAGAGGGTTTTGGAGGCCTCCCATTTACCAGCACAAGTGTTACAGATGGGGGGGGGATGGGCCTGTGGCCACCTGGCTGAAGTGCATTGCGGTACCCACTAAAAGTGCTCCAGGGACCTGCATACATGCAGGCCTCTAGGACTTGTTGCTGCTGTATAACATTGGCACACCAGTTGACACCTGAAGACTAATCTCTCCGAAAACGTCCTTTATTGGAATAACCGCGTTTACTCACAGTTAACTGCAGATCAGAGGTTGTGCCCCACTGGCAACGAGTGTCCCTGGTACTGAGATTAGCAGTAGGTCAGAACTGGCAGAATGCTGTACAATGCCCTCTTTCAGCCACATTCAAGGTAAGAACTAAGTTCTCTAACGTGGCTAACACAGGAAAGGGAACTAAAACTGGCTTACAAAAATGGCCACTACCGCATGGACTACAACAGGAAACACAACAGGGTACACTCTGACCCAGTAGGCAGGGGGGAAAAGCACCATGGGAAAAGAGCCTACCAACTACCAACATCGTGAGACTGTAACACAAGCTAATGAAATCACGGAGCCCAATACCCTACACCCACCACAATGCAATGCTGATGTGACCCTGTACTGCACCCGAGAGCCACATCTGACCCAGGGAAAGGCTGTGAGAGGATCGAACACATTCTGCTGTCATGGAGGTGGGTATGGCATTTGAGGCTGGCATACAGGCTGGAAAAAAAGTATTTAAACTGGGTTTTCTTTTTTGGTGGGAGGGGGTTAGTGACCACTGGGGGAGTCTGGAGAGGTCATCCCCAATTCCCTCCAGTGGTCATCTGGGCAGTTGGGGCACTTTTTTGGGACTTGTTCGTGAGAAAAAAGGGTCCAAAAAAAGTGACCCAAAATCGTGGTCAAAATGCCTTTTTTTTCGATTATCAGCTAAAGACGCCCATCTCTCCTCAACTGATAACCACGCCCCAGTCCCGCCTCCACCACGCCTCCGACACGCCCCCATCAACTTTATTCATTTCTGCGACGGAGTGCAGTTGGAAACGCCCAAAATCGGCTTTCGATTATACTGATTTGGGCGCCTTTGCGAGAAAAACGCCCATCTCCCGATTTGAGTCGAAATATAGGCATTTTTCTTTTTCGATTATAAGCTGGATAGGCGCCTAAACGTGCCCAATGCATGTCAATTTTGAGTTACCGCCCGGCTACTGCATGGCCCTTGCGGTAATTTAATTTTTGATGTGCATCCGCTACGTGTGCCGGAAAGTATTTTTGCTGTCTGGCATGCGGGCGGTAATTGGGTAGTAATCGGCATTTTACACACGTAGACCATTACCGCCATGTTACCGCGTGAGACCTTACCACTAGGTCAATGGCTGGTGGTAAGGTTTCAGACCCAAAATGGACACACGCCAAATTTCATTTTGCCGCACGTCCATTTTAGGCAAAAACAATTTTAAAGGCATTTTTTACAGATGCACTAAAAATGATCACACATCTACACTACCGCAGGCCATTTTTCAGCGTGCCTTGTAAAAGGGCCCCTAAATCTCTTACAAATCTTATGTAATTGTACTCCCTAAGGGGTTAAGAATAAAAAAATGTAAAAAGTACCTTGTAGATGCAGGGCTGAGCAGCGATTTTGGTGGGGGCGGTGAGTTTCAGCCACATCTGTTGCAGCAGAACGTTTTTTTTAGCGCTGCAGGGGTGCCTCAAGGAGGGAGAGACAGCTGACAGCAGAGCCATTCAGCAGTTGTGTGCAGAGGAAAAAAATTGAAAATAAAACCACAGAATAATAAAAAGGTATGGAGAATTCTATCTATTAAAGGTTATATTTGAAAGATGTGTATGCTAAAATGTTAAAATGTATAAATATGTATTTTTATTTTGGTTATTGGAAAGGTATGTTTAGTGCAGAGGCTCCTGGGTGAGCTTGAGGCAGCTATGACACGGTTAGGGTTCTAAATGTCTGTTTTAGTCAGTTGGGAGGTGAGTGAGTTAGTGAACAGACCTATGTTAATGGTTTCTGTTCAGGAAAGTTTAAAAAATCTGTTTTAAAACAGATTTAAGTGTTAATTAATTTTAAGTAAGAGTGAAAGAGTGTTTGGACTTAGATAAAAAAAAATTAAAGAAGCCTCGTTTGTTAAACTCTCTAGTGGAGAGTTTGAGAATTTTTGTGAGACTCTTGAATTAAATGGTATTTAAAATTATTTTAAATTAAATAAAGCAAAGTGCCTCATTGCTTGAGAAGATATATATTTAAACAGCTGATTAATTTGACAGCTTAGCATTGTTTGTTATAGAAGCTGTCAGAGAGAAAAAAAAACCTCTAATATACTGCCAATATACTTCTCACAGATAACAGCTGTAAGGGAGTTTCTTTTAAAAATAATAATTTACCCCTGAAAAAAAAATTACTCGAGTGAAGTAATTTAATTAATATTGGGGTATAGAACAGCTATATGCTGGCTACCTTTAGAGGATTTTAGCTTCTTTGAATTCATAAAGTCCTAATATTTTATTTGAAAATAAACACCTTTGAATTTTTTTTACATGGGTGAATTAAAGTGTAAGGATTCCTAATTATCCATTTATTTATCTGTGATAGCTAGTTTAAAAATACATATATAAATAAATTATAAATGCATAAACAGGGAATAGGTTTATTTTCATATAAGTTGTTTATGTTAGTGTAGTAGGTACCCCGGAGCTGGTTCCTGGTTCTTGTCTTCATTTAATCTATCCAGCTCATTTTCGAAAGTGATCGCCGGCCATCTTCCGACACAAATCGGGAGATGGCCGGCAATCTCCTGAACCTGGCCAAATCGGTATAATCGAAAGCCGATTTTGGCCGGGTTCAACTGCTTTCCAACGCAGAGCAGGCGAAACATCAAAGGGGCGTGTCGGTAGGGTAGTGAAGGCGGAACGAGGTGGGACTGGGCGGGATGGTGCAATCTCACGAGATGGCGGGCTTCGCCTGATAATGAAAAAAAAAGAGAGGCTTGACGAGCATTTTGCCGGCTTTACTTGGTCCCTTTTTTTCACGACCAAGCTTCAAAAAGGAGCCCCAACTGACCAAATGACCACTGGAGGGAATCGAGGATGACCTCCCCTTACTCTCCTAGTGGTCATCAACCCCCTCCCACCCAAAAAAAGAACAAAAAAGAAACTTTTTTGCCAACCTCAAATGTCATACCCAGCTTCCTGATAGCAGTATGCAAGTCTCTGGAGCAGTTTTTAGTGGGTACACTGCACTTCAGACATGTGGACCCAGGCCCATTCCCTCCCTACCTGTTACACTTGTGGTGGTAAATGGGAGCCCTCCAAAACCCACCCAAAACCCACTGTACCCACTTGTAGGTGCCCACCTTTCACCCCTTAGTGCTGAGGTAATGGTGTACAGTTGTGGGGAGTGGGTTTTGGGGGGGGGGCTAAACAACCAAGGGAAGGGAGCTATGCACCTGGGAGCTATTTTTATTTTTTTTTTAATTTTTAGAAGTGCCCCCTAGGGTGCCCGGTTGGTGTCCTGGCATGTGAGGGGGGCCAGTGGCTCCTCCCATGACCAAATGCTTTGGATTTGGCCGGGTTTGAGATCGCCGGCATTATTTTCCATTATGGTCAAAAACCGATGCCAGCCATATCAAACCCGGCAAACTCTGACATTTAGCCGGGCCCAACCGTATTAGCGAAGAAAAAGATGGCCGGCCATCTTGTTCGAAAATACAGTTGGCTCCGCCCACTTATGGCTCCAGCCCCAAAGATGGCCGGCCAGCTATTTGGTCGGCACCGTTCGATTATGCCCCTCTCTGTTACCCAACGTGAAAAAAAGGAGAACAGCTGAAGAAAGTCAAGAAAGCTTGAAAATCAGCTAAGTTCAACCAAAAATAAGAAAAAGAACTGAGAAATTAAAAGAAATAGAGTGCAGAAGATTAAGTCAATACTTACCTCTGTAGTAGTGAAGAACCTGAAATAGAAAGAAAAATACACACAAAGCATCAATTTCTTTTAAAATTTTATTACTCTGGGATAACCTAAATATATTAAATATGTTCTATAACAAAGTTTTGTCATATATAAATTATACTTATCTGATAGAGACTGCAGCAGAAATTTCTTGATTTGATTGGGTAGTGAACTGTTAAACAAGAATACAAAATATTGGTTAATGTATTTAGAAGTAAATGTTATAATTAAAATAAAAAATAAATGTATTAGATTTCTTTATCATAACTCACTTGTGTTCCTGAGTTACTTATTTTTGTTTAGATTTTATTTCCCCTTATATTTTAGAAATAGAACGGCGGGGCTAGTTTCAATAATTGTACTTCACCTCATTTTTGATGAGAGTTTACCTGAGGTATTCATTCAGGTATTGTAAGGTAAACAATCATTCTTGAAGGTGAGGTCACATAATTAATAAATAATACTCATCTCTCATCCACAGCATATTGTTGTCAGCACAGTTTAATACTTCTAGTGAAGTCCATGAAAGACTCTCCACAGAGTTTCGCTTCACAGGAGAAAAGTCATCTCTCTTCATCAACGCTTACATTCAAAAACTTGAATGCTAAGTGTTGCTGAAGACAGAGAGCTTTGAGGTGGCGGTAAGGGCTCCCGCTCTACCCCAGCGGTAGCAAGGCTGCACATGGTACTTCCCTTTTAGCGAGCAGTAAGCCCGCATTGGGCTTACTGCTGTTTTGTAAAAGGGCCCCTTAGTGCATGGACGTTAATACAAATAATAGGAAAATTGGCCATTTTACCTCTGCAGCAAAAATGGCTTTAGCACATGGAAATGAACTGCGTAAAGCCACTTTTTACTTCTGTTTGGTAAAAGGGCATCTGTGTAAGTTTATGAAAAAAGTGTCAAATGTATATGTAACCAATAAGAAAGTGCTGCTTACAGTATACAGTGTATGTGTAAGCAAAAAATTCAGGTACTGCATCTATAAAGCCATGTTTAAAGAGCCAAAAAAAGGGACAATTATGCATGGCACATGCAGTTTATTACAAAACAAAACAAAAAAAAAATCCTCTCAGATCAATATCCTGATTAAGACCCAGGAGGGCAACAATCCAGCACATAAAATAAAACACTTTTTCATACACTTACACAGTGCTGATTGTGGGGCTTTCTGATTGGCTCACAGTCAATGATATTTTCCACTGTGATTAATTTCTTATTGGTGGACTTTTCAGCATTTCCCTTTCTTAAGTTCTACCTTTACTTTAGTGAGTTCTGCTTGCATTAAATGTAGAATATAAATGAATCTGTGCACAAAGAGGTCCTTTTAATCAGCTGCGGTAAAAGAGAGCCAGCGCTAGCATCAGTAAGTGTTTTTCACATACGCTGAGGCCCCATTTTACCGCAGTGGGTAAAAGGCTGTCTATTTTTCTCAAAAAGAAATGGTCATGCAGTAAGTGAACCACTTGCCGCTTGCCCATTTTGGGGGGGAGCACTTACCGGGTAACCGGGTAGTGCACGGCGCTGCCCGATTACCACCGGGTAAGTACTGGTGCTACAAAAATAGAAAATATTTTTCTAGCGCCGGAAATGGTGCATGCTGGCAGTGGTAACTACTGCTGAGTTCCTGCAGTAGCCCAGCGGTAGTTCCGGACTGGCACATGCCAACCCTTTAGTAAAAGGGTCCCAAACATTTTAAACACGGGTATAGTTATAAAATTATCTCCTTGGGGGTAATTTTGTGACTGCCTGCACTACATTAACACATGTACAGTGGTGGAAATAAGTATTTGATCCCTTGCTGATTTTGTAAGTTTGCCCACTGACAAAGACATGAGCAGCCCATAATTGAAGGGTAGGTTATTGGTAACAGTGAGAGATAGCACATCACAAATTAAATCCGGAAAATCACATTGTGGAAAGTATATGAATTTATTTGCATTTTGCAGAGGGAAATAAGTATTTAATCCCTCTGGCAAACAAGACCTAATACTTGGTGGCAAAACCCTTGTTGGCAAGCACAGCGGTCAGACGTCTTCTGTAGTTGATGATGAGGTTTGCACACATGTCAGGAGGAATTTTGGTCCACTCCTCTTTGCAGATCATCTCTAAATCATTAAGAGTTCTGGGCTGTCGCTTGGCAACTCGCAGCTTCAGCTCCCTCCATAAGTTTTCAATGGGATTAAGGTCTGGTGACTGGCTAGGCCACTCCATGACCCTAATGTGCTTCTTCCTGAGCCACTCCCTTTGTTGCCTTGGCTGTATGTTTTGGGTCATTGTCGTGCTGGAAGACCCAGCCACGACCCATTTTTAAGGCCCTGGCGGATGGAAGGAGGTTGTCACTCAGAATTGTACGGTACATGGCCCCATCCATTCTCCCATTGATGCGGTGAAGTAGTCCTGTGCCCTTAGCAGAGAAACACCCCCAAAACATAACATTTCCACCTCCATGCTTGACAGTGGGGACGGTGTTCTTTGGGTCATAGGCAGCATTTCTCTTCCTCCAAACACGGCGAGTTGAGTTCATGCCAAAGAGCTCAATTTTGTCTCATCTGACCACAGCACCTTCTCCCAATCACTCTCGGCATCATCCAGGTGTTCACTGGCAAACTTCAGACGGGCCGTCACATGTGCCTTCCGGAGCAGGGGGACCTTGCGGGCACTGCAGGATTGCAATCCGTTATGTCATAATGTGTTACCAATGGTTTTCGTGGTGACAGTGGTCCCAGCTGCCTTGAGATCATTGACAAGTTCCCCCCTTGTAGTTGTAGGCTGATTTCTATCCTTCCTCATGATCAAGGATACCCCACGAGGTGAGATTTTGCGTGGAGCCCCAGATCTTTGTCGATTGACAGTCATTTTGTACTACTTCCATTTTCTTACTATGGCACCAACAGTTGTCTCCTTCTCGCCCAGCGTCTTACTGATGGTTTTGTAGCCCATTCCAGCCTTGTGCAGGTGTATGATCTTGTCCCTGACATCCTTAGACAGCTCCTTGCTCTTGGCCATTTTGTAGAGGTTAGAGTCTGACTATGCTAATGTGGAGGAAGGAATTTAATTTACAGGCAAAATATCACAGATGCACATTTCAAAAAGCTGACACATTTCAATTAATAAATTATGAATAAAATACTTTTATCTACCTTTGTTGTCTGATCATTTAGTTTTTCTATTCGCTTTGGTTCCAGTGTCTTCTGTTTTATTCAGTGTCTTCTTTCCAGTAGGCTTCCCTCTGCTCCCCACCCCTCGCAGTCCCATCCATCTCTTGCTCCTTCCCTCTGCTCCCCACCCTTCGCAGTCCCATCCATCTCCTGCTCCTTCCCTCTGCTTCCCACCCCTCCCAGTCCCATCCATCTCCTGCTCCTTCCCTCTGCTTCCCACCCCTCCCAGTCCCATCCATCTCTTGCTCCTTCCCTCTGCTTCCCACCCCTCCCAGTCCCATTCATCTCCTGCTCCTTCCCTCTGCTTCCCACCCCTCCCAGTCCCATTCATCTCCTGCTCCTTCCCTCTGCTTCCCACCCCTCCCAGTCCACTCATCTCTGCTCCTTCCCTCTGCTTCCCACCCCTCCCATTCATCTCCTGCTCCTTCCCTCTGCTTCCCACCCCTCCCAGTCCCATTCATCTCCTGCTCCTTCCCTCTGCTCCCTCCTCTCCCAGTCCCATCCATCTCCTGCTCCTTCCCTCTGCTTCCCATCCTCCCAGTCCCATTCATCTCCTGCTCCTTCCCTCTGCTTCCCACCCCTCCCAGTCCCATCCATCTCCTGCTCCTTCCCTCTGCTTCCCACCCCTCCCAGTCCCATTCATCTCCTGCTCCTTCCCTCTGCTTCCCACCCCTCCCAGTCCCATTCATCTCCTGCTCCTTCCCTCTGCTTCCCACCCCTCCCAGTCCCATTCATCTCCTGCTCCTTCCCTCTGCTCTCCCCCCCCCCCCCGTGAGGTCCAAGATGGTGACTCCGGTTACCCCCTCTCTTCCTTCCTCCCTCCGGCGCAGGCAACAGTCTTCAGCTTTTTCAGCGTTCCTGGCAGCGGTAGCGATGTACACACTGCCTTCGGTCTGCCCCGGAAGCCTTCTCTTCAAGTTCCTGTTCCCACCTATGCGGGAACAGGAACTTGAAGAGAAGGCTTCGGGGCAGAGCCAAAGGCAGCGTGTACATCGCTACCGCTGCCAGGAACGCTGGGAAAGACTGCTGCCTGCAGCGGAGGGAGGGAGGGAGGGAGGAAGAGAGAGGGGTGGACGGACACGCTCCTCTCCGTCCGCTACTCCGCTTGGCTTCCCTGCCCTCTCTGTCTGCGTCCCGCCTTCCTCTGACGTCAGAGGAAGGCGGGACGCAGACAGAGAGAGCAGGAAAGCCAAGCGGATGGAGAGGAGCACGTGCGTGCATGTGTTTTGTTTTTTTTTTAACTAATGGCGCGGCGGCGCCTCATCGTCGTTTGGGGGGGCATTGCCCCCCCTTGCCCCCCCCAGTTTACACCTATGGGTAAAAGCATATATGAAGTGGCACAAAGCAGCGCTTCCCAAATAGGTCCTGGAATACCCCCTTTGCCAGTCAGGTTTTCAGAGTATCTGCAAGGAATATGTATGAAATTGATTTGCATATACTGCTTCCATTATATGCAAATCTCTTTCATGCATATTTATTGACTGGCATGGGGGTACTCCAGGACCTATTTGGGAAACACTATTTTTCAGTATGTGGAGCAGTTTTATGAGATCCCATTTTACCTGCAGAAATGTATCCATCTCTGGGAAAAGATGACTAACCCCCTTGTTTACAAAGCTGCATGGCAATGTCGACACAGCACATTCAAAGTGAATGGGCTGTACCATCATTAGCTTACTGGCAGCCACTAGCACGGCTTTGTAAATAGACGGTAAAATACCAGATCCAAAATGTCTAGAATATTGATTTTTATTTTCATATCACGGGTCCATAAGCAGTCTGTAACAGTTACATGTTTGAACTTCTGTAACTTTTTTTTATTTTTTCACATAAAAGGATGGGGTTTGGACTGCTGTATTACAAATTGTTTGCCCTAACAGAATTCATTAAAAGCTAATTTTTTGTATCTGGTGACTTTAGTCACCTTTTTCCAGAGATGGTCACAAATGTGTTTTGAAATTTACCCTCAGACCCCCTAATTCTATAAAATTGTGCACACAATTTATAGTTAGCATGCAGAGTTGTGTACACCAGTTATAGAATACTGTCAGATATGCATATAACTTAATTGCTTAATAAGCAGTTAATTGGCATTAACAACCAATAATTGGCTTTAATTGGTGTTATTTGGTGCTAATTTGCAGTTGCACTCATAAGTACATAAGTACATAAGTAGTGCCATACTGGGAAAGACCAAAGGTCCATCTAGCCCAGCATCCTGTCACCGACAGTGGCCAATCCAGGTCAAGGGCACCTGGCACGCTCCCCAAACGTAAAAACATTCCAGACAAGTTATACCTAAAAATGCGGAATTTTTCCAAGTCCATTTAATAGCGGTCTATGGACTTGTCCTTTAGGAATCTATCTAACCCTTTTAAACTCCGTCAAGCTAACCGCCCGTACCACGTTCTCCGGCAACGAATTCCAGAGTCTAATTACACGTTGGGTGAAGAAAAATTTTCTCCGATTCGTTTTAAATTTACCACACTGTAGCTTCAACTCATGCCCTCTAGTCCTAGTATTTTTGGATAGCGTGAACAGTCGCTTCACATCCACCCGATCCATTCCACTCATTATTTTATACACTTCTATCATATCTCCCCTCAGCCGTCTCTTCTCCAAGCTGAAAAGCCCTAGCCTTCTCAGCCTCTCTTCATAGGAAAGTCGTCCCATCCCCACTATCATTTTCGTCGCCCTTCGCTGTACCTTTCCAATTCTACTATATCTTTTTTGAGATACGGAGACCAGTACTGAACACAATACTCCAGGTGCGGTCGCACCATGGAGCGATACAACGGCATTATAACATCCGCACACCTGGACTCCATACCCTTCCTAATAACACCCAACATTCTATTCGCTTTCCTAGCCGCAGCAGCACACTGAGCAGAAGGTTTCAGCGTATCATCGACGACGACACCCAGATCCCTTTCTTGATCCGTAACTCCTAACGTGGAACCTTGCAAGACGTAGCTATAATTCGGGTTCCTCTTACCCACATGCATCACTTTGCACTTGTCAACATTGAACTTCATCTGCCACTTGCACGCCCATTCTCCCAGTCTCGCAAGGTCCTCCTGTAATTGTTCACATTCCTCCTGCGACTTGACGACCCTGAATAATTTTGTGTCATCGGCGAATTTAATTACCTCACTAGTTATTCCCATCTCTAGGTCATTTATAAATACATTAAAAAGCAACGGACCCAGCACAGACCCCTGCGGGACCCCACTAACTACCCTCCTCCACTGAGAATACTGGCCACGCAATCCTACTCTCTGCTTCCTATCTTTCAACCAGTTCTTAATCCATATAATACCCTACCTCCGATTCCATGACTCTGCAATTTCTTCAGGAGTCTTTCGTGCGGCACTTTGTCAAACGCCTTCTGAAAATCCAGATATACAATATCAAACCGGCTCCCCATTGTCCACATGTTTGCTTACCCCCTCAAAAAAATGCATTAGATTGGTGAGGCAAGACTTCCCTTCACTAAATCCGTGCTGACTTTGTCTCATCAGTCCATGTTTTTGTATATGCTCTGCAATTTTATTCTTAATAATAGCCTCCACCATCTTGCCCGGCACCGACGTCAGACTCACCGGTCTATAATTTCCCGGATCTCCTCTGGAACCCTTCTTAAAAATCGGAGTAACATTGGCTACCCTCCAGTCTTCCGGTACTACACTCGATTTTAGGGACAGATTGTTTTTTTTTTAACTAATGGCGCGGCGGCGCCTCATCGTCGTTTGGGGGGGCATTGCCTTTACTCATTATTCTACAAATTGTGCATGCAGAATCCATAGCACACAACTGCCAGGGGGCATGGACCTGGGAGGGGCATATCTGGGTCAGGGGCATGCCTAGCACTTATGCGGGCATGTTATAGAATACTAACAGTTAACACACCTAACTAACAACAGTTAAGTGTGAGCTGGTGTTAGTTCTTGCACCTAAAGTCGAGCACATAAGTGTGGACTTATGTTAGTATTCTATGATGGCAATAATGCACATAATTGTGGATATAGAATTTGTTTAACATGCAACATCTCAGTGCCTAACTTTAGACAATCTGTAGAGAATTAACCACAGATGACCTGATATTCAGCCTGCGGCGGACAGTGTGTTTTCTGTCCACCACAGGTGTTAACGCCGGATATTCAATGCTGGGCCATTTTGGCAGTTAAAAAGTTAACTGACTATGCCGATATATCAGCACTAACCAGTTAACGTTTTAGCGGTAAAAGATAGGCCTGCTATTTAAGCAGCCTATTTTTACCGCTCAACATAGCCAGTTTAGCGCTGAATATCTGCTAACTGAGTTATTCAGCGGCAGTTAACCAGTTACCTCCCACTGAATATCCGAGGTTAGGCGCTTAAATGCTATCTAACCAGCCAGGAGCCATGCCTGGCCAGTTAAATAGTTTTGAATATCAGGGAGAGAAAATATTATGAGCAGGGCTTTTTTTGAGGGGGTACTTGGGGGTCTGTTATAGATTCTGTGACTGGTTGCAGGGGGCCTGGCTATTGTGGGGTGGGTCCCTCAGTGATCACCTCACCCCACCCCTGAAGAGTGGCCTGGCATTTGAGTGCCAGCACCTTTTTCGCAAGAAAAAATGCACTGATTATGAGACTCAGGCCTGTTACTGGGATGTTATTTATGGACAGTCAATGGCATCACAGAAACTTTATTTATAAGAAACACTTACAACAGCAGAACTAGTTAGTCTGAAGTAAATGGTTTCCTATTTTGGCTGTTTTCCCCCCTTCTTTAGTCTCTTTTCCTAGATCTCCTGAGTCCTTACTGTTTACCCTACACCTGTTATAATAACGATATTCTCTTTGTTTTAAAAAGGAAACTTGTATGAATTACATCTTATTACGAATACTATTTAATATCAACTACTCCAGGGACCAGAGAGCAGCTGGCTTCTAAAAATACAATATAGCCTCTCTGTGTGCCAATCAGAAGCATTTACTTTACTAAAAGTGCAATACAGGCTTTATTTTAGTCAGAGGCAGCTGATTCAGAAAAGCATTGCACACGTTGACCAAAAATAGGACTTTAGCTAATCAAGCACAGAGCGTCAATTAAAGTACAACTGAATCTGATTGGCTGATTGATGTATCATCTTTTTTCTGTGTGATTGAAGAGTGCCAAAGATTTAAACTGAGCCCCTAAATCCCGATTAAGATTCTCCCAGCTGGTGAGCCAAATCTAGGGCTACACTATATGGGTTTTGTTGTAGAGGTATTAGGGCCACTAGGTTGCACTGGTAATAGCTGGAAAAGAGGACAGCATAGAGGTCCTTTTACTAAGCTGTGGTAAAAAAAAAAAGGGGCCTTAGTGTGTCTTTCCTATACACTAAGGCCAGTTTTATGGAAGTCATAAAAGTCCAGTTCTCTATTTTTTTTTTGTTGCATTAATGTTGCCATTAGTGCCTAGTCATCTTTTAAAGTTACTGCAGGAGCACTTACCAACAAATTTTCTAGGCAGTAAGGGACCCTTTTAATAAGTTGCGGCAAAAAGTGGCTTGTGGCAACAAGAGCACGTCTTTTGGGCTCACGCCAGGCCAGTTTCTACCGCGTCCTGGAAAAAGGGCTTTTTTAGGGGGGCTGGAAAATGGACATGCGGCAAAAATGAAAACCAGCGTGCGCCCATTTTTGGTCTGAGACCTTACCGCCACCCATTGTCTTAGCGATAAGGTCTCACATGCTACCTGGGCGGTAAGCATGCAGCAAGCACCCACTGCCATTTACTGCTGGGTAAGCGCCACATGGTAGAAAATAGAAAATATTTCTTACCGCCTGTTTTCGGCACGTGCCAAATTATGAATTACCACCTGGGGCATGTGGTAGCTGGACGGTAATGCTAATTTGGCTTGCACTGGACACATGTAGGCCCTAATGCACCTTTGTAAAAGGGCACCTAAGAGCTCCTGCATTATCTGTGCATTGTTAGCTCATGGTAATGTAGATGCACTAACTGGGTAATGCAGGAACACCCACTATTCCCTGGATTCTATATAGTACGCCAAGCATTGCGTGCTGAACTCCAACCATACTCTGTAACAATGTGTGTAACTTAATTAGCTTAGCAAGACAATCAGTGTTGTTAATAGCACTAAACAAGCAATAATGAGCACTAATTGACAATAATTAAAATTTACGTGTGCAAATCGCTACATGTATTCTATAATGCACAGTGCCTCAATTTTAATGCATGCAGGCAAAACGGGGCATGGCTATGTGCAGAGAAATAGATGTACATAAGTACATAAGTATTGCCATACTGGGAAAGACCAAATGTCCAGCAAGCCCAGCTCTTGTTTCCAACAGTGGCCAATCCAGGTCACAAATACCTGGCAAGATCCCAAAAAAGTACAAAACATTTTATACTGCTTATCCCAGAAATAGTGCACTTTCCACAAGTCCATTTAATAATGGTCTATAGACTTTTCCTTTAGGAAGCCGTCCAAACCTTTTTTAAACTCCACTAAGCTAACCGCCTTTACCACATTCTCTGGCAACGAATTCCAGAGTTTAATTACACGTTGAGTGAAGAAACATTTTCTCCAATTCATTTTAAATTTACTACATTGTAGCTTCATCACATGCCCCCTAGTCCTAATATTTTTGGAAAGCGTAAACAGACGCTTCACATCTACCCGTTCAACTCCACTCATTATTTTATAGACCTCTATCATATCTCCCCTCAGCTGCCTTTTCTCCAAGCTGAAGAGCCCTAGCCGCTTTAGCCTTTCCTCATAAGGAAGTCGTCCCAATCCCTTTATCATTTTCGTCACCCTTCTCTGCACCTTTTCTAATTCCACTATATCTTTTTTGAGATGCAGCGACCAGAATTGAAACACAATATTCGAGGTGCAGTTGCAACATGGAACGATACAAAGGCATTGTAACATCCTCATTTTTGTTTTCCATTCCTTTCCTAATAATACCTAACATTCTATTTGCTTTCTTAGCCACAGCAGCTCACTGAGAAGAAGGTTTCAACGTATCATCAACGACGACACCTAGATCCCTTTCTTGGTCCGTGACTCGTAACATGGAACCTATAATTCGGGTTCCTCTTTCCCACATGCATCACTTTGCACTTGCTCACGTTAAACATCACCTGCCATTTAGACGCCCAGTCTCCCAGTCTCGTAAGGTCCTCTTGTAATTTTTCACAATCCTCCCGCGATTTAACAACTTTGAATAACTTTGTGTCATCAGCAAATTTAATTACCTCACTCCCATCTCTAGGTCATTTATAAATATGTTAAAAAGCAGCGGTCCCAGCACAGACCCCTGGGGAACCCCACTAACTACCCTTCTCCATTGAGAATACTGACCATTTAACCCTACTCTCTGTTTTCTATCTTTTAACCAGTTTTTAATCCACAATAGAACACTACCTCCTTTCCATGACTCTCTAATTTAGGGCCCTGTTCACTAAGCCGCACTAGGGGCGCGTTAGCATTTTTAGCGCACTCTAAGCATTAGCATGCAGTAACAGTGTAGATGCCCATAATATTCTTATGGGAATCTACACGGGTGGCACATGCTAATTTTTAGCATAAGCCAAAAGTGCTAGCGCATCTTAGTAAAAAGGGACCTAAGAACATTTCAAACTGCAAGGTTTTGGAAGGAACTTGCAAAAAGTTTTCCATCTTCTAACTCATATCTTATATTTCAGAAAAAAAATTAAAACTTTGTTATTTCAGAAGTTCACTCTAGGAAATAATATCTCATTTAGATGGATATTTTCCCTGAAGTTTGTTATCTGGTTTTCTTATTGTATAATCGGCTTTGAACTGAAAAGTGTTAGCTGAATATAAATTTGGTTATGTTATGTTATGGTAATTCCCACCAGACAGTTCCCACCCGCCAATTATCCTCTGGACAATTGCCACCTAGGTCAATTTCCCCCTAAACAATTCCCATCCCTCTAGCAAGGACAATTCCAGCTCATAACATTTATAATGTCAAATATACTTTTACACAGTGTAAAACCAAGAAAAAAAGTGACCTACTTAACTATTTATAATACCACCAAATCCTTTATTGAACATCACAAATATCCTACATAATAAAACTCACCCTCAACGTTCTGAGGACACTGACGTCACTGTCAGGTCCTCCGGGCACTTCCTTCCGGTTCGAAGCCTTCGTGTTGGTGAAGCCACCAAAAACACTGTGTTGGGGCCCCGCCCTCGCGTCAAACGTGATGACGTTGAGGGCGGAACTATGGCATCAGTGGCTTCACAACCAACGACGCAGCAGATTGTAGGTGGCTTGCCCAGGTCCGCAACAATGGCGGGCAGTGCCATCAGAATGCCGAAATGGGTGAGTAGGGAGGGGGGGAGGTTCGGAAGGAAACCATGCTAGCGCCCGTTTCATTAATGCAAGAAACGGGCATGTTTTACTAGTAAATACATAATTACCCTCCCTCCACTCTGCCCCTAGGACCATCACCCTCTCTTCCTTGTCTCCCAACCCTCCCCCCCATTCAATGTAACTGATGATATAATTTTAATCTAAACATTGTCTACAAAACCATAGGCTGTGATCATTTATTTTAAAAAAATAATCATGAGAATTCAGCAATTTAGGACTACTGCTATTTTACTTTTTTCAGATAACAGTCACAAGCCAGCAGTAGAATTATGCCTCAATAAACCACCCCACAAAAAAAACAAAAAACTGTTAGATGTCTCTGCCCACAACATTTGACTGCATATTTGAACATTAGATGTTAGATGTTCCCTCTGACCCATCACACCCCTTCTTACACAGCTTCCTATAGTCAGAAGGAAAAGCCCAACCAAGGCACAGTGCTGCACAAAGGGAAAACTTGCAGGAGAGAAACTGAAAAAACGGCCATGAAAATGCAGATAAGACGTTATAAAAGTAAAGCTCCAAAGATGTCTGAGGGTGGGAATTAACTGGGGGTAATTGTGCACATGGGAATTTACACCCTTGGGTGGGAAATTATCAAAGGGAAATTAGCCTAGATGGGAATTATCACAAGGGCATTGGTGGATTGGAACTGTCCTGTGGGAACTGTCCTGGTGGTTACTCACTGGATACCGTTAAGCATGTAGAACTAGATTTTAAGTGCTCAAGTGGGATATTATAAAATTGTTTGGCTGGGGGTCTACCATTATAAAAAGGGAAAGGGAAATGGGACTTGATATACCGCCTTTCTATGGTTTTTGCAACTACATTCAAAGCAGTTTACATATTATATTCAGGTACTTATTTGTACCAGGGGCAATGGAGGGTTAAGTGACTTGCCCAGAGTCACAAGGAGCTTTAGTGGGAATTGAGCTCAGTTCCCCAGGATCAAACTCCACTGCACTAACCACTAGGCCACTTCTCCACAAACACTTGATATCTACTTTTGCAGGGTATGGGGTAAATTCTATAAGTAGCGCCTAAAAATCAGTACCAAAACGTGCTTTGTGCAATTCTATAAGGAGTATGCATTCTTTCTACAATCAGGGTTGGAGGGGCATTCCTCATGGGAGAGGGTAGTTCTGACTATCGTGGACTGGGAGAGGGGGGAAAGAAGGAGAGGACTATTTTGTGGGGAAGGAGGGGAATCAGAGGGCTCCAGGAAGCCTTAAATAGTTATGTAGGTTCTGCCAGCACCCGCATAGCTAAGTGGGTAAATTTAGGACTGCTCAAAGGTAGAGAGCATAAGAGGAAGATTTATTGGAAAACAATCCCTAGGTCCATTATTTTTATTTCTATTTGGGTTTCCTTGTTTCTGACAGTTCATTAAGCAGTAAGTCAGAACTTTTCATTTAAAATATGCTGAAGGTATTTAATACTTTTTGAAAGGATGATGTTGGGGGGTGGGGGCTAATGTTTTCTACCAATGCAAATGTCAATCTACCTTCTTGTACTCCTAGATACAGATTTATTTTTTTAATTTTTCCATATCTTCTTTTCTGTTAAGTAAGAGGTAACACTGTAACACATTAGGATAAAATTTGTCTGCTGAAATAACATTTGGCCTTTGTTCAGACATAAAAACATAAGGCATATCAGCACTTTGAAGAATACCTTTCATTTCTTCATCTAGTCTTTGCTCAGTGGCAGTTTCAATATATTCCTCTTGACCTGAAGGATTTCTTAAATGTTCAAGTTGTTGACTTGGGACCAAGTACATTATTTCAGTCTCCTGCATTAGCAATATTCATCGTGTTTTATAGGGAACATCTGTTTGTTCACAGAATGCCATATTCTAGTCTACAGGAAAAATATTGAATTGCCCTCAATCAGTAAGCCTCAGATATCATAGAATTTAAATCCACAATGAGACAATTGTATGGCTTTCTATTGGCATCCTTAAAGGCAACTAGAAAGACACATAATTTACCAGACTAAATGTATTTGGCAATCTATGTGATTTGTAGTAGGTACCTCTACAGTTCATAATGATTACCTTGTATTTTATTTTTAAATTATATTTTGGCCTGTTTTGCAATAACAAGACAACTCAGATCAATAAGATATCGAACTTGGATACACTCAATAAACATTACCACAAAGGTCACGATTTTCATAAACAGATAAACATAAAAGTTGAGAAAAAGACCTCAGTAAAAAATTGTTCACACTCTCAGCCAACAGGTTCTATAGCTGAAAGTATTTAATCATAGGTCAAAAAATTCTACATCTACAAAAAAGAAAAAGAGAGTGTTGATGTTCAAATAGCCGACATCTAAACTAGATTTCATTGCACGTTTCTTCCATATAAATGTTATCACAAAACACTGGTCAAAGGAAGGGGAGTAGCATGATTGACAAGACTCTTGTCAATCATGTTACTCATCTTCCAAGAGACCAAGGAGATGAAATAAAAAATGATACACTTTTTATTCTGTATAGTGGTTTGACTCAACACAGCACCATGTTTCGGCAAAGATGCCTGCCTCAGGAGTCTGTATCTGGTTGTAAACTGAATGGTCCAATAATGAGGTTGTGCACTAATAAAACAGTAAGTCAGGTTCAAATCTTTAGAAAGTGATGATGACAGAGCGGTATGGAGCAACAGCCCTACATTTCACGCTCACAGATTATCACTCAATTAATGAGCATTAACGCTGTTGCTCCATACCAATGTTGTCTGAATACCAATCAATACCCAGTTAATGTGTTCTTTTATTTTTTTTTGTTTTGTTTGTTTGTTTGTTTTGTTTAGTTTAGTTTTCAACAAAAAATGTTTTGTTCAAATTGGACACTCCAGCTAAGATACAAGAGAAAGTTATGGTCAGAACACTTTCACTGCATCAGTATTAGTTTCATGTTAGCCACTTTCATGGTGTAAGCTGCAAAGTTATGGGATCTTGGGCTCATATCATGAAACTAGCCCTGCATGGAAGAGAGAACTAACATGTTGTTACATGCTATTCTTTCTGCCAGTCTTGGGGGTATCTGGCAAAGAGCCATAGTGGAAAAACAACTGCTGGGGAAGGGGGAGAAAAACTGGCTGGTACTGCTCTTTGCCATGGCACAACCCCAGTATCTTGGCACTATAGGTGTGTGCCTAGTTTACGTAATAGAAACGCCAGCCCTGCTGTTGCTGTGTTCTTCTTTTGGGTATATCTTCTGCATTCTTGGTAGCTGGTTATGATATTCTTAACATTGTTTCAGTTTAATATAAAAAAGAGCACAGGTATAACACACTTTTTCTTTTACCTTGGTTTTAAATACCTAGGGGTCCTTTTACTAAGGTGCAATGAAAATTGGCTTGCAGTAGTGTAGGCGTGGGTTTTGGGCATGTGACATTCCATTTTAGCACGCCTGTAAAAAAGCCCTTTTAAAAATTTTTGCCAAAAATGGACGTGCGGCAAAATCAAAATTGTCGCGTGTCAATTTTGGGTCTGAGACCTTACCATCAGCCATTGACCTGGTGGTAAAGTCTCATGCAGTAACCGAGCAGTAATGACTACTACTACTACTACTTATCATTTCTATAGCGCTACCGGATGTACGTAGCGCTTCACACTAGAACATGGAGAGACAGTCCCTGCTCAATAGAGCTTACAATCTAATTATGACAGACAGGACCTACGTGTGCCAAATGCCTCTTGGCGCGTGTAGCTGACGCATGCCAGAAAATAAAAAATATTTTTCAGGCGTTCGT
This sequence comes from Microcaecilia unicolor, assembly GCF_901765095.1. Classification (NCBI taxonomy): domain Eukaryota; kingdom Metazoa; phylum Chordata; class Amphibia; order Gymnophiona; family Siphonopidae; genus Microcaecilia; species Microcaecilia unicolor. Next base: position 164,977,394 of record NC_044040.1, read on the forward strand.
AACGGATGTGTGCCAAAAATGAAATTACCACAAGGGCCACATGGTAGCCATGCGGTAACTCCATTTTGGCACATGTTGGGCATGCGTAGATGCTTACACGGCTTAGTAAAAGGACCCCCTAGAAAAGGAGCCATTTTAACCTTAAAAACTATAACAAAACGAATACCTAAATGGGGACAATTCTAGAACAAGGTGCCCCCTCTTAAGCACCCAAATGCAGCATGGGGAATCCCCAATTCTGCTACAGAGTACTAATATAAACCCACATTGCCAGACCTAAATTTAGGCATAACTATTTACACCAGTTCTGTGGTTGGCATAAATCGGTATGCCTAAGAGCGCCATGCAGCTCATGTAACTTATACTATTCTATAAGTTGTGTGCATAAGTTGAAGACACACCCATATCCGTCCCATGATCTGCCCATGTGTACGCTTCCTTGCAGTTAAACTCTGTAGCACTCATGTGCCATCTTATAGAATAGCATATAACATTAGGAGCTAACTTTTCAAAATGATTGGTGGGTGCTAAACCCGACAAATTACTGTTCCCTGGATGCAGTCAAGGAATATTCTCAATATTGGGAGAGCTCAAGCACCCATAATGTCCATAGCGCTGGCACCTATGGCAAAACAAAGAGCAAACCCACAAATATAAACAGTCAAAAGGCAAGGATTTTAATTCAAACAATCATATATGCCTGAAACTCTTTGGCTGATTTGCTGTAGAACCCTTGGAAAATGTGCTACAAAGCTAATTCATCTTCATTGCTAGCCTAGAGGGAAGTGTGTTTTTTGAAATGACCTCTCTAGTTCTGCCTCTGATGCAGCCTTCTGTCAGTATGTGGCCACATGAAATATATGTGGTTGTCTTTTTGAATTAAAATCCTTGCCTTTTGACTGTATATTTGTGAGTCTGCTCTTTGTTTAGCTCTTTTTTTCTTCACAGATCTTCTGCCTCTTTTGTGTCTCCTACATAGTACACTTATGCACATAAGTTGTTGTTTTTTGGTGCACTTACACATGCAAGGCATGTGTAGCTGAATATGCCCAGTTATTGAATTGTCTTTCTCATCTTTTGAGTTTCCTAAGTCTGAACATTTTCTTCCACTAACCAGCTTATTTTTTTTTGCTCATATTCACAAGGTGAACAGGTTTGGCTGGTCAGGAAAGGGACATCTCTGCAGGCATTCCAAGGGCAGATTTTCAATTTAGCTGGTCAGTGCCTATTTTAGCATTAGCTTTCTAGATTTAACTGGACAACTCCTGTCACTGAAATGGGAGTCTTAACTCTTCGCTTTTTCCTCAGACTCTAGCCGAGTACTTTCATGACAAGGTTCAAAAGATTAACCTTGAATTCTCAATCAAACCACCTCCACCCTCCCCTCCCCTCCCCTAGTCAATTCCCCCAACCCTCCAACCCTCCCTCCTTTTCCACCTTCTCTGATGTCACTGATGAGGAAACTGCACATCTTCTTTCCTCATCCAAACGTACCACCTGCTCCTCTGATCCCATTCCCACTGACCTACTTAACACTATCTCCCCCACTGTCATCCCTTTTATCTGTCATATCCTCAATCTTTCGCTTTCCACTGCGATTGTTCCTGATGCCTTCAAACATGCTGTAATCACACCACTCCTTAAAAAACCTTCACTAGACCCTACCTGCCCCTCTAGCTATCTGCCCATCTCCCTCCTCCCTTTCCTTTCCAAGATACTTGAACGTGCTGTTCACTGCCGCTGCCTCGACTTCCTTGGAGAGTCATCTTGGAGTCATCTTTGACTCTGCTCTCTCCTTCTCTGCTCATATTCAGCAGATTACCAAAACTTGTCGTTTCTTTCTCTATAATATTAACAAAATTCGCCCTTTCCTGTCCGAGGACGCTACCAAAACCCTTACCCACACCCTTATCACCTCTCGCCTAGACTACTGCAATTTGCTTCTCGCTGGTCTCCCGCTCAGCCATCTATCTCCTCTTCAATCTGTCCAAAACTCTGCTGCGCGTCTTATATTCCGCCAGAGTCGCTATACTCATGTTAGCCCTCTCCTCAAGTCGCTTCACTGGCTCCCTATCCGCTTCCGCATACGGTTCAAACTTCTCCTTTTGACCTACAAGTGCATCCACTCCGCAGCTCCTCAGTACCTTTCCGCTCTCATCTCTCCCTACACTCCTCTCCGTGAACTCCGTTCGCTGGGTAAATGTCTCCTGTCGTCCCTTTCTCACCCACTGCTAACTCCCGGCTCCCTTCCTTCTATCTCGCTGCTCCCTATGCCTGGAATAGACTCCCTGAGCCAGTACGTCAGGCTCAGTCTCTGGCTGACTTCAAGTCTAGGCTTAAAGCCCACCTCTTTGCTACTGCTTTCGACTCCTAACCATGATTCTCTTACTCAACACCCTCACTTATCACCCCTACCACTGCAATTTCCCCACCCCTAGCTGTCTGTTCATCTGTCCAATTTAGATTGTAAGCTCTGTTGAGCAGGGACTGTCTTTTCATGTTAATTTGTACAGCGCTGCATAAGTCTAGTAGTGCTATAGAAATGTTTAATAGTAGTAGTAGTAGTTGGAGGGTAATTTTATAAGAGGCCACCTAGGTTAATAAGTCAAGAAGCATGAGACAAGCACATTAGATCTCTAAGGGAAAGGAAAGGATAAGAGATGGTATGGATGGGAAGACTGAAGAGGCCTTAGGGTCTTTATCTGCTGTCATTGTCTATGTTTGTATGATACATAGGCTTCAGGGTCTTTATAAAATACTAGCACAAATACTGCGGAAACCATGCCTATATTGCAGGCACAGTAATTATGCCTTCTCAGTATGCAAAAAATATGCATGGTTATGTACAGTATATTTTACAAAGTAAAAACAAAGAAAAAGGTAATCCTCATGGAAAGATGCAAACAAGCAAAGATGTAGTGAGGTCCAATCAAAAAACAAACCTGCAGGAAGTTCTATAGATGTGGAGAAATCACTTCAATATATTCAACAAATAAGGAACAGTCCATACATCCAACAAGTTCAAATGAAACAACCAACTGTAGAAACAAGGCTCAACATGGCCATGTTTCAGCGTGAATACCTGTATCAGGAGTCAAAGATTCCAGTGATTTGTAAGTTGCAAAACACAGGAAACAATTATACTCTCTACCAATAAGAGTGCAGCTCAGTGTCTCCTTTGAAGAACATCGAATAATCCCTCAAAGAATGTACCTAAATTGCAACTCCATGCACACTCCACATGAGCACACCAACTGTACAAGTACATGCTGTCTTGCATGGATCTTAATTTTAGGTGTGACCTAAGTGTCTATTTTCATGCATGAATCAACATTTTACATGTCAACATTACTTATAACTCGCCACGTATCCCAGCTGGATTTTGGACACTTTTCATCCCCAAACCTAGCTGGTTTGGTGTGGCTGGCAAATTGTCTAATGATAACTGTGTAAAAATATCTGATTCTCTTGGCTGCTCAATGGCTTACTGAAAATGAGCCTTGAAATACATTTATTTTTAGTGCAATTGTAATGTTCTGTGTATATTTTATCAAATCAGGATGATATTTGTCCTAAAGCAAGCCAAATATATCTTTACCAAACAGTGAGCAGACACATTTCTTACAAAGAACAGAAAATCAATATCATGGAAGAAAAACTCTCCTATCTATATTCCAGAAATAATCTATTAATTGAAGTAAAACATTTTATGCCACTAAATTTTTTCATTGGTGCTAAATGTTTCTCTCAAGATGAGGACACATCCTAGGACCTAGCACATCACTGCTGTATTACAGTGCCACCTAGGGCTTAAATCTAGAAATATCAGCAGATTCCAATTTCATTTAAGATGGGAAAAGTAGCATGGCTGCATTGTTGGTCCTCTGGAATGTGAGGAAATTGTGGTAAAAAAAAAAAAATACAAGGTGATACATTTTTATTGACTTAACAGAATATATTCTTGATTAGCCTTCAATAGTTACACTCTTCTCATCAAGCAAACCAAAAAAAAATAAGAAAAGCGACAGTCAATACAAAAGATGATCCAGCTGATATTCAGCACACAGCGGTGTTTTTTTTTCAATGCTGACCACTGCACACAGAATTAGCCCTGGATATTCAATGTCAGGCCATGTCCAAGCACTGGCACCAGATATTCAGTGCTAATTCCTAGTGAGCTGGCCACCAGAGCTTATGCAGGTCCCGGACAAAATTCAGCCAGGACTTGTTTAAGACATTTATGCAGGCCCCAGCTGAATATCCACTGAAACCCACATAAGGGATGCAAGAGCTCTCTGCTCCTCTGATTCCCCCTCCCTCCTGTGCAAAGTCTATCCCTCCTCTTTCTCACTCCCACTCAGTGGCGTTCCTAGGGGGGTGGACACCCGGGGCGGATCGCCAATGCGCCCTGCCCCCCGGTTGCAGCACGACCCCCCCCCATGAAAGAACCCCTCGCCCGGGTGCATGCCGCTGGGGGGGGTGCCGCGCGCCTGTCCGTCGTTCATTCCATGCTCCCTCTGCCCTGGAACAGGAAGTAACCTGTTCCGGGGCAGAGGGAGCATGGAACGAACGATGGACAGGCATGCGCAGCACCCCCCCAGCAGCGTGCACCTGGGACGGACCGCCCCCACCGCCCCCCCCCTAGGAATGCCACTGCCCCCACTCACTATCCCCTTGTCAAGTCCTTGTGGTCTAGTGGGGTCTTAAGGGCAGGAGTGATGCTTGTCATGTCTCTTTTAATGAAATGGCTGCCTTGACCTCTAGCAGCAGGATTGGGGCACTAGCGAGTACCATGAAACTGCTGCTAGAGTTCATGGCAGCCATTTTGTTAAAGGAACAAAGACAGGCAGGAATGAGTGGGCATTGCTCTTGCCCTTAAGACTCCACTAGACCACCAGGACTCAACAAGGTAGGCCCGGAGGGAGGAGACTATGGGAGTTGGTGGTTAGCTAGGAGGACTTGTTAGGCCCTTCTTAACATTAGGGGTTGGAGTGAGGGTGGATTGACATCGCAGGGGAGGGAAAGGGCACCCAAAAGGTAGATGCTGCAAACCAGAAGTTAACTGGGTGCTTGCCTATATTCAAACCAGTTCCTAGTTAGCTTTGTGACTAAAGTTAGAACAGCCTTTTTGCTGCCCTAACTTTAGCCACTTACTTAACTGGTTAGTGGTCTGAATATGGTTGCTAGCTGATTAAGTCCTGACTCCACCCACTCGAGCTCCACCCTCAAATCATCCCAGCACTAACTGGATACTGTAGAGGTGGTATATTGTGTTATTCAGCAGCACTATCCAGTTAAATGCATTGAATATCAACACATAGGTAGTCATAAACAATTTAACTAGTTAGGAGCCTCTCCTGCCCAGTTAAATTGCTTTGAATATCAGCAGGATATTACCAGAATATACAAGTGAATCACAGTGGGAGAGGAATAAGGAATATTTTTCAAGATCATAGTTTTGCATATGTGATCTTATAGTCAAGATACTCAAAGCAAAGCTCAGAACTGAGAACATAAGACAGTTGCAATTTAAATGATCAAACATCTCAGAACAAACATAAATGGGTTTTGCAAACATGGCCTTTCCCACTGACTACAAGATATAACTACTACATCTCCATCACCTTTGTATCCCTCTGCTGACATATCACCCACCCTCTCCCCATGACCACTATAATATAATATGTGATTCACTTGTTTATTCAAGTTACATCATCCCATACCTTGACTCACTCATTGTATTTTGCTATGATAGGGGAGCGTAACTCTTAAAAACCTAGCCTAGAAATGTGCAATTTGTCCATATTTTACAAAAAGCTTAAAGGTATAGCTATCAATGTGAGTTACCATTAAGGTGTGTTATTTTGTCACTAACTTGTGATATTTTAGCACTGGGCTCATTTTATGCAATAAGACCTAGTTACTAATAACCTGGGTTAACAGTAAATAACCCATCTTGGCAGTGACTCATATTGATAACTTCACCCCTTGGTGTTAAGTGAGCCTTTGGTGTAATACAATACAAATTGTAAATGTCCTGACTTGGATGTCTGTTTTCCTACCTAGGCAACCTACGGAAAAATGAGATTTTTGTTTCTATGCCTTCTATTTCATTTTACACTCCATTCTCACAAGCTTGGGATAGATGTGCTTTGAACACCTCATTGATCCTATGTAAAAGGGTCAGAAAATTCCCCTTGCTAAAGTGGCTTCAGGGGTCCTACAATACCTAGCAGTAATTTATGCCTAGTAAGAGGCGTCAAGGGTGTGTGATGGAAGTGTGTATAAGGGAGAAAATCTGTGTCCTTTCTCTTCCTGTCTTGCAGAGTTCTTGGGAGAGGGTCCCTGGGCCAAGTGGATCTGGGGCTAAGGAGAGGAAATCACCAGGTATTTACAGAATTTCAGGAGTGGTTCTACAATAGTTTGGAGGAGAAAGGAGTGATTCAGTAAGTCTGTAAGAAGAAGAACTGTTAAGAAAAAAAGTCATCTGGTCACTGCTGGCAACCAGTTCAGAGAAGATGGTCTGCCTTACTAACTCCTACCTTGATTCTTATGCTGACTCTTATTTTTTCCTGCTTGCTGTGGTTGGGTGATGAATATGTCGTTTTTAATCATATGTTGTGTCTGTTTTTGTTACCCAACTAGTGCGGGCTATAAATTCTTAATAAATGAATTAAAATTTAAAAATCCACCCAGCAAGGTGTCTATTTAATTCTCCAGGAAGAAGAAGATTGAGGTCCTACCAATATATTTATTTATTTCATTTATATCCCACATTATCCCAATAGATCAGGTTCAATGTGGCTAACAACTTATTGTGATTAACAGTACAAAAAGTGATTCGGGATAGTATACATTAAGGAGTAATAAAATAAATTAGGACTGAGTAATTAGAACATGTAATATGGAAATGAATGCTAGATACAAAAAGGTAACTATTAATAGTCATCCATGTATAATAACATTTAGAATGGAACTGAAAAATTGAATAATTGTACAATTAGGGGTTTAAATTAATTATGATCATCCGTCTGCTCACGCTTTCCAAAAATACTAGGACTAGGGGGCATGCAATGAAGCTACAATGTAATAAATTTAAAACGAATCAGAGAAAATATTTCTTCACTCAACGTGTAATTAAACTCTGGAATTCGTTGCCAGAGAATGTGGTAAAGGCGGTTAGCTTAGCGGAGTTTAAAAAATGTTTGGATGGCTTCCTAAAGGAAAAGTCTATAGACCGTTATTAAATGGACTTGGGGAAAATCCACTATTTCTGGGATAAGCAATATAAAATGTTTTGTACATTTTGGGGATCTTGCCGGGTATTTGTGACCTGGATTGGCCACTGTTGGAAACAGGATGCTGGGCTCGATGGATCTTTGGTCTTTCCCAGTATGGCAATACTTATGTACTTATGAGAAATTGCTTAAACAGAGAGGCTTTAAGGTATTTCCAGAATATCAAATAATTACTATACGAGTACTTCAGGATCTACTTCCAGCATCTGAATCCAGCTAGTTGATTTGTATTGGGTCTTCCAAAGCTAAGTTTGACCTTACAGAGATGGGTCTGCTGTTTTGTTTTAGCTTTAGTTTTTGTTTTTTCCTATATGGCACTATAGTGAAGTTGCTACTAAAACGTTTGCTGCATAAAACCTTTCAGTTTTTTTTAACAACCAGGGTTTCCTGGACCTGGACTAATTTGGTGTGATTGCTGACATGGCACTATAAGAAGATTGCCCACAGAGATTCACGTAAATACACATCCAGAACACAGCGGCCCACACCATTTGCTGTGCCTCAAAATTTGACAGGGTTACCCCACTCCTATAAAGTCTCCATTGGACTCCGATTGAATATAGAATTAAATTCAAAGTTCTTATCCTAACACATAAAGCAGTTCATAGGGCCACTCCAACGTATCTTGCAGCTTTAACTATTCCATACACACCAGCTCACATTCTTCGCTCACTGACAGACAACAGATTGACAATACCCCTGCCCTCCTATATGAGAATCTACCCGTGCAGCTGCTTTTTACTTTTTATCCCCTGCATGGTGGAACTCACTACCATCAAATCAGATTGGAAGCATCATACGCTTCTTTCCGAGCGGCATTAAAAACATACTTTCAACAAGCTTTTGAGACTTAGATCTCATATTCTTCTTTAAGAGGACTATGCAGGTTCTGATTCAATCAGAGAGGAATTATATTATATTATTTGTTGTAAGACAGATTTGTGTGGATGTATGCAATGCTCTTCAGAATGTAAGATTCGTTTGCTCTTTCCTGTATTTTATGGTGTTCCTATATTAAAGTTTTTTCGTTAATTAATTTGTTTTATGTCATTTATTGTTTTTATGTAAAGCATTCTGATGTGTTCGCAATAAGTAACAGTACAGTAAAATGAATAAATGAAAAACATAGAAGAACACAACAGAAATGGTAAATTCCTGTCTTCAGGTGCTACAATCAAGTCTAGTTTTCAGGATACCACACTATGCAAATAAACTCAGTTCTTGAATCAAACACAAGCAAATGTATTCCATGAATATTTATTTTGTGCAATGATCACCATTATTGCCCTGTATTCTGGGATGATTGGCATACCAGCTTTGTAGCCACAGTACCATTTTTGGGACTGCAAGTAAACTCACCTTGAATCTGAAAGCTTTACCAAATTTGTTATCTACTGTGAGTCCAATCATCAAATAAAAATAATTAATGATAACAAGAAGGCATTGTTGAAAATGGGAAAAAAGAGTGTGTCATAGGTGCCGATTACACCATTTTATTAGTGTAGGACTAAGAGTCCTGGTTAGAACTTTGGGATGGGAATCAATCTTGCATTGAGATTGGTGGAACACAGGATCCTGTGGTCAGTTTAAGGAGGTGAGATCATTTCAAACCAAGCTTCTCCAAGTTCAATCCTCAAGGGCTGCAAACAGCCCAGATTTTATTGATATCCCTAATTAATATACTATGAAGAGATTTACATACAGTGGAGATAATGGGTGTGCAAATACCAACAAAAATTGGTGCCCTGTTACTAAAGCTTAGCATGCGCTGACTGACATTAGCTTGTGACAAGTGCCATGTGGCCCATAGATATAAGTAGATGTGCACACAGAAGACTCCTGAGGCAGGTCCGTTGGCCGAAACACGGCCGTATCGAGTCTGTTAGTCCATACAATAAAATTTGTATTCAAGAGCACTGGCCAGCATTTCCTTTCGAGTCACCTTCACTGTTTCCTGTGTGCTTATAGATATACAACAGGACATGGAGAATTTAGCATACACTAAGGTCTGTTAGCACACGCTAAGCTTTGGAAACAGAACCCCTAATAAATATGCAACTGAAGAGTGTCTGAGCTGGAAAGCTTCCAAGAAGGCATTATTATGGTTGCTTTTTATTCCTCTGTAATTTGTTTTCACTTTGTTCAGAAGTACCATGAGGAAGAATAAATTCTATTCTTTGGTTAAAGATCACAAGCAGTGCTCTAATTTTTTCAAGACATTCAGCCTGCTTCTGTTTGCTGGATGTTCCTCACTCTGTTTTCATCTGAATTACTGTCACAATTTTATAGCTTCCTAATACTGTATTGGGTGAGAAACTATTGCCAACTAAATTTCAGGGCTGGAGAGAATTTTTAATTTAAAATGGGCAGCTCTTCATGTGGCAAAGAACTCCAGCAGGAATAAAGCAATAAACTGCTTAACAAGTTAACTGCTTGTAAACCTTTAGTAGGAAGATCTGTGAAATCCCTCCCTAGCTCATTCTGGTTCCTTTTATCTTTATTTCCTGCAGTCTGCTGCCTACTTTGTATGCAAATTTATCTCATGCACCTGTTTGTGGCCCTCAAGGACTGAACTTGTGCACCCCTGAGGTGTAAAAAGACTGGCCTCTAATCTGTAGGTTTGTTCTTGATTCCTTGTCATAAGGAACAGCCTATAATCCAGTCCTGATTTTACTCGACGGCATGCATGGATTTGTACTTCTGATTCTCCTATTGAGTTTCCCATGAAGATCAAGAGTATAGATCCATGTATACAATAGGGTAAATTCTGGATTATCTTGTTCCTAATTAGAGAGTGAGATAGTAATCATTATCATTGTAATACCGCGGTTACCACGGTAATTACAACAGTAATGGGGAAGTTTTTAAAATCATGCAGTCCTGCTGCAGTAATGGTAAGATGTTATGTGGCAGTGCCATAGGAGCAGAGACCACCGTTACTTTATCCCCTGCTGACCCCAGGTAGGGGGGCCACATGTACTGATGCCTTCTTTTCCCCGCCCTCTCTATCTAGGCCCATCACCAACCAGTGTCTATTCCTGCTTTCTACACCTCTGTGTTCCTTTTACTGTGCCCTCCACACCACATCCACAATCCTTCCTTCAGTACCCACCTGGCTGAGTGGTTGTCCGGCATCCTAGTCTCTGAGGAACACAGTATACCATTCCCCTTGACTCCTGCAGTGTTGGATGAAGAACCCGAATTATAGCTACGTCATGCAAGGTTCCACGTTAGGAGTTACGGACCAAGAAAGGGATCTGAGTGTCGTCGTCGATAACACACTGAAACCTTCTGCTCAGTGTGCTGCTGCGGCTAAGAAAGCGAATAGAATGTTGGGTATTATTAGGAAAGGTATGGAAAACAGGTGTGAGGATGTTATAATGCCGTTGTATCGCTCCATGGTGCGACCGCACCTTGAGTATTGTGTTCAATTCTGGTCGCCGCATCTCAAGAAAGATATAGTAGAATTGGAAAAGGTGCAGCGAAGGGCAACTAAAATGATAGCGGGGATGGGACGACTTCCCTATGAAGAAAGACTAAGGAGGCTAGGGCTATACAGCTTGGAGAAGAGACGGCTGAGGGGAGACATGATAGAGGTATATAAAATAATGAGTGGAGTGGAACAGGTGGATGTGAAGCTTCTGTTCACGCTTTCCAAAAATACTAGGACTAGGGGGCATGCGATGAAACTACAGTGTAGTAAATTTAAAACAAATCGGAGAAAATTTTTCTTCACCCAACGTGTAATTAAACTCTGGAATTCGTTGCCGGAGAAAGTGGTGAAGCTTAGCAGAGTTTAAAAAGGGGTTGGACGGTTTCCTAAAGGACAAGTCCATAAACCGCTACTAAACGGACTTGGAAAAATCCAAAATTCCAGGAATAACATGTATAGAATGTTTGTACGTTTGGGAAGCTTGCCAGGTGCCCTTGGCCTGGATTGGCCGCTGTCGTGGACAGGATGCTGGGCTCGATGGACCCTTGGTCTTTTCCCAGTATGGCATTACTTATGTACTTATGTACTTATCTTTGGGTTGCATGAAAATGTCATTCCTCATCAGTTGTGGTCTTTAAATGCACATGGAGGGGTATGTTCAGGAAGCCTGCAGCAGACTGACAGATTAGTTAGTGCAACAGACAGATTTTCTCTACTTTCCCTATGCAGGCGAGGACATGGAGTCCGATGGAGAGCCAGGAATCAGCAGCCATCAGGCAGCACAGGCACATCAGGAGGAGGAGGGCGAATTGGTGGCTGCTGAGGGCTCATAGGAGGACACTGTGGAAGAGGAAGATCATACCAAGTAAACCAGCCAGGAGTCACCAGCAGGGGATGAAGAGCAGAAGCAACTAGTGCTGGAGCCCATTACCCAGCTGCCTTTTTAGACGGCTCAATAGAGGCAGAAAAAGATGATGAGGCACAGATGGCCCATAGGGAACCTGGCCACCACAGGAAGCAGGTGATGTGGCTGATCAGCCAACTGCTGGCACAGAATTTGCAGCTGGTGGACTACTGGCAGCAGAAGCTACAGCTGCTGCATGAGGGGCTCTAAGTCCAACAAAAATGTGGGCAGCTGATGCGGAGCATACATCAGGAGAGCCAGGAGATGGCTCAGAATATCTGGCAGCAACTTCTGGGGATCCAGCATGATCTCTAGGATTACATGGTGGCCTTGGCTAGCATACTGTCCATATAGCAAGCACCTGAGCCTCCAACTAAAACCAGTGAGGCCACCAGTCCTGAAGCAACACCCTCCACACCAGTGGCCACACCACCAGCCAAGCTTTACAGCACCTGCCTCAGGTGAAAGACTCAACTGCTATCCAAGTGTCCAAGGATAGGACCCACAGCACCCCAGGCCAGTAGGACAATCATGAGGCCAGGTCCCTCAGATGCAAAAGACGCTCCCTTGCTGAGTGCTGGGCCCAGCAGCAGATCAGCCACATGGCCAATCAGGTGGCCAGATTTCCAGGATGCAGCAGAGGGAGCAGGATGGACTAATGACTGTGGATGCCCCACATGGAAAGACTCAGACACATTTTCTGCTCCTGCAAGGCCAGTAGCTCGGGGATAGGATTGGAGGGGCTTCCAGAGGAGACGTGGATGGGGAAGGGAGAAAATGATATAGGGCTGTGATGTATCTAATTGCCATGCTATAGTGGTGTGTGCTGGTGAGAGGGGGTGGGGGTGTACATACAGGGGGAGGGGTTTGTGTGCTGGGGGAAGGCAGTGGGGGATAAAGGGTCATGGACTTGATATACAGCCTTTCTGTGGTAATGCCAAGGTGTTTTTGTGTAGGGGGGAGCGGGTTGTGTGCTGGGGAGGGGGATGGGGTGTGCTGGGGAGAGATGGTGGTGGTAGCGGTGGTGGTGGGGGATCTTACAGAGGTGCTGCACACAAATAAATGGTGTGCAGCACAATTGGTGAGAATGAGTGTTTGTCTGGCGTGGACCCCCAGCTGGTATGTTCCCTGATCAGCTCTGTGTGCAGGAGGGGGAGGGGAGCTCTTTATCCTCTGGGTCTGGAGGCTGCTGCTGTGGTTGCTGTCTCTCCTCTGATAGGATCTGTCTTCTTTGGAGAGCCAGGTTGTGCAGTATGCAGTAGGCCATGAAAATGTTGGCCACCTTTTCAGGGCTGTAGAGGAGCTCCCTTCTGGAACAGTCCAGACATCTGAATCAATTCTTGAGCTGGCCAAAGGTCCATTCTATGATGGTATGGGTGCTCTTATGCCTTTTGTTGTACTCCTCTTCTGCCTCATTTTGAGGAGTCATGAGCCAGGTTCACTGGGGATAGCCTCTGTCACCTGTGGGGAGAAGCAGAATCACATATATGGGTGTGTATTGGCTGGTATGCTGTCCTTGTAGAGGTGGGGTAATGGTTGTAGGTTCTGGGGGCATCTAGAGGGAGTGAGTGTGTTGAAAGTTAGGAGGGGAAGGGGTGTGGTGTTTGGGAATCCCTGTACTGCTTGCCTAGGAGCCTAGGTCAAACCTGCAGTAGATTCCTTAATGTAGGCATTGTGGGTGGAGCCTGGGTAGTGGGCACACACCCACAATTACCCCCTGGGCAACACGCATTACCTGCATGTTTATGGAGTGAAATGATTTTCTATTCCTGTAGGTGTCCTCTTGTGCTTGGGGGGTCTGAGTGCAATGTATGTGCAGTCGATGATGTTTATGACCGAGGGGAAGTGGTCTATGACATAGAACTTAGCCATGTTATTCTGGAGTGCCTGGGCAATAGTGGGGAAGGTAATATATTCTGAGGAATGGGTAAGGAAGGCATCGAGGGACTGGACTAGGCAGTTGGACTGAGTGAGGCCTGCATTGATTACTAGCACTGACTGGAAGGTGCTGGTGGTCAGAAAGGCAAGGGAGGCAGTGACCTTCAGGTGGACTGACACAGAATTATTCCTGCATGTCCTGGGCTGGAGGAAGGGATATAGCTAGTCACTGAAGTGCTATGTGGCAGCCCTTTCAAATCAGAAGGTATTCCTGGTTAGTGAGGTCCAGGAAGCAGGTGCCCTCTTCCAGTAAGGCGTGAGCCACCAAAGCATACAGTGCATCCATGATTTCCATGCAGGGTTCCCATCACCACAGGTGCAAAAACACCACTGTGCACACCTCCACCTACTGAACCTCCTTAGACCCAGCACCAGCATACAGTCATGAGACAAACACCAGCTGCCCAAAACACCCATTCTCCCAGCAAAAGCAAACATTCTTCAAACACACAGCAGCAGCACAAAGCACTCACTCTTCCAGGAACAGCACATAGCCCTCAAACAAACAGCAGCAGCAGCACAGAATATATTGACAAACTGGGAATGGACAAGCAAAAAAACATTGATAGATGGAAGACAAGCAGGTAGGGGTGGAGAATGGGAGGTGTGGGGATTTGGGGACCAGGGGCGTAGCTACGGGTGGGCCTGGGTGGGCCCAGGCCCACCCAATTTCAGCTCAGGCCCGCCCACCCAGCTGATCTCTACAGACTCGCAGGTTCGAACTGGCGGGCGGCAGCACTAAAAGCATAAAGCAGCCAAGCTCTTCGATTCCGTCCTTCGCTTTCCTGCCCTCTCAGCGTCCCGCCTTCCTCTGATGTCATTTCCTTTCGGGCGGGCAGGACGCTGAGAGGGCAGGAAAGCGAAGGACGGAATCGAAAAGCTTGGCTGCTTTATGCTTTTAGTGCCGCCGCTCGCCAGTTCGCCGCTGCGACTACAGAAGGAAGCCATTTAAAATCTTTGTTTCTACTCCCCTGTGCAGCCGTCGTCATTCACTTCAAACACAGCAAGCAAGTCAGTGAGCTGCTGTGCTGCCTGCATCCACGTTGTCGTTCTTTATTCAGCAGAGGGTGGTGAGCAGAGGGAAGGATGGGACTAGGAGGGGTGGTGAGCTGAGGGAAGGAGCAGAAGATGGATGGGACTGGGAGGGTTGATGAGCAGAGGGAAGGATGGGTCTGGGAGGGGTGGTGAGCAGAGGGAAGGAGCAGGAGATGGATGGGACTGGGAGGGGTGGTGAGTACAGAGTATGGGGAATGGGGGACTAATGAAGTGGGTGAAAGATGAGGGAGGAATTTAGGAGACTTGGTAAGGGAGAGACAGAGGGGGGAATGGGAGTGCTGGAGAGAGAATGAGAGGGAGATGGTCAAAGGGGAGAGAGGAGAAATTGCTGGACATGGAGGGGAGGGCAGGGGAGAGAGGAGAATTTCTGGATATGGATGGATGGCGGGGCAGGGGAGCGAGGAGAATTGCTGGATATGGATGGATAGATGGATGGAGGGCAGGGGAGTTGCTGGACATGGGTGTATAGAGGGGAGGGCAGGAGAGAGGAGAGTTGCTGGACATAGGTGGATGGAGGGGAGGGTAGAAGAGAGTTGCTGGACATGGATAGAGGGAGGGCAGTGGAGAGAGGATGGTTGCTGGACATGGGTGGATGGAGGGGAGGGCAGGGAGATAATTGTTGGACATGGATGGAGGGGAAGGAAGACAGAGGAAGGAGATGCACATGGATGGAGGAAAAGGGAGAGAGAAGAAATGCTGACATGGATGGAGGGGAGGGAAGAGAGAGGAAGGAGGTGATATGAGGGAAGAAAGGAGAAAAACTGCACATGGATAGAGAAAGTAGGCAGAAGCTGGATCCACTGGACAGTCAAGTCTGCGGAGGACCCAGCTTTTACTTACGGATGTAGAGCAAGAAATGAAGAAGAAAGGAGGAAAGTAAAGAAATAAATGGAAAGGAAGCCCTGGAAACTGAGTTAAGAGGATAGACAGCAGCAGAATCGGATACTGGGCCAGCATGATCAGAAAAACAAAGTCACCAGACAACAAAGGTAGAAAAAAATCATAGCTATGTCATGCACGGTTCCACAGTAGGAGTCATGGACCAAGAAAGGGATCTAGGTGTTGACATTGATGATACATTGAAATCTTGTGCTCAGTGTGCTCCTGCAGCTAAGAAAGCAAATAGAATGTTAGGTTTTATTAGGAAAGGAATGGAAAACAAAAATGAGGATGTTATAATGCCTTTGTATCGCTCCATTATAGTGTTTGGAATATGTCCACTTTGAGAATCAGGTGCTCAACATTAAAAGTTTATATTTATTTATTTATTTATTTATTTATTTATTTACTTATTATCCCACATTAAACATGAATTAGATTGGAACCTGGGATCATTTAATTTTTTTTCCTGGAGAGAGAGTAATGCATTGCCTCCCCCCCCCCCAGGCTCTCTCCCTGGCTGTAGCCAGCTCTGCAATTTTGAGGGGAGGTGGACGGGGGGGGGGGGGGGGGGCGCAGAGGTGGACCGGGGAGAGAGCCTGTTGTTAAACATTTACCAGCAAACCACTGTCTAGTGCCCACCCATCCAACCTGTTGGCCCACCCAAAAATTGACTTCTGGCTATGCCACTGGTCTCTCCCCCTCACATGCAGCACTGCCCCTGTCTCCCCCCCCCCCCCCCCCCCCCCGCATCATTTATCATTTTCCCTGTCTACCTTTCCCCCTCCTACCCGGCATTGCCTCTCTATCACTTTCTTTCCTTCCTCTTATACCAGTGGCGTAGCCACAGGTGGGCCTGGGTGGGTCAGGGCCCACCCACTTAGGGTTCAGGCCCACTCAACAGTAGCACATGTTCAGTGGTAGCTGGTAGGGATCCCAAGCTCTGCCAGCTGAAGACTTCTCCCTGGTGGTAACGAAAACGCTACTGTCCAAGATACCGGCACCTGCGCATGCTCAGTTTTCAGTGCAGACTACCAAGGTGGAGAGAAGCATTTTCCCACCAGCTGAGATATTTTTTGGCGTGGGGGAGGGGGGGAGAACATTTGGTGCCCACCCACTTCTTGCCTAGGCCCACCCAAAATCTGCTGTCTGGCTACGCCCTTGTTGGGGACAGTGAGGATTTGGGGCGAGATACAGAGGATGTGGCTGGGGAGCTAGCAGGTGTGGGCAAGGAGTTGAAGAGGTGAGAGGAGGTGAGACACAGAGGAAGCAAGCCAGGAAATGTAAGGGTCAAAAGATTGAGACTGGGCAACACACACAAAGGTAACAAAGCACTCAGCACTATTTCTCAACAAAGACCACTTCCACCTCTTCACTCTCCAGCTTAGCAAAATCAACAAATGAGTCTAAAGACAGGATTAGCCTTACCCTAGACACGTTTAAAGCAGTCTGATTTCGGGCATTTTTCTTTCTGCCCCCAGGAAGTCGTTTTGCTATCTGTTGTGGGCAATAAATGTTCATCACGTAATACCACCCAAATGATGCTCACGAAATGCCCCATCTGGGAATGTCTTCTTTTCAGCGGCTAGCAGACTTGGGAGTTTTTAAATTTTTGGTCTGATTATATGCGTTAGATGTTTTTCTGTGAGAAGTACGTTTATCTGCCTGTTATGCTATTTTTGAATGTTTTTGTTTGAAAAATGAGCTCCTAAATTGATTTAACATTAACCTATGAATTAATATGCATAAAGTCAATTAGTTTACATTAAAAGGTTCTAACATGCATTTATTTATCCTATATAATAATTTCCAACTTCAACGTTCTGAAGCTGACTCCCGTGGCACTGAAGGGTTCGTAGGGTCTATGCGGTTTGTGGGGTTCATGGTGCGTGTAACCATCTGTCTCACTGTCCCGCCCTCACGTCATAACGTTATGACGTCGAGGGCTGAACACTGAGAGGGAAGGGGACGCAGCATAGTTGCCAGGCAAAGCAACGCAATGTCACAAACATGAGGGTGTTGTCGTCCCTCCCTTCCTCCCTCCCTCCTTTCCAGTTCCAGGCACCCTCCCTCCGATGTTTAAAAGTCATCTTCACTTACCAAGTCAGGGTTACGGCGGCCGGAAGCAGCGGTAAAACGCGTGCAGCCTTGGCCCTTTTCTCTCTCTCAGCTATGGTCCCGCCTTTGCGAAAACAGGAAATGAGGGCAAGACCACAGCTGAGAGACAGAAGGGCTGAGCCTGCACGCCTTTTACCGCTGCTGGCGGCCACCGTAACCCCAACGAACTAAATCAAGATGACTTTTAAACTTCGTTGGGAGGGGGCCTGGAACTGGAAGGGAGGGAGGAGGGAGGGAGGAGGGAGGGAGGGGGACCCTGGAACTGGGAGGGAGGGAGGGGTGGACCCTGAAACTTGGAGGGAGGGAGGAACCCTGAAACTCGGAGGGAGGTGGGGTGAACCTGGAACTCAGAGGGAGGAAGGGAGCGGATGACCCTGGAACTTGGAGGGAGGGGACGACCCTGGAACTCGGAGGGAGGGAGGGACCCTGGAACTCGGAGGGAGGGAGGGAGGGAGGGGATGACTCTGGAACTCAGAGGGAGGGAGGGAAGGGGGGCAACCCTGGAATTCTGAGGGATGGAGGGAGAGAGGGAGGGGACGACGACCCTGGAACTTGGAGGGAGGGAGGGGGCGACCCTGGAACTCGGAGGGAGGGAGGGGACAACCATGGAACTGGGAGGGAGGGAGGGGGATGACCCTGGAACTGGGAGGGAGGGAGGGAGGATGGGGACAACCCTGGAACTCAGAGGGAGGGAGGGGGACGACCCTGGAACTCGGAGGGAGGGAGGGGGCGCCCCTGGCACACACTCTCAATCTCTCACACACACACTCTCTCTCTCGCACCCAGTCTCACACACACTTGCACATTCACTCTCTCTCTCACACACACACAGTCACTCTCACACACACTCTCTCAAACATACACACTCCGAGGAAAACCTTGCTACCACCCGTTTCATTTCTTTCAGAAACAGGCCTTTTTAACTAGTTTTTTATTAAAATGAATATATGAAACAAACCAACAAAATAATCCAGAAATTGGGGGTGGGGGGAAAC
Organism: Microcaecilia unicolor; assembly: GCF_901765095.1. Taxonomy (NCBI): domain Eukaryota; kingdom Metazoa; phylum Chordata; class Amphibia; order Gymnophiona; family Siphonopidae; genus Microcaecilia; species Microcaecilia unicolor. The sequence goes on from NC_044040.1 coordinate 164,996,015, forward strand.
GACAGTAAATGAACCATAAAGGAACTTAAATAGCTGCCTTCGATATATCCCTATTATTCACCAATATCAGTCTATATAGTCTACCTCATCCTTTGCTTACAAGAATGCATGGAAAGTGCTGCATATCTGAAGAAAATCAGTAAGGCTGCTCTATTGCACGACATGTTGTATGTCATTGTGGGCATAAAATTGACATAAAAAATAAAATAAATAATGTGAAGTTTTAGATTGCATCCTGCTAATATAAAACTACATAGCAGGTTATATTGAAAAGCCAGAGGTCCATGGAGACCACCCTTCCTCCTTCTTCATCATAAGCTTCATTAAAATATGCATAACCCTCATTATTTGTTTTCATGTTGCTAACATCTGGAACTGGGGAAAGGAAGCTTCTTGGCTATGTCTTCACAGTGATGTCAGTTTGAATTAAGGGTAAGAACTCAGTATCGCTTATGCATATACCTATAAATACCTTACTTTTTTGTTTTCAAATCTGCTTAGAAGCATATGTTCCAGTTGTATAGGGAGTGATGAGAAAAAATAGTAATAACTGTAGGAATCATTTTTATTACATTGGCATATTTTGAATAAAGTTGCAGAACGTGCTACATCATATGCATGGAGACCCTGAGAATGGCTGCACGAGGGCCATCACACTCTCTTGGCTGCCATGAACTTGTCCCCTTTCTTTAGTTTATAGGTAGTTACTAGGACACCAAAGAAGTTCCTCCTTCTGTTGAGCATAGGCTTTGAGAATTCAAACAACTGCTATGTGGGTGTTTATATTTGAGTCTATGCAGTGCATTTTTTCTAGCGAAAAAGGTGCCGGTACTCAAATGCCAGGCCACCCTCAAGGGATGGGGTGATCACTAAGGGACCCACCCCACAATAGCCAGACCCCCTGCAACCAGTCACAGAATCTATGACAAGGCAGAATTTCTTTGTAGAGCCTGAGCTCTTACATTAAAACTTGGGGATCATGTGTCAATTTTAGCAGACAATGGAAAAGGTGCTGGTACTCAGTACCCCCAAGTACTCCCTCAAAAAAAGCCCTGAGTCTAAGAGTCTCTTACTAGGGGTGCCTAACTTAGGTGTCACTATAGCAGGCCTCACTTTAATCACATCTTTTTAAGATGGTCATCTTTAATGTTAGGCACCTAGAATCAAAGAAAATTGTTAGCAACCTTTACTTTCTGAATATAGGCTTTTAACCATGGGCGTAGTTTGGGGGGAGGAGGGGGGGCAGTGCCCCCCCAAATGGCTTGCCATCTCCTGAATTTCCGATCACGATTCCGTCTACCATAAGTGCATAAGTAATGCCATACTGGGAAAAGACCAAAGGTCCATTGAGCCCAGCATCATGTCTCCAACATCGGCCAATCCAGGTCAAGGGCACCTGGCAAGCTAACCAAATGTACAAACATTTTATACATGTTGTTCCCGAAACTGTGGATTTTTCCCAAGTCCATTTAGTAGCGGTCTATGGACTTGTCCTTTAGGAAACCATCCAAACCCTTTTTAAACTCTGCCAAGCTAACCGTCTTTACTACGTTCTCCGGCAATGAATTCCAGAGTTTAATTACGCATTGGGTGAAGAAAGCTTTTCTCCGATTCGTTTTAAATTTACTACATTGTAGCTTCATTGCATGCCCCCTAGTCCTAGTATTTTTGGAAAGTGTGAACAGACGCTTCACATCCACCTGTTCCACTCCACTCATTATTTTATATACCTCTATCATGTCTCCCCTCAGCCGTCTCTTCTCCAAGCTGAAAAGCCCTAGCCTCCTTAGTCTTTCTTCATAGGAAAGTTGTCCCATCCCCACTATCATTTTTGTTGCCCTTCGCTGCACCTTTTACAATTCTACAATATCTTTCTTGAGATGCGTCTACCAGAATTGAACACAATACTCAAGGTGCGGTCGCACCATGGAGCGATACAACGGCATTATAACATCCTCACACCTGTTTCCCATACATTTTCTAATAATACCCAACATTCTATTCACTTTCCTAGCCGCAGCAGCACACTGAGCAGAAGATTTCAGTGTATTATCAACGACAACACCCAGAACCCTTTCTTGGTCCGTAACTCCTAACGTGGAACCTTGCATGACGTAGCTATAATTCAGGTTCTTTTTTCCCACATGCATCACCTTGCACTTCCTCCCTCCCACCGGCGCTGCAGTCTTCAATCTATCTGGGCTCTCAGCAGCGTTAGTAATGTATCCACGCTGCCTTCTCACTGCCCCAGAAGCCTTTTCTCTGCAGAGTCCCTTGGTCCCACCTATGCGGGAACAGGAATTTGAAGAGAAGGCTAACGCTGCTGGGAGCGCAGAAAGATTGAAGACTGCTGTGCCAGAGGAGGGGATAACGATCCCAGTCCTCAAATTGTCTTTGCACGATCCTGGACCTTGTGGGCGGGGCACAACCCAGACTGGGAGAGGTAGGACACAGCAGAGGGAAGGAGCAGGAGATGGATGGAACTGGGAGGGGTGGTGAGCAGAGGGAAGGATGGGACTGGGAGGGGTGGTGAGCAGAGGGAAGGAGCAGAAGATGGATGGGACAGGGAGGGGTGGTGAGCAGAAGGAAGGAGCAGGAGATGGATGGGACTGGGGGCGGTGGTGAGCAGAGGGAAGGAGTAGGATGGGACTGGGCGGGTGGTGAGCAGAGGGAAGGAGCAGGAGATGGATGGGACTGGGAGGAGTGGGGCACAGCAGAGAGAAGGAACAGGAGATGGATGGGACTGGGGGGTGGGAGAGGGGAAGAAGCAGGATGTGAAATGAGGGATATGAGAAAAAGGGCAAGAAAAAGGGATGATGTGGGGAAAGGTTGAGACATAATGTGAATAAACTGGAAGACTGGAGAGAAGATGAGAGACATTGAAAAGGGATTGGGGTACTGGTGAGGGGTATAGAAGAAGGGGATAAGTCTCTGAAGGGGGTTGAGTTATGGTAGAAAGGGGTTGAAAAGATGGCATGGGGTAAAAGGTAACAAGCAGAAGAGTGGCCTTGGAGGCAAGGGAAGGAAGGAAAGACTTGGATGGAGCTGGGACTGATAGGGTGATGAGATGCAGTGGAGGGTAGATGAGGGCAAAGGGGGTGAGTACAGAGTATGAGAATGGGGGACTAATGAAGTGGGTGAAAGATGGGGGAGGTATTTAGGAGACTGGGAATGGGAGTGCTGGAGATGGAATGAGAGTGACATGGTCAAAGCCAGTAGGTAGAAGGATACTAAGGACTAAAGAGTGAGAGAAAAGTGTGTGTGGGGGGGGGGGGGGGGGGGAGGGGAACATAAAATGAAAGATCAGTGCCACACAGATGCAGAGAAGGACAGGAAGACAAGAGGAGAGAGAAGAAATGGAAAGTCAACCTTGAAAAGAATTTAGGAGAAGACTGATACATGGAAAGTGGAAAAGAGGCTAGGACCAGACCAACTAGAAAAATAGAATGCTCAGACAACAAAGGTAGAAAAGAAAACATTCTTTTTATTTAATGCATTTTAAGGACTAAGATGTGCCTGCTTTATGAAATGTACATTTTTTTTTCTATTGTATTTTGCAGAGTACAGGAGAAAATACATTTCTGTTTCTCTTTTACCAGTATTTGCACTGCTCACAGAGTCTGGCTTTCTTGAATAGATCTATATTTCAGTTTTTGTGGGCATGTTTTTTGTTGTTCCCTATTTTGTATCACATGAGGGTCTGTCCATGTTCTACATATGTTAGAGTTTTCCAGTAGTAGGTATATTGGTGCTCTAAAGTCAAGTGTAAAATTTATAGCACTGTCTTTTCATAGGTGGGTTAAGACTGTTGTGTGTTAAGCTTTCTGTATAGGTTTTGAGTGTCTTTTTGTAGGGTTTTGTGTTAGTTCATAAAGTGTCTGGCCCTATTGTTTTTGATATGCTGGCTTCATATTCAGCATTTTAGTCGTGCGTGTGTGTTTTTGTTGATTTTATTAATAGCCATAATGAATATGTATGAGATGTATATATGCAAATGAATATGCAAATGTGCCAAGCCATTCCCTTTGCCCCACACCCACCCCATAATGAAACAGTCAAACTAAGCCCATGCTTTTAACCTTAGTACCCAACTTAGGAATCTCTTTAAAGGAGCTGAACCTCTTTGAATCCTGGCCTCATTGTTTATATCTGCTGATAAGTGCAGGCCAAAATGTTCACTTTGTTTAGTTTCCCATGTCATTTATGGGTATTTTTCATTTTATTTCATTTTTTAAAATCTTTGTTATATTAGAGGCCTTTTTACCAAACTGCAGTAAAAAGTGGCCTTAGCGCGTCCTTACTTGGGTCATTCCCACGCACCAAGGCCATTTTTACTGCAGGGGTAAAGTGGCCGATTTTTTTTTGTATTAATCGCCACACGCTAATTTTCTCATTAGCATGTGAACCCCCTACTGCCACCTATTTTGTAGGAAATAGGGACTCACACGAACCATGTGTAGCCACCAACCTCAGACACACCCCAGCACTAAAAAATGAATTTTATTTTTTATGTATGGGTAATACATGCTAATCCCAAAATTATCACTGGATGTCTAAGCGTGCCCCACAGTACGGCATTTTTAGCTGTGGTAAGCATGCACTAGCACCTACCGCAGCATAGTAAAAGGATCCCTTAATTTTGTGTCATTTCAGTGGCAATGTCATCTATAGTATACACTATTGCTTAATAGATTGCACTATTGAGTCAAAGTGCCCATTACTGTGTCTGTTGATAAATAGTATGTGCTACTGGGTAATGCATATGCTGTTGATCAATAGTGCACGTTTTTAAGCACTAGTGAGCACATTGCATAGTAGCGTGCACTATTGACAACACAAAGTTTTCCTGTTTCACTTTTAAAACAATATGAAATAACATATTGTTGACATTTTCCATGTTGTTTCAAACTAATACACATACCTAGTGTTTTTATGGACTCAATATTCAAAGCTAGTAGCAGATGTTGCTACTCGGATAACTAACACTCTATAGGGACAGTCAGTGATTTTCATCAGCATTGTCTGGGTAATGCCACTGAAAATCACCTTTGACTGCCTCAACACTATCTCAGGGGAGTCCTAAGGGGAATCTAGAGCAGAGCTAAGGAACAGCAGAATTTATCTAGGTACCATCAATATTCAGCACTGATACCTGGATAAATATCCAGGTAAGTTAGGACAGTTAGTAGTGGTACCCAGATAACTTCCAGCAGCAAATCTATACCCAAATATTCAGTGCCAGTATCTGGGTATGTTTTTCTGCTCCTTTGTTCTTACATCTCAGTCAGAACCAGGGCTGTGATCTGCCACTATGAACCTTCATTTTCAAGTACCCAGGGATTACTTCTTTATTTTATAACAGAAAGCATCCCTAGTTTGGTCTTCATAGTGAAGTTCTTAGGCCAGGAATCCGAAAGCTTGCCATTAGGTGTCACTCTTAAGCAATGGTAAGATCTTCCTCTTACTTGTGGACTATGAACATTTTCTATGCAATATCCTTAGCTCCAGACAACCTGGGAAGCAGAAGACCTGACTCAAGAATTAGGCTAAGTCCTCTACAAGACAGTACATGGCACTACCGAGTTACCAGACTTGCCCCTAATGCTGTTTCAATTGCATGCATGGGGGCGCGCAATGAAGCTACAAAGTAGTAAATTTAAGACGAATCAGAAAAATTATTTCTTCACTCAATATGTAATTAAACTCTGGAATTTGTTACTAGAGAATATAGTAAACGCAGTTAGCTTAGCAGGGTTTAAAAAAGGTTTGGATAGCTTCCTAAAAGAAAAGTCCATAAGCCATTATTAAAATGACTTGGGGAAAATCCACTGCTTATTTCTAGGATAAGCAGCATAAAATGTATTGTACTGTTTTGGGATCTTGCCAGGTACTTGTGACCTGGATTGGCCACTGTTGGAAACAGGACGCTGGGCTTGATGGATCTTCTGTCTGTCCCAGTATGGCAGTACTTATGTACTTATCCCTGGTGTGGCAGGGTGAGCCCTATTGTGGTAGATTTGTCAACCACCTGCCTCCAGAATCCACCTACTGATCTGTTTAACATTTTTAAGTCCATGGTTCTACAATTTCGTGCTTTCCATTTTCCAATGCAGAATTTTGCTGGATCAAATAATAAGTGTGTTCAGTACCCAGCTGGTGATTTGGACCAAGTCAGTCTTAACCATCTCAATTATTACTTGCATGAGATAGCCCACAAATCATTAGCTCTGAGATAAATTATCATTGTATAAAGCAGCATGTAGGTGTGAATCTGCTTCTGTACGAACTAGAAGCATAATTGGGATCACTTTAAATTTTGAGTGCTGAATCACACCACATCAATGCATGGCAGACACAGAACTGCACTCTTCGCTACCTATCTGATGAACAATTTTGTTCAACAATTCACGCAATCCTCTGCGTCATGATGCCTGGGAATAAATAACCAATATATAACAGATACAGTCTGAGTGGTCACTGATGGAGGGCATAGATGATGGTGTGGGGGGGTGGACAGTGGAGAGTGGAGTATAAATTATTATCTTGACTTATCTCTAGGTGTGGATGGATTTATAATAAATAAGCCAGAAAGTACCAGCACCTCAATCACTTGATGGCATTAGTGGGAAGGCCCATCTGGGCTTCTGCAGTTTCTGCTCCAACGCAGAAGAAGTATGTGCCACATGCACAGGGTTCTCATCATGTCAATACCAAAGCCTTTTTGAGCACAGCATTAAATTGGTAATGGATTAGCAGGGCTATGTCCCAGTGCACTAGAAATTGTCTGGCCTAAACTGGCTATACAGTCATATTAGCACACATTGTCGACTGGACAAATGACAAGCTGTGGTACTTCTTTTAGTGAAAGGGTTTGTCTTTTGCTCATCTGCATAGTCTTAGTTTGGTGCAGGTCATTCACAAATCTCGGTGCCTATATGAACTTCTGCTAATTGCAGGACTGAGCACTGTTAAAGATGCCACCAACTCTCCAATCCTCAATGCCACTAAGAATGGCAAAATGAAAGCAGTTCATATTCAGATGAACATAAGTCATGTAGTACTTTGTGTGTAACTGGTTTCCATTTATCTGGCCATCTGGGTATTTCCTTGCCCAGCCTTTCATCAGAATTTTCACTGGGAACTCATTCAAATGCTTACCCAAACCTCCATATTTTGCAACGAATAAGAAACCTGTCAGCTGATTCTTTTACCAACATTTTGGAAAAACTTTGAGCACTTGTCTTGAATATTTAACTGGCTAGCAGTATAACGACAACAGATCCTGGCCTCTAACGTTTGGACATCAAGAAGCAATGATGTTTGAATATCTTTGTTGATATTCCACCATGTGCCAATGACTGCTGGATGAATTGCCATGCAGCATGGTTCCTGTGTCTTTTCCAGTATCTCCGTGAGATGTTCTTCTACCAACTGATGAAAAGGGACCACTAAAAATGTGACAACTAACAAACAATGTTTTTCCTCAAACCAGGCACCTGTTTTGCTTGCTCTTTAATGTTAACCTGCAAGCATCGCAATATAAACATTTGCAGCAACTCTGCCACCAAAATACATTTCACAAACTGGCTGTTCATCACAGCAATTGCTATTTCATTACCTGTCCAAAATATTACTTTACTGTCCCTAAACCTGTGCCCACAGATCATTATGGCCACTAGCAAGGGAAATAGGTCCAGGAATAAAGTCCCCTGTTTTCCCAATCCTTATACCTGCACACCGGGCTCTCTGAAAGTTAGTCCATAAACTAGGTTTGCCAGCTATAACAGTAAGTTTCAGAAACATGTAAATGGTTGTGGTCCCAAGTCACACCAACTGTCACCATTGCTGCATTACAAATCAAGTTCAGAGATCTTATTTGCTTGCATGGTTGCCATTATTTGTTCTTCAACTCCATTATCTTTTCAGTTGACAGTTTTGTGACCTCCACACAGGTATCGATGTCCATCCCCAAAAAGGATTTGACCTATGTAAGACCCAGTATCTCCTCTGTACAAACTGGAGTTGACACTCTTGAAAAGGGGTTATGATGGTTTAAATTATGTGATCTCCTTGGGCTTGGGTTTTTTGTTACACTGGGATGCTGGATGTAGTGTAGTGTAGTTGAAACAGGCATGTCTGAGCCTACAGTCATGAAAGGAGCAGGATCCTCCGCTGAGTCATCAACATACGTCATGGGAGGCAGCTAACCTAAATGGAAATGGTACCACAAAGTTCTGCAAACCCTGTCCAAATTTTGTCAATATCATCAATAGACCAGTGCCACCCACACCCCAGGACATGAGCAGCTTTGTTCATCATATAACAGCCAGACATACCCCTCATACTCCATATATGAATGCACTACAGCATCAAGGTAGAAAAGTACAGATTCTGATTAGGAAGGCTGTATACTACAGATAATAGTGATCATTTGTGCATACGAAAAGACCCAGTGTAGGATGTTACAGGTAAGGCACCAGTTAGTTGGGTATAATATGTCACTAGCCTTTTCACACTTCTTGGCATTCTGCCTGCACTGACCTATTTAAAAATGTCAAAATATTCCATCCTTAGAACCTTTTTTTCTCAAGTATTGGGGGAATGCCTTTCCAAAGCTCAGTTATGTTGGATGATGAACAGAATGCAAATTATTCCTCCTCCTCACCCTCTCTGCTTTTCTTTACCGTGTGTAATGTTTATTTGGGCTAACTCCACAGTGATAGTTAGCATGCATTAAATACCATGCATACCCATTCTGCACCCATAACCCACCTAGTTCCCATCCCCTAACACGGCATGCAGTTAACACACAAATTAGCATGCACTGTCGTGACAGTGTGGTAACAAATACTACACTCATGAACTTTCAGTGTGCTAATTCATGAGTTAACAGCTTAGTGTGCTTTAATAAACAGTACCCTGAATTCTTTTAAGATAGGTTGGATTTAAGGACAAGTTTAAATACATTCTTTCTTATATTGTCTCTTTCTTTTACAGTCCCACCAGAATGTACTATGATGGAAGAACCAGGAGATGGAGCCAGGACCCTACTCCCCACCAGTGGTGCAGTGGGTGTGGATCCTAGGAAAAGCAGACATACCCTCCCCCACACCATCACGAGTCTGAACACAAGACTTTGCAGCTTGGATTTATTATAGTTCTCTTTCTATAAATAAAAGCGCTATTTGGTTTGGATTCTAATGTGTGGTACTGTTTCTTTCATGACCTGTTGTGTGTTGAGCTCACAATGGCATAACATAAATGAAAGATTCAATTTAGAACAGCAGAAAAATAAGACAATAAAAATAGGTGGTTGAACTTCAAGAGCTTTGAATGAGACTGGTTGTACTGTAAGATTCTTGCTGGGTTTCTCAGTCCTGCTACCAATATGTTACTAATTAAACACTATATAAGCCCCCTAATTCTATTGTTTAAAAAATGCTAAAAATTGTGTATACAAATTTGGGCACGTACCCAAATTGTGTACGCAATTTAGTTGAGTAACAAGTTAATTAGTGCCAATAATTGGCATTTTAATAAGCAATTATTGACACTAATTTGAGTTAATTGACATGTATGTGTATAAATTTTGGAATGGGATATGTGCTTAAATTTGACGCATGGCCCAAAAAAGGGGGCACAGAAATGGAAGGGTAATGGGTGTTTCGGGGGTGTGGTTTTGAGTTACGCACATAATTATAGAGTGGAGGAGTGGCCTAGTGGTTAGGGTGATGGACTTTGGTCCTGAGGAACTGAGTTTGATTCCCACTTCAGGCACAGGCAGCTCCTTGTGACTCTGGGCAAGTCACTTAACCCTCAATTGCCCCATATAAGCCGCATTGAGCCTGCCATGAGTGGGAAAGTGCAGGGTACAAATGTAACAAAAAAAAAAAATATGGGGCTCTGCATGTAAATTTATGCATGAGCATTTGTGCCACATTTTTGTTGGTACAAATGGTGGTGCCTAAATTTACATGTGACCCCTGGGCATCAGCTCTAGTCTATAAACAGTGTATAACTTTAAGCGCAGTTTGTAGAATAGCACTTTTTTCTGTGCAATTCTTTTTTTGTGACACCATATATAGAATTTCCATCAAACTGTATTGTTAAGAGAGTGAAAGGCAGTTCTATGATCTAGACCAGTGTTTCCCCAAGTCCGGTCCTTGAGTACCCCTTGCTAGCCAGGTTTTCAGGATATTCACAATTAATATGCATGAACTTGATTTGCATACACAGCCTCCATTTTATGCAAATCTGTTTAATGCATATTCATTGTGGATATCCTGAAAACCTGACTGGCAAGGGGTACTTGGAGTTCTTTTTCTAAGCTGCGCTAAGCGCTAGTGCATTAAGGGGTCCTTTTACTAAGTTGTGGTAAGGCTAATGCACGGGTAACATGCGCCCCAAATTGACATTACCGCTGGGGTAGCATGAGTGCCCGGCAGTAATTCTGAAGTTGGCGTGTGCTTTTTCCTGTGGTTGAAGATAATGCCCATGGGGGGCATTCTCGGTGGTAATTGGCAGTACAGCCATATTGCTGCGCGCTGCCTGATTACCACATGAGTAGCGCGTGAGCCCTTACCATCATGTAAATAGGTGGCAGTAAGGGCTCAGGCAGTAAATATCTGCACACTACTTTTAATATTAACGCACAGGCATTTACGGCCCCATTAAAAAAGGCCTTTTTATCCACCGTGGTAAAAAATGGCCTAGCATATGCCAATTTCATGTATCTAAACTAGCGTAGGCCACTTTTTACCATAGCTTAGTAAAAAGGCCCCTTACTGCAGCTCAAATGAGCTTACTGCAAGACACACTGAGACATCCTGCGGTAAGAGCCCAATGTGCGTGTACAAACCATGCACTAAAGAAAATTCCTCAATTTTTCTTGGAAGGGGTGAAGAGTGGGTGGGACAGCGTAAATCTATTAGCGCATCCACATTATTGTGCTCTAATTGATTCACATGGGATTAGTGTATGATCCCTATGGGGGTCTTTTACCAAACATCAGTAAGTCCAATGCGGGCTTACTAAACGCTAAGTCTGGACTACCACCGGCCCAACAGGTCACCAGCAGTAGTTCCACCGCAAACATGCACCATTTCTGAGGGAGAACCCCCTCCCCCTGAAATGGCTTGAGCCGTGGTAACCCCTAATAAGGCATCGCCGTGCACTGCCTGGTTACCACCGGGTTACCGCAGAAGCCCTTATCACCACCTTAGTGGATGGTGGTAAGGGCTCCCCGCTGCATGGCAACGCAGTAAGAGTTCTCTTACCACATGGCCAAGTTTGTCTGGGAGCTATTTGCCCGCTGCAATAAAAAGGGCCCTGGCACATAGGAAAATGCCCCCCGACACTAACGCAGGGCCCTTTTTCCCGCAGCTTGGTAAAAGGACCCCCTAACTGCCTACAAAATAGGTGGCAATAAGGACTCATGTGCTCATTTTTGGTAATAGCTGCACACTAATGGTAACATTAGCGTGTAGTCATTAATTCAGAAAATGGAAAATCTGCCATTTTCGCTTACTAAAAGGACCTCTTAGTGCATAAATGCAATGGACAGGGCAGGATATGGGCATAGCTTACAGAAAACTATAATTTACATGTCCTTGCATTTAGAGGCCCACACTTATGCCAGCTCTATGGCAGGTTTCACTACGGGCACCTAAATGTTAGGCACACTGATACCAGGCTCTGCTGTCCTCCGGAAATGGAGATACCGGTTGTAGATAAGTTCTTTTTTTTAAAATTAGTTTCACCTTGAAAGGAAATAATACAAATATGAAACAATATGAAATAAACCCTAGGCACAATTATCACAAGCTTTTTTATATAATTCACCAGTTTTTTTTACCATTCCCCCACTCAGTGGCGTTCCTAGGGGGGCTGACACTCGGGGCGGATCGCCGATGCGCCCCGCCCCCTGGGTGCAGCGCCTCCCCCCCCCCCCCCGGATGCAGCGCGCCCCCCCCAGCGAAAGGACACCCCCCCCGAAGTAACCTGTTCCGGGGCAGAGGGAGCATGGAACGAAGGAAGGACAGATGCGCGCGGCACCCCCCCAGCGGCATGCTCCCAGGGCGGATCGCACCCACCGCACCCCCATAGGAACGCCACTGCCCCCACTCCACAGGGATGTGTATGGGAAAAAAAATCTTTCAGTTCAATGCCTTTTTGTTTCAGGCTTTTTTTTTTTTACACTTTTTCTGTTTTTTCACATTTTTGTGTTACTTAAAAATTTGACTTTACATATACAAGTTAATTCACAAGTAGCACATGTTAAATTTATTTTCTGTGCACGTATTTTCAGCTGCCTTAAATGAACTAAATGTATGATAATGGATGCACACACCTCCCTGCCCTGCTTTTCCCTAAGTTCTTTACCTTCCCCTTCACACATACCAAAATCCATTATCAGGTTAGTAAATCAGGTTTTCTAAAAGCATCATCCTGTTGTTATCCTAAAACATTTCATCGGCTGAATACTGTATGAATTTCATTACCCTCATAAGGAAGCATTAGTGCTGATAAAATTATCAGTCAGCAGAAATTCAATTACTGTTCCTTTCTGGATGGAGTCATTACATGCTATCACAAAAGTTGCTCATTTCCTGAGGGTTCAGGATACTTTTGTAAAACTAATAGCTCTTCTGAGTCAGGGTGAAAAAAAGAAAATAATGTTTAAAACCTGTTAAGCTCATCTCCTCAATGTGCAAAATGTATTCTTGTAACAAAGATTCATTTCTGTGGCTGTTGTGCTATTAACAACAGAAACTGGAAAATGTGACTTTTGGCATAGAGATCATGATGTATGTTCATGAACTAGGTCTGCTACTTAAGAGCTTCACTTTCTGCACCACTGTGCTTTCTTCCACACTGAAAAAGGTTCATTTAGGTAGATTATCCTGCTTATAATCGAAAGAGAAAAACGCCTATATTGCGACCCAAATCGGGAGATGGACGTCTTTCTCCCGTGGGTGCCCAAAGCGGTATAATCGAAAGCCAATTTTGGGCGTTTCCAACTGCAATCCGTCGCGGAAACAGGTAAAGTTTACGGGGGCGTGTCAGAGTCGTGGTGAAGGCGGAACTGGGGCGTGCTTATCGGCCGAGGAGAGATGGGCGTCTTTAGCTGATAATCAAAAAAAAGGCGTTTTTACCGCGATTTTCGGTCACTTTTTTGGACCCTTTTTTTCACGAACAGGTCCCAAAAAAGTGCCCCAACTGACCAGATGACCACCGGAGAGAATCGGGGATGACCTCCCCGGACTCCCCCAGTGGTCACTAACTTCCTCCCACCAAAAAAACCCCACTTTAAAAACTTTTTTTCCAGCCTGTATGCCAGCCTCAAATGCCATACCCACCTCCATGACAGCAGAATGTGTTCTATCCTGTCACAGCCTTGCCATGGTTCTGATGTGACTCTCGGGTGAGTGTGACACCTTTTCTGTTATGCGCACTGCAGAGTCACATCAGCAATGCATTGTGGTGGGTGTAGGGTATTGGCTCCGTGATTCCACTAGCTTGTGGCAAATGCTCACGATGTTGGTAGTTGGTAGGCTCTACTCCCATGGTGCTTTTCCCCCTGCTTACTGGGTCAGAGTGTGCCCTGTTTTGTTTCCGGTAGTCCATGAGGTAGTGGCCATTTTTGTAAGCCAGTTTTAGATCCCTTTCACGTGTTAGCCACGTTACAGAACTTAGTTCTTACCTTGAATGTGGCTGAAAGAGGGCATTGTACAGCATTCTGCCAGCTCGGACCTACTGCTAATCTCAGTACCAGGGAGACTCGTTGCCAGTGGGACACAACCTCTGATCTGCAGTTAACTGTGAGTAAGCGTGCTTTTTCCAATAAAGGACGTTTTCGGAGAGATTAGTCTTCAGGTGTCAACTGGTGTGCCAATGTTTTATAGCAGCAACAAGTCCTAGAGGCCTGCGTGTATGCAGGTCCCTGGAGCACTTTTAGTGGGTACCGCAGTGCACTTCAGCCAGGTGGACCCAGGCCCATCCCCCCTACTTGTAACACTTGTGCTGGTAAATGGGAGGCCTCCAAAACCCACTGTACCCAAATGTAGGTGCCCCCTTCACCCCTAAGAGCTATGGTAATGTTGTACATTTGTGGGTAGTGGGTTTTGGGGGAGAGGGGTTGGGGGCTCAGCACCTGTGGTAAGGGAGCTATGCATGTGGGAGCGTTGTCTGAAGTCCACTGCATTGACCTCTAGGGTGTCCAGTTGGTGTCCTGGCATGTCAGGGGGGTGAGTGTACTACGAATCGTGGCCCTTCCCACGACCAAATGGCTCGGATTAGGACATTTTTGAGCTGGGCATTTTTGGTTTCCATTATTGCTAAAAAAACAAACTCCCATTTTTTCAAAAATACGGTCTGTCCCGCCTCTTCACGTACCCGTTTTCGGACATAGACGCCCATGGAGATAGGCGTTCGCATTCGATTATGCCCCTCTATTTCTTTCAGATGACAGTTCAATTTCCTGACTACCCCGGAAACTGCTGGCACAAGGTAGTACTAGCAGACTAGTGTGACAGTTCTGATCAGTAGTGGAGACTCTGAAGTGGTAAGCGGCTAAGTACTTGGACAGATTTCCCACAGGACATGGTCCCACAGCTTGAGGGGAAAATAGGGCACTTCCGCATGTGGTGATAATCTACCCTTCAGGATAAGCTCTCTGGTAGTAGTGGCTACCTGGTCTTCTCTACCCAAGGAGAGCCCAACAGAAACACAAACATAGGATACTCACCAACAAGGAGCAAGGCAGGACCAACACCAAGGTCCAGTTCGGACTGAAGCAGGATTAAGAAGCATCCAATAACAAATAGGATCTGGCAAGAAGCAGGCAGCCAAAGTATGAGATAACACCAAATAATGCAGACCAAGCTCTGGCAAGCAAACCAGACAGTGACTAGGTTTATATAGAAGTCCAGAAACAATATGGCCTCTGGCAAGAAACATCAGCTATGGTGTGAACAGACATGACTAGACTGCCTGGTGAGGCACACTGAGACCAACTAGTAGGATGCCAGAAGTTTACCCCAACACAATTCTCTCAAATGTTGAGTCCCTTCCAGGTTGGCGACTGAATCTCACATTATGATGGCAGACCTTACTAGTCTAAGCCCATCTTGTCTTCTGTGGAAGACATACGTGGAAAAACCTTTTGTTCTTTTTCAGAAAAGTTTTGACTTTTACTACATTTGTGTTAGTAAAAAGTAAACGTTTGTTAATTCTTTTTTTTATTTGCATTTAAACCATGTATAACTCACAATAGGACCAGCAAATTAAGAAATATCAACATTTGTTAATTCTTATGTTAAAATGTGTGAAAATTGATTTAGGATGTGCACGATTTTTAAGGTGGGCTAACGAATGCACATCTCTATGCAAGACCCCATATGATCTCTGGCTTTGCCTTTGCTTCCCCACTGCTACGGAAACATCGAATACAATATGCTTCATAGACGTCATTGGATATATAATAAACCTGCATAGCTTAATTAGGAAAGAATACTAATGTCTTAGCTATTTAGGAAATGAAGTTCTCTAGCTTTAAGTTAAATTATGGGTATGATTAGAATTATTTCAAATCCTGCTCCATTTAATTCCCAAACAAATCCACAAGGGTTGAAGGAGAAATTTTCAATCAATGTGTTTATTAGGGATGTGTATTCATTTGAAATGACATAGGAAGTGTTAATGACATGTCGTTTCATGTTGTATTTTACCCCAAAACAACAGGGAAAAAAATATGTGTGCCTATCACTCAATAGTGTGCTTTATTGCTCAATAAGACCCACTATTGCACATTAACCCATTAGTGCCCAATGTTCCCATAATAAGCCATTATTATGGGAACATTGGGCACTAATGGGTTAATATGCACTACTGAACAATACCCACAAATTCTATATAGCTCAACTTACTTTGCACTTGCAAATCCAGCCATATTCTGGATTTGCACACATAACTTAATTACTTAACATGCCAATCATCACTGATAATTGCCACTTATCAAGCAATTATTGATACTAATTGGCATTAATTAGAATTTGCATGCAGAACTGTCTAAGCGTATTCTATAACGTGATGTGCATGAATTCTAAATCACATGGGCCATGGCCTTAAGTGTGGAATGGGTTGGTCATGGGCGCTTCTAGAATTTATACACGTTGTTATAGAATACACCCGGTCTGCGCGTAATTTAGGCGTCAGCATTTACACCAAGTTTTGTATGGCGTAACTGTCCGTCACTAAATTTAATCATATGGATGGGCGCTCAGTGCATTCTATAAACCGAGCAGAAATTTAGACTTATTCTATAAAGTACACCTATATTAAAGGCGTATTTTATAGAATAAGCCTAGGCATATTTCATTTTGGTGCCTATTTTTTAGGCGTGATATATAGAATCTAGTTCAAAGTGCAGTAAGTATCTATCTATATATATAATTCTCACCACCAACGTTCTACGAGCCTGCCTGCCTGTGTCTGTAACTTTCTTCGCTGGGCTCCAAAGTCCCAGCTCATGTCACTGGACCCATTATGCCGTGATTCGCGGCGTGGACGAATGATGTGATCACGTTGGAATCTGTTTGTGTGCGTGTGTCTGATGTCGGACGCACGAACACAAACTGATTCAAACTTAATCATTCGTCCATGGCTCCACGCTGCGCGGCCAACAACAGGACTTCAGCTGGCGGGTGTTGGGGTCCCCCGCCAGCACAGGTACATGACGGCGGTGGCGGGGGACGGTTGGTGGCGGGAAGGGGGGCTCGAGAGGGTCGCGACAGGGGTGTCCAGAGGTCAGGAACTACCGGGGGGGGTCTACAAATCGGAGGAAGGGAGGTCTGGAAATTGGAGGGAGGAAGGCAGGGAAGTGGGATCTGGAACTCGGAGAGAGGAGGGTTCTGGAAATCAGAGGGAGGGAGGCTGGGAGGTGGGGTCTGGAACTCGGAGTGCGGAAGGGAGGGCTCTGGAACTCGGAGGGGGGTCTGGAATTCGGATAGAGGGAGGGGGTCTGGAACTGGGGGGGACGGGGGTCTGGAACTCGGAGGGGGGGTCAAATTTGGAGGGAGGGGGGTCTGAAACTGGGGAGGAAGGGACTGGAATTCGGAGGAGGAGACGAGAGGGGAGGAGGGGGAATGCACCACCTGTACTAAAACTAAAATAACAAAAACAACAAAAACGGGGGGACGACCCTGAAACACGGACGAAGGGGGGGCACTGGAACTGGTTGGAAGGGGGGACACTGGAAGTGGGTGGGAAGGAGGGGCCCCAGACACACACAATCTCTCTCACAGACACACACTCGCACATAGTCTCACTCAGTCTGTCACACACACACACTCGCAAATTCACTCTCTCTCTCACCAGTCACTCTCACACACACTGTCTCAAACATACACCCTCCGAGGAAAACCTTGCTAGCGCCCGTTTCATTTGTGTCTGAAACGGGTCTTTTCTACTAGTATATAATATGTAAACCACTTTGATGTAACCACAGAAAGGTGGTATATCAAGTCCCATCCCCTATCCTTATTATGTGATAGTGAATGCTGACATTTCTGCAGGTAATTCCTTAAATTATTGCCCTCTTAGTACTTATACTTGCTTCCTCTCATTCTTTAGGATGGTCATAAATTGTGGCTTTTCACTCTTTAACACCAGCATTGAATTGGAGCAACTCTAATTTGCACCTTTTGACTTTAATTTTTTGAAATTAAACACAAAAGTAAGTTACAATAAGAAAGCAGATATAGTATAGTAAATGATGGCAGATAAAGACCTGAACGGTTCATCCAGTCTGCCCAACAAGATAATTTGCTGATAAAGAAATAAAATCAATGGAATTTGGAAAACTGAAGCAACATTGGACTTTTAAGACTTGTATATGCTATGTGATAAATATGTAATAACCCAATTCCTGAAAAACCTCTCTCATATAAAATGAATCAGCTTGTTGGGAACATGGGTAGAAACTAACAGGTACTATTTAAATCATTGCTATATTTACTGTCTTTGTTTATTGCTGATTTGCTTTATCAAAACAATATTCTTTTTATCCAAAGAAAAAGGACCTTGTGAGGATTAGTCAGAAAGCTGCATCCTCGTGGTTTCACTTCAGATAATGCCTGATTTGTTTCTAATCGCCTTATCTTGCCTTTGGAAAGAGCTGTGTCACTGTTAGTTTTTTTTTTGTACCAATCTATTTTAAGATTTCTGCATAATGAAAGTAAAATAGGCTCTAAATATACCTAGCAAATCATGTCTTTTGCTCATTTGATTGGGTTTGGAGCTGCTGTATGGAAGCCATAGGTTCAGGATTAAACCTGAGTCCATATAATTCAGACCTGCAAGGCGTGAATGAGATCCTCCAGACCATATTGCTTCTTAGAGCTAATGAGGCAAAATTCAGAAGCATTCAGTTGGTTAATGGTGGCACCAACACAAAGTGCTTTACAAAAACTCCCACTGGTTTTAGATATATTCTTGCCATTTCATTTGTAAAAGGTCTATAAGGGATACGAATGTAGTAAAATTGCTCAGACTTTGGATACATTAGTCCCGTTTTCTCCTGTAGATCCATTTGCTGTGTCCAACCATGATACTTCTGTAAGTCGTTGTCGGAACAAGTTAATTCCTTTTACTCATCTCCAAATGTTGGACTTGGCGGCCCCGTTAAAGTTTCTTGGATACAGCAACACAAACATTTTTATGGAGGATAATTTTCCTCCTCTAACCATGGTCCCGCCTTCGTTGACTTGGGGAGGGAAGAATTTGGGGGTAGCATTGCTTTGTCTGCTTGTCTTTGTGTTTTGTTTTGTTTTTCTTTTCTGTCATTATGTAATTATTTTCCATATCATCCTTCCTCTTTCATTTTATGGTCTATTATAAACCGCTCAGAAGGGCCTCTAAGTGGAATACCAAACGCTGATTAAACTTGAAACATTCTTGAAACACTCTAGGTTAAAATTGTTGAAGTCGCAAGTACTCTCTGCAAAACATCAGCGGCGCAAGAAAAGATTTTCATCAGCACATTCAGTTTTCCACCAGAAATAGGCTAAATTCTGTTCAGCTCAATGCCAAGCGAAGTGCTCTTCTTATGTGAGTCTTATTAATCACATGACAAATAAACTTAGGAAGCATTTTTAAATAAAATGGCAGAGTTTAAAAAGGAGTTAGATGGTTTCCTAAAGGACAAGTCCATAAACCGCTACTAAATGGACTTGGGAAAAATCCACAATTCCAGGAATAACATGTATAAAATGTTTGTACGTTTGGGAAGCTTGCCAGGTGCCCTTGGCCTGGATTGGCCGCTGTCGTGGACAGGATGCTGGGCTCGATGGACCCTTGGTCTTTTCCCAGTGTGGCATTACTTATGTACTTATGTACTTATCACACCTACTGCTGCAATTCCTCTTTCCTGTTCCTCTGAACTGTTATCTTTAAATTCTTTGGCCAGAGCATAGCAATATAAGGTCTCCTCTCTCAGGTGTACTCTCTGTTCCCCACTGGAAAATAACCATTTTAGTATATCCTCTGAAGATGTTTTTTTCACCATGCTACAGCCATTATTAGGACAGTCCCTCTCAATCCTTGCCCCATTAGATGGTTTATATAATTTGGACAATTTTTCTACCTCTCACCCTGTTTAGAAACTCTTCAGTCTTTTAATTCAACATCTTCTGCTATAGATCCTTGGCCAGCTTATATGGTAAAATGTTTAGCTTCTCAAACTGGTCCCATTATTCTGCTACTGCTCTCTTCTAGCCTCACCCTTGGTAATATTCCTGTAATTCAGAAGAATGCTTTGATCATGCCATTTGTGACCTTATGGATCCTGCTAGTTTTCACCCAATTTCAAATATGCCTTTTTCTCTCCAAACCAGGGGCGTATCCAGACTTCAGCGATAGGGGGGGGCCAGAGCTGAGGTGAGGGGGCACATTTTAACCGACCCCCCCCCCCCCCCCCCGCCGCCGACCCCCCCCCCCCCGCCGCCATTCCAACACCCCCCCATTGCAGACACCTACCCCCCTGCCCCGCCATTGCCGACACCTCCAACAACTTTGACCCCCCCCGCCCGCCATTGCGTACCTTTGCTGGCGGGGGACCCCAACCCCCGCCAGCAAAGGTAACAGACAGCGACTGCGGGTTGGCGGCGGGTGGGGGGTTGAGAGGGTTGTCAGTAGGGGGGTCCAGGGCCAAATCTGCGGGGGCCCTGGCCCCCGTGGCCCCATAGCAGCTACGCCCCTGCTCCAAACTCCTTGAGAAAACTGTACTGTCTCAATTGTATACTTTTCTGGAAAAGGTTTTAGCTTTGCCTCCACAGCAAGTAAGTTTTAGAAGACCATAGTACAGAAACTCTTATAACTGCAATGTATAATGAAATAAAAGCCTATTTAGATCAACACTCTTCTATTGTCTCAGTTCCATCGGATCTGTCTTTCACATTTGATTCAGTTGATCATCAGCTAGCTGAGCTTGGCCTCTTCTTCTGGAGCATCTTGGTGACTTGGGCCTTTTGAGCTCCTTCTTATGTTGGTTTCATTCTTTTTTTATAAATTGCACGTTACAAGTGTCTCATCATAGCTCCCTCTCTTCTGTCTACTCTAGTTCTTATGGAGTTCTACAGGAATGTATTCTCTCACCTGTTCTGTTTAATCATGACTGAGAAATTAATTATTGTTCCTTATTGTAGTTAAACGAGAGGCTATTCATTTTCCTAGTCCTGGTTAAATGCTGCCCTTTCCTCCACATATTTTAGGTCAGTCTACCAGCTTCAGGGAGACTATGAAAATTCTAGGTATCATTTTTTACTCAGAACTCAAATAGATTCAGTTCTTTTTTCACCTTGCATAGAATCTATTCAGTTAACCCTTTTTTGCCCCCTACCTTGTTGCATACCTTGATTCCTTCACTACAACACAATACAATACAATACAATATTCAGAATTTCTATTCCGCAACTTACCAACTTACCAAACGGCTTAGTGCAGATTACAATAAACATCTAATAGAACATACATATCAGATAACAGCTAAATATACATAATAAAAAGATGATCATAATAAAACCAATCTAAATAATTAAGAATTTCCTGAATAAATAGTTTTTAATAGCTTCCGAAATCTTAAATAAGAAGATTCTTGTTATATGATCAAAGGTAGAGAATTTAGATTATTGTAACCCAATCTATTTAGGTCTTCTCTTATCAGCTCTTAAACATCAACTGGTATACTCTACTTCAGTCAAACTACTTCACAATGTATGTCATTTTGGTCACATTTCCCCTCTTAATTCCTGGTTTATAAGGCTCTCTTTCCTTGAGCAACAGATTATCTCTCTAAACTATTGATCCCATACACTCTATCATGTACCTTGTATTCCTCTCAAAAGGCTTTACTATACCTTCTGTCTCATTTAATTGCATCTGGATACCACAAAACACTCAACTTTTAGCTATGCTGGTCCTCAGTTATGGAATTTCCTTCCAATAGATATCAGACTGGATTGTCCAATCAGGACCCAAGAGGCAGACAGAGCTCTGTAGTCTCAATGCATGGTTGAGGCGATGGTGCAAAGATGAGGGATTCAAATTTGTTAGGAACTGGACAACATTATGGGGAAGGGGAAGCCTGTTCCAAAAGGATGGATTCCACTTAACCAGGATGGAACCAGGCTGCTGGAACTAACTTTTAAAAAGAAGATAGATCAGCTTTTAAACTAAAATGGAGGGGAAAGCCAACAGTCGCCTAGGAGCTCATGGTTTGGTGTGGAGTATCCTTGAAGGATACTATTGAAAGAAGACATTTAGGGATTCTCAATAGAGAGGTTTCAATAATGGTGAAAGAAAACCAAGTGTTTAATGGGAGAACACAGAATAAAGGATGAAAATTATCCCCATCAAATTCAAAGCAGCTTGTAGATGCTAGGAAAAAATATAATTTGAAGTGTCTATATACAAATGCTAGAAACCTAAGGAAAGATAGGAGAGTTGGCATATATAGCACTAAATAGAGAGGTAGATATAATAGGTATCTCAAGGACCTGATGAAAGGAGGACAGTCAACGGGACTCTGTGTTATCAGGGTACAAATTATATCATAATGATAGAGTGGATCAAATTGAAGTGGGTGTACTATATGTTAAGGAGGGAATTGAGTCAAACTAAGTAACAATTCTACATGAAACAGGTAGCAGCATGAGGGCTCTCTGGTGACCTCTCCCTCCCCACAATCCTGAGCCCCCTCTTTCCACCCCAAAGACAATACAGCCCCCGATCACACCCCCTCAATCCCTGAACCCCGCAAGCATACCTTGGATATCCCTGGTCATCTAGGGCAGAAGTACTCAATGTCAATCCTCAAGGTTTGCAACCCAGTCAGTTTTCCATTTGCATGTACTGCCTCCATTGTATACAAATAGATCTCATGCATTTTCATTGTGGAAATCCTTAAAATCAGACTGGGTTGCAGACCTCAAGGATCGACATTGGTCTAAGGGGTCCTACAAGCACAACTAATGCCCACTTGTTTCTGTCTGTCGCAGCTCCGACCTTAAAATGGACACTGCAACCTCTAGCAGTCTTGTAGTACTAGCAAGTATTGAACATCCAGGTTTAATTCTGCCTGCCACTGGATGAATATTGACCAGATAACTTTGGAGCTCCTAAATTAAGATACATTTTCAGCTGAAAAAATTAGGCTTCTCAGTTTGGCTGAATATAGAGCACAAATTTTGTAGCTTAACATAGGAACCTATATTTAGGATCTCAGCTTTTTGTTGAATATTGAGTTTAATGTCTATAACACATGAGTGGTTATGCCACAAGTTATTAATAGAAACCTCTCTCCTCAACAGAATACAAATCATAGCCTCTGGGCAAGCATTACATATTCAGCAAATGCAACACATAAACACAAGTTTTTTTTTAGAAGCATGTGATGAATTTAGATCTTCACGTGACTGCTTCAGGTTGCTTCATTTTAGGGATTATTTTATTATAATAGCCAGAGCAATTTTGTACAGTTGTCAATCACCGTGAAAGCAATGGGCACTGCATTGTAGAGCACTGCTTACAGTTCTGAAAGTGCATGGAGGAATATAAGCAAAGGTAACTGAAAGTTTATAATGGACAGTCTAATCATGGACACCTGGGAGGAGGAGGGGTGCTGGAGGAAAGGAGAAAGGTGCTGGCTGGACCCATGAGAGGAGGGGGGCTAGAGGGAAGGGAAAGAGATGCTGGTCCAAGGCGATGAAAGAACAGGGAGTCAAGTACTGAACCCACAGCAGGAAGGAGAAAGGGAAAGAGGTCAGGCAGGTGAGCCAGATGCTGGAATGGGTGGGGGAAGAGAGGGAGAGAAGCAGGTTGAGTTTGAGAGGAAAGAGACACACACATTGTTGTGGAAGAGGAAGAGAGAGGAGAAGCTGGGCACAGGGATATAACAAAAACAGAGAAGAAAGGATGTGCATGGGGAGGGGACAGAGGGACAGAGGCAAGGACACAAAGGGGAGATGCTGTGTAGGGATGGACACAGAGAGACAATGCCAGACACAGAAGGGAGACGTTGTTCAACACAGGGGGAGAGAACATGGACATAGGTGATGATGAATGCAGGGATATGAGCACATGGGAGATCCTGGACAGGGACTATAGAGACACAGATGGGAGATGCTGAACGTGGGAGATGTTTGGGACACAGAAATGGAAGACGGATGGTGGACATGGAGAGAGAGAATGGATGTCAAATGGACAGGAGAACCTGGTGAGTGACTTAGGAGAAGACAGAGGGAAGCAGAAACCAGAGCCTGAGGCCAACATGATTTTAAAAATACAATGATCAGACAACTGAAGGACACCTGAGCGTATGCCCCTGTAATGCCTTTTAGTGCACAGTAAATACGTGTTAGTGCTTACTGCCACTTAGTGAAAGGGCCCCTAAGTGTGGTAACATGCATGTGCGTCCCTATAGAATAGGCTTCAAGACCTGGAATAATATGGCATCTAAATTGGGGTGACCTCTTATAAAATTACCTCAGAAAAATGATGCCTACGTTTCTATAGTCTGTAGATATACCTGGGGGCAGAGCATGAGTGGAGCTAAGGCGGAGTTGTAATGCACATATGTACTTTGTAAAATACACAAGAACACATATTTTGAGTAATTTTGTAAACCATATTGATGCATAAAATGCTATTTTATCTACATAAATGAGCTTGTAGAGAATTAGGCCATCAACCTCCCCTCCCCCCAAATATTCAGCCGGCGGCAGGCAGCGCTGTTAGCTGCCACTGGTGGCACTGACCCTGGATTGTCCACACAACTTAACCCGTTAAGCTGATATTAACTAGCACTTAACCAGGTAGAGCTAATAGACTGCTAAGCTCTACCTGGTTAAGTGCTTAGCAGTCAAAGATAGGCCGCATAAATAGCAGGCCTTTCTTATCTGCTAAACGTAGCCAGTTAGCGATCGAATATTTGCGCTTAACCAGCTAAGTCACATAACATAGCAGGTTAGCTGTTAAGCCGCTAAGCGCTAATCAGCAGAGATAACCGGCTATCTCACTCTGAATATTAACGCTTAGCCAGCTAAACGCTATTTAACTGGCCAGGAGTCATTCCTGACCGGATAAATAGCACTGAATATTGGACCCTAAAAGGATATGTAGTGTAAGCTGACATGTTCTTGTGCAGTAGGTGTGCTCAGTGGCAGAGTTTGAACACAGCATGGGCAAAGTCACAATTTACACGTATGGGGCTAGATTCAGTAAATGACATCTAACATGTTGGCGCGTTGGAATAATGTGCATAGAGCTATTCTATAAACCGTTTCTTCTACAGTAAAATGCTGTTTATAGAATAGCACATAGGCAGGAGGGACGCACATACATTGGTTCATTGTAGAAGCTTATTTTATAAAAGCACATAAGCGCCTATGTTGTCTGCATACAATAGGTGCTTTTGGAGCTTTTACATAAGTGGAATTATCCACATAGAGAGGAAGCAATCTGGGATGAATGTTTAGGTCAGATGAAGCAAATTACATACACGGATTACATTTTCACCTTTATGTACTTGTTTGAAGAAACTTAGAATAAGAATCCCCCTTAACGACTTGATTATTCTATATCTAAACCAACCACTTACTGATCCCTCTGAATTGATTATATTAATCATATTATCATTATTGGTCATTATATTTTACTGCTTTTTATTATGTGTTATGTAAATCATTCTACAGACATATCTTCCTTATTTCTTACATAGTAATATGTTAAATTAGAACAAACCTCTTACTCTGTTCATAATTATATCTTTTGCAATATAATGTAAGCCACATTGAGCCTGCAAATAGGTGGGATAATGTGGGGTACAAATGCAGCAAATAAATAAATAGATAAATAAAATGTATATTATTTTCCATGAAAAAGTGCTGGTACAAAAGGCAGGTGCAGATGTCTGCAAGTATGTTTTAACCATGGCAAATTTCAAGCCTATATTACAATTTTCATGAGGAAATTCTAGTATTTAAATATGGCAAGGCAATTGACGGCATAATCGGTACTTAAGGTCAAGAAGTGGAGCAGTCCTTCAGAGCAGGTTCAAAGCAAGAAGACCCTTAGGATTAGCTCAGGGTGAGACAAAAGGCCTCTGGAGCCCAGTCACAACCCCTGGGAGCCAGCATAGGAACACAGTCAGGGTCCATGGCCCAGCGGCAGAGAAGCTCCTGAGAGTGCCATCAGTGCTCCACCTGGTGGAGACCCCTGGGAGGGAATCTTCATGCAGAGCCTGGAGAAGGTGGAGGTTCCTGGTAGTGCAATTGGCACTCAGAGCTCAGCAGCAGAGACTGGCCAAGCCAGACTCAGCGCCATTGGACGTCCACCAGCCAGCGGTTCAGAGTGCTCCAGCAGGATGTTGACATCTGGGGGGGCCTGGTAGGGATGGACAAGGGAAAAGGCTCAAAGAAGGAATAAAGGTACCTAGGTTATACTGACACTCCAATTAAAAGACTTAATAACGGACAAGGGAGCGGTGTTCAAAGTTGCCACATTGGCAAGGAGATTAACTGGGTTCAAAAGTACTGTTTAAAATGTGTTTCAAGAGCAGCGGAATGCCTTTTTCTTTGAAGGAGCCCAAGCTCCACCCGTAACCCTGTCCAAGTTCCATCCCCAACCCTAGCAACCCCTCTTCTTTACCTAGCATCCCATAGCCCCACCCCCATGGCATCCAGCATCAATCAACTTCCCTACATCTTAACCCTCTCCTTGTGGTGTCCATCTTTCCTTCATTCCCTTCCCCCAGCTCTTCAGCACCTCTCCCCCCCCATACTGTCCAACATTTCTCTCCTTACTCCCCCCCCCCCCCCCCCCCGTAGTGTCAAACATTTTTCTCCTTCCCTAACTCCTCACATCATGGTGTCCAACATTTTTCTCTTTCTCTACCTCTTAATCCCACCCCCCATGGTGTCCAGCATTTCTCTTCTTCCCTCTCAATCCCCACCCCCCACCTCATGTCCGATATTTCTCTTTTTCCCTACCTCTCAACCTCTCTCCCCTGTGATGTCCATTACTTTTATCCTTCTTTCCCTCCTCCCCTTCCTACTACTTTAGCATCTCTCTCCCTCTGTTCTGCTGCTCATGTTGTCTAGCACTTCTTTCCTTCCTTCTCCCCTCCACCTCTTCAGCATGTCTCTCCTTATCTGCTTGTGGTCCTGTGCCGGTCAGTTGCGATGCTCCTGTAGTGTTGTTGCCTTGATGGAAGAAAGGAAGGAACTCAGCAGTAGAGAGCTGCACAGGAACAGGGTATGCGGGATTCACACAGCTACTGTGGGAATCCCACAGGGATCTCCTCCAGGGTCACAGGACTCCCATGGGGATCCCCTTGAGGTTCGTGGGAATCCCATGGGGATGGATATAGGTCCTGCAGGGTTCCCGTGGTAGTGTAGCACCATGCCAGCCTACCTCCCTATCCTTGGTGCTGCCTCAAACTCCTCCTCTTTGGTGATTAGGCTCTGCAAAGACTTGAGCTGTGTGGTGTAGGAAGCTGAAGATGTCTTGTAGGGCTTTCCCAACTTCCTGCACCATGTGGCTCAAGTCTCTACAGAGCCCAATCGCCGTGCAGTGGAAGAGGAAGGGTTTGAAGCAGTGCTGTAATAGCTGGAGGGGGTCATGAGAGAGATTGTGGGAAGGATGGAGGGGGGTCACAGAGAGACCGGGGGAAGGCTGGAGAAGGGGCATGAGGGGCTGGACCCATGGGGAGTAGACAGGAACAGGGACACAGAAGAGAGGTGCTGGACAGTACAGATAGGGACACAGGGAAGATGGATAGCAGACATAGAGAAAGAAGAAATGCCAAATAGACAGATGACCTTAGAAAGACAGGGGAAAAAACAAAAGAAAATCAGAAGATACTGACAGAATCAAATGGAATAATAAAATGCTCAGACTACAAAGGTAGAATTTTTTAAAAACTTTTATTTAATAACTGGACCAGAAAGGACAAATACAAAAACAAGCAATCCACTCTCCTCACATTTTCTGCAAGAGCCTGAAAAGAAGTAGTGTGCTACTACCACAGGAAAGGATATGCAGAAAATAAAGAAAGAAACATCAATTAGTAAGATTGGAATCTGCAATGAGAACAGTTCAAATGACTGTATAGTTTTTCAAAATGTTTTATATCCTCTGTGGCCACAAGAGGGCAACATTATTTGCTCCTATTTTCTTCTCAGTCCCAGCTTCTCTTTCAGCTCCGATATTTCCTCTGCTCCTTTTGGGAAAAATTAGATTCTGCATCCTGTGGGGACAGGTAAACACTGATTGTTCATGAATGTAACTCTCTTGGCACTACTATGGAAAAGCGTGGTCTAAATCCAAATATCGCTCTTTTAGTTTTTTTGTTCTTTTGTTCTTAGAAAAACAGTTTACTTATTTACATGGTTGATCTGTCTTAGTATACATTAAGGACTACATTCAGTAAATGTCGCTTAAAAAACAGCGCTGAAAAAATCCATGTGGCATGCTATTCTATAAACAGTGCTCAAGTTGCACCTTGTTTATAGCATAGTGCTTAGAGTGTACTCTATAGGATTACCATATTGTTCCAGAAAAAGGAGGACAGATTGAGCCAGTCCAGGTTTTACTTCCGTTGAAAGCAATGGAAATAAAGTTAGAGCCACTTTCCACAACAGTTATACCACTTGAAACCTGGTATAAATCCTGGTACGTAAGTTATGCCGGATCCCTGGTATTCAGTAATACTGCATGCATCTTTAGTGAGGTCTCTTGATCCATCCATGCCCCTTTCATGGCCACACCCCCTTTTGAGCTATGCGCTATAAGATTTGCATTTGGATCTTTATAGAATAGCACCTAGCAAGAAGCATGCGCAAATCCAAAATGTTGCTAACCCTAATAATTGACTGTGAGCACCCAAATGTTGGCCGTAATTGGCTCATTAGCCATTTAGTTGTGCACGCATCTCAGGATAGAACACAATTTTACCTGTGGAAATTTGCACATTATTAATATAATCTGGGGGTAAGAGGTTTAGAGATCAAACACGTAACTATTCTGTTCATATTATATAAAGGGGAAAGGGAAATGGGACTTGATATACCGCCTTTCTGTGGGTTTTTTTGCAATTACATTCAAAGCGGTTTACATAGTATATTCAGGTACTTATTTGTACCAGGGGCAATGGAGGGTTAAGTGACTTGCCCAGAGTCACAAGGAGCTACACTCGGTGGGAATTGAACTTAGTTCCCCAGGATCAAAGTCCACTGCACTAACCACTAGGCTACTCCTCCACTCATA
Source organism: Microcaecilia unicolor (assembly GCF_901765095.1). Taxonomy (NCBI): domain Eukaryota; kingdom Metazoa; phylum Chordata; class Amphibia; order Gymnophiona; family Siphonopidae; genus Microcaecilia; species Microcaecilia unicolor. Next base: position 165,024,836 of record NC_044040.1, read on the forward strand.
AAGACACATTAGGCACTTTTTGTGTCTTTAGAACTGTGTTTCTCAACCAGTGTGTTGGGACACACTAGTGTGTCCCCAAGAGGTGGGAGGTGTGTCAAAAAAATTGGTGTAGACAGCAAGCCTTTATTTCCTTTACAACCATCAGTGCCCACAAGCTGGGAAGACCAGCACTGTTGAGAGTCAGGTTCTTGAAATCCACGTAACTGGTCCCTATTTCTGCTTCCCCACTACCCCCAAATAGTACCCAACTGAAAATGTTGCAGGTCTGTTGTCCATAGATTCTGTTTGCTCTATAGCAGTAGTTCCCAAACCTGTCCTGGGGAATCCCCCCAGCCAGTCAGCTTTTCAGAATATCCACAATGAATATGCATGAGATAAATTTGCCTGCAGTGGAGGCAGTGCATGCAGATCTCTCTCATGAATATTCAGTATGGATATCCTGAAAACCCAACTGGCTGGGGATCCCCCCCCGGACAGGTTTGGGAACCACTGCGGTATAGTTTCTGAGTAACATATTTTTAGTTTTTTGTGTGCTTCACACTATCTGGCAGCGGAAGGATTTTGTGTTGCTGATACTGAGGTGACACTAGAGTTTGAATATATATTTGTTTTGATATATGACAAATGAGAAATCTAGGATTGATGTGTTGCATACAGCTTTTTGATATGGAATAGGCAAATACATACTAAACTTACAGTTAAATGAAATATTTAGATGTGATTTGTTCAGCTGTGAATTTTAGAGTTCGGTGTGTCACATACATTGAGGGGCATAATGGAACAGAAACGCCTATCTCCATGGGCGTTAATCTCCGAGAACGGGTCCGTGAAGGGGCGGACCAAACTGTATTTACGAAAAAAATAGACGCCCATGTTTTATTCGCCAATGTGTGAGCTGGGCGTTTTTGCTTTTCAGCGATAACGGAGAATGAAAGCGCCCAGCTCAAAAACGAATAACTCCAAGGCATTTGTTCGTGGGAGGGGCCAGGATTCGTAGTGCACTGGTCCCCCTCACATGCCAGGACACCAACCGGGCACCCTAGGGGGCACTTTTACAAAAACAAAAAAACAGGTAAAAGAGCTCCCAGGTGCATAGCACCCTTCCATTGTGTGTTGAGCCCCCCCAAATCCCCCTCAAAACCCACTGCCCACAAGTCTACACCATTACTATAGCCCTAAGGGGTGAAGGGGGGCACCTACATGTGGGTACAGTGGGTTTGGGGGGGGTTGGACGACTAATAAGCATTAAGCAGCACAATTGTAACAGGTAGGGGGGATGGGCCTGGGTCCACCTGCCTGACGTCCACTGCACCCCCTAACAACTGCTCCAGGGACCTGCATACTGCTGCCTGGGAGGAGGGTATGACATTTGAGGGTGAAAATAAAAAGTTGTGAAACATCATTTTTTTGTGGTGGGAGGGGGTTAGTGACCACTGGGGGAGTCAGGGGAGGTCATCCCCAATTCCCTCTGGGGGTAATCTGGTCATTTAGGGCACTTTTTGGGGCCTTATTCGTGAAAAAACAGGGTCCAGGAAAAGTGCCCTAAATTCTAGCTACAAACGCATCCATTATCGGCGAAGGGCGCCCATCTCTGTTCGGGTGATAACCACGCCCCAGTTCCGCCTTCGACACGCCTTCGACACGCCCCCGTCCACTTTGTCCGCATCCGCGACGGAGTGCAGTTGAAAGCGACCCAAATTCGGCTTTTGATTATACCGCGTTATTCGTTTTTGTGAGATAAACGCCCATCTCCCGATTTAGGTCGGAACTTGGGCGTTTTTCTCGTTCGATTATAAGCTGGATTGTCTGTCAGGTATGTCACAATAGAAAAAAGGTTTGAATGACCGCTTCAGATTATTACCCCTGAAAAGCAGCAGAAACTGAAGCTGCAGACATTTAAAGCTGCTCAAGACCAGTGTAAGATGCAGTATAACTTGGCTAGTATAACTGGAGTGCCAGAAGATGATTGTTAATTCATGTTGGACATTATTTATAAATTAATTTTGTTACAGGAACCTAAACTCTGACACAGCAGAGCAAAACATGTCACAAGGTTGCCTGAATTCATTTTTTGAATATTGTTTCAGATAAGCATTTTTATATCATTACATATAGAAAATATTGACTTTAGAATCAAGCTGTTTTATGTATATATGTAACTCTTTAAAATGGATCTATGAGGGACTGGGTGAATTATATATGTGTGAAGTCTTGACACTATATTCACATTCTGATGATCTACTATCTGAATAGTTTGGCTGAAAGGTATATTATTCATTGGGTTTGGTCACTTTCACAATTTTAATAATTATTTCCATTACATTGAATGCCTCTATAAAACAAGCATAATAAACAAGTTTTTAAATTTTTTAAATTTTATATAGATGCACTTCTTTTCAAGTGTGACTATGAAAACGAGACAAACACATTTAGCTGAAATGGAGTATGTCATGAAATGTTTAAAAGCGGTACATGCTCCCTACAATTGTAGATTTAAGATGAAAGTAAGCTTCAAGTGCAGGAACCACAGAAGCAGTTAGGAAAGGGCTGAATGAGGCTAAAATTAAAATCAAGTCCAGATAGTTTAAAGCATTTTTCCGAGAGCAGAAAAGAAAACAACAAAGAAGGCCTTCATTCTCTGAAATTCAGTGGTGTGCAGAAAATTATGCACATATTCCTTTTCTTCCTCAGCGGCAGTAGTAGAATCAAAGCCGTCTCTTTTTTAAACGGTGGTAGTGAGGGCAGCTGAATCCAGATGTGATCCAGCAGTTTAGATTAGATTGGTCTACTGCAGCTTTGTCCCAGCTCTGCGTTTTACATGTTTACTTAAAGCTGACCTGCATTAAAATCTGAATTCCCTGTGCTTTCTTAGCTTTCTAGGTACGTTGACTCTGGTTCTTAATAGGGATGGGCAGCCAGAAAAGTTTCATTTCGTCTGGTTTCCAGTGTCATTTTTGGGAATGTTTCATTTTTGTTGAGTGTGTTCTCTTTTGAAAGAGGGCACGCTCCCCTGGATTCTGTATATGGCGTCCAAATGCGCCTGACATGCACGCACAAATTAATTGAATAATGAGTGCTTAACTAAACATAATTGGGTGTTAACAGCCAATTATTGATGTTAATTGGCACTCATTCAAATTTGAATTGCATGTGACTATGTGCTATTCTATAAGATTGGGTCGCTGGCCGCGGCAAACCCTACGCCATCTCTGAGCTGGCGTTAGGGTTTGCAGATCATTGGGGAGGAATGGTGAGCCCTGTCCAGCAGGCATTTGCATGCTGGCAGGCCCCCATTCCCCCCAACAGCAAACCTACCAGCGACAGGGGGCTGGAGGTCCAGTGGGTCTCTGGTCCCCCCGACGATCTCCCCCCCCCCCAGGTTCTGGGAGGGCTAGAGATCCGGTGGGTCTCCAGCCTCCCCTAACTCCCCCAGCAAAGGGTCCCTGGTGGCCTAGTGGGTGACCAAACAACCCTCCCCCCAGCAACAGGGGGGCTGGAGGTCCGCTGGACCTCTGGTCACCCCCAACGATCCCCCCCAGGTTCAGGGAGGACTGGAGATCCGGTGGGTCTCCAGCCCCCTAGTCCCCCAGCAAGGGGTCCCTGGTGGTCCAGACCCCCTACCTTGTGTGTTGGAGGAGGGAGGGTAGCCTGCCTCCCTCCTCTTCCTGCGACGTTGCAAAATGGTGGTACCCAGCCCTGCCCAGTGTATCTTGGGATGTGCTGGGTGGGGCTATACACCTTATATGGTGCCAAAAAATTGCTATTCTATAAGCCAGGCTTAAAGTTAGCTGTGGTTTATAGTATAGCATTTAGGCACTGGGGTGGCACGTAAATTTAGGCGCCACCATTTTCACCTAAATTCACATCTGGTGCCCTAATTATGCCCGTGACTCAAAACCATGCCAACACTCTGCCCCGAAATGACCATGGCCATCCTATTTCCACACCCCCTTATTTTGGGCCACATGTAAAATGTAGGTGTGTCACTAATAATTAAATCTAATTAATGCCAAGCCAATTATTGGCAGTAATTGGCTTGTTATTCACGTAAATTGCATGAGCAAATAAGGCAAGCAGGTTTTGGTGACTTTTATAGAATTAGGAGGTATACATGCATGGGCAGTGGTTTGCGCATTCATGATCATTTGTGCATATGCAATGGGCAACTCCTTTGCAAATAATGCACACTCTCTCAAAAGAGTGCTCACTATTATCGGCAAATGATAACATGCAAATTTTCATGGTTTTCCTGTTTGTGTTCATTTAATAATGACAAGGGATATATTTGTAACATTTTGGCTCAGTACATCTTCCAGGTTCACCGAGATTTCTTTCAGTTCTTCCGCATCATCACCCTGGAAAACCATTTCCGATACAGTCAGATCTCTTAAATCTTCTTCCATAAAGACCGAAGCAAAGAATTCATTCAGTTTCTCCGCTATGGCTTTGTCCCTTAGTGCCTGTTTTGCCCCTTCGTGATCTAACAGTCCAACAGATTCCCTCACTGGCTTTCTGCTTCTGATACACCTGAAAAATTGTTACTGTGAGTTTTAGCCTCTGTGGCAGGTTTCTCTTCATATTCTCTTTTATCCTTCTTTATTAACGTTCATCCCTGCACCATTGTCTCAACCATGCATTGAGACTTCAGAGCTCTGCCTGCCTTTTGGGTCCTGCATGGGGAGCATTTCTGAATATGCTACCCTGGAAGATCTGGACTTCAGCTCTCTACCTAAGAGCCTAAATTTGGCTTCCTGAACCTCCCTCCCACATTTTCCTATGTCATTGGTACCCGCATGTACCAAGACAGCTGGCTCCTCCCCAGCACTAAGACGCTGTCTAGGCGACACGTGAGGTCTGCCACCTTTGCACCAGGCAGGCAAGTGATCCTCACATCCACCAGCCACCCAGCTATCTACATGCCTAATGATTGAATCACCATCTACAACCCTAACCCTTCCTGCCTGGGCAGAAGTTCTTGGAGACATATCCTCGGTGCAAGAGGATAGTGCATCCCCTGGTGGACAGGTCCTGGCTACAGGAGTACTTCCTACTTCACCAGTAAGAGTGGAGGAGTGGCCTCATGGTTAGTAAAGTGAGCTTTGATCCTATTAATCTGGGTTCAATTCCCATTGCAGTTCCTTGTGACCTTGGGCAAGTCACTTAACCTTCCATTGCCCCAGGAATAAAACTTAGAGTGTGAGCCCTCCAGGGATGGAGAAAGTATCTGCATATAATGTGTACAGCACTGCATACATCTAGTAGCACTATAGAAATGATTAGTAGTATTATTATTAGTTGTAGTAGCAGGGTGATGCTGTCCTTCTAAGAGACCTCCCTCCCACAAGACAGCCTATTTCCCATTCCTATGGCCCACAATAATATCTAAATCTACATTAGCCAGTCAATATTCAATTTTAAACGCTGACTGCCATAAGCAGAATTAGGCCATCAATGCTGAGCTGTATCAGGCACTGGCTTTGAATATCAGAGGTTGACTGGAGTGTATCGAACTGCCAGCCCTTATGTGTTTCCTGGCTGGTAGCCAGGACCTGCATAAGTCTTGTATCTATGTCCCCCCTTTCGCCCTCCTCCTGACAAGTAAAGACTCCCTCTCACATACACACCCAGTCAGAATAAGGCACCCTGGGCCTTCCTGAGCTCCTTGGTGGTCCAGCAGGGTTAAGGGGGCAGGAGCAAACTCCACTCACTCCTGCCCCAAGTGGCTCTATAGTAAAAATGGTCACAGTATGCTTTAGCAGTAGTCTCATCGTCAATTGGATCACCAGGAAGTTCAGGTAAGCCCGGAAGTGCCTTTTGTAACTGGGGTGGGTGGGAAGTGGGTCTTTATTTATTGGGGGTAGGAGAGGCAATCAGACCTTGCCAGGTGATGGGAGGGAGGAGAGGACATTGACCACGTGCCAGCCAGTACTGGCAGTTATGCGGGTGCCAGTCGATATTCAGTGCCGGCACCTTAACTGAGCAACGTTAGGACTGCTTTTTATGAAGTCCTGCATGCCTGGTTAGCTTTGCAGGTGCTGGCTCCTCCCCAGCTATGCCCCCTTTAACGCTGCTGACCTGTCTGCTTGTGACATGGCCAGTGAGCATCAATATTCAGTGCCACCCTAAATATCCAATGGAGCTTAGTAAACAGGCCCCTTAGATTCAAAGCATCTCTCCCATGAAATCTGTGCCTTAAATCAGCAAAACAATACAGAGACTGGCAGCCATAAAGCAACAAGCCAGATCACAAGGTAAACCTCATCTAGACTCATCAGGAATAAGGATTAAACTGGGACTGGTTCTGATTTATATGAATTAGATCAGGCTGGTTCAGATCCAAGTTCTATCAGGATTCAGTTTTGGTGGTCACCATCCAAACATAAGTGGTTCCAAACGAATTCATCAATCTGAAATACTATTGAGGCAAACTCATAACCTTGGGAAGAGGGAAAGGGAAATGGGACTTGATATACCAACTTTCTGAGATTTTTGCAACTACATTCAAAGCGGTTTACATATATTCAAGTACTTATTTTGTACCAGGAGCAATGGAGGGTTAAGTGACTTGCCCAGAGTCACAAGGAGCTGCAGCAGGAACTGAACTCAGTTCCCCAGGATCAAAGTTCACTGCACTAACCACTAGGCTATTCCTGTACTCAAAATGGCAAAAGATTTGCCATTCTTCAGTTAATGGTTGAGATCCCAATAGAATTGTACAGCGCTGCGTAACCCTAGTAGCGCTTTAGAAATGTTAAGTATTAGTAGTAGTAATGATTGATCTCCACATATAGCCATCACTAAACTATAGGGGAGTAGCTAGAGATACTATTGTGTACTCTTGTATTCATGGCAGTGTGATAAAATGACGTATCTTAGTAGCACTAACATGTACAAATGTGGCAACACACTACTACTACTACTACTACTAACTAGCATTTCTAAAGCGCTACTAGGGTTACGCAGCGCTGTACAATTTAAACATAGAAGGACAGTCCCTGCTCAAAGAGCTTACAATCTAAAAGACAAGAAAACAATCTAAAGACAAGTGAACAAAAGTAACATAACTCTTTTTTGAAAAACTGAAATTTGTTGCATTTTTCAAAAAGAATGCATAGTGAAAATTTGAATCATTATTTTGTAGATACTTTGTACAAAATGTGTTGGATTACTTATTAATAGAAGCTCAAAAAATTCAATCAAAAAATCCAACAATTATTTTATTAATTATTTTAATAAGTAAGCCAACAAACCATCAATAGTAATAACCCATGAGCTGGGACTCTAGTACCAAATAGCAACTCCAACACACATTTAAAAGTGGAGAAAAAAAGCCTCAGTTGAACCACCCAGCCAATCAATGTTATAAGGCTTGGGCTCGACTCACCATCACGGATAAAAAGCACTCCACTAAACAGGGTGTATGGACCAGAGTCACAAACGCAAGTGAAAACTCACAGGAAATAGAAATTATAAGTCAGTGTTCAAATTCAAACAAACATGCTGGTAACATAATACTCATCTCATCTCAATCTTTTTTTTTCCTATGAGTTTTCACTTGCATTTGTGACTCCTTGTTGGAGTTTTTTTTCACCTGTGATGGTGAGCCAAGCCCACGCCTTATAACATTGGTTATAGACACTTAACACTTGAGAGTCACGCGAAAAACACAACCAAAAAGATGTTCCACTCAATGTGGAAATTAAAAAGAATAAGACCATTCTTCCCAAGGACCATCTTCCGCAACTTGGTACAATCATTGGTACTTAGTCATCTAGACTACTGCAATGCACTCTACGCTGGCTGCAAAGAGCAAATACTCAAAAAACTCCAGACAGCCCAGAATACTGCAGCTAGACTCATATTCGGAAAATCAAAATATGAAAGTGCCGGACCCCTACGAGAAAAGCTACATTGGCTCCCACTCAAAGAACGCATCACGTTCAAAATATGTACCCTAGTTCACAAAATCACTCATGGTGATGCCCCAGCCTTCATGTCAGACCTGATAGACTTACCACCCAGGAATGCCAAGAAATCATCTCGCACATTCCTCAATCTTCATTTCCCCAACTGTAAAGGTCTAAAATACAAACTAACGCACGCATCAACCTTTTCCTACAGTATATGAGCACACAGTTCTGGAATGCGCTGCTGCGCAACCTAAAAAAATCTATGAATTAACCAACTTCTGCAAACTACTGAAGACCCATCTCTTCAACAAGACATACCAAAAAGAACAACACAAGTGAACTCCTCTCATGTATCCAGAAATGTCTTATAATGTTTTTGTTATATTACTATCATGTTTTATCATTATCATGTAACCCAAAATCCTTCTGTAATACCAAATGTCTATTCTCTCTTACCTCTACTATTCATGATATATTGTAAGCCACATTGAGCCTGCAAAGAGGTGAGAAAATGTGGGATACAAATGCAATAAATAAATAAAAATAAATTGCTATTGATGGTTTGTTGGCTTACTTATTAAAATAATTTTTATTAGATTTACAGTTTGAACCTACTGGAAAAAAAAACACTGTTGAAAAGCAAAACTAAATAAGCCCATGTGTTTTTTTTCATGTAAAATTTTTTATATTGTATAACTACAGTTTTTTAAAAGGAAATATTTTATTCTGCTATAACATCTGAAACCTGAAGAGGGAGCCAAAGTCTTTTGCAGTTTCTGAACTCTAAAGTTCATAGAATCTATTTACCTACAATCAGGCAACCTGAAAGTAATGATATTTGTGCACCCCTCCTCTTTATGAAAAGTACACACTAGTCCCCCCCCCCCCTTTTACAAAGCTGTGAATGGGTTGTCTCGGCATTATCGCACCGGCAGCCGCTAGCAAGGCTTTGTAAGGGGAGGGGGGGGGGGGGGTAGGTGTGCATAGTACAAACTCTTAACCATGAATGATATTCATTTTAAATGATTGCCCATCCATTTTTTTGCATGGCTGTAATATATATTAAAGGACCCTTCTACCAAGTTGCGGTAAAACATGGCCTTAGCGCACCCCTGCATGGGTCTTTTCTGCATGCTAGGCCCATTTTTCCCGCAATCGGAAAATTGCCAATTTTCCATTTTCTCCATCAAAAAAGATTAGCACATGAGCACTTATCCCCGGATTCTATGTAGCGCGCCTAGAGATCCGTACCGAAATCCAAGAATATTCTATAACAACTCACATAACTTAATTAGCTTAACTAGCTAATCAACGTTGATAACAGCTCTTAACAAGTAATAATGAGCACTAATTGGCAATAATCAGAATTTACGTGCACAGCTTGCTAAGTGCATTCTGTAATGAAGTGCACCTAACTTCTAATGCAAGCAGGCAAAAAGGGGTGTGGTTATGGGCGGGAAATGGGCATTTCGTGGGTGTTCTGAAATGTACGCGTGTAGTTATAGAATATGGCCCAGTGCGCCTAAATCTACGCACCGGGATTTACACCACATTTTGACTGGTGTAAATGGAGGTGCATAGTTTAGGCACTGAGATATCAACAAAGCGTATTTTATATACACTGCATCTAAATCTAGGCGTTGCTTATAGAATACGCTTAGTCGACACCGATTTCCACGCCAATTTTTTATGTGCCATATATAGAATCTCCGCCTTAATGTTACCTATTTTGTAGGTGGTAAGGGCTCACATGGTAATCATGCATCAATCAGTCAGCGTGCGGCAATGTTGCTGCGCCAACTGATTAGTACGGACATGCTCACTCTCCACCCCAGCCCCCCCTCAGAAAAAAATATATATTTTAGTGTGTGCACTTTTCAAACTTACCATGGGCCGCTTCAACACACCCCACATTAAGCACTGTTAAGCTTTGGTAAGGAGTGGCATAGCTACGGGGAGCCACAGGGGCCTGGGCCACCCCCAAATTGGCTCTGGGGCGCCCAGTTTGGCTGGCAGGGATCCTCAACCCCCACCAGCTGAAGTGTTTGTCCCGTGCTGGTCTTGCATTGCCTGTCCTGTTTTGAGCCACACCGTGCACACTCATTTTAATGAAACTGAGGAGTAGCCTAGTGGTTAGTGCAGTGAACTTTGATCGGGGGGGGGGGGGGGGGGACTGAGCTCAATTCCCAGTGCAGCTCCTTGTGACTCTGGGCAAGTCACTTAACCCTCCATTGCCCCTGGTACAAAATAAGTACCTGAATATATGTAAACCGCTTTGAATGTAGTTGCAAAAACCTCAGAAAGGTGGTATATCAAGTCCCATTTCCCTTTCCCCCTTTCCCTTATGACATCACAATATCAGAAGTGAGCCAAGTATCGAGCAATCAAGCCATTGTGACATCACTGATGAGGTTGGCTCTTATTGGTGGAATGAGTGGGGAGTAGCCTAGTGGTTAGTGCAGAAGACTTTGATCCTGGGGAACTGGGTTCAATTCCCAATGCAGCTTCTTGTGAATCTGGGCAAGTCACTTAACCCTCCATTGCCCCTGGTACAAAATAAGTACCTGAATATATGTAAACCGCTTTGAATGTAGTTGCAAAAACCTCAGAAAGGGCATATATCAAGTCCCATTTCCCTTTTATAAGTCGCACATGCTCAGTTTCATTAAAACGAGCTTGCACGGCGCAGCTGAAACCAGGACAGGCAATGTGAGACCAGCACGGGACAAATGCTTCAGCTGGTGGGGTTGGAGACCCCCTCCAGCTAAGGTACCTTCACAGTGGTGGTGGGGGGTGAGCAGCAGCGGCAGGAGGGTGGAAGCGTGGGGGCAGCGGTGGTGGGGGGGGGCGGAAGTGGAGGCAGGGGGACGGCGGCAGAGAGGCAGGCCAAAATGTGCCTCCTCACTTTGGGGTCTGGGCCCTCCTCCCGTCGAGGTCTGGCTAAGCCCCTGTTGGTAAGCACGCGTTAGTGCTTACCACAGTTTAGTAAAAGGAGCCCTACATCAATTATGCATATTTACCAATATCACTGCTTGTGCAGACATCACACATTTCAATGTTTATCTTTATGTTCATTAACTTGAGAACCTGTCTTTCATTAATATATCAGCCCAATCATGTTATGATCGGAGTTTTAAGTAACGACTATAGCTCTAGTGACAAGCCAGAGCCTTGAGGCCTAGATTCATTCACCAGAATTAAAGATCAAGACATTCAAAATGAAATGCTAGAAAGATCCTTCAAAGAAAGAAAATGTCATAACATTTTTGTATGTAATGCTGATAAAGTGCACAGCACAAGATATCCAAAAGAAGGGAAATCATGACTAATCAAACCCACAAGCAAAAACACAGATATTTGAAACAAATACAGTTCTTTGTTAGTGGAGACAGGAAGCATTTTCTGAAAGAGAAAAAGAAAAAAATAAATAAAATAAAATCGAGGCCTTTTCCACTCAGTGCAGAGCAGAGCTGGAAAACAGTCATGGTGGGGAATAGATTTTATTCTTCTGGGCCATGAATCTTTTAGCACTGAGATCTTGATTTTATTTACTTAGGGGTCATTGTACTAAGCTACAGCAAAAAGTAGCCTAAGCACACCCTTGCATTGGTTTTTCCTGTGTGCTAAGGCCATTTTTATTGCAGCCATAAAACGGCTGATTTTCTATTTTTTGTATTAATGGCTATGTGCTAATATTGCCATTAGCGCACAACCATTAAAAAAATTATCGCATGAGCACTTACCGCTACCCATTTTGTAGGCAGAAAAGGCTCATGTGGTAATCCTATGCTAACCAGTTGGTGCGTGCTAATGTGGATGCGCTATTTAGCTCAGGAACGCCCACTCTCTGATCCCTGACACACCCCTTCCCAATAATATATAAATATTTCTTAGCACCTGGAGTAGCACGTTCTAATTTAGCTACAAAAGCTACAAAAATGGTATGGGATTTGCGTTGCAAACCATACGAGGAGAGACTTGCCGACCTGTACATGTATACCTTGGAGGAAAGGAGAAACAGGGGTGACATGATAAAGACGTTCAAATATTTGAAAGGTATTAATCCACAAACAAGCCTTTTCCGGACACAGAAAGGTGGTAGAACTAGAGGACATGAATTGAGGTTGAAGGGGGTCAGACTCAGGAGTAATGTCAGGAAGTATTTTTTCATAGAGAGGGTGGTGGATGCGTGGTGGAGATGAAAACGGTAATGGAATTCAAACATGAATGGAATAAACACAAAGGAATCCTGTTTAGAAGGAATGGATCCACAGAATTTTAGCAGAGATTGGAGGGCAACGCTGATAATTGGGAAGCGAAACCAGTGCTGGGCAGACTTCTACGATCTACACCCTGATCGGACTGAATAGATATGGATGGGCTTGAATGTAAATTTTAAGGGGCTTCAAAATTAGCTTCAGAACTTTTAGTACAAGAAGAGTGCTGGGCAGACTTCTATGGTCTGTGCCCTGAGAATGGCAAGGACAAATCAAACTCGGGTATACATATAAAGTATCGCATACCATGTAAAATTAGTTTATCTTGTTGGGCAGATTGGATGGACCATACAGGCTTTATCTGCTGTCATTTACTATGTTAGTATGTAATTTAGCAGTTACAGCAGGATTCCTGAGCGCATCCCATTGATCGCTGGACAGGAGAGGAGAGGATGGCAGGGGGAGAGAAGAGATCGCTGGAATTGGAGAGGAGGGCAGGGGGAGAGAAGAGATCACTGGACAGGAGAGGAGGGGAGGGCAGGGGGAGAGAAGAGATCGCTGGAATTGGAGAGGAGGGCAGGGGGAGAGAAGAGATCACTGGACAGGAGAGGAGGGGAGGGCAGGGGGAGAGAAGAGATCACTGGACATGGAGAGGAGGGCAGGGGGAGAAGAGATTGCTGGACAGGAGAGGAGGGGAGAGCAGGGGAGAGAGGAGAATTGCTGGACATGGATGGATGGAGGGGAGGGCAGGGGAGGGAGGAGAATTGCTGGACATGGATGGATGAATGGGGGCAGGGGAGAGAGGAAATTTGCTGGATATGGATGGATGGAGGAGAGGGCAGGGGAGAATGGAGAGTTCCTGGACATGGATGGAGGGGAGGGCAGGGGAGAGAGGAGAATTGCTGAACATGGATGGATGAATGGAGGGGGCAGGGGAGAGAGGAAATTTGCTGGATATGAGTGGATGGAGGAGAGGGCAGGGGAGAATGGAGAGTTGCTGGACATGGATGGATGAAGGGAAGGGAAGTCAGGAAGGAGATGCACATGAATGGAGGGGAGGGAAGACAGGAGAAATGCTGGACATGGAAAGAGAGGATGGAAGACAGAGGAAGTAGATGCACATGGATGGAGAGGAGGGGAGTGAGGGGAAATGATGGATATTGATGGAGGGAAAACTGCTGAATTTAAGGGCTGGTTCGGAACACTTTGAAGACAGATACTGAAACTTGAAGAAGGATAGGGACAGGGCTACAGACAGTAGACAGGATGCATAATGACACAGGAGGATGGTGGACATGGTGAGTGAAAAAAATATCAAATAGAAAGAAGACACTGCATAAAACAGAAGACACTGGGACCAAAGCAAATAGAAAAACTAAATGATCAGACAACAAAGGAAGAAAAAAGTATTTTATTCAGAATTTATTAATTGGACTATATCAGCTGTTGGAAATGTGCACCTGTGAAATTTTGCAAGTAAGTTTCAATTTTTCTAGTATTGCTGCATGCTGAGTCTGACTTCTTCAGTATTTTGCCTTCATATTTTGCCTTCATATCTGTTGTGTCATTTGTTTTTCATGTGTGATCAAGGTGCAGTATTCTGCTAACGTGTAGTATTTGCAGCCCTTTTTTGTTTTGTTTTGTTTTCACTAGGTTGTGTACTGGTGTTTTAGAGTCTGGTGTAATTGCAGAGCTGCTTTTCCATGCGTAAGGTTGTAGCTCGTCCTGTCCTTGGAATTAGTGCTGTTATGGTTTGGTAAGGTTATGAGTGTGTTTTTGCACAAATTTGTGTATAGTGTTTGCAGTGGAGAGATTGTGTGTTGGCCTTACTGAGGTGGCACCAAAACATCAGAAAGGGTGTAGAGCCTAAATCATGACACACTACCTCCTGAAGGATCTACATATGGCTGTTAATAAAAGGAGCTCATTGTGAACACTATCCACCCTAAAAGGGTGTTTTGTGGCTCTACATGAGAATTGTGATATTATGATCCCTTGTTTCATATTGTTGACGGTCTGCATTTTCTGTATGTGTGGTATTGGTGTATTAGGGTCTGCACAGTGTAATATTTATAGTACAGTAAGGTTCTGAGTGTGTTTTTGCACAAATTTGTGCATAGTGTTTTGCAGTTGAGCAATTGTGGTTAGTATATGCTTTGAGCAACCACTTTATTCTTTGACATATGATACATATCTAATATCTAAATTTAATAAAAGGTGTTAATTGTGACTATTTTATTTTTACTTATTTTTTTTCTGTGTGTTGTCAGGCAATTATGGATGTAAGCTCCACCCCTGGCCCCACCCCAACCCCACCCCCTTTAGCCTCCCCAAACAGTTGGGCCACCAACCACCTATGAGCATGAGTCAAACTGTCGAAAGAAAGACCTAGGCCCCCATGCTCAAAGGTTGCCGTTAAATATTGCAGCTGCAGTTGAACTCACCAATTCCTGAACAGTGACTGATATTCAAAGGGAATCGCATGCAAATGATATACATAGAAATTCTGCAAGCGGCTTGGTAGGGAAAGCGCCTAGCACATGCACAGAACAGTTTCTCAATAAGTGTCCATGTTCTACGCATGCCCAGGAATCATTTTGTCCCGTTGCTGCATTCACCCCCTGCAGTGCTCTGAAGAAAGAGATCACTGGACAGGAGAGGAGGGGAGGGCAGGGGGAGAGAAGAGATCACTGGACATGGAGAGGAGGGCAGGGGGAGAAGAGATTGCTGGACAGGAGAGGAGGGGAGAGCAGGGGAGAGAGGAGAATTGCTGGACATGGATGGATGGAGGGGAGGGCAGGGGAGGGAGGAGAATTGCTGGACATGGATGGATGAATGGGGGCAGGGGAGAGAGGAAATTTGCTGGATATGGATGGATGGAGGAGAGGGCAGGGGAGAATGGAGAGTTCCTGGACATGGATGGAGGGGAGGGCAGGGGAGAGAGGAGAATTGCTGAACATGGATGGATGAATGGAGGGGGCAGGGGAGAGAGGAAATTTGCTGGATATGAGTGGATGGAGGAGAGGGCAGGGGAGAATGGAGAGTTGCTGGACATGGATGGATGAAGGGAAGGGAAGTCAGGAAGGAGATGCACATGAATGGAGGGGAGGGAAGACAGGAGAAATGCTGGACATGGAAAGAGAGGATGGAAGACAGAGGAAGTAGATGCACATGGATGGAGAGGAGGGGAGTGAGGGGAAATGATGGATATTGATGGAGGGAAAACTGCTGAATTTAAGGGCTGGTTCGGAACACTTTGAAGACAGATACTGAAACTTGAAGAAGGATAGGGACAGGGCTACAGACAGTAGACAGGATGCATAATGACACAGGAGGATGGTGGACATGGTGAGTGAAAAAAATATCAAATAGAAAGAAGACACTGCATAAAACAGAAGACACTGGGACCAAAGCAAATAGAAAAACTAAATGATCAGACAACAAAGGAAGAAAAAAGTATTTTATTCAGAATTTATTAATTGGACTATATCAGCTGTTGGAAATGTGCACCTGTGAAATTTTGCAAGTAAGTTTCAATTTTTCTAGTATTGCTGCATGCTGAGTCTGACTTCTTCAGTATTTTGCCTTCATATTTTGCCTTCATATCTGTTGTGTCATTTGTTTTTCATGTGTGATCAAGGTGCAGTATTCTGCTAACGTGTAGTATTTGCAGCCCTTTTTTGTTTTGTTTTGTTTTCACTAGGTTGTGTACTGGTGTTTTAGAGTCTGGTGTAATTGCAGAGCTGCTTTTCCATGCGTAAGGTTGTAGCTCGTCCTGTCCTTGGAATTAGTGCTGTTATGGTTTGGTAAGGTTATGAGTGTGTTTTTGCACAAATTTGTGTATAGTGTTTGCAGTGGAGAGATTGTGTGTTGGCCTTACTGAGGTGGCACCAAAACATCAGAAAGGGTGTAGAGCCTAAATCATGACACACTACCTCCTGAAGGATCTACATATGGCTGTTAATAAAAGGAGCTCATTGTGAACACTATCCACCCTAAAAGGGTGTTTTGTGGCTCTACATGAGAATTGTGATATTATGATCCCTTGTTTCATATTGTTGACGGTCTGCATTTTCTGTATGTGTGGTATTGGTGTATTAGGGTCTGCACAGTGTAATATTTATAGTACAGTAAGGTTCTGAGTGTGTTTTTGCACAAATTTGTGCATAGTGTTTTGCAGTTGAGCAATTGTGGTTAGTATATGCTTTGAGCAACCACTTTATTCTTTGACATATGATACATATCTAATATCTAAATTTAATAAAAGGTGTTAATTGTGACTATTTTATTTTTACTTATTTTTTTTCTGTGTGTTGTCAGGCAATTATGGATGTAAGCTCCACCCCTGGCCCCACCCCAACCCCACCCCCTTTAGCCTCCCCAAACAGTTGGGCCACCAACCACCTATGAGCATGAGTCAAACTGTCGAAAGAAAGACCTAGGCCCCCATGCTCAAAAGTTGCCGTTAAATATTGCAGCTGCAGTTGAACTCACCAATTCCTGAACAGTGACTGATATTCAAAGGGAATCGCATGCAAATGATATACATAGAAATTCTGCAAGCGGCTTGGTAGGGAAAGCGCCTAGCACATGCACAGAACAGTTTCTCAATAAGTGTCCATGTTCTACGCATGCCCAGGAATCATTTTGTCCCGTTGCTGCATTCACCCCCTGCAGTGCTCTGAAGCTGGTTCCACTATCCCAAATCTCTCCCCTGCAGTGCTCTCCTGCAGCTTGCTTGTTTTCCTACTGGCTGCCCTGATAGATTTTGCTGGCACACTTGGGGACATCATAGGGGCTTTCCCCAGCCAATTGGCTGTCTGCTTTTGTTTGTCCACCCCTCTAAGCTGTTCTCTGCTCTCCCACACTGTTTTGTTCCTCCCACTATTGAAAAATGCAAGCAGACTGTTCCTCCCAGAAGCCACCCTCATACAACGACAGCTCCAGACCTGCCGGAAAAGTTTGCACGATAGGCGCTCCTTTCTGTGCATCACACGGAATGCTCATTTTAATAATAATGAGCTTGTTGTAATACATTCGCATTGGATTATCGGTAGCTGCTATGGCGAATGGTTAAAGCAGAACTCCTTTGTGCATTAGACGCTAACTAACTTTGTTTTAGACCAGCTACAGCCGGATTAAAGCAAAAGTTACAAGCACGGTAAGCTTTGTACATTGTGCCCCCAGAATCTATCAGAGTTCCTGAATGGGACCTCAATAGAACTTTGACTAGAAAAGGAACACCCATACATAATATCATTTATTGAAATGGGATAGATAAGTACATTTCCCTAAGGCTAGCTTATGAATTGTGTCATGCACTGACAGGTGACACAGTAGCACATTCAGACTATAATTGAACACCTTGTGCCACTGGGCATTTCAAATAATTCCTGGTTAGAAACTGTTCTGTTTGGTGCAAACAAATGTATCATATTATTGTCTGAACTAGATGGAATTGTTTCACAAGAAAGGAAGTAACCCCTGACCTCTCAGTTATGCAGGACTTCAGATGGCATGCTTAAATCATGTAGCTATCGGGAACTGACTTTCCCTCAGCTGCATGTATAAGCAGGAGGGCACTTCACTGGTCTTATCATAAAATACTTCAGTCTAGAAAGAAGGGAATTAAAGGAAGATCTTTAGGAAAAAAACAGAGGAAAAGCAGAACCAGGTATTCTGATACATTGCTGCTTAAAATGCCATTTGTATGAAAGTGGATTCATTAAGGGAGTAATTTCTGTGTTTAAAGCAGCACTTTGGGGGTAATTCTCTATAGAGCACCTAAAGCTAGTTGCTGGGATGATATGCACTAAGGGGGTCTTTTACTAAAGATTAGCTCAAGTTATCTGCAGTAAGGCCCACAGGAATAAAATGAGCCCTGCTGCAAATAATTTGCATTAATCTTTAGTAAAAGATCCCCTAAGCATTTGGCCTCTCAGCCATATGGTAAGCTGTTTGTATTATTAGATATTCCATAAATATTATGCTTACATCATATTATATCTCGGTTATTTGAATTTCAGTGCTGTTAAATGTGTATATTTTTGATCCTGTTTCATGGTAGTCCTATTATTAGGTTTCAATTTGCTGTTTTTCAAGCTTTCCTCTTTCATTGTATTTATGTTTATACTTGTACATTTTATTGTTATACTGTTAACAAAATTGTAAGTTTGATGTTAAACTGTACCTGCTGTATACCGCCTTGGGTGAATCTCTTCATAAAGGTAGTAAATAAATCCCAATAAATATATAAATTCAATAACAAATTTGTGTGTGCAATTGCTGTTATATAATACTAGCATAAGTCCACAGTTACGTTCATAACTTTAGGCGTGAGCACTTCTGCTAGCTCAAAGTCTGGTGTAAATGTTCATACCTAAATGTAGGCAGTTAGGTGCATAACTGCTAGCATAGGAGCCAACTTTTCAGAATTATTTGGGGTGCTAAGCCTAATGGAAACAATCCTTCCCTGGACACATTCAAGCAATTTTCTCAATATTGGGGGTGCTCAAGCACCCACAGCACCCACAGAGTTGGCTCCTATGACTGCTAGTGTTCTAGAACCTGTGTGTGTAAGCACTAGGCACCATCCTGACCCAGTCGTGCCCCTCCCCAGTCCCCATTGCAGTTGTGCACAATAGATTCTGCAAATGCAATTTATAGAATATTGACTAAGGGCAGTTATGCATGTAACTACTAATTAATACCGATTAGGGCCAATTAACACCAATCATAGCCAATAATTGGTAGTCAATGCCAATTAGCAGCTAATTATCAAATTAAGTTGCAACTTTGCACACTAAAGGGTGAATTCTATGAATCGGCACCGAAAAAAACCACTTAAGCACTATTCTATAAGCTGCACCTAAAGATAGGTGTGATTTATAAAATAATGCTTATGTGTAGGGGTTGTGCATAAATTTAGGCACATCCATGTGCACCATTGAAAACATGGCGCAAATGCCCCAGCCTAAATTTACACATGGTACCCCGTTATTCTATAATGCGCACATACCTCAAATCCATACCCACGCTCTGTCCCAAAATGCCCATGATTCTTATATTTCCATGCCCCCTTTTCCGGGATGCATATAAAATTTAGGCATGGATTATGTAGCTAAATTTACACAGGTACATGTTAATTAATTTCAATTAGCTCCAATAATTGCTTGTTAAAAAGCCAATTATAGGTGCTAATTGGTTCATTATTCAATTAAATTGTGCATGCAAATTGGGTATGCACCCAAATTTGCATGCACAATTTTTGGCAACATCTATAGAATCAAGGGTTATGTAGAATTAAGGAGTTTATGCACAGAATCATGCTTTTATAAAATTTCCTGCCCTTCATGGGGGTAATTTTACAAAGCATTTTTCACACATATATGTCAGTACACATGCATAAAAAGTGTTTTATAAAGTTATTACCCATGAATGCACGTACTTTTATGCAGCTCAGGCATAGGCATGTTTTGTGTGGAGTCTGGGCAGAGCATGGTTAGAGCCATAAGCGTTAACCCCCAAATTCTATGAATGGTACCCAAAGTTAGACATGCAATTGGGCGTGTTGTTATAGAATACAGCAGTTACATGCTTAAACTAATTGGCTTAATTGGAGATAATTATCAATAATTAGCCTTACCAAGAGCTAATTGGCACAAATTAGCAGTTACACACCCATGTGGTATGAACAGGATAACCGATGTTTATAGTGTGCAACTTCAAAGAGAGAATGGATAAGGAGGGGCATGGGCAGGTCAGGGGTTTGCCCAGTATTTAGGCATGGTTTTATAGAATACTTGCATTTATGCATCTAAATGCCAGTAGTTAGATGTGAGCATTTCCACAACCAGGGGTGGCCCAACACAGTCTGCCACCTGAGGCTCCACTCCGCCCCACCCCCTGGCTCTGCTCTTCCCCTTCCCCCCAGTCTGACATTTCCCCCTTCCCCGAATTTGCTTTCTTTTCTGGCTTTCCAAAAATCAGGGCGACAGCGGGTCCCATATGCTAACCCTACCGCCAGCCTCGGCCCGTTCTCTCTACTGTGGCTCACCCCGCTTCTGAGGAAACAGGAAGTACATCAGAGAGGAAGGCCATAAGAGAGAAGGGGTTGGCAGCAGGTCAGCATAGGAACCACTGCAGCCCTGACTTTTGGAAAGCAAGGAAAGAAGGTAAATTCAGGGAAGGAAGGGTAGGGGGTGATGCCAGAGCGCAGCAGGCATGGGGTGGATGCCACTATAAAAAGTATTACCTGAGGTCTCTGACTCAGGTAGCCTAATGGTAGGGCCACCACTGACCTGGTGGCGTAAGTGCTCATGCCTAAGGTTAGGCGCAAAAAATGCATACTTAAGCTACTATTCTATAGCAGCAGTTCCACGCACAACTACATTATATAATTCCTGCTTAGTGCCTGGGATCCTGGTGCCTAACTTTTGATACCATTTACAGAATCTACCCCTTTAACTGTGCACATGATTTCTGCAGAATTTGTGCTAGCATTTTCTGAAAACACATAGACACCACATAATAGGCGCCTACTTGACGTGTCCTCCTAGAAAATCTGTTCTAAAATTATGCTCATGCTGGGCACTTCTATAGCAAGGAACCTGGTAGGACCCTATTCTATAAAGGAACATAGGCACCTAATTTCTTTATAAAATACTAGCCTAACTGGGTTCACTAAATAAAAAATAAAGTTAAAGTCTGGCCTACCTTAGCCTGGTTATGGTACATTATACATAAGTTGTGAAGGTATACGCTGGAGGATAACTTCTTTTTTCTCAGGGCCTCCTTACCTGGTCTGAGCTGTGGGTTTTTGTTTGTGTTTGGCCACACCCTCTCTGCTTTGTACCTTCTGAGCCACCACTTCCCTTTTCTAGAGCCTTCTGATAATGTGGCTTCTTAACCGTGAGGGAGTGCCATTTAGTGGAAGCGGTAGTTTCCTATAGACTCCCTCACATACTTGCTATTCAAGAAGACCTGATATCTAGCTATTTACCAAACAAAAGCTCCAAAAAACAGGGGTGAGTTTAAGTTCTCAGCTTTTCAGTTCCATGAAGTTTAACTCCAACCATTCTGGTCAAGATAACCTATAGTCCCAGGATCCCTGCAGGAATCATTGTTCACTGATACAAACTGCATATACTCCTGTAGTTCTCAGTGTTTCTGCTTTATCCCTTTCTATTTTTCTGGATGATAACAAGTATTTGCATTAGAAAGAGAAATGTTCCTTGTAAAGTTAAAATATTTACTTCCACCCTGGGGCCATAACTGCCAGTGACTTAGGGCTTCTTTTACAAAGCCGTGCTGCCGATTCTCTGATTCTCGGTGCGGAAAATGAGAGAAAGCCCACTCAATTCCTATGGGCTTCCTCTCATTTGCCACACGGGAATCGTTGGTGCAGCTTTGTAAAAGAAGGCCTTAGTTCTCACAATGAATATCAGTAATTGAATCACTCTGACGTGCATCTTCTCCCTTTGAATATTAGATGGCCCAGGAATTTTCCCACAGAGAAAGAGGAGTAACATTTCTCATGTAGCTGCACTAGTGGTATCGTCAGCTGATGGGAGTATGACTTTAGCTTATATGTATTTGAACCATATCTATTTTCCCTTTGCGATTATACTCGGAGAGCTATTTTGGTTTCCAAGTTACTAGGTTGCCTTGAATTCTTGGCCATGCTGTGCCCTTGGTTCCCATGGTAACCCCCAATAATACACACAGTTTAATTTTAAATCTATTTTTGTCTAGTATATTCAGAATGTAGTAAAACATAAGTTATACTGGCCTTTCTTTAACTGTTAGTTATTACCTCTTGTGATAAAAATGTGACTTCTAAGTCTTTTGCATTCAAGAATTATAAATGTCAGTTTCCCGGCTAAACTGCTTTGAAAATTAACCTCGTGAAAGTCAAAGTGTTAGAGGTTACATGCTACCTTCTTCTTGTGTCCACATATAAAGTTAGCATATAGAATGGACAAGTAGAATGTAGTAGTTGAAAAGTACCCTCCTCTGACCATCTGAAAGTAGGGGTGCTAGCTCTCACATCCTAAGGGGTCCTTTTACAAAGGCACGTTGAAAAATGGCCTGCGGTAGTGTAGATTTGTATTTTAGGCGCGCACAGAATCATTTTTCAGCGCACCTGTAAAAAATGCCTCTTTAAAATTTTTGCCAAAAATGGATGTACTACTACTACTTATCATTTCTATAGCGCTACCGGATGTACGCAGCGCTTGTGCGGCATTGACCTAGCGGTAAAGTCTCACATGGTAACTGGGCGGTAATTTATTTATTTGTTACATTTGTATCCCACATTTTCCCACCTATTTGCAGGCTCAATGTGGCTTACATGGTACCGGAGAGGCGATTGCATACTCCGGTGTAAACAAAGTGATGTTGTGGTAAGATAAAGTTCATGTGGCACAGCCACATTAGGGAATCATTCAGCGGAAGAGTTGTGATGTCCATTTCGTACTTTAGGTTTGTTGTGTTGCAGAGATCAGGTATTTATGATGGATTGGTAGGGTATGCCTTTTTAAACAGGTTAGTTTTTAGTTTTTTTCCGGAATTTAGGTGGTCGAACGTGGTTTTCAAGGCTTTTGGTAATGTGTTCCACAGTTGTGTGCTTATGTAGGAGAAGTTGGATGAGTAGGTTGATTTGTATTTGAGTCCTTTGCAGCTTGGGTAATGACCTATGCGTGTCAAATGTCACTTGGCGCACATCCAAAAATAAAAATTATTTATCGGATACATGCCAAAAATGAAATTACCGCAAGAGCCATGCAGTAGCCAGATGGTATCTCCATTTTGGTGCACATTGAGTGTGCATAGACATTTACACGGCTTATTAAAAGGTCCCCTGAGTACCCCTAGCCAGGTTAAAAAGAAGCGTTCCCAGGTTCACATTTATATTGGGGAATAAAACAATGCATGTGCATTTGATTTTCAAAAATACGTATACTGCACAGCCAACTATTCAGCCATCCATACAAATAGGAGAAGCAAAGTACATGGCATACATCTGTGAAAATAGATCTGTGACTGCTAATTTCATTCATTTGAGTATTTATATACCGCTTAGAACTAAGCAGTTTACATTTTCATTTTACAGGTACTGGGTCTGTCCCTAGTATGCTCACAGTCTAGGTAGTACATTATACTACTGTTGTACCTAGGGCAACGGAGGGTTACGTGCAGTGGTGTGCTGGAAAGTTTTAACAACAGGCTCTCTCTCCGGGCATAACCAGCCGTACAATGTGTGTGTGGGGGGGGGGGGGGGTGGAGGCAGAGGTGGATTGGAGGGCAACGCACTCCTCACTCTCCCCTCCACCCCCCATGCGAGCTTGCAAGGCATACCTTTGCTGGCAGGGATGCCAACTATCTTTCTCTTTTGATCTAGGCACAGGAAAAAAAGATTTTAAATGCTCCCAGGTTTCAACCTAATTCATGTTTAATGTGGGAATATAAATCTCATCAATAACTTAAAATAAGTAAATAAATAGATAGAAACTCTGGATGCTGAGCACCTGATTCTCATAATGTGATACCTGTTTTAGTGGCTCTTTCCAGGAGAAAAAGAAATCTCTGCATGAATACAACACGTGCTAGAGTGTCCCTATAACCAGCCCCTCCTCCAAATGACACACTAATTACGATTTATAACAATTTACTACTCTACCTATGAAAAGCTGGCATGTTTGAACATATAAGTGAGATTAAATAAACATGCTACCAACATTAAAGAATGACAACATGGATGCAGCAGCTCAAAGGACGGTTTGATTTGTTTGGGATGATGGCTGCGCGGGATAGGGGAAAGAGACAAACCTCTGAGGAATCTTGACTTAATATGTCTTCTTTGAGCTGCAGCCCTGTATTCACTGTTGCCGGCTTCCTTTCTTCTCCCGGGCCAGTACATTGGTGGCCTGAAGCAAGAATCTTGAGCTGCGATCCTCATGCTTGTGGCAGGCAAAGCAAAAAAACAGTATGAAACCGTGTGCGGGGCCGTAGCCCTGCACACGCTGCTGCCAGCTTCCTTCCTCCTCTCTCCACTCAGGATATAACTTCCTGTTTTGGAGAGGGAGGAGGAAGGGAGCCGGCAGCAGCACACGCAGGGCTACGACCCCGCGCACGGTTTCATGCTCTTTTTTGTTTTGCTGCGAGCGAGGGTCGTTGGACTCAGAGTGAGACATCCAGCCACAGGCAGCTGGAGCTGACGCTGCCAGGAAGGGACCTGAGCCACCCCAGCCGGTTGTTAAAGTTTAACAACCGGCTCCCAGCACACCACAGGTTAAGTGATTTGCCCAGGGTCACACAGAACTGCAGAGGGAATTGAATTTGGTTCACCAGGATCTCAACCCACTGTCGACCATCAGGCAGCAGCAGGAATTGAAACCGGTTCCCTTCTACACTAACTATTAGGCCAATGAATTCAGGCAAAAAGGCCCAAAGTACATTGCCCAACAATGAGAGGAATTCAAAATTGGCTTCTAAGAGAGCAATTTCAAAGCTGTTTCCCTAGACAAAACAAATTACCCACCCTATATACAGTCAACATTTCCTGGGGGTGGGCATAAGATGGGGTTTGGAACTATGCACATACTTTTGTGTTCTCAAAACTATGCATGTATTTTCCCCCTCTAATAGTGCTCACACAAGGTAATATCAGCTCAATATTCAGACCCACAAGTGATGGCATTTTTTTAAAGAAATGGCTGTGGCATTTAATAATTACATAGGTAGGTGGTGGTTCTGAATATACATAAAATGCAATGACAGTGTTTGCTTTAATGTGTTGAAATGTAGAGTGATCCATGTTGGGAGTCAAAATCCAAAGGAGGTGGCTGCGATAGAAGCAGAGAGGCTGATGAGCAATGACCAGGAGAGGGACATTGAGGTGATAATGCCCACGTGTGACAAGGTGGAAGCCAAAGCTTGAAGGATGTTAGGTTGCATAGAGAGGAGCATAACCAGTAGAAGGGAAAAGGTATTAAGGCCCATGTTTCAAGTTGTTGTTTTTACAGGTGCGCTGAAAAATGATTCTGTGCATGTCCAAAATACGTGTCTACACTACCGCAGGCCATTTTTCAGTGTGCCTTTGTAAAAGGGCCCCTCAGGAAGGGAAAGCTAGCACCCCTACTTCCAGCTGGTCAGAGGAGAGTACTTTTCAACTACTCCATTCTACCTGTCCATTCTATATGCTAACTTTTATATGTGATGATCATAACACTTAGCTTTGAATAACGTTCAGCAGCAATTTTTCTCCCGAGTCAGACTTGGGAGAAAAATTGCTGCTGAACTTTTATACAGTGGTGGAAATAAGTATTTGATCCCTTGCTGATTTTGTAAGTTTGCCCACTGACAAAGACATGAGCAGCCCATAATTGAAGGGTAGGTTATTGGTAACAGTGAGAGATAGCACATCACAAATTAAATCCGGAAAATCACATTGTGGAAAGTATATGAATTTATTTGCATTCTGCAGAGGGAAATAAGTATTTAATCCCTCTGGCAAACAAGACCTAATACTTGGTGGCAAAACCCTTGTTGGCAAGCACAGCGGTCAGACGTCTTCTGTAGTTGATGATGAGGTTTGCACACATGTCAGGAGGAATTTTGGTCCACTCCTCTTTGCAGATCATCTCTAAATCATTAAGAGTTCTGGGCTGTCGCTTGACAACTCGCAGCTTCAGCTCCCTCCATAAGTTTTCAATGGGATTAAGGTCTGGTGACTGGCTAGGCCACTCCATGACCCTAATGTGCTTCTTCCTGAGCCACTCCTTTGTTGCCTTGGCTGTATGTTTTGGGTCATTGTCGTGCTGGAAGACCCAGCCACGACCCATTTTTAAGGCCCTGGCGGAGGGAAGGAGGTTGTCACTCAGAATTGTACGGTACATGGCCCCATCCATTCTCCCATTGATGCGGTGAAGTAGTCCTGTGCCCTTAGCAGAGAAACACCCCCAAAACATAACATTTCCACCTCCATGCTTGACAGTGGGGACGGTGTTCTTTGGGTCATAGGCAGCATTTCTCTTCCTCCAAACACGGCGAGTTGAGTTCATGCCAAAGAGCTCAATTTTTGTCTCATCTGACCACAGCACCTTCTCCCAATCACTCTCGGCATCATCCAGGTGTTCACTGGCAAACTTCAGACGGGCCGTCACATGTGCCTTCCGGAGCAGGGGGACCTTGCGGGCACTGCAGGATTGCAATCCGTTATGTCGTAATGTGTTACCAATGGTTTTCGTGGTGACAGTGGTCCCAGCTGCCTTGAGATCATTGACAAGTTCCCCCCTTGTAGTTGTAGGCTGATTTCTAACCTTCCTCATGATCAAGGATACCCCACGAGGTGAGATTTTGCGTGGAGCCCCAGATCTTTTCGATTGACAGTCATTTTGTACTTCTTCCATTTTCTTACTATGGCACCAACAGTTGTCTCCTTCTCGCCCAGCGTCTTACTGATGGTTTTGTAGCCCATTCCAGCCTTGTGCAGGTGTATGATCTTGTCCCTGACATCCTTAGACAGCTCCTTGCTCTTGGCCATTTTGTAGAGGTTAGAGTCTGACTGATTCACTGAGTCTGTGGACAGGTGTCTTTCATACAGGTGACCATTGCCGACAGCTGTCTGTCATGCAGGTAACGAGTTGATTTGGAGCATCTACCTGGTCTGTAGGGGCCAGATCTCTTACTGGTTGGTGGGGGATCAAATACTTATTTCCCTCTGCAGAATGCAAATAAATTCATATACTTTCCACAATGTGATTTTCCGGATTTAATTTGTGATGTGCTATCTCTCACTGTTACCAATAACCTACCCTTCAATTATGGGCTGCTCATGTCTTTGTCAGTGGGCAAACTTACAAAATCAGCAAGGGATCAAATACTTATTTCCACCACTGTATGTGGACACAAGAAGAAAGTAGCAACCTCTAAGACTTTGACTTTCACGAGGTTAATTTTCCAAGCAGTTTAGCTGGGAAATTGACCTTATAATTCTAGAATGCCAAAGACTTAGGAGTCACATTTTTATCACAAGAGGTAAAAACTAACAGTTGAAGAAAGGACATTTTAACTTATGTTTTACTGAATTCTGAATATACTAGACAAAAATAGATTTAAAATTAAACTGTGTGTACCATTGGGATTTGCCATGGGAACCAAGGGCACAGCATGGCCAAGAATTCAAGTTTGGAGGAAATACCTCACGAATGGGCCGATGCTCAGAACCAAACACGAAGTGATTAGCGCCAAAGTAATACCCACATTAGCGAGCACAGAATGCTCAGAAGCTCTAGCATGGGAGACAATGAGCGCACCAAAGATTAGAGCAAATAGCATGCTAATGCAGTCAAACAGATGTCAATGAGGTCATTCCCTATTCCCTCCCAATGCTCAGAGAACAGCAAACAAAACAAAGCCACCTTACTGCTGAAACAAACTACGCCAGCTTGGAGCAGGCATTCGGGCGTTTGAAGAGAGAATTTCTCATGATTCTTTCTTTAAAATATGCTGATTTTTAGATCATTTGGAAGTAGAAGGAAACCCGTGCAAAGCCCCTAAGTGCTCGAAGTGAGAAACAAATGTGTGCGAGTCAGCAAACCCAAAAGTGAAAGCACACATTGGCGCTTGTTTCCTGCATTTAAATATAAGCATTCCAAATTTGAAAAAATTGAAACTCATATTTAAAGGCGCAGAAAACAGATGCCAATGTGTGCTTCACATTCGGTTGTGCCAGGCACATGCACAGGAGCTGAGCTTACCGCAAAGCTCCTCTGTGCATGTTTCAAGCATGCTCACCCCCTTGCTTTCGCTTTTACAGCATGCATATAATTTGAATATGATTTCCTTTGAGCATTGGCAAGCTAGGTTTCTGTGCTGTTCCGGCAGTATGGTTTCTGTGTTGTTGGCTTACCATAGAGTTCTTTTTTTTTTTTTTTAATTTTTATGTATACATTTTTCAATACCATACAGAGCCATTAACAACATTGTATAGTTCCATTTTGGCTTACCATAGAGTTCTGAGCATTGGTCTGTAAGGATACAAACAGACTTGAAGTGGTCAGAAGAAAGCAAAAGAAATGATATGGAGTCTGCAGCAAAAGGTGTATGAGAGAAGACTTGAAGACTTCAATATGAATACAGTAGATGTTAAATACATGAAAGGTATTAATGCACGAGGAAATCTTTTTCAAAGATGGGAAAGCTGTAGAAGGCATAAAATGAAGCTGCAAGAAAAATAAACTTAAGATGAACATCAGAAAATACTTTTTCACAGAAAGAGTGATAGATACCTGGCAGTGGTGTTCCGTGGTTGGCTGACACCCGGGGCGGATCCCTGCTGCGCACCCTCCCCCCCAGTGCAGAGCAACACGGCACCCCCCCCCCGGCGTCGGCGCACCCCCCAACACAGTCCCCACCTGCCTACCAGCTCCGTCCACCCGGCACTGTGCAGCGTGATGCTTCGCATCTGCAGCACTGCTGTAAAAGAAGAAAATCGCCTTGTCGTCAGCCCTTTCCGCACTGTGTCCCGCCCTCGAGGAAATAGGAAGTTACATCAGAGGGCGGGACATAGTGAGGGAAGGGCCGATGATGAGGCGATTTTCTTCTTTTACAGCAGCGCTGCAAATGCAAGGCGCCACGCTGCACAGTGCCGGGAGGACGGAGCTGGTAGGGACTCACCAGCGGAGCACCCCCCCCCCCCCCACCCATTGACACCCGGGGCGGACCACCGCCCCGCCCTTGCTACGCCACTGATAGCTGGAATGTCCTTCTAGTTGAGGTAGCAAGGACAAAAGCTGTGAAGGAATTCAAAAAGAAATGGGATAAATACAGAGGATCCCTATATAGCAAAAAGTGGAATCAAAGCAAAACCTAAATGACTTTCACATGTTAAAAAAGGCACAGAGGAGTGTAACCTGCATGAAGTACCAAATACAACCCTAAATAACACTTAGAGCAGAGTTGTTCAACCAGTCCTCCAGGGCTGCAAACCAGTCAGGTTTTCAGGATTTCCCCAGTGAATATGTATGAGATCTATTTGCATGCATGGCTTCCATTGTATGCAAACAGATCTCATGCATATTCATTGGTGAAATCCTGAAAACCCAACCTGGCGAAAGCTGAGATTGGACACCTCTGACTTAGAGGGATGTAGCCTGCACAGGTCATCAGGTACAACTCTAGCTACCTTACTAGACAAACTACATGGACAATACAGATCTTTATCTGACATCATTTATTCTCTGGTCAGTATTCAAAGTGATTAAAGAGGGCAGGAAAGGCTCCTGCCCACTTAAATCACACTCTGTGGGCCAGCCATTGATAGCAGCACTTAATTGGGCAGTGCTGCTGAATATCGGCTCTGACTGACCTTTTTGAAGTGGGCTGGAGAGGGGCATTCTTAGGACAGAGTTGGGGAGAAGCTAGCAGCTATGCAGGTACCGACATTATTTAGTGCCCATGCCCACATAGCTAAGCAACAAAAAAGGACTGCTTAATAGCAGTGTTAACTTTGATTGATTAGCTATGCACTTGCCGGTCCTGAGCATCAGCCAATTTCCACATAATTTCTGGGTACTGACCTGAATTACACCAATACACTTTCCTCCCTCCTTCCCACCCTTCCCCTTTTCCCTGGGACATCAAGAAAGCCTCTTCTTCTTCCCCTTCCCTTCCCCCCTGAACATCCACAACCCCCCCCCCCCCCCCCACACACACACACACACGGATCTCTTTGGGCCTACCTGCTTGATCCTTGGTGCTCTAGTGGAGAAATAGGCAGTATGGATGCTCACTTACTCCTGCCCAGCATGGCTACCTCTTCAAAATTGCTGCCGTGATCTCTAGTGGCAGTCTCACAATACTTCCAGGTAGGCAAAAATGGTTCATGAATGAGGCTGTTGTGGATGTTCAGAGAGGAACCTTATATAGTATGAAGCCCCGCCCAGTGCATCCCAGGATACACTGGGCAGGGCTGGGTGCCACCATTTTGCAGGCGGTGTCGAAGGAAGAGGAGGGAGGCAGGCTACCTCCCTCCTCCAACTCAAGGTAGGGGGTGGGGGTAGGGGGATTGACACTGGACCACCAGGGACCCCTTGCTAATGCTGGGGGATTAGGAGGGGCTAGAGACCAACCGGATCTTCAGCCCTCCCTGAACTGTGTTGGAGGGGGTGTCGGGGGGACTGGAGATCTGGCGGACCTCCAGACCCATCAGGGGGGTCGGTTGCCCACTGGGCCACCAGGGACTTTTTAGAAATGCTAAGGGGAGTTAGGGGGGCTGGAGACCCACCAGATCTCCAGCTCTCCCTGAACTTGGGGGGGGGGGTCATCAGTTCCTGGGGGGGTTGTTTCATTGGGGGGCATGAGGGCCTGCTAGCATGCAAATGCATGCTGCAAAGGGCTCACCATTCCTCCCCAATGGTCTGCAAACCCTAACGCCAGCTCGGAGCTGGCATAAGATTTGCCACAGCCAGCATGCCAATCTTTGTAGCGCTGGCTGCTGATCATTGGGGATGAATAGGTTTAGCATGCATTTGCATGCTATTTGCGCTAAGAGTCCTGTTTTGTATGTATTTGCATGCTAGTTGCATTCAGAGCCCGCAAGCACATTGTTTCACGCACTTGTGGACTCTGATCATGGGGCGGTAGCAAACGCTTGCGCTAGTATGGCGCTAACAACCTCTAACGCTGGTATTTGCTTCTGATCATCTGTTTGTCAGTGTCCTTAGAGCTTTGTTACTGCTTGCTTCTAGGCATGCTAGGAGGAGCAGAATCCCCCCTCTCTCCAATTGCTTTCTGTGAGAGAATTGAGAGAGAGCTGCAAGCTGTACCTAGATCATAGATCCAACGTGTAAAGGGTATGAACTCTCCGTGTTGAGGCAGTAAACTGCTGCTTGTTTTTATCCTTTCAGGGTAGAAAGGTATGGTGATTTTTCACAGCAATCACTCTGTGTGGCTGCTTACGGTTACTTCTGTGTGGCTGCTTATAGTTATCTGTGCCTGTTGATTTCAGTATCCAAATTACCAGGCACTGACAGTTCCTCCTCTCTGGAGAGAGGCTGATCACAGACAGGGACTCATTCAGTATGGTCAGAATCCCTAATCCATCTCAATGCAACTGTAAGTAACTGCCTTGTTTTTTATTTCATCAGCAATTGGATTAAATAAAAAAATTGGGATTAAGAGTTTGTTTTTTTGTAACTGACAGTCACAGGTTTAATTCTCTAGCTATACAGAGCTAACATAACACCTTATGGGGACCAGAATAGCGGATATGCGCACACATTTAAGGAGTCCCAATTAACTTCAATAATTGGTTGTTAGCACCCAATTATTGATAGTTAAAGGTTCATTACTCAATAATTTATGCACACTTCTTGGGTGCATGCCTAAATTTGGGCTTGCGCACAAATTTGCGTGCCTAAATGTGAGCACCATAAATAGAATCCAGGGGCTTGTGCCTACCCAGCAGACTTATTTATGACAATTATTAGTGATACTTTATTCTTCTAAGATATCTGTTTTGATTTAACCCTAGAAGTCATGGAGGGGCATAATCAAATGGGGACAACCATCTCTAAGGGTGCCCATCTCTAAGGACGTCCCAGGAAAGGGACGGGGAAACCGCTATTATCGAAAAAAGATGGGCACCCATCTTTCATTTTGATAATACGGTCGTGGATGCCCAAATCTCAACCTTTAGGTCAACCTTAGAGATGGTCGACCTAAATGTTGCGATGGTCGACCTTAGAGATGGTCGTCCTCAGTTTTCGGCGATAATGGAAACTGAGGACTCCCATCTCAAAAATGACCAAATCCAAGGCATTTGGTCGTGGGAGCAGCCAGCACTCGTAGTGCACTGGTCCCCCTGACATGCCAGGACACCAACCGGGCACCCTAGGGGGCACTGCAGTGGACTTCACAAATTGCTCCCAGGTGCATAGCTCTTTTACCTTGGGTGCTGAGCCCCCCCAAAAAACAAAACCCACTCCCCACAACTGTACACCACTACCATAGCCCTAAGGGGTGAAGGGAGGCACCTACATGTGGGTACAGTGGGTTTTGAAGGGCTCACATTTACCAGCACAAGTGTAACAGGTAGGGGGGGTGGGCCTGGGTCCACCTGCCTGAAGTGCACTACACCCACTAAAACTGCTCCAGGGACCTGCATACTGCTGTCATGGAGCTGGGTATGACATTTGAGGCTGGCATAGAGGCTGGCAAAAATTTAAAAAATTTTTTGGGGTGGCAGGGGGTTGGTGACCACTGGGGGAGTAAGGGGAGGTCATCCCCAATTCCCTCTGGAGGTCATCCGGTCAGTTCGGGCACCTTTTTGAGGCTTGGTCATGAAAAAAAAATGGACCAAGTAAAGTCGACCAAATGTTCATCAGGGACGCCCTTCTTTTTTCCATTATTGGCCGAGGATGCCCATCTCTTAAGCACGACCCAGTCCCGCCTTCGCTACACCTCCGACACGCCCCCATGAACTTTGGTCGTCCCTGCGATGGACTGCAGTTGAGGACGCCCAAAATCGGCTTTCGATTATGCCGATTTGGGTGACCCTGAGAGAAGGACGCCCATCTCCCGATTTGTGTCGGAAGATGGGTGCCCTTCTCTTTTGAAAATGCCCCTGACAGTATTCTTATGATGTCATTCACCCACATCTGTGAAAGCTTCTGTAACCCTCACCTAAGCTTCTGATAGTTGGTTGATTGGAGATTAGTGTCTGCATTGCTGTATCCCAATGCCACGGCAGAACTTGTTCACAAAGGGATTCTCATTTTTGGCTTAGGCATTTTACTTTCCTAGACAGCTGCTGAATGAGATTCAGTTCTTCTAGGATAGAAGTTTGGACATTTAAATTAACAGTTGCTTTGATTGATAATCGTATCTAATTCTTGCATGAATAAGAAATTGTGATAAATTAAAACTGGAATATAGCCATAAGGATATATACACATAGGGCCCCATTTACTAAGCCGCGCTACAGGTGTGTTAGTGCTTTTAGAGCACGTGAACCATTAGTGCGCGCTAACTGTGTAGGTGTCAACAATATTCCTATGGACGCCTACACAGCGCATGCTAATTTTGTGCACGTGCTAAAAACGCTAGCGCACCTTAGTAAACAGGGCCCATAGCTAGGAGATGTCCACAGCCAATCAGAAAGTTCTTCAGTCCTGCTCACTTGACAAAAGTGGAGGAGTGACCTAGTGGAGTGGAGGAGTGGCCTAGTGGTTAGAGCACTGGTCTTGGAATCCAGAGGTGGCTGGTTCAAATCCCACTGCTACTGCTCCTTGTGATCATGGGCAAGTCACTTAACCCTCTGTTGCCTCAGGTACAAACTTAGATTGTGAGCCCTTCTGGGACAAAGAAATATCCAACATACCTGAATGAAACTCAGCTACTAATGAAAAAGGTGTGAGCAAAATCCAAATAAATAAAATAGATGAATGCCTATGTCCCAATGTTCTTGTAGAGCAGCAATTTTCAACCAGTGTGCCGTACAGTCAGCAGCTGCTTCCTGAGGCACCTTGCTGGTACTCTGCGCATGCTCAGTTTTCACATATGTGAAAAATACCAGTGTGGAGGACATTCAAAAATTGTTTTTCTTCTCTGAGTCAGGGTCAGTGAAGTTCCAATCAAAGCCGTTGCTAGATTTTTCTTCTTGTTTTTTTTTTTCTCATTTCTTAGGAGCTTTAAAATTTTTATCTTGCCTTTATCAAACAATATTATAGACTAGTGTTTTTTTTTTAAGTTGTGTGTGTGGGGTGGGGTGGGGTGGGGAAGCAACTCAAGGGGATGGGGCAGGAAAGGCAGTGCAAGAAGGGAGTGGAGAGGATATATATCCTTAAAAAACTCATGGTGTGCGTTGACAATTCTAGTATCTTGTCAGTGTACTGTAAGATGAAAAATGTTGAAAACCTCTGTTGTAGAACATGAGGTCACAGGCTCAATGCCTTTAACGTACGTGAAATGAATTACTTATTATAATTATGTCTAACCTTCTGCTCAGTGTGCTGCTGCAGCTAAGAAAGCAAATAGAATGTTAGGTATTATTTTTTTTGTTTGTTTCATTTGTACCCCACACTTTCCCACTCATAGCAGGTTCAATGCAGCTTACATATTATATACAGGTACTTATTTGTACCTGGGGCAATGGAGGGTTAAGTGACTTGCCCAGAGTCACAAGGAGCTGCCTGTGCCTGCAGTGGGAATCACACCCAGTTCCCCAGGACCAAAGTCCACCACACTAACCACTAGGCCACTCTAGGCATTATAACATCCTAATTTTATAACAAAAATGAGGATGTTATAATGCCTTTGTATCACTCCATGGTGCGACTGCACCTCGAATATTGTGAAGACCCTGTGTCCATTACCACTTAGGAAGCATGCCACACAATCATGTTAATGTGTGCCCTGGAGAGCAGTATTGCAATTAAAAATGATATGAAAATGCTATTATTGAGC
Organism: Microcaecilia unicolor; assembly: GCF_901765095.1. Lineage (NCBI taxonomy): Eukaryota > Metazoa > Chordata > Amphibia > Gymnophiona > Siphonopidae > Microcaecilia > Microcaecilia unicolor. Next base: position 165,059,433 of record NC_044040.1, read on the forward strand.
AAACTGTGTCCCATGTTCAAACAGTTCAAGCTACTCAAGGACAAAACTGGAAATTGAGAATTCTCTTAGGAGTGTTAATTTGAGACTGATAAATTCCCCACATGATGCAAAATTTTCTCCTATGGAGATGGTGAAACAATATTTTATGAATGTCTTGCAAATATCTTTGAATCATATACATATATTTTGAAAGGATTCTCTCTCCCCTCAAAACAGTCTGATGACTCTGGACTCTCTCGTACAACTCTAGTAGATAATTTTGCTAATAGTTCTAAAAGAGATTTCAGGAATAGGGAGAAGCCATTTAAAGGTTTCAAAGTATTTGTTTTTCCTGATATATGTTGTGAGACCTGGAAGCAACAGAAGCAATCTCGTCTGTTTTGCCCTGGAGTTCTCCAGTTGGGGGCTTCTTTCTATCTTAAATTTCCATTCAAATTGTATAATCACCTATCAGTCTTAATATGCTTTGAGGTTTCGCACACACCTAACCACCTTCTTAGCTACCAAGAGGGTATCTGGATTGGATACTCAGGATCAGGTAAAGGGTTAGAATGTTTTGCATTTTCTCTTTAACCTAATATATGAGTTTGTTCTTTTTTTTTTATTTTATTTCTCTTTTTCTCTTACTGAATCTCTGAAATTGAGAACTAGATCTTTGTAAAATATTATAATGTTAATACTGTAATTTACTTTGTTTATTTCCTCTGTTTGGGGGCAATAATCAAACCAGGCATTTTATTGAAAGCACTGCTGGTTCTTTTTACCCATGGTAGGTATGTGGATCAAAAACAAATTGGGACTGATTTCTGGGGGAATTTTCAGACTTGTTCTTCCCAATTTTTGGACATTTTACAGTTTGTTTCAAACTTTTTTGTTGTTAATAAAACAAATGTAATACAATTTAGAACTCTTTTGACACATGTAAATGGACTTTATACACATTAATTTGTAGGTTAAGGCATGTAAAATCAATTTTGTACACACTAATTTTATAAGGCGTGCTAATAAACTGAATGTGCTAATGAATGAACATCCCTAACTCATGAAGTTTCTACCAGTAATCAAAGCCTGCACCAATGTTTACCTTGCACATATGTTTTGATTTTTGCTGTCCATAGTTTTCAAAATAGAACTGTAAACATATTATTAACCTACCTGACCTAATTCAAATGCCGGGAGCAATGCGGAAGTATCTACATTGCATTTTTTACCCATAAAGAGGATCTTCTTTATATATGCAAGTTGCTAGCCTGTAAATCCAGGAAAAAAAATCTTCTTGGTGGGTTTCAATCTTTACATATACAAAAACATAAAGGGGTAATTCTTTAAAGTGGGTGCTAGCATTTATGTGCTGATTGAGTGCATAAATGTTTAGAATACCTGCATCTACTCATGTATGTTTGCATACTTGTGACCTGGATTGGCCACTGTTGGAAGCAGGACACCGGGCTAGATGGGCCATTGGTCTTACTTAGTATGGCTATTCTTATGTTCTTACACCTTGGAAGAAAGGCAGGCGAGGAGAGATATGATAGAGATGTTTAGCTCCATGGCATAAATGCACATGAGTTGAGTCTCTTTCATTTGAAAGGAAGCTCTTGGATGTGAGAGCATAGGATGAAGGTGAAAGGAGACACATTCAGAAGTAACCTGAGGTAACACTTCTTCACAGAAACAGTAGTGAATTTGTGGAGGTGGTAGAGACAAAAATTGTAACTGAAAACAAGAAAACTTTGGACAGGTACATAGGATAGGCCATATGGTCTTTATCTGCCTTAATGTTTCTGCATATTTCTAAGCTGCATTAAGCAGCTAACGTGAGTTTTAAACAAGACATTGATGTGGGCCTGCACTAATGTCTTCTGGGTTAAAAAAGCAGCAAGCCATCTAAGATGGCGTCTTACAGGGAGCCATGTGAGAGGAGTGCTTTTAGTTGACTTCCTAGTTTATTCATGGGGAAGCATAAGGGACATTTCCCCTGAGTCTCAAATTACTTCTTTCTGGCAAATTATAATTCGCTGATCCCTCCAAGGGGGATGAAAAAAGTTGCAGCCCCTGTTTATGTCAATACTATGCGGAACCTAGATAAGCACCAAGCCGCACCTCCTAGGTCAGTGTCTCTAGCTTTGAAAGAACAGCAGCAATGAAAGTTGCATGATGGTGTGGCTACTGCAAAGGGAGCTATCAGCTGAGAATGAGGATGCTGAATATGTCTGCAATGGAGGAGACAGCCCTGGACCATACTGCTTTGGTCCTGGGCCCAGCTGTGAGTATGACTGAGTCAGCCCAAGTAGGGAATATAGAGGGAAGTTTTGAAGAGAGACAACAGAGTCGGTTTGGGATCTTCATTAATCACACCCCCTCTGGTCAAACTGGACACCATCACTTTTAACAGTTTATTTATTTATTTATTTATTTATTTATTTATTTACAAAACTTATATACCACAATATCTATCATTCTATGCAGTGTAACTAACATACAAATAAGCAACAACCCCTCCCCCCATAAAACACAGTAATCATCCTCAACAAAACATAGAGGGGCATAATCAAACGCGAACGCCCATCTCTATGGGCGTCTATCTCCGAGAACGGGTACGTGAAGGGGTGGGACAAACCGTATTATCGAACAAATGGGCGTCCATCTTTTTTTCCGATAATACGGTTTGTGCCAGCCAAATGCATCGGATTTGTGCGGATTTGAGCTGGGCGGTATCGTTTTTCAGCAATAATGGAAACCAAAGGCGCCCAGCTCAAAAACGACCAAAACCAAGGCATTGGGTCATGGGAGGGGCCAGGATTCGTAGTGCACTGGTCCCCCTGACATCCCAGGACACCAACCGGGCACCCTAGGGGGCACTTGTAACAATTAAAAAAAACAGAGCAAACTACCTCTGAAGTCCATATCTCCCTTCGCTTGGGTGCTGAGCCCCCCAAATCCCCCCAAAACCCACTCCCCACAACTCTACACCATTACCATAGCACTTATGGCTGAAGGGGGGCACCTAGATGTGGGTAAAGTGGGATTTGGGGGCGGTTTGGAGCGCTCCCATTTACCACCACAAGTGTGACAGGTAGGTGGGGATGGGCCTGGGTCCACCTGAAGTCCACTGCACCCACTAACAACTGCTCCAGGGACCTGCATACTGCTGTGAGGGAGCTGGGTATGACATTTGAGGCTGGCATACACGCTGGAAAAAAAAAGTTTTTAAAGTTTTTTTGGATGGAAGGGGGTTAGTGACCACTGGGGGAGTCAGGGGTGGTCATCCCCGATTCCCTCCGGTGTAGGGTTACCATATGGCTCCAGAAAAAGGAGGACGGATTGAGCCAGCCGGGTTTTACTTCCATTGCTTTCCATTGAAAGCAATGGGCAATTACTTCCATTGAAAGCAATTACTTCCATTGAAAGCAATGGAAGTAAAACCCGGCTGGCTCAATCCGTCCTCCTTTTTCTGGAGCCATATGGTAACCCTACTCCGGTGGTCATCTGGTCATTTAGGGCACTTTTTTGGGACTTGTTCGTGAAAAAAAAAGGGTCCATTAAAAAGTGACCCAAATTTGCGCTAAAAACGCCTTTTTTTTCGATTGTCAGCCAAGGATGCCCATCTCTCCTCAGCCGATAAACATGCCCCAGTCCTGCCTTCACCATGCCTTCAACACGCCCCCATCAACGTTAGCCATTTCCGTGACAGATTGCAGTTGAAGACGCCCAAAATCGGCTTTCGATTATACCGAATTGGGCGCCCACGGGAGAAAGACGCCCATCTCCTCATTTGGGTCAAAATATGGGCATTTTTCTCTTTTGAAAATAAGGCACGTGGAGGGGCATAATCGAACGAAAACGTCTATCTCCATGGGCGTTTATCTCCGAGAACGGGTCCGTGAAGGGGCGGACCGAACCGTATTTTCGCATAAAATAGACGTCCATGTTTTATTCGACAATTTGTGAGCTGGGCATTTTTGTTTTTCAGCGATAATGGAAAATGAAAGCACCCAGCTCAAAAACGAATAAATCTAAGGCATTTGTTCGTGGGAGGGGCCAGGATTCATAGTGCACTGGTCCTCCTCACATGCCAGGACACCAACCGGGCACCCTAGGGGGCACTTTTACAAAAACAAAAAAAAAAGGTAAAAGAGCTCCCAGGTGCATAGCACCCTTCCCTTGTGTGTTGAGCCCCCCAAATCCCCCTCAAAACCCACTGCCCACAAGTCTACACCATTACTATAGCCCTAAGGGGTGAAGGGAGGCACCTACATGTGGGTACAGTGGGTTTGGGGGGTTGGACGACTAATAAGCATTAAGCAGCACAATTGTAACAGGTAGGGGGGGTGGGCCTGGGTCCACCTGCCTGAAGTCCACTGCACCCCCTAACAACTGCTCCAGTGACCTGCATACTGCTGCCAGGGAGGTGGGTATGACATTTGATGGTGAAAATAAAAAGTTGTGAACATCATTTTTTTGTGGTGGGATGGGGTTAGTGACCACTGGGGGAGTCAGGGGAGGTCATCCCCGATTCCCTCTGGGGGTAATCTGGTCATTTAGGGCACTTTTTGGGGCCTTATTCGTGAAAAAACAGGGTCCAGGAAAAGTGCCCTAAATTCTAGCTACAAACGCATACTTTTTTTCCATTATCGGCGAAAGGCGCCCATCTCTGTTCGGGTGATAACCATGCCCCAGTCCCGCCTTCACCACGCCTCCGACACGCCCCCGTCTACTTTGTACGCTTCCGCGATGGAGTGCAGTTGAAAACGTCCAAGTTCGGCTTTCGATTATACCGCGTTATTCGTTTTTGTGAGATAAAGGTCCATCTCCCGATTTAGGTCGGAACTTGGGCGTTTTTCTCGTTCGAATATAAGCAGGATAGTCTCCTATTTAGTTCTTCTAATATTTCAGTGGCCAACTACTGTTACTAGACCCATTCATGATTTTAACTGGCAATTAAAGCACACTGAAAAAAAATATGTTTTTTAAACATTTTTTAAAACTGAGTTAAAGATCTGATCATTCTCAAAGAAGCTGACAATTTGTTCCAGAGTGTAGGTCCCGTGGAGGGGCATTTTTGAAATGGACGTCCAAGTTTTGATTTGGACGTTCTCGCAAAACGTCCCAATTCAAGGGCGGGGAAAATTGGTATTTTCGAAACAAGATGGACATCCATCTTTCATTTTGAAAATACCGTCAGGGACGTCCAAATCCTTAAATTTGGTCATCCCTAGATTTAGTCGTCCCTAGACATGGACGTTTCTGATTTTCAGGGATAATCAAAACCAAGGACGTCCATCTCAGAAACGACCAAATGGCTTGCATTTCTAGTGCACTGGCCCCCCTGACATGCCAGGACAACAACTGAGCTTCCTAGGGGGCACTGCAGTGGACTTCATAAATTGCTCCCAGGTACATAGCTCTCTTACCTTGTGTGTTGAGCACCCCCAAACCCACTGCCCACAACTGTACAGCACTACCATAGCCCTTGCAGGTGAAGGGGGGCACCTAGATTGGGTACAGTGGGTTTCTAGTGGGTTTTGGAGGGTTCGCTGTTTCTTCCACAAGCATAACAGGTATGGGGGGGATGGGGCTGGGTCCACCTGTCTGAAGTGCACTGCACCCACTAAAACTGCTCCAGGGGCCTGCATACTGCTGTCACGGAGCTGAGTATGACATCTGAGGCTGGCACAAAATATTTTGAAAGATGTTTTTTGAGGGTGGGAGGGGGTTAGTGGCCACTGGCAGAGTAACGGGAGGTGATCCCCAGGGCTGGTCTCAGGCAGGGGCGACCGGTGTGACCGCACAGGGCCTCGCACTCAAAGGGGCCCCGCGGCGTGCCTCAACTCTGCCTCCTCTCGTCCCGCTCCGGAAGTTATCCGAGTGAGCCAGACCTCTCCTGCAGCTACTGCTGCCAGCTATCACCTCTGCACATTATCTGTGCTGCGCATAGTTCTGCAGCTCCAGTGCCACGCACACCAGCCACTGGTCATCTCCTCGCCATGGCATCACCTGACCCCGGTCATGAATGGTCACAGTTGCTTGCTCCTCGTCCTCCTGATGCCTCAGCCTGGCCTGCCCACCTGGTCTGCATGCTGTGAGTGACTCCTCGCCACTTGTTCTGTGTGATGCAGCGCGTGGCCCGCCCACCCCCACGATGTAACTTCCTTCCTCCGCAAGGGCGGGCCATGGCAGAGAGAGAGTTCCAGCCTGAGTTGGAGACGGAGTTGGTTGGTGGTTATAATGTATATATTTTAATTTCACTCTCAGTAAAGTCTGCTGTTTTTTTATATTATTATGTTTATTACACTTGTTCACTTACCCTCCCTTCCCTCCCCCCCCCCCTTTTCCCTCTTCCTCTTTTACCTCATTTCCCTTTTTCCCTCTTCCCCTGGCCCTTTCCCCTTATTTTCTTCCTTCCCCCTCAACCCCTTTCCTCTCTCCATTCCTACCATAGTTTTATGTGCATAACTTCGTAAGGTAATGTGTGCATCTGACTCTTCTATCCAAAGATGTATCAATCTTCAAACAGGTATATATGGATATATTTATATCTTGTCTATATATTTTCAGATATAATGATATTCTATACCAGTAGGCAGGGCGGCAGGAAGGAGAAGAGGGCAGGGGAGAGGAGGGGAGAATCGCTGGACATGGAGGGGAGGGCAGAATCGCAGGACACGGATGGGAGGGGAAGGCAGGGCAGAAAAGAATCGCTGGACATGAATTGGAGGGGAGGGCAGGGCAGAGGAGAATCACTGGACATGGATGGGAGGGGAGAATCACTGGACATGGAGGGAAGGGCAGGGGAGAGAGGAGAAATTGCTTAGAAGAGACCCTTCCTAGGGCCCTGCACTTGCTAAGACCGGCCCTGGTCATCCCTGATTCTCTCTGGTGGTCATCTGATTATTTCAGGCACCTTTTTGTACCTCAGTCATAAGAAAAACAGATCCAGGTGAAAATGTCCAAGTGCTCGTCAGGGACATCCTTGTTTTTTTCGACTATGGGTCAAGGACGTCCAAGAGTTAGGCACGCCCAAGTCCAGCCATCGCTACACCTTCGACATGCCACCTTGAACTTTGGCCGTCCCTGCGACGGAGTGCAGTTGGGGACGTCCAAAATCGGCTTTCGATTATACCGATTTGGACGACCCTGGGAGAAGTACGGCCATTTTCCGATTTGTGTCGAAAGATGGGCGTCCTTCTCTTTCGAAAATGAGCCCATTAATATAAAAAATAGCATTTCTATGTTGCTCAAGATGTAATCTCGAGACAAGGGAATGTTCGCCTTAATCCATTACAGCATTGACTAATGTGGTAGTTACCAACTATCAAACTTCTGCAGTTAGTGTGGGGAGTCTAAGCAATTTCAGGAGAGATTGAAGAGAGTTGAAGGTGAGACGAGAGAATTACAAAAGGTTCGGTCTGTTCTTGTAAAAGACAAAGAGATGGTTCACAGAAGATTGATAAATATGAAATATTTAAGGGCCCTTTTATTAAACTGCAGTAAGCACTAATGCGTGCTTACCTCAGGTTAAAAGGCACTACCATGGGACACACTCAAATGTCCCACAGCAGTTTTGGGATCAGCGAGCGCTATCCCTGTGCTAAAAAATAGATGTTATTTTTTAGCATGGGGGCGTGTTTGGAAGCAGAGAGTAGGCATGCCCTGCACTAATTGATTAGCGCGGGGGCATTGGTGTGTGCTGACCAATTAGTGCATGATTAGCACAGGAGCCCTTAACGCCTACATAATAGATAGCAGTAAAGGCTACCTCACTATTCGCCAAATGCTAATTGAGAAATTAACACATGGCCATTAATGGGAAAAAAGAAATTGTGGCAATTTTACAGCCATTCTAAAAGTGACTTCAGTGTACAGGAAACCCACACACTAAAAACAGTGCAGGCAACTTTTTAGTGCAGATTCAAATAAAGCATTACGAGGCCCTTTTACTAAACATCCCATACTTTCCCTGGGAGATCTTTTAAAAAAATTATTTAGAGGACGTTTTACAGATACCTAAAGATGAAGTGACTCCTTTCTCTAAAGCTCATTACATTGCTTCAAAGAGTTGATGGTGGAAGTCAGGAAGGAGGTGGTCTTCCCGTCGGGAGGATTTGTGTCACGACAGTTTGGACATTACTGGGTTTCTGGAACACTCTATTAGTGACTTATGCTTCCACAAAACCGGGATCATATTTTGACATTTCTTTTCCACCACAGGACTACACTGTTTATGAAATGTAAGGTCTGGCTGTTTCCTGATTTAGCAAAGGGCACACTGGAATGTAGGAAAATATTTCTTCTTATGAGACAGAAGGTGCTATCTTTGGAGGGTAGATTCTTGCTCCATTTTCCTTGTAAATGTGTGGTGATTATTTCCTCTGCTAAATTTGTTTTTTTAATGACCCTGAGCAGTTAAAGTTTTTGCTAGAAGCAAAGAGTTTTGAGCTTCCTGTACCTGCTCGGAATAATGTAATCTGAGGAGTTTGGGTTCTGTATTATGTGATATATTATCTTCCACCTTTGGTGCTTGTTCTCTTTTGTGTTTTATATCCCTTAGCTTCAGGGATTTATTGTCTTGCTTCTCTCCCCTGTGGAGCACTGGTTTTTGTGTGTGTGTGTGGGGGGGGGGGGGGGGGGTTAATTTCTTTTTCTTTTGAAAAAAATTTGCTAAATTGCCTTTCATTTAGTACGGTAATATATGTTGATGTTATTTTAAAATGCCAGTATGATAAAAAAAATCCCATATTAGCTGCCTAACACAGATGTAGGCAAGAGCTGGGAATGGTCTGGGCAGATGGAGGAGTAATCAATTGTAACAGCTAACATGCAGGTTAATAACACGTACTAGCTGTCACAACTGTCAGTAATGCAGCTGAACTTACCACTACCTCAAGTGGAGGCTGTAAATTCAGCTACTACCAGCAGTCCAGTAGCATGGCCACACCCCTCACACAAATAACAAGTCTGACCATCCTAAAACCCTCAATGGCAAATCTCACCTGCCTGAATGCTCTGAAGACATCTATGAAACCCTTCCATACTCCCCAATGACCTGCTGATACCCATACTCCCTGGTGACATGTCTGACACCCCCCACACTCTCCAATGACATGTCCAGTGCCCCCCACACACCACATTGGCATGTATGACCCCTCACCCAACCCTCCCCCACCCAGGCTTCCCCCCATCCACCTACGGGACTTACCTAGAGGCAAAGCCTGGTGGTCTACTGGCAAAGTGTGGAAGCGGTCCCCTCACTCCTGCTCCATCTGGCACCAGGTTCAAAATGGTGCCATTAATCTCTAGCAGGAGTCTCATAGTGCTATAACTATGGCTAAGCATTTGCCCCTTTGTGGAAGGCTAACCCCCAAGCAGTAGTACTGAAAGGCTACCACTTGGGGTCAGTGATGCCATTTTGAACCTGGCACTGGATGGAGTAGGAGAGAAGGAGGATTGCCCACGGACTACCAGGTCTTGCATCCAGGTAAGTCCTGGAGGTGGATGGGGGAGGTGTCTGGAAGGGTCTGGGGTGGAGGAGTGTTTGGTTAGGGACAGGTGGAAGGAGCTTGTAAAATGTGGAAGTGGCTTGGTGAGGGGTTGAAGTATGGGAGCATCAGATATGTCATCAGGGAGAATGGATGGGTCAGATACATTATTGGGGAATGTGGACAGTGCTGGGTATGTCATTGGGGAGTGTGGGGGATATCAGACATGTCATCAGGGAGTGTGGGGTTTTGAACACGTTCTCAAGGAGTGTAGGTGGGGTCACACATGTCATTGGGGAGTGTGGGGGTCAGATGTGTCATTGGAGGTTAAGACTTGTTATTAGGGGTACTGATTTAGGGGATGGGCTGGGAATGGGTGGCACCACTGCAAGTGTCTGCAATGCTGAACTGTAATGAATTTGCCCAGGCCAACAACACAGTGAGCCTGCACTATCAACCCAGGCATTGTAACACATACCCGGCAAATGCAGGGTATGTCCTCTGCATGTAGTGAACAGACTTTGCACTTTCCATACATTAATTTTTGTTGTTAACGTGCAGTAAGTGCAAATCCTATTGCAGTTTAGTAAAAGAGTCCCTTAATGTAAACTGATATGTCATCCTCAGCATGCGTCTTGGTGTGGGGAAAAAATAGTTTGCAAAATGCAAAAGAGGTTGAAACAAAAAAGTCCTTATTATAAGAATAGAGAAACAAAATAGTGAAGTATGTAATAGCTGTATTTGTATGAAAGGACAGCGTCTGGTTTTATACCAAGCAAAGCAGCAGGGTGTGCTGTTCATCTCCAGTAGTATATGCCTCATCTTGTCTAGCTATTTAATCACTGATATAACGCTGTAACATATAATTGTGGTGGCATTTTGTAACAAGTTGCTACAACTCAATTATAAGTACATACTAATCAAGGATAATTGTTCTTGTCATGCATGAAAAATAATTATTTCAATAAACCCTAAAGTTTCTAATAATGATTATTAGAGCAGTATAAGGTACAAGAGGTGATAATTTGACCATCAAGCTAAGATTATAGAGTCTGAATGTTCCTTGTTCCTGGAATCTGAATTTGTTTCCACTGCATAACACTAGTTTAGCCTACAGGATGTCACAATTTATGTAAATTCAATATTTACAGCCAGCTGAATATGTGTCTATTCTGCTTATTTTTGAAGGAGATTGCCGGCCATATTCCGACACAAATCGGGAGATCGCCGGCCATCTCCTAATCCCAGCCATATCGGTATAATGGAAAGCCGATTTGCCGATTTTGGCCGGCTCCCACTGCTTTCCGTTGCAGAGCCGGCCAAAGTTCAAGGGGGCGTGTCGGCAGGGTAGCAAAGGCGGGACAGGGGCGTGGTTAAGACATGGCCGGCTTCGGCCGATAATGGAAAAAAGAAGGCCGGCTCGGACGAGCATTTGGCCGGCTTCACTTGGTCCATTTATTTTTAGGACCGAGCCTCAAAAAAGTGCCCCAATTGACCAGATGACCACCGGAGGGAATCGGGGATGACATCCCCTTACTCCCCCAGTGGTCACCAACCCCCTCCCACCCAAAAATAAAAAATAAAAAACATTTTTTTGCCAGCCTCTATGCCTGCATGAAATGTCATACCCAGCTCCCTGACAGCAGTATGCAGGTCCCTGCAGCAGTTTTTTGTGGGTGCAGTGCACTTCAGGCAGGTGGACCCAGGCCCATCCCCCCCACCTGTTACACTTGTAGTGGTAAATGGGAGCTCTCCACCCCCCCCCCAAACCCACTGTACCCACATGTAGGTGCCCGCCTTCACCCGTTAGGGCTATGGTAGTGGTGTAGAGTTGTGGAGAGTGGATTTTGGGGGGGATTTGGGGGGCTCAGCACCCAAGGGAGCTATGCACCTGGGAGCAATTTTTGAAGTCCACTGCAGTGCCCCCTAGAGTGCCCGGTTGGTGTACTGGCATGTGAGGGGGACCAGTGCACTACAAATGCTGGCTCCTCCCACGACCAAATACCTTGGATTTGGTCGGGTTTGAGATCACCAGCATTAGTTTCCATTATCGCCGGAAACCAATGCCGGCCATCTCTAAAGCCGGCCCAAATGCTGTGATTCAGCCAGCTCCAACCGTATTATCGAAACAAAGGATAGCCGGCTATCTTATTTCGATAGTATGGTTGTGACACCGCTTTAAGGGGCAGGCCATATAGATGGCCGGCACCGTTCGATTATGCCCCTCTATGTTTCCTACTTAATAAACAGTGGGGTCGTGCTTATGTTTAATTTTCTTTATTGAAAAATAGACCAATACCAGGAACCACAAACATACATACAGTGTCATACTATTTTATTTGGCTATTGCCATTCACAAAAATACATAATATAATTGTTTCTAATATAACAATATATATGAATGTCCATTCCTAAACCCTCTCCACTTTCTGCTCTCTTTCACTGAACTCCTCCCCTCCCACCCCGATCAGTCTTCTGCCAGGCCGATGGATGCTCTGAGACAAGCCCTGTGAAACTATTCAATCATTAATCTTCATTGGAGAGGACTATATTCACACTCTAACCCCACCACCACCACCACCACCCCCAGTAGCAGCCCCAACCCACCAACATATCACTCCTCACTTTCCTGTTCCTCTAATAATTCAGGATCAGGCTGTGAGCCCTATGAGGTGAGTGAGTCCAAAAAACTTTCTCAACTTTTTGAAACACTGTCCATTGACCTCAATAGCCTTCTCTAACTGTCAACCTTTCCATCAACATTAAATTAAACAACAAATGTCTCCATTGTGTCACATTTGGAGGTTCCAAACTTTTCTAGGTTATTAATATACACTTTTGCACAAGCAATAAAGCCTGGGTAGAAGCACCCTACATAAGAACATAACATTGCCATGCTGGGACAAACCAAAGGTCCATCAAGCCCAACATCCTGTTTCCAACAGTGGCCAATCCAATTCATGAGTAACTGACAGTATACCAGAACAGTAAAACAGATTTTATGCTGCTTATCCTAGAAAAAAATAATGGATTTTCCCAAGTCCATCTTAAAATAATGGCTTATGGGCTTTTCTCTTAGGAAATTATCCAAACCTTTTTAAAACCCTGCTAAGTTAACTGCTTTTACTACATTCTCTGGCAACAAACTCCAGTCTGAATTCCTGTTCTTTCTTTCTCCAGTATCTTTTTTTCCTCTTACTCCATTTCCATGTTCTTAGTATTATCTCCCCTCATTCTACATGTCCCTGCCCTTTCAATCAATCCCCTAATCTCCTGAGTCCTTACAATTCCATATTCAGGCTACTTTCTCCTACCAGTTACTCCGTATTTGAGGCTTACTCCCCAAATCCCACATTGTCCACCCTCAAGCGACCACAAATAATCTAAGTCCTTGTTAACCTCCCCTCCACCACTTACCTTCCATTCTCTACCTCTGAACCACTGAATCTCTACTCTCTATCCCCTACCCTACCATATCCAATCCCTAAATTTCCTGCTCTCTCCTTTCCAGGCATCTTTCCCTCATCCCCATATTCTAGGCTCTGTTATCCCCCTTTCCCCAATCTAAGTCAGAGAGATAGCTGCGGGGTCACAAGGGGAGCAGTCGCTCCCCCAAACAAATTTTGAATGAAACGGTGCCTATGCAGATTGGTCCTTCAGCCTCACACTGATGACTATTTTACAAAAGGTCTGTTCCCCGTAATGTCAAAACCTGGCTACACTTCTGATCCAAGTCTCTCCTTCCTTGAGTTCCCACTCACCATCAGTTCCTGCTCTCCCAACAAAATTTTTAGTCTCTACTCGCTCACCATGTTTCCTAGTTCTCTTTCTCTTTTTCTCTTTTATCCCCTTGAACCAGTGGCATAGCTAGGTGGGGCGCCAGGGGAGCAGCTGCTCCCCCAAACGCAGTTCTGCGGGCGCCTATTTTTATGTCATGTTGCACTGAAAATGTGCGCCGGCGCTGGCGGAAGTCCGCTCTCACTCCCCCCGCGCCGTCAACTTGCCTCATCCTGCCGGTAGTAGCCCTACCGCTGGGTGATAAAAGTGCCCCTTAATATTAAAAAAAGGTTTTTGGTCGTTTAAATATTTTATATATCATTTAATTATAAGTGGTTCTTTTGGCCTTCCTTTTATCTCTTTGGAATACATAAGTTGATTAACTTACTGCATATTGATTTTATGTTCTTTTCCACATATTAATTTATGTACAATTTTATATATTTATTGGCCTTATGTACTCTGTTTTAGCATTTATTTTCCTTTTTGTTTTTATATATATTTGTATATTTATTTTATTTTTTTTGTATTTTTATTTGTTTAGATTCTTAAGCAGGCTCTAAGGCCGTAAGATGGCTTGTGTTGAGTCAAATCTTCAATAAAGATTTTGTGTGAGCACAAATGGTCTGGTGCTTTCCATCAACCCTGGCGCAACAGGACAAAAAAAAATAGGCACCAGCGCCAGCAGAAATCCGTTTGGGGGAGCGGCCGCTCCCCTGGCGCCCCACCTAGCTACGCCACTGACTACCGGGTTTGTGTATGGCAAATCAGCCCTACCACCAGGAGCCTGGAGGTAGTTCAGGGCCTGCCATGCGCCATTTCTGGGACTAGAAAATAGAAAATATTTTCTAGCACTGGTGGGCATGGAGTGAAGTGCCTGGCAATGCCGTCAGTCTATCTCTGGAGCCCTCTAGCAGTAAATGGTCACGTGGCAATTTTTTAATTAAAACACAACCATTTACTGCCCCTTTATTTAAAAAAATACTTTTACCTGTGGTAGTAAAATGTAGCCTCAGCACGTGGTGATCCCACGTGCTGTTGCCACCATGGGCCACGTTTTACCGCCATTTGGGAAACGGATCCCTAAAATTGCAAAACTAAAAGTTGCAAAACTAAGAGGGTCATAATCGAACGGGGACGACCATCTCTAAGGGCGCCCATCTCTAAGGACGTCCCAGCGAAGGGGCGGGGAAACCCATATTATCGACACAAGATGGGCGTCCATCTTTCATTTCGATAATACGGTCAGGGACGCCCAAATCTCAACGTTTAAGTAGACCTTAGAGATAGCCGACCTAAATGTTGAGATGGTGGACCTTAGAGATGGTCGTCCCCGGTTTTCGGCGATAATGGAAACCGAGGACGTCCATCTCAGAAACGACCAAATCCAAGCCATTTGGTCATGGGAGGAGCCAGCATTCGTAGTGCACTGGTCCCCCTGACATGCCAGGACACCAACCGGACACCCTAGGGGGCACTGCAGTGGACTTCACAAATTGCTCCCAGGTGCATAGCTCCCTTACCTTTGGTGCTGAGCCCCCCCCCCCCAAACCCACTCCCCTCAACTGTGCAACACTGCCATAGCCCTAAGGGCTGAAGGGGGGCACCTACATGTGGGTACAGTGGGTTTCGGGTGGGTTTTGAAGGCCTCCCATTTACCAACACAAGTGTAACAGGTAGGGGGGGCCTGGGTCCACCTGGTTGAAGTGCACTGCACCCACTGAAACTGCTCCATGGACCTGCATACTGCTGTCAGGGAGCTGGGTATGACATTTGAGGCTGGCAAAAAAAAAAATTTAAGTTTTTTTTTAGGGTGGGAGGGGGTTGGTGGCCACTGGGGGAGTAAGGGGAAGTCATCCCCAATTCCCTCCGTTGGTCATCTGGTCAGTTCAGGCACCTTTTTGAGGCTTGGTCGTGAAAAAAAATGGACCAAGTAAAGTCGGCCAAGTGCTCGTCAGGGATGCCCTTCTTTTTTCCATTATCGGCCGAGGACGCCCATGTGTTAAGCACACCCCAGTCCCGCCTTCACTATGCTTCCGACACCCCCCCGGTAACTTTGGTCATCCCCGCGACGGAAAGCAGTTGAGGACGCCCAAAATCGGCTTTCGATTATGCCAATTTGGGCGACCCTGAGAGAAGGACGCCCATCTCCCGATTTGTGTCGGAAGATGGGCGCACTTCTCTTTCGAAAATAAGCCTGAATGTGAATCTCATTAAAGTGAAGGGCTAGGTTTACTAAGCAGTGCTATGGGTGCATTAGCATTTTTAACATGCGTAAATGGTTTACGTGCGTTAAATGCTAATGCGCCCGTAGAAATGTATAGGCGTGTTAGCGTTTAATGCACCTTAAATTTACAGGTGCGTTAAAAACGCTAATGTGCCTTAGTAAACATACCCCTAAAGTAGGGCTAAACCAGATCATAAAATCAAAAATCTATAATGGAATTGACAAATATAAAATAAATAATAGGACAATTAAACCCATATCAACACTAAAGCATAAAAAGAAAAATGTCCAAATGAAGAATGGAAGGACAATATATGAAAACAATTAATATATTTAAAAGGTGATAAACAATGGATAAATTAACCAAACCATACTCCATATAAAAAATGTAAAAGGTTATCATGTGGCATAATAAAGAAACAAAATAAACATGCACTACCTAAATCTTATGCCCTGAAAAGAGCAAGTTACTGACAGGAGTGGATCTTTTCTTAAACATCTTGCTAATCCACTATGGATAATCTATAAAAGAAGGAGAAGCTGAATTGAAAGGAGGAACACCAAGAATCAAAAGAAAAACAGGGGAATAGAGCAAGAAATGCAAAGAAATATGCAACTGAAACTGTGAAATGCATTACTGAATACCAGGGCTTTTTTTGAGGAGGTACTTGGGGGTACTGAGTACCGGCACCTTTTCCATTGTGTGCTGAAATTGGCCCATGGACCACAAGTTTTAATGAATGAGCTCAGGCTCTACACATCAATTCTGCCTTGTCATAGATTCTGTGACTGGTTGCAGGGGTCCTGGCTATTGTGGGGTGAGTCTCTCAGTGATCACCTCATCCCTGAAGGGTGGCCTGACATTTGAGTACCGGCACCTTTTTTGCTGGAAGAAACACACTGCTGAATACATTCAGGTCAGCACAGCCACTGTACAGAATAACACTGTCCAGAAACCAAGGGCAGAAGTGTAAATATACCCTCAGTATGTGACCATGCTTTAAAGAGAACACTTGCAAGAGAAGTGTTCTCTGGTTCTCAGACCACAATTCTAATCACTAAGCTAAAGGGGAGAAAGAAGACCAGGGATAGAAGAAAATGGAGAAAGATGGGACCCAAGATTGGAGGGGAGAAAGGGTGATAATACAGGAGAAAGAAGAGAAAAGAAAAAGTAGAAAGAGGAGACATAAAAGGCAGAAGGAGAAAGTATTACATATCTGCTGTTGAAGAAAAATAGAAATGAAATAGAAAATGAATGGCGAGGAGGGCACCAGGAAAAGAGAACACATAAAAATTGAAAGAAAGGAATAGAGCCAAGGGCAGAAAATGAGAAAAAAATACACTGAGCCAGAAAATCCAGCCAAAGACACAAAAGATTTGAAACTATTTTGCTAAGAGAGATTAATATTGAAGTAGAAAGTAATGACTTAGTGGGGGGTCAGGTAGGGTGGTGAAGGAAGAGAGAAAGTCTATGTAGTCCAAATCCTCTACCTCAACACCCTCGGGCCGTCACACCTCTGCCTTAGCCTTCTTAAAAAAGTGAGTCAACAGCCACTTATGAATCAAAACAAGATATTTAAAGGGTCATGAGGCTTTGAGAGCCCAATACTATATGTGAATAGGGGTTCATTGTACTGGTACTCTACTATTTTGACAGAAATTTGAATAGTATTGGATGAATGGTTCGAAAGCTATTGGTTAGGAGAACAGAGGAAGAGGATGCAGACAGATATTCTGACATAATGATCTCATAAAACTAATGTCCCTGTAAAGTATCTAGGCAGAAAAATGCTTAGTGCAGGGAGCATCAGGGACACATGAAGCATGTGAGCCAGGACCATGCTACTATCTGGGGCAAAAAGTGGAATGAAACTGAATGAAAAGTTCAAAATTTATTAGGCAGGTAGGAGACAGACAGACAGACACACAGAAATAATCTTCTAAGGCTGGTTTCCCCACAGCAACTATGCTAGAAGCACTAACCAAGGTTTAAGCAGCTTTAAAAATTGCTTGATGACATCATAATATTCTGTCATAAGTACTCACAGGGCCTCAGCACTCAAATGAAGGAGAAGCTGAAATGAAAGGGGGAACACCAAGAATCAAAACAAATACAGGGGAATAGAGCAAGAAATGCAAAGAAACATGCAACTGAATGTTGCAGAGTTCCTGATATAATCCACACAAAATGTAATCACTGCATAAGGTTAAATCAGTTATGTATTGTAATTAAACAGACCATCAGAGGTGACCTTCCACTGGGGGAAAACAACCCCTGTTGCGAATGTAGGTGGAGCACCTTATTTCGTCATCGGTCGTAAAAATCAATAAGGAAGTTGGACTGATGACTTCCTGTAAAATCAGTGGGCGTCCATTTTGGGCCTGAGACCTTACCGCCACCCATTGACTTAGCGGTAAGGCCTCACGTATTAACTGGGCGGTAATTGTCCGTGCGTGTACACTGCCAATTACCACCCACTTAGCGTCACATGGTAGAAAATAGAAATTATTTTTTGCCGTGCATTTGTGGACGCATATCAAAATTAGAATTACCACCCGGGGCACGCAGTTGCCGGGCAGTAGTTCCAATTTTTACATGTTATACGCATGTAGGCACCTATCCAGCTTATAATCGAAAGTGATCGCCGGCCATTTCCCGACATAAATCGGGAGATGGCCGGCGATCTCGGAAAAGCGGCAAAATCGGTATAATCAAAAGCTGCGTTTTTGACAGCATCGACGCTTTCCTGTCGCCTCGCTGGCGAAAGTTCAAAGGGGTGTGTCACCGGCTAAGCAAAGGCTGGACATGGGTAGGCATGGGCGTGGCTACCAGATGGCCGGCTTTCGCCGATAATGGAAAAAAAACCCGGCGATAAGCAGTATTTCGCCGGGTTTACTTGGTCCTTTTATGTTCACGACCAAGCCTCAAAAAGGTGCCCCAACTGACCAGATGACCACCGGAGGGAATGGGCGATGACCTCCCCATACTCCCCCAGTGGTCACCAACCCCCTCCCACACTAAAAAAATATAATTAAAAACCTTTTTTGCCAGCCTGTATGCCAGCCCCAAATGCTGTACCCACCTCCGACAGCCTTTCCCTGGTTGTGAGTGTGACACCTTTTCTGTTAGGTGCACTGCAGAGTCACATCAGCAATGCATTGTGGTGGGTGTAGGGTACTGGGCTCTACTCCCATGGTGCTTTTCCTCCTACTAACTGGGTCAGAGTGTGCCCTGTTTTACTTCCGTTAGTCCATGAGGTAGTGGCCATGTTTGTAAGCCAGTTTTAGATCCCTTTCATGTGTTAGCCACGTTAGAGAACTTAGTTATTACCTTGAATGTGGCTGAAAGAGGGCATTGTACAGCATTCTGCCAGCTCTGACCTACTGCTAATCTCTGTACCAGGGAGACTCTTTGCCAGTGGGGCACAACCTCTGATCTGCAGTTACAGTAACTGTGAGTAAATGTGCTTATTCAAATAAAGGACTTTTTCAAAGAGATTAGTCTTCAGGTGTCAACTGGTGTGGCAAGCTTGTACAGCAGCAACAAGTCTCCAAAACCCACTGTACCCACATGTCTAGGGTGCCCAGTTGGTGTCCTGGCATGTCAGGGGGACCAGTGCGCTACAAATGCTGGCTCCTCCCACGACCAAATAGCTTGGATTTCGCCGGACTGGAGATCGCTGGTATTTTTTTCCATTATCGCTGAAAAACAAACCCACCCATCTCAAACCTGGCGAAATCCAAGCCATTTGGCCGGGCTAAACCGTATTATTGAAAAAAATGGCCGGCCATCTTTTTCGATAAAACGGTTCCAGCCAGCTGTAGCGCCGCCGCTGCCGCCGCCACAATAGATTGCCGGTGACCTATTTGGACAGCGACGTTCGATTATGCCTCTCCACACGTCTTAGTAAGAGGGCCCCTTAACCCTCCATTGCTCAAGGTACAAAATAAGTACCTACATGTAATATATAAACTGTTTTGATTGTAACCACAGAAAGGAAGTATATCAAATCCCATCCCCCTTTATTTTATTAATTATTATTTGTTGCATTTGTATCCCACATTTCCCCACCTATTTGCAGGCTCAATGTGGCTTACAGAGTTTTGTTATGACATAGTCATTCCAAGATGTCAGATACAATTAGTAATGTAAAAAAGATTAAGTAAGGGAAGAGAGAAGGAAGGTGTTAGGCAGGATAGTATAAAAGGTGGACTTTAATAACTGGGTGGGTTGGTGAGGTAGTTTTGTAGTTCCCTGCCTTGCTCAACCTCTTGACTCAGTGATTGACTGACAGTTCTACTAGTATTAGGGCACTGGAATCAGTGGCATGCAGTAGCCGCTGGTGCACACTCCTTCACACACTCCCCTCACACACCCTATTTGTTATTTTGGATATTATTATGACATATTTTTCAAGTCAAGTACAGATTGGTCATCGCCCTAGTCATCGTAAATGTATTTCAATTAATGGTCAGTTTTGATTTTAGTTTCATGTTTGTCTCACTGTATACCCTGCAATTTGGATACCAAACTGCAATGTGCTCTTATTAATGTTAGCAGCCTTCAAAGTAAATTGAGTCTTATATACAATTTATTTACCAGGTATGGGTTGGATGCTTTAAATATCACAAAAATGTGGCTTTATGATAGGGAATTCATATATCTGCGTCAAGGTAGCCCTCTAAACTTTTCTGTTAACTCATGCAATAATCCATCTAAATGAGGAGGGATGTGGCAATTTTCATACATAGTATTTCTCTTTCAGAAGATATTTTGAAGAATGTATCAAATTATTTTCAGGCTTTTGTACAGTAGTAAGAATAGTGGGTCCTGTTCCAACACATTTTATATTATTTTAACATGCTCTCCAGACTAACTCAGCAATTTTAGCTGAATTTAGTGCAAAGACAGTGGGAGAACGACCAAGGATACCAAAGACAGGAAGATGTTCCTTAATAAAAGAGTTTATTTGGAGGATGAAGACTCGACACAATGTCGTGTTTCGGCCGTTAGGCCTGCATCAGGAGTCTCTTGTGCAAAGTGTTGCTGGTCAATGATGAAGACAGTCTTCAAAGTAGTATATCAATCTCTTGCATGAGCTGTGACTAAGAAAAATGATGAAGAAAAATTATCAAAAATAACGCAATAGTCTTTAAAAAGACTGTTGAAAGCGTAGGCACATGGATCGCGATGACCTTCTGCGTGCGCTGCAAAATATCCAGCGGATTTCTTTTCACAGCTGAATTTAGTAACATCATCTCGGATTTTGGCCTGCTTCCAGCCACACTGATAATACAGAGTAACATTAACATCCACCTTGAGACACGGTTGAGGACACTGTTTAGATCTAGTTGTGACCTGTACAACATTGAAAGTAAGCTCTTTTTTTACCCAATGCCTTGGACAGATCATTATTTTTTAGCTTATAAATTACTGCTTTTAAATTTATTGGTAAATATAGCATCTTGTTGGTACAAGTCATGCATCTCAACTATACACGGTGAGGATCTTGTGAATGTTTGACTCTCTAACTTTGATTTTTCTATCGATATGCCATTGAACCACAAAATAGCAAACTGGTTTTGAAATTGAACCGAGCACTCTAGATAAACTAGGTGCGCCTAAGTTGCAACAATTTATATCTATGCTTGATAATTTGTGGTTTTCACCAGAACTTTGTTCTATTAGACAGCTTTCAAGATGGGCAGAGTGAGTGTGGAGAAAGAACCCTTCTGACTTAATTTTTTGCCATGTCAAACTAAATGTTGCATCAGTATAAATGGAAGATTAAAACAGCAAAACGAGATTTTGTTTCTTCCTTGATTTGCTCTGAAGGAAATTTTCTCAACAATTGTTTAGGATAGTACATTTTTCCCGTCAGATTTGTATGGCAAACAAATATTTGACCCTCTTCCAATTAGTCCAACCTTAATGAGTGCAGTTAGAGGTCCGGTTAGCACGTTTTTCTTAGTTTAAACTCTTGATATAGTTCTTTGAAGAAATTGATGTCCTCAGTGAACCACTCCACTTCATTAGCAGGTGTAGTTCAACCACTATTAATGAAGTATTGTTGGCCTCTAAATGATGGAATACCCTCCCGAAATTCATCAGATGGGAACCTAATTATTTGATATTCCAGAAATACCTTAAAGTATCTCTGTTTAAGCAATTTCTCACTGATGATCATAACTAGTTGAAACCCCTAATTGTACAATTATTTCAATTTCTCAGTTCCGTTCTAATTGTTATTATATATGGATTACTATAAATTGTTACCTTTTTGCATCTAGCATTCATTTCCATATTACATATTGTAATACTCAATCCTTATTTACTTTGTTATTACTACTTAATTTATGCTATCCTGCATGTTGAATTTTAGCCTGAACTTGGGTCAATTTCCAATCTATATTATAGCCTTTGTTAAAGAAACCTACTTTGGCTAAGACAGACGCAGCAAACTAAAGGCCTGTCTCAAACCTTTTTTTTTTTTTTAAATCAAAAAGTTTTGAGAAAGAAATTTTGGAGAAAGCAGTTGCTCAGCAGGTTGTTCAGTTCTGGGAAGCCATCAACGCCTTTCATTCTTACAGTCATTCGTAATGGTCACAGTACTGAAACTTTACTGTGAAAGACACTAGATGAAATCATAATATATTAAGATAATCATAGAGATGTACTCATTATCCAATTGTACCTAACAGCCACATTTGATGTGATAGACCATAAATTGTTGCTGAGAAGGCTGGAACAAACAGGTTTATCTAGTGCAGTTTTGAATTGGTTTCTATCATACTTCTCGAGACGGACCCAGTATTTCAAAAATCTTTAATCATACTTATTAAATCCATCCAAATGTGAGGCCATGTGAATCTGTGGTACTAAGGCCCCTGTGTCAAAGCTAGGAAGATCATTACCTCTTTAGAAATGATATAGGATACTAAATTAACATTATCTACATCTCAAAAGTTATAAAAACTGCTTTCTTTATCTGAGGAAAATTTGTTCTTTGAAGAGGTTTTTAAATCAAAAAGCTACTTCAATATTGCTGCATTCTTTAGTGATAAGTGGAATAGATTATTGTAACCCTCTATTTGTGGGATGTCCTTTGTGTCAGCTTAAAAGGCTGCAATTAATCCAAAATATAGGCGTAAGATTATTATATAGCGTGAAATCTTCAGATCTTGTAACTCCTTTACTAAAGGAACAACGCTGGCTAACAGTCTTAGCATGCATTAAGTTTAAATTTCTGATCTTAGCCCAACAAGCCTTTTATTCAGGTACTCTAATATATTCACATATTTTTTTGTTGAGTTACTGTCAATCACAAAAACTATGCTCTTCTCAAGGTAATTATTTAGTGATCCCAACTCATAAGATCTTATGGCTTAATGCCTCTCATCAAACTGTCTTTAGCTGTGTTGCCCCTATTCTCTGAAACTCTCTTCCTTTGAAACTCAGACAGGAGGTATCTTATCAGAAACTTAGGAAAGGTCTTAGGATCTAGCTGTTTGAGCCATAGATTGAGACGGGACTAGGATACATTTATGATTGTGCTACTTTATCTTGTGTTTACAGCTAATTAGATTTTAAACTGTTATGCTATATACTTTTTTCTTTACAAAGTGTTTTTAAAAAATGACAATGTTTGTTTGTATTTAAATTATTTAACTATTTATCTATTTATACCCCACATTTTCTATAGTTTACCTACTTGATGTTTAACTGAAAAGCTGAATAACAACCCTCTCCCCTTTTACACATGGGGGAGGGGGGGAGAATACTTTTTATGGAAAGTATGTTTCATTTTTTTATTGTTCTTATGTGCTTTTAACTGATTTATATGTACATTTTGTATTATCTTGTTTTTATTGTAATTACTGTGTATGTTGTTTTGTTCCCCGCCTTGAGCTGTGATAAGTGCAAGTTATAAATCTTTTTTTTTTTAATAAAATAAATAAACTAATGCAAATAAATGAGAGACTTCTGAGAAAATGAAAAAGCCTGGGGATAGGAGGCAATGTTGATGTGAACTGGGAACTGATTAAAAGTAGAAATCAGAGAGGAGGGTTTAATGGACAATTCTCTCAATGGAGGAAGGTGAGTGCCACAAGGATCTGTATGAGATTGGTGCTTTTTAACATATCTATAAATGATGTGGAAATGGAAATGATGAGTGGTGATTAAATCTGCAGATGACATGAAACTATTAAAAATTCTATAATTGCATATGGCCTGTATGAAATTGCAGGAAAACCTTGGGAGACTAGAAGACTGGGCACCCAAACAGCAAATAATTTAATGTGGACAAGGGCAAAGTGATGCACATTGGGAAGCATAACTCAAATTATAGCTACATGATACTATATTCCATATTAGGAGTGAGCACAGAGGAAGAGAATTTATGGATTATCGTGAAAAATACGTTCAAATCTTCTGCTCAGTGTGCAGCAGAAGCCAAAAAAAGCAAACAAAATGTTAGGAATTATTAGGAAAGGAACAGAGAATAAATCAAAAAATATTATAATGCCTCTATCGATCCATGGTGAGACGTACCTTGAGTAATGTAATTCTGGTTGCCAGATCTCATGAAAGATATCATGCAACTGGAAAAGGTACAGAGAGGGGCAACCAAAATGATTAAGGGGTGGAAGGACTCTCATAAGAGGAAAAGCTGAGGGGAGATATGATTGAGGTCTATAAAATCCTAAATGGAGTAAAACAGGTAAACATAAATCGATTATTTACTCTTTCAAAAAATAGAAAGACTAGGGGGACACGCCATGAAGTCACATATTGACACATTTAAAACAAATAGTAGAAAACATTTTTTCACTTGGCATATAGTTAAGCTCTGGATCTCTTTGCCAGAGAAAGTGATAAAAGCAGTTAATGTAGTTGAAAAAGACTCGGACAAATTCCTGGAGGAAAAGTCCATAAAGCGTATTGAGGTAGATCTCAGGAAAGCCACTTCTTGTCCTTGGGTTTAAGTAGCATGGAATCTTGTCACTATTTTGTGACTCTGAAGGTACTTGTAATAAGGACCAGGCATTGTTGGAAACAGGATACTTGGCTAGACGAACCCTTGATCTGACCCAGTAAAGCAACTCTTATGTAATTAAAAAGCTATGGGATAGGAGGCAATGTTCTTTTGTGAATTTGGAGCTAGTTAAAACATAGAAAACAGGACGTAGGATTAAATGGACAATTCTCTCAATAAAGGAAGGTGAATAGTGGAGTGCTGCATGATGGAACTCCTCTCATATGAGGAAAGGCTTAGGTTAGGGCTCTTCAGTTTGGAAAAGAGATGGATGAGGGGAGATATGACTGAGGTCTACAAAATCCTGAGTGGTGTAGAATGAGTAGAAGTGAATTGCTTTTTTACTCATTCCAAATGTACAAAGACTAGGGAACACTCAAGGAAGTTACATGGAAATACTTTTAAAACAAATAGGAGGAAATATTTTTTTCAGTTAACAAATAGTTAAGCTGCGGAACTCTTTGCCAGGGGGTGAATCTCTTCATAAAGGTGGTTAATAAATCCCAATAAATAAATATAGTAACAGCAGGTAGCATATCGGGGTTTAAAAAAGGTTTGGACAAGTTCCTGGAGGAAAAGTCTATAGTCTGCTATTGAGACAGACATGAGGAATCTACTGCTTGCCCTGGAATTGGTAGCATAGATTGTTGCCACTATTTGGATTTTTGCCAAATACTTGTGACCTGGCTTGGTCACTGTTGGAAACAGGATACTGGGCTAGATGGACTATTGGTCTGACCCAGTATGGCTGTTTTTATGATCTGTACTGGGACTGGTGCTTTTTAACATATTTTTAAATGATCTGGAAATGGGAATGAGTGAGGTGATCAAATCTGCAAATGACAAAAAACTATTCAAAGTTGTTAAATCACATGCGGACTGCGTGAAATTGCAGGAGGATTTTGGGAGGCAGGAAAACTGGGCATCCAAATGGCAGATGGAATTTAATGAGGACAAGTGCAAAGTGATGCAAATTGGGAACAATAACCCAAATTGTAGATATATGATGCTAGGTTTTACGTTAGGAGTCACCACTAAGGAAAAGGATTTAAGGGTCATCATGGACAGTATGTTGAAATCTTTGCTCAGTGTGCAGCATTTGCCAAAAAAGCACAGTGTTAGGAATTATTAGGAAAGGAATAGAGAAAAAAAAACCATCATAATGCCTCTGTACCTCTCCATGATGAGACTGCATCTTGAGTATTGTGTGCAATTCTGATTACTGCATCTCAAAAAAAGATATAGAGGGGTATAATCGAACGGAAATGCCTATCTCCATGGGCGTTTATCTCCGAGAACGGGTCCGTGAAGGGGCGGGCTGAACCGTAATTTCAAAAAAATGGACGTTTTTGAGCTGGGCGTTTGTTTTTTTTTAGCGATAATGGAAACTAAAAATGCCCAGCTCAAAAACGTCCTAATCCGAGCCATTTGGTCGTGGGAGGGGCAAGGATTGGTAGTACACTGGCCCCCCTGATATGCCAGGACACCAACTGGGCACCCTAGGTCAGTGCAGTGGACTTCAGAAAAAGCTCCCACATGCATAGCTCCCTTACCACGGGTGCTGAGCTCCCAACCCCCTCCCCCAAAACCCACTACCCACAAATGTACAACACTACCATAGCTCTTAGGGGTGAAGGGGGCACCTACATGTGGGTACAGTGGGTTTTGGAGGCCTCCCATTTACCAGCACAAGTGTTACAGGTGGGGGGGGGATGGGCCTGGGGCCACCTGGCTGAAGTGCACTGCGGTACCCACTAAAAGTGCTCCAGGGACCTGCATACACGAAGGCCTCTAGGACTGGTTGCTGCTATATAACATTGGCACACCAGTTGACACCTGAAGACTAATCTCTCCGAAAACGTCCTTTATTGGAATAACCGCATTTACTCACAGTTAACTGCAGATCAGAGGTTGTGCCCCATTGGCCTGGTACTGAGATGAGCAGTAGGTCAGAGCTGGCAGAATGCTGTACAATGCCCTCTTTCAGCCACATTCAAGGGAAGAACTAAGTTGTCTAACGTGGCTAACACAGGAAAGGGAACTAAAACTGGCTTACAAAAATGGCCACTACCGCATGGACTACAACAGGAAACACAACATGGCACACTCTGACCCAGTAGGCAGGGGGGGAAAGCACCATGGGAGAAGAGCCTACCAACTACCAACATTGTGAGACGGTAACACAAGCTAATGAAATCACGGAGCCCAATACCCTGCACCCACCACAATGCAATGCTGATGTAACCCTGTAGTGCACCCGAGAGCCACATCTGACCCAGGGAAAGGCTGTGAGAGGATCGAACACATTCTGCTGTCATGGAGGTGGGTACGGCATTTGAGGCTGGCATACAGGCTGGAAAAAAGTTTTTAAAGTGGAGTTTTTTTGGTGGGAGGGGGTTAGTGACCACTGGGGGAGTCCGGGGAGGTCATCCCCGATTCCCTCCAGTGGTCATCTGGGCAATTGGAGCACTTTTTTGGGACTTGTTCGTGAAAAAAAAGGGTCCAAAAAAAGTGACCCAAAATCGCGGTAAAAACGCCTTTTTTTTCGATTATCAGCTAAAGACGCTCATCTCTCCTCGGCTGATAACCACGCCCCAGTTCCGCCTCCACCATGCCTCCGACACGCCCCCATCAACTTTATTCGTTTCCGCGACGGAGTGCAGTTGGAAATGCCCAAAATCGGCTTTCGATTATACCGATTTGGGCGCCTTTGCGAGACAAACGTCTATCTCCCAATTTATGTCGCCCTATAGGTGTTTTTCTCTTTCAAAAATAAGATGGATAGTGGAGTTCAAAAAGGTACAAAGAAGGGTGACTAAATATGTTTAAGAGGTTTGAAAAACTCTCACATAAGAAAGTGCTTAAGAGGTTAAGGTTCTTCACTT
This sequence comes from Microcaecilia unicolor, assembly GCF_901765095.1. NCBI lineage: Eukaryota > Metazoa > Chordata > Amphibia > Gymnophiona > Siphonopidae > Microcaecilia > Microcaecilia unicolor. Next base: position 165,086,839 of record NC_044040.1, read on the forward strand.
AGCTGTTCTTTCACTAAAGTGCACTGAAACATGGTCTGTGCTGTTGTAGGCACGTGTATTGGACACACACAGGTCCATTTTTCAGCGTGCCTGCCAAAAGGTATCACGCATTAACCAGTCAGTAATCGTCAGCACAAGTACACTGCCGATTACCGCCTGGTTAGTGCCATGCGGTAGAAAATACAAAATATTTTCTGCCACACATATCAGATGCACGTAAAAAATGGGATTATTGCCTGGGGCATGCGGTAGCCGGGCACTAGTTCCAAACTGACGCATGTAGGACATGCCTTAGTAAAAGGACCTCTTAGAGAAGAAATGGCTGAGGGAGGATATGAGAGAGGGTATTGAATGGGATGGAATGGGTGAACACAAATCGATTGTTTATTCTATTAAAAAGTACAAAGTCTAGTGGACTAGGGCTAGGGCTCTTCAGCTTGGAGAAAAGGCAGCTGAGGGGAGATATGATAAAGGTCTGTAAAATAATGAGTGGATTGGAATGGGTAGATGTGAAGCGTCTCTTTACTCTTTCCAAAAATACTAGGACTAGGGGGCATGCGATGAAGCTACAATGTTGTAAATTTAAAATGAATCTGAGAAAAGTTTTCTTCACTCAACGTGTAATTAAACTCTGGAATTTGTTGCCGGGAATGTGGTAAAGGCGGTTAGCTTAGCGGAGTTTTAAAAAGGTTTAGACGGCTTCCTAAAGAAAAAGTCCATAGACCATTATTAAATGGACTTGGGAAAAATACACTATTTCTGGGATAAGCAGTATAGAATGTTTAATACTTTTTGGGGATCTTGCCAGGTATTTGTGACCTGGATTGCCCACTTTTGGAAACAGGATGCTGGGCTTGCTGGACCTTTGGTCTTTCCCAGTATGGCAATACTTATGTACTTATCTATGTGTAAACCATGAGCTAAAAAATATTTTAAAATTTTCTGGGAGGGAGCATGTCTGGGGCAGAGAGTGGGCATTTCTGCGCTAATCAGTTAGTGCATGTACATTACTGCGTGCTACCTAATTAGCGCAGGATTAGCACGTGAGCCCTTTCTTCCTACAAAATAAATGTTAGTAAGATGTTTGTAATGGCTATGCACTAATAGCAAAATTAGCAAGTGGCCATTAATTTAAAAAATAGGAAAATCAGCCATTTTTCAATGGCAGTAAAAAGGGCATTAGCATGCGGGTAAAACCCATGTAAGGGTGCACTAAGACCACTTTTTACTTAGCTTAGTAAAGGACCCCATAGTGGCAGATTTAAAACAAGTAAGAGAAAATATTGTTTTACTCAATGTATAGTTAAGCCCTGGAACTCTTTGCCAGAGCAAGTGGTAAAAGCAGTTAATGTAGCTGGGTTTAAAAATAAAAGTCTATAAACAGTTATTAAGGTAGACTTGGGAAAAAGCCACTGCTTATGCCTGAGATTAAGTAGCATGGAATCTTGATACTTTTTGGGATTCTTCCAGTTAATTGTAATGTGGACTGGCCACTGTTGGAAACAGACTGGGCTAGATAGACCCAAAGTCTAAGCCAATACGGCAACTCTTATGTTTTTTAGATTCAATTGACTTGTATGGATTGTTGTGTGGAATTTTTAAATATGTATTCAGGAACCTATAGTCATTAACCAATGGTAGAAGAGCTTGTTAACATCACAGTGTGCTCTGATCTCCCTGAGATGACCACAGAGCTGCCCTGTTTCCTATAAAGTAACAGTCAGTCTAAGTGTAGAAAGTGTCATGGTCAGATGACCAGTATGAGCCAATGAGCCAGGGGTTACTGAATATTCTACTGTCTCTGGCAGAAATATAAATGAAGTTAGATGTACAGATCAAAAATTATTAGGAAGAGGAGAGACAGGCAGATGCCATGATATTATAGTTGTCCTGTAGGAAAGAAAGCTAAAAATAGCAGAAACAGTAATCTGTCTCTTCCAAGTTCCCATAGAAAGTAAAGATATATGAGGGTTTATAGTATAGCTGAGTTTTGAAAAGATGTGGACAAATTTTTGGAGGACAGATCTACTAATAGTTGTTAACCTCTAACATCTGTGAGTAACTAAATGGATGGATTCTTTCTACTCCTCTCCCCCTGATTCAGATCGGCCAAATACTTCCAACTGGCCTGGATGAGCTATTGTTAGAGACCAATTTCTGATACAGACATTTTTAAGAGTGGAGGAGTAGCCTAACAGTTAGCACAGTGGGCTGAAAACAAAGGGAACCAGGTTCAGTTCCTACTCTGGCTCCTTGTGACCCTAGGCAAATTACTGAACCATCCATTACCCCAAGTACAAAAAAAAGTTAGATTGCGAGTCCAATAGAGACAGAGAAAATACCTGTATATAATAAGTAAACCACTTTGTACCACAGAAATGCAGAATCTCAAATGCATGACTCATGTTCATAAACACAGGGCTTGTAGGCTCATGGCTGCCTTGTACTTGTGGGTTTGCATGCTAATTTTTCCCAAAGGGCTTAATAATAAGCATAGATAGTACCAACAGTTTCCTTTAAATATTTGGACCATTACAGAATAGGACTTTTTAATCTCTGCTTACATTAACTAGGTATAAAGGAACAAGAATTTTAAAATACCAACTTTGTGCGCATTTTCCATCCCCGACCTAATCTTGCTCCCTTTTTGATGCAGCTAAAAGAACCCTTGAGGTAAACAGTGTGGTAGTTTTACCCACAATTGGGGGTGGGGGGAGGAATGGTATTTTTCAGTGGCTCTATTTGTGCAGGTAAACAGTTGTTCACCAGCATAAAAATGTTTTAAATCTGCTCTTCCCAGGTTCTTGTGAGATAGTAACCACATGATTTAATGTGTTGGAAATGACTTCATCCCACTGAGCTTTCTTTTACTTGTCATGAATTTGATGCATCAAGTTAAGGAATGTATAAAGAGTGCTAAGTAGAAAAAAACCACTTAAGAGCTAAGCAATTACTCTCAGAGTAAGTGTAATTGAATGGTATAAAATAACACAAGACAAGAAGCAAGGTAAGGAGGAAACCTCATGTATTCACCACTTCAGTGCTAAATATACTGGTACATGTCAGTTCCATCCATTTCATAAAATCATAAACCAAAAAAAAATTTCTGTCTCTGCTTTCTGTGCACATAGATTTTCAACTGGAAATGTTAATGACAACTTCATTTAAATGTCACATAATTCAGCAGCCTCTTAAATGTCACATTAAGGACCAGATTCTATATATGGCGCTTAAAAAATCTACACAGAAAACATCTCTGCCTAAGCATATTCTATAAGCGGTACCTAGATTTAGGTGCATTTTATAGAATATGTTTAGTTGATATCCTAGCACCTAAAACTACGCACATCCATTTACACTAAGGAAAACTTGACGTAAATTCCGGCACGTAGATTTAGGCTCAGAGGGCCATATTCTAAAACAGTGCACATAAATTCTGGAGCACCCACAAAATGCCCATTCCTTGTCCATAACCACACCTCTTATTGCCTGTGCATCATAGGCGCGTTAACATTTTTAACACGCGTTAAACATGTACGTACATTAACCATGTACATGCCTACAATATCCCTATAGGCGCCTACATGGTTAGCGTGCGTGCTAAGTGTAGGTGCGCTAAAAACACTAACGCACCTTAGTAAACAAGAGCCTTAGCGAGTTGTGCACGTAAATTCTAATTATTGCCAATTAGTTCTCATTATTGCTTGTTAAGTGCTGTTAACAACACTGATTGGCTTGATAAGCCGATTAAGTTATGTACATTGTTATAGAATACACTTCTCTATATACACTGGTAAGATAAAATACTCTAAGTGTTATCTTTCTGGGGGAAAAGGCTTCAGAAACTGTATTCACAATGTCGGTAATGTGAATTACAGACTGTCATAGATCTCATACATACTTGATATTAGAGACTATGATACAGGTTCCTTTATTAGTCAAAAACCTCCCACATTAACAAAATCAAAATTTCTCTTATTGTAGATTGTGTTATACTCTATTTTCTACAATATATGAGGGTAATAAATACACCTATCTGGGCTGTAGTGTTGTCTGGAGGGTATTCTCAGAAAACAATGGAGGATAGTTCAAGCACATCCCTTATTTAAAGAACACCAACTATGCATAGCTTTTTCAAGAGGTCAAAATTTAAGAGACCTCATGCAACCTAAGCTCACCAAGCCTATCCCGATTACGAATAGGGGTCACAGTGAATGTAGTATATGCATCTATTGTACCAATATGACAACGACTAATATTTTCATTAATCCTGCAGATTCTAAGATATATATAATCTAAAATATAGAGTATTTTATCTTGCCAGTGTATATAGAGCAGTTTATCTCAGAGGCAAGTATCAGCGGTTAGTTGAAATTTTGTATTTTTGATTATGGCTGAAGGCTCGTGGAAGACAGCATATGACTTTTCTGCAGAGGAGGCCACTAGTCTACTGAATGATAGAGATTTCTTTGGCAGACTGTCAACAGGCCCCTCTCAGTCTCAGCAATTTTGTCAGCTTACAGATACATATAAGGAGATAGCCAAGTTAGAAATCAACGGGGCAAGCTTAATCAACTATTGTAGCAACGAATGGATACCGAGGGGACTCCGAATGAATGTGGGGCCTCAAATTTTCAAGCAAGATGAGGACTTTGTACATAAATGGAACCATATTCTAAATAGATGCTCTTTAGATCTAATGTTATTGATTATTGAAAGACGCAAGGCTCAGTTGAATAAACAGAAACAAATGCTTACAGAAGAAATAACCTCACTACAAACTAAAGTAGGTCCTGAGGCTTTTGAGAAAAACCACCAGGAGATCTTGACCACCATTGATAGATTTAGGGATCAATTACAAAAACAGAAAAGCAAGAAATTCCTACGGGATGAAAAGGATTACAAGAATAATAGAGTATACCGTTGGATGTACCCTATGGAAAATGATCAAAATAGATCTATCTACTAAAGATAAAATGGGGGTACATTTTGAATCCTCATCATCATCTTCATCGGGTTCAAGAGAAGAATGACGACCGCAGCAGGATTTTTTACCCAGAGGTCGAAGTTTATGAGAACCGGCTATCTCTTATTTTATTAAGTGTGATATTCAGCACTTAACCACATAAGTGACATTATATAATGATAGGGCTGACTTTTATGTGGTCCCTATATGGCGGCTTAACTTAGGCACCCTTTTACCAAGCTGTGGTAAAAAGGGCTCTGTAGTAGTTTGGACACATGAAATTGGCATGCGTTGGACCATTTTTTACCCGACTGGGAAAAAGGACATTTTTTAATAGGGCAGTAAATGGTGGTGCGCTAAAATTAAAAGTAGTGCATGGTTACTTACTGCCTGAGCACTTACCATCACCTATCGATCTAGCGGTGAAGGCTCAAGTGCTACTCATGCGGTAATAAGGCAGCGCACACCAATATGGCTGCTGATTACCGCCAGGAACGCCCCCATGTGGTAGAAAATGGAAAAATAGTGCACAGAGGGTCCCTTTTACTCAGCTGCGGTAAAAAGGGCCCTGTGCTAGTGCCGGTGACCATTTTTGCCACACACTGAGGCCCTTTTTTACTGTAGTGGGTAAAAAGGCTGAAATAAGAAATGGCTATGCAGTAAGACTGCACTTACCTTGTGACCATGTGGGGGGAGCAATTACCACACTCACTGAGGTGGCGGACAGGGCTCCCACGCTAACCTGTCAGTAACCCCCTGCGGAAATATTTTTCAAATATTTGTTAGCGCCGGAAATGTTGCATGCTGGGGGTACAACTACCGCCAACGCCCTCATTGGGCCAGATGTGGTTCCAGTTTGGTGAGTGGTAAGCCTGCATTGGGCTTACTGCCACTTAGAAAAAGGGCCCCTCAGCCTTTTTACATGCTGTGGTAAAAAGGGCCTGTGTGTGGCAAAAATGGCCATTGCCGCTGGCGCAGGGCCCTTTTTTACACACAGCTTAGTAAGAGGGCCCATGTGTGCTATTCGAGACATGTGCTTAGGTACACTTTTAGCATGCATGCATATATGTGCATGCCTACAGTTACATTGGTCTCAAGCTTACGTACATATCAACAGATTAGGCCTCTAAGGTCAGCTGCACAAGATCGACTAGATGTTCCTTCTTTTCAATTAGTTAAATTAGATGAATATCTGAATTCTGTCTTTTACATTGTGGGCCCAAACTTATGAAATACTTTGCCTGCTAATATAAGGTTCACCCAAAGCTTAGAGGTTTTTAAAGAAATCTCTCAAAACATTACTATTTTAGCAAGCTTTTGATAGCACTTAATATTTTTTCTCTCTCAGATAGATGACAGTAACAGCTTTTGGAAGCTAAATTGTAGTGTCTTTGATTTTATCTGATAGTGGTTTATGTTTTCCTTGTTCGTTCTTATTTTCATTGTATATATTTCTTTGTACCCCATATAGAATTTTTAAGATAGTGCGGATTATACATTTTTAAATAAATAAACATATCTATCTATCTATCTATCTATCTATCTATCTATCTATCTATCTATCTATCTATCTATCTATCTATATGCTAGTATTCTAAACATTTATGCAAGTAACTGGTGTGTAAATGTTAATGCCTTCTTTATAGAACCACTCTGTATACATGTATTCATGATTGAACAGGAAAATAAACATATTTAAAAAGTTCCCCTCACCCTTGACACCTCCTCTGAGGTATGTATGAGTGACAGCAAAAGGGTCATTTCAGCCAGATCTTAGTCTTGGCTGTGATTCAGCTGGAAGAGCAAAGAAGCAGGAAGAAACTGCTAGGTAAAAAAGAAAAAAAAATGTGAATACAAATGTTTATATAGCCATGAGTATTCCAGAAGTTTTCCACAAACGATGCCTTAAGGAATTCAATATGTCCAGTAGGTTACTCCCCTTCCCTTCATCTTCCTTTTCTAAATACTAACATTTTGATTACTAAGTAATGATGCTTGTAGATAGAGACAGGGCCAGCTCAACCTATGGACCAAGGCACAGGCTCAGGGGGTCAGTGATAAAGGGTGCCAAAATCCTGGTTTGGCATCTCTCCCTCTCTATTCTCTCCCCTCCCCCTCTGCTTGCAAATGGGGGAGGGGGAGGGGAAGAATGAGAAAGGGAGAGATGCCAGAAAAAGATCTTGGTGCCCTTTATCATCAGTGGGGGTGGGATGAGGGACTTGAGAGAGAGAGGGGGAGATATCAGATTGCGAGAGGGGACGCCAATGCAAAAGGTGACTCAAAGCGTCACAGTCCCTTGAGTCTGCCCTGCACAGAGATATTCTACAGTGTCTGAAAATCACCAATGAATGAAATAAAACCTGTTTCTCCCCTCCCCCACAATCCCACCAGACACACTTCCCTCTGGTAACTTGAGCCACAGTTTACCTGCACATATTCAGCTGAATAGTTTGCTCACCAAATCATTCTTTCCTTCTTTATTTTTTTTTCTTAACCAAGCACAATTCTAGGATTATGACCCTCAAGACAGGAAAGGATTTCAAGCAACCTTAACACTAGACGGGAGAAAAAGTTAATGCACCGTGCAGTCACGCATGAAAGCTGCAGAATAAAGAGAGAAAAACCACAAGCAGGAAGAAAAGCAAATGCAGCTACAGACGGTCTGCATCCACCAGTATGGCCAGGAACCTTGGTGCATTAATATGGAGGTGTAGATGCCAAATATAGGAAACAGATGGGGGAAGCTGAGTAATTTGATTGGCTATGATAGCTTCAAGGTGTGATGCCACTGAGAACAGTGAGTTCAGTTCAGAATTTGACCACAGGACATGTTTTGTTTAACATCTGAAGAGCAGAGGTCTGGAAGTCATATTGGTCCTTAAGAAAACTGGACTTTTGAAGGGTGTGGTTCCACTTGTTGGAGCAACAGGTTATGATGTTGTACCTGAACTTTGAAGGTCATGCATGTCTCTTCCTACATCAAATACGATGTACTTGAACTTTGAAGGTCATATATGTCTTTTCATACATCAAATATGGTTTCAATTGCAGACGTATGGCATGCTGTTTAGCGATTTCTCACATTAATATATTAAAAAGTGAGACAGCCTACAAAGAATGCTAATGTCAAAGAGAAGTTCAAAATTCTGCCATCAATAGAAATCTATAAATACCATTAAGCTATTCTACACAAGTGTTTTAAAAAACACTTTTTTACAAATAGGTAAACACTAACATATCCTCAAGGTAAGTGTTTTTGGTAGTGTTTTGTTAAAAATACTGATATGTTTATTATGGTGTGCTAAATTAGGGAACCTAGATAAATTTAAGTCCCCCTTTACTAGTCAGTGTGGGAATTAGTGCATGCTAACAGCATATGTTGATGTTAACAACACACCTAGCACATGCTAATTCCTATGTTAATTGACAAATATGGAATGGGTGGTGCCTTTGCACTTTAGTACATGAGGCCCTTAGAAGGTAGTTAAGAGGCTTAATTAGAGCAGCCATATGACTTCAGATCTCATCTTTGGCACAAGAAACTTGATTTCAGAGAGAGAAAAATTTTATAGCTCTATGCGTCTTATTCAACCGAATACATCGTTTTCTTTTAAATAGCAGGTTTATTCCTCTTCCTCTGGCAGTGGTTGTAATATACTGTCCCCAGTATAGCAGCATGCTATAACCCTTTCCCCCTAATCATATAGGGCCTGATCGCTGGTGGCGATCAGTGTTTTGCGTTAAACCCAGAAATTCAATGCCAGACCATGTCCAGGCACCAGCATTGAATATCCGGGTTTGCAGAGCCAGATATGGGTTACACATAAAGATAGGACTGACTTTTATGTGGTCCTATTTATGTGCGTAATCTGGCCAGTTAAGTGCTAAATATTGACACTTAACCAATTAAGTGCTAACTTCGCCCCTGGAATGCCCCCCCCCCCCAAAAAAAAATAGCTGGTTTTCAATTCGGCACTTATCAGTTATTTTCAATGGCACTAACCTGTTAAGTGCTGCTGGAAATTAGTGTTTAGCCCCAAATAGGTGATTTAACCAGGCAGGAGCCATTTCTGGCCCTTATCATTTTGAATATCGGCTCGGTAGTGCAGGTTCTCACCAAGCCAGAAGGTGAAGAAGGGACCATTCTCAGATGTTTCTGCCCCCCCATTTGCATGGAGGCAGGGAATTGGGTTGTGATGTTGAACTACAAGTACCTGTAGTCCTAGAGTTCTCTGTGAAAGGATCTTTCAGAGCACATCTCCAGCTTTCTGTTTCTTTTGGGACTCTTTCTATTGGCTTGCCGTGCTCTCTATGCATGCTGGGCAAGTTGCCCCCTCTTTCTCTCACCATAGGATCTGTAAGAGTTAGTCTGCAGCTTATCTCCTCCGTGAACTGAAACTATCTATGCTGTATTCTGTTGTATGTGTTGGAATGTAATTGTATTTTACATGCATTGCCTGTCACCTATTATTTCTCTGTGATTACTCTGTGACCTCTGATGTGAATTACTTAGAGAGGTCACACAGCTATGCAACTTCCTGTGGGGGTCAGACACAGTCAGATGCAGCACATGCAGCACATGGAGCACATGGAGCTCATGATCTCTCCTAACCTGAGAGGATCTATGGTGGTGTGAGCATCCATTACCATCTAAGCACATGGAAGGAGCTGATAATACAAATGTATAGTAATATGTATATATAAGCCTGTCTGATTATAATCTAACTACAAACTGTGAGTAAACAGATGTTTTGTTACTTCAACTTTAAAGTGACTCAGCAGTGAATTATTCAGGGGTGAATGAGAGAGAGATGAAGAAAGAAATTAACATTTCTAAAGCTGAAGCTGTGTGTACTAAAATCTGCTAATTATTTATTACAAATAATCCAACAAAAGGGTTATGGGCCCAGGGTCCAGGAATTGAAAAAGAAGAGAAATATTACCAGGCAGAAAAAAAGGCCACATTTTTCTCTTAAGTTTTAAAGGAAAGATTCAGTCTGTCTCTCTCTCCCCCCACACAGCAGACAGAAGGCTAAGAAAATGGCTGAGGGAAGAAATTCACCATTGTTCTATTCTCTCAAGGTGCCTAAATTAACTGAGTTTAATTATCAGCAGTGGGAATTAAGATTCATATGTCTCCTTCGAGCAAAAGGATTAAATATATGCTTAGACCAAGACAGAACAGCTGAAAATATGGCTGAATGGGACAATGCAAACTATTATGTGAAGTGCATGCTTTTGGAAGCTCTCTCAGAGAAACAAGCCATATTAGTGGAGGGAAAAGATACACCAAAGGACATTTTATATAAACTGAGAACTATGTATGCAACTACATATGCAAAGCAGCAACCAATTTGGTTGGCAGAGTTGAATGAAACCAAATTAAGGGATAAAAGTAAATGTAATGATCACATTATGCATCTTATGTCTTCATTTCAAAAGTTAGAACTTTCTGGAATTCCCATGTGTGATGCATTGAAAAGAGCATTTCTTTTTACCTCACTATCAAAGAAGTTTGATGTTTTTAGGTCTGTAAATGAGGCCATTGAAGGGCAATCTTTTGAACAGACAACATCAAAACTAAGGCAGGAATGCATAATAAATGATTCTGAGGAGATGTGTTCTCAAAGTCAGTCAGAGAGAAATGAAACAAATTTCTTGGCAAAGAACAGAGGAAGGCGGAGCTATGGGAAAACTCCACCCAAGGGCAAGCTGATTTGCTACTCATGTGGAAAGGAGGGACATGTATCTAAATGGTGTAAGGAAACACAAAACACTCCCTCTAGCTCACCTAAGCCAATGGAACTAAAGAATTTTCAAACCAGGAAATGTATGAAGGACAAAGATAAACACAAGGGCTTTCTAATGGCAGAAAAATCTTTGACTATGGTAAATAATAATTCAAATGAAAGTACTTGGATTTTGGATTCGGGGAGCACATGCCATTTAACCAATTCTAAGGATTTCTTTCAGGAAATGTGTCCAGAGGAAGGTATTCTTAAAACTGCAAACGCAGGGACTGCTAAGATCCAAGCAAAAGGTATTGGATTCTTAAAATGCAAAGTGTCTAATGAAGTTAAAGAAATTCCTGTAAGTGATGTCTTGTATATTCCCCAAGCAGTTTGCAATATGCTTAGTGTATCTACATTAGATAAGAAGGGATTTGTGATTCATTTTGAAAACAGTAAGTGCACAATCTCTAAAAATGATGAAGTGTATGCTGAAGCTTTTAAGCATAATGATGTTTATAAGCTGAACATTTCAGGTGAAGCCTCACATATGGCGCAAGTAAGGAAGAATGATGGTAAATGTAGTCTGGAAATCTGGCACCGCCGCCTGGGACATCGTGATTCTAAGGTGATCCAGGATCTTTACAGTAAGCAACTGGCCACCGGCATTCAGATAAGTGCAGATGCTGGTAAAATGGAGAAATGCATAGACTGTGTTACTCAAAAAGGTGTGAGACCCTCATTTCCTGCATACACAGGAAATAGGAGTAATAAAGTGCTGGACTTAATACACAGTGACTTATGTGGACCGTTTAATATCCCATCATTGGGAAATAACAGATTTGTGCTAATATTCTTGGATGATTTCTCTAGATATTGTGTGGCCTATTTGCTGAAAGAGAAAAGTCAAGTCACAGACATGCTGAAGAAATACGTAGCCATGGTGAGCAACAAATTTGAAAGAAAACCAAAGGTTCTTCAGACCGACAATGGTGGTGAGTTCACTTCACAAAGCATGCGCACATTTCTAGAACAAGAAGGCATTCAACATATCACAACAGTAGCTTATACACCAGAGCAAAATTCTGTTGCAGAGAGAAAATTTAGGTCACTTGTGGAAATGACCAGATGTATGCTGTCAGATAGCAATCTCCCTAAAAGACTATGGGGGGAAGCCATTCTCACAGCAGTGTACCTACAAAACAGAATGCCAACTAAAGGCGCTGAGCGCACACCACATGAGACATGGCATGGTAGGAAGCCAAACCTGTCACACATAAGAACATTTGGAAGTACAGCATATGCTCATGAACCAAAGCAAAGAAGGCATAAGCTGGATTCCACAACAGAAAGGGGCATTTTAGTTGGCTATGCTCCAGGACACAAAGGATATAGAATTTTGAATCTGAAAACTGGCATTGTTGGCATAAGACATGTTACATATTTTGATGAAAACAAAAGGGTTGATAAAGGCTGGATTATCCCAGATGAGCCTTATCATCCAGAATATGAAACTAGAACCATAATAGACATGCCAGTGTATATAAATGCCATACCAAGGCAGATGTCTGAAAGCAACTCACCTGTATCTAACGAGGAACAGGCAGAGGAAGCAGACACAGAAAGGATCATTGAAGAAGACAGTACAGTTGGAGAAGGGGAATCAATTGGAGAAGAACTCTCAGATTTAGAGGATGCGGAAAGGTCAGACCAACCTGTTGTCAGACGCTCATCCAGGGAAAACAAAGGTGTTCCACCCCCAAGACTGTCTTACCTAACAAAGTCAGCAGAAGCTCAAGAGCCCTTAACATGGGATGAGATTGAGAAAATGCCAGCAGAAGAAGCTGCTGAATGGCATAAAGCTGCACAAGAAGAAATTGATGCATTGAATAAAAATAATACTTGGATTCTTACAAAATTACCTCCTGGCAAGAAAGCTATAGGATGCAAATGGGTATTCAAGTTAAAAAGGAATGCACAAGGAAAAGTGGAAAGGTATAAAGCCAGATTAGTCGCAAAGGGATATCTTCAAAATTATGGAGAAGATTTTGATGAAGTGTTTGCACCTGTAGTGAAACACACGACAATCAGAACACTTCTGAGCATTGCAGTCTCAAAAGGCATGCAAGTCAACCACATTGATGTGAAAACAGCGTTTCTTCACGGAGATATAACTGAAGACTTGTACATGGAACAGCCAACAGGTTTCATAAATACAAAACAAAGACAGCTAGTGTGTAAATTAAACAAAGGTCTTTATGGATTAAAGCAAAGTGCAAAATGTTGGAATGATAAATTGCATGAAATATTGACAAATTTAGGATTTAAGCAAGGTGAAGCAGATAAATGTTTGTACACTAGGTGCACAAATGGACAATATGCATACATTTTAGCTTTTGTTGATGATCTGCTCATTGCAAGCAAAAGTGAGCAAGAGTACAAGGACATTGTAAAGTGTTTAAACCTCAATGTTGAGATAAAAGAACTTGGTAATGTGTCATACTATCTTGGTATAGAAATTGAGAAACAAAATGATGGTTCTTATCTTCTAAGCCAGAAGCAGAAAATAAATGAGCTTATTGAAAGTTTAGGTATGCAAGATGCCCAAGTTGTAAGCAATCCCATGATCACTGATTTTCTGAAGGATGAAACAGTAAGAGAACCTTTACCAGATAACATCCAATATAGATCAGCCATAGGTAAGCTTTTATATCTAGCTACCACATACAGGGCTGATATAGCAAATGCAGTAGGAATTTTGAGCAGAAGGGTCAGCTCACCTACCAAATCAGATTGGACTGCAGTTAAAAGGATGGTAAGGTATTTAAAGGGTACCATTGATTGTAAATTAAAGATTTCAGCCAATAGTAATCCAAAACTAATATGTTACTGTGATTCAGATTGGGCAGGGGATCATTCTGATTATAAATCCACAAGTGGATATGTGTTTATGTATGGAAATGTACAAATTTCATGGGCCAGTCATAAACAAAGTATTGTGAGTTTGTCTTCTACAGAAGCTGAATACGTGGCTGTATCGGAAGCGTGCAGAGAACTGATGTGGATTGAAAAACTTTTGCTGGATTTCGGAATAGCTGAACAGAGACCAATCCAGATAATGGAAGATAATCAGAGCTGCATCCGACTGTCACAGAATGACAAGGTTCAGTCACGCACCAAGCACATCGCAACGAAATACCACAACGTGCGAGAGTTGGCAAAAGAAGGGGTCATCAGTCTACACTATTGTCACACCAGTGAGATGACAGCTGACATCATGACCAAACCGTTACCCAGAGAACATTTTGTGAATCTGCGTATAAAGCTTGGACTTTGTATGAATAAATAATTGCATGACAGTTATGCATGAGAAGGGGTTTGTTGGAATGTAATTGTATTTTACATGCATTGCCTGTCACCTATTATTTCTCTGTGATTACTCTGTGACCTCTGATGTGAATTACTTAGAGAGGTCACACAGCTATGCAACTTCCTGTGGGGGTCAGACACAGTCAGATGCAGCACATGCAGCACATGGAGCACATGGAGCTCATGATCTCTCCTAACCTGAGAGGATCTATGGTGGTGTGAGCATCCATTACCATCTAAGCACATGGAAGGAGCTGATAATACAAATGTATAGTAATATGTATATATAAGCCTGTCTGATTATAATCTAACTACAAACTGTGAGTAAACAGATGTTTTGTTACTTCAACTTTAAAGTGACTCAGCAGTGAATTATTCAGGGGTGAATGAGAGAGAGATGAAGAAAGAAATTAACATTTCTAAAGCTGAAGCTGTGTGTACTAAAATCTGCTAATTATTTATTACAAATAATCCAACAGTATGACCATTTCAAGCTACTGTGACTCTATCAAGATTTTGCCAGTGTTAAGTATAAACAGCATCATTACTCAGCGTGTTGTTGAATTCCATCCAACTTCTCTCTTGCATGGAGAGAGAGCTGGTTGAGAACAGACTTTCAGTTTGCAAGGCAAAAACTCTTGTCCAGCATATCTGAACTGTAAGCTTTCCTTGTTTAATTACTGCATTAAAGAAGATTTTGGTTCAAGAGTTCTGAGTCTTCTCATAGTGATGTTCTATACTCTGGCTTAGACGGTATGACAATCACCCCCAGTGAGAGAGCAGAAAAGTACTTCAGTTAGATCCTAGCCAAAAGATTATTGATTGAGCCATGTATAAAACTCAAGCTCACCTCTAAGTGTGGAAATATGAGAGAGTAGAAATGAAGATAACGGGATAGGTAGTCCACCTAGGTGGATTAACACCAAATCCCAAGGAGTAAAAGTACACACTGAGAAGTGGGAAGTGGACCAATGACGCCAGGAAAACGTGGCAATGGTAATGTTCAATGAATAAACTTTAATGTAGACTCGACACAATACTGTGTTTCGGCCACAGGCCTGCCTCAGGAGTCATTGTCCATGAAATAAGATCAGGGCTGACTTGGTAGTGTCTGCCAACAAAGCAACTTTTCCTTATCTTACAGTCTGTAGTTTTGCAAAGAGTAGAAATTGCCCTGTTGATATATATTAAAACAAAAATACAAACAAACAATTATCGAGTCCAAGTTAGAATGATTGTAACTCATTCAGAATAAGGCAGCAAAATTAGTCTTGCCAAACAAGAAATTTGACCATGCAATGCCACTGCTGAAGGCAAAGGTGCGTGAGCACTCTCAGTATTGAGCAAACATCTTGACTGTGTCCAGGGACATAGGAGTCAACTTTTCAAAATTATTGGGGTGCTAAACCCAATGGAAAGTACCTTCCTAGACACAGTTAAGGAGTTTGCTCAATATTGGGGGTGCTCAATCACCCATAGCACCCACAGAGCTGGTTCCTATGTCCAGAGACAAGTAATTTCCATTGAATTTAGCACCCTTAATCATTCTGAAAAGTTGACTGCTATGGTGGAAGGGATTTGTACTGGTTACCTATTGAACAAAGGATTTGGTTTCAAGTGGAGTCATTAATGTTTAAGTGTTTGTTTGTAGCCAGCCCCTGATACTTGGCAGAGTTATTTCAACAGTATGTTTCAAACCACTAACTGTGATCTTTGCAGCAGGTGCTAATGACGGTACTAAAATCCCCTCAAATTAGATTAGTGGTAACTGGATGAAGTGCTTTTTGTTGTCTTGCTCCTAAGTTGCGGAACAGGCTGCCAGTGATCTCAGATTCATTATTTTTATGGTTTAGGGAAAGGCTAAAACCTGATTTTTTTGAGAATGTATTTGAATGAATACTTTTTAGTTGTATTGTATATATGAAATTATAGGGACATTTTAGTAAAACACAGTAATGTTTTACACTTACCACATGCAAAAAGTAACAGGCAGTAATTGCAAAGCCCATGCATTCTTGAGTATCAGCTAAACAGTGAAGCTTCCACAACACTGTGGGATTGTAGCTCACAGGCATCACTACAAAGAAGCATTGTGGAAGCTTTGCTGTTTAACTGACACTGCGGTTATATATTGGATAGCTTATATTTACAACAGACCCCTGATGCAGGCAGGAATGCTGAAACAAGGCCCGTGTCGGGTTCTTGAATAGCTAGCCTTGCTCCGGAGGTCCTTGCTACTTTTTTTTTGTTCTTCTGGGGTTCCCCCAGGATAGGTTTAGGAATCACTGCTCTATACACTGAATATCAAGATGGAATAAATCAATTCAGTACAGGCATACTGTGAAAATGCAAAGGAGCAAAGAAAGTATTGTATATTACTGTACATCTCAACATTAATCCAGGAACTTCGTCTAAAGCAACTGGGGAGAAAATACTGCTCAGTCACAAACAGAAGGAACAACTTCCACGGATGAAGCACACCAAGCAATTGAGACTACTACTACTACTACTACTACTACTACTTAGCATTTCTATTGCGCTGCCAGGGTTACACAGCACTGTACAAGTTTAGACAAGGGGAAGGACAGTCCCTGCTCAAGAGAGCTTACAATCTAAAGGTAATAAGCTATGTAGTCGGTGTATGTATCTGGAATGGGGAAGGTGGTTAGGCGCTAAAAGCAAGGGAGAAGAGATGGGCCATGAGTAAGGAAAATGGGCAGGGAGGGCGCACGGCGTATGGGCTCAGGAAGTCTGTTCCAGGCATAAGGTGAGGCGAGGCAGAAGGGGCGGAGTCTGGAGTTAGCGGTGGTGGAGAAGGGTACAGATAGGAGTGATTTGTCCTGAGAGCGGAGGTTACGGGTGGGAACATATGGGGAGAGGAGGGTAGAAAGGTAGTGGGGGGCTGCAGATTGAGTGCACTTGAAGGTCAATAAGAGAAGCTTGAATTGTATACGGTAGTGGATCGGGATCCAGTGAAGTGATTTGAGGAGAGGGGTGATATGAGAGTATCGGTTCACGTGGTAGATAAGACGTGCGGCGGAGTTTTGGACAGATTGAAGGGGGGATAGGTGGCTAAGCGGGAGGCCAGCGAGGAGAAGGTTGCAATAGTCAAGACGAGAGGTAACGAGTGAGTGGACGAGAGTTCAGGTGGTCTGTTCAGAAAGGAATGGGCGAATTTTGCTAATATTATAGAGGAAGAAGACCTTTTGGCCATACTGACCTGCCTCTGGAGAAGATAGTCTTGAGAGGCCATGGAGCCTGACCACCAGAAGGAAAGGTACCCTTGAAGAATACTCTCAGATTAACTGTGTTGTGGATTTTCTCGAGATGGAAATGACATGACAAATTTGTAGACCCCTGAGGCAGGCTAGCATGGCCGAAACACGAGTTGTGTCAGGTCTCATTTGCTGTAGAACTATTTGGAAGATTCAATAAAGAAAATTTTGGCACCATCTGTAAGAGGTTCTTTTCGTCTCCTCTACTGTTTTGTGCTTGGAGAAAATACTGCTACCTGAGTAAGTGCTGCTGCCTGGTGTTCCCTCTAAGCTGAGTGCATGTGATATTTTAATTTGTTAGAAAGCATCATAGAGAAGCTGAACTATTCACATCTACCTCATCTTAGCAGCAGGGCAATTACTTAAATTAAACTGGTGCTCTATTAAGTTGGCTGTTCAGGTCCCAACCATAGGATTGTGCTATAATATTAACCATAGATTGCTAGCATTACTATCATTATTTGATTTTAACATTGGTTCCTCTAAGCCAGTGGTTCTCAACCCAGTCCTCGAGGCACACCTAGCCAGTCAGGTTTTCAGGATATCCACAATGAACATGAATGAGAGAAATTTGCATGTAATGCCTCCTTGGTATGCACATCTATCTCATGCATATTCATTGTGGATATCCTGAAAACCTGGGTGTGCCTTGAGGACTGGGTTGAGATGCACTGCTCTAAGCTATGTGATTCTGCTTTAAAAATCTATGGGGGTTGTGGAGGGGTGGTATTGCAGCTATACAGTTTTCAATTGACTTTCCATCACAAGCCTCTAGTTTCGTGTTTTTGATTCATGTTAAAACATAAATGATACTAATATATTACTATTAAGATAATAATAAATGTTTAAAATTTTCCCAAATTTTGATCCTTGTTATGATTAAGATTTTTAAGCAAGAACTTCTGCTGCACAAAATTGCTCATAAATTTACTCAGTAGAAATTTTTTTATGTGGGCTGAAAATTTTGCACACAAGCCATCAGTCCTTAGAGGTACGATTGCCACTGACTGGAGCCATACCTGGATTTTCAGCAGCACTCTAGAGTAGAGAATGACACTGGGACAAAATTTGTCTACATCCCCTCCCCGTCTCTGTGGGTTCTGTCTCCATCCCCACCCCATCCCCGCAGGCCCTGTCTCCATCCCTGTCCCGTCCCCGCAGGCCCTGTCTCCATCCCTGCCCTGTCTCCGCAGGCTCTTTCCCCCATCCCCATGGGCTCTGTTCTCATCTGCAGAAGCCTTGAACACTTATGATTTTATATTTAAATCTTTTTATTAAAGTATAAAAAGGAACAATAAATATGCTGTGCAACTGTTGTGTATAAATTATAAATAGAAAACAATATTAACAATGAGCAACTATAATAACACTCCCACCACCACCACCCTCTACCCTTCCAACCCCAACAATAGCTGACTTCTGCTTCCCCAAGACATCCTAATCCACCCTGTTAAAATGTCCAGGGGTACAAAATACAACCTGTTCTGTATACCCTAGAGGGAAAAATATGCCTTATGAAACACTGTCGTGATTTTTTAATCTGTGGATGATTAAGAAGTCATCAACAATCTCAAGATTCAGTCTAGCTCTCCTGTCTTCCACAGTCCCTCCTTCAATAGAAGATGTCTTTTTAGAAGATGTGCTGGTAGCAGGATGTTTGCTTATCTTTCCAAAAAATAAAAATATTGTCATCAGTATCAATCAAACAGAAATAACAGTCCAGTTCATTAATAGGCTTCGAAGTAGAAAATGACATGGGGACAAAGTTTGTCCCCATCCTTACAGGCTCTGTCTGCATCCCCGCCACGTCCCTATAGAATCTGTCCCTGTTCTCACCATGTCCCCTTGGGATCTGTCCCTGCCCCGTCCCCACGGGCTCTGTCCCCGTCCCATCCCTGCCCATCCACATGTCATTCTCTACTCTAGAGACAGCGCCACTGAAAAACTCTGCAGACCTTCCCAGTACTATCAAAGAGTGCTGGGGCAGTCTGAGGTGGAGCTTGGATAGATCCAGGAGTTACAGTCCCTGGAGACTGGAGACTGGCGATATTCAGTGCTAGTATCTGGACAAATATATGGAAAGAAAGCTGTCCTAAGTCCTGGGGTAGAAAATATTTTTCTATTTTCTACTGCGGGGTCATTCCCGGAAGTAACTGGCAGTGCAGCCACATTGTTGTGCGCTGCATGGTTACCACGTGGGTAGCATGTGAGCCCTTACCGCTAAATCAGTGGGTGGCTGTAAGCGCTCAGGCTGTAAATAAGTGCACGCTAGTTTTAATTTTTGTGCAGGCCTATTTGCCAGCCCATTAAAAAATGGCCTTTTCCCCAGCTGCAGTAAAAAGTGGCCCAGCGTGCCCAAAGATGCACCCACACTACCGCAGGCCACTTTTTACTGCAGCTTTGTAAAAGGACCCCCTGGTTACTTAAGACTATGCCCTAGCAAGCAACAATTTAAGAAACCTGTAGGAGGTCTTCTACTAAACCATGGTAGTGTTTTTAGCTCGCGGTAGAAATCAGCTGGCAGTAAACGATGAGACCCCATTATATTCCTATGGGCACCTCAACATTTAGTGCCAGCTGAATTCTACCATGAGCTAAAAATGTTACCATGGCTTAGTAGAAAATCCCTTTAAAGACTTTTTATTTTGTACTAGCGTTTATGGAGATTTAGGTCTTAGACTGTCCTCCAGCCCTTCTTGCAGTATATAATATTGCTTTTTTGGATTATAAGCTGGTGTTTTGCACCATAGGGCAATTCTGTTACATAGAACTTTAGGTATCATTTTTTGTATAAATAAAAACTAAAGTTAGGTGCCAAAAAACTGGGTGCTAAGCTAGTATTCAATGATGGCAGAGTTGGACACCAAGGGGGAATTCTATATATGGCGCCTAAAAAATCAACACACATTTCCACTTAAACGTATTCTATAAGTGATGCCTAGATTTTGGTGAGGTATATAGAATATGCTTATTTGATATCCCTGCACCTAAAACTACACATGTCCATTTATGCCAACAAAAACATGGCATAAATTCCGGTGCATAGATTTAGGCGCACTGGGCAATATTCTATAACTACCTGCGTAAATTTTGGAATGCTCATGAAATGCCCATTTCCACATCCATAACCATGCCTATTTTTGGCTGCATGCATTAGAAGTTAGGCGCACTACGTTACAGAATATGCTTAGCGAGTTATGTGCGTAAATTCTAATTATTGCCAATTAGTGCTCATTATTGCTTGTTAAGTGCTGTTAATGCTGATTTGCTTGTTAAGCCTATTAAGTTACGTGCATTGTTATAGAATATGCTTGGATTTCAGCGCCGATCTCTAGGCACGCTATATAGAATCCAGGAGCAAATCTGTTATAGAATACTAGCATAAGTCTGCAAATATGAGTCAAACTTTAGACATGACCACTTATACCATGTCTGTGGCTGGTGTAAATGGTGGCGTCTATATGCGGCAGTTGGGCACATAAATGCAACTATTCTATAAAGTGTGCACAGGAATGGCAGAATGTCCTTGAAATGCCTATGCTCCTCCCACATTAACGCCCCCTCTGCAGTTATGCATGAGAGAACTTAAGCGCTCAGTGTACAGAATAGGAGCACAATTGCTAATTAGCGTCAATCACTACTTGTTAGTGCCAATTATTGATACTTATCTCCAATTAAATGTATTTATTTATTTATTTAATTTCACATGCTTGATATACCACCTGGAGTCTAGCCAGGGCTTCAATATGGTTTACAAAAACAAATGAAAAACTAGGGCATAGAAGAAAATGAGAAAAAGAAAAAAGAAAAAGGGGGAAAGAATGGGAGGCAACACCATGGAATGAAAGAGGGGAGGGAAGGAGACAGAAAAGGGAGAGGGAGGAAATCAGAAAAATCGAGAAAAAGGGAAGGGTTATGAAGGGGGGGGGGTCAAATGTAGTTCTGAAAAGGTGAGTGTTTAGTGCCAGTTTGAAAAATGTAATGGTGGGTTAATCCCGAATCTGACGTGGAAGCTCATTCCAGAGTTTAGGACCTAAATAGCTAAAAGCAGAATCTCAAGTACTGGTGAGACGGATAGAAGAGAATAGTTGTAAGGCAAGAAGATTATTATCAGCCGATCTAAGACAATGTAAAGGACAGTAGGGAATAAGATACCTATTCAGATAGAGAGGGGCAGAAGGGGGCCTAAATTTATTTACAACCAGTAGAATCTTGAATTTTATTCAGGAGGAAATAGGAAGCCGGTGTTTAGAAATCATTGTGAAGTAATTTGACTGCTGTTGATTGGGTGAGTTGTAAGCGCTTTATACTCAATGCCAACTGAGTGCCAATTAGCTAATTCAGATATGTGCATAAATGACCCTATTCTATAAATGGGCACACACTTGTGCGCCTAATTCTAGGTGCCATTTATAGAGTTTGGGGGTTAATGGCTTAGTGTCCAACCAGTACCTATAGAAACCCATATACCTCTGAGGAAGGTTCTGGCAGAGGAGCTGGAAAAAGGAAACCTAAGAAAAGGGATTTAGCCTTCAGAAGTGCATAAGTGAAATAACAAGGCCTTCCTCTGTCTGAGCATGCTTAAATGCCTTCAGTCATATCTGCCACAGTAGTTGTAGTATGTCAGCATGTGACTCTCCAAGCACCATCTCATTCCTCAAGTAATCTTCCCTACCATGACAAAACAAGTAATCTCAACCTAACACAGACAGAAAACCTCTCCCTCCTGCCAAGACAAAGAAAGAAAACACCAAAAGCACCAGCTAAGTCAGCCTTCTGCTTCTGCAGACAAGTCTGGGGCTAGCCAGGCTAGATCTGACATTAAACATAGCTCTGGGGTGGAATTATCAGAGACTGGGAAGCAGGGAGATCCTGTTGCAGCAGCAGGTACAGCTGAGCAGAGCCATTAGGAGGAAAGCTGAGAGAAGGGGAAAACAAAAAGACCTGTGACTCTTGGTTTGGTTGTAATGATGATAGTGGTAAAAGAGATAAAACATCAATAGTGTACCAAAAAGGGGGTGGAGGGGGTGGTTCCAGTTTGGGGAGGGGGGCACTGGAAAAGGAGCTTGAAGGACAAAACAAAAAATCAAAAGCATGAGACCTTTGTGATGTGGTGTGAGTTGGGGGTGGGGAGCACAAATATAAACATTGGACCCCTGGGCACTGGAGACCCATGGTAAATCACTGCAGCTTATCCAGATGGCCACAAGACCAGAATAAATTGTCAAGAAGTGAGGCTGGAAACCTCTCCACCTCATCCCAAGGAACAATGTTAAGAAGAAACATGAAAGAGGTCTCTTATTTTTGTGCCAACGTTTTATGGCACCTAACCCAATGACCACAACTGCAAGATCACCAGCCTACCCCACTGATAAATTAATAATCAACCCCAGTCAATGAGATATGCTGTTTTTATGATGTCCTGCAATATTTTCAACATTGTATACTCTTCACCAAATACTGCAATTTTCAAATTTAAAACATGTTCAATGTGGGGATATTATCCTTGTCATCAAGCAATTTTCTTTGGTAGGAGGAGATGCCAGTGCAACATCTCATCATCACGATGTGTAAGCATAGTAGAAACACACAAATAATTTTATCCCACACTCTAGCATCAGCACCTTGTAAACAAGATACGTTTCTAAACATGAATATAAAAATAGCCATACTAGATCAGATCAATGGTCCATCTAGTCCAGTATCCTGCTTCCAACACTGTCCAATCCAGGTCACTGGCAGAAACCCAAATAGTAGCAACATTCCAGGTAGAACCCCAAAGAGTAGCAAGATTCAATTCAGAATCTCAAATAGTAGCAACGTTCCATGCTACTGATCCCAGGGCAAGTCTTTGCTTTGTGCTGTAAGTCATCGTACACTCCTGAGTCCTTCATTGAGCTTCCCATTGTGGTAAAAATAAATCTCCTTCTTACTCCAACCATAGCAACCCATTCTAGCCCTCTGACCCAAAATCAGCTGTCAAGACATTTGAAGAAGGCATAGTCTAGGCTAGGTCCATGGCTAGACATTTACTACCTATCTCTATAAATTGCATGCTCAAATTTCTGAGTAGCTTGCAAAGTTGCATGTGCCAATTATAGAATAAGGTCAGTTGCATGCATAACAATTCAATAATTGGCTGTTAATTGAAGTTAACAGCCAATTATTGGCTATAATTGGCCTTAATTTTTGCTAATTGGCACCAATTAGCAGTTACACAAATGGCAGTCCTTAGTTGCTACTTTATAAGGTGCCACTCAAATCCCAGAGTACACAACTTCAAAAGGGGTGTGGACCTGGGAGGGACATGGGGTGGGTCAGAGGTGTGTCAGGCAGGCATGACAGGTTGTAAAATATTACTCATTTGCACGCCTAACAGGCGCATAAATACATACTTATGCAAGTATTCTATATTAACAGTTGCATACACAACTTTCATTATAAAATTTGCTTATAGTGCGCATCATCCCATGTCTGAATTTCAGCGACCTTTTGAGAATTAATTCCTCATAGTGCGATACGATTGGACCGCACAATTAAGATGGGTGTGTGCTTTTCATCTTTCATCCCTCAGGCACAGATGTTAACAAGCACAACTTCAGCATCTCTGTAGTATTAGAGCTAACTAAATACTTGCTGCAGCTGCTTCTCCTTTTCTACATCCTGCTATAACAAAGTCCATGGACTGTCCAATCTACAGACAGGCATCAATAAAGCAAGAACTGCATGTTGATTCTAGGCACAAGAGATCATTTTGATGATTTAGAAGTTCTAGAGAAATCATCTGCTGCTAGTTGAATCAGTGGGTAATATTTATCCTTTAGCATTGTTGAGGGCTACTTTAAAAAATGCAGGAAACTAATCATCTGAGACAACCCATTGGTCATTTCGCCCACCTTATGCAAGATAGTTATGTGCTATTCTTCCCTGCTAAGCAAGGACACTGTATCTGCAGTAAGTCATATTTCAAGGAAACTGAATTTTTTTGCAACAGTGTTCCTTAAGATTGACCACTTCCCAGGACCAATTTTGAGAGAGTATTTTTCACTGTTTTGCAGTATTATCACAAGTAACTATTGAAAAATAAGAAAAGCTTGTATTCATCAAACTCATATATTCCATTTTCACAAATCCTACTTAGATTCAAAAGACAATGAGCTTCTATTGCCTATGAAAATTGAGCCAGCTGTAGCAATCATGACAATAATGATAAAAAGGTTGATGACAAAGAAGACCTATCTATTGCTACAGCTGTGACTATTACTGTTCAACACCACTTGTCTTTATAAAGCTATAGAATCCTTCTGCTTCCTAGGTCAACTACTACAAAATCTTCTTTGCTTGAAAATACTACTTATACTATCACCCTCAGTCCTCTGTGACTACTGTGGTGGTGTCTGATTTATCAAAGCATTTACTATAACCACAGAGTGAAAGCAATTTCATGATAAATCTATAGTGGATGCAAAAGACATGCAGCTAGCAAATCACCAATATCTTCTTCCAACACGCTCTTATTTTTTTGTCATCACATTTTGATTGGTGACATTCCATGTTCCATCTGTTATATTCATTAAAATTTCTAGCTTGCTTGTCGATGTCCTAGGTAGGTTCCAAGTAAGCATATACCGTAATAATAATAATAAAATCATGCACATACAAACCACATAATAAATCACATATATACAATACATACACAACATAATACAATATACCCCCTGTTTACTTAGCCTCGCTAGCTGCTGTGCGCTAATGCTGACAGCCTAATCACTTTGAATGGGCTGTGTTGGTATTGCCGCGCGGCTTAGTAAACATGGGGTATAAATACATGTAAATTATAATATACATATACCATAATAGTAAATCTCCTTCACCTTAAACATGTATTTCTCTTCCGGAATTGGTGATCACCATTACGGAAAATGTAAGCCACATTGAGCCTGCAAATAGGTGGGAAATTGTTGGGATACAAATGCTACAAATAAATAAATAAATATAATACATATAAAACCAGAAATCATATATTTACAATATACATACACCCTAATACAACAGACAGACATAAAATACATGATCCAACAACCAAATCAGGTGATGGATTTATGAGAAACATCCACTATATAGCTCTATTTTAACCAAGACGTTTTCCCTATGTAGAGATTAACCTTAGACCTCAGCGAAGCAGTTCACCAATAATATGCATTTCTCATTTTGGCAATCATCAGTCATAAGGTATATTTAAGTTTGTTATATTCTCTCAATCGCTAAACTCCTTTGCATTTACTGTGACTTATCAATTATTAATATATAGTACGTTTAAATGTACTCATCTTTGAGATAACAAATAAAGGGTTTCAACCCAGGGGAATGTTCATCCGACATAGACCTTGTTTCGCTCCAGCAAGCTGTATCAAGGCAATCCCCCGCAACCAGAGAAAGAATATTGTTAATGTCCATCTCTAGTTATCTTATTAAAATCCCCACCTAAAATTTTTTTATATGTATTTTTTAATATGTAATTTTAGGTGGGGATTGTATTAAGAAAACTAGAGTTGGACATTAACATTATTCTTTCTCTAGTTGCAGGACATTGCTTTGATAAAGCTTGCTGAGTCTATATTGGATAAACATTTCCCTGGGTTAAAACCCTTTATTCTTTATCTCAAAGATGAGCATATTTAAACAAAATATATATTAATAATTGATAAGTCACAGTGACGTCTATGTTTACTAGGGTGTGCTATGGGCGTG
This sequence comes from Microcaecilia unicolor, assembly GCF_901765095.1. Taxonomy (NCBI): domain Eukaryota; kingdom Metazoa; phylum Chordata; class Amphibia; order Gymnophiona; family Siphonopidae; genus Microcaecilia; species Microcaecilia unicolor. The sequence continues at coordinate 165,112,929 of NC_044040.1, forward strand.
TTAGCATTTTTAACGTGCGTAAATGGTTTATATGCGTTAAACGCTAACGTGCCTATAGAAATGTATAACACATCTTAGTAAACATACCCCAATGTGAAGGACTTTAGCGACTGAGAGAATATAACAAACTTAAATATACCTTATGACCGATGATGGTGGGGGCATAAGACTTGCCAAAATGAGAAATTCATATTATTGGTGAGCTGCACTGTTGAGGTCTAAGGTTAAGCTCTACATAGGGAAAATGTCTTGGTTAAGATAGAATAATAAATACATGTATATTATAATATACATGTAACATAATAATAAAATCATGCTCATACAATACACTTAAAAACAGAAATCACATACATACAATACACATACTATAAAACACTTGTCATACATATAATATATGTACGCCATATTAAATACATGTATATTATAATATACATATACTATAATAAAACAACATACATATCAGGCTAGATTCAATTAATGGTGCCTAAAAAATCAGCATTGAAAAAACCGCTTAAACGGTATTCTATAAGTTGCACCTAAAATTAGGCATGGTTTATAGAATAGTGCTAAAGCACAGGGGCTGCATGTACATTTAGGCATATCCATTTGCACCAACAAAAATGTGGTGCAAATACCCACACCTAAATTTACGCGTGGAGACCACTTATTTTATAATTCCGCTGGTAACTTGAATCCACGCCCATGCTCCACCCCAATTTCTGTGCCCCCTTTTCTGAGATGCATGTAAAATTTAGACACAGATGAAGTGCCTAAATATACATTTGTACGTCTTAATTGTTTTCAATTAAAGCCAATAATTTCTTGTTAAAAAGCCAATTATTGGCACTGATTGGCTCATTTTTCAGTTTAGATGTGTGTGTGCAATTTGGATGCATGCCCAAATTTGCACATTCATCTTGAGGCATGTTTTTGAGAATTAGGGGGATAATGCATTTTAAAAACAGAAATAATAAAATCACAAATATGCAACACATAAAAGCATGCACATAAAAGCAGAACATTAACTCTAAAAAAAACTATTATTCTTTTATGTACTCTTTTTAATTTCAGCAGACTTGATTTAGTTGTCTGTTGAACATTCATTAAGTATAATCAAGACAGGAAATTTGTTATTCAAGAGCTGAACTAGAAAGTTTACAATGAATCACAAATCACAAGGCTCTTAGGTCATGAAATCTGACACAGAAAACCAGAAATTTAGCTTGATCCAGTCATCACTGCTAAAAAGCAACATTGATTGACCCTGTTCTGAAGACTTTGTTTAGCCAAAGAGAGAGAGAGAGAGAGCGATTCCAAATGTTCAAATTAGTAATCATGAGCTCTGTGTAATACAAAGAACAAACATTTGCATCTAAATTACAGCAATAACTGCAAATTGATTCAGGGGTCCTTTTACCAGGCTGCGGTAAAGGGGGGCCTTGCTGGCATCAGCGTGTGTTTTTGACGCACGCTGATGCCCCCTTTTACTGCAACGGGTAAAAGGCTTTTTGTTAAAGAAATGGCTGGGCTACAAGTGAACCACTTGTCATGCGGCCATTTCGGGGGAAGCACTTACCGCCGCCCAGGGGCGTATCTGAACTGCGGCGGTAGGGGGGGCCAGGGCCAGAGTGAGGGGGCACATTATAGCCCCCCCCACCGCCGCCGCCGCCGCCATTGCCGATCCCCCTCCCCCCAGCCGCTGCCATTGCCAATCTCCCCCCGCCGTTGCTGTCGCCTACCTTCGCTTCATTCTGTTTCTGAGTCTGACGTCCTGCATGTACAACGTGCAGCGACGTCAGACTCAAAAGAAACTTTCGGCACCAGCTTTAGTGGAAGAAATGAAAGGACCTCGGCTTGGCTGGCTGGGGTTGGGGTCCCCCGCCAGCTGACGGAATTCTTTTAAAGGCAGCCGGCAGCGGCAGGAGGACGCGGACCTCGGCTGGCGGGGGTTGGGGTCCCCCGCCAGCGAAGGTAGGCGAGCAACGGAGGGGGAGGGTTGGCAGCAGTAGAGGGGTCCAAGGCAAAATCTGCGGGGGCCCAGGCCCCTGAGGCCCCACGCAGATACGCCCCTGCCGCCGCCCATTGAGGTGGCGGTAAGGGCTCCTGTGCTTGCTGGGTAAACACCAGCGCTGCAAAAATATTTTTGTAGCGCTGGTGTTTACCTGGCTGTAATCGGGCAGTGCCGCACACTGCCCGGTTACCGCCAGGTTACCATGAGAGTCCTTATCACCACTTCAATGGGTGGTGGTAAGTGCTCCCCCCCCCCCCCCCCGAAATAATTGCACTGGAAGTGGCGTGCACTAGGGGTGTGAACTACTGCTAGGATGCTGCGGTAGCCTGGCGGTATTTCAGGATTAGCAAGCGTTAAGCCCACATTGGGCTTACTGCTGCTTCATAAAAGACCCCTTCACTGAGCACCAATATCTGTGAAATTTAGTTTCTAAAACATGGGATTTCTCTGTCTCCACTGATCTTCTTAGTCAGATAGTAAATGTGGGTTTTCATCATATTTGGCCATAACAAGCTTAGGGGTCCTTATACTAAGCTGTGGTAAAAAGTGGCCTATTATTACTGCAGCAGTAAAATGGCTGATTTTCCATTTTCCCTATTAATGGCTGTGCACTAGTGTTGCCATTAGTGTGTGGGCATTTAAAAATTTAGCACATGAGCACTTACTGACTCCTATTTTGTAGGCAATACGGGCTCATGCATTAATCCTGCGTTAACCAGTTAGCACGTGGTAATGTAGCTGCACTGAGTGGCACAGGAATGCCCACTCTCTGCCCCCTAGACACACCCCCTCCAACAAAAATGTTAAAATATTTTGAGCACACTAATTTGAAACTTACCGCCGGATGCCTGAGCGTGTCCTGCGAAGTTTCAGTAAGCACGCACTAACGCTTACTGCAGCTTAGTGAAAGGGCTCCTTCGACCTTTTAGGACCTCAGTATTGTTCTGTGAAAGCTACTGAAAGTATTCTTGTATCGGAAAACAAATCATGCTTACAAAAACACACCATTTTTAAATATTTCATCTCAGTCGAGGGAATGTAATTATCCAGAGAAAGAGAATATAATATGATTACCAATTTATACAAAGGACTTTTCTAAAAAAAACAGAATTGGTACCCACAAAGAAATGTCTACAGCTGTGTTATACTTCAAATTCTCCTGCTCCTTTTGTTTAGACCCACTATCTGCCCTTTCTTCCCCAAGGCTAACTCACCCCTTTCCCTCTCCTACAATCATCTTTGTCTCTGCCCTTCTTTATCACATCTGCCCTCTATTTCTCCTTCCCTTAAAATAACCATAGGATAAGCACAGAGCTGCATGGAAATGTAAGGCCCTCAACATTATAACTGGAATGAATTTGAACAGCCATAGTCTTCATTGGCCATTGAATTCTGTTTCTATTTCCTCCCTGTGTTCTCTCCTTCCTTATCATTCAATAATTGCTTGTAGAATATTATATTTAAAGCAAATGTACCAAAATTATTCAGTAAGGTTAGGTCAATATTGCCACTGCTCCAATTCCATTTAAAGCTTGAATGACATCGGTGCCATGGAGGACTCATGATATTCAGTGCACTCATGTGGGCTTTTTTGTTGGTCACACTATATAATACCTCAAAAACTTTGAACAGAGATGAAACATGAGCAGACTTGGTGCTAGGCCAAGAAGTCAAGATGCATATGATATTCTAATACTCCATTAAACTGCCAATAAACTGAATTTTAATGGATAGAAGACAGTTTATAATAAAAAAAAATAATAAGAGGGTAGAAACTAAGCCTTTTATCTTCATTTTGATAGCAGGATTATGTTTTCACTTTCTGGATAATTGGCATTACATTGGTGTCCTTTGTCTTTTGAAGAAATTAAAGAAAACTAAGCGTATCCATCATTAAAATAAAGCTTCAAAAAAGTCTTCTCACTGTATATATGCAAGTTTATCTGCAGATTGGAAGAACATCAGGGCAATTTTATAAAAATCCTAGTTCTCAGGGGTGGACTGACAGTGCTCTGGGCCCCCAAGCAGTGAGGGTCATTGGGCCCCTCCCCAGGCACTGCTTGCGCCCTTCCTGGTCCTACCTTGAAGGACCCTGGTGGTCTAGTGGATTCTTTGGGGGCAGGAAAGATCCTCACTCTTTCCTGCCCACTGCCTGATGCTGCCATGTTTTCAAAATGGCTGCCGAGACTTGCTGCAGGGAAGTCTCAGCAGCTATTTTGAAAATACAGCGGCGACGGGCAGAGTAGTAACTAATAATTGGCCTATTAAAAAAGTAAATTCTCTAGAAAACCATTTTCTGTGAATTGACTTTTTAATAGGTCAATTATTAGTTACTGGGAGCCCTATGATGGGCTGGTTCATTTTGGAAACAATTTTTGTTGTATGACCCCTGATGCAGGCGTTGAGTGCCGAAACATGGCTCGTGTCGGGTCAATGATGTACAGCATTGATTTACACCACTAATTAAAGGACCTGTTCTGGTTTTGAAGGCTCTTGGTGCTTTTTTGCTTTGTAAGGGTGCACTTGCACATGTAATTGGCAGCAAAGTGACTAAGACCTATTTAAGAGCTGTGGGTGCCTAAATGCTGAAGATATGTGCATATTCTATAAGATATGTGTATTAAGTGTGCCTCACAACCATGACCTGCCCACCCTCTAACCATATGAATGCTCCCCTTGCTGATGTTACTGTACATCTGGTTTTACCCAGACATGTCCTCTTTTTGAGGACACCGCAGGACATCTGGGCAGGTTTTGTCAGCCTGCCCATTTGTCTGGGTTTGCGGGTAGGCTGGCTTGTGGGCGGGCTTCAGGGTGTCCTCTCCTCCCCTCCCCTCCCCTCCTGTGCCTTATCGTTGTGCCCTGGTGGTCTAGTGACCTCTTCGGGGCAGGAAAGAGCCCCCTCTTTCTAAAGAATGAATGGCTAACTTCAGTGTTTTAAACTTTTTGTGAATGCTGGATGAATGCTATTAAAAGTGCCACTTGAATAAAAAAAAATGTAACATTGAAATGCTATTGAATTAAAGGGCTACTAAGATTTCTTTAGCACAAGTCAGAACAATGACATCTACTATAAGCGATGGAGATTTTTTTCAGATGGCTACATTAGAAAACATCTGTGGATTGCTGAAGTCTCTGCTAGCTAGTATTGCATGATGGCCCACTTATGGTTTTAGTGGCTGCTACATCATTTATGTTTGATGTTTTGACCTGTTAAATTTTGACCACTGCTTTTTTTTTCTATGTTAAAAGAAGCTTGAAGAAGCAACCAGACATACTGATAAATGCATAGAGGAAAATAATACAGAGGTTAGAGCATAAAATAAATGCCCTGAAAGCAGAAGCTGTAATCTTGAGCACATGTGCTGTCTTTTAATAGTGTATGTCATTCTGAACCATGAAAGTGATCAAGAAATTATATGAAAAATAACTCTTGTCTATGTCTGAAACATATTTACAGTTCAAAGGAAGCAGCATAAGCAAAGACAGAATGTCGAACATGGCTATTTGACTAGGCTTTTATTACAATGACACATGCTGCCTGGTTTATCACGATTTTTTTTCTTCCATAGGTGAGCCAAGATGGTGTCTGAGGAGGTTGTGCACTGCAGGGTTCTGTCATGGTCATGTGCTTTCTAATTTAAAATGTCTTACATATTGCAGTGTTATTAATGCCCAAACACAGGGGGGAGCTAGGTGACCCCTTACTCCAAAGCAAGTGCCTCAATTAAATGGCAGACTGCAATTACCTTCACTTCATATCCCTTACTCTTAGGGATATCCACTGGTTTTGCGGCAGGAAAGAGCCCCAAAGCTGGAGGGTGGTTTCACTCAGCTCTGTTCGCTCTGTGGTTCCTCTGAAGCAAAAGAGAATGGTTAAGGCTGAGCTACAAGGTGGAATGGCAGAAATCTCTGCTGGAAAGGCTTTGGTGAAGCAGCAACCGCTTTACCCCGTGAAGAGTCAGAAAGCAGTGCTAATGTTGACTTTGATGCTGCACCCAGAAGGCAGGCTAATGATTGAACTGTGGAAGCTGGAGCCCACACTGTAGAGCAGAGAAATGGTGGGCTTGTTGTGAAGACACTTTGTTCCCTTGCTGGGAATAACTACTCTACAGCCCTTGATTTCGTAGGCTGAAACCACCTTGGAATGTATCTGATCAGCCCTTGAATCCCTATTCAAGGTTTCTGCCACTATTATTATTGTTTCCTTGGGGAACTCATTGAAAGATTAAGGAACTCCAGACACTGGTGGAGAACCAAGCTTCCAAAACTGCTGGATTAAAATCAATTTTCGCCCAGATCAAGAATGTACAGGCTACTAAGAGTCTGGAAAGGTTGATTTTGTATCAGAGAATTTTGAGTGGGACATTTGAATGTGAGGATACTTAATTTTCTATGAACTCAGTTCCAAGAGACCCTTTTCATAGACTTTTGAGGAAGGTTTTGAAGTATCCTTCTACCTTTACAAAAAATATATTATTTGCTGGTTCATTACAAGGTAAGCCTGCTGGACAAGGTGATGCAACAGTAGATGATACTTCCTCAGTCTTGATTTTATGGCAATGCTAAAAGTAAAATCTGAAGATGAGATTGTAGGCTGAACTACATTACTTGTTTAATTTGTGTTTCTTCCAGATAAAGATGTATTATTGCATTTCAAAGCTCCTGAACTTTGTTTCATAAGAACTAGAATACAAATTTTTCTGGATATCTCAAGATGGGCTCAGGATAGGAGGAAAAAATTCCTAGCCTTGCATCAAGAAGTAACCTCCATTGAGGCTAAATTTAAACTTCACAGAGCTTCCAAGGGAAATTTGAGGCCATTCCTGGATTTCTGCCAACCTCATCCTGATGCATTATGGGATCTGCAGAATCAGGGTCTACAAATACCACACTATTTTGGCATGTAAGTTCAAAACCAGGACCAGCCAAAAAGTCTCCGATCTAGAACTGGGTACCTTGGCAACTCTGACTTCAGTTGATCTGTAAATGTGTAGTCCAGTTGGAGAAGAGAAAATATTATTTGTTTGTTTTTTAAACTACTGAATTGCACATTTTTTTCTTGTGGGGTTTTTTTATTGGATGTTAAGTGTACTTGACAGTCTGGTATGGGGTTGTGGGGGTTATTCAATAAATTAGGAGTTAATTACTTTTATCTTGTTACATTATTCCTTGATCCATATTCCTCTGGTTTATAAATCTTGTCTCTTCCACAGTAGTGGACCAATAACATACAAAAGTTTTGGGGGTTGTTTCTTTTTGCTTGCTAAGTGCATCTCTTACTGTAAGCACCCTATTTTCAGGAGCAGACTTTGTCTTACCTTTTACCAGAATTTGAGAAAAATACGACATCAATGGCCAAATAAGAATACCTCAGACAGAATGTCCTTTTAAAAACAGGGAAATCGGGGATCCAAGATGGCCGCACGCACTTGTGTTTAGCTGCACGCTTGGATTCCTATTACAGCTATGCCTAAATGAAGAGGGAAAAGTATTGCCCGAACTACCCCATTACCTCCCTCTATTCCTGGACCGATGGATCAGTTCGTGAGCTTGCAGGGGACTGCAGTACTGGTCGGGAGTGGACCCTTGATAGGTGCAACTGTTTTCGAGGAGTCAATGGCGTCCCTCGGGCTGGAAACAACTCTGAGCCCTGACCAAAGGGCTCCGCCCCCGCAACTGCCGATCACAAGCTTGCCGCTTCAGGGAGCAGAGGGGCCAACGCAGGGACGCGTTACGACCCTATCAGCTCTGGGAGATTGATTCCAACTTGATGAGGCGGGACGAGCTGGATCGAGCAAAGCAACGGGGGCAATAGATGATGGCGGAGAACAAGTGGAGGTTCAGGAAGTCGTATTTCCAGCAGAACTAACTAACAAGCCAGCGGAGGTAACGTTGGATTCCATATGGGAATTAATGTCCCAATTGGGGAAACTGTTTATTACTCAAACTACTAAGAGAGCTCAGAGAATAAAATTACTAGAGCAAAAGATGGAACAAACTGAAAATTCTCATCAAATTTTGGTAACTCGTATGGAAAAGGTAGAACAAGACTTTAACAAAACTGAAAATCTTCAAATGATTATGGTAAAGGATGTTACAAATTTAAGATTGAAAGCTGAAACGTATGAGAACTATATGAGAAACCTTAATTTGCGCTTTGTAAATTTCCCAAGAATTCCAATGATTCAACCGATTGAAATGTTGAAAAGATAAGGGAAAATTTAGGAATATCGCAGGAGAATATTCCACCTTTTACTAAAGTCTATTACCTACCTAACAAGCAGATTATTCAACAAAATCAACAGGAATAGAGACCTGAGAACTTGTCACAATTTCTAGAGACATCGGATACTGAATTAGCCACAGCGGCCACCCTAGTGGCAACTATGGCTTTACCACATGATAAACAGTGGTTGTTCTCAATGTTTTTTAAGCATAGGGACACACTGTTTTGGGATTTAAAAATGTCCTTGTTTCCTGATCTCTCTAGAGAAACTCAACATAAATGTAAACAGTTCCTTATTATGAGACCAGCGATTCAACAGTTAGGAGGCGTTTTCTTTCTGAGGTACCCATGTAAATGTATTGTTAGGATTGATTCTGTTAAGTATGTCTTTCTAGACCCTTCCCAGCTCTCGGCTTTTATAGCATCTAAAAGAACTTCAGGTAGCCTTGATGAAAGATAGCAATACCTTCATAAGTGCAGGATTTCTTATTTTCCTTAATTTCCTTGATTCTCCTCATAATCTAGAATCTTAGATCCCCCTTTTCTTTTTAGGACTTGAGTGTTACATCAAAAGTATACTTATTTTGGAATAATGTTAATATTATTATTGGTTTGTTAAAGTTATATTCCTATGATGTAACACTATCCTTCAAGAATTATCTTGAATTAATGTTTGTAAAATGCATAAATAAACAAATAAATAAATAAAAACAGGGAAATCACTTCATAAAAACACTTATCGTGTCTCAAATTCCCAGAGAAACTGAGAGGAAAATGAATTATAAAGTTAAACTATTCTTTCAAAGAGAAAAGATTTTACAATTAATATATATTTGTAAAGATTTCAGGTATAGCTGTTTCATTGGTGCATACTTAATGAAAAATGACCAATATAAGGGCCCTATTTACTAAGCCATGCTGTAGGCATGCTATCGTTTTTAGTGCATGCTAATACCAGAGACACCCACATATTCCTATGGGTGTCTCTAGCAGTAGCAGACGCTAAGTAAACACTATTCAAGTTAATTATTTTACTCTTTTTGAGTATTCAATTTTCTTCTTTGTAATGTTTTACACCTAGAAATTGATTCATTTCTCTATTTTGTTTTTATAATGTTCAGGTTGAACTTCAATCAGACCTATAGAACATCAAGTTAAATATATATCTTTTCTCTATCTTTTTATTCTTTTCTTTCACACCTTATTATCAGACATTCTTTGGATGTCTGAAAATGCAGATGGAACTAATTTCAGTCTCTTTGTGTTATATGTGCAGTTGCAGAGGACTTATCTGAAGATTATTCAAGCTCTCTTGAGTCTTCAATCTTCTCCTTTCTTGAAAGGTGGGGCCCTGCTCCTTTTCCTCCAGAACAGCTGCAATTGTACCTACTGCCTATTACTAGAACCAAAAATAAAATGGAGAGAAATTGCCTCCTTATCAATACGGCGTGTGTGACCCTGTCTCTCAGAGTGTCCCTATAAATTCTTTAGAAATCTAAATACACTGTAATTTGTCTCACAATGTTTAAATAAAAATAAAGTTATTTTCATGTCTGATGTTATCTATCTAAAACTTTATTTCTCCTCACTAAGGGCTTCTTTTACCAAGTTGCGGTGAAAGGGGGCCTGCACTGCTCTTGGTGCATGTTTTTGATGCACGCTGAGGTCTCCTTTACTGCAGCAGGTAAAACGGTAGGTCTTACTTTTTGGCAGGAAATGGCCATATGGCAAGTAAAGCACATGTCACATGGCCATTTTGAGGGGAGCCCTTACCTCCACTTATTGAGGTGGCAGTAAGGGCTCCCTCACTAGCCCGGCAGTACTTCATGATTAGCGAGCCTATGTTGTGCTTACCGCCGCTTTGTAAAAGGGGACCTTAACTTTCAGGTGTCTTCTTGGTTGACTCTCTTTATAAGTGTCACTCGCTCACACACACTTATATCAGTTAATAATTATTTCCTTTCAAAATAACTATTGTAGTTCTCACCACTGTTAATATTTTCAGTTACAATAAAGTCCCTGACAAAAAACTTTCACTTTTAAAAATCAGAACTCTCCTCAAAAGAACAAAATACTTTGGGCCCTGTTTACTAAGCTGTGCTGTAGGCATGCACACTTTTTAGCGCGAGCTAAAAATTAGCGCGCACTAATTTTCAGCGTGTGTGCCTACAGCGTGGTTTAGTAAACGGCCCTTTCTGATTCAAAAACCAATTAAGACACATCACTTCTTTCACAAACCACTTAAATATCTCTTCTATAAAAGATTTTCAAATGTCTCATTCAATTCCACTTTCATAAACTCTCACAGAAAATTTCACTTCTTTTTGTTCAAAAGGTTTTCTTTAAGATATTATGATGGAATTAAATCACAAACTTGTTTAAATCTAAACAAGAATCAAAAGATTCCTCACTTTCACAAAAGCTCAATATTTCCTCTCACAAAATTTCCCAAAATTTAGTTTTAAAAGCTATTAACTACAATTCCACTTTAACTCATACCTTCAGTCATCAAAATTCTTTACTATTTACTCAAATAAATTTTCTTTTCATTCACTTCACACTTAACTTCCACAGACACTCAAGCATACTCTGAAATAAAATTTCTTTCCATCCACTTTACATTTAACTTCCACAGACTCTCAAGCATATGCCCTGCCTCTTCCAACCGTTTTCTCCCCAGTGGACTTCTGTGATGTTCCTAGATACAGGTTCTCACAAAGACCTGTACAGCCAATCAGATTCTTGCACTGGAATTCTATGGGAGCGGCTTGCTTACACAAAACTCTGCATTGCCCCAAACATTTTTAAAACCATAAAATTATACTATAAAAGTATCCTTCATTTCACAAATAAAACTTCACACCTCTTTACACCTCTATTCTTTAATTTTTAACACTGCCCAAACTGTTTAAATAGTTGAAATGCTTTATTTTATTAAAAGGTGTCAGTGCTAATCTCATTTATTGCTACTGAGCATGCCCAAAAACTTACTCCATTTTTGGGCATCTAAGGGTGTTCTCTGCCCCCCCCCCCCTCCATGAGCTCCCAAAATTCAATGGGACCCTCTCTAAACAAGAACAGCATCATCATCTCCTCAGTACCTCTCCACTCTCATCTCTCCCTGCATTCCTCCCCGGGAACTCCGTTCACTGGGTAAATCTCTCTTATCTGCACCCTTCTCCTAACTCCAGACTCCGTTCCTTTTATCTTGCTGCACCATATGCCTGGAATAGACTTCCTGAGCCGGTACGTCAAGCTCCATCTCTGGCTGTCTTCAAATCTAAGCTAAAAGCCCACCTTTTTGATGCTGTTTTTAACTCCTAACCCCTATTCACTTGTTCAGAGCCCTTATTTTATCACCCTCACTTTAATATTCCCTTATCTCTTATTTGTCCTGTTTGTCTGTCCTAATTAGATTGTAAGCTCTGTTGAGCAGGGACTGTCTCTTCATGTTCAAGTGTACAGCGCTGCGTACGTGTAGTAGCGCTATAGAAATGATAAGTAGTAGTAGTAGTTGATAATCTTGTCTTTTTGTTTTGCAGATCTATCAATATGTACACTGTGTGTAGTTTATTTGCTAATCTGTTACTCTCAGTCACTTCATCATACTGCTTCACTATTGCTGAAATTCAAACTCTGTATTTTTAATCTAAACTGTAAGCCACATTGAACTCAAGCTTGGTTTTTGGGATAATGTGGGATATAAAGATCATAAATAAAAACAAATAAATATAGAGCTACCTGTAAAGCATACACTATATAAGATATAGTGCTACCTGTAAAATATGCACTATATAAGATATAGTGCTACTTGTAAAATATGCGCTATAACAGATATAGTGCTACCTGTAAAATATGTTCTATATAAGATATAGTGCTACCTGTACAATACGTGCTATATATGATGTAGAGCAACCTGTAAAATGTGCATGTAATATATAAGATATAGTGCTACTATAGTGCTACCTGTAAAGTACACGCTATAAAAGACATAGCGCTACCTGTAAAATACACGCTATATAAGATATAGTGCAACCTGTAAAATAGGCACTATATGAAATACAAGTGGCTCGTTTTCAAAGCACTTAGTCTAAGTTCTGTGAAAATACATCTCATAGTGGTAACTGTAAAATATGCACTATATAAGATATAGTGGTACCTGTATAAAAGGCGCTATATAAGATATAGTGCTATCTGTAAAGTACGCACTGTATAAGATATAGAGCTACCTGTAAAATGTGCACTATATAAGATATGCATGTATTTACAGAACAGCACTTAAATGGAAGTTGGGCATTTACGCACAAACTACTTTTAACATATTTTGTAATTAGCTGTATATCAAGCAAATAAATGAAATCAAATCATGTACACATATGCTTGCAAATATGCCATTATTCTAATGATTTACATACATAAATGTTAGCATATATTTTACAGAATTACCCCTTGAATGGTAAAAATGCCTAGCTACAATTGCCCTCCCCTTGTCCCTTCCTCCCTTCTCACCCATTACTTCCCTCACCTGTAACTGTCTTGTCTGTCTGTATTATTTAGATTGTAAGCTCTTTTGGGCAGGGACTGTCTCATTGTATCAGGTGTTCAGCGCTGCGTCTGGTAGCGCTATACAAATGCTAATAATAATAATAATTAAGGTGCTTAATTTGAATAAATGAAAGTATCGCTGTTGTATAAAATGGATCCTTTTTATGTTCATTAGTGTATTACAGTAAATTTCAAAAGCAGAAAATGTTTTCAGTTTAATTGTATGGTTAGGTTTCTGTTGCCTTCCACAACAGATATGATCTCTGTATATCTGATGAGCTGACTCTGCCATAGACAATCAGAATTCTCAGAGTCCTTGACTATAAGTACATTTTACCAGATTACCTGCAGGTTAAATTTTTGAAAGTGTACTTCTATATCCATTCAGTTCCATTGTTAGAAAGCAATTACATAAATCCTCTTTTCTTTGGCATTTAAGTTTATCTTCAAAATGTAAGCAGTTTCATGCTACTTTGAAAAACATGGATTTAGATTGAATTACTTGACTTTCTAAATCTAAGCTCAAAGGACAGTTAAAAATCAAGTACAGTCAGTACTTTCCTGCCTCAGAGGGTTTACAAGTCTTCTGGGCCTGTGTACAAAGGCGGTAAAAACTCTACAAAGCTTATTTTGTATGTTGAATCTTGGGGCAGATTGCCATAACATGCGCTATTTTGGCATTTATGGCCTAATTCTATAAAAAGTGCTAAAATTGTATGCACAAATTTGGGCATGTGCCCAATTTGCATGCACAATTTAATTGAATAATGAACTAATTAGCACTGATAATTGGCTTTTTAACAAGCACGTATTGGCACTAATTATAATTAATTAAAATGTGCATGTATAATTTTCAGCAGCACTTAACCAGTTATCACTGCTGAAAATTAGCTAAGCTAGGGGGTCTTTTACAAAGATGCGCTAGCAATTTTAGCACTCGCTAAGTTTTAACGCACGCTAAATGCTGGTAAGATCCCGAAAAAGTTCAATACATTTTATGCTGCTTATCCCAGAAATAGCAGTGAATTTTCCCCAAGTCAATTTAATAATGGTCTATGGAGTTTTCCTTTAGGAAGCCATCCAGACCTTTTTTAAACCCCACTAAGCTAACCACCTTTACCACATTCTCTGGCAACGAATTCCAGAGTTCAATTACATGTTGAGTGAAGAAACAGTTTCTCCAATTTGTATTAAACTTACTACCTGGTAGCTTCATCGCATGCCCCCTAGTCCTAGAAGTTTTGGAAAGAGTAAACAAACAATTCACGTCTACCCGTTCCACTCCACTCATTATTTTATAGACCTCTATCATATTTCCCCTCAGCCGTCTTTTCACCAAGCTGAAGAGCCCTAGAGGCTTCAGCCTTTCCTTATAGGGAAGTCGTCCCATCCCCTTATCATTTTCATCGTCCTTCTCTGTACCTTTTCTAATTCCACTGTATCTTATCTGGTGTAAATGGCTGGCACCCAACTAATAGCAGTTAGGCACAGAATTTCTGGGAATGCCCCTGACCGGCCCATGCCCTTCCTATGGCCACACCCCCTTTGGAGTTGTGCACTATGAAATTTAGGTGTGCATGTTATAGAATAAGGCTTAGGGCAGATCCGCACGTAATTTCTAATTACTGCCAATTTAAGTGCTTGTTAACTCCAATTATTGATTGTTAGCATTTAATTGACTAATTAGTTTACACATGGATTTGGGATCCATGCCTTAATTTGGGCGACCTATACTGAATCTGGAGGTTAATGCATAAATGCAAGGAGGGCATATACACTTATGTACATACGTTACCGAACACTGTGTGTCCTTGCTGCACAGGGCTGGCTTCAGGGGGCCCCCGTGGGCCAGCATGTTTTCCCCATCTCTCCACCCCCATCTGGCATCTCCCTCACCTTCTCAGTCTAACTTTAAAATGTTTTTTTTTTCTAGACAAAGGGTTTCCGGCGTGGGAAGGATTGTATTGTATTGTATTGTAACATTTATACCCCGCACTTTCCCACTTATTAGCAAGTTCAATGCGGCTTACAAATATAACAGGGCAAGTCACTCAACCCTCCATTCCCCATGTAAGCCACATTGAGCCTGCCATGAGTGGGAAAGCGCGGGGTACAAATGTAACAAAAAATAAAAATGGATAAAACAGCTGAATATAGTATATAAAGAGGTGGACAATAGAAAGTGGGTAAGTAAGATGGGAAAGGGAGGAAGGTGGTAGAGGTAGGGAGTGGGAAGAGGGTGTAAATTGAGATAGTGTGCTGTAATTAAGGAAGAATGTATAATGATGGCTGGAAAAGGGATGAATTCAAAAAGGGTAAAAGAGGAAGCATATTTCAGGTTCTGTCATAAAGTCAGATCCGAGAAGCGCAGAAGAATCTTAATTTAAGTCAAGTCCTTTGTGTAGGCTTGCTTGAAGAGGTACGTTTTTAGCAGCTTCCGGAAGGGTAAATGGTTATTGACTGTTCGTATCAATCTTGGTAGGGCGTTCCAGAGCTTGCTACCTATAACGGAGAAATTGGATGCATAATATGTTTTGTACTTGATTCCTTTACAGTTGGGAAGATGTAAGTTTAGATACGTTCGAGAAGATCTAGAGCGATTCCTGGTTGAAAGGTCAATCAGATTGTACATGTAGGCTGGGGATTCTTCGTAGATAATAATCATCGTGTGGACTTTGAAATTTATTTGTTCCATAACAGGGAGCCAATGAAGTTTTAAACGGAGAGGTGTTGCGCTCTCAAACCGCGACTTACCAAAAATAAGTCTGGCTGCCGTGTTTTGGGCAGTTTGGAGTTTTTTCAGAATTTGAGCCTTGCATCCAATAAAAACACTATTGCAGTAGTCAACGTGGGTGAGTACAGTGGATTGGACCAAATTGCGGAAGGCTTTTAGGGGAAGATAAGGTTTCACACGCTTCAACGTCCACATCATGTTGAACATTTTCTTTGTCATAGCTTTTGCGTGATTTTCCATAGTTAGGTGTTTGTCTAATAATACTCCTAATATTTTAGGTTGTCTGATATGGGGATGGTGATGCCAGGGGTGTTGATTGTAGTCATAGAGAGATTAAAACACTCTGCCTGAAAATTTGTATTGGCTAGCACATTCTTGAAATTACGCATGTAACTTTACTGTTTGGCACATTATTGAAAATATACTCCATTACATAGCTATGACAATTAAAACTGTTCTTTCCTGTACAACTTAATGATTTGTGATAGATAAACACAGAACTAATTTGTTTTAGAATTGCCTTTAAAATAACCACTTCCTCTAACAGTGGCAGGGGGCAAATCTGGTTTTTCAGCTAGAGATGAGATAATTAAAAACTGAACTCAAAGTATGAAATATGGATTTTCACAAGATTGATTGAAAAAGCCTATACATATTCCTCGGCAGATCTGGTTAAAGTATGACGACTTATTGGGGGCTTTTAGATCTGAAGGGAGGGGGAGGGTGATTTGGGGATTGGAGCTCAGAAAGCTGAACCTTCTGCAGATTTTCTTAACTCAGCTGACTTGTTAGGGAATTTTTTTTTCTCAAAGAAGTTGTTTTTTTGAGAAAAAAATTCCCTAACAGGCCAACTGAGTCAAGAAAATCTGTAGAAGAATTTCTTAACTCTGGTTCAGATTTCTGAGCTCCAATCCCCAAATCACCCCCCCCCCCCTCCCTTCAGATCTAAAAGTCCCTGATAAAGTCTTTCTCCCATAGTGAAGATCCACATACATATACTAAACCCACTCTTTCTCATACTCGCCGACCTCTCCCTCAGAACCCCTTTCATCCCCTTGGTGTCTTGAGGGTCACGACAAAAGTGGTCCCCCTCCATTCACATATTGTCTGGCTCAGTGTTCCAAAATGACGGTGATGATCCCTAGTGGTAGTCTCACAGTACTACTGCTAGGGGTCAAGCCTTCCATACAAGGGCAATTGCTGCCACAGATTTTTCATGGTTATATAGAACTGGGTGGTGGACCTCTTTTAATGAGATTTGCGCAACCCTACTCTCAGACAAGTCTTCCCTTCCACTTATCTAAAATACATTAATTTTAAGCTTCCCAACTTAGAGGGAGGGTTACCTCTGACTCAAATATGTTCTTTTAATCTCTGTATAATATTGCAAAGGTCTGCTTCACAACACCTTATACAATACTGATGGCTGCCAACAGGTCAAGACATATGTCTGTGTTTGAAGTCCAAGCTTGGGTTCTTTTCTTTCCAGCTCCAGTTTCAAATGGTTTCAGTTGCATTACTGCTGGATTCTATGAAGTAAAAGAAGACATTTCATTCACTTATTTGGTTATGAACGCTTAGACTGCTGTCAGGCTCACACTTCTGCATTGTGATTGTGTGGAAGCAAAATTCTGGGAGCCAACTGAAATGTTGTTTTTTTTTGCGGTAATTAGATGAAAGTTCAATTACTTCTATTTTGTTGAAGGGATTATTTATACCTGAGAGCATCAGAACAGGTTACCATCTTGTGAAGGGTTGTGCCATCACTAATCTATCTCCCAGAAGGATTAACTTTCCAAACGAAAACAAACAGCCACTACAAAAGGTGACGTCTGGGCCACTTTTAATGAGGATTAGTGTTGCACAAGATTGGAGAAAGACATAAAGATGGCTTTTGGCTCTGTATGGGAAATGCTCGCTGAAGTAGCCAAGTTTCCACAATCCACCAGCCCAGCCAATTTTCTTCTGAATAAGTCAGATGGGTGTGGAAACCTGTTTCGCAACATCGTCTGGACCAACTTTCTATGCAGGATAGGCATATGCTTCATCATGAGCCTTCTGAAGTGACACCTATTTAGAAAAATGTTTTGTAGGGTTAAACGTAGGTATTAATATTCAGTGTTATTTTACTTAACACCTAGATTATGAAGTAACCAACTACTAATTACCTGACAATTGAAAAAAATCCCTTAATCCATTAAGTGTGTTTTCTCTTAGCTGTCTCATAAAATTCAGTGGGTGATTTTGTTACGTTAGTCCTTAAATCAACCTGCTATATTATTATAACTGCTTTCCATTACTGTATAGTATTTATAAAATCTAAAAGTTTATACAGTTTTTCTCATATTGTATTAGTACTAGCAAAGTTCCGTTGTATGCAAGTAGATGAGTCTAGTGGGAGATGGAAATAGGAAACTGTTGTTTATCCTTTCAAAAAGCACTAACACTAAAAAGGACATGTCATGAAACTAAAATAACTTAGAGAAAGTACTTTTTCACCCACTGCACAATTAACCTGTGGAATTTGTTGCTAGGGTAAGTGGTCAAGTTACCTGGAATAGCTGGGTTCAAAATTTTAGAGGAAAAGCTCATTATTATTGACACAATAGACATGGGAAGACCACTGTTTATCTCTGGGACTGAACAACAGGAGAATGCCATGCTGGAATTGTGGGCTGTGTGTGACAAGCCCCCTCACACCCATACTCTGCCCACTGCACTGCGGCCAAGCAGGGGAGATAATGGACAAGGAGTAATTTATGCACAGCCCTCAGTATGGCTCTGCTGAACAACAAGGAATGGATCTATTCTTTGAGATCTGCTGAGTACATCCTAGTGACACAAAGTGGCCACTGTTGGAGGCAGGATGCTGGATTCAATGAACCTTTTATCTGGTCTTTATGTTCTTCTAAGCAAATGATGCAGAAAGCAGTCATTAAGGCTCAGCTCATATGGACAGAGTAGCTCTCAGCAGGTAAGGACTTCTTAAGTCGCCTAGTCTGTTCAGCTGCCCCCACTTGCTGAGTCACTATAGACTTTACTCAGTTGCCAGTCACCTTCCTCCCTTGTTCTTGCCACCACCATCTCTGTTTGTCCCAAACATGATTTAATTTTATCATTATTTCAGTTCCCACCACAAGAAACATTCTCTGCAAATTGTTATTCACACTATAAAAGAATCAGCAATTTGTATGATTTAGGGGCCCATTTATTATTCTGTGGTAAACACTAACATGTACTTACCATGGGGTAAAAAGCACTACTGCGGGACACACTCAGGTGTCCCTCTGTAGTTTTGTGTTCAGTGCATGCTACCCAAGCACTAAAAATGAGAAAATAGTGGTTTCTAACCTGCAGCACAACTTAGTAAAAGAGCTCCTTAATGTTTTAGACAAAAGAATTGAATGATTAGTAAAGATTCTAGACAGATTTAGTTCCCTGCCATCTTACTTATGGCTCACTAGCATGATGGGGGGGGGGGGGGGGACGCTCATGTTCTGACTCATGCTCCTACTATTTGCTTGGTGGGCCCAGTGCAACCTTTGATATGGGTGCATTGGAGATACCAGATGGCAGACATCACTGAGACCCAGAAAGAGGGCAACTACCTGTCTCCTGCTCCAGGAGTCATTCTCCCATAGTCAGAAGAAAATCAGTAGGATTTTCTGGAAATTGTGGCAGTACGGAATGTCAGGGGCATACCAGCCTCTGTCGATGGTGCAGTAGAGCTCAAATACAGCAGGGTCTGTTCTCTTAAAATAGTAGAGTTCCACCTTGATGCTGAATATCAGTTTGGTTCTCAAATATCAGCTGTTACTCGATCATGTTTTCATATGCTATGCCCTTTATGTGTCATAATGTTTCTTTTGAATTCAAAGATCTTTAGACACTGGTTCACGCTTCCATTATCTCTTGATTAGATTATTGTAATGTTCTTCATATGCACTTATTACCTCAACTTTGAACAACTTTCAAGTAATTCAAATTGCTGCAGTAAAATTACTTCATTGCTCCAAGCATTATGACCATACAACAACACTTCTACACAAATCCCCTCATTCTATAACTTGGTGCTAAGGGCTGGATTTAGTAAATGGTGCCCAAAATGTAGGCACTACAAAAATCCATGTGAAACTTGTATTCTAAAAAGGTCGCTTTGCACTAAGCACCCATTATAGAATAGCGCTTACTCTGATTCCCGCACCCAACTTTGGGCACGAGGACCTACACCTGCTGAAACCTGGTGCAAATCCTGGTGTGCAAGTTGTGAGCACAACAGCCTCTGTTTCTAAATATTTAGAATGCCCCTGACCCACCAATGACCCTCCCATTTCCATGCCCCCTTTTGGGCTGTATGCGAGACACTTTGGGCATGCAGTGTTAAAGAATAGTACATAGGCAGTTGCTTGCAAAAGTCCAAATTATTTATTTATTTATTTATGACATTTTTATACCACATTAGCCCAAGAAGAGCTCAAGTTCATTGAGGCTTACATTACAAACATTTGTAGAATAGTACACATTTAGAAAAGTATCAACTCATATAATACATCAAATAACACTAGGCAGAAATATAAAATGAGCTATTCTACCATAAAGAACAATAATCCTGAAATATAGAATCCTATTTTAAGAACTGATAGAATAAGAAAAATAGCTCAGTAAGCAATATCAATATAGAACTGGTATATAAAGAGACTCAACTAGAATGATAATGAGAAAACTATACTAAGTAATATTAAATAGGTAATCTTTAACTATAGAGTGGTCAGGTAAAGGTTTGATTATCTAAGAGGAAGTTATTAGGATAGATATAATATAATAAAGCAGGATCAAACTTTGTTCAGTTCAAGATTAGTACTTTGCTTTATTGAAGGTTGAACTGAAAAAATTAGTTTTCAGTAAACTTGAAACATAACATAGTTGTTTGTGTATCTAATTTGATTAGGAAGAAAGTTCCAAGTTTGGTGCCTTGATATGA
This sequence comes from Microcaecilia unicolor, assembly GCF_901765095.1. Lineage (NCBI taxonomy): Eukaryota > Metazoa > Chordata > Amphibia > Gymnophiona > Siphonopidae > Microcaecilia > Microcaecilia unicolor. Next base: position 165,133,429 of record NC_044040.1, read on the forward strand.
GACGTTGGCAGTATGAATTGTTTTGTAGGTTACATTCTTGCAGCTAGGGAAATATAAGATGAGTTATTCCCTGCATGATCTAATAGCATTACGAGGTGGTAATTAAATGAGATCATTCATATAGGATGATGACATGAGAAAATCAAAGAGTCATGGGATAGGAGACAAAGTTTTGGTGTGGATTAGGAATTGGTTATTGGACAGAAAACATAGATTACGGTTAAATGGTCATTTCTGTAAATGGAGGAGGGTGAACAGCGGAATGCCGCAGGGATCAGTACTGGGACCAGTGCTATTTAACATATTTATAAATTATATGGAAATCAGAAAATGAGGTGATTAAATTTGCAGATTACACAAAACTATTCAAGGTTAACACACGTGCAGACTATGAATTTTTGCAGGAAGACCTTAAGAAATTTTGAAGACTGGGCATTCAAATGGCAGATGAATTAAAGTGGTCAAATGCAAGGTAATGCACATTGGAAAGAATAATCCAAATCATAGTTACCTGATGCTAAGGTCCACCTTGGGGGTCAGCACTCATGAAAAAGTTCTAGGTGTCATTGTGGATAATATGCTGAAATCTGCTGCTCAGTGTGCAGTGGCAGCCAAAAAAGGAAACAGGATTTTTTTGTTGTTGTTACATTTGTACCCCGTGCTTTCCCACTCATGGCAGGCTCAATGCGGCGGGCAATGGAGGGTGCTAGGAATTGTTAGGAAAGGGATGGTGAATAAGACCAAAACTACTATAATGCCTCTGTATCGCTCCATGGTGCAACTGCACCTTGAGTATTGCGTTCAGTTCTGGTCGTTGTATCTCAAAAACGATATAGGTGGATTAGAAAAGATTCAAAGAGCGACCAAAATGATAAAGGGGATGGAACTCCTCTCATATGAGGAAAGTCCAAAGAGGTTAGGACTCTTCAGCTTGGAAAAGAGATGGATGAGGGGAGATATGATTGAGGTTTAGAATCCTGAGTGGTGCAGAATGAATAGAAGTAAATCGATTTTTTTCTTCATTCCAAAAGTACAAAAACTAGGGGACACTGAAGGAAGTTACATGGAAATATTTTAAAACAAATAGGATGAAATATTATTTCACTCAACGAATAGTTAAGCTCTCGAACTCTTTGCTGGAGGATGTAGTAGCAGCAGTTAGCGTACCTGTGTTTAAAAAAGCTTTGGACGAGTTCCTGGAGGAAACGTTCATAGTCTGCTATTGAGACAGGCATGGGGAAGCAACTGATTGCCCTGGGATTTTTATCATGGAACGTTGCCACAATTTGGGTTTCTGCCAGGTATTTGGAAACAGGATATTGGGCTAGATGGACCATTGCTCTGAACCAGTATGACTACTCTTATGTTCTTCTGCACAGAATTTGATGGATAAATGCACATAGCTTGAATGGTATAATTTGAGTGCCTAAATTTAGGTGATCTATAGAATTTATAGAATAGTAGCACATATGTCAGAGGCACCAATAATTGCGATTTATGTGCGTAAGTACTAGGGGCTATTCTATAAAATATGTGCCAAATTTACTTAGCATGTAACTGCAAGGGGGCATACACAAGAGCGGAGCATGGGCAGGCCGTGGGTATGTCACCAAATGACACACACAACTTATTGAATGCTATAAGTTACATGGAATGCATGCCGTACTTAGGCATGCCAACTTACACCAGCCATTGAACTTACTGTAAGTGGGTATTCCTACATTTTGGCATGCCAAATTGCCAATGCATCTCTGCACTAGTAGACTAGAACACTTTAGGTATGCCTAAGTGCCATTTATAGAATTGGCACTGATTATCCCATCATGGCACCTACTTCTTGCTGCCAAGTTATAGAATTGCCTCCAAAGAGAATTGGTTTCCAATATCTTATAAAATTAAATTCAAATTACTTGTACTTAATTGCAAGGCTCTTCATACTAGTGAACCAGCATTTCTTTTTGGACATCTACCTCCATACTCTCCTTCTCATATCCTTCATTCACAACACCAGAATATACTACCGTATGTATTTTCCCTTCTCTAACTATACTGTTATGTACAATCTATTACCTCTGTATTTGAGGAAGTTTGATTCCATCCTGACAAAACAAGAACATCCTCCGTGGAATGCTCCTGCAGGATCACTACATACACTGTAGTCTCTTGGTAAAGCAGTACTTCCTCTTGGCTCTGAACTGGCTCCCCAGAGTTGTCAGTACAGTTCTTAACATTTCACCAGCCAGGCTGCCTCAGGCTGGATCCAGCATGCAAAGCTACAAGGTCCAAGTTAAACTTGGCCTACCAGGCTGTTGTATATGACCATTGTGGTTCTGGTTCACAGGTATGTGGTGAAGTATGCAGTAGGCCTTCGCTCCTTCCCTCTGGGCACTCTTAACCCTTCCCTAGCCCTGCCTTTTATTGTTTCTGGTTTCAGCTCCACCCCTACCATCTGACTTCCTCCCTGGGTGGAACTAGGGGTTTTAAGGTGGTTTGCAGTACCTGAGGGATCCTTCTTAAGGGTGAGTGGCAGTGTTCTTTATACCCCCTCACAGACAGCATTTAGTAGTTAATTTATTCAATCAAAAATTAAAGAAGATCACAAACTGGATTAATTTATCATAAATGAAGTTAAATCCATGGAAAGCCAAAGGGTGAATGCCCCAATAATTTGGCTCACATCCTTGAAAATATTAGGGGTAATCTTAGACAATGAATTATCCGTTAAGGCACAAATCTCTTCTTTCTCCCCCAAAAAACGTCTATAAGATGCACATGATTCGCTCAGTGAAGTCATTATTCTTTTTTGAAGCATTAAAAATAATGGTTCCTTCCATTGTAATTACTAACGTAGACTATTGAAACTCACTCATGGCAGGGATTCAATGTGCAGTACCTAGGTGACTACAACTTTTACAAAATGCTGTTTTGTCCATTATAGGACCTGTAATGTGGGAAAAAATTACCATTAAGACTGCTCGTAACTCACTAAATGTCCTTATGCAGTCCAATGGGTGGTCTGATTTGTGGAGGCTCCTTTATCCTACAGCCAGAGATCACTCTTTTTTTTTCTGCTCCTCATCAAACTTATTCAAGAATTGACTATTTTTTGGGGCACTAATGACCTCATTCCTATGTTGTCTGCTGCACAGATACATGAAATATCAGTTTCTGATCACGCAGCAATTTCCTGTGATTTTAATTGGTCCTCTAATACAACAAAATCTATTTGGAGACTTAATACCTCTCTGCTTTCAGACTCAACATTCTTGCAGCATATGTCCCAGAAATCTACTGAATTGTTTTGCTGACAACAAAGACTCTTTGTCATCATATATAACAGTATGAGAAGCGTTCAAGTCTTGGTTGAGAGGTGAAATAATTAGTTATGTATCTCATCTTCGCAAAGCTAATAATGCTAAACTTGTTAAACTTGAGAAAGAAATACGCCTTCTTGATATGACTTTATACACATCATCATCTAAGTCTACACTTCAGAATCTCAGATCTCTCAGAATGCAATATAATTTGCTTTTATCAAGCATCTCCAATGTTATCACTTTTAAGCAAAGTGCTACATATTACACGGAATCTAACAAAGCAGGCAGGGCCGGTCTTAGGCAGAGGTGACCAAGGCGGCCGCATAGGGCCCCGCGCCTAAGGGGGCCCCGCTCTGCCTCCACTCCGACCTCCGCTCGCCTCGGACGACCGTCCGCATCATTCATGATGATCCCGTGGCTCGGCCACTCCACTTCTGGGGAGGGGAGGTTTCATGATAGCATTGTGCTTATTATTTCAATCATTTTCTTTGTACAAGTTTAGCTTCATTTATCTTTATTTAAAATTTCATAAATAAAAAGAAATTTTAAAAATGGAATAATCTTATCAATGGGGTGGAGCTAGGGTGGGGGCGGAGCTAGGGGGGCTAGGATGGGGCCCCACCAAATTGGTCTGTACAGGGCCCCGCACTTGCTAAGACCGGCCCTGAAAGCAGGTAAACTACTCACACCTTGTGGAGGAGTAACCTAGTGGTTAGAGCACTGGTCTTGCAATCCAGAGGTGGCTAGTTCAAATCCCACTGCTACTCCTTGTGATTTTGGGCAAGTCATTTAACCCTCCGTTGCCTCAGGTACCAACTTAGATTGTGAGGCTTCCTGGGACAGAGAAATATCCAATGTACCTGACTGTAACTCACCTTGAGCTACTACTGAAAAAGATGTGAGCAAAAATCTAAATAAATATATTATCTCAAAGGTAAAAGAATAAAGCAACATGTAACTGTTATAAAATCTCCATCAGGAGCTTCTTTGACTTCTTCACCTCAAATAGTTGAAGCATTTTATACGTCACTGTTCTCTTCATAATGCATCGCTCATGATACTGAAATATCTAACTTTCTTACATCTTTAAATCGCCCTCGCCTCTCTGAACACCAACTATGTCAGCTTAATCAACCCAATTCTCAGGATGAGATCGTCTCTGCAATCAAAAAGCTATCTTCTGCAAAAGCACCATGTCCGGATGGTCTTCCAGTGGAATTTTATAAATCATTCTCCACTTCAATTTCAACTCAGTTGCTGACCTATTATCAAACTTTATTGGGCTTCTCATCTCCAGGTCATTTTTTGGATGCAAATATTGCAGTACTGCCAAAACCTAATAGAGACAGTACTTTTGTACAAAATTACAGACCAATCTCATTACTAAATACTGATTATAAAATCTATACAAAGTTATTATGTTGTAGAATGGAAAACATTATTCAATCACTTATACACAGAGATCAAGCTGGTTTTGTAAAGCTCAGATATGGTGCTGATAACACTAGATTATTTTGTCATCTCATCCACTTCACTCGGTCTAAAGATTGTCCTATATTATCTGTCTCCTTAGATGCTGAAAAAGCCTTTGACCTGGTGGAGTGGAAGTATTTGTTTAATGTACTTAGACATTTTGGTTTTCCTGACTATTTCATACATATGCTAAATAAATAAAATAAATAAATAATATGCTGCATTTACTGTATTCACTACCATCTGCTCAAATTGCAGCTAATGGTGAACTCTCCGCTCCATTCTTATTGCATAGAGGAACCAGAAAAGGTTGCCCTATATCTCCTATACTGTTTATTCTGGCTTTAGAACCTATTTTGGCTGCTATTTGAAGCTCAAATGATATTACTGGAGTCCATATGGGTCAGGATGAGGTTAAGCTTTCAGCATATGCTGATGATATAAAGTTATACCTCACTAAACCGCAGGCATCTATGGAGGCACTTATTCAGCTAATCTCCCAGTTTTCAAGGCTGTCAGGATATAAAATCAACTGGGATAAAACTGAGCTGATGCCTGTAATCCTTTTATCATTTCTGGTTACCCCCTTAAGTGGGTAGTCTCCTCTATCAAATATCTAGGCGTTCTTTTTGATAGAGACCTCCCTACCACTATTAAACTCAACTCTGATAAGATTATAGCTAAAGTTGAAAGTTCCCTCTCATCTTGGTCTCCGCTCAATTTATCATGGTGGGGTAGGCTTGACAATATTAAGATGATGATAGTACCTAAAATTACATATATTTTAAGCATGATTCCTCTCATCTTTCTTAGCTCTTTTTATAAAAAGCTAGAAAAATTGCTCTCTAATTTCTTATGGGATCTTAGGACATCCAGAATCTCATTAGGTAAGCTAAAGCTTCCTAAATTGCAGGGTGGGGTAAGGTTTCCTGATCTCTTAACATATCATAAAGCCTTCATTATTCATCAGGGCTTTGAGTGGATCTCTCCTTCCACTACTACCTCTTTACCTAGGTGGTTAATTTTTGAACAATTTATTATAGATCCACTGGTACACTTTCATTTAATTGGCATGCACCTTCAAAAAAGCATTGCCTTGAATCCCATCATTAACACTACTTATGTTACGGTATAAGCCAATCATCAGAATTAAATGTGTAGCATGATGTTGTGTTGGATCAGATACATATATATATACACCAATATATTTGTGCAGCTTTTAAAAATATATATTTGATACTGCAGCAGAGAGAATAGTTTCATTTCAAGCCCCTCTCTCCCCATCCCTTTTTCCGGGAACTTCTGATAGCAGGGATAGTTAATTACAAACACTTAACAAACACAAAAGAGCTTCCTCTGTCCTCCCACCTAACAAAAGATTGACTAAGGTGGGCACCTGAATACCCCATTGAAAACAAAGAACTCAGAGGAAAAGCATAAACAGGACATTTGCTTGTCAAAGGTATACCTGCCCCTCCCATCAGCTTTCAGACATGTGCAGAAAGGAAGGACTTATAATGTGGTCATGTGAACAGACTACATTAACCATAATGCCTTGCAAAATATCCAGGACATGCACACACCATGCTTCTCTGCTAACATTATAAAAGGCCTGGAAACAGCCCAGCTCGCTCTCTTGAAACCTGCCTCCTCCTCTTGGAACCTGCCTCCTCTTGGGACCTGCTGCTCTCTTTGGGGTCTGCTGACGCCTTGCCCCTCAACATGTGCTCATCAATCAGCTGGACCACAGCATGCTTGTAACAAGGACTTGTAAGTTAACCTACCTGCTACTTTGTTCTATTTTATGCACAGATTACCTGTAAAGATCTCTTAAAACCTACCTCTCGTGTGCAATTGTATATTAAATCAATCTTTTTGAAGCTAAAAATATGGTCTCTTTGTGTTCTGAGTATATGGTATCTTTTATATATACTTAATCTATTTAATTTATTGCAATTATCACCTTTGGTGATTGGTGGAAAAATTAATATCCTAAAACTTATAAATACAGCACCTGCTCTTAAATTATAAACAGTGGCGAGTTGCTCTAGAGCTATTTTCCCCAAAATAAATCATTTCTTGTAACACTCATAAATTAATATCCTCTTTTGATAAGCAGATGATTGTATCCTGGGACAGCACCACATGTATACCTATATGGAATAATCCCAATTTTGTAATTAATAAAAAGCAAATCTCTTGGTCACAATGGCAATGCATAGGTATATGGGATATCAATGATTTCATTGATGTAAATAATCGCACTTGGAAATCATTCTCAGTTATGAAAGCTGAATTCTCTTTGTTGGATACTCACTTTTATCAATGGTTACAGCTTAATACAATGTTGAGGAAGCGTAAATTACAAATACAAAAGTTGTCCCATACTCCTGAGATTATTAATATTTCCAAGCAATTTCAATTCTCTGGACATGTTGCATCCCATATATACAAATTCATCTTAAACAACTTTCCTACTAAATGTGTGGGCTTACGCAAATGCTGGGAAGAGGATATTCCGCAATCTATCACTAACAAATCTTGGGAGCAGGTATGGAGTTCTTCATTTAAATGCTCCAGATCTTCCTCAATAACACAATCTCTATATTACTTCACTCATAGATCCTTATGGACACCTCTCAAGTCACATATGATTAACTCTTCTATTTCCAACTTATGTTTTTTTTTTTTGTTTTGTTACATTTGTACCCCACGCTTTCCCACCTCATGGCAGGCTCAATATGGCTTACATGGGGCAATGGAGGGTTAAGTGACTTGCCCAGAGTCACAAGGAGCTGCTTGTGCCTGAAGTGGGATTCGAACTCAGTTCCTCAGTCAATCCCAACAAGGTACTCTTAAGCATATTACATTTGATTGTATGTGTATTCAAAAGTTTCGGAAGGACATATGGTCCTATTTAGTAGATATATTCCATCATTCTGGTCCAATAGTATATAAATATGTGATACTTAAAGATCAATGTTTTAGACCCATTTTAACGACTAATGAATGTTTGCTTGTTAATACCATGTTGAATCTAGCTTTGAAAGTAGTCTTTACACACTGGAAAGCTTTACAACAAGCTACTTATCAAGAATGGTGGAATTTATTGTTTCAAACCTATAAATATGAAATATATTTTGCTAAAAAAATATCTTGATATGCTTTGTATAAAGAAAAATGGGCTCCATTGATATCCTATTTTGAAGATGTGAAGTAAGAGGTGTATATTGTACTTTTTCTTTTTTCTTCATGTATGTTATTACCATCTGTGTCACATGCATGAACTTTATTCTGCTTACATACTTTAAGGTGTCTTTTTTTATTTTTTTATTTTAACTCAATTTAAATATATTGTAGTACAATTGTTGTTATTAATGTTCTCTATTACAAAATCAATAAAAATATTAAGACTAAAAAAAAAGACTGCAACAATTAAAGGAGCTTGGTACCTTTAAGAAAATCTGAAAGCATATTTTGATATGGACTCAATAATTAGAATATGGTTATTAAAGGGGTTGGGTATTTTCAGGGAGTACATTTTTTGTATATACAAGCATATATTGGTATTGATTATGTAATGTAATCGTAAGAGGATTTTGAAAAATTTTAAGAGGACCTCACTAGAATAGGAGACTGGGCATCCAAATGGCTGATGACATTTAATGCAAGCAAGTGCAGTGATGCATGTCTGAAAGAGGAACCTGAACTATAGCTACGTAAGGCAAGGTTCCACATTATGAGTCACCGAACAGGAGAGGGATCTAGGTGTCATCGTTGATGAGATGTTGAAACCCTCTTCTCAGTGTGTGGCAGTGGCCAAGAAAGCGAATAGAATGTTAGGTATTATTAGGAAAGTACTGGAAAACAAAAATGAGAATGTTATAATGCCTTTATATCGCTCTATGGTGCGACCGCACCTTGTGTGCAATTCTGGTCACTGCATCTCAAAAAAGATGTGGAGGGGCATAATTGAACGCAAACGCCTTTCTCCATGGGCGTTTATCTCCGAGAACGGGTCTGTGAAGGGGCAGGCCGAACCGTATTTTCGAAAAAATGGACGTTTTTGAGCTGGGCATTTGTTTTTTTTTAGTGATAATGGAAACTAAAAACGCCCAGCTCAAAAACGTCTAATCCGAGCCATTTGGTCGTGGGAGGGGCCAAGATTGGTAGTACACTGGCCCCCCTGATATGCCAGGACACCAACTCGGCACCCTAGGTCAGTGTGGTGGACTTCAGAAAAAGCTCCCACATGCATAGCTCCCTTACCACGGGTGCTGAGCTCCCAACCCCCCTCCCCCAAAACCCACTACCCACAAATGTACACTACCATAGCTCTTAGGGGTGAAGGGGGCACCTACATGTGGGTACAGTGGGTTTTGGAGGCCTCCGATTTACCAGCACAAGTGTTACAGGTAGGGGGATGGGCCTGGGTCCACCTGGCTGAAGTGTACTGCGGTACCCACTAAAAGTGCTCCAGGGACCTGCATACACGCAGGCCTCTAGGACTTGTTGCTGCTATAACATTGGCACACCAGTTGACACCTGAAGACTAATCTCTCCGAAAACGTCCTTTATTGGAATAAGCATGTTTACTCACAGTTAACTGCAGAGGTTGTGCCCCACTGGCAACGAGTCTCCCTGGTACTGAGATTAGCAGTAGGTCAGAGCTGGCAGAATGCTGTATAATGCCCTCTTTCAGCCACATACAAGGTAATAACTAAGTTGTCTAACGTGGCTAACACAGGAAAGGGAACTAAAACTGGCTTACAAAAATGGCCACTACCGCATGGACTACAACAGGAAACACAACAGGCACACTCTGACCCAGTAGGCAGGGGGAAAGCACCATGGGAGAAGAGCCTACCAACTACCAACATCGTGAGACTGTAACACAAGCTAATGAAATCACGGAGCCCAATACCCTACACCCACCACAATGCAATGCTGATGTGACCCTATAGTGCACCCGAGAGCCACATCTGACCCAGGGAAAGGCTGTGAGAGGATCGAACACATTCTGCTGTCATGGAGGTGGGTACGGCATTTGAGGCTGGCATACAGGCTGGGAAAAAAGTTTTTAAAGTGGGGTTTTTTTTGATGGGAGGGGGTTAGTGACCACTGGGGGAGTCCGGGGAGGTCATCCCCGATTCCGTCCAGTGGTCATCTGGGCAGTTGGGGCACTTTTTTGGGACTTGTTCGTGAAAAAAAAGGGTCCAAAAAAAGTGACCCAAAATCGCAGTAAAAACACCTTTTTTTTTTTTCAATTATCAGCTACAGACGCCCATCTCTCCTCGGCTGATAACCACACCTCAGTTCCACCTCCTACACACCTCTGACATGCCCCCGACACGCCCCCGTCAACTTTATTTGTTTCCGCGACAAAGTGCAGTTGGAAATGCCCAAAATCGGCTTTCGATTATACCGATTTGGGCGCCTTTGCAAGAAAAACGCCCATCTCCCGATTTGGGTCAAAATATAGGCGTTTTTCTCTTTCAATTAAAAGCTGAATAGTGGAATTAGAAAAGGTACAGAGAAGGGCGACGAAAATGATAAAAGGGATGGGGCGACTTCCCTATCAGGAAAGGCTAAAGCAGCTAGGGCTCTCCAGCTTGGAGAAAAGTTGGCTGAGGGGAGCTATGATAGAGGTTTATAAAATAATGAGTGGAGTGGAAAGGGTAGACGTGACTCGCTTATTTACTCTTTCCAAAAATACTAGGACTAGGAGGCATGCAATGAAGCTGCAAAGTAGTAAATGTGAATTGGAGAAAATATTTCTTAACTCAATGTGTAATTAAACTCTGGAATTCATTGCCAGACAATGCGGTAAAGGTGGTTAGCTTAGCGGGGTTTAAAAAAGGTTTGTATAGCTTCCTAAAAGAAAGGTCCATAAACCATTATTAAAATGGACTTGGGGAAAATCCGTTGCTTATTATTTCTAGGATAAGCAGCATAAAATATATTGTACTTTTTGGGGATCTTGCCAGATACTTGTAACCTGGATTGGCCACTGCTGGAAACATACAGTGACAGTGTGACCGACATGAATAGTGCTCCTCTAGCTATCCAGTGACATCCATCAATGCTGGGACCAATGACAGAAGCTCCCTCTATTGCTCACACTTTTGTCCTGACTCCTCTGATGTGCAATGTGTGCTGTCATATGACCGCACAATACCCACACATATGAATACAGACAAACAAATGGACAAAATGAGAGATGGAAGCACCGTCCCCAATGAGCATTATTGTAAACTGTGTCTAAAAACATTTATTTTTAATGGGTCATCTTGTTATTGAAAGGACAATTTTCAAGTAATTTGCCTGCGAATTTGAACTGGCTAAAAATTGCATTCCTTTGCCTTTCAACTGGGTGACGAGGAGGCCTTACATAAGTAATGCCACACTGGGAAAAGACCAAGGGTCCATGAGCCCAGCATCCTGTCCACGACAGGCCTTTTCAGTGATGTTTTAAGTTTGTGTGCACATTATTCTTCACACACTTCTTGGCTACTCTCATAAAAACAGGGGCATGCACATGGATGTTTTTTGCAAGTGTACATTATACTTTTTAAATTTCAAAGAGAAACTACCTCAGTCATTTCTCTCTGAAAATTAGCTGCAAGTATGCATGGTAACACTACTCACGTACTTTGCAGACATGTGGGCTATTATAATATTCCCCCCTTAAGGGGCACTTTTAAAATCAATAATGTAAGTGAAGAGCAATTTACCCAGGAGGAAAAATGTCTTGTCTAATAATTACCATACTAGGATTAGCTAAAAATAGCTTGTAGATTCCCATAGCACGTGTACTTTTCACCATAGGTAAAAGAAGGATTCCTGTGGGCATGTTTAGGTCTTGGGGAGGAAAACAGAATGTGTGCCTATAAGGGTAACGGTCATGCATTCGATATACTGCCTTTCTGTGGTACATCAAAAGGGTTTACATTTTATTATGTGCAGGTATTTTCTCTGACCCTAGTGGTTCACAGTCTAAGTTTTTATATTTGGGGCAATGGAGGGTTAAGTGACTTGCCCAGGGTCACAAGGGGCCACAATGGGAATTGAACCCAGTTCCCTAGTTATTAGCCCACTGCACATCTGATTTTCAAATGTAAACTGGCTTTTTCCAGGCTGTGAAGTGGTTATTGAAACAGTCAAGGGGGGCAATTCTATAACTCAGTATGTGCCTCGATGCTACTCTCTGAGTGCCAATTCTAGAATGGCATCTTAACACCAAGATTCTGTTATAGAATATTAGCATAAGTTGGCATTGATGTGCCTACATTTAGGTGCGCCACCGTACACCAGGTCTATAACTGTCATAAGCTGGCATGCTTAAGTATGCCATATGTGTGTGTCCAACTTACTATTGATTTATCAAATTTATATACTGCTTATCCAACATATCTAAGTGGGTTCCAACGTACACTCATAAAAATAATGTGTACACAAAAGCTAAAGCATACTATAAAATAAATATACATCATCCCCCAATATAACAGCATAGAAATATGCTGCACTTTGGCTACACAGCAACAGTATTCTATAAGGTATATGCAATAGTAGGTGACACACCCATATCCTGCCCATGCTCCATCAATATATATGTTCCCCTTGACGTTACATGCTATAGCACTTATGAGCTCCCTTATAGAATAGTGCGTAGTGCACTTGTTTGCATAAGTGCTAATTAAGGCGTGTGCATTTGCATGCCCTGAAGGTTTTGAGAATACTCACCATTGCATACCACATGGAAGTAAATACCATGCCCTGGATTCTATAAATGGCACCCAAGTTTCCACGTGATCCTGAGATCACCTCGCAAAATAATTAGATGACAAGCTATTAACAATCAGTTTAACAAGCAATTGACAGGCTTATTTCCAAAACTCTGTAAGTCCAATACAACAAATATAGGCTTAGTGAGTTTTGGAAATAAGCCCTTCACTTATTGATGATAATTGACACTATTTTGAATTTGCACACAGATTGCACGGATCTGGCTGCATGTGATTTTATGAAGATTCGCACCCAAATCTTCTTGTGTGCATGCAGTCCAAAAGGGGTCATGGTTATGTGAGGGTCATGGGTATTTATAAAATATGCTGTCAGTATTACAGAATTCCAAAGATTCTTACCCAACTTAGGCACCAGGATTTACACCAGGTTTCAGTCCTCATGCCCTAAGTTGGGCTCATCTTGGAGCACCTTTATAGAATGTTGAGTGCTGATTTTTCCCAGTGCCTATTTTTCAGCGCCATTTACTGAATCTAGACCAATCTGTTCAGATTCTCCTCAAATATCAAAGTCATGTAGAGCCACAAGAACTTTATCTAAATGGCTGATTCTGGAGTCCCATTTTCTCTACAGTCTGTACAGCAAGGCAGTTTCCCAATTCAACTCAATCCTCTGGCAGGAAACTCTCTTGATCAGGAGGAGAAATAATCTGGTCTGAGCAGGTCACTTTAGCCAACATGAGATGCCAATGAATCAACTGAGTATATCATAAATACTGTAACCTCTCTCTCTCTCTCTCTCTCTCTCTCTCTCTCTCTCTCTCTCTCTCTCTCTCTCTCTCTTTCTCTTTCTGCTCTGGCATCCCAGGGTGTTTCCATGGCCAGTGAGATGTATCCTACAGTGATGGTGAACACATCCATCAGACTCCACAATAGAGGGACTCTGGAGTGACCCTCTTGAACAAACATAGTCATAGTATTTATTTTCAGGCAAGCCATAACAACTTCAGAGAGAAAAGTGAAAAAATAAAGCAACCAGTCTACAAACAACATTGCAAAAACCTACACTGTACTCATGCAAAATCATGAGTGATGTAGAATGAGTAGAAGTAAATTGTTCTTTTTTTTACTCGTTCCAAAAGTACAAAGACTAGGGGCACTCAAGGAAGTTACATAGAAATACTTTTAAAACAAATAGGAGGAAATATTTTTTCACTCACTGAATAGTTAAGCCCTGGAACTCTTTGCTGGAGGATGTGGTAACAGCGGTTAGCATATGTGGGTTTAAAAAAGGTTTGGACAAATTCCTGGAGGAAAAGTCCATAGTCTGCTATTGAGGCAGACATAGGAAGCAACTGCTTGCCCTGGAATTTGTGACATGGAATGTTGCCATGATTTGGGTTTCTGCAGGTACTTGTGACCTGGCTTGGCCACTGTTGGAAAAAGGATATTGGGTTAGATGGACCATTGGTTTGACCCAGTATGGCTATTCTTATGTTCTTATGTTCATGCACTTCAGTCAAATATGACAATCTTACTCATATAGCACCAAATTTAATTTCTAAACTGTCTAAACCAGGCAGAACAAACCACATGCCTGTATAGAGCTGGACAGCTTTTCAATTTGACCCTCTTCCAAATAGCCTAAAACTCAAAACGGTTCAGATCATTTTCAATACAGGAACTTTCTGATCAATAGATGACCTTCACCCTATGTTTGAAGCTAATCAATCTAATTTATAAAGATGCAATGTGTCTCTGGAAATGTTTTGCATTATTTGAATATATCTATATAAGATGATCTCTGTAAATACAGATGAAAAATGAAATTTAAAAAATCCTATTTCAATATGGCCCTAAGGGGCATATTTACAAAATATGTTAGGTGTTTAACACCAAGCTTTACATGCATTTAAAACCAGCTAACACAGAGTCAAAACAGAGAATAAATTTATAACAAGACACCAAGATTAACAGGCATCTATTTTAAACCTATTTTATGAAGACACCTAAGAAACTATGGGGTATGTCTACTAAAGGGCATTAAGCCTTAACACATGCTTAGCGAGTGTGAAAATGTTTACTGCAAAGTGCATCAAATTGCTTTATGGTAAGTAACATTTTTATGTGTGCTAAGCATGCATTATCTATATTTTTGTATTTATTTTGTTGGACAGGATGTGTCAGGGAAGATAACGGGTGTGGACATGCTATTCAGCTTGTGCATTGACATTTGTATGAGCTAACTGGTTTGCATGTCCATAATGCAGGAGCCCTTACCACCTCTGAGCTCTCTTGTCAATTTGTTTCAGGTTACATGTGCTAATGCGAACATCAGCACACACAACATGAAAAGAAATACCAGCAGAAGAAAGGAAGTGTTGATGCCCCTGTACAAGTCGTTGGTGAGGCCCCACCTGGAGTATTGTGTTCAGTTTTGGAGGCCGTACCTTGCGAAGGATGTTAAAAAAATGGAAGCGGTGCAAAGAAAAGCTACGAGAATGGTATGGGATTTGCGTTCCAAGACGTATGACCAAAGACTTGCTGACCTGAACATGTATACCCTGGAGGAAAGGAGGAACAGGGGTGATATGATACAGACGTTCAAATACTTGAAAGGTATTAATCCGCAAAAAAATCTTTTCCGGAGATGGGAAGGCGGTAGAACGAGAGGACATGAAATGAGATTGAAGGGGGGCAGACTCAAAAAAGATGTCAGGAAGTATTTTTTCACGAAGAGGGTGGTGGATGCTTGGAATGCCCTCCCGCGGGAGGTGGTGGAGATGAAAACGGTAACGGAATTCAAACATGCGTGGGATATGCATAAAGGAATCCTGTGCAGCAGGAATGGATCCTCAGAAGCTTAGCTGAAATTGGGTGGCGGAGCAGGTGGGGGGAAGAGGGGTTGGTGGTTGGGAGGCTAGGATAGGGGAGGGCAGACTTATACGGTCTGTACCAGAGCCGGTGATGGGAGACGGGACTGGTGGTTGGGAGGCGGGAAATACTGCTGGGCAGACTTATACGGTCTGTGCCCTGAAAAAGACAGGTACAAATTCAAGATATGAGTTTATCTTGGGCAGACTAGATGGACCATGCAGGTCTTTTTCTGCCGTCATCTACTATGTTACTATGTTACTATGTTACCTGGAAATGCCATATTTCCTAGGCGTGCAGGAAATGAGCTTAGCTTGTGAGAAAGTCCTGCATGAGTACTCACTAAGCCCATTTCTTAGCACCTTTAAGTAGACATACCACTTATGTGTCTTTATAAAATACTAGCATAAATCCTGCAGACATGTATACTACTACTACTTATCATTTCTATAGCGCAGCACTGTACACTTGAATATGAAGAGACAGTCCCTGCTCGAAAGAGCTTACAATCTAAAACATGTATATCATGCTTATTCAAAAGCGAGCATAAATGTTAACACATACTTTATGCATGCATGTGGATATATTATAAAATATCATTCACTCATGTGTAATGTGGTATTCAAAACAACACATTACAAAACTCGTAAACAGTCTGTCCTAAATCTTTTTTTTTTTTTTTTTTTTAGAGAATCAGACCCTCAGATGGTGCCAGCAGCATTTACTGTTCTGCTGTTAATGCAGGCCAAATCGTCATTGGTCCCAATTTCCTCAAATTTCTTCCAAAAACTTTATTTTGAAAATGTTTCTTTCATTATCTTCAAATCTTCAATCTTCCACTTCATAGTATATTAATAATGTATAGCTCTCAAAAATCATTCACTTATTTTTAATATGGTCAGCATATGTTCAGATGACCTCCAGACATGATCACTTTTCATAAGAACTGCTTCAGGGTAGAGGTTCCTGCAAAATTAATGCAAATAGTGTCAGATCTGTAATATTATTCTTAACATTAAGGCATCAAGGTTCATAACATTTTCTTCATCAGCTAAACCACTCACCTTTCCACTGCTCGCCTTCACATCCATAAGCAAAATTAGTTTCAAATATGACGGGAGCTTTCTAAGTACTATTTAAGTATAGATCAGCTGATTTGGTCTTGCAATAAAAGTACACCAATGTCATCCATTCTGTCTCTTCATTCAGCCTATACGGTGCTACCGTATTCAATGTAAAGATGCATCCCTGTTCTCTATAATTCAACATAACTTAAGAACATAAGAATAGCCATACTGGATCAGACCAATGGTCCATCTTGCCCAGTATCCTATTTCCAACAGTGGCCAGCAACATTCCATGCTCCCAATCCCAGGGCAAGCAGTAGTTTCCCCATGTCTGTCTCAATAGCAGACTATGGACTTTTACTCCAGGTACTTGTACAAAACCTTTTTTAAACCCAGATACGCTAACTGCAACAGCATTCCTCCAGCCAGATTTGAACCGGCAGCCTAAGGATATCTTAGTTTTCACTACAGTCATCTGCTCTACCAAAAAACTCCCACCCCCTTTTCACCAGATGCAAAACACACCACTGGATGTCAGTAATGCGATGTTGTTTCTATAGCAAGTGGGTAACTAGTAAGGCTACTTCCTGTCCTGTTTTGATTTAAGACTTATGCTCATTTAGTCATTTTATTGGATGAGCAGTTCTACCCACGTAGCACAATCCACAGGGACATTGAATTAAATAAATGACATTCGAAGAATCACAGGTAGTTTGAAACTGTACAATACATTGAATACAGTAGCCCTATCACCGTGAGCTAATTGCTTAGTACATGGTTAGCATGTGAGCCCTTACTGCCTACAAAATAGATGGTGATAAGACCCATGTGCTAATGGGAAAATTAGCACATGGCCATTAATTAAAAAAAAAAAAAAAAAGAAAACTTGGCCATTTTACCCATACGGCAAAAATGTACTTAGCATGTGGGAATGACCCACGTAAGCATGCACGAAGGCCACTTTTTACTACAGTTTGGTAAAAGGGCCCCTAATTGCATGAAGGGCTCCTAATTGAATGAAGCAGTTCTTATGACATGTGATCAAGTCGGGAGGTTGCCTGAACACATGCTGACCATATCAAAAAGAAGTGAATGATTTTTGAGAGCTATACATTATTAATATATTATGAAGTGGAAGATTGAAGTTTGAAGATAAAGAAAGAAAAAGTTTCATAAAACGTTTTCAAAAACTTTGAAGAAATTGGGACCAATAACGATTTGGGTACATTAACATCAGTAAAGTAAATGCTACTGGCACCAACTGAAGGTCCAATTCTCTAAAAAAAAAAAAAACAAAGTTTATTTAGGATAGGCTATTTAGACGAATCCAAGATGGCGACCGAGCAGGAAGCAGGAGTGGAACGCTCTGCTTGAGCTTTATTCCTTACTCTCTTTTTGATACTACGAGCATGCCAAAGAGAAAGGGTAAGCCGAAGGGACCATCCCTCTCTAGGCTGGAGACCCCCTCTTTGAGCCAAACTTCTATTTCTGCTTTTTTGGTTTCTACACCGACGGGCGTTTCTGCTGCCAGGGCGGGGAAGAGCCCCGGGTTGGAGAGCGAAACTTCGCTCAGCCCGCTAGGACCTATAGCTCCCCCACCGCCACAAGTAGACGGGGCCGGATTAACGAGTGAAGGTATAGACTCGAAGGGACGGCAGACCCCGTCGAAAAAGATGGCAGAAGATCTGACCTCGCTGGGGGACATCCAGATTTCGCCAGGATTGGCGTTAGGAGAAACAACAATGAGGGGGACCCGGAACGATAGTCTCGAGGAGGAAGCCTCGTTGTGTGCGATGGCGATTCAGCCCCTGGCGAAACCCCAGGAAATATCCCTGGACTCTATTTGGACGGCTCTTGAAGCCCTACATAAGGTCTGTACTTCCTTTATTTCGGTTTCATTGAATAATTCTAGACAAGTAAAAGACCTTAAAGAAAAAGTTGAAGTGATTTCTGCTAATCAAGTTGCAATGGAAACTGATATAGTGAAAACTCAAGAACAGCAATCTCAAATAGCAGGAGATCGTTTGATTATCCACAGAAAACTTGAAAATCTAGAAAATTCTTCAAGAAATTTAAATTTGCGTTTATTAAATTTTCCTCAAACACAATATATGTCTGCTAGAGAGCTGTTTAACAAACTTTTGAAGGAGACTTTCAAATATCCAGAGGACTCTTTGCCTCCACTGCAAAAAATATATTACCTTAAACTACAAGGGAAAAATTCTCAATCGTCTCCTATTGAGTTACAAACATCTTCTGAATTTCTGGACGTATCCGGACTATTGGAGCAATCTCAGGAAGAAATTAAAACTCGTGCTACTTTAATAATATCCTTTGTCTTTATACAAGATAAAGAGGCTTTACTAAGATTGTATTTTAAGAATTTACAGCCTCAATTTATGGGAGATAAGATTTTGATGTTCCCAGATATTTCTAAATGGACTCAGCAAAGGAGAAAGAAATTTCTGGAATTGAAGCAGAAAGCAGTGGAAATAGAAGCTACTTTTCAATTAAGGTTTCCATGCAAATGTTTAATTTTTTTCAAGAATAATAGATATATATTTTATGAACCTGAACAATTGTATAGATTTTTACTTATGCATGGGAAAAAAGAACTGACCAAATAAATGTTGGAAATATAGTTAAGATGTAAATTTAGAAACCGCCTGCTCTAACTTAAATGTTAATTATTTCCACTTTAACCAACTTCCTTTGGTGATATTTGGATTCTCTCTAATTTGTGGACTGCTGAAAATCAATGTTTATATAAATTCCTTTTGGAATTTAAAAAATTGGAATAATTTACTTTAAAGTTGTTATTTAAAACATTGATGTATCATTCAAAGTGTGTTATCTTTGTTTAAAACAAAATTAATAAAGAAATTAAAATTGAATAGGATAGGCTATTTACTGTATATGTATTTTATGAAATATACATGTAAATTGCAACTCTGCCCATGCTCCTCTCTAACTCCTTCCTTAAGCAAGCCTGTTGTGAAAGCTCCTGCCAGCTTGCACCATACATACTTTTAGGCATGTCCTAATTTTTTAACAAAACTCCACCCAAGAGCACAGTCAACAGTATAGTACTTATCATCAAACGAGCACTTCAAATAAGAGGAAAAAGCCTCAGCGAGCCCAGACTCAATATCATTGGTTTACTAACCGGCTCTAGTCTTACCATCAGCATAAAAAAACTTTTATTGAAATTGCTTAATATATCAAAAGCAGTTCATTAAGGCTTTCAGAAAAAGTTATTATATATTACACTTAGCTTTTATTAAACTCAGAGTGCTCTCTTCGAAGCACCCAAAAATGATTCCTTGTCCATATCCCATCCAATGGTGGCAATCGTTTCACCAGGCTAACTCTCATGGCTGTGTCAGGGACTCAAGGATGTTGCTTAAGGTTGGCACACATCAGCCACTACTTACTCAATGGCCTCCATGGTTGAGCTGATGGGGAGAGTATGTGAGGGTGTCCATAGGACGCTGCCCCTGTCCATGTCCCTTAAGAATACTGCCTCACAGAATCAGGACCACCTTAATCCCCACAGTCCCGTCCACAGAGGAAGTAACACAGGAGGGGTGGAGCCAGGAAGATTGCCCCCAGGAAGTATAAAAGTTGGGGCCAGAGATGTGTTAAGGCGGCCCAAGGAAGGGAGAAGCGGGCCAACAGCATATGCCTTCACTACCTATGTGTAGCTACCATAGCCTGACTCAGGTAGGCCAACCCTTACCTTGAATTATTGTGAGAATCTTGTTCTTGAGGCCTGGCTGGAGTCAGATCAGTGTTGGTACAACCTAAGAGAGAGACTGTATAAACTGTCAGCCACAGGCCTACGTAAAGATTTCCTCTGAATTGTAAGAGACTTTCAGTTTCTGTACCTGTGAAGTAACAGGCTTCAGCTTTTGAGTTAATAGTTTGCTTTACTATTGCAACCTTGTCTGGCTGTATAATCTGAAGGCCCACCATCAACCCTCACGCACATTATCACAGGCGGCATTCAATCTGATAGATCATGACACCTTCTGGATAAATTAGCCTCATTTGGCCTCACAGGTACTGTCTTAGATTAGTTCACTTCGTATCTCCATGGTTATACTTTCAAGGTCATTTTTCAATCATCCATCTCTGCTGTTTATGTCAGGTCTACAGTTGGCATAACTGCAGGCACCTAGATTTTAGATGCCCCAGTACAGGTTGCACTAGTATTCTATAATGGAATCCAGGCACTCAGGGCCTCTTTTAGCAAGCTGTGGCAAAAGGGGTCCTGCACTGGCATCAGCGTGTGTTTTTGATGTGTGCTGAGGTCTCCTTTTACCATAGGTAGTATTATGCAAGAAATGGCTGCGTGGCAACTAAAGCACTTGCAGCACAGCCATTTCGGGGGGAGCCCGATTACTGCCAGGTAAAAATATTTTTGTAGCACCAGATATGACAGCAGTCTTTTTTAGCGAGCGGTAAGCCTACATTGGACTTGCCACCGCTTTGTAAAAGGGGCCCTCAGATGCCAGGAGGTGCCCACTTATAGAATTACCCTATAATCTCTTTCTCACATATTCCAGAGTTTAACTCTGTAATAAGTACCAGATTTAGGTATCAGTAACACGGGCAACTTCCTGGACTAATCAAGAGCCTAATTCTGCTTGTTACCTGATTTTATCCTCTATGAGACAGAAGCCTCCTCTCTCCACTGCTCTCTGGTGCTGCCTTTGGGGCCCCAATATCTTAAATCTGCCTTTTCTTTTATTATTCTCACTCATTAATACCATCCTTGTCTTTCATTTGCACTTTTTATTAATCAATTGTAATTTAAATTCAAGAATGAAATGAGGAAGCTCTCTGCCAGTACCAAGACTTTCAATACTAGTGAAGTTTCCTGATGTCTGCAGACCCCCCTCCCTAGCAATAGGCAGTCCAAATTCATCTATGTGTACAGTTGTACATTGAGTTTAAGAAGAATGGTTGTCATTTTTCTTGGGGGAGGGAGATATGCCCAGGCATGCCACAACGACAACTTCTTATGTCTTTTAGACCAAAGTGAGATTTAGAAACATATGGGGCCCTTTTATTAAAGGGGTGGCTTCTGTACTTCACCTAAGGCAAAACTCTTTGGAAAACAGAGCCCATTGTTTGAGAAGAGAGTGTACAGGCAGATATGGGACTTTGCAAAGCATATTTCTATTGGTCTGGAGACATAATGTTTTTTGTTTGCATTGGTTTCCGTTATCCTTGGTGTATGGAAGAGCATAGAGACTCGTCTCTTCACCGCTAGATCATGTGCTATCCACATCACATGAAGTCTTACAGCTTGTAAACAAGTTAATGGTAGCAGGATTTTCAAAGCAATATTGTCCTCTAAATGGACAGATACCATCTGACATTGGTTTGTAATGGAGGAAATAAATTGATTTCTAAGTTACGGTAGAAGTTGATATACAGCTGTTAATCTGCTGTCCTGAAAGTAATTTGGCATGTTTTATTTTTATGACAAGACATGCCCTCTGGAAAGTCATGTTAAGAAAGCAACACTATGGCTAATCTGTGGCTAGGAAGTGAGGGTATGCTCCGCATGGCATCAGCAACTGTGGAGCCTGTGGAGAAGCGGAGACAGAAATGTTTTGTTTAAAGCTCCCCTCCCCCATCCTTGGTGTCATATGCTGCTGTGCATAAAACTTGCCGTTAGGAACAGCCCATTGTTTCCCATTCCCTTCCATTACAATTCAGACACTTTGTGAAGAGGTAGCTCCCAAGTCTTTGAAGAAGAAGCAAAATATTAAAGGGACAATTCTAGAATATAGGCAATAACTTTTACATGCCCACGTGAAGGGCAATTCTATAAACTAGGTGCTTATGCACCCATTATTCTGTTATTTATATGGATTTTTGTTCATGCCTTTTTCAGTTTTAGAGAAAGGTTAGTTACATTCAGGTACAGTAGGATTCAGCCCTTAAACATCTAGAGGTAGATTCAAGAAAGAGTGCCAAAATTTAGGGAACAGGATTTGGCTCCATGTGGAACTGCCTTATAGAATATTAGCCTATGTCCGCTGTTTTATGCCTAACTTTAGGCGTGTCCAATAAACAGGACCAAATATATTACACTCTCTACACTCTCTGAAATATATGAGAAAACCTCAGATGCTATTGTGGAGCTCTACCCTGAAGAAGATTGTGAAACCTGGCCATGTTGTCAGAAGCTCCATTCATTTTCTAAGCTAAGTAGCTTTTGATATGAAAAATTTAAAGATAAAATGAGGGACCAATGAGGAGTATGCAGTGCTACATCAAAAACCTGACTGCTGATAGCACTTGACTTGTGATACCTGAGGATCCCGTTATTTAAAAAAAATGTTATTGTGTGACTATGAATATACGTGCAAGTCTGACAGTGTTGAAAATTAAATTGGTACTTTAAGAATACTTGTTGTGAAAACTGATTTTGTTGTATACTAACTTACACCATGTCACATCCTGGTACAACTGCTCACGCCTAACAGTTAGGTTCATAATTCCTAGTATTCTATAACTTGTGTGTCTTTAATACGTGTGTGTGCAATAGAATTTTCACACACAGCTTCTAGAATAGTGACTAAGGGCAGCTGGTGCCAATTAACACAGATTAAAGACAATAATTGTCTGTTAACCCTAATTAACAGCCAATTATTCAATTAAGTTGTGCACGCAACTACCTTATTCTATAAACAAATTTGCACGCTAAGCCTACATTTGTGCACGCAAGTTCATGGTAAGATATAGGGTATCAGAGATGGACTACTGGAGGGGTTGTCATCAATCAGTCAGACTCTGCATACTATCCCTCATCTGACTCGTGGAGGAGCATGGATTAACTGTACAAAACAATCGTGGTAAGATCTTAGGAACAAGTAGTGGGAACTGGATCAGGCAATTCAAAACAAGACTCAGGACTCCCAATGTAAAATTAAAAGTTGTTTATTTAAGGTTTATTAAAAATGTCTTGACATGGCACCATGTTTCGGCACATGCGTGCCTGCCTCAAGAGTCTTGATGCGTATATTTAACAATCACATCTATCCTTGGCAATACATCTTGTAAAATAAAAATGAGCTGGTCTTTAGAAACGTGGTACCATGTCGAGTCATTTTTAATAAACCTTAAATAAACAGCTTTTAATTTTAGATTGGGAGTCCTGAGTCTGTTTTTGAAGAGCCTGATCCAGTTCCCACTCCTTGTTTTTTGACTTTGTTTCATTCCGTGGGACTTTTGTGTTCTTTCCACTTTTTGTGGTATTTTTTGCAAGATCTTAGGAACCACATTTAGAATTTGTATGTGTGCACCACATGCTATTTGCACATTTGAGGAGTGATAGTGCTTTCTGCTATGCAATATTTCTTATTTTTTAGTAGGTAGTATCGGTATGATTCGTGTACAATCAATCATCATATTAGTTACGTCAGCTTAGCTATAGCATGGAAATCCCTTTAAGGTTCTGCCACTGTAGCCTTTGCTCAGGAAATGAGATACAATTCCTCATCCATCTTTGAATGGCTTGTAGTACCCAGCTGAAACATGTCAAGAATGGGATTTGGCACATTCTGGCAACTGCAGCCAGAGTACTTTGAAAACATCAAGAGGCAAACAAATATAATGAAACCAGGAGCTTGACTTGCTTGGGTATGGTGTGAGACCTGGCTTTTTGAAGATTGAAATAATTCTTCCAAAATGGCTTCCTAGCTCATACAGTTCCTGGGAATTACTATAGACTCAGGAAGATCCAGCAGGATAATCTTGGTCTATAAAATCTAAGGATGCAGCTGCCTTCAATCTCTCCTCTGCACTCTCTCTATATATTTCTCTCTCTGTTGCCCCTCTCCTCTCTATCCATATTTCCCAGGGGCTGACTGACCATTCAAACAACCGGGCAGTACCTGAGGGCCCATAGGCTCTAGTGGGGCTCAGAGGCTCTGCCCAGATGCCCACCGCACACTACAGCACACCCTGGTCCTACCTTTAAAGGCACGCTGCTAGTGATCTAGTGCCCTCTGCGGGGGGAGGGGGGACATGTTCTTTCCTGTCCATTGTGCTGCTATTCCCCCTGTCCAGCACTGCTGTATTTTAAAAATGGTAGCCGAGACTCCTTGCGGAAGTTTCACAGGAGTGTCAAGACCCACGAGACTACCGCAGGAAGTCACGGCCACCATTTTGAAAACACGGTGGCGCCAGCAGGCGTGGAATAGTGGCAGCACAGTGGGCAGGAAAGAACAGGCCCCCCCCCCTGCAGAGACCACTAGACCACCAGGGCCCTTCAGATAGGACTGGGGAAGCGGGGGCATTGGCTGCAGTGGTACGGGGGACAGCAGCACAGTGATAGGGGGTGTTGGGTGCCCGGGAGCCCAGAACACTATCAGTCTGCCCCTGATATTTCCCCTCCTCTTTCTTCTGTCCTTATTTCCAGTCTGCCACCCTACTGAGGCAGGAGTTTAACTGCTCTATGTCTACAGAGGATGGATCTTTAGAGGCAACAAGCTATTCAACAGAGCTAAACTAAGAGGTCAATATTCATCCCGCGGCAGTGAGTAGCTTATAAGCCGCTTCCAGTGATGGGCAGACCTAACCACAGATATTAAATGCCAGGCGTGCACGGCTCCCAGAATTCAATATCTGGACATGTCAGCTATTTTCCTTCTCATTATCAGCAGTTGGCTAACTCAGTGAGTTTTAAGTGGGCAGGAGCTTATGGTGCTCATTTTCAAAGCACATAGACGTATCAAAATGGGGGAAAAAGTCCCATCTGCCCAAAACATCAAAATTGTGATTTTGGAACAGCAGAATTTGGATGTCCTACACTGCAGTTCATCCAGATAGCAAGGGTGCATGTTGGGAGCGTGTTTTGGGCTGGACTAGGGAGGGCCCAAAATTAGGAGATCCAATGGTGATAATCGAATGGAATGAAATGTCCAAGTCTAAAATGAAGGACACTTTTATTTAGACTTCTTTCAGTCACATTCAGAGCATATAAAGTTACCCTGATTGAGCAGTTGACCACTGGAGGGATTAAAGCATGACCCCTCTTGAATCTCCTGGTGGTAGCTGCCCCTCTCTCCCCTGAAAGTGAAACTGGAAAAAAATACAAGGCTCTACGACAGCATCAGGCATTGTGGGTATTCTGAACAAAGCAAACAGCCCACTGCACTGATCACTAGGCTGCCCCTCTGCTCTGAAGGACATCTGTGTGGCCATTTCTATAAAAATGCTGCCAGACATTCCTGGCTTCAAAAGCTAATCAAAAATGCATTTAGTCCAATAAAAAAGGTTTCATCTTATTTTCTTTCTATGTTTTATTTTTTGTTCTATTGATTACCTTTAACAGTGGACTAACACGGCTACCACATCACACTCATTGAACAAAGCACAAAGCAGGTTTGAGGAGTAGCCTAGTGGTCAGAGTAGTGCAAGGAAAGCTACACTGGCTCCCACTTAAAGAACGCATCACGTTCAAAATATGTACCCTAGTTCACAAAATTATTCACGGAGATGCCCCACCCAGGAATGCTAAAAAATCATCCCGCACATTCCTCAATCTTCACTTCCCCAACTGTAAAGGTCTAAAATACAAACTAACGCATGCGTCAACCTTTTCCTACTTGAGCACACAATTCTGGAACGCACTGCCACGCAGCCTGAAAACGATCTATGAATTAACTAACTTCTGCAAACAACTGAAGACCCATCTCTTCAACAAGGCATACCACAAAGATCAACAAATGTGAACTCCTACACATACATCCAGAATTGTTTTATAATATTTGCTTGCTACACTACTATCATGTTTCATCATTATCATGTTACCCAATATCCTTATGTAATACTAAATGTATATTCTCTTATATATTTCCACCATTCATGATGTATTGTAAGCCACATTGAGCCTGCAAAGAGGTGGGAAAATGTGGGATACAAATGCAATAAATAAATAAATAAATATCTAGTCAGGTTTTCAGGATACCCACAACGAATATGCATGAGATAAATTTGCATGCATTACCTCCTTTCTGTACATATCTGTCTCATGTATATTCATTGTGGATATCCCAAAAACCTGACTGGCTAGATGTGCCCTGAGGACTGGGTTGAGAACCCCTGGTGTAGTGAACTGTAAAACCAGGGGACCGAAGTTCAATACCCAATCCAACTCTCTTTTTTTCACTTTAAATTGTGAGCCCTCCAGAAAAATATGTATATATATCTACTGTACCTAAATATTTATGACACCTGCAAGCCTGTTGAGGTGGTACACAGTCAGGTACAGTAGGTATTTCCCCGTTCCTGGAGGGCTCAGCATTTAAAATAAAAGAGTTGTCAGGGGATATGAATCTGGGTTCCCTGGTTTATAGTACACTGCACTGATCACTATGCTGCCCTTCTACTCTGAAAGACATTTGTGTGACCATTTCTATAAAAATGCTGCCAGACAGACATTCTTGCCCTTGGATTTTTGGCATTCATAATTTAGACATTTCAGTTTGTAAAATGGCTGTTCATTTTGGATATTCTTATATATTTTCAAATAGGAAACCCTGACGAATTTCTTGTTTGAAAACAGCAGTGAGATGAATGGGGTCTTTTTAGGACGTTACGAGCAGGATGTCCCAATTCTGACTTGAAAGTCCTTTCGAAAATGTCCCTCCATGTGTCAGAAAAGTGTTCCTATTGAGCAGTACTTCACTGAAGAGATATGGGGAGTTCACCTCCCTAATCTCCCAGTGGCTGATGTTCCCCCCTTCTCAAGAAAAATGAAACCAGCAAGGGAAATAGGGCTCTGTGACAGCTATGGGAAAAGTAAACATTCATGTTTCTGAAATGGCTGACAGAAATATTTGTGTTCCAGTACATAAAGATTTGTGTTGCCATTTCTGTTCATGTTCCAGTGGACATTCCTGTCACACATAGCCAGTGCATGGACATCCATTTCTCCATGTATTTTAGAACAGGTTCTAAGCTGGCAGATCCTGTTCTATGATACTAGAGGAACTGGAGGCACCCCCAACCTAGTCATCTCAAGTCCTATTTGCATGTCCTTTCTAAAATGCCTCTTTGAATGCAAACAACATTACGCACACATAGCAGGGTACTGCAGGCTTGTTCAAAAAGAACTTTCAAGCACACTTGGATAAACTGCTTATCCATATTACATCTTATGAACTCCAGAAAGAAGCTCTCTTGGTACAATGCAAGTACTACAGCGAGCGTCAGCAGTAAATTTGAGATCATATGCAACAACCATGGCTTAGGAGTGAGGTTCATTACTGTCATGATATGCACAAAAATAATCCATTTGGAGTCAGTGCCACCCAAGACGAGCCAGATCATTTTGTAAGCAACTATTTCTGTGCCTATAACATTGCTTTCGACGCAGGACTGGTTTTTAAAATTATAATTCTATTCCCTCCTTAACTAGTGAATATTTTTGCATACACATTAAATGGTTGATATTCAGGAGGGCATACTCAGTAACAGTTAACTTATCCGGTCAATTTTTACTGGGATGTTCAAAAAGATACTTGTTAAGCTGCTAGTTTTGAATATACCTGTTGCTTTTACCTGGTTAATTTTAGGACAGATATTTGCCCCAGCTAGATTTAAGCAGTTATTTCTCAGCTCTCTCTCTGTGTGAAATAGGTTTGGGCTGGGCATTGACTCATCGGCTTGTTTAGTCAAAAGTTAGCCAGTCCATAGGTCAAAATATTCTCTTCTTTTATTGCATGTAAAATTTAGGACAATCATGCATATACATGCAAAGAAAAAATTTACAAAAGAGATCAAAGGTGAGTAAGACAATTACAATACTAAAGCCCACATTATTAAAAGGGGTGATTTCTTTCTTTAACTCCCATGAATCATTTGAAGATTGGTCCCAAGGGGTTGATATTTATCAGGGTATGAGGAGAGAAATTTAAAACAGGGTGCCTGTTTTAAGAGGACAATTAGAGCCAATTAACCACAATTATAGCTAATAATTGGTTATTTTATAAAACTTTGGGCTCCAAGCATCAATTTGCTTGCTCTTTTTTATAGAATCTGGGGGTTAAAGTTAAACCTGATAAGTAACAGGCCTAACTTCAAACATGTAAGAATGTATAATTTGGAACTGAGACACTCAGGTTGGGACGTCTCAAGTTCCACTAGTATTTTAGAACAGGATCTGCGGATGTAAATCCTGTTCTACAATACATGGAGAAATGGACGTTGATGCAGTTCAGCCATTTTAGAATCATGAGAATCTGAAATATCAACAGATAAGCATTTATATGCTGGCATATACCCATTTATGTTGTGAACTAGTAACATAAATGTTTATGTGCTGAAACATAAGCATTTATGTCAGCCATTTTAGAAATATAAATGTTTATTTTTCCCAAAGCTGTCACAGAGCCCAGTATCCCTAGACAGTTTCACTTTTAGGAGGAAAGCAATTACTGGGGGATTGGGGGATAATCTCACCTAAACCATGTCACTGGAACAACACTTAGGTAATACATTTTATTGATGATCACAGTGTGGTTCCAGTGACATCACTATCCCCCTAGCTGTCTCTTCTTTTTGCTATTTCTCTTTTCTGTGGAACGATTTTGTTCTTCTTCTGTTTCTCTTCTGGTTTGTAGGGCTTAGCTGTTTCTTCAAAATAAACATCTAAATGTCAGTTTATGCAAATCTAAAACCCAAAAAGCACTTTTGAAATAAGCTTCTTAAGCACCTGTGTAGTAGGAATGGGCAGCCAGAAAATTTTCCTGTTGTACCATTTCCCATGTCATTTCCAGGAACCTGTGTTTTATTTGAGCCTACTAATAAGTGGGAAAAGGTGGGTTACAAACGTAACAAATAAATAAATACATTTGTTTTTGTTTGACCTTTTTTGTCATTGGAGCAAAGTCATTGAGTGCGCACTCTCCATGGATGTGCAGTGGTTTGCACATGCACAATAGTTTGCACGTATCCAATGGGTGCCCCTTTCTTGAAAGTATGCACACTATTATTGGCAAATGATAAAACATTAATTTGGGGGGGGGGGGGGTTCAGCTTTTTTGTTTGAAAACAAGATGTAACAACATGGGATATATCATTGACATTTGTTTTATTTATTTTTATTTTATTGAAATTTCTATTCTGTGTAATCCTACATTCTTGGAGGATTACAAAATTACATACACATTATTAAAATACACCACCAACATCCAATCTATACACCAGACAGATCATAAATAGCAGTGATTGTTTCCATAGCCATATTATCTACCCCTTCATCTCAACCACCCTTGAAGTTGCCCAATTCCTCAAACATGTGGATAAAGGGGAGCCGGTTGATATTGTGTATCTGGATTTTCAGAAGGCGTTTGACAAAGTACCTCATGAAAGACTCCAGAGAAAATTGGAGAGTCATGGGATAGGAGGTAGTGTTCTACTATGGATTAAAAACTGGTTAAAAGATAGAAAACAGAGAGTAGGGTTAAATGGTCAGTATTCTCAATGGAGAAGGGTAGTTAGTGGGGTTCCCCAGGGCTCTGTGCTGGGACCGCTGCTTTTTAACATATTTATAAATGACCTAGAGATGGGAGTAACTAGTGAGGTAATTAAATTTGCTGATGACACAAAGTTATTCAAAGTCGTTAAATCAGGGGCGGATTGTGAAAAATTACAAGAGGACCTTACGAGACTAGGACACTGGGCGTCTAAATGGCAGATGACGTTTAATGTGAGCAAGTGCAAAGTGATGCATGTGGGAAAGAGGAACCCGAATTATAGCTATGTCATGCAAGGTTCCACGTTAGGAGTCACGGACCAAGAAAGGGATCTAGGTGTCGTCGTTGATGATACTTTGAAACCTTCTGCTCAGTGTGCTGCTGTGGCTAAGAAAGCAAATAGAATGTTAGGTATTATTAGGAAAGGATGTTATAATGCCTTTGTATCGCTCCATGGTGCGACCGCACCTCGAATATTGTGTTCAATTCTGGTCACCGCATCTCAAAAAAGATATAGTGGAATTAGAAAAGGTGTAGAGAAGGGCGACGAAAATGTTAAAGGGGATGGAACGACTTCCCTATGAGGAAAGGCTAAAGCGGCTAGGGCTCTTCAGCTTGGAGAAAAGGCGTCTCTCTACCTTTATCTCCCCGTACGCTCCTACCCGAAACCTCCGCTCACAGGACAAATCCCTCCTCTCTGTTCCCTTTTCCACCATCGCCAACTCCAGGCTCCGCCCTTTCTGCCTTGCTTCTCCCTATGCTTGGAACAAACTTCCTGAGCCCATATGCCAAGCCCCCTCCCTGCCCATCTTTAAATCCTTGCTCAAAGCCCATCTCTTCAATGTCACCTTCGGCACCTAACAATTTCACCACTATCCAGGAAATCTAGACTGCCCCAATTTGACTGTCTGCACATGTTGTCCATTAGATTGTAAGCTGACTGCACATGTTGTCCTTTAGATTGTAAGCTCCTTTGAGCAGGGACTGTCCTTCTTTGTTAAACTGTACAGCGCTGCGTAACCCTAGTAGCACTTTAGAAATGTTAAGTAGTAGTAGTAGTAGTAGATACTGTATGATAGAGGTCTAAAAAATGATGAGTGGAGTTGAACGGGTAGATGTGAAGCATCTGTTTACGCTTTCCAAAAATACTAGGACTAGGGGGCATGCGATGAAGCTACAATGTAGTAAATTTAAAACGAATCGGAGAAACTTTTTCTTCACTGTAATTAAACTCTGGAATTCGTTGCCAGAGAATGTGGTAAAGGCAGTTAGCTTAGTGGAGTTTAAAAAAGGTTTGCACGGCTTTCTAAAGGAAAAGCCCATAGACCATTATTAAATGGACTTGGGGAAAATCCACTATT